>NC_133086.1:16146703-18547771 GCF_019914945.1 Typha latifolia | reverse complement strand
CTCTTAGGTCTTCTCCGCGGCCTCCGAGGATTTACATTGAGAAAGCACCATTGTATGCTCCAGTTTCTGCTAAGAGGAACACCTCTAAACCCCACAAAAAACAGACAGACATGATGTTTGTATCCAAAAGTCCGATAAATGAGAGAGATGATTTTAGACCAGAAAATAGAGGGGGCATTAGTGGCCAAAATATAGATTTCACTTTGAGCTCCAGAAGTGTCTATCCTATAAAAGAAATAGTTACAGATTCAATTAGCCTGGAGTTCTCTGATGCTACATCAAGCGATTGTTCCCTTTTCACGAGCTCTGATGAATCATCCATTGCCACTGAGAGTACCAGAGATTCATTCAGCACAGTTGACATTGGAGACAATGCTAGTCTTGACCCCATTTCATCTATATTTAGCCCCATGTATGGGGCAGAGTATTCCCACAGTAATGTCATTTCATGTACAGAGTCCTCATCTTGTAGGCCCGAGACGAGGTTCTTTTCAGCGGGCACAGCTTATGTCTCGGAATCTTGGATTCCAATTCAACCTGTAGGCAATGTTCATAGAGGAAGGATTCCAGAAAAGGCCCGTGCCTCTTCAGCTGAGCCCTTTGTTTCGGCAAGCAACTCTAGTTTACATGGGAAGTATTGGAGTAATCTCAAAGATGGTCTTGTTCATACTTCTGGATTTTGTGAGATATAGATGGTCAGATTTTATAGTTTAGCGGAGCCAAGTGACTATGGTGATCCCTAGCTGAATATAAGTCGAGCCTCATAAATTTTTAGTTCCATGAGGCATGCTGAATGTTAGATGAAAATGGCAGGGATATTGCGACTCAAAAGGCCTCTTGTTTTAGTTTAGCAGCTAGATTTTTGATTTTGTTCATTATCAACTTTTGTACCCAAACCTGATTAAAATTAAATTTCATGCTCAAATCCATGGTAGTTGGAAATTCTCCTCATGCTAGACTGGACACTAGTAATGGAGTAATAACATGTTCTTTAATCAGCATAACAATTATTGGCACTTGGCTTTGTGGGAACCTCTAGGATTCTCTTTCAAAGTTCTTGAGTTCTCTCTGTTATTGGCATGTATTTATTTATTTATTTATTGCCTCCCATTTGCTATTGGAAACTTGTATCCAATGCCACTGAAATGGCTTCTCTGGATATGTATGCAAAATTGCAAATGCTTACTAATAATTGGGTTTACTTTCCAATTCTATCATAGATTATTATAGAGGTTCACTCAGCTGAAGAAAGCCGTGACTGTGCGTGAATCAGGCAATAAGATTTAACGAGTCATTGCTGAGTAAGCTGAGCTAGAACACGCCCACAGTGTAGAATTAAAAAAAAGATCAATCTATCAATATTATACAAATCAGATCCAGATCCAGGAACCGGAGATGTTGGTTGGATTATTCTGGAGTTGTCTGAAACCAAAATGCTGTCATTAAACAGCTAAAGTGAAGGTGGATATCTATAAATTTATGAGGCTCAACTTGAATTAACACTTTGGAAGTAATTTCTAGATCTTGGATTGAGCTACCTGCTGGTGGTCCCATAACCCACCCCCCATATGTCTCCTTTTTTTATCCTATAACGCCCAGGCCCCAGGCCCCAGGTCCCAGGTCCCAACCACCACTAATCCAACCCCCATGCCAGCTGGCAATTGCAGTTAAATTTTGTTTTTTAAATTGTAAAGCCGACGGATCTTATTCGGACTCGTTCCTCTTCCTCCGCCCACAGTTCTCTCCTGTAGTAGGTAAGTACTTCATGCTTTTCCCCTCTCTCTCTCTCTCTCTCTCTCTCTCTAAATCGACCTCTGCCTCACTCTCTGCTCACTTCCATTTCTGACCTTTTTTTCCTGTTTTGGGTCAGTCTCCGTGCTCTACCCTTTTTGAACGTTGACCCAAAAATACCCAATCACAGTACGACACTCGCTGCACAACCCACTGACTCAGAATCTGAGACAAACCCAGATTTCTATACCCCCTTCCCAGTTCCCCTGCACTCTCCTTCCCTCCGCTCCCTCCCCTCCTACTACAATTTTAAATAGCCACGTCCACAGTAAGTAACAACGAGAGTTAACATGGAGCCAGCGCTCAATTTGACGGCGATGGTACCCTTCCTCCTCTGCGCCGTCGCCTTCCTCCTCCTCCTCGAGCAGCTCTCCTACCTCCGCAAGAAGGGCCCTCTCCCGGGCCCGCATTTCGTCGTCCCATTCGTCGGCGGCGCTCTGCACATGGTCGTAAACCCGACGCGCTTCTGGGCTCGGCAGGCGGAGCTGGCCAAGTCTTCAGGTTTCGGATTCTCGGCCAACTTCATGGTCGGCCGCTTCGTCCTCTTTATTCGCTCCACGGAGCTCTCTCATAAAGTCTTCTCTAACGTCCGCCCCGACGCATTCCACCTCGTCGGCCACCCTTTCGGCAAGAGGCTCTTTGGTGACCACAACCTTATCTACATGTTCGACCAAGAGCACAAGGATCTCCGCCGCCGCATCGCCCCCAACTTCACCCCTCGTGCTCTCGCTGCTTATAGTCTCGTACAACAGCGCGTTATTTTGTCACATTTAGAGCAATGGCTCCGTAAATCTTCTACCTCTGTTCCGATTTCTCTGCGGTTGTTCTGCCGGGATATGAATCTCGAGACCTCGCAGACCGTCTTTGTTGGGCAGTACCTGTCACTGGAGGCCCGGAGAAGATTCAACAAATACTATAATCTATTTAACGTAGGAGTCATGGCAATGCCGATCAATCTACCCGGGTTCGCTTTCCACCGAGCCAAACACGCCGTCTCGCGGCTGGCGAACACCCTCGCAGGATGCGCCGCGGCCAGCAAGAAGAGGATGCTCGCCGGCGGGGAGCCGACCTGCCTCATCGACTTCTGGACGCAGGAGACCCTCCGCGAGATAGCCGACGCGGCGGCCGCCGGGGCCCCGCCCCCGCCGGAGAGCGGCGACAAGGAGATCGGCGGTCACCTGTTCGACTTCCTCTTCGCCGCCCAGGACGCCTCCACGTCGTCCCTCTGCTGGGCCGTGGTGCTCCTCGACGAGCACCCGGAGGTGCTCGCAAAAGTCCGGCGCGAGGTGGCAGCGCTGTGGTCCCCTGATTCCGGCCAGCCGATTTCCGCCGACAAGCTGAGGGAGATGCGATACACGGAGGCGGTGGCGAGGGAGGTGGTCCGGTTCCGGCCGCCGGCAACGATGGTGCCTCACATAGCCGGCGAGGCGTTCGAGCTGACGGAGTGGTACACGGTCCCGAAGGGGGCGATCGTGTTCCCGTCGGTGTACGAGTCATCGTTCCAGGGATTCACCGAGCCGGAGCGGTTCGACCCGGAGCGGTTCATGGAGGGGCGGGAGGAGGACCGGGTCTACAAAAAGAACTTCCTGGCCTTCGGGGCGGGGCCCCACCAGTGCGTGGGCCAGAGATACGCCATCAATTACCTCATCCTCTTCATCGCGCTCTTCGCCTCGCTGATCGACTTCAAGCGCTGCCGGACGGACGGCTGCAATGAGATCGCGTACGTGCCCACCATCGTCCCCAAGGACGACTGCACGGTGTACCTCTCCCAGCGTTGCGCACGATTACCTTGCTTCTGATTTGTTTCATGTGCTTGGAGAGGAAATTAAACAAATTAAATTTCACCCTTTCCACGTCATTAATTTGGTTGCATGTGTTAATTGTGTCTATCCACTTTGCCTTTTGGATCTTGGATACATTTTTATTTGATGTGCGCACTTAGGTTCCCTTCACTTCTCCAATAAAAATTAATCCTTTTTAAAATATATATATATATATATATATTTTATATTAGCATTGCAACTAAACAATCACATAGGTTTATATTGATATTGTAATTTCTATTTATCTCCTCTCTCACTCTATACACCACCTAAATTATTTAATTTAATAATAAAAATAAATTACTGATTTACAGGTTGATAGGACAACACTCAATCTGTAACTTATTTTATAATTAACTCTCTATCTTCTCTCCAAAGCCGATCATTAGTGAATTCGTGGGTGTTGAAGCCTCAAACAAGCTCTCGTTTTAACTCTCCCACTACCGAGCTCTCTCCTCCTATGGTGAAATCGCACCACTCAGTCTCCTCCAACGAGGCTTCAACACCAATCTTGCTGCAAGAGCACTACTCTCTCACTAAGCAAGAAAAAGGTAGCAGAGGTCATCCTGTTTGATCAACGAACAACCTACAATTTACTCAGGGAAGGAGCTCGACCCACTCGTCATTTGCTTGTTCAAACAAGATATTTTTGTTATAGCACTAGATCTATTGTTGCTACCTCCAAGAACCACAAGTCATTTTCATTTCTGATATGAGCCCATTTTGTATACCGTATTAATTTTTTTAAATATGTTTCTTTCATCTATAAAGCTATCATTGTTACAAGATCTATTTGTATCATTTATTGTGAATGCTTTTGTTTATTCAATGCATACTTATACGATACATTATGAATTTACAAGTATGTAGAGTTAAGAAAAAAAAAATGAGAATCCTTTTAAAAAAATATATATAAGAAACATGGAGATAGAATTCATCAAACGTAATCCATAATAATATACAGAAAATAATAACCATAAATACAAATTTTTTTATTTGAAATTTTTCTAAATCGAATAAAAAACTACAAATTCAAACTTAAATCGATGCTACTTACAATAAGTTCAAAAATTACCTGCCAATCTCTATGACTCAATCTGTACCAACATTGTTCATTAGACCCTGTGATACATAGTTTCACATGATAAGTTTTCAAACCTCAATAATCCATCATTCAATCTACCTTGAAATGTAGTTCTTCCAAGATCTTATATAGATATGCGGAGTTGTGAGTGATTTAGCATATTCTGCGTAAAGCTGAGAAATGATTCTCAATAGCCTCTAGAAGATGATTATAACATCAATAATAGATGAGTCATCTAAGGTTAGATTAAAACCTCTTTATATGATAAAGTAGAATATTCTTTTAAAGATTCTCTATTGATTTGTTTAGAAATAATATAAATATATCTTAAAAGATTTTTAAGGATTCTTTTGGAGATAAGGTAAATACATGAAACAAAATTATTTAATTTTGTCAATATTATTTAAGATTATTAAAAAATATTGAGTAGTTACAATGAATACGAGAAATAAATCTGCAATGCCGAATTCATAGAAAGTAGGGTTCTTACTAGCACTATAAGATTATTTCTCCACATTGTGAAAATATAGTAGCTTTCATTGTGTGATTATTTCTCTGTATTTTAATAAAATAAATCTACGGTGTAGGTAAACATTATGTGGGTGTTACTGAGGTGCCAAAAATATTATCGTGCATTGGTGCAGGGAAAGTTTTTCTTCATGTGGGCACTAAGGTAATACAGGATATTGTGGTAGTGCAGAAAAGAGTATATATCTTTTTATGCTTTGCATGCATATTACGAATATAATCAGCACTCTTATAAATAAATATAGATTTATTAAGTATTAGTATTTGTTTAAGTCCAATCAAGAGTATTTTAATTATTTGATAGAAAACCTCACAAATTCCTAATAAAATTTCCTAACTGTTACTTTAATATTAATTTTATACCATATTAAATATAATTATTATCTGTTATACAAATATATACAACTAAACATTAAAATAACTTATAAATATATTAGCTCTCTTCTAGTATAAAAATTAATATAATTATTCTAAAATTGATCTTATTCCACTCCAGGAGATAACTTAGCCAAAAACTCTAGATCTTCTTAAAATTATTATTTTTTAGTTCTTAAATCTCCATAAACAGTATTTTTGTCCCCGTCCAAAAAGGATAGGTCATCAGGTGTACTTCTTGGTCAAGCATCTGCCTAACTTCATGACTTGAATTAGCTAGATCACGTATATGTACTTTTATACATATTATTAGAGAAGAAAGATATGCTATAATAGACCTAAGCATGCTCACAGTTTAGCGTAAGTGGCAAGACTTTGTTGACATTAATTATCCATTCGAACCAACCGTCCTAAGGTGCAAACGCGTAACGTTTTTCCGGCCCGGTCCACTTGTCTCACTGGTAATGGATACGTTAATCGATCGTCAAAGTCTTCGGAAACAAATATTCGAGTAGAGTGTCGTGCCAGTCCAATATCGTGTCAAGAAAAATAAAATAAATAAAACGAAAAACGAAGATTGCAATCCACTAGCTTCATCATTAAGCCATTAAGCCGGTCAACTATCTCAATCAATATGATTAAATTCTTGAAACAATGAATTAATCCAAGACTAACTTACTTAATTAACTAATAATCAATCCACTACTTCCTCTCTCAAGATCTTCTACTACTCCGTCGGCCGGTTGCATCCTCCTCCCCGACCAATCCCCACTAAGCATCCTCCGCAACGACGAGCCCAACCGCGACGTCGACGCCACCTCCTTCGCATTCGATGCACCGTCCATGTCAGCCGCCACGTCGCCCACCTCCGCCTCTTCGACAACCTTGGATGCCTCGGCGTCGGACCGGCAAATAGGGCACGTCGGATGAGAGTGCAGCCACATGTCTATGCACTCGACATGGAACGTATGCTTACAGTTAGGAAGCAACCTCACCTCCTCCCCATCCTCCAACAGACTCAAGCACACGGTGCACTCTGATGTCGTGCTGCTGCTCTTCTTATATGGGAACGTGGGCAGCGCTGATATGGCTTCACGGCCGAGTCCGGTTCCTGAGCGATGGAAGACGATGGTGCTGGCGGTGGTGATAGAGGTGGTGCGGCGGCGGTGGCGGAGGTAGTAGAGGGCGTAGAGGTGGAGGAAGATGACGAAGATGGCGACGGACAAGAGGGTTATGACTGCGGTGAGCAAGACCTTGCTGTCCATGGCGTAGCTCGGTTGCTGTTGCTGCTCCCCGTCGTTGGTAGACATGGTCGTCTCCCTCTATAGATCTCTCTCCTGCTTCTATCAAGATGATGGAACTGGAGAGTTAGTCGGGGATATAATATGTAGGGTTTTCTTTTGTGTGTGGAAACGCTTTAAAGTCCTCTGTTTCGTTCATATCATAAACCTCTTCTTTGTTTTGGCTTACCTACGTCTTTTTTAGCAGTAAGATAAAATGCCTACCAGAAACATATATAGGTGGTGTACAGAGGAAAAAAAAAGAGAATATATATGTCTGCTTGCTTACAATTTTTAATACTAAGTTGAAGAGTGCATGTAAAATAATGTTGGCTTGAAGGTAAAACTAAAACATCTTATTGTTAGAAAATTAAACAAATATCGTATTTAGATTTTAGAGTGAACTACATACATATAAGATGCTTTTAGAACTCGTTTCTAAGAATTCGGACGGAATAATTGTGTATGACTTAAAGTTAGCTTTAATTGACCGTTAGGCACTGGTGACGCGGCTCTGAGAGGACCAAGTGATGGAGATCGCAGTGTAGGAAAAGGCCAAAGGGTGATGAAACCGGACGATGCGGTGTTGAGCGTGTTAAATGGGGTATTAGTAGTAGGTACACTGCCTCTCAAAAGTCAATTCGCTTGGAAAAAAACGAGCAAATGACGCGAATCTTTCGGCACAAAGAGGAGTGATCTTAAACCGTGTGGGTCCCACCAAGTACACCACTTGTGATTTTTCAACGTTTTGGTAAGTCCTTGGAAAGAGCCTTCACTGACGCTTACTGAAAAACTGGTCTCATTTTTTTTTTCTATTTTAAATATATTTATAAATAGTGGGTTCAAACTATTATATATGAAAAATAAGTAATCAAGTTATCCTAATAAATATTTTTTTATCTATTTAAATAAATAGATAAAATAAAAATAAAGATATTTAAAAAAGTAGATACCAATTTTAGCACTTATCGATCCAGCAGTAGATAAGCTCAAAACCTTTTAAATAGTAGATAAGTTCGAGTCTCATAATTACAGTAGTATTTATCGAATATAAGTCTCATAATTACAGTAGTATTTATCGAATATAACTTAGCTAATACGTGGCAGTGCTAACGACTTTGGCATTACGATTTCGAGAAAAAATTTGATGTGTCATCGTCGTAGCGACCTGCAATATTTAATAATAGTTTAGTATATCTCAGTAATTTTTCTTTATACCAAATTAGTTACTAAAATGGTCTCGTTCTGTCGCGTTAGTATTTACATCGGTAGTTTATTTAGAAAATGAATTGCTGACGAGTTCAATTCTTTAACTATTAGCGCAAGCATCGAATAGTTTTTTCATCGAAAGAAACAAGTAGATATATTTTTTCACCTATAATGCTAAACTATACAATTTAGAAAAGCATACTTTTATAATAAATAATTTATTTTGAATATATGATATAGTTGCTGAAAAAGAAACTAATATAACGATTCTAATCAAAAATTAATTGAATCATAAACAAAAAATATAAACAAAAAATAAAATAAATATCTTAACTTTTTGCTGAATTATTTATTCTGATCATAAAAGTATGTCCTTAAAATATATAGAAAAAGATACGAGTGAAAATTGAGTATTCTCGACCAATAAAGTCTGATCAGAATTGCAATAATATATATATATATATATTAATGTCAGAAATAAAACGTACGTATCATCCACCAAACATTTCCATATCCAGACTAAAAGAGTGCAGCGCCTTCTGAGGCAAGCACACCAACACCTTAAACCCTTGGCTCCTCCGTCCATCCATTGCCCCATAAGGCAAGAAGAAGCAAGGGTCCCTGCTCCCCAGTAACCTCCACGAGAGAGGCAATGTAGTAATCGGACCGCCCCACCCGAAGTCCAACTCGGAGTGCCCCAACCTTCTCCAGTCCGTGAAAGCGCTCACTCGTTCACCGGCTGTGATCCCTCCCGCGTAGTGCACTTCTTGGAAGTCGATGTATGACCTCACGTACTCGGTAGTCACGCCGTGCTTGCTCTTCTTGATCAGGCTTGCTGTCTCCCAGAGAGGTTGCTCTACGAGTTGCGTAACGGTGAGGTTGACGTATACGGGGAGACAGACGTTGCCCCAGTATCCTGTAGGAAGTGCCGGTTTCAGGACTTTGCTTATGTTCATCGAGTATACCATCTTTACCGTCTCCTCGCTTTCGATTCCAGAAGCCTTCACTCTGGTTCATTAATTACTAGTCCACTTAGCCATGCTTTTAATTTTAGAGCTTGTAATATGACCTACATAGCTTATAGTACTTACCGGGCACGCCATATGAAGGCGGCTAAAGCTTCGAACGTTGTAAAACTCATGCCGGCCTTTTCCGCGAGTCCTTCCCGGAACCGCTCCAAGCACGCGTCGCTCACGTGAAAGCATTCCCTTACGACTAGTTGGTCCCCACCACCACCTACCTTAGAGTACGGCCCATAAGACGCCACGTCATGATCAAAACGCAAGACCTCGTCGAATGATATCTCGACGCGTGGCGGCCTCCGCGGCCCGAGGAGTTCCCTTTCCCAGATCGGTTCGACAGCCGGCGAGGCTCCACCACGCGCGAGCCGTGCCACGTGGGACAAAAACATGGTGGCTCCCGCGCCGTCGCACGTGGCGTGGTGGATGCACATCCCGAGGGCGAACCCGCCGCACGCGAAGCGCGTGACCTGGAGGGCCAGCCCGTCCCGGTCCGGCGCGAGCCGGTCGAGGAGGGGCGAACCGGGCCTCTCCAAGTCGAGCCGGTCGAGACGGAAGGACGCGGTGGCTCGTGTCAACGGCACGGCATCGCCAGAGCAGACGCGGACCTCGAGGCGGGAGTCGGAGGGGCGGGGGCAGACGGAGCCGACGAGGGGGTAGTAGAGGGATAAGGCGGCGGGGAGGGCGGAGGAGATGACGTGGAAGGGCTCGAGGTCGGAGGATTTGTTGGGGGAGTAGAGGCGGAGGGTGCGGAAGGTAACGTGAAGGTTGCGGTCGGAGTCGAGGTGGGAGAGTGGGAGGGTGTGAGAAACGGGAGGAGGTGAAGGGGAAACGAGGATAGTCTCTATGATGTCCACTTCCTCCATGACTGCAGGTGGTGTATTTGGGTGAAGAATACGAGTTTAATTAGGTTGTAATGGAGATTTTGGTGGACGGAGGGGGGGTGTGGTTAGGTGGCGGAAGAGGAAGGCGACGTGGAAGTGGTAGCACCATAACATAGTGTTTGTGTAACTCCCACCGTCGGATTGGCAGGAGGACTTCCGATCATCGCGTTGCCATGGTTTAGAACCACTAGATCGGAGTTCTCTACAGTGATGATTGTGATAATAGCTAAACTATATTACTATTGGATAAGTTTAACCTCTGACAATTAAAAAAAAACTATTTTATTAGGAGAATACCATACTAAAAGTGTAGCATTATTCGATCGTTTTTGTAGTAAAATGTTTTGATGGAGTCCGCGTAATAACGTACAGGTGTCACCTGAGAACTCGGCACCTTAGGATTTCCATAAATTTTTCCTGTGTAAGAATAGGATGGATGCTCTTTAACGTCAAAGTAATTAATTAATTGTAGAGACTCCTAATCGGTTTTTTACACAAACGTTAATATGAAATAATGGTCTATTAATTTGTAATCTAATTAATGTACAGTTAGCTATACAAAGTTGGGCCGGAGTACTTTTGAGTGCTTAATTAAGACGGTTGCAGGAATAACACCAATTCCAAATCTTTGGCATGGAAGTGCTAAATCCTCCTTTGCGCCGCGTATGGCCATCGAGTGCTCCTAAAAGCCAGAATTATTAATTTCTTCGGTCAGGATAAAAATCCAATCCTCCAATAATCGGACAAGATTGTGAGTTGTGAGCTGCTTTGCTCTGGCTCCAAAGTCATAAGCAAATTAAGTAAAGAAAGTATGTATGTATGAGAGAGAGAGAGAGAGAGAATGGATTGTAGTCAGACAGACACGATCTAGTGAGTGGAGGTGCACCAGAGGGCACCAGGTAAAGCTTGTATTGAGCAAATAGGAATGCTTAGAAGAGCTCGCCACGTAATTAAAGAGCACGTACAGTTAGCTCCTTCTTCTTTAGTCATTCCCACGTAACGAACAAGGTGAATAGACTTGCACTATTTCTTTTGTCACGAAGAGGGGCAGGTCAAATAGGCGAGCAAGTGGAGAGAAAAAGAAGAGCAAGAGACCAGGAGATCCAAGATAGGATGGCAGGATCCGTTTGAGAATCCAAGAAAGCGTCCGAGGTATCTTTCATCAGTGGAATTAGTTGAGAGTTTCTTTCGCAAGATGACCACCTATACATTACACTCTCCTTTTCTTTTTCTATGAACATATTTACAAGAAACAGCCTCCATATTCTCTACCGTTTTCTTACAAAAGTGCGGTGATATTTTCATAAGATAATAGTGCGAAAAGAAAAACAATTTAATCAAAGAAGATAGAACATGTTTAACATATTACTTATAAGCTAGTTAGAGGTGGTTACCTGAAAAGGAGGCGTTGTTTTTTAAATATACAGAAGGTAGGTGGTTACTTGACAAACAAAATCAAAAAAGTTGCCACCTTAATTTCTAATGGCAATTGCTTCTCTCGTCGATGCAACTATGGTTAGTGGGTTCGATTGATCATGTTCAGAATCCACTACATGGAAGTGTAGTGTAATATGACAATAAGGTCCTTTTGTTGATTAATTTCCAAGACAGTTACTTTATTATTCTGGAAAGGAGTTGATATATATATATATATATACGTACGATGCTCACAGCCAGTTGAAGATTTGAGCGTATGACGCGTGCACTAGACGCTCATATGATCCATATCCATATAGAACTAATCAGTCCACGTGATATGCTTCCACTAAGAGAATAATAGGAGGCAATTATGGCAGATGTTTACCATATATTCTAACGATCCACTTGCATGGCCTCAAAACGAAGAGAGGAGCAGCCTGGCTATAAATATCGCATACCTACCTAAACTCTGTATTATTCCATTAACGATATTGCATTGTGAAGCTACTAACTATACTAGTAATGGGCAGCTCAATACTATGTCTTTGGTTTTGTCTCATCCTTCTCTTATCACCCCTTCCCTACTCTGAGCCTCGCCAACTTCACCGCCGAGAGTTGGAGGAATCGGTGGCGGCATTCATGCCGACATTGGGAGGAGAGACGAATGATCAGGTGTTCTTCGATGAATCAAAGAGGCAGAGCCCTGGCGGCCCGGACCCTCAGCACCATTAGAGCGCATAAGTTTCTTTGTTGTCCGAGTGGTTCTATATATATATATATATCTTTTTTTTTCTTTTTTCTTTTTTTTTTCTTTTGAGAGAGTTATGGTCGGATTGCTTGTGATTAGTACTCTTACGTAATTGGAGTTTTAAGTGTATTGGCTCCCGGATTAGCTATGTGAAGGTGTCTAAAACTAGGATTGGTATAATGTAACTCGGACTACGTACCTTAGAAGATCTCAGTATATATCCATCAGTCATATGGTGATGTGTGATGTTCTCTTTCTTATTATTCGAGCAGAGCTTTTATTTTAATAAATTTTACTAACTTTTCGGCATGCGTGAGAATATTGGAGCTCTTCGCCATGCTTATTATTATTATTTTTTACCATGTAATATTATGCACGGAAAGCATCAACTTATTAATTTTTATGTTTTTTTTTCTGGGGAAGTAAATTAAGAGGTAGATGATGTTCATTAAGAAAAGCAACTATACCCGATAAATTTAGTAGATCAAAATTATGCATGAAAGCCAGTTATTTAGCACTAACCATGGACTTTAGTTATATATGCCTTAATGTAGCATGCAGGTAGTCCTTATGTTAAGCGTTTTTGGTCTGCTTAATAACTCTCACTTAGTGGCATCAGCATCTATAATTGCACAATAATTTAATTTACATATAAAAGTTAAAGTATTCAAAGTCAGATGCAACTATGAATTGCAAATTAAAAGGCACTCATTTCAACTGCCAATTAATGATCCCTAGCAGTTGGAGCCCATATGTATCCAATAAACGTGAAGCTCTCATAGCAAACTAATAGTTAACAAATGTTAGTTGGAGTGCACTCTCACTTTGGCCAAAGTGATGGCACTTTTTCCTTCATGATAGTTGATGCAAGTGTTTGGAAGTTAATTAATTGTGAATTTGATAATAAATTCAATAATGTGGAATTAAAAACTGCTATAGTACTATTGTGGAATTAAAAACTTCTATAGTACTATCTTTTACGAAGTTTAAGATATATGTTTATAGTGAATCCTTCCGAATGTCATATACCTTTTAGGCTGCAAAGTTGAGCTCGGTGACTGAAAAAAACATTTGTGAAATGTGGGCCTCGCACTAACTGTCTCTCTATATATATATATATCTGTGGAATCTACTTATTTATATTTATAACTGATAATGAGCCTGTAGGAAAGATAGATTAACTAACATGATCGAGCTAACCCTTCTAATTATATGGCTCAATGAGCTACAATCTTGTTGATCTAATTCTCTTGATCAGCACAACAGCAGGAAGGAAACAACATAGCATCTATATCCTTTTTTTAAATACTATAACCAAGGAAATTAATAATATAAGCACAGCCAAAAATCTGAAGTAAACTATAGTTAGCTAGGTACAGTGCCATTATACACATGATTAATTGTATAAACGAGAGAAATAAGCTTCTGGATTGCGATTGTGTGTGTATGTGTGTGTGAGAGAGAGAGACAGAGTAGTAGTAAGCAGAAAAAGATGGGTGTCCCCTTCGTAGGATAAGTAATCATGTGTAGTAGTAAGCAGAAAAAGATGGGTGTCCCCTTCGTAGGATAAGTAATTCTGCAAGTCTTACCATCAATCTCTACTCTCTAATCATACTGTTATTGTTACATATGTACTCCTATAAGTACGTATATAATAATGCTTATCATGCATGAAGCCACGTGTTATGCGTTGGTTGTTGCTGTCATCTGCTCATGCTGCTTGTGCTGTGGTTGAGCTGCCCATCCAGCTCATCAAAGGCCCTCTGCACGTCATGAAGTGATTCACCTCTTACATCCCTTGTTAATTAGATTCGTGCTCAGGGCACTGCCGGCCTCTCAGATCGATCCCTTGTTATACTAATTTGCACTACATTCTTTATGTTTTTATGTTGGATTGGATTCCGTTAAGTATCGAGTCCTAAACACATTGCTAATTTGGATGTACTTTCCTGTCATTATAATTGTATAGCTTGGTTTTTTTTTTCTTTTTCTTTTTTGAGGGAAAGCCCATTCAAAATAATTTATTAACGAGTAAGGATTACAATGAAAAGTCTGATACATAAAGAGTAAAGGAGATAGAATGATGATTCTTTGACACAAGCTCCACGCTTGGTTTACAACATTATCAGCCTAGTAATTATAGTTTCTGTCAATCTAGTAGTTCAAGACACTGCTCTAAGAATCCACAAGGCAAGAGGATCGGAGATCATCCACCTGAAAACATAAATTAAAAGAAGAATACTAAGAACACCCTAATACTACTACAAAGCATAATGATGTTATACAGTCAAGGACTACTAAAAGTTATAACATATGTAGCCTAATAGACACAGATGTTAGCAGCATAGTCTATTACTGTGAACGAGTCCCACCTAGAGGGCCTTATCTCCCTGACAAAGTAGTGAATCCTGTTGGGTAAAGAGCACCAAGAGTGAGGGAGAATCAACGGCGGCAGCACTACAATACCAGCAGCAGAACGGGCAAAGCACTGGTGAAAAGGTGGAGACCAATTTGGGATCAGCAAGGGAGGGTAGGAGAAGAAGAGTGGCAACGGCGACAGTGAAGACAGCAATGGTGAAGGGATTTTGGATAAATCCAAGTCCGATGAGGGAGGCAGCAAAGGGTAGGGATGCAATGGGCTCAGATCCGGCAAGGGAGAGAAGAAGAAGGGTAGTGGCGAAAAGCGACATTGGAAGGGATTGTGGTGACGGAAAAAACAACGGAGTTGATCGACAACAACATAGTGGTGAGAGGGAGGAGATCTCGAGCTTTTGAGGAAGGGGAGAGAAAGAAGAGAGGAAAAAAAAAGAAGAGGAGAGAAGGGGATTTTCTCCCCTCCCCTCCCCTCCCCTAGCCCATTGGCTAAGGAAGGGGAGTGGGAAAAGCCTCACCGGTAATAGGCAAGGGGACAAACCTCTTTAGAGGGAGGAGAAAAATTCTCCGCCAAACCCTAGCAGTATAGCTTGGTTTGTTGGTCAATAAAATTAAGCACCGACGAATGGACTCCATTGCTATTTTAATTAAGTTAGAATAATAGAACGACTCACTACTTATATGTACTCTCGAATCTCGATGTTCTCTAACAAGGTGGATTGTCCTGTTTTTAAGCTATATATTAGACAATGGTCTATGCCAGCACATAGAAGCTATATATTAGACAATCCACCTTGCTGAGCCTATCATGATGATCAAGATGGACATGGAAAAGGCGTATGATCGGGTTAGCTGACAGGCGGTGGTTGGATCGCTACAGTGGATGGGTTTCCCTCCGCTGTGGTGTAACTGGGTGTAGGCGTGCATCACGTCCCCCCTTTTTGCGTTGCTGATCAACGGGAGTCCGACAAACTGGATCACGCCACACAGTGGTCTGCGGCAAGGAGATCCACTCTTACCCTATCTCTTCATCATCGTCACGCAAGTTCTGACGAGGATCATAAACAAGAAGGTGGACCAAGGGCTGCTGCGAGGGTATAGGGTTGGAGAGGTTCAGTTGTCTCACCTGTTGTATGCAGATGACCTTCTGCTAATGACGGAGGCATCTACTGATAGTGCTCATAGTATCCTAGAATGCCTTAACCGTTATGAGAAAATCACCAACCAGAGAGTAAATTATAGTAAGTCGGAACTGTATCTGCCAACCAGGATCGGGGCGGAAGAGGGCAAACAACTCAGCGCGAAGCTTAGGTTGAAGGTGACAGCCATGCCTTTCAAATATCTCGGGGTGCTTATCTCGGGGAGGAGAATGAAGGTGAAAGATCATCAGGTGCTGGTGGAACGCATCGACAAAAGGCTTGCCGACTAGAAAAGGAAGCTTCTGTCCCAAGCCGGCAAACTAACCCTGATTAACGCAACCCTGCTGGCGATCCCGGCATATTGGCTGGGCAGCACGTGGGTGCTGGACGCGGTGCTGGAGGAGATGACCAAACAAGCTCGGACTTTCCTTTGGAAAAATAGTGAAGGCCACGGCTTACACCTAATGAACTAGGAACAGGTTACCACAACCAAGCAACAGGGCGGCCTCGGAGTCCGACGTCTTAGAGATGCAAGAACAGCTCACTTGGGCAAGCTGGTCTTCAAGATGTTAAACAGGGAGCAGGCCCCATGGATCAGAATAATGCAGGCCAAGTACGGGAGCCTGCACCTGTGGGAACCAAAGAAGAGCCAAAATGCATCATAGGTGTGGCGTGCTCTAACCCAAACAGCCAAGCAACTAAGGATGGGCTGTAGAGTGCTGATTGGGAATGGCAGAAGCACGAGAGCCGCCTACGACCCATGGATGCAGGAGGCCCCGTGGAGCAGACAGCCGAGGGAGCTCGCGAGTGCTCTAATGGATGAAAACCTGAGAGTGGCGGACATCACCAACAACCAACGATGGACCATCGCGAGGCTGTGCAGCGAGGCGGGCTCGAATATGGCATATGAGATATCAACCTTCCCCATGGGCACCGCCACCAGTGAGGATAGGTGGATCTGGTGGCCGCACCCAAGGGGAACTCCATCTGTTAAAGCTATCTACCACTCCCTACAACCTCAGAGTGAGCACCATTGGGAAGGGTGGAGGATTCTCTAGAGGCTACCGGTAGCTCCAAGGATCAGAATATTTTGTTGGAAACTCCTGTGGGGCAGGCTCCCAACGCGAGCTTATCTCCAGTATATTCATATTGGATCAGAGGAAGGGTGTGCAATGTGCGGGCTGTTCCGCGAGACGGTCGACCACCTCATGTTTACGTGCAGATACAGCTGGGAGGTGTGGGAGATTCTGCGAACCAGAGAAGGGGTGGAGATCGCAAGGATAGATCAAGAATGGATCATGAGAGAGTGGAGTTCAAACAAGGAGGAAGACCGACGGATCAAAGGGATGATAGCCTGCACACTGTGGTCCCTTTGGAAAAGTAGGAATGAAGCTGTTTTTGGTGAGAAGAGGACGCCGGAGATAGTAGTGGTGAGAAGAGAAATAGCGCTAGCGGAGGAGTACAGGCATAAGAACAAAGAAAAGAAACAGAAAGAAGTGAGTAGTAGGAAGAGATGGGAACCACCGCAACCGGGGTGAATCAAAGTCAACACCGACGGCGTGCTAAGGGCCGGCGCCTGCCAAGGAGGTGCAGCGGGTGTCTTTCGTGATGCAACCGGGGAGCTTGTCCAGGCGATATGGGAGCCGTGTCCGCGAAGCTCGGCCTTACAAATTGAGCTATGGGTCATCAGACTAGGACTGAAGGCGACCGGAAGAGACTGCAGGTTGGAGATCGAAACGGATTGCCTAGAGGCCATCAGATGCATGCAGAGGATAGAGCACTGCCCTTGGCGCGTTCGGAACCTGGTGCAGGATTGTGTTGAGCTCGCGAACGAATGTCTGGATGTAAGGCTTATTCACGTAGGTAGAGAAGCAAACAAAGTTGCTGACTGGGCAGCTGCTAAGGCAAGCGTGGCCTCTAGCTCTAGCTCTTTCGAGCGGCTAAGCCACGCACCCCCAGAATTTTGTAAACTTATTGCTGTCGACGCGGTTACGTGTCGACAGCTAACTAATGCATAGCTGGGTACAGCTCCTTAACAATAAAAAAAATATTAATATGCTACACATGCCATTGGTTGAGAGCTATAAGATTTCACTAGCCTCGCCCCACAGTTGCAGGAACTTCATACAGCCAGGTCTGCAAATGATCTGATCGATCTGATCGATTTGACAACATAGACTAGCATTTTCTAATCCTGGACGGAAAGGAGGTGATGACTTAGCCTTTCAGATTGATGTTATGCATGGGAAAGGGTAGGTTTGGATGATAAATGGATTTGGTGCATGCATCCTTCAAGAAAACCAAAAGTCAAATTTATATACAATTTTCTCAATGACATCTCAAGTAAAAGATTGCCGACGCATCAAAACTTTCTATTGGAAGGTTTGCAGAAACAAATTGCCGATGATGTCCTATCTGCATGCGTTACAGCTGGCAACGGATGACAGGAACACCCTTTGCAGCTTGCATGGTGAACTAGTGGCGCACCTTCTCTTCACGTGCCGCTTTGCCATGGCAGTTTGGGAGGAACTGAGACAACTCCATCCGAGGAAGATTTTCTTCTCGGGTCAAGACTGGCTTACCGAGGAGGTGCATGAGGAGCCAAACAAGAACCTTAACATTAGGTGTTTGATTGCTACAACCCTATGGAGCATATGGAAGCATAGAAACAAGAAGGTGTTCCGAGGAGAGAAAGTCGGCCCTAAGGTGATAACAGCCAGAGCAATCCATCTTGCTAAAGAATATATCAAGCCGTGCAAATGAACTCAGATCAAGCCCAAGAGCAGTAAGAAAGGGGAACCGCCGGAGATTGGTTGGCTTAAGATCAACACTGATGGAGCATTTTCCATGGAAGAGTACCAAGGTGGGGCAGGGGTGGTTATCCGAGATGACCAAGGCAGAGCTAGTGTAATTGCCTGGGAGCCGTGTCCCAACGAGTCGGCTCTACTAGCGGAAGTTTGGGCGATCCGATTGGGCCTTCGGTTGGCTCCATGGGGGGTCAAATATTATACTAGAAACTGACTCGATGGAGGCTTTCAAGATCATCAACGAAGAGATGGATATCCCCTAGAGAGTCAAGAATCTGGTGGGAGAATGCAGGGTGTTGTTTAATAACTTCAGTAAATTTAAAGTCCAACATATCAGGAGAGAATGTAATATGGCTACAGACTAGGCTGCAAGCCAGGGAAAGAGAGGGACATGCTTTTACCAGATTGGGTCACATGGGCCTTTTCCCCATGAATTATGTATAATTTTGACTACTGCCAACGTAGCTAGTAATGGAGTAACTCATGGCTAATACAAGCTATTCATTCAAAAAAAACAGATAGGATGGCTTGAAGCATCAAGCAACTCTAGTGGAGTTGGTAGGTACCTTTTGTATAACCAAGGAGGTCATGAGTTCGACTTCAACCCCAATATTGATGGTTTGGTGGCTTGGCTCGAGTCAGTTGATGGCTCGACAGTGTTGTTAGTTTGGAGGAATAGCTTGGTAGCGAGACGGCTTGGAGCAAGTCTTGAAGACGTTTGGTTCGAATTAATTATTTGGCGATGCATATAGTTTGAAGACTAGACTAGACCACTAAAAATTTAGTGGGGCCCAAGTGCCTCTGTATCTAGAAACGGTTAGCCTTTATTTTGCTCATATTTAGCCTTCGGGCTCATGAATAAAAAAAAAAGATAGGATGGCTTGAAGCCTAGACTATATAGCTTAAAGTCTAGACTAGATAATTTACTATATGGACTAAATCTTGGAGTAGCCTAAGTGCTTTATTATCTAGGGAAGATTGATTCTTTACATTCGAGCTCATAAATAATATAAAAAAGAAGATAGGATGAGAGTTATAGTTGCCACATGCGTGCAATCATAGTCAAAGTAGGAAGACTCGATCACCTGTTCTCTTTGGTTAATTGGTTCGACGTAGCTTTCTTCACTAACAGCTTCAACCAAGAACTACGTGATGATCTTAAATTTCCCTCATGATCTTACTGAAAGGTGAAGACGATAACTAAAGAAGGAATATCACGTAATTAAAAAGGACTTCTCAACCGAACAGTAGAAGTACTGCTTGTATATAAATAGCAGTTGGCTTAATTAATTCTGATGTCTCAAAACATTCTACAACATAACATGAGGATCCTACTACTTATCTTCCTTCTCTCCTACTGCTTCGCCCCCTCCTCCTCTCAAACTTACAATGCTATATTTAGCTTCGGGGACTCGATTTCCGACACCGGAAACCTCTGCATCGCAGAAAAGCCTTCGTCGCTTACTGTGGCGCAGCGGCCTTACGGCGAGACCTTCTTCGGCCGCCCTACTTGCCGCTGCTCGGATGGCCGCTTGGTCGTAGACTTCCTTGGTATTAAATTGCCTATGCACATTGTCATCCTATGTATATATATATATATAGTCAAATATTTTAATACTCTTTTAAAATTTATAATCTTAATCTAACGGATAATAACTAGCTTTTACATTCGATACTAGTTCCAAAACAACTTTACTTAAAAAAATTTAATTATATGTGTTTATGTTTCAAATTACACATTCTTTATTATAAATAATAAATAAATAAATATTCTCATAATTTTGCATGCACGTTGTTGTACTATTTAGCGGAGGCATTTGGATTGCCATTACTTCCACCATCTAAAGGCAGTGGCAAAAACTTCCAACGAGGTGCAAATATGGCTATAATAGGTGCTACCTCACTCGATTTTGCCTTCTTCCAATCGATTGGACTTGGTAACAAAATTCGGAACAATTGGGTTAATGGTCCATTGGACACCCAGATCCAATGGTTCGAGCAACTCAGGTCTTCTATTTGCTCCACCGCAAAGAGTGAGTGAGAATTATTTCTCATTCTGTTAGAAACTTCAACAATTAATTCTTCCAATTCTACTCCTGAATAGATGTCGATTGATTACAGACTGCAGAGCGTACCTTCGTAACTCTTTGTTCGTAGTCGGAGAATTCGGAGGTAACGATTACAATGCTAATGTGTTCTCCGGTCGGAGTCCGGACGTAGTGAGGAGATACGTGCCTAATGTAATCAATGCCATTTCCAACGGAGTCGAGGTAATAATATTCATCGTCGATCGACATGACATAGGCCGGAATATCACCGGAATATTATTCATCGTTCGGTTTTTTTTTTTTTTTGGTGTACAGAAATTGATTAATCTGGGGGCAGTGGACTTGGTGGTACCTGGAGTTCTACCGATTGGATGCTTCCCTTTATACCTCACATTGTTCCCAAGTTCTAACCAAGGAGACTATGACCAGAATGGATGCTTAAGAAGGTTCAACAATTTGTCTACCTACCACAACTCATTGCTCAGGCAAGCACTAGCTAGGCTACAAAATAAGTACCCATCGACGAGGATTATGTATGGAGATTTCTACAACCAGATCATGGAAATGGTGCAAAATCCACAAAAGTTCGGTATGTTTATTTCATTCGTATGCTACTTGTTTTTTTATTTTATTTTATTTTATTTGACCCAGTATTAATTACTACACTTCAATGGGTCTTCCAGATGAATACTAAGTTAGAACGTCAAATTTAGAGTCTTCCTCAGTGCCTCTTTCTTATAAGCTGTGTACATGCGATGGTGAGCTGGCCAAACCCAGCAATCCAATCCTCTCCCGGCACCGGGAAAAAAAATGATATCTACGTAAAAAATCAATTATATATATATATAACGCAATTTTAATTATCACGGCATTAGTTCCAGCCAAGATAGGATATGACCATCTGACTCAAGATAGTAACCGTAACAACTCTTAGTTTATAGTAATCTATTTTTCCTAATTTTTTTTGGTTTGGTATAGTTTTTGTTAGAAGAAAAAATATAAAATTATCGTTTTCTAACTGCTTAAATTTTAAAGTACTAAATGAGTTATTATTGGTACATATGCAGTGGAAGTAAAAGAGAAGCTTTCGTTAGAGGTGTACGGTTGGAAAAGATTAATTAGGACAGCATTTAAAGCCTTTAAATTTGTATTGGATTATTATGTCATGAAAATTGCCCGGGGTTAATGGTTTCCTAATTTGGTGATCGATTATAGAAGATTAAGTACATATATCTTCTACAAGTTTAAAATTTGTAAAAAGTCTCAAATTCTCACTGATACCAGGAGCAGGAGGTCCAGAATTCATTCATTTGATTCAGAACTTTGAAGTTATCTTCTTCTTCTTTTTTTCTCCAATGAACACTGCTGCAAGAAACTCTCAATCTACTCTTTCTAACTGTATCAAATGCTGCAGGATTTAGATATGCTCTTAGAACTTGCTGTGGAGCAGGGCAAGGCACATACAACTACAACAAAAGAGAGAGGTGTGGCATGAGTGGTGCAAGTGCCTGCCCCAATCCATCTTCTTATCTAAGCTGGGATGGGATTCACTTAACAGAGGCGGCCCATCGATACATAGCCAATGGTTGGCTTAGAGGGCCATACTGTAATCCATCCATTCTAAGATAGGAGCCATTTCTTATAGCACCTCTTGCAAAAAGGAATGCAAGATAATAAATGGCAAATATAAGAGTAATTTTGCACAAGGAAAACATGTAACTGTGATGTGCAAATAAATTGCGATTATGAGCATGAATTTATTCTCAACCTAACCAACCGCACAATCTGGAAGCGAGTAAGATTTTCGCACACCAAGATGAAATTTGATGCACAGAAAACTAGCATTGGCCCTGGAACCAGACACCTCCAATAAGCAATATTACATTGTTGTTTTCTAAATTTAACAAAGATCAACTTCGAAAATTAATCATCAAGGCCTTACTTTCAAGCAAAAGTACTACCAAATAACCTAATCTATTGAAATGATATGGATTTTGTCCTGTATTACAATATCCTTAATACTCAACCACCTACGGTTAGTATTTCAGCAGACTACTCTATGTGAGATATGTTGTCATGACCTAATTTAAAACAGCATCGATATACCTGTCTTTAGGCTAGAAGAGATCATAGCTTTGATCGAAATATTAATTATGTGGAGCTTCTCGATGATTTACAAGAGCTCCCAGAGTGATTCCGCTGAATCATCGAAGGCCAGAATGGTAGAAGCCGATGATGGGGAAATCCCTTGTTCATTATGTGTTCCCACATCAATAAGATGGTAAGCATCCTCGTTGTCCTTTGACCGTCCCAATTTTGCAATAAAGGGGAGCCAGAGTTTTCTCTGTTAAAAGTGAAAATTTTCATCTAACACCTGCACTAAGATTGTTATTTAATAAAAAATGAAAAAAATATAAATTACCTTATAGAGTTTACTTTTGTGCTCGTGATATGAAGTCAATGCAAGTTTATTATCTTCATCATCATTCCACATATCCTGAAGATCTACATTCTCAAACTCTCCTGTGATTTCTGTTTTTAGATGAGTCACATCAATATCGATGAATATTCCATCTGTATTGAAGCTATACGGTATTTCTGGAGAAGCTGTAATCATGAAAGGAGAGATGATCATGATAATAACAAGCAAATGATTACAGATTTACTCATTGATACAAAATGTTGCATGACTTAAATAAATTAGTTATTCTTATATATGTGATAAATTAGTAGAAATTAAATGAGTGAGTTAACAATTGAGTTGTCAAAGGGGAGGAAGTTACAAAATCACAAAAATGAATAAGAAGGTGGATGCATGAATTCCGTATTTATACTCCACAAAGTTACATTGCTGCATGAAGATGAAGTAGCTTGATTATATAATTATCATTATTGTATGTACTACGGCGACAAGCAAGAACAGAAAGAAAAAGAAAAAAATAAAGGAGTAGTTGCAACTACATGGGATCAAGTACGTGGATGGATGCCAACAGTATTCACATCGATGGCCCTATAGGAGGATTATATGAAACTTTAGCCCACAATAGATCAAGATTCTGAGAATAGTACCTAGCATATGAGAATTACAAACAGTATTCACATCTATGGCCCTATAGGAGGATAATATGAACCTCAGCCCACAACAGATCAACATTCTGAGAATAGTAGCTAGTATGAGAATTACAAACAACTTTGCAAAGACAGAGCTTCGCTAAGAAACTACATTGGACACATCCATGCTAGATGGAAACAACTGCTAGAGTAATTCAGCGGTAAGAATTACAAAATGAATTCTAAAGCATGTAGAGCAAATGCTTACGAACATGGTGTGACAGCGAGACTTCTGTAAAACCCAAACTAGCATCATCTACATCACTTGGTAGACATTTGGTGCCGGAAAATTAGTTGCACTAAACTAGTATCTTGTGTAGTTAATGTACATAGGGTGTCAATACGGACGGAAGCCTGAAAAGTCAGAATAGAAATATGTTCAGCTATAGCACAGACTAGCACCCCAGCCCAACACTGCCTATTGGGCCTGGTACATCTTCAAGCCTGATCAGGTCGGGCTTGTTTCGTATTGGATTGAGCTCAGCCACTACTTTGCATGACCATCCTGATCATGCACAAACTAATTCAGCCCACTGGCAGCCCCAGATGTAAGATGAGAATAGAACAAATCCAATCGAGGGGATTTTGCTTTAGTATTTGCGATGGATCCCCACTCAGAAATCTGTTAATAACTAATTATGAGCCTACATCCTAAATAAATTACATATTACAAAAGAAACATGGAGGAAGGAGGGGATTGTGGAATGATAAGTTAATTCTTATTAAGGTGCAGTCCTCCCGTCAGAGCTAGGATAAGAGAAGTGGAGACTATCGATGGATTCTTCATTTAATTCAAAAAAGATAAGCACAGAACGGTTGCCTTCAAGGACTAGCTAGGCAATTAAAATGAACATGAGTTTGTGCATAACTGGTTGCTTAACTGCTAGCCAATGCAACTGACAGAAATTGCGAGTTGGCTAATGGAAGAAAAACAAAGATGAAGTATTGTCCAAATTCCTCGAACATTTAACATATAGGTAGACAGAACTGTTAAGCCAAAAGGTCAATCAGTTAGGAACAGGGTATGTAATATGCTTCAAATCCTGCATAATTCCCTATCATTTGCAAGATGAGTGAGTCAATACTAGTTACCAAAGGCATGTTGATATACTCCGTGAGGAAGGCAGACCAGCAGTACCTCTGCTTTACCATGTCAGTCCAAAACGTTGACAATAGATTAGGCTTTAACAAGCATATGAATGGAAGGAGCATAGAAATCCTTTATCTTGAAGTAATTTTAATTCCACCAAGGGTAGCATTAATCTAATGCATGCAAGAACTTCCAAGAAACTAAAATAAGAAGAAAAAAAAAGCTCAAACTAAATTCTTTGGGAATATTCAGATAAAAAAAAGACTTCGGGAACTAGCAGAAAAGCATAGAAGAGTTCAAAAAGGTGTCAGGAAATCAGGCATCATCAAAAATATCATTTGTTTGGCTAAGAAAATAAAACCTTTAATCTTTGATGGAAATGACTCCTCAACTGGCACTTCATTACCACCAGTAGGACTCTCATACCAATCAGTTGAAACCTCATCAGGTAGCTCTCTAACATTTTTATCAGCTACATTGAACCAGTTGGTGTTGATCTAACGCAGCAGAAAAGGACCTCCTCAGAAACATAAAATAAATCACTAAACTAAGAGTGCTAAATCCTATCAGAGTTGAGAGTGCAAAAAATGCCATCCATAATGCCAAAAGAAAATATCTGCAGAAAGAGAATTTGAAATGAAGTATATGATAGCAAACACAGACCTGGACATTTTTTCCTTTACATGCATGGAGTTTTTCCAAATTATAAAATATGTTTTCCAATGCTCCAAATGTAGCCATGTGAAACCTTTACTATAAGAGAGAGGAACAACAAATTCTTTGTCCGCCTCCTTTGCATACAAATTATTCAGATTGCAGTGTCCTAATCTGCAGCTGCAAATGATGATTTGAATGACAAAAACAAACTTTACACATTGAAAGTTAAACATGCAAAGTGCCAAAAACACCTGATGTATGATTGGTCAAGAATTTAACAGAAGAAATGACTAGAAAACATAGAAAAGTTAAAAAAAAACATAAATACGTGCTTAACATAAAATCACTCATATTATTCGACTACTCTTTTATGTTAGCTTTCACTCAAGATTTGCTTTGTTCTACTTAGTGTTAAAGATAATTCTTTGGGAACAATCTTTCCAATAATGAAGTTCACAGAACTTTTCTTGTTTTGCATTTTCAAGAGCCTCGTGCTCTATGGAGCTTTCTCTATACCCTAGCATAGCATGTTCTCAAATCCGTCATACACTTATTCTATATCTCTTGTAGTCAGTTGTTATTGTGTACCAAAATGACCAATGTTTTGTCTATATCTTGTAGTCTGTAGTTAAGGTGTGTAAGAAAGATCTAAAAGCCATATACAGGACCAACTTTACAAAGCTTAACAAGAGAAAAGGATTTTCCTACCTATTGTAGCCAGTGGTTGTTGTGTGCCAAAAAGATCTAAAGGCCATCTACAGAACCACCTTTACCAAATTTAACAAGAGCAAAGGATTATCCAGGCTCTCATAGCACAAGTACTGAGCTGTTGCATGATGGAGATGGCAAATCTAATTATATGAAACTAAATAATATCCAGATAGCAAGTGACAACTATCCATTCAAATAAAAGAACTTCAACCTGTTCTGTATATTTTAACTTCAACAAACGTTGGAACTTCCAACACCTCTCTTCCTGAATCTTCCAGAACTTCTCTTAATGTATTTGATTCATGTCAAACTTTCTCCTCGATGACAACTTCTACAGATAATGTTAACCATGATTTATGATCTTTACTTTTCAGCATGATCAGTCCATGACCCCCAATATTACTGATGCTATGTGACCCCTAAAGTCCCGGACTCTCAAAATATTCACTAAGAAAAGACCAAGAATGCATGTAAATTCTCCCTAGGCTAAAACTTCTTGAAAGCGCTCATCACATGCTACCATCATGTTCCTTTAACCATAAATCCAATCAATCTACAAACTTTGAAGTTCTTAAAAAACACACACAAGTATACAATCAAAGATTCGAACAGTTCTTCTTAAATAATTCATTTTACAATAAATTAATACTTTTACTACTAGGTTTTGGACATATTGTAACTCATGAATAGAACTATAATACTTAATCTTATGCAAAAACCCTAGAGCGAGAGAAATCCACTGCTCCATACCAATAAACTACTGATTATTTAAGCAGAAGAAGTTAAATTGGAACAACAAATCAACTAGCAACTACAGAGAGCGGAGGAGATTACCAAAAGAGACGCTCATATTGGAACGACGAAGACAATTTAACGGAGAACAAATTTATATAGCGATGAGGAATGATTGTTGCCGTACAGAGAGGAATTTAAAGTAACATGAAACCCTGCATACGAAACAATTAGATTGAGATAAAAGAAACAAGATATTGGGTTAACGGATGGTGGGCCCCGCTTTAAACATAGATTAGTGCACAAGTCTAATATGAATTCGATCCTGTAAAAGATAAATATAAAAATATTTTTTAATATTCTAAATATCAATATTTGGTCGTTCATTGTCGCAGAGTTTGTGAGTAAATTGATCCGTTGACGGGGTTTTGACCGGCGACCCTCATGATCGTGTAGCTTGCCTTTTGTCGGGCTAATAGTTCATCACAAAACTTATTCCAATTTTCTTTATCCTACTAACAACATGGGATAGTTTATTACATTTTTTTAATACCAGTCTTGCAAAGATTTCTGGGATAGAGGAGGCTTTATCTCGGATAATCTCCCTCACCAAACAGGTGGCCCATTTAAAACACTATCTAATGATAGCCTTAATAGAGGTACTTGAGACATGAGACATAAAATTAGCTAGCTCGCCCAATGTGGGCCGGCCCAATACTTGAACAAAGTTAGAAGGCCAGATCTTTGATCTGCGCCATGTTCCCATGCAACAATTTCCTTTTCTTAATAAAAATAAATAAATTATATAACTATTTCATTAATTATATGTCAAAGTAGTTAATTACACTACGAGAACTCGCTGACTAACATCGCATGCAACTCATCCAAGCATGGCTCCCTGGTTTCCAACTCGGTAGCAAATTGATCACTACCCACCATCGCATCTTCTGGTGCCAATTCCCTCCAACATTCCATCTCTGTCCCCCTGCTAACCTCTGCACAACTTACTTTCTTTCCTGCTCTGCGTGCCGACGGCATCTTGGGCGCCGTCTTAACCACCGTCGACGAGTCCTTCGCGGTGAGCTGCTGCACGACGGTCTTGAAATTTGCGACGTCGGTCTCCACAAACTGCGTCTCGATGATCTTCGTGGTGATCACCTCCACTGTCTGAAGACCGGGCATCACTTTATATATACGAGTTCTTGAGAAATTTAACTTGATTTTTGTCTTGGAAGTTAGGCTCTAGAATTCTATTTATAGTTTTATACATAGCGAAGTCTAGCGCGCGGAAAGAAGTTGGAATAGTCCTGGCATCACGAAAGGGTCAAAGTATATGGGAGAAGGTGAGGTCAACCTTAGGGGATTTGGATTTTGACGGCGGTTCACTTGGCCTAGAAATGGAAAAGAAAACGTGAGGTCGCTACGTCACCTCGTGCTTCTGTGGCCGACAAGCCAACTCAACTCTGGTAAGCAAATGTGGGACATAGCAAAATTGCACCAATTTTTGGAATTAACCGGGGTTGCTTCAAGGAAAGTTAGTGATGGAATTTGTTGCTCTAAATTGCCGGCTGTAAATTGCTAGCAATTAGCATGACCTCACTGACGGTTCTATTGAGAGGAATTAATTCAAGAATTAATACGTGGGGCATTGAACAACAGTGAACAATAAATAAGCTAAGCTATGTTATAGTTACAAGCACTTTCACAAAAATTCTATCATACATGTGGCTGTTAGATAATCAGTTTATCTAAAAATTAGCCTAAATCATTAGGTGATGTACTAATAATGCATATCATGCATGCTTTTAACATGCTGTGACAAGTTATCAACTCTTAATAATTTCTCTCTCTATCTCACAACTATTTATATCAATGTAAAAAATGACGTCATATTACCACTGTTTGTATAATGTTTGCAAAGTGTTTGTCGGCATGGCTTTCTTCATAGTTCAGCAGATTGAAGAAATTAATTCCTGCCACTAGCTACCAGGAAAATTCAGCAAGGTTGAAGTCATTATCAGGAAAAGAAAATGCCAAAGGATGACAGAAGGGTCCCTGCTAGAAAATTTTTGTTAATGATTTCCATCCACGTACTGAGGTTGTCTAATATTCAAAGATCATGCATCCAAATCTGCGACTTGTCTAAAGACTAGAAGAAAATCACCGATTCACACAATGGAGAACTTGGACACGTTATACCGGCATATATATATATAGATTGAATAATAATCTATGATAAAGAACAATTGTTGCACATCTTAGTAATGCGTCTTGAGGAAATTAGTAGTGGATTTGAGCTAAACAATTGGGCCGCAGCATTACATATGACAAAAGGAAAATGAGGCTTAGGAAGGTTACACCCTAGAAACATTTAGTAAGTGCTGCAAGTGAGTTTATTTAGCCACATTCAGCAGAATGAGAAAAATCGGAGGAAAAAAGAGTGTACAATTGGTTCTAAATATGTAACAAGAGATCTGATGGTTTGCAGATTCTGTGATCATACATTGTGTTGGATCATTTTCTACGCAGCAGCTAGGAAAGAAGATCCCAAAGAAGAGTTCTCCTTAAAGCAGTATCTGTTGTCCTAAGTTTAGAGCTTAGATAGCCTCCAGTTTGTCCAACAAAGACTTCAATTATAAATCTTGTAATTAACCTGTTGCAATTTAACCATGTATCAATAAGTTGTTGAGAATATTAGACTTCTTACATCAATGCTAACTTACTCATAAGCTATTGTTAATTACAAGGTGCCATGAGCAATGAACTACGAGGTGAGCAATGAAACAACAATGAGGTTTCCCTGCTTTTACGCAACGAAATCATTTTATTGCCATGTTCTCCGTAATCGTGCCATGACACGCGTAATACTTGGAATTAAAGGAATCTCATTCATCGATCTATGTTCACAAGTTTGTACAAAATAATCAGACCTAATCATGGATTCATAATTATAACATCTAGGGTATCCAGATCTGATTTTTTTGAGTATTACAAATAACATGTGATGCATATATATTTAACTAATGGATCCTTTCTTGACGGCCAAGGCAAAATATCTTTAGCAATTAGGTTATGTGTACTAATAAAAATGCCCATTTACCATTTCATGTATGTTAAAATGAGAGAACTCATTCACATGCTAATTGGCTAATACTTGTTAAATTTATATCAAATTATGAGATGTAAAGCAGCACAAGATCAGTAGAAAGAGACCCAAAAATGAAATAGGCCCTCAGGAATATTCAACTCAAAGGCCTTCAAAATTGCACACATCTAGCAGCAAATTCTAATCGCATATTATTGTTTAAAGGACATGGATCACAAGTATATCTTAGGAACCTTTGTGCTCAAGGAACCCTTTACAGATCTCAATGCAAAGCCATGACTAGCGTAATGCACATCAATGATCTCTCAAGCTTAGCTTCATCTATACCCCCCACCCCAAGAAGCAACAAACTCAAGCCGTTATATCTGCATTCATGAAATGGCCCACAAGATATAGACACAATACTAGTCAAACCCTAAAAAACTTTTGATCGAAAATTTAAGAGAAAAGGAGCAAAATGAGGCGGATCGGAGAGGAGCACTCAAGTTGATGAAGGGTGAGGAAGTGAACAAAAAGGTTTGTGTGATTCAAACACGTAAAGTAAAGTAAGTAAAAGCTTTGGCCTCTTCTTGGAAAATATTCTCTTTATCTAATACGTGCATGTTGTAGTAACATAGGACATGCACAGAATACGTGGATAGCTGCTTCACTAGGGCAGGAATGTACATATTGGGCAATATAGGAAAAGAGGGAGGAGAGAGAAGGGAAGTCACGGCCACCTCTTCCGAGGGAGTGGAAGGGACAGAGCACAGAAATGTAGGCGAAGAAGAAGGAAGGTAAGACTTCCACATCTCCCCTTCTCTTACTTCCTCTCTCTCTCTCTCTCTCTCTCTCTTTCTTTCTCTTTCTCTTGGAGGCCACAAAATTTAAGGCTTTGTAATTATTTTTTCCCTTCTCACAAGGTTCAATGTCCATCTGTAAGCTGCTCTAATGTTCACAATTTTTAACAAATGACTATATTGCCACAAGAAATCTTTGGAGAGAGAAAGAGGAGGTAAAACTTACTCCCTCTAGCAACCACAAGCATACCCATTTTATTAAGGATTTCATTTTATATAATTGCCACAGAAACTTTCATGTATAATTGTTGTCGCATTCTATCAAATATTATAATTATCAGTAAAATCTGTTGACTCTCTAAGGGCATGCCAATAAAAAATTTCTAACCGAATGTTGTTAAAAGTTGATAAACTCTCAACATATATAGATAACTAAAATACTCTTTTTTTAAAGTATAGAGTGTGAATTATTTAACAGCAATTTTTGACTTATATAAAAAAAGGACATATTTTCTTGTGCTATAATATTGAGCAAAATTCTTGAACCATTTGAAACAATTTATACAAGGGCAGCACAATCTTTTTAATCTAAGTTCAGTTTTATTATATCTACTCCTATATTTTACTTCTAATAAATGAGCTTAATATTCTCAAGTAAGTTTTCTTAAGATTTTAATTTCAAACTAGGAGTATTCCAGATAATTTTAATTTTAAAAAGTAATAATCTTGTATTCTCTATTTTATTTAGAAATGGTTAGGTAAAAACTATAACTATGGTAAATTAATAGAGAGAACTAGCAGAAGAAGGGAGGGGCCTTTTTGTAAATCGATACATCCAGGAAAAGGTTTGACCTTGTGGAGGGAGGGAGGGATGGCGTGAGAAATCCGTTCGGTCAGCAATAGGGGCGGTTAGTTTAACACCACCGAGGCGTCCTCGAACTGAGGGCGCGGAGGAGTGCAGCTGCGGGATCCTTGCACGTGCGAAACCCCGTCCGCCCCACGGACTTTTGAGGGCCCCCTCCTACCTGCTCTCGTTGATTCACGTGCGCCAAGAGCCCAAGAATTAACCCCTTCTTTCCCCCACCCAATGCCCAACTTTGCCCCTCTCACACCAATCTCAATGTATAGTTTCAAAAATTGCCAATGTGATTTTACGTTATATATACACTGTTCGTCCATTATTTAACTATTTAAGCCTTTTGAGTTAATTAGTTATCTAGTAATGATTAACATATAAGCTCTTGATTTATTTTTAAAAAAATTATGCTTCCCATAAGACAATGAATATGATAAATAATTAAAGATTTTCATGACAGCTGACCTAGTAATCCAATCTAGTTATTGTGGATTTTTGAAGTTATGGTGCTCTTAAATAATGATAAAATGAAACTATACGAGTGATCCAAAGAAAAAAAAAATCAAAGGGTCATAACATAACTATTCCTGGGCTCAAAATAGAGAGAAAAATGAAAGGAAGGTCAAAAGAGTAATTTGACAATAATGCTGAGGACCAGTCCCCAAATAATTAGTGCCCTATGGGGGGCAAATTGGAGATTTCCATAGAACCTTGTGACCTATGGAGGAGCTGAAATAAGAATGAAACCCCAGGCCTGAATGAGAGGAGAACAAATATAAAAATGAATAGAATACAACACCTTCCAGGGAATAGAAGAAGAATAGAGATCTGATATGGAATATGGAATGAGAGGTGTAATTCCCTCATTCTCTCTCACATGAAAATGCCACTGCATGATTGATCTGGATTCTCTCTTCTCCCCTTGACAGGTCTGGACATCTCCTTACTCCTTCTGAGGCGAATTCTGGGCAGGTCTCCTATTCAGCAGACAACCCCCCTTCTTCTCATTAGACTTTGCAGCATAGTCCAAATTAAACCCCATGCACTCTTGACTGTAACCCTATAAACTAACAATATTATATATATTTCTAGCTATACCCCCCCTAGTCCTACCATTATTATATCTCATTAAAGCTTCTCCTAGTGGGTTGTCACATTATCTTAACCCTACCTCCTCTCCCTTAAAACCCTTCTTCTTTGCACCAAGCCAACATCTTCCTTTTGCTTCTTGGCTTTCTTGGTTGTCTTTTTTTGTTGTTGTTGTTGTTTCCGCCGCTGCTGCTGCTCTTCTTGCTTGTACTTCCAAGGTCTGTGTTCCTTCTCTCTGAGTTCTTGCTATATATGATGCGATACTAACTAACTGTAGCAAAAAAAAATTTTCACTCTCCTTAGAGCTTCTCTTTAATTTTTTTTGGGTGCTCATGGTCTACTCCTCAGATCTTACAACAAGCAAGCATGCTTCAGAGCCACGGGCCACTGACGGTGCCTCCCGGCTTCCGTTTCCACCCGACAGATGAGGAGCTGCTCTACTATTATCTGAGGAAGAAGGTGGCCTATGAATCCATCGATCTCGATGTCATAAGAGATGTTGATCTCAACAAATTAGAGCCATGGGATCTCAAAGGTTAAATAACTTATGATCAGTTGATCAATTATATGTATCCTTCTTGCATGCTTGAATCATGCAGGCTAATTGGTATGAACTTATCTGATGCCATGCAGACAAGTGTAGAATTGGATCAGGACCTCAGAATGAGTGGTACTTCTTTAGCCACAAGGACAAGAAGTACCCAACCGGGACGCGAACCAACCGGGCAACAACTGCCGGATTCTGGAAGGCCACTGGGAGGGACAAGGCTATCCATCTCAGCAACTCAAAGAGGATCGGCATGCGGAAGACTCTAGTCTTCTATATCGGTAGAGCTCCCCATGGCCAGAAGACTGAATGGATCATGCATGAGTACCGCCTCAATGATGAGCTCGCTCAGGTTCAGGTACAATTTTTCTGTTCTAATGGCTGCATATTTATTTTCCATACTGTTGTTTTAAGATCGATATATCAAACTTAGGAGTTATGACTGCCAACACCAAAGCTAGAGCACATGATGTTACTTAAACCGTTACAAAAAGAGCCCTAGATCTCCAAGAGCATCTCCATATACACTTATACTAGATGAAGTAGTTTGGATCTGATAAATAACTTTGCACCCATCAGCAAAAATCTGACAAGGAAATAAATTGCATGCTCTAGTTATTTAATGCTAGCTCCTTATATAACACCCAACAGGCAGTAGCCCTTCTTTGATACTTTGACGCATGCATCATTTCAACTGTAAATGATCATGTCTAGGCCTACACACTGTAATTTCCAGGAGCATGGAAATTCTTTTGCTTTGCCTTTGAGTTGTCTACACAATTATTCTATGAGTCTTTCCAAATCTCTTTTAATCGTTACTACTAACATTAACTCTTTCATGCCTTAGAATCATTCATTAATTCTGAACTATCAACAGTGCTAAGGTATATATCCTTCTTTTTTTCTCTATGTAGGAAGATGGATGGGTTGTATGCAGGGTCTTCAAGAAGAAGAACCAACAAAGGGGCATTCCTCCGGAAGCTATGCTCGAAGAAGATGAACTCCTTCCCTTAAGGTCAAGTGGGCCTACTTCAATGGAGCAGAAGCATAACTATCAGATGCCATGCGACTATTCATATGATACCTCCATGCATCTCCCTCAGCTCTTGAGCACTGAATCTTCTCTCCCTTCGTTTATGCCTCCAGCTTCCATGAACTCATTGGACCTTGAGTGCTCTCAGAATCTGATGAAGCTGACATCGGGAGGTGGCACTGGGTTTTTTCCGCAAGAAAGGTTTTCCGGAGATTGGTCAATCTTAGACAAGCTTCTCGCATCCCACCAGAACCTGGATCAGCTCTTCCAGGGCAAGCTCAACCCACCGACTCAACTCATGGACATGGGCGCATCAGCCCAGAGGTTCCCCTTGCACTATCTTGGATGTGAGACTGACCTCCTGAAATTTTCTAAGTAAGGTTCTTAGTCTGTTTCCTTTTTATTGCCTGACTAGGGTTCTTATTTATCTCTAGATGTTTGTGTGCTTAAATGTATATAAGTGAAGTGTTTGGGCCATTATCATTTTCCAGTGGTTTGAACAAGAGATTTTCCTATTTGTATTTGGTCTAAGTTTTTTTCTCAGATTAATATGTTTGGCCTAAGTTCGTGTTTAATTTTAGTCAATCATATCTGAAGATTATAACTATTAATCTGTGGTACATGTAAGATATATTAACATTCAATTACTGCTTATTAGATGTAGCAATCAGGCAGTTTAATCTTTATCAGAAATTTGAGTTTACTTACCAATAACGCAAAGTTTTCTTCCAGCCATTACAAGGAAAGGGTTAATCTTCTACTGATTAAGATCATTTTCTCCTTTCTAGGAGTGAACCACTAGGTGAGTGTGCACCTGAATAGTGTTTTAAAGATATATCATTCTTATTTAATTAATGGAGCAGATCTTGGATCCTGTGAAGAGGAATGGGAAAAGAACATGGTGAAGCAAGACCATGTATTGCAAAATACGTCTACTTGGCCTTGGAAGTAGAAGGGAAATAAATCATTTAGTAGAAAACAAAGATGATCTAAATAAGCTATATATGAACATAGGGCACTGTTTGGAATGTGGCTAACCACAACTCAGGAAGTTATGCTATAAGAACTTTACTGAACAGGAGATGTAACTAAACGTTTCCAGTTTTCATCATCATAAAGTAAAGAAAAATATTTCGACACTAAATGTATATTCACGAGAACATAGAAAGTTGATAATTATGATACGTGTTAGGCCCTAGTATATGCTAGTCAAAGCAAAAGAGGGAGATTCTATCAATATCCGTGTTATTAAAATGATTCAATTTGAGATGTCTAGAAACTAAATGGGCCTAAAAATCGACAGTTCTGAGAGTTGATGAAAATTTGTTTGAATGTCAACTTTTACTAAATAATAAATACAACAAACCAAACAACAGTTTGCATTTTTTTTGTTTTCCATGTAGCATCTACGTGTGCATGCATTTACTAAATAAATGTGCATCCCTGGATACAACGAACCAAACAGCCCCTTAATTTAAAAGGGCAATGCGTTTTTGTGATCAAGAGGAGGAACTGCTCTTGTACCAAATGAAACCTCTAAAGAAGGAATTGGGAAAAACCCTAGCAATATCAGCGACCCCTCATCTGTGCCATTCTACAAAATTTTACTCCTCAAGGGGCGGCATTCTCTAATACGATCTAAGAAAAAACTCCTAGAAAATTAAACAACGATGGTGCGTTCGATTTGTAACTCCTAGAGTACACAATGCAAGTTAACTATCGGTCTCTCCAACTCTTCGTGGATCAAAATAAGCACAACGAACCCAAGTAATTACTAATAATAACATTGATTCCGAAGACAAAGAGGGACAAGCCTAACCTTGCTTCGTCTCCTCTTGCTCGTTCCAAACTCTCTTGGGATTGCTTTCCTTCCCTTCACTGAGCTCCCAGTTTTTCTTCTTTCCTTTTTGTAGGTAGTAGCGGCAAACGGCGATGGATCCGAATTGGGTCGGATGCGGATAGGATCCGTACCCGTTAAATTATCGGGTACGTACCCAACACAAACTAGTTTGGGTCCTTTGGGAGCTTATTGGTTACCGCAGTACTATCACTATGGTCCTCGATCTTTTGAGAAAACATAATTGCCAAATAAGTGAGGTCCTAAAAGTATCTATCATTCTAGGTACTCTATTGTAATAATTATTGCGGGTGTATCTGGTATCTAGTATTAAATTAGAAAACCCCCTCCAATTTCAACTATTTCTTCATTCAAAATAATTTCAATGGGACTTAAAATGTTACTTGCATTGATGCTTTCAGTTTGTATCATTTTACAGAACAATGTTGATATATTGACGGTAAGATCGGATTGCTTTTGATAAATATAAGTTCATTAGGTGCTATGTTAACGGAGATCTATCCTTCCAACTAGGTTGAAAGCTCACTTATATTATAGTTTTTTAGAGATAATTTCATCTAAAATTGTTAAACTATCACTCATTTTTACATACATACATCTTATGAAACATTTTTTTCAAATATCTCTTCAGTTAGTTTTTAGTTATATTTTTCATCTATAATACATGTTATTTACATGTGTTTATACCATTATTCTTTTATTGGGAAGAAATAAAAAAAATATTAATATACTAAAATATTATTATAATTGGAGGAATATAATAGTTGAAGAAGTCCTAAGTGAAATTATCTTTATTTTTCATATATTATGAATTTGTTAATATATCTATTATTCCTCCAAAAAGAAAACTTTAATATATCCATTAAATATTATTGCTAATGCTCATGAAGGAATTTGACCTCATAATCTGTGTGTCATGAAAAAAAAAAAGTAGCCGATTGGGCTACAGAGGATCCTAAAAGTTTGGTTGAGAAGATGACATAGCTCGGCCACAGTTGATCTGGCAGCAGTCAATCATAGTCCCAAGCACTTCAATTGCAGGAAATTCCCGTAGTGGGGCTGCAGTGGATCTGCTCCCCAATGTGATGGGAAGATCTCTTACTTCAAAGCCACGAGTGTGGTATATAACAGGTATATACCTTCTTAAGATCGGTTACTGAATTAACTTTAGCCTCAAATAATTATTATAGATAAACTTATTTAATAGTTTAATAACTTGGCTTAATATTTGGCTTAGCTCGGATTAGTTTATGGTTCGACCAGAATTGTGACTTGGTGGAGAAATTGTTAGATAGCACGACGATTTAAAGTGATGTCTTGGCAACGTATATTTCATAACAATAAATCGACAATGCATATAAATTAAAGCGTAGACTAGACAATTTAGTATATTTGCTAGAGTTTAACAGGAACTAAGTAACTCAACTTCTATAGGCAAGTTTTACTTTGTATCTAAAAAAGAGTTGGACTTATGTCCAGCCCAAATATAACCTTTGGACTCTTGAACGAAGAAAAAATACGTGTGGTGTATATATATATATATATATAATTAGTTTACTAATTAAACATATTTTATTGACCATTTTGGGCATTGCTTGTGTTTAGCTTAGAATTAAATTTATGATACTCGATCAGGAGCTAAACTAAAAAAATCAGCTGAAATTGTAGCTTGTGTTTGCCTCAAAAAGAATTGTTGCTAGCTCATTTTCAACTTGTTTAGCTTGGGCGAGCTAAGTCGAGCTCGTTCACGGCTTAGCTCCATTGCTATAGTTAAATCAATAAACTTATGGAAATTAATCTCAATCTAATAGCTAATATACCTATTAAGTAATAATTAAGTTTTTGGCCATTAGAAAAATTAGTAATGCTAGAATATATATTTATATAATATTCAAATTATATTTTGATGATCACGAGTAAGCTAAACTTTCCTTGCATTTCGCTCATTTATATTCAGCTCAAATCTTAGCTCGAATTCGACTGATTTATTAAATGACTGAGTCAATCTTGAACAAAATTTCAAGCAAAACAAGAATTGTGCAAGCAACCAGCTAGATTATGAATTATCAGTTTCATGCCATGCATTTATTTCTCTCTCTCTCTCTCTCTCTCTCTCTCTCTCTCTCTCTCTCTCTCTATATATATATATATATATATATATATATAGAGGTACCGATTAAATTGAGTTCACAGCATAGTAAGGCGTAGAGCCTTCATGCCATTTCCATAATTCCACATATATCTATCTATCTATCTATCTATCTATTTATCAATCTATCTATCTAGCTATCTATCTATCTATCTATCTATAAGTAGTGAGTAGTAGCTGCTACTGACACATTGCATTTACTACATACGTAGTAGTCACTTAAGAGTACATACGTAGCAGTCACTTAAAAGTACATACGTAGTAGTCACTTAAGAGTACATACGTCTCCCCCCGGAGCCAGACTCCCTCTGGCAGTTAAAGTACAAGGCGGCGACCGGCGAACCGAGGTGGTAGAGCTCCGCGAAGTCTCTGGTGCTGAAGTTTTGGCGCCACCCAGGAGCGTAGACCGTCTGCCGGCCGAGCTGCTCGAAGAGTACGAAGACCAACCGGTGGATCCCCATCGTTGGCCGCGGGCTCTCGTAGCACATCACCTCTTGTCCTGCATGATCTCAGACTACACACTTACTAGTCGTACTAGGAAATGCAGCTTAATATATATATAAAAAAATCTTAGGTGTTACTACTCACCAAATGATACTCCTGTGGTTCCAGGGATGTCTGTGACCAGCCTAATTAAAACATAAAATAAATCAAAGTTTTAAAAGACTTTCTTTGCTGATCGAGGGAGCACAACAAGCTAGTTACATAATTAATTATGGTAGTGACTTTATAAATATACCAATGGAGGTATTCCCTCAGATGTGGGTCACTCGGACTCGGAGCATCTGGGTCTACCATCACCTGCTTTAATAAAATAATTAACCAGACCTTGCAAGATAAATAGATCTCGAGAAGCAGGCCTACGTACGTATATACGTGCACGGTTAATTATAATACATATACAAACTAATAGACTTACAACAGTGTAGAAGGTTCTCAGGTCATTCCCACCAACTTCAACTCTTGGCTGGGTTACTACCTGGGAGGGCTTGAACTCGCGTCCATTGGTCACCTCCCTTGAGCCATAGCTCACTCGAAGTGGGGTAGTTCTGTTGAAGGGGTCAATTACATCTCCAATCACCCTACCAACTACCAAAGGGTCCCTTTCTCTGTACATTGTTGCAAAATCCTGGGATATCGATCTATGTGGGTGTTTGTATCAGCTAGTCTGCCCACTCATGCCTATATATAGTGTTTGTGTGCGAGTGGACACAAGGCACGATGCGGATCACATCAACCATGTGAAACCAGCTGAAACTTTGTATACCCTAAAAGTCTCGGTAGAATATGTGATCAACCTCTGATCTTCCTTTATGGCCACTTTCTAAAGCCCAAAAGTTAGCTGGGTATCTTTTCCTCGCTTTCAGTTGGCTCTACAAAGGTTGGATATATACTAACTAGTTAAAGAACTACAAGACCCATCTCCTCCTTCCCTGTCTCATAACTCTTGTCTGTTTAAATTTGGTTCGGAAGCAGTACATTTCTAGTGGTTAAAGATGGAATTGATAGGATCGAAATGTGGTCTCGAGGAGTCGTAGAACAATGAACTCTTACCATAACTTTTGAGGAAATCAAGGGCATGTAGATTCACAGTTTTGTGGTCGGCAAGGGTGAGGAAGATAAGATTGTCCTGAAGCCACCAGAGGGTAGCTTAGACGGCACGCTCTTACGATATTAGGAAACGAAGTTTCTACGAAGACTGCCATTAGAGCCATTGGAATTAAAGTCTGTAGAAGTCAAGGAGCTTTATGTTGTCCTGTACTAAAATTCTCTATGTTTATCGTGGCAGACACGAGTGTGGTCTTTCAAGCTTTATCATTCATATAATTATGCTTCGTTCGTTGTCATCTTCTTTATTTTCTACCGTTTTCCTGACGTAATACTCAAAAGGTGAGTGACCTTTTTCTTTTCTAAATTATGATACAATTATATTGTTGATTTTTATATATGTAATGGCTTAAGCTTAGTTAATGATTAGTTTAACGTGATACCTAAGTAAAACTTGAGATATTGAGTTCATATGAGAGGATTTGCTAAGATACGATATGGATCTTCGATTTATAGTTCAAGTTTGTTGAAGTGATTTCACATGGTAGTAAAGGATAATTGACTTAGCAACCACAGCCACATTAGAAGTAGGACCCCATATGCACGCTGTGTTGAGTATTTATATACGGGGATTTAGTCCTACAACGAAATAATAGTACTGAAAGGATTTATATAGGTTGTTAGGTCCTCAGGTTACCTCATCTAATAGCTTAAATTATCTAGTTGAGTTAAAATTTAAGGCATATTGTTGCTCTACTAAGGTTCACTCGCCCTCTTCCTCCCATGCATAGAGAGGCTCCTCGTCACCAGCATTTTCTCTTTCCTTATGGCCTTTTTAGTATGGTTGTTGGTGACTCTGTGGACATTTTTAGTTGATATTCCTCTTCCATTTCATAATAGTTATCTTATAGTGTCACATTTTTGCTCAGTCCCATCTCTTTTTTGATGTCCCACATTGTCGCTTTGCCATGCAGCTCCATCCGCGCTCTGCTCTATATCACTCTGCCCTCTATGCTATTACTTGTCACACGTTGCCTTGCCACCCTCTTGGCCACAACCACCTTAGTTACTTTTACTTTTTGGTTGTGTTGCTAGATTTTTTTATAGAATATTATTTAGCTGTCTTTGCTGTGGGTTTTGTTTGATCTCTTTGTTTTGCCCGGCCGGAGCTCTTCCCCCCTTCTATTTAGGTGTAGGTTAATCTTAAATTTGTTTTCTATCTTAAGCGATTCTCAAGAGAACCTCTCTCAAATTTTTTTTCTATAACAAATTATTCTAGACCAACAGAAAAAGGCACATTAGATCTTTAAAATTGACATTTATCATGCCTTCGACATCATCATTAATTCTTGGCACACCTCAATTCAGCAACCTCTTCCATTGTTGTATACCACAATGACAATAGTCCATAACCATCAGCAACATCTCACTTAGCAAAATTGATATAACAGAGGTGATAATTACATCGCACGAAATTGCTACCTCAAACAAATTACACCAGGCAAACTTTACTTTACTTTACTCTTTTTTTATAAGAAATATACTCTACTTTGCTTTCTTGTTTGGCAGATAGTTTAATACCCCTCTATAATTCTCCTGGACAGTTAGTATAGCCGGTTTTACCAATTTGTTGACTATGCAGTACCAGTTTCAAGGAAAATATTAGAGAAGTTTAATACTTCAGTAAAGGGCTAATGAGTCATTAATGATTGTATTAACTGTTGTGGTTACTACTTTCCGTTATTTTTGGGTAATAGAAATTTATTCCCACTTGAAAGGAATTCGGGTTCGAATTCCGTCATATCACAGTGGAAATTAAGTTAAAAGGGCCTTCTTCTTTTTTTTAATTATTTTAATTAGATGAGTCATAACTTATAAGAATTTATTTAGTTTGTGGCTAAGCTCTCAACTCAATTAGTTAGTCTTATATTATCTTTTAATCTTAAATTTTAAAAAAATAAAATTAATTAGATATAAAAAAATAAAAATATATTTAATTACTAAATCAGTTTAAGAGTTTTTGAACTTAAAGCAAACGAGTCTCCTATCCACAAGCTACACAAAAAGGAGAAAAAAAAAAGGATAAAATAAAGTGAGTGACCGAAGAAGAAAAGAATATAAAGATTCATGCGGACGATCAAGAATCTTTTTTTTTTTAATTCAATTAAAAGCGCAGCAAGTGGTACGTGGATGGTGAGGATCACTAGTTCCTCCACGAGATGCCGACCTGCCGCCGCCGACGAGGTATCCAAAGTATATAAGGAATGGAAGCTGTGGGTGCTATTCAATCGTTGGCGCTTCTGTGCGAAGAAGGGATACAGAAGAAGTCAACTAAAAATTAACTTAATTAATTACGCAGTCAATTAAGAGGCTACCGACAAATTATTCGCAGAAACTTCTTGCATCCGATCCTAGAGATGATCTGCTCTCATCGCCGTCCCGTTAGCAAACGTGTCTGTCTCCGAGCGCTTGAATGCTAGACCATAGGTACCTTGCTTGATGGTCATGAGTTTAACTCTAACCCCAAATAATATTGTGGAGAAATTATTTAGTGGTTGGTGGTTTGGTAGTTTGGTAGCTTAGTTCGATTCGGTTGATAGCTCAGCAGTGTGGTTAGCTTGAAAGAACAGCTTGACAATGTAACGACTTAGAGCAGATCTACATTTAGTTCATATACTTAAAGTCTAGACTAGATAGCTAAAAACTCGGTAGAAGCCTAAAGTGTCTTTGTATCTAGGGAGGTTGGCGCTTTGCCCATATTTAGTCTTCTGGCTAATGAATGATAAAAGAAAAAAAAAACTCTTGAACGCTAGACTATAGACCTTTCCTCTGTTAAATCCCTATTCTTGTACTCGTCTCTCCCAATTCTCACCCGTGGAGAGAACATCGAAGCCAAAGATGACGGCGTACAAGCTCCTTCGTATGCTACCCCAATCTCTCCCCAAATCAATCGCTCCCTCCCTATCCGCCGTGACGAGATCCCTCGCTACTTCCGGCCATCAGCAACCGCAGGAAACTTCGGGAACTGCTCCTCCTCCGCCTCTCGAGAAGGAAGAGAAAGAGGAGAGCGGGGAAAACCCTAGCGAGGAGACGAGCGGAAGTGAGGGAGATGGCGGCGTCTATACGAATAAGGAGACCGGCGAGGTAGGCGGGCCGAAAGGCCCCGAGCCCACGCGGTATGGCGATTGGGAGCGCGGCGGTCGATGCTCGGATTTCTAGATCTCCAAGGCAAATGGAAGCAGTGAGAAAGGAGGTACTTTTATTTGTAATTTATAGTGAGATCCAAGATTTAAAATGTTAAAACTGTAACCTGGTCTATACATTGCTGATTTACACACATGGATTAGGTTCTTAAGTATCATCGCTTTCGCATGATCAGAGTAGCTAAATATGTTGAAATTTTCATGAAAATATCATGATTTTTTGGATGGAAAAATCTAGAACTGATTTATGCATTTATGTCCTGTGTGGTTGCTTGAATTCAGAGTTCAGTGATACAGTTGGAAGTGTTATAAATTTGTACATTTTCATAGATAAGTCAGGAAGCAAGAGCTTTGCAATTTAATGCAGGCTGAATTGGAACTTGAGAGCGGAATGTTTTGATGGACCAATTTATAGCAATCATTGGAATATATTCTTGAAGCAATGAGGAACTATAATGTCAATTTATTTGATCCATGATCTCCTGTATGTCACAAACTCAGTTTAATTTCTTACAGGATTCTAATTTTAATTTCATTGTTAACAATTTTTGGTGTCTGACTACCCTCAAGTCAACCTCCTAGAACATAAAAGTTAGCAATGAGGTCTGGGTTCATTTTTAGATGATGTGAGAGGGAAGGGACCGCAGGATGTAAAACTCAAGAGATTTTATGAGTTGCCCATATTGGAGTGAAAATATTACTCTCAATATTTGATATCACTAGCGATGAAAAATAGCAAGACCGGTAACTCAATTTTGTTTTTGTTTTATTTTTTATTTTCTTGGGCAAATATAAGTTACTGTGTTGGTGGATGAAGAGATTTATATGATAAAGAAAACTATATGATATCAAATACGGAAGCAACAAAAAAAATAGGAAACAGGGAAAGCAGATAGGAACCTTCGAGTGAGGGTGGGAGGCAGTGGATGAGCCAGGGTCTGGGGATACCCGAGTACATTTGCATCAAATATCACATGTAGGATGGCATGCCACTTTATAGAAGAAATTTGCAGAAAATGAAATAAATATTTATTGAAGAAAGTAGGAACACTAACATATTCAGTAGTTTGTTAAACAATAAGCTGCAGAACTGCTTATTGGTACATCTAAAACTATAAATGCTTCTTCGTAAGTCTGATAAAGAGTCTGTTCCTGTTTATTTGTCAATATATTACCTTGTCAAGTTGTCATTTAACTCATTTAATATTTGCATATTGTGTTATAGTTTATAAGTTGAAGCTTCTCAGCATTATACTTGCTCTGTATGAGTGGCAAGAGTAATATAAGCTTCATGCAACAATCAGCTGAAACTAACTCTAGCTGTCAAATGTTGAAATTGTGTAATTCTAGGTTAGTCTTGATCGGTTCCATTGTATAATTTGGTTTCAGCCAAGAATTTGTGGTCTGGCTAAAACATATTCCTAGAAAAAAATAATAATAAGCAATTAGAAAGTCCTTTTGGCTTGTTATCGTTCATTTTGAATAAACTACCTAATGTTTGAATTGAAGTGAAGACTAGTGGAACAGGTCGCAACACAAGAACCAGTAAAATGTATTTAATCAAGTAAAATTGACGATTTCATGATACGTATTCTGTATGATATATATTTTCTCTCATGGTTTAACTTGTACATTTCTAGGTATACTGATTGTACTAAGAAACGGTTGAGTTAATGTCTCCCTAATGATGTTTGATGTAATATATTCTCAAATTAAGTGGTTTTATTAGGTTTTTAGTTAGTTATATATAAGTGGCCAAATATCTGCTTTAGTCTTTACAATGATCACTGATACAAACCATGAAATCATGCTGTTTGGAAGGTTGACAACAAGGTTCTAAGCATTGGGGAGAATTGAGATTGGATGCTTGAAAAAAATGATACATATCGGTCGTATTCGTCAATCCGTTTTTGCGATACAGATCGGGATTGGTCGATACTTGAATCCGTGGTTGAAAAGCTCATGAACTACATATATAGATGCAATAGATATAGATGTAATATATTATGAATTATATTAGTGACCAAGGCCATCCAAATTTGCTTTTGGTAGTTGATAACAAAGTTTTGTTATATAAGTTTTTATTTACTTGTGGAATAAAAATATACTTAGTTTGACATAAGTCTTTTTATACTGATATAGCAAGTAAACAACTACTTAGATTTATATTAGTATAGTAATACTTACTTCTCTTTTCTTTTCTCATCTATTTAATATTTTTATATTTATCCATTAGAAACATCACTTCAATCACTCTTATGTCTTCTTCCTCTTCTTTTATCCTCATCCATCAATTATGAGGTATTTTAGTCATTAACTAAATTATAATTTTAATCTTATATCACATCAAATATAATTATTATATATTATACTAGTATACAATTAAACACTATAATAACTTATATTGGTATAAGGTCTCTTAAAATTAGAATAACTATATTAATATTGGCCTTAGTTTGATAATAGTGTTGTATAAAGAAGAACACCAGACAATAGAGAGTAGTACATAATACGTAGCCACTTGCTCTAATATCTCTATACCATAGAATCATAAGTATTCATACTTGCAAGTTTGTCATGCTGGTACCAATTTGACATCAGTACAACATATATTGCAGGTGTTCACAGGTAGAAGGGAACGGTTCACTGAGCAGCAAAGAATTTTGAGGTTTAAAGGAGGTTGCTTTTTGTTTTTTTAGAAGTAAAAGGGGGTTACAACAGGAGGTCGCTCCTTGTTGCGTATCTCTGCAATCAGAAAGACTTGGCCTCAGATGTTGCTGGATACAGACAGTAATGCCAGTCCACAATAATAAATAAATAAAAAGAATCAGTTGGCTTTCGATGTTAGGAAAAAATTGCAAGCCTGCTGGTATGACTTTTTTTCTTTTGTATTTTTTATTATCATATGATACTTCCATTCAACGGCTGCCCCCTCTCTATATATTTGTGAATTGCTATAATAATATTTTGTTACTGAAGTAAAGGATTCCAAAGAGGGAAGTCATCTATAAGTTGGTAGAGAGGAAGCTGGTAAAGAGTGATCAATGCAACGACTAAATTGATCTTTCGAGAGAAATTCTAATCTTTCTCTAGTGAGCAGTTTGCTTTCTTAATTTCTATCTCCCTTTGTGTGGTGCCACGTTCTCTCTGTTGTTTGAATGTGAGAACTAGCTAAAAAATTTAGAATAATTCAAGTATTGCCGATTGACTATAATTTTGTATTTAGAGATAACGCTAAATAAATGAGGAGTATAGAAGAGATGTATTTAAAATTTAGGAATAATTATATTATATAAATTCTTTTTTTAGACAACTGCCCTAATGTCAGATCTAATCTATCTGTAAAGGAGAACGTATTGTATTCGTTGACTTGAATTATTTAACAATGTCAGTCTCATTCATTGTTTGACACCAACTTTTAACTAACTTAAAGGATGGGATCGATCCCAGCTGCCAACTGCTTGCTCTAGCTAGTTCCCGATAATACTAATTTTTTTTAGAGAATGAAAACTTAGTCCCACTAAATATCGATATCATTAAAATTTAAATCGAGATGTTCTCATACTATATAAGCTTTCTTAACCAACTAAATCATATCCCATTGGCAAATAGAGATGCCAATCTTACTTCAAACAATTAAAGAGATGGAAACTATGTGCCTACGCCTTAATGTTATAAAAAAGGAGCACCCCTTCCTCTCGTTAATTTATTTCTAAGGAATTATAATTTGACAATTAAACCCTATTTGTTTAGAAAAGAAGAAAAGAATACAAATATATATATAAATCCTGCTTATATCTTTTATTTCATCCAAGAGACGATGTAATATCCAACAAATCCCCAACTTGTGTGTTCGTCTTATCATAAATAAGATCATTCCAGTAAACGAGGCTCCTGTTACACAAGATCTAAACTAGTAGATATAAAACTGGTCATCTAATGTTATAGCTGTTTCCATGACTTGAATTCATAAGGTTATACTACATCACTTATTCACACCTAAAAGTTTAAATAGCTATCTACCGGTTGCCAACTCAAATCCACCTCCAACGACAAAGTGAGAAAGAGAGTTAACTACGAAAACGACTGCCTTACTTCTCTGTACTTTCTTCCTCTGTTAGGAGTTTTTTTTTTCTTTTCAATTCACACCCTATCTTTTTATCATTTTATTTCTTTCTGATGTACTTTTGAAATCAAACGACAAACGTCAGGATGGTTAAGCTACCCGTTCACTTTTAGAATAATATTAATTCTAAAAAAATATTTTAATTTTTAATATTAGATTATCAGTACAAGCTTATAGTTAATGTAATATAAAATTAATATTAAAGTAATAGAAAATAGTGATATTTTTAAATCAAATGACGAAAATATTTTTGATTGGATATAACTTTGGATAAAATAATAAATTTATATTATTATTAAATTAAAATTTAAAAGTTGTATGGAATAAGAGGGGAAAAATGATAAATTAGTATGTCAAAATAAGCTAAGTTGTATTTAGTTATTAAATCAGAATAAAGAAGCTTATTTGAAAATAATACTATAATCATAAGTGAACGGCACAGTACATGGGTCCAATAAAAAAATAGTTAAAAATTAGGGTGTAAAGGACAATAAACACACAGTGTACTAGTGCAGGGTGTGAAATGAATATTTCTCCATCTTTTTGGTATATATATTCTGCATAGCTACAACACAGGGAGCTCTGCATCAGTTCGATAGGAGCGTTTGGAGATGGAGCACTTGATTGAGGTAGAGCCGGCGAAGCTCGCCACCGGCGACGGTGGGCCCACCGCCGGCCCAGTATATCGCAGCGCCTTCGCCAAGGACGGCTTCCCGTCGCCGCCCCCGGGCGTCGAGAGCTGTTGGGATATCTTCCGGTCCGTTTCTTGGCAATAAAAGCCCCTCCTTTATTGCAATTAGCTTACTTCTCTAGTATGGTTTCAGCCCATATGTCAGACAAAAAAAACCTAGAATTGGGTCTTGGATTCCATGTTTGTATCTCACTTCTTCTTTCATGTAATCGATCGTGTTTGCGGTTTGCCATGCAGGACATCGGTGGAGAAGAATCCGAAGAATAGAATGCTCGGCCATCGCTCCATTGTTGATGGGAAGGTTATTTCTATTGGGGGATTTTTCTTTTTTCTTTTTTCAAAGTTTCTTTTTATATAATACATTGAAGCAAATTAGATGGTCTTGTTTTTGTTTTCTCTAATCTGCAGGCGGGTGATTACATCTGGTTGACTTATAAGGAAGTATATGACATTGTCATGAAAGTGGGGGCCTCAATTAGGAGTTGCGGAGTTGAGCAGGTAGACTGTTCCCTTTTCAAATAATTAGGTGGCTTTTGATCCCTGCACAAGGTTACTTATTCGTCAAAGTTTTATTAATTTTGGTCAAACCTTGCTTCAAGTTGATCACTATCCAAACCAACGAATATGTCCTTGTAAAATAATAAGCATCACTCTAAACCAATAAATATTATTATAAAATATGAATAAAAAGAATACATTATAGAAAGGTAAGTTTCCTTTTACCAAAGTAACCTTTTAAACAAATTTTAAGCACAGAAATATCAAATATAATTATCTATTTATTATTATGTAAAGCATATTTCATTTTTATGTGGTCATGTGATATATTTTATTGATAGTATGCTATTTAATAATTATACTTTATAAACTTATTTTACTATTTAGTTATATTAAATAGTTTAGAACTAATACATCTCATAGGGGCAATATAATAATTCATATTTAGAAAAAACCAATATCATTTCCTTACCAACGTCAACTAAACATGCATAAACTTAAACACATATATAAACATCAATAAACTTGAATAACTATACTCATCAATCAAATTAAACATAGATCAATAGACTTTTTGCTGTGTGTCAAATGACCATTATCTCTAAAACTTAAAAGTTGATAGAGAATGGTGAAATTTGATATTTATAAACTTTGGATTTAGCATTTAATATGATGAGGAAGCACTGGTGGTTAGATGCACGACTGAATGAAGTTTTAATGATGCCATGTGCTTTGTTTATATGGTATTATTGTGAAAATTTTCATATTGAGTTATTATATCATTATGTGTTACAGTGAGTTGTATAATGGCAAACTAGTAATTTGTAATCACGTGGGATAGAGCTCTTAAATACTAACAAGCTGTGCAGATAGTTGTTTAAATCTAGTGGCTCACCAGTGAACTTTGCCATCCACTTAAAGAAGTGAGTCCAATGATTTTCGTTCTTTAAAGTTTAAATCAGTAAGAAAGAGGAAACTGAGAATAAAAAAAAGATGTGTGAGGGCATAAACAGATAGGGCCATGTCCTGATCTGCTGAGGAAATAGCTCCTCTGTTGAAACAGTAACATCACACTCACCTGCAAATAACAGTAGAAAGATTGGAGATAAATCGAAAGGGAATCATTGAATCAAACTTCGATAGTAGCAAGCATAACTAAGCATATTTCATCTACCTCCAGAAGAGTTATAGTCCAGCTAAGTAGGCAGTACTGTGAAATTATAAGCTCTTGCAGATCAGTCGAGGTAGAAACAAAAAATTGACAGAGATTGGTTTAGACGAGGGCTGATGAAAGGTTCTCTTAGTGAAGGACCTGGATGTATGAAAATTGAAACTTCATCCTCACCTCAGTTGTTGGAATATGGAGCTGGGAATAATCTGGAGGAGTCTTAAGGCTTGCTCTTTGTCAGATGGAAGACTTCCTAGCCTGCTCATGCAGTAAAGCTGTTAAAAAGTTCTAAGATCTATCAACAAAGTGAAACTGAATCATTGGGTACATACGAGAAAACAATTAAATATCAAATTAAGTTGCTACATTATTATTATTATTATTATTTATTTATTTATTTATTTATTTATTTTTATTTTTTCTAGTTAACTTCTCACAGGATTTGAAATTTAATTTTGAGCTTATAAGAAGCAGTTCTTCATCCGACTATTTTTCCGTACAAGCTTTAAGAATTTTCTTTATTTTTAAGATTATGAGCTCATAATTTTTTACAATGGATGTGGGTTGTCCATTATTTAGTTATGCTGTTGGCTTTTCTTTTCAGAATTTTTTTGAGACCGTTAATATGGTCTATATATTAGGAATAGTGAGCTATGATTCTCATATTCAATAGGTGAATTTCTTAATTTAATAATCTTTAAATTGTTGGGTCTAAATTCGCATGCTGTAAATGAGTACCAAGACCCAATTCATATCAAGAGGATTGTTTTTAGTTTTAAATATCAACTATATAGTTTGAACATCTTGTTTATGTTGATTTGTGCCGTAATAAGAAAAATTGTGGAACTTACCATCATTGATTTTATTTTTATTCTAGGGAGGGCGTTGTGGTATTTATGGTGTCAATTGTCCTCAATGGGTCATCAGTATGGAGGTACTCTTGTTTAATATATATTGCTAATTAATAAGAAAATATGGCTTATAAAAGCTATGTTACCTCTGCAGGCTTGCAATGCTCATGGAATTTATTGTGTTCCCCTATATGATACCCTTGGTATGTGCTAATTTACCAATTACTCTAAAAGCTGTTACAGAATGATAGTTTTAATCTCTTATATTTTATTATTTTAATTCTCTTACTTCTAGGCTTGAGACACTTTAATACACCCAAGACATAAATTTGTATTAAATGAGAAGAGGTTTTATATTTTAAAGAGGCCTAGTGCCCCGTGGAGATTTGAACTTGGGACCTCCTGTTTTGTTACCATATTCACTTATCAATTACTTTAAAATTTTAACTATTAGATAACTGTAGACTGTAGTTTTAGTTTGTCATATTTTAATAGTATATAAGTTGTCATACTTACTGTAGCCGAACAAGTGTGCAAAGGCATCGATGGAATGTATCCTCCATAGCAATCCTTGCTCTGCCCCAGAAATGAATGTTTAGCATTCCTGCATTGGAGAAGTTGAGATCAGAATTAGATCTTTTCTTTCTTCCTTCCATTTCCTGATTTAGAACTTATTTTAATCAGGAAGTTGGAGACTAATTGGTGTATTCCCCTGCATCATGTTAGACAAATTCTTACCATGTTAGCCAGCTTTTACTTTCCATGATTGAATCATATCCTTAGCTAGAAAAACTGAAACTGATTATAGGCAAATCATGTCTTCTGCCTCCATTTATATAACCGATATATGTGATTAACTTCTGTTTGTTTTTACTGTATTTACATAGGTGCTGGTGCAGTAGAATTTATCATATGCCATGCAGAGGTTCAGATCGCTTTTGTGGACGAGAAGAAGATTGTTGAGGTAAGACATTTTCTCATGAAACTGTACGATAGGTCCTTACAGACTTCAAAAAACTTCTCTAATGGTTACAGAAGACTAAATTTAGTGCTTTTCCTTTGGATATGAGAATAAGATAAATCATAAATTCTATGATATGCATAATCTTTTGATTACCTTTCATTTATTTAATAGTAGTTATTCTTATAAGACTATTAGTTGGTTAATAATGTTATGCATATAAGCGCACTTTACGTTCCTACTGGTATTGTTATACTCATGAGTAATGATTATATATTCTCTACGGAACCATTTGTATGTGGTAATTAAAATTGTACACTTACATCTATCTTATAAATTCTTTTCCATCTCATAATATGTCAGTTTGTACTTTGTATCCCTGTAGGTTGTTACATGAAAAATATTTAATTACTCTAAAAGATGTATTTCATGACAAGCAATAACAAAAATATGATATACAAGAGCACACATAAACACAATGTTTTTTTATAGAAAAACCCCTTATTAAACAAGGGTAAAAATTCATGGATATCCTACAATGCTATGATGTTGATGCCACTATATATTTTCTTTTTTAGAATTTCCAAATGTTAGTTATTATGTTTCACCTATTCATTTGAGCAGCTATTGTGTATATCCCTTTGATTTGCTTACTATGACCTTTATATTTCCGTGTGCCCAATTCCCCTGCAATAGATGGTTAATGCCTAAAGTAAACGTCCTTCAATCTATGTTACCTCAACTCTTCATTTTTCTGGTTAAATGCTTTTGGCATCTCAGGACAATGCAACATGGAATAGCATGTCTTGAAGCTCCACTATTTAGTTCTCATGCTCACATCATCATAAATTATTTACAGTTGACATTTCTTTTTGGAGTGTCATGTAAATGACTGTACTATGAAGTATGGATCTTTGTTCATCAACTATGTTAAGAGTCAACTTTTAACTATTTAAGTCTAAATGTCAGGGAGCTATAGGATAAATCTCATGGTCTTTGTAGAATAGAGCCATACAAATAGAAACTATAAGCAAGTGCACTTGCTTGATATAGTCAATGGAATATTTTTAAAAATCCTACAATCATTTTCCTTTTGCTGATAACTATGGCATTGAGACATGTGACATACCAATGAGTTTCCATGAAATCATTTTGCCCCTTCTGCAATTTTAAATGCATCTCATGATAAGAGAGAGCATCTGAGCCCTCCCTCTTCTAGTATTCTGTATAGTTCTCTTCATCTATCTTACAGGGATTCCTTAAAGATTTAAGGCATTCTGCACTGGAAATGTTTGTTGGACTTCTCTACAATTAAATTCTTGTTTACTTTGTTGCATTTTTTTTCACTAAATGCAATTGGTATGTGAGTCAGTACGTGCCTTATTAACATTCAGACATGAAGATAAATTTTCAGATTACTATAAATTATTTGGTTTCTAAATGGTTAGTTGGAGGCTTGGAGCTAAAGACACTAAAACCTCTACACCAATTTCTTAATGCTACACAAAGTCTATTGCACTTTCTAGCATTTCTTGTGAACTTCTCAACATATTGCTCACAATTTTTATTTGTTTTCTTTTATTGTCCAGGTTTTGAAAACTTTCCCCAACACGACAAACTTTTTGAAAAGTAAGTTATACATCACTAATTTTTGTTTGTCAGATCGATTGTTTTATATGTACCATCCATGTTATATTGATCTTCTTCTTTGTTGTCATTTTTCTAACAGCAATTGTCAGTTTTGGGAATGTCACACCTGAACAGAAAGAGGAGGTTGAAAATCATGGTTTGTCAATATACTCTTGGGAAGAATTTTTGCTCTTGGTTAGTTCATTTTTTTACTCCTCCCTTTTTCATATTAACTTCTTGTTGTACTGGATGATACTTTGTGACTACGGACCGCATATTTGTTTGTTTCTTTTGGACATGTAATTTATTGATGTAGGACACTTTACGAGGCACATGAAAATCAAATTATGTCAAAACATAATTCCTCTAGGTTTTTCATTTCACCTCTAGTTATTAGATCAACATATTTTAATTAAGGATAGTTGTGTCAGTTAGATGGAGTATTGACACCCTGCACAGGTTGTGCTAGTGGCATAGCTCCATCTGGGATGTGCCAACCCACGTCGGTGGACAAGATTTTATTTATTTATTTTGTTTTATACTTTAGAAACTAATTTAGAGTAGTTTAAATGATATAACTCAAATGATAAATGTTAGATCTATGAAAAATACTCTTTAAAATGTAGGAATAAAAGAAAATGATTTCGCCCAAAATATTCCCCCAAATTAAAGAAAATTAAAATTAATATGTCACATGCATTTAAATTTGGTCAAATTTGGTATGTAGATTAGAACCCAAAATTTATTATTTTAGCTAAAATTTTAGCATGATTAGATTTTCCTCAAATTTCAAAATTTTGAAATGAATATATCAAATTCATTCAAATTTGGTCAACTTTTATATAGAAACATGTTAAATTAACTATGTTCAACTAGGTATTTATTTTAATTATTAGATTATTATCAATTAATGAATGTATTCAATCATATTATGTGCTGAATAATGTTTTACTTGACTATTGCTATATCTTTAAATAAAATAGGTCATTCACAAAAATGATCTAAAGTTAAAATACTCTAATGTAGATTTTAATACATATATTCAAATAAAAAACTAAAGATTAAAACATCTTTAAATACCCTAAAAATTTTATTAAAAGTGTGTCAAGATCATGCCAATGAGGCGTGCCGATCGGCATGCCCAATGCTGAGCAGCACGACCATCCTTGACTCCAACTAATTCTTGGGCATACTCCTGAAATTGTCCTCCTAAACTAGATCAATCCTCTTTTGTCCCATGTAAATAGTCCTGTAACGAACTTGAAGTTCACATTATATTTTCTAAGTTGATAACTTGTATTTTTTTATGATTTTGTAACATTTGAGTACAAAGGATGTCTTAGCAAGTCTAGTCTATTGGATGCTTATATCAAAGTTGAGGAAATCCCAAAGAAAGAGGCACGTCATTGTTTAACATATTGCCTCTAGTTAGAGATATAGATCTAGAGATATAAATCTATCATTGTTTGGCTTATTTTGTCCTATTTATTTTTTTCTACTCATATTTATATAAATTTACTCTTAGACCGTCCTACATCACTGTCATACTGTCATTTGCTCAAAACTCAAGGGGAAGAGAACTCATGCTTTTGAATTATATTGATGCTCTCATCTTTGTTTGAGGACAATTATAGTTTGCCTGTATTTTGACTACAAGAATGGCTTCATAATAAATTCCTACCAGAATAAATTTCAGATGATTACTTTTCCTTGATAATAATGCACATGAAATTTAATGACAGCAAACTATTATGACATATTTGATCTTTAATATTCTTTTGTGAAAAATAAATGCGTTGTCATGCTTAAGTCTAACTATGCCCACTTATAAGGGATAATATGAGATAAATATAACGTGCATCAAGATGATCTTATTTTACTTACCCATTAGAAACCAACGTTTTCCTCATTGACCTTCCAAGTTTAAATAGCTTCACTCTTAGGCTGTTCGGGCATCCTTGTTGTATGCAGAATATGAGAAAATGTGCCTTACTTCTTTTCTCACTTTAGTAAATAATGCTTGTTTTGAACTTTGAATACAAGAATATTCTATTCCTAACATGCAAGATTATAAGTTTGGAGAATTTTCTTGTGTTTCGTTCCAGGGAGATATTCAGCAATTTGATCTTCCAGTAAAGAAGAAGTCAGATATCTGTACTATAATGTACACAAGTGGAACTACTGGTGACCCCAAGGGAGTAATGATATCAAATGATAGCATCATTTCTTATATTGCTGGGATAGATCTGTTATTTGACCATGTGAATGAAAAGGTAAGTCCATATCAACCTTGGAACTGTTGCAGCATCATAAATGCACATGTAAAGAAACATAAAAAGTTCCATAGCTCAATCCTACATATAATATCTGCAAGTTATGAATTGGTAATTTCAGATGTAAATAATTGTCCCAATTAATGTTGCATACATATTTACTATGCAGTTGGATAACGATGATGTTTACCTATCATATCTTCCACTGGCACATATCTTTGATCGAGCGATTGAGGAGCTGTTCATTTCCCATGGGGCCTCAATTGGTTTTTGGCGTGGAGTAAGCTATTCAAGTAGAAGGTATTCTTTCAATAAGTATGTTAACTAATAGAAGAATATCATTCCAGGATGTCAAGCTATTAGTTGAAGATATTGGAGCACTGAAACCAACCTTTTTTACGGCTGTTCCCCGTGTCCTGGATCGGATCTATTCAGGTAAAGTCAGAACTTTGGAATTGCTAATTCTTAAGTTAGTGCTAGCTAAACGGCTATAGGTTTTCAAATTTGGGAGTTACCTTACATAGACTATGACTATTGCCAAGTAAATGACTCCACATGAAGACATTGGAGAGCCAAAACTAACTTTCTTCACTGCTATTCATTGTATCCTGGATTGATATAGTTAGACGAAGTCAGGACTTTAAAATGTATTTCTGCAGAGTTAAGTAAATGACAATATTTTGTATAGTTTCTTTGTTTCTTTGTATTTCATATTTTCGTCACAAACTTAAATTTTATTCTTGGTCACAATTATGTCTTTGTATCTGCTAGAAGCCTAGTCTGACATCTCAAAATTTATCGTGTATATTTTAAAAAAAGGTAGAGAGATCTGTATATGCCAGTAATACTTATTGTCAATAATAGGATGTTATAATTTCAGCACACATCATTCTAGTGCCTCCTTTGAATTTATTTCTCCCACAGAAAGTTCATACAATTTCTATTGTTTTGGAATTTAGATAATTAACAATTTAACATGTGGTACATGGAGCCAGAGAAGGACAGCTGTTTTATAGCGTCTCTTCTCTCACTAGGCAGCAGCATGTCTTCATCATTCTTTTGCATTTTTGCAGCACAAGCCATGAACTTCAGACTTCTGTGTTTCTAATTAATGGCAAAGGAACATGATACACAGACAGAGTTTGATTAGAGAAACATAATTACAGCTTCAGCGTGGAGCCCAAGCACAAGTCCTCTTGATCTTCTGATCTTATCTAATATACAAGTTTAACTAGTATAACATATGATTTAAAAAGTTCATTGTGAACTATATCTGAGGCTGTGAGAAGATTGACTAAAGGGGACAAGATAAGATCAGATATTTGGAATTAAATTTTATTGTGAATCAAAATCTTAGAAACATATTTCAAATAAGTAGTAAAAATCAGAGTTTTGTAATCAAGGAAAAAAGACTAAGGATTAAGATTCCTGCCGGAAGGAAAATCTTCATCCCCTGTTTGCAATAATACTAGTAAATCTGAAAATATCTCATACATGTATACAGTATATCTGTGCATGCATATCCTCACAAACACTTGCGCACACATTGTGGACGTGTATATAAATATTCTTGTACTGTAAGCATATCAACAGTACATCATGGTATTTAGTATTTAGTATTTACAGGATGCACTGCTGAAAGTTTATAACCAACTCTTATTTCTAATAAACTTTACCTATTTTATCTCTTCTTATTTCCAGGTCTGCAAAACAAGATTTCTTCAGGTGGGTTCTTGAAGAAATTCGTGTTCAAAGTTGCTTACCAATAGTAAGTTCATATAAAACACTGACATCCAGATTACAACTTGTATACTATTGTCATTATTGGTTTCTTGTGGATATGAAATTAAACTATCTTAAACCATCTCACCTGCATTTCTTAATTCATTTCCATTCTAAAAGTGTTAACATTGCATAGATCATTGTCTTCCATCTTATATTCATTTGGTTTATATTACTTCTGTCTACTTATCTACTGATCTGGACTTCTGGATTGCGGATTGATTTTAGATGGAAATTTTGCAGCAAGCTTTGGAAGATGAGTAGGGGATATAAACATGAAGTGGCGGCTCCTTTCTTTGATAAATTAGTTTTCAATAAGGTGACCAAAAATATAATAAGTACTTGAGGAGTTTGTTTAATTGATAGAACAAAACAGGAGCAATCTAATCTCTGTTTACTGATCTAAAATTTGGATGCCTCATGCATTTAGGTGAAACAAGGTTTAGGTGGGAATGTACATATTATCCTTTCTGGAGGAGCTCCTTTAGCTCCACACGTTGAAACCTTTCTACGAGTGGTGACATGCGCCCATCTTGGACAAGGCTATGGTATTGATTATTGAATTATATCAGATAAATCTGATTTGCAATTTATTTCTCTGAAATTCGACATTAAATGCAGCAATGATTATTTATGTTTTCTTCATTATGTTCATTTAATGAGTAAAATGCAATTTCTATCAGTTGATGTCAAGTTCTGTTTCATTGCGCATGACAGATCTTACTATGGAGTCACACTTTATTAAATGACTGAAGTATCATCCTACCAATTTTCCAGTATTAATTGGATCTCCTTTTGTTTTGAAGAAAAAAGATAATAGATCTCCTAGTAACTATGTTCCCAATCATTGGAAACGTGAAAGGGTGTCCAAATCGAGGTATGCTGTGAAGGTGGAAAAAGGCAGTGCTGATTAGCCATTGGCATGGTACATGCTGGTGAAATGGTTGGCATGGAGGCCTTGTGCTGTCATGCCAAAAAAAATCTGTACTATTGACACAGGGTAGTATTTGATTTGCATGGGGTAAGTATGGAACAAAAAAAGTTGGGAGTTGTGAACATGCGAGTATCGAGATATGTCGGTGCCCTTTTCTTGTCAACAGAGTAGGAACACCCTGTATGAAAATCCTTGACCCAATGCACAAGGGTCCCCAAAGATAGGATTATAAGGAAAGATGTAAGCAGCCTCGCATCCAATTTTGGAGAAATAGTTTAATGATTCAAAAATGGAAATCCTTGCTGCCATGCTAAGTGATGTCATCTATCATGGAAAAGTCCATTTGTTATTGAAATAGGTTAAAGAAATCCTATGTTTGGTATTTATGGGAGAATTGTGCTCGTATTGCTTAATTTGTTAGCATATAGTGGAGAAAGGTCACTCTTTAATGGTTTACTGGAATTACATTTACCCATAAATAGCTATCTAATTTCTACTTCATCTCTATCCCACAATTGCTGTCATTTCTAGTTTCAAAGATACAAGGTATAAGTGTATATGTTACTTATTAACCTCAGGGTAGTTGAATGTCCTGGAGTTACTTTTTCTTTCTGCTAATATAAGTATTAGATATCTTATTTGCATTTGTAATGAAAATGAACTTGAAATGCTCAATGGAAGTTCATTGAACTTATTTTATAATCTATACATCATAGATTTATGCACGAGGCAACATAGTTCATGCCACTCGGCACATTGTGTCAACAAGGTATCTGCACATTATAAGAAGACCGTCACAACTTGATATTTCGGATGTGATGCCAAGTTAGGCCATAGTTCTAATGTCAACATGGTAGTAGCCTGGTTCATGTAGACTGGCACTTACTATGCTAACATGGGTTGTGCAACATCACTTGATTTCTTGCAAGTATATATGCTCATTTGAAGAAAAGCTTTATTTATGTATTTTTAAAGTTGTTCTATGTATAATGTATACATTGTTTAATACCTACTTCATGGAAAACAATCTCATTGATAATTTGTAGTGTCTAAAGAAAGATTTTCTTAATGGACGTGCTGATCCTCTGCCGGCGCGGCGTGCCTTTGGCACGACCATTGAAAAAATCTTTTTTATACACTACACACATTGGCATATCTTTGATACACATCTAATCAATTTTTTAGATTATTTAGAGATGTTTTTGGTATCTTTGGCATAACAATCCTTAAATTTTTTTATTTGAATACATGTATTTAAAGCCTATATTAGAGTCTTTTATCGGTAGATTATTTTTGTAATTTCAATTTTTTTGAAATTTAGAGAGAATTTGGGAGAAATCAAATTTTTCTTTTTAATTCCTACGTTTTAAAAACTATCTTTCTTAGCTCTAGCATCAAAATGTTAGATTTATGTTGAAAACCCCTTACAAATAATAGATCTAGTAAAATTGAGTTAGATCTATCATTTGTACACTTTTAAAAGAAAAAATCTGTATTGACCAGCATGGGTTAACACAATAACGTGCTGACTGGCACGAACACCCCAATAGCACAACCTTTTGATGCCGATATCCTATTGGCACGACAAGTGTCGGTCGGCACGTGCCATGCCGACTAGTACATCCATCATTGTTTTGTTTAACTTGTGATAACAAAAAGTTGAAAAACAAAATGGTGCATACCTCTTAAAAATTCTCTGATATTTAATTTTAATTTTTAAATATTTGGACACCTAAAGAAATTTGAAAAGGAAAGCATCAACACTTAAGTTTTACATTAAGCTAAAAAAAAGTGCCAAGTGGAAAAAACTTGCTGAAACAAGCATGAACACTTCAACATGAGCTTAAAGAATATCATGCGATGCTAAGTGTGCTGTGCAAGAAGTGCCAAAAATTTGCCAATTGTAAATAACAGAAGTCCAAATAGCATTGTTCCTTTGTCAAGATCTAAAAGCAGTCAGGCATAGCATCGTCATGTAGTTTGCAATTTAGATGTCATTTAGTAACATACAGAATGCCTTCTTGAAAGTTAAAACTATCAACTACTCAAACATCTATTCTGATTATTTGATATGATGACGAGGAGACGGATAAAATTTTACTGCAGAGCTATCTGGAATTGTAAGACGGAATAGCTCATGCTTATCTGTAACAGTCTCATTTATTTGTCATAATTTGGTTATAGATCCTCATATTGTTAATTATCGTAGTTCTGGAAGTACGAAGATAGTGATCCTCTTGTAGATATAGGAATATAATTTAGCATTCTGAAATTTGAGTCTAATGTATAATGAATGGTTAAAGATGATTCACTTACTTTTGTCCTGGTTTTAGGTTTGACTGAAACTTGTGCCGGAACATTTGTTTGTCTACCAAATGTCCCATCAATGATTGGAACTGTGGGCCCTCCAGCACCAAGCGTTGATGTGCGCCTTGAGTCTGTTCCTGAGATGGAGTATGATGCCCTCTCAAGCACTCCTCGTGGAGAAATCTGCATCAGGGGAAAAACTTTGTTCTCAGGATACCACAAAAGAGAAGATCTGACAAATGAAGTTATGGTTGATGGGTGGTTTCACACAGGTTTGTTGTTCTCCTGATACACAATTACAGTGAAATAGTTACGCAACTTGGTTGGCATTATCAAACTAGTGGTCTGAACAGCTTGGTCTTGTTGAGATTCCCCGCTTTTATTTCCATGTATGGCAAAACAGAGCATATAGTTGTAACTTGATTTTGAAATTACAGAGACATGCCAGTTTATGATCGTTTAAGATGGCACCTTAAGTCACGCAATACTTATCCACATCATTCATCTGTGGGCTGAGACTTGCAGTATCTATTGTTTGGATACTTTCTCATTTTATATATCTAGCAATCATGATATGCAGGTGATATTGGTGAATGGCAACCAGATGGAAGCTTAAAAATTATTGATAGGAAGAAGAACATTTTTAAACTTTCGCAGGGAGAATATGTCGCTGTAGAAAACCTGGAGAATATTTATGGTCTTCTTCCTGATATAGACATGGTATGTCTTCTTGCATTTCTTCAAGGAAGATACTTTATTTTCACGTCAGATGTTTCATGGTGTTTTATCTTGATAACATGTTTTTAGGAATATTCAGAATTCCCATATAGAGTGCCAATTAAGAGAATAATGGCATTCTATAAACGTGGTCAACTTTGGTTTCCAAAGTGTGTGTGTGTGATACACATACACACACTTGCATTGGGTTTCATTCGAATTTCCTGATATCTGCTTCCTCTGTTTAAAGATTGGACTCCTGTATCCTGATCTGACATGCAATTTGAAGTTTCGCAACTGCATCTTTGGATGTGCACTTGTTTTCTTCTCTTTCTTAAAGGAAAAAGACACTGACATGATTCTTATTCTAAGCATAGGAAGGGCTTTAGATATAACTAGGAAGCCAACCGGTAATAGGGAAGGGCCATAATTTAAGATTTTGTTACAGGTAGAGACCTCACAATCTTTGTATCTGCGATTCATTATATTTTTTTTTATCATTTTCTTATCTGAAGCTTTATTATGCAACCTTGCATGGATTCTTGTTAAACTTTTCATGTAGTTCTCAACTAATTAAAAAGTTACAGCAGTTTGCAAGACGTCTAGTAATATCTGACGTTCCAATCTGAAGTTCCTTAATATTTGAGTTCTCTAAATTCTCTCATCAAGAAATGCTTCTACTACATTCTCAGATATGGGTGTATGGAAATAGTTTTGAATCTTCCCTTGTTGCCGTTGCAAATCCGAATCAGCAAGCTCTTGAGCATTGGGCAAAAGAAAATGGAATAATAGGGGATTTCACCACTGTATGTGAAAGTCCCAAAGCTAAAGAACACATTCTTGGGGAACTAACAAAGATTGCAAAAGCAAATAAGGTCAGGTATCCTATTTGCATCCAGAGTTCACTTGGTACACCAATAGCATACTCATTTGTTACTAATGCTTCCATTATCTATTTAAAAGCACCTGTAGTAATCAATTGTATATTTAATAGTACTTTTATATTTCCTGGCAGTTGAAAGGTTTTGAGTTCATAAAAGCTGTTCACCTTGACCCAGTACCATTTGACATGGAGCGTGACCTGCTGACCCCAACATATAAGAAGAAACGACCACAACTGCTCAAGTACTATCAGGTTAGTTGTCCCATCTATGTATACTTTTTGAGAAAAGTCCTATTTCAATGAATACTTTGAATTGGAAGATGAGTAGTAGATTATAGTAGGGTGGTTCTTTGTTCTACATTACTAGTTTCTTCATGTCAGAGCACTATATCGATTGATCACATGCTTGGGTTCGCTGTAGTTCAAGAGCGGAAATAAGTGCTATATATATGACCTCCCATTTTGCAAAAAACATCCTCCTTTCGATGTATTTTTAAATCGATTCCTATAGTCTGAGATTGATTAGAAAATGATCACCTCCAGTTCTCAAATTTTCGACTAAATGCCTACTTTTTTTGGGCAAAGGTAGGAAAAGAAAGGAGGTTATCTTAGACGAAAATATTGAATGTACTGATAATGTTCCTTGTGAACTAATAGGGGATGTTCTTTTTTCTGGATATCTACCTGAAAAAGAAAAGAGTCAAGTTGCAAATATATATATATATAAAAAAGGCATGCACAAAAAGAACATCCAGAAAGAAAATAAAAGAAAGCTTAGGTTTCTCTTTGCTGAAGCTTAATTGAAACATGCCAGCTTACTTAATATAATACTTGTGGTTTATTTCCAGAGTGTTATCGACGTCTTGTACAAAAGTATCAAATAAGGAAGCAATCCTACAGGGGTAGCAGCAGGGAGTTTATATGGTGTAATGCTTATTCTGTAATTCTTCTGTCATTTATGTGTATAAACTTTTTTTGTTCCTTCTTATATATCTTTCCGTGTTAAGATGAGACATCGATAAGCTTATTTTTGTTTCAGTTCTTACATTACATATGTGTGCAGACTTGGTTCACAATATGAAAATCACTTGAATGAGTCGCCTGATTTCTTGTTACATCCCTTGTGGAGTCTGGTCTCCCTAGTAGAAACCTAACTGTTGTATTTTACCTTTTGTCCAATCATTCATTAAGATTAACTTAAAAACCCTACCCGTTGGTTGTAGAATAAGCATAACCTTATTTCTACTATAGTGAGGTTTGCTAGGTCTATAGTAGTTCATTACTAACTGAATAATAATTTATCTCAATACTAGTTTATAAATATTTACTTTTCTCTCTTCTCTTCTGTCTAATAAATTATTATTTCAATCTCTCTTTTTTCTCCTCTTTTTCTCTCTTTATCCATCCACTATAAAAGGTACTTTAATCATTTGCCAAAATATCTTCTAAATTTTATGACTTGTCATATCACAAATATAATTACTACATCAATATACTGATTTACAACTAAAGACTATAATAATCTAAACCAGTATAAGATTTCTCATGCAAATTTAAGAAATGAGCTTTAAACTAGTTTATAAATTATTCGCCTATGGGCCGGGAAATGAATTTTTTTGCTTATTTCATTACATTTTTTTTGTTGGGGGAGGGGGAGGGGGAGGGGGGGATAAGCAAAAAGAAAGATTAGTCTAAACTTCGTTGTCTAATTGCCCCCGTAATAGAGACTTTCATCCACCCTGGCTACTGTGAGGTAGGAAGTTCGAGTCTGCTGCTGGGGATTTAATCCCTGACCAAGAGGAGAAAGTAAGCAGACAGGCTTAGGACCAGAAATGGTAGATGAACTTTACTGAGCATAACCGCATAAGTCTTGTAGATAAAGTTCAAACAATAACTTACCAGGGTTACCTGCATCATTTGTATGTTTGCCTGCTTCTTGACACAAGTAGTTTGCTCAATCGTTCTACAAGATCCTTGAGACCCATCAGAATTGGTGTACACATAATAGAGATAATAAACCAATACAAAGAGAAGGGGAATGGAAATGAACCAAAAGTCTAAAGCTACTCAAGAAGACTACTGTTATTTTCATTTGAAGCTCCACAAAATCACAAGTGTCTGCATAACACACAATCACAAAGGTAAATCATATACTCCCAACTTATCAATCATCAAAAGACAACATTTCTGTTGTTCATCGATCAGCAATAAATTTATGATATACAATATTTCTTCATGAGATAACTCCAACAAGATGGCATGGCTTATTATTTTCATCCAAATTGATCATAATTGTTTCCATTCAACAGAGAGAACACTCAGATCCTAGGAAGCAGTGCACCTTTTATCACTAGATTTGTCTTTCAATATGTCCTCACCCTGTTTGGGTTGATCCTGCCACAGTATGCCAATCAAAACTAAGCCAAAAGAATAGTTATTAAAGATAATCATACATACCATAAACAGGAGATAACATTATCTAGTGGATCCAGACCCTATCTGAATATCAAAAATACAACTCGAGACAACCCTATTTGAATATCAAAAATACAACCTTACTGGCAGCTGGTTCTGCTTCAGAAAAGAAAAATTACACAATGAAGCAAGATTGAAATATAATAGATTGCTGGAAAGGATTAATTAGTATTTGTTTCCTTTTCATTTGAATCTAACCTTCGATGATTAGTAACTACCAAGGTTTTAAAAGAAATGTAGGCGGATCATATAGCACCTAAGCTTTTGATGGGTGCCTAAGCGGACGTCCAAAATTCAAGACGATTAAAAAATAAATAAACAATATAAACAACTTTAAGGAAGTAATTAAAATTAATATATACAAATATAAATGGTATATTAATCACTCTTGTTAAGAACTATAGTATACATTAGAATCCACTAATTCATCAACATGTACAATAATATTGTCTACAAACTAAAATATGATACGAGATGCTAAAGCGACCACCTAGGCAGAACCTAAATGGACCCTAGTTAATTATATTCTATCTAAGGTGGAAGCCTAAGCGTTAAGGTGGAAGTTTTAAAACAATGTTAAAAAACAACTCATTGGATCCTACATTTGTAGGGATTTGGAGACTCCCTAACCCAAATTGCTCGAGTTGATGACAAATAAGTTTATGTTAGGAAGATTGCGACATATGAAGCATTAGCTACTACATACATACCGGTGCTCAGGAAGTATAAACAGTGGCAAGCTCTCTCTTTGCAAAAGATGGCAAGACAAATGCAGCCCTATGCATCTGTCAAATAGCAGAATCAGTTGGTTAGTTACTAAATTTGATGAAGTTCAAGGAAAATAATGCACAGTTACATATGTCTTGCATATTGCAAGTGTATATGCAGCAAGACATGGTACTAAATGATTAAAGATGCAAAGAGAAAGTACAAAAAGGAAACACATCCAAATCTGAGGATTGGCCATGAATTGGACTTCATTATGTCAGAAAATCAATTAGAATTATTCTGACAGAATTCAGAAGATCAGAAAATGTTGTATCAGTTCTCAGCAGCTATTAAATTGGCAGAAGGCAGGCTTTCTAGACAAATGATACGATGTAAAAAAAAAAAAAGATCCCCCCTTCCCCTGACAACCCTAGAATCTATTCTACAAAAAGTAAAGCCTTTCAGCTTCCAAAGGAAGCCTAAAACTAAAAAAGGAGAGAGAGAGATGAGATGAGGTGTCCAGCAGAACACATATGCACACATACATACGTCCGCACAAATATGTATGCATGCACGCACACTCACATATATATACTGATAAATTATATAAAAGCATATAATAGAAAATGTCATTGAGCAAGTGAGGGCTATGCATAATTTTGGTGATACCTCTGTATTATAGTATTTGATTTCCCTTCCACCCTTAATTGCTCCTTCCTGCTTCTCAATAGGGTTTATAGGATTCAAGAAGTTGACTGGATGACCATCCTTGGAGCACAATAAAAATCCAATAGTACCACTGCATCTCCATTTAAACAGATACGAGTAAGAAACATCCATCATATACAACAACAAGAATAGCAACATCCAACTTTAAACATATGATTGATAAAATGATAAAATCATCACGATTTATTGCATTAAACCAATTGTTGCCACCAGCAGATGCCCGAGTAGATAGCATTAAGCAAAGAATTGACCAATCCTTGGTTGAAAATTACTAGTATGAAATACAACAATGGAGTATTTAGGTAGGTGCCACTGCATACCACACAGAAAGTATATTTAACAAAAATGGTAGGCATGTGAACAACCATACAGGAAATGGTTTCAAACCTCTCTCAAAAGAGTGTTTAATTCATAAGTCTGTACAAACAGAACTATGGGCTACTCAGCACCTGGAATGTAGTAGCAAAGTGGCAATTGGAAATCTCAATTTGAAGAGATATAGAAACATCTGAAAACTGAGCCAACAAGCCTATGTCAGGAACTATTATATCTATACATACTCAGCTTATTAAATATCCAGTGTTAGAGTAGCTATGGAAAGGAAACAAAAAATAACATTTCAGAAATAAAAGGTCATTTGTCAGGTCAGGAATTAAAAAATACTAGAGTTACACACACCTTACGATTATTATGTTTTATATGACTACTCAAGTTTTCATTATTCCTAATAACTACCTAAGGTGAAAACTAACATAACAACAATTAACAAGGTAAAACCAAACGCTGGCATATTAGAAATATTGTCAGGTGTAAAAGTCATTTATTTGGTCTCCTCTGAGTAATGTAGCACGCTGAGGTCACTTTGCGTTAAGGGCAGCTAATGGAATATGCCCTGCATGATTCTCTATACTAACGAGGGTACTTTGTGATTAACAATGAAATACCTGGATTTAAGTAGATAGGTTTAGACTTTAGAATATAAGGTGTACAACGCATGAATCGTCGTTCCTCTATCAGGCTTGGCCGGGCATGGCACGTATTGTGACACATGCATTGCTAAAAGATGTTGGACATTGGATGATCTCAATAATCAATATGCCTAGAAAACAATCTTTAAACTTATTTAGGGCCATAAAAGTTAAATAGGTTTTAGAGGCTAACTTGAAGTCTTAGAAGTTAGAACAAGATGTTGGTGTAACACGTGCAATTTCTCAGAATAAATGGTACATCTGCTTGAATCATTTGAGACTCTAATTTGACAATTCTCCCAATTCTTTATACTTTTTCCAATTCAAAATTTCACATAACTTGGAGAAAACATAAATTACCTTTGATTTCTGAAATTTCAAGTGCAATTCGTATAGATTAAGGACCAAAAGCAATAAAGTATCAAAAGGGACAAAAGACCCAATTCCACGCCCCTTTGAAGTAAGATATGCTCAATATCTAATGACACAAGTTGGCATGCGTCAGCATGAGGGAGTATCGAGATACTCTTTCTATATCCTTATTGGTAACTCACTAGCACGATACATATTGACTTATGCGAAACTGTGGTGCCAATTGCGCCGACAATCACTAGTACAACATAATAAACTCAAAGTAAATGGTGCTAAATATAATATCCACAAACATTAATACCTTGGGCAAATCAGTGAACCTAACTAAGAACATAAACACTGAGATTTGTTACTTTTAGGCCTTAACGATTAAAGTAAAGAAAGCATATAGTTCTAGATTTAAGGCATGATATTTTGTTAATTGTAAAGAAAAAGTATCATGTCATTATAAAAGATGCTTATTCTTTAAACTCCATTCACAATCAAAGTCAAAGTTACCAAGTTGTGATGTATCATGTTCCTAATAAATTAACTATACTATTTTAACTTTCCTAACTTCTATTCAGCTGGTTGGTATTCAAGTAAAATCTCTTTAAATGACAAAAACAAGCAAGCATTAAAACACCACATTGGGGTTAGTATACTGAGAGTTCCATATCTGGAGGTTCTCGTGGTAACCCATAATGGTTCTCAACTTAGAGACATGATTTTAAATGCTGGGCAGCACATTGGCAGGACATTTTTTTATATCAAACGAGTGATCAAAGACCTCCATAATCTGCCAAATTATAAGCATATAAATGATTAAGTAATGCTCACACTGGCAGACTATCAAAGTAATAGAAACTTCTGGCCAAGGATTAAGTCTACCTACTCCCAGCTTGAAGTAGGCTTTTCCTGATGTCAAGAGCTTCAAGGGATACTTGGCACTCCGCTACACATTTGTTAAGAGAAACATAATGGAACATTATTTTAATGATTTGTGCCCAGAAATGATTTATGATTTTATAGAATCAAATGGCGAGCTAAATTGGAAAAACTACTTTTCCAGCAGGAAGAAAAATAAGCAAATACAGATAAGATGAGCAGTGTAAGAACCTAGGATATGTAGGAACACTCGTAGAGGCATAACGAACGGAACCCTTGAATGTTTCACGGCAAATGGCAAGCATATCCTGAATAAGATGGGTGTGGAGCCACATGCTCTCAGCTTGATTACACAGAACCCCACCAGGTTTCAATGCCCTAGCAATTGTTTCAAAAAAAGGCTTTTCGACAAGTTCCTGAGCAGGACCTGTATCAATATATCAAAATGAGGGAGGTATACAACCGTAGCTTTTACAATGCCATACTGAAAAAATTATTGATAATAGTGTTGATATGCATATGATAGTGCCAATACAAAGTCTTGAAAAAACAAGGCAGTTATGACTTATGACTTCTATATTATTACTAGGAACATTGTCAACATAATTTACTAAAAAAAAAATCTGCACCAATTACACCTGATACTTGTACTAATCGAGTCAATACTAAAAAACTAATAATATCTTACAATGGTGATAATGCCAGCAAAGAAGAACCATCTAACTTGTGGCCTCCACAGATAAATAATCAAAAGAAAATTAACTCTAAAAAAATCTGACTATTATCAAGCAAGGAGCTAAATGCCCTTGTAGCATCTAACCCATAATACATTGGGACCTATCACCCAAAGAAAATTTATAAACAGATATGCACAGCTCAGATAAAGAAGGATAAAAGGAGACACCTATAGGGACAGAATAATAGTAAATATCTCTTGTTGTCCATCAAAAATAAAATAAAAAAAGAAAGAAAGCAGAAAAAAGAGAGAAAGGAACTGATAGACTAGACAGTCAGTAGTAGCAAGGCGTGAAGAATAAATCACTCATAAGAGTACGACCACTAACAAAACAACAAGAGGAAGCAACAATTTATCTGAGCTAAGGTCAAAGAAGAAAAACAAAGACAGATTGTATGCTACATCCAAAGAGGACAAGATATGATAAAAACGAACAATCAAAGAAACACTAAAGAAAGCACATTTTGCATGCTACATTGAAAGAGGTAAGCTGGCACCAGAACAGCAAGATATAATATGATAAGACCGCTAAGAGAGCCTCCAATTGTGTACCCTACAAGCACATAATATATGAGAACAATGACACCAGAAATGGAACTTCTCACAAGACCGATATAGAAGCCACACAGATTGCATGCTGGATCCTAAGAGATAGATGGCACAAAACAAGCAAGCTGTAATACAATTTAAATAGCCTAAATTGTGCAACTACAATCATATAGAAATGACACCAGCTAATGGACCTCAAGAGATGTAGAGGTTTTATTCCTCAGGAGCTTTATAGCAAATTCAGAATAAATGAACATCAGTTAAAAATCTGACTGATCATTTTGCTAATAAATTTTGTTGCAGAACATGGAGCATCCTTAGTAGTGTCATAAGTTTTTGGAAGTTAAATAACATATGGTATACCACTATATACCAACTAAATTAGATGAAAATAATTTCCACCTCTGTATTTGAACTACATGAATCAAAGGCAGTTAACCCCGATTAAATACTAAGCAGTGCTGGTTAAGAAATGAAACAAACTTTTTTCTTAACAAGGAGAGAAGGGATTGACATCCAGAATTTAAAAGCTCCTTATGAGCTATACCACAAATTAAGCTGGAAAGAAGTAATTGCAGCTCACCTATCGGATCAGATGAATCAACAATAATGGCGTCATAGGTTCCTTCAGGAGCATTTCGTAAGAACTCAACAGCTGAGGAACAAATGTGACTCATTACAAACTTATGAAACATATAAAATTAAGACGATATCAGAAGTACAAACTTATGTCTAATTTGCATCTTGAAAGTCCATTGGAGTCCAAACGAATGTAAGCAAACAAAGAAATGGTAGGTCATTGAATGACAACTAATACTACATAGACAATGAATGGCTGAAAGTTACAACATACCGTCACCAACATGCAATCGAACACGAGGATCTTGGAAACCAAAATATAAGTCTGGGAAGAACTCTTTACAGACCTACATAACATTTATACATATTTGAACACAAAAAATATATGTGATGGCATCTGATAGTAAAGAAACCAATAAGAAACTTACATTAATGACCAGCTCATCAATTTCACAAATATCTATTATTTCCACTGAGCTGTGTCTAGAAATTTCCCGGAGCACACCACCATCACCACCTCCAATAACCAAAACCTGCATTCAAAACAATTGAGAAATGTTTTTATACATCAGCAATTTTGGTTGTGATACCAATGCCAATAAAGGGTAGAATGTGTGTTCCCTCATAAGAAGAATTGTATAAATTGAAATTAACCAGAAATACTGAATTCATGAACCAATGGTGTGCTATTTTGGATACTAAAACCCAATAGCAAGCACATGTTTTCAATTATGTTTACTATATTAAGCTATAAATCCAATAGTACAAGATATAAAGATTTTACTCTCCCTTTCAAAAGTATTTTCTTCAGTGCATGCTTCCTCTCCTATATATGTATTTGAGATGTGTAGATTGTCTTATAGACATCCATTTGATCTCTATACATCTTCTCATCAAGAATGGAATTTTCCTACCTCTAAGACATTTCTCTGTTTTCTTCTACACATACCAGGCAAAAAGTTCTTTTATTACCACTAATGCTAATATGCCATCCAAAAAGTCATCTATACTTAAAACCTAGTAACCATGTCAACAATTCAAAAGGATCCTTGTACTAGCCTCTGAACATCTTTCAAGTCCTGTACAAAGTGAGTTGATGGAAGGGCTAATCAACTCAAAAGGATACCTTCACACACCAGTTATGTATCAATATTTCAGTTACCATAAATAATCAACACGGAAGTACCAAACAGAGTAAATATATCAACATAATACCGCAGAAAACAAGTAAAGCACAAACCAATACAGAGAAACATTAATAAGAACAGACAACTATACTCAATGATGTTAGATACCTTATCAGCTATCAAATATGATGAGCTATAGAGAATATGAGATTAGTGAATTTACAGTTTTGGGGGATGGAATCGAACATAAAGGAAGGTGAGCAATCATTTCCTGGTAGGCACATTCATCCTTATCAGTCAGCTGTACAATGCCGTCAAGCACAAGCACTTTCCCGTAAGTGGAAGACTGCATAAATAAACAACTCAAATAAGCAACTCAGGGAAATGATTAAAATTTTAGCACACTCAAAGGTATAGGTATGTAGACAAAAAGAACAAGAAAAACCTCAAAAACCAAGACTTCTTGGTATGGCGATTTCCCCCGATATAAAATCTTTTCCACTTTTATAGAATGAACCTCTCCTACAGAAACGATCCAATAATATGCACAAATGATATGATAACTGTTTGAGAATAAACATACTTTATCATTATCTAAAGTGAGATCTATACAAGGTAGAACTAGTACCAGGCCACATGGGGTTATTGTAGTACAGAAATTTGTCAGCTTTATCTGCAACAACCACAAAAACAAGGAAATTAGAGCATAAAAATGCTCATAAAAGACAAATGGACCCCAATCATTAAATCACGAAAACTATCGAGAACTCGATATAATCAACAGATAATAACCATTGTCCGACCGCGATTCCGTGAACCACCCTGACACTACAGTGGCGTGACACTTGGCATCAGTCTCCGGCACGGAAGCCCTCGCCTTGAGGCAACAAGGAGGAAGCGTCCTCACGGCGCCATCATCCCCACTTCCCCCTGTCCCCGCCGTCGTGCCTGAACCATTTCCGACGCCTCCTCCCTCCATGGATCCAACTCTTCCTTAGAGTTCCCAGCCTCTGCGAACAAAATCAAGATTCCAGTGATCCAAGACCTAGAGTTTCCAGAAGCGATCAGGTCCGAGCTTCTACCTGCGCTCTAATGGCGGACGAGAGAGGTGGGAGGAGAGCAGAAGAGGAAAAGACAGGAGAGAAAGGAAGGGGTCAGGCGGTCAGCTTCACCACTACGCTTCTCTCCCTTTCTCTCCTTTTCTTTCTTTTCTTCTCCCTCTCTTTTTCTCTCTCTCTCTCTCTCTCCGCCCCCCTTTTGAGATTCTTTCAGTTTTCCCAGCGTCTTCGAGACGTTTAGCTGGAGATCGCCAGGGGGAGATTTATAGCGGCGGTGGAGGGGTTGGGCTTTCTATTTTACCATAATGACCGATGTGTCCCTGAATCCCCGCACAAGTTGCAATCGCCAAAGAGTTTGGGGGAGTTAATTGTAATGGATAATAATAAGCATGTGACGAAATAATCTATTACATGGGGACCATGAATATCTTATCTTTTTCTTGCTTTATGGGAAAGAATAAGAACCTTCTATCTAACAGCTGTCACAAAGATGGGGTTTCTCCTATCCATATCCATATATCTTAGATAAATTAATTATTACCAGATGAATTCTACTTGGTTAATGACGTACATGGGATATTACTTTTGATTTCTTTCTTCTTCTTTTTTGACTAATTTCTAAATTTTTTTTATTAGGTGTAGGTTTAAAAATTATTATTCTAGTCAGCAGTTTCATAAATATATGAAAATTTTAAATCTTTAAAAATATTTGTTAAAATTTTAGGAAAAAAGTTCTATTTAAATCACTTAACATACTTAATCTCATATTTAAATTTTAAAAATAATCGAGTATATAAAATAAATATGTTTAGAGAAGAGTTATCTTTACTGGATTTACAAGTCTCTAAAGTATTAAGATAATTTACCTATGTATTGTACTTATGCTTTTTGTTTATAGTTTAGAGAAGAGTTATCTTTATTCATGTTCTTTTGTGTTTGGTGACTATAGATAATGACGTGTTTGGTTATTAAAATATGGATAAGGAGGAGTATTAGGCTAAATATTAAGAATACTCTTGAATATAGTTAAGTCCTCTATGTCATATTCCAACTTCAAGTTGGAATAGCAAAATGTAAATAAAAGATCCCTAATTTATAGTGAAAGTCTCTTATTGGTCAATCAAATGTGCCAGAAATTGGATGCCTTACTCAATTTGTTACTGTAGTTTGGACAAATTCTCTCTGCAGGTAGCACAAGCTATTTCTTAGGATTCTTTGCCATTTTGCTGGAAGATTTGTATATATATTCTCATTGAACCAAATGTACCTAGCAGTAGTGAGAATAATGCTGCAGAATGATTATCAAAATGTTTGGAGATGCCTCCACAATCCACATAATGGACTCACAATGAATTATGTATGACATTTTATGAGAGGAATCATACACTTGCAATACCATAGTACATTTGAGAATAAGAAAAAAAAAAGGGGGGTCTTCTTACACAATTGTCGAATATCACAATTGTTGCTATGTTATTTAACGTATCATAAATGTCATCAAAATTATTGGGCTCTCTTCAATGTATTATGTATTGTAGTTAACTTTGGAAAGAGTATCAGGATTTTTTTTAGGCCTAATAAGAAATCTTTAAATGATCAACTGCACACTAATATTATCTAGCTAGTACGTACGGTTCTTTCATATTATGTGCATGAAAACTATGAGTCTATGAGCATATCAGGTTAAAACGATGTAATGTTGTGAAGTGGAGAGGAAGGAGGCCTTCTCCTTCCTCCACATGACTTAGAAAACAAAAGAAATTTGAGAGCGAGAGAGAGAGAGAGAGAGAGAGAGACAGGTGAAACACATGTATCCATCCACGTTTTATAGATTTCGTCAGAGAACACACCGTTATGGTTTTTTCTTGGTTATATAAATCTGCAGGGGCTTCTATTTGGTTTTAATCTTTCGGCCCCCAAAGCCGAAGTTGAGATTAGTTCTTCCAGCAGGTAGAGTTCCAAATGTATATGTTTCTCTTGGTTTTAACTTTGCATTAATTTTTCTTTTCTCTCCCCTTTTGAATTGTTTAATATGTCATAGATTGGAGCTTTTTTTAAAAAAAATTTGTTGTTCTCTTGGTTTCTTTTTAAAATTGCTGAGGATTGTGATAAGTGCATTAGTACTTTCTTTGGCTTAATTAGCAATGATATAGCATCTAATCCAGGAGATTAACAATTAACCTTATGACTGAAACTTTGAGGGCATTGTGTTGTCACAACTTTTGCTCTCTTGAGATTGGAAGGTGATGATAAAAGCTTGCAGAGGATTATTACAAAGTAAGACACGACACACTTAATGCACGGCAAATAAATAAAGACTTTATTGATATATCTAAAGAATGTATCTTCAAAATACATCTGAAGAATGCACAAAGTCTTTTCATAAAAGGTATCTTCAGAATTATGGCATTACTATGGGTTGCTTGACTACTTATACATTGACATTCGATTTTATGAGTATCACACTTAAAAGTTTAGAACATGTCAATTATGACATTTATCTTGAAGAGCTGGTTAATTAAGTGTATGACACAATTCATCATCATTAGTATATGCTCAAATGCATTAACTTTCTTTGTCTTTCATCCAAATTTAGGAGGATGTAATTCTTCACAGAGGAAGCTCATTGAAGAATAATGATAATGATAGGGAGATGTAATGTTTTCAAATATATTACATGCATGGCAATGTTGTAGACTGTTGTTCTGTTACCACTGCCTTAGCATTGAATTATGCTCAATAATTGTTTACTACATCAGATAGATTTGATACAAAAGACTTTTCTTAGTTTATAATCTGTGAATGGAAGTAACAAACTCATTATATTTTTGCAGGAAATATATATAAGAGTTTAGCCGATCAAACATGACAACAATGAAACTAAATGGCCACTTCTCGTCATGTACAGCTTGTATACAGAAGCCTATACATGTAGAGGGAAATGCAGAGAAACATCATATCTATGTTACCAAATTGAAGATGAAAGGTGAAGCTCAAAATGATAGATGGAAAATCTCAGCCAGTTACAATGCAATCAATGGAGTTGCTCAGAGCTCTGTAAATCATCTGCAGCCTGAAATTTCATCAGTTCGAATTGGTGAATCTGGCTACAGATCTGAAGATCTCACATTCCATAAGCAATTAGCTCCTTCTGAATATCAAGAGTACCATTCAGTCAATCTTTTCGATAAACTAAAGGCTGTGCACTTGCATCTATTAGCATCAGAACACTGGAATGCTTCACGACTAAAATTATGCCACAGGTGTGCCCGTTGATTTCTTTTTTTCTTTTCTTTTCTTCTTTTGTGAGGAAAATTTTCTATTCTGCACACTGCATTATTAAGTTATCCAGTTGAGCACTGCCTTAGATCTTAGTTTTACGTATCGGATCACTTTTTTTTTTCTGGATTCAGGATATACCTGCAGAGTGCAACAAATTTAACTCATTATCTAGCACTACAATGCCTTGATGTCGAGAAACTTAAAGAAGATCTCTCTTCCATTGGCCTTCTAAATATGGAGTTCATAAATTCTTGCATTCTTGCAAGTACCAATCTTGGCATTAAGCTACTGCAGAATTTAGTATCTAAAAATCATCTCAGCAAAAGGAGCAGTTACAAGATGCATGATCTAGATTATATTATAGCTCGGGAAAATAAAAATCTCAGTGAGAGCACCATTTTTACCATGAAGAACTTGGTGTCCTCACATGAAGCAGCACTATTTGGTCCACATCAAGAAGATAAGATCTCCCGTATTATGGTAACCGTTGGAAGAGAGGCAATATCTAATGAAGCACTTGTACCTGATCTTCTCAAAGAAGGAACAAATGTAATACGAATCAATTGTGCGCATGATGATTCAAAAGTTTGGGATGCCATAATCAGGATCACGAAACACAGCTCGCAAACTCTCAAAAAACCGTGCCGCATTCTAATGGATCTTGCTGGCCCAAAGCTGAGAACTGGCTTGGTGATGAAGGATGCAAATGTGGTGAAGATATCTCCACAAATGGATGATAAGGGAGATGTGACATCCCCGGCTCTTATTTTTTTATGCTCTGCAGGAAGTAGTCCTCCTTCGCACTTGATATTAAGTGCTGTACTTTGTGTGGAGCAAGAATTCTTGGATGGCCTCAAGTTAGACGATGTACTAAGTTTTGTTGATGTGAGAGGAAGGAAAAGATCACTTAAAATTTGCGAGAACTCTCATCTTGTTACTTGCAGTAGTAGTGTGGGAGACTCTCCAAGTGCTGCCAACTCTGGTTATATTGCAGAGTGTTCCCAGACTGCCTATATCGGATTCGGAACAAAATTGTTTCTGAAGAAGAAAGACAGGAAGATTTCAGTTGGAAGAGTAGTAAAGATACCATCTGTTGATCAGTATATTACGCTTAACACTGGAGATTTGCTAACAATATCAAGAAAGTCCTTCTCTACTACTATTGAAGGACTCAACCGCTCAGTTTTAGGTTCAGCAAGGATCACTTGTTCATCTGACTGTCTCTTCGATGCGGTTAAGCTTGGTGAGCCAATTGCATTTGATGATGGTAAGATCTGGGGGGAAGTCAAGGACAAGAATGCCAATGAGATCATCGTGTTAGTAACTCATGCTAGTCCACTAGGTTCAAGACTTGGAGCCGGCAAGTCCATAAACATACCAAAGAGTGAGGTGCAGCTCAAAGGATTAACATCAAAAGACCTCATTGATCTTGATTTCGTTGTCGCTCACGCCGACATGGTCGGCCTATCTTTCCTCCGCGACGTTGATGATATGATTCTTGTTCAACGTGAACTTGAGAAGAGAAAAGTTGACAAGCTAGGAGTGGTGCTCAAGATAGAAACAAGGCAAGCCTTTCAGAATCTGCCTCTTTTAATCTTCCAGGCAATGAAGTTCTCAAATCCATTGGGAGTTATGATCGCGAGAGGCGATCTAATGGTGGAGTGTGGATGGGATCAAATGGCATACATTCAGGATGAGATAATGGCAATATGTAATGCTGCTCACATCCCTGTGATATGGGCAACGCAGGTCTTAGAATCTCTTATCAAGTTTGGCTTCCCTACTAGAGCTGAGATCACAGACATGGCCACTGGCACAAAGTAAGTTAGCAAAACTATTCTATCACTCCTTTTGCTAGTCGATTTGTATTTATATGTTCACTTGTTGTAAACTTTTAGCTCTCAGTTTTTTCTGCCGGTAATTGAGTTTCATGAAGAACAATAACAAGAATAGTTTGTAGTTAGTCTGTATTGATCTGAAAAAAAAAATGCTCATTTAACCTGCAGTGTGAGCTGCATCATGTTGAACAAAGGGGAACACATTATAGAAGCTGTTTCGGCATTGGACTCCATCCTGCACAACCGTGCAATAAGGAAGAAGAAGAAGAAGATGATGCTAAAGCTGCCACTTCCATCCAGGGGTCCCAGTCAGTAAATTCGCATTTCATATGAAATGGATGGTAAAGGGATTGGTAGGTTCTTAGTAAGCACCCATTTGAATTTGTCCAGATTTTCCTTGTTATAGTGGTCCAGTGTAAGTCTAGAATACAAGAAGGTAGCAGTTCATTGTTAGCCATGAACACTATTGAAAATAATTAAGCAGATATGATTTTTGGCAAGGAGGTGACGAGTGAAAGCCAGACCTAAATCATTACTCCATATTTAGTCCACTTTGATGAAATGCTTCCTTTACCTATTCATGATAGCATCCTTCATTGCACAAATCTTTCTATGATTGGGAATTGGCATCAATTTCCAACACATGAAGTTGGTAACTTGAAATGCGTGAAGATGATGCTACAAAAGTTTTTTTGTTATTTGATGATGCTACAAAAGTTAAAGAAGGTATTATGTAGTCGTTTCTATCTCCCCCCATGAAGGTGAATGGGGTAATTCAAGAGGAGCACTCAGTATTGGAATATTATCCAAGAAGATTAGTCCACACAGGTAGGTCATCTAATTAGCTACAGAATGCTTCATAGTTTAGCTGAGACATTTGCACTGACAAATTCTTAATTCTTAAAATAACAAAGATCGTATCCTGTGCACATTGTTTATATAAATTATGCACACTTTATTATACAAAATGGTGTGTCTAGTATAGAAAATAAATATATTCGGTTTTAAAAATTCATTCTTAATATTACCAAAACCTAATGAGTTTTTTTTTGGCATGCAAATAGCACTAATTTAGCTAGTAAGAAAGAGGTTTTTGGCCTCAAATCTTATTAAGAATTTGTTCAAAATTACCAGATATAGAGATAAAAATAGTAAAAAAAAATACCGCAACAAGTATTAATTAAAAGTTCATCAACATTCATTGCTTTTGTAAAGCATTTGCTAATGATTACAAAAATTCTAAAACAGTAACATACCAATAACAGCTTTCATTGCCAACTAGATATGATAGATGTAGGCCAACAAGGTAGAGGTACCGCCGTACCGGCCGTTGCATTTATGCAAATAAACATGAATAGCAACATTTCAAGAGATATCTCCTTCCTATTCTCTATGATTTCTTTTCTTCTGGCTGAGAGCAGGGCCCTCTAATGGCATCTGCAAAGTACTCCTCAACTGAAATATATTGAATGCAAATGGTGTCAGGGTTTCCTAAGTTAGCCACACTTAATAAGAAAATCAAGTTCCAGATAACCCATTCCAAATTCAAAGAATCTTAAATATCAAAAATAAATCGAAGTTCGTTCCTAGAGTTTCTTGTAAGAATTACCCATGCTGACCAAAAAAAGTGTGATATGCAGTGAAAATCAAAATTACCTAGATCATCCTTGGTGTCGAGCAAGATGTCTGACTCTGATGGCAAGAAAGGAGAGCCGGTGTAGTTTTCAAGATCTCCAAGGTCTGATATAAAACACATCATCATTTAGACATGATACGAGCATGAACAGAAAGAAAGAATCAAAGTTAGTATTTCATAAACTCTTTTTGTTTTATTTCTGAGGAGAAATTTAAAGAACTCTTGCATGGTATAGAACGCTTCAGGATTTCTTCACTAATTCCGAGGAAAAATAAAAAGGTTGCCACCATGCCACTTTGAATATAACTCCCTAAAATTATTTGTCTGCTTACATGCTAGACAATCAACATTTAGTGAAACTACAAATTTCGGCCCTTCGACAGGTATGGGATAATCAATATTTATTTACCAATATATCTGTTACTTTGGCCTTAAAAATCCCTCACTTAAAAATATTGATTCGTGTAACAAAAGGAATTAGATCTTTAAATCTGAACCAACGATGGCCGTGCCATAGGCACGGCACAGCACGTGCCGCAGCACTTGCCGGCTGTTCCGTAAGAAAAGGAGAGAAAAATGTACCACCTTGGCCGTCGCCGTCGCCGCTCGCGTCGAGTGCCCTAGCTGAGGGAGGGGAAGAGAGAGAGAGAGAGAGAGAGAGAGAGAGAGAGAGAGAGAGTTTATCGGTTAAAACTCAGCTAGGGCACCCAACGTGAGCTCGGGCGAGTGGCGACAGCGAGCTCGACAACGAGGTCAATGGCGAAGCTATTACGAGGGGTGCCATGCGGCACCCCTTGTGCCACGTGTTGGTACGCCGCCGGCACGGCAAGTGCCGACCGGCATGCCCCGTGCTGGTCGGCACAGCCATCCTTGATCTGAACCTGACTTAATTGATCTGGGTACAACGAGAGAGACAGCAGAATGGGCAAGAATACAGTACAAGAAAAACATCTTGGACAAGACATGCCACATCAATTAGAACCTGTGCCAATCTTTCTGACCAATCATGCTTCTTAAAACAATGAAATCTTTTGGCCTGCCACAATGAATGGTGTAAAGAAAAAAAAATACTTGTTCTTTTCCTCGATCCAGATAGACTACTCAGATCTTCAATGTTACATACATTTTCCTATTTCAATACTGATGCACTTGAATTTTAACTGAAAATCTATACGATAATTAGGTATAGTATAATGATTTACATTCAACTGAAGGTGCCATTTGATCTACTAATCTTCTTTCTGAAGTCTGCCACACTAGTAATCTTAGTATTAACTTAAGCGGTATGACAGATTTCTATAGGATGTATCACCACAGAATAGGCCTCATGATTACTGAAATAGAAAGGTTACCTCCCAGATTTGTCAATTCTGTCGTCAGTTCTGATAGATCGAAGTCCCAAAGATGCCCTAAGGATCTCATGGATTCTCTTGAAGATCCATCCCCACAATCTGCCCCTAGTTGCAAAGCTGTTGTACTCCCCATATCAGATGAGAAGTTTGCATCCAGAGTAGATGCATCCATGCCCATCCCTGACATTTCAGAAGGATCAAAAGGAAAAGGGTCACTTGATGAGACTGATGCAGGACTCACGGCCATCTCTGGCATTGGTGACATTGCACTGAACAAAGGGGCAGCAGGTGCAGATTCAGGCATGCCTCTGTTCATCATAATGCTTCAAGATCACCACATTTAATGAAACAAGACAATTTTGTTATGCAACAGAAATCTGTAATCGAAAAAACAAGTGATAATTGACTGCAAGAAAAGTCAATTGCCGAAGGAACTAATTTAATTCGAAGATCAGCAAATGAGTACTTCAAAAGTTTATCGACCCTACAGATATATCGATAAGTTTAGAACCAAAAGAATGGAAAAATCTGTGGGACTGTTTGCTGACTGTGCTAGGATGTGAGTCCAGTGTATGTATATAGCTTACAAGCTGAGTAGCCAATTAGACATTTAGTGACTTTTGTTCATGTATATAAATCATGGCGTAATCCTTTTACTACATAAAGGTGACTTTTTCTTATAGATTCTCTCATCAAAGACTATGAGCTGGCCTCATTTTCAGTGACCTGCTAGCAAAAGCTTGACTACGTGAGACTGCAGTACAGTTCCTCAGTGAACAATCTAATTTTGTTATCATAACTAGATGGGAATGACCGTGAATTATGTCTTCTCCTACTATCAAATATCAATACAAAAAACAAGATTGTCAAAAATATTAAACAACTAAAATCTCAAAGAAATGAACAGGCATGCAATTCCTAGAGAGGGAATGGTTAGAACATAGAAGCTTGTTCATTACAATTAAAAGGAAGCTTACTAATTCAATCCTAGGGGGGAGGGTAGAGGGGAGTTGGGTACCATATGGTCAAACATTGAAACTGTTATCTAAGATTTGGGAGGCAGATGTACCCTCCTTTCCGGATATTCAATATCCATGACTATAACCCTTAGAATAGCGTAACATGACATGCAATACCACATCACCTGACACTAAAATTGGATTGAGACAAAGCTATGGAAATGAGAAAAAATCTTACTCATTTCTGGAATTCATCTGAACTCGATGAAAACTGCCTGGTGCAGGAATTCCATTCACTACCTGATATCCGGATTGCCCACATACTGTAAAATCAAGAGGAGGCTGACCTGGAGTTGGCATTGGAGTTTGGTGAAGGGCTGGGTATCCAACAGGCAAGTTGTTAACTGTACTGCAGACAAGTTGGCAATGATTAAGAATGATAAAGATCATAAGGAAACTGCATAAGATAACTCTTGACTAAAGCAATAGTTTCATTAGCAAAAGCAATAATATCTCAAGAATGAGAAACATCAAAATTTGGCATTGGAGTTACATGAATGACTATCATGTTGTGGTCAAATTTCACATAAACTACTTTATCACGGCTAAGCTTCTCAAAATATCAGTTTATCAAAAGAGGAACGTTAATTTCTCATTGCTATTTATGTTAGATTAGAGAACCCAAAGATTAACATTTGCATAAGTCCTGTTACTATGAGAAGCTTTCCAGAGAGAAATATTACCCAGCATAGAATGAATCTCAATTTGCAACGGAAACAATGGAACCTTACCTTGTGCTGGGTACCTTAGCAAATGGTGCTGGTGCTCCAGTAAATGATTGAAGAAGATAATTTGTCTTTTCAGTTTCAGCCTTATATAGTAGGCCCTGAAGAATTCAGGGTTCTCTTCTTCCAGTTTCTGCCACACTGATAGTAGATGAAGAATATCAGACAGGTATTATGTACATAGCCCTATGGTGAGACAAGCACATTAAGAATGATCCTTTTTCATGTATTTTATTAATTTTCTTAATGTAAGGTGTTAAAAAAACATGCTGTCTAAAGAGTTGTTTAACTTTGTGCTGTGGACCAAAAACAGTGAGAAGCCTATGAAAGGAAAATGGTACTAGAAATACACGTCAATAGTGTATGTAACACTGTTATGCCATGTTTGCTACATGTCCATGCAAGTACATGTAAAACAGCAGTTTCCCAGAAATTCGATCAATATACACCTTTCCAGTGAGTAAATGTAGGAAAAGACATAAATGAATATTGGCAAGGAGTGATAGAGGAAAAGGTTCCCTTCGATAGAAAACCCACCTAGAGTGGTAAAACCAGGTTCTATTCTAGCACGAGAAGAGAGAGTCCTAACCACTTCTCCTTTATTCATATACAGTAGTAGACAACGTTCTATCAAATTCTGGACCTGAAAAATAAAGTTTGTAAAACAGTTATAATAAGTCAAAAGAAACTTCACTGACTAGCTAAATTAACTGAAAATTTTTAAAACTAGTTTCCACGAGTACGTAGTAAAAGTAACTTAAATTGAACCTTACAAGTTCAATATCGTCATGAGAAACCTTTTTATGACTACCAGAATCTGCTCCAGGGGCCTCAGGACCCAGGGCACTTTGCTGGTTATCTTGTACTTCATGTGTAGATTGTACCGAATGTTGTACTCCTGTTGAGCTCTGTGCACCCTGCAGATACTCTTCTTATGTGAAATAAAGCATGCTAGAAAGGTAAAATTAAACAAGGAAGAAAGATCATGACAATAAGAAAATCAAGTACAGTAATTGATATCTGACAAAATCAAGCAAAATGCTGCCCTATTCATGTCAAGACATTATGTTACAAGAAACAACAGAATATCCCCATTAGTAATAAGAGTAATCTCAACAAGCAGAATACAACAACAGTACCTTCAGTTACCTCTTGTAGGTTTCCAACAACCTAATTCATTAGCAATATCCACTTTCTTGGGTGTCAGCACTATGGCCTATATGCCGAAAAGAGATGTAGTATTCTATTTATTCTTCCAAGGATATTCATCAGGAGTAATACTTTCCAAAACAGTCTAGATGAATTGGACCATCATGCATACGGTGACAAACTATGTTGATAGTCTGTATATATTTATCGGACCGTAAGTTATTCATCCGCTCTTAATTTTGAGGCACATATTCAGAAAGCTTGCAAACCAAATCTAGACCATGAAACTGTATCTGACCTACTTGATTGTTCATATTCAACTAATGCATATTCCACACCTCAGTGCAATTCTTCCCAACTTCTTCAACCAAATTAGCCTATGTAATATTTAGATCCTCTCATATAGAAGTAGACTCCTCTCCTCCACACTGACATTCCATAAACAAAAGCTTCTTATCGAAAAAATTACTTTAAGAAAATAATCTTTCTTTCAATTTTGGTTCCAACTAATGCTTTGGCAAGGTTGAGATGAACACAGTCATTGAATTTCAACTCTATTGGGTTGTTTTCTTAGAGAGTAGTGTGTCAATCCCCTGTCAAGCACTTCTTACGAAGACACATTCAACTAGGTGTAGAACTGTAGATACATGCAAGCATCGGAGTCCAATCCATGGGGTTCTTTGGTTAGAGATGTTTGTGCCATATCTCATTCCATGCACTTCCTAACTATTACGAGACACAATTTTAAATTAGATAAACGTAGGTCCTGTCAAAAATCTTTTCAATGGGATCTATACTTGCAAAATGGCATTAGTTTCTCACAACTTTTTTGATGAGGATCTCTGAAAGTGTTCAACTCCCTAAATATGAGTTATCCTTCCAAAGATGATCACCTTCATAAAAGTGTAAGTTAGAATGCCTTATCTAGTGACCGTCCTACTTAATCCTGAACAGAGAAGCCTCAAAAATGACTTATATCTCTTAAGGTTCCATATTTAACTTTTTAGCTTTCTTACAATTTGCTTAGCAATGAATGCTAGCAGCAACAAATTATAAGAGCATATCAGAAGAAAAGAATCACAAATATGTTGGCTGGGTAAGTCATGGTATGAACAATCATCCTACTGAAGTAGTTGATTCTGGAATGATTGTTGCCTAGAAATAGATCAAAACAAGGAAGGAAACTAACCAAGTACCAAATCAAGCAGTATACCTGACAAAAACGTTACCTGTGAAGTCTTCATATCAGCTCCTTGAAAAATGCAGCTACATTCATCTGAATCACTGGAGCGGGATTAATCTCTTAGGCTTATCCTGGAAAGAACAAGTGCGAGTGGCTCTACCAAATTAAGAGAGTAATGCAACTGCAACAAGAATTTATAGCACTACTTTACTTTACTGCGAGGCCTCATACTTCCGTTATCCTTACACAAAAAAAAACTAAGAATCTTGATTGTAATTTAGAATTCCAAAAACTTGCAAATGAAACAATAGCAACACTATTTTTGAAAGCTTTATAAGAAGAGCATAAAGGCTGCGACACGGAACAAAAGAAACCCGAAACAGAGTGATACTCCCACATCCTACGAACAGATATTCTCCGCCTACTGGAAAAATTAAGAAAGCCATAAGAACAAACCCAGGCTTGATTCAGGAAAACGGACCATCAGTAAAATTTCCATCCGCAATCGTGCTCGTTTGACATAAACCTCTACTACATTACTCTCCCACTAATCTTAGCAGATTCATATACCAAAAGAAGCAAGAAAAGCCCCCAAATTCAGAGTATTATGCCTGAGAAACCCCAGATTCGTACAAAATTCTTCGATTCCGAGCTCACCACGAAGGAGTTTGAGAGAGCAAGGAGGAGATTTCTAGGGTTTATCCAGGGATAAGCTCGAGCTACCAATAGCGAGAGAGAGAGAGAGAGAGAGAGAGAGAGAGAGGAAGAATTCCTGCCAATAGAGACGCCGCCGAATGTTGTGTGTATATATATATATATACACGCCCTTAGCCTTTCAATAATTTAGTTCTCCAAAAAGATGACAAGTGTACTTGGATTTCGCAGACGTCTGAGAAGATACAGTTATTATGGCAATACGGCGCCGCTCGGATGGGCTTGACTACGAGGATTTTTCTCTTTTTACCAAACTCAGTCAGTCCTCCACCAAATTTATAGACCGAGTTAAACTGCACCCTTTACTTAATACCAGATATTTAGAAAATGATTCAGTAAAACAATTTCGGCATACTTTTAAGGGTTAATTATGTGTACACTATACTCGGCTTTTACGGAACTCTCTGCCCCTTCCGTTAGTGTATAAAATTAGTCGAGTTGACAGTCATATCTAAGTACGTCTGTTACTAAATGACTTAGATGCACCGTTGGAAAGAAGAAAACTTAAATCTTTATTCTCCCCTCCCCTCATCTCAACTCTTCGCTCCCTTCTATTCTCTCCCTCTCCCCGCCGACGCCCACCGTTTGTCCTTGCCCGCCGGCGAGGCCCGTCCCCCGCGGGCGAGGGCGCCGGCAGGTCTCCACGGCGAGGCCGCGGGCGTTGGCGTGGACGAGGAAGCGGCGACGGCGGCGCTCGGCGACGTTGCGCCGCACGCCGTAGCGTCGTCCTCCCGCTTACTAGTTGGCATGGCAGGCATAGTCAAGGGATGGGTCTACATATCTCAAACTTATGATCTTTCGATTATTTTCAAAGTGATCATCGAATCTGTTACTGGAATGCTTTGTCGATTCCGCTAAAAGATTGCAGTTCAACAAACATTGGAGGTAGTAGCGAAGGGAAAAAGAGGCTCTTGCTTGTGCTAGATGATGTATGGAATGAGGAAGAGAGGCTCTGGGAATGCTTGAAAAAAAGCAATTTTGAAGGGTGCAGAGATGACTAAAATTATTGTAACTACTCAAAGTGAACAAGTTGCGGAGATTATGCAGACAGTACCTGCTTATAGAATTGGTTTATTATTATCTCCTGATTAATGCACGTTGGTTGCTATTTTCTCTATACTCATTCCAAGGGCAAGATATGAATGAGCGGCAGAAATGGGCAAGAAGATAAATTTGTATTAATTTATCTATTTTGATCATATGATATATCAGTGGAAGACTTCATTGAAAACATTGGAATGATTTGTTCATAGCTTAAATGGATAAAACTCTTAACGAAGTAAGTTTGTCTCAGTCTCTAAGATAAAGGTCTCATTAATGTTTCAACTGAGTCAGATTCTTTTTTGCTAGTTAATTATATCCAATGCAGTTGCAAAGACCTCTTGGTCTTAGAGAGTAGTACCCTATTGTCACGCACCGATCCGAGAACACGGTGGCCGTGAATCTCTAGTATAAAACTCGGAGAAAACACGAAAGCACAAATAGTAATCAAATCCTAAAATAGATTGACACAGTAAAAACGGTTACTCGTCTTTAGAGTCCTCACTAAGCGACTTCTTAAATTCTTGCAAAATAATAAGTTCTTATGAGCTAGACGCCCAGCAAGTAACCCACTCTACTAATAATATGTCTAATGACAAAAATCAAGATATGATACATATAGTAGCAGAAAAAAATCATAATAATAATATATAAGTCGACTTGAAAAATAAATAATTTTCTTGTCTCTTATATTGAATTTTAAAATCCATATATACTAAATTAGAATCATAAATTATTTATATTAACTCATTTTGAATAATTCAATATAAAATGAATCAATCTCCGTGTATTTTCATAGAAATCAAATCATAAATCATTCATATTAACACAATCCGAATAAATCAGCATAAAACGAATCTCCACTAAAGTGTATTATCATGAAAATCGAATTATAAATCACTTATAATATCTCAATTTAAATAAATTAATATAAAACAAATCAATCTCTGCTGAAAATGTACTATCATGGAAATTGAATCATAAATCATTCATAATATCTCAATTTGAATAAATCAATATAAAATCAGTCGATCTCCGCCAAAAGTGTATTACCATGGAAACTCATCAAAATTGATAAATATCATATTGTCACATTAATTGGGTACTCGACCCGTGGCCACATCGTACTACCTAATCATCATTAGGATGGCGCCCATGACTTTTCTAGATAGTCGATCCGTCTAGGGTCACAGTAGGTACTCTGCAGTGCCTTACTGGCTTTTCCACTAGCCGTTGAGTAAGATTAGAGTCAACAGGACAAAAATTCATGAATCTTTTTCCCAATCCCGCCAGAGTCACTTGGTAGCACGTCACAACGTTACATTTCAAGTATTTTTTTCCTGGACTTATCTTCTTGAAAATAAATTGGGTTCCAAATCTCACTTTTATCAATATTCAACTATACTGATTCATTTTGAATCTCAAGTATCAAATTCTTCGATCACCAAAATTCTCAATTCTTCAAATACAATATATACATGAATAATCCATAAATTCAAATACTACTATTTCCTCTAATATATATATATATAATATAAATCATTCTTAATAAGTCGGAAAACACAATTAAATAATAATCTAATATTTAATCTTGCAAAATTTCACGTCTCAAAAATAATATTTTATTTTTGATCATATTTTAAAAATAAAGATCTCTTATATTTTATTTATAGAAAATAAAATATATTAGCATAAATATCTCTACTATTTTCTGAAAATAAAATATAATAATAAATATTTTTTTTAAATCAGAAATTCCTTTAAATTGAAGTAATTCTAATTTATATCTTATTTTTCTAGAAAAAAAAATATTAATTATTTTCAGGAATCCGAAATCTATATAAATTGAAATATTCCTAATTTCTATCTTATTTTCTGCAATAAAAATAAATACTTTGAAATCTGAAAAATAATAAACAATAAAATCATTTTTTTTCAAGAAATATAAATATGAAATTTCTATAAAATACAAAATCTTAATATTTTTAATTTTTTATTAAAAATCCTTAAAACAACGAATTTCTTAACTTCTCACATAATTGACTTCATTATATTGTAAATTTTTTATCTTATAAAATTAAACAAGATAAGAATAAACATAAATATATTTATAATTCATCAATTATATTTTTATATAATACAAATTTAAGAAAATATGAGTGGGAACTTGCCTTTGATCGCTCAATCCAAAATAATTTAATTTTTGCATCCTAATCGTAATCTGCACGGATTCCAAAGCGCTCCATGATTGTCTTATGTTTCCTTTTCTTCTCTTTGGTATGATAAAATCTTTAACCCCCTATTTTATATTCTTTTTTTTTTCTCTCTAATCTCCCCCAAGAATAATCTCTTTCTCTCTCTTTTTTTTTGGTACGCTAATTTCTCCCCTAAAAAATCTTTCTAGGTTTACTTCTATGCCCCCCTTTTATAACTGAAAAAATATATAATAAGAGGATTCTAATATCTTAAACATATATCTAAAAATCCTAAAATATAAAAGATAAAGTAAAATTCCTCATTATTCTAAACAGTATATTTCTATTTATTTTATTTATTTATGTTTTAAAATTCTGAGTTGTTACAACTATGGTACGAGTGTACGTGGGATAGAGTTATTTTGGCTGAGCTACTTCAGTTTTTGATATCTGACTCACGAAGCATTTCGTTCCGGTCGTAGCTAAATTTAATATATTTCCTCTTTTTCTTTAAGAAAATAAAAATCAATGTGCTACTACTATCTAAAACTTTTCGTGCCACGTCCTGTCAAAATCCGACCAAAATGAATCCGATCGATTGCAAAAGGGTGGATAATGTGCAGTCCTACGAGGTTCCCTTGGATTCTAAAGGAAAGGGCAATGCCTCGTTGCATCTGTCTGGGCCGGTCCAGGGGGACACCAGGAGTGGAGAGGATGGCTAGGATTTCCCTCAGTTTTCTATATTTTATTTATTAAATCTATATATACAATTATTTGGAAACTTAGAGGTAGCAGTAGAAAAAAGAAGAAGTTATGGATAGATGTAGATGGATGCTTGATCTGCTATTAAAATCCAGGATGTTTAATCCTTCTTTAAACCCATGCACCCTCGACTAATCGTGGCATGTAAGACTTCTATGGGGTGAGGAAACTGTGCTGGCTGAGTCTCGGCAGGTAGATAGCCCACGTTATTACCATATCACTTTTTTAGAGAGCAAATTCTGGTTGTTTTCTGCAGTCTAAGCTAGCAACCACTCGGAGGAACAACAAGCTCTCTAAGCAATAGTTAGTTAAATTCTATAATCTTTAATTACCTTGGTTTATCTCAAATGATTGTAATGCAATGTTGTCTATAAATGATAAATTGTTCTTCTGTAATGTGGTTTTGGGTGATCAATCCAAAGTTTTTTTTGTAATTCTGTTGACTTTGCTGGGTCTGTGATCTTAGTTTTGTGGGAAAACTATTTACCTGGTGTAATAATTAGGATGAGCCAGGTCGAATATGGGTGAGGTTTGATTGTGCCTTTGCCAATCCGGGTTAGCTCTCTCTGCTTCCCAATAGCAAGGTTAGACACCTTAATTGAAAAGAAGAAGAACTTATGACAGACCTAAATGAAAATTTATATTTTGTCCTTGCTAACATGGGATTATTACGGGTTTGGTGTGATTGGGTCAAGGTGTCTACTTGAGCCACCTACGTTTTCCTTGCTCATTAATAATAGCACACTCATCTAGTTGGATTTCTCCTTAGTGTGGCATTCTCCAAGGTGGCTCTTTGTCGCCTTATTTTTTTATTTTATGCTCTCAAGTTTTACCTTCCTTGTTAAATGAGCAGGCTAATCGTGTACTTTTGATCGGCTTTTCATTGGGTAGTAACCAGTCTCCCTTTTCTCATCTGTCCTTATGCCGATGATATACAAATACAAGTTTAAGAGTGTGATTTTACGCATACCCTCAATGAATAATTATTTTAATTTTATTTTAAGCATGATAAACATTGTTGATAGTTATGCTATATATATACAACTTCTTATTATTAGGCATAACCAATCTAGACACCAAGAACTGGTCGATGTTTAGCACTAAATTAGTTGTTTATTTTGCAGAGAGATTGCTAGCCAAAATTGAACTAGAAAAGCCCATGTACTGCATGCCACAAAGTTGAGTGGCAACCTCATGCATGCATGCATTGCATGGTGGCCTGCCTTCATGTGCTCGAAACATGCAATCACATGCGCATGATGCATGCATGGAGGGTTAGCAACCCACTTAATCGGTTATTAAGTAACGTTCCATTGACCATTTACACTGTACTAGACAAATGATCAAGAAATTAAGAAAACACTAAAGATATATATATAATTTCTTTTATCATGGACATAGCTCTACATACGGGACATACCAATATCAAATAGTATTCTAAAATATTGATATAATAGCCTCCACCAACATTATTAATTAGCAAAGTGGGTGTTTGACTTCTATGCTTGTTGTTCATATGGTCATGATCATGATAATTTATGATATATCATATTAAAGAATAATCAAATAGATCAATTATGTTAAAAAATATTATATATATATTAGCCTATTAGTCAACGACTTAAGTTTTTGAATTGATTAATTATTTAACACAGTACCGGAAGCTTCTAAAATCTAAATCAAAAGGTGAAGCCATGCATGGCCGATTGAACCTTATATATATATATATACCATTAAAAGGCTAAAGGGTCTCCTACTCTCCTCCGCAAGCTGGAAGTTATAAAGCAGGTGGCCTTTTCTTATATAAAGCAGCTGGAAGTTATAAAGCAGGTGAAGCCATGCATGGCCGATTGAACCTTTTCTTATATAAATTATCCAAAATAAAAGGGGCTTATATATATATATATACCGTTAAAAGGCTAAAGGGTCTCCTACTCTCCTCCGCAAGCTGGAAGTTATAAATCAGGTGGCCTTTGTCGCCAGACGAAGCATTGCTGGCAACATTAATTGTGGCAGTGCAGGAGGGGCGCACTTGATGACGATGGACAAGCTACACCTGATGATGATAATGAAGGTGGACATAGAGAAAGAATACAATAAGGTAAGTTAGGAGGCCGTGCTTGGTACGTTACGTCGCATGGTGTTCCCAGTAGGCTAGTGAGTGGTCAGCTGTACTTACAGTCCAGGTCACAACCGCTAATGTAGTGTGTGTGTGTGTGTGTGTGTGTGTGTGTGTGTGTGTGTGATCATTGGTCTTGAGCTCTACTCTAGAATTTCCAACCCAATGGGTGAACCTAGATAATCCAACCTCCGAGTTGAGTGGTCAGTTAAGGGGGAAACCAAGGCTCATAGTGGCCAAGTTCCTGCTTGCGTATCTAGGGATGTTGATATCAGGGCATCAGGTCAAGGTTAGGTAGCACCATGGTCTCATCGAGCACGTCAGTAACTCGTCGATTGGAAATGCAGGTTACTTTCCACGGCGACAAGCTCACCTTCATCAACGCCACATTGCTCTCCATCCCCACTTACTGGCTGAGGGTGTACATGGCTACTAGATGTCATCCTTAATTCCATCTCTAAGCTGGCTACAGCGTTCTTATGGGAGAAGGAAAGGGTAAAGGGCTCCACTTTTTTTTTTTTTAACTGCGAGACAATCACCTGCCTTAAGGAGGATGGTGGCCTAGGAGTCTTAAAACGATACATAATTTTCAATGTGCTAAACAAGGAGGAGGCTTCATGAGTACGAATTCTTAAGGCCAAGTATGGCGAGTTAGATACTTGAGAGTCGAAGGTGACAGCCATTGCATTCTGGGTGTGGACTTTCCCAATTCCTTAGTGCAAATAGCCAAGAGTGATCCATCCTTCTCTCCTCAATAAGGACTTGTTGGTTGCAGACCTAACGGAGGGAACAACTTGGCAGTCAAATAGACTTCTCAGGGAGAGGGGAAGTGAGCTAGCCTTTGATATTGCGGTTCTATCTTCGGGTGATGCCACCTTATATGATAATTGGATTTAGTGGCCTCACCCAAAGGGTGAAACTGGGCTGTTAGCTTCATCTACGCATTCCTCCTGCCCCCAGCTCAGAAAGATAGGCTAGTTGAAAAAGCCACTGGAGGCTTTGGGTGGCGTCCAAAGTGCGCATGTTCTGCTGGAAGTTGGTGTGGGACCACCTCCCTAGTACCTGCACAACCTTAGAATAGGCAGCACAGGAGCAATGCTCAGGTCGAAGGAGGGTACATTAGTGGCCATTGTGTGGGAGCCTACCCCGAGCGTCACCGTGCTGTTGACGGAGACTCAGACTGTATGCATGAGTCGTCGCTTAGCTTGCCAACAAGGGTCTCCCAGAGCGAAGATTAAAATCGACTCATTCCTATTAGTCCAAATTCTATGTAGATAAACAATGAGTCTTTGGCATATCAAATCACGAGTCCTTTGAAGATATAAAAATCTCCCACAAATTAAGGAAGAGAAATTGGGTTGTTGGCTAATCAGGAGAGGGGTCTCCCAAGTTCGGGGCCTAAACACGTGCTCCCCACGAGGCAAGAGCTTTGTAATCTGTTAAATTTGTATGCTTCATCAAGTTGATGAAGTGATGTAAATGTAAACGGGCCACAGCTTGTGTTCTCAGAAAAAGAAAAAAGAAAAAAAAAGGCGTAACGTTAAAAAAAACCTTCAATTTCCATCAAAATCACGAGTATGCCACAGCCGACATCTTGGATCTGTAGGCAGTACAAACCGAGAAGTCGTCGAAACGAAATCCCGCAATCAAACAAAAGAAAACCTCTCGATTGGCAGGCATTCATCTCCAGGGAAAGAAAAGATAAGAAACGGAAACGGAAAAAGTCACAGGCTATTCATTTCAACCAACCGCATACTCCCCCCGACTTTATTCACACGTGGGACCCCAATCCCTATACCGTCTCATGAAAACGACGTTACGGTTTCCAAAAGGGTCATCAGTAATCGCATACCGGTCTCGGAGGACTTCTGAATCCGGACACCGAAGAGCTATCGTCGAGCGGATCCTCTCCAATCCCAATCTTACGAAGCCGCAAAGAGACAAGTCAGATTATCCCGATCGGATGTAGCTCTTCGTGCTGGCAGGATGCAGGCGATCCTGCCTCGAAGATGGCGAATGGAACGAGGCGGAAGGAGGGGTTAGATAAGGATAAGACGGTGGTGGTGGGAGCCACCATCGCCACAATTTTCATCAGATCGGATTGTTTGCAAGTCGAGTTTCATGAATTACTAAATTCCGTACTCGGTACGGTGCTTTCAGCCGACCAAGATATGACACGTCCAAATGCCCCCATGTTTCTGCAGTCCTATCTGCAGACGAGCCTGTGGAAATTTTATATCGTTTTCTCGTGGTAATGGGGGGGAGAGAGAGAAGAGAGAGAGAAGTCGGAGCTTTTGGAATTTGTCTGAAGCAAATTAGAGAGAGAGAGAGAGAGAGAGAGAATAGGGAAGAGGGAGAATAGGAATAACTTTATCCGGAGAAGAAGTGGATGGTCGAGATGAACGGCGGCGGAGTCGGAGGAAGGGGAAGAGCCGCAGATCGGGCGATGGTAGGAATAGACACGTGTTGGAGATTGATGGACGAGATGAACAGTAGCGGGAGCAGGGCGGTGGATACGGATTACGTGAGGAGGCTTCACAGGCACCAGCCCAGGGAGAACCAGTGCACATCTACACTCTTCAAGCACGTCAAAGCTCCAGTTCACCTCGTAAGCTCGAAATCTCAAATTGGTTCTCTCTTTTTTAACTTTTCTTAAAGTGGGTTCTCTTGGTCTTCCGATTTCCTGCGCGTAATCGTAATATTCGTTTGTTTTCTTATCAATTTTGGTAAATATCTTTTCTTTTCTTTTTTCTTCCCCGAATTGCATGTAAAAATTGTATCTTGTGGTAATCAAAGTGATTACTTTTGAAAGGTTTGACATTTGTTGGTGATCTCTTTCTCAGGTTTGGTCTTTGGTGAGGAGTTTTGATCAGCCACAGAAGTATAAGCCCTTTGTGAGCAGATGTGTGGTGCGGAGAGATGGGGAGATCGGGACCGTGAGGGAAGTCAACGTGAAATCGGGATTACCGGCCACTACCAGCACTGAGAGACTGGAGCTTCTTGATGACAACGAACACATCCTTAGCATCAAGATCGTTGGAGGTGATCACAGGCTTAAGGTCTGCTACCTCTTCTCTCTCTTCAACCTCCCAACATCCCCAAATCCTCTCTGTAATCGAACATCTCTTTTTTATTTGGAAATGTTTTTCCCCCCAATTTGGTAATGCTATTGCCATAAGCTCTAGTTTGTTGATGACCAAATAGTGTTCAAATTTGTTTTCTTTTTTGATCGCTGGTCTATATTTTGATTACTTACTAATTTATTCTGTCACTCTATTGTTCCATGCATGTCGCACTTATATTAATTGGGGCATTCTTGAAATTATTTTGTTCTACACATGCATGCATTCAAGTGCTGCAGTTGCTTTTCATAGAAGAATTGCTAACTTAGTTCTTTTGGATATTGTGATAACCTAAAAATCCTCAAATTATAATATAAGTCGCAGACTTTGTAGTAATTGTATTTGTTTTCCTTATCTGCACTCTGTCATTAAAAGTAGTTTAGGTCTAAATTACATATGCACGTCGATGTGTCCAAAATATTTGTGTCTAAACAATTTTTTAGGTACTAGCTGAAAAGCAATTTAGCCGGTTACCATGGAAAGATGGTGTTTGGTAACTATACTTTTCCTGCAACAGACATATAATGTTTTATGTGATAAATGTAATCAGGTATTAGGCAGGGTAAACTCATGCTAATGTTTGGTAACTATCGAGTTGTCTATGTCAATTGGATGAATTTGTATGCTGTATGAATCATCAATCAACTTCTTTTGTGAAACTTTAGTTCTCAATATAGCCATAGGCACATGTAGTGCATGTGGATAGGAAGGGTCTCTTACGAAGAGAGAAGGTAATCAGCTGCACAACAAAGCAATCAGCCAAAACTCTCCCAATTCCCCCCAAATTTATAGTGGAGTCAAGTTGATTGCATAGTGACCTTATTGAAGCATCAAGTGTGTGAACTATCCTGTTTCTCTGCATTCGTGCATAAAGCTTATATTCTTCTCTGATACATTGAATTCCATTTTCCAGAACTACTCATCCATCATAACTGTCCATCCTGAGAGCATTGAAGGAAGACCTGGCACGCTGGTGATAGAGTCTTTTGTGGTAGATGTGCCAGATGGGAACACCAAAGATGAGACATGCTTCTTTGTTGAGGCCTTGATCAGGTGCAATCTCAAGTCTCTGGCTGATGTATCGGAGCGTCTAGCTGTTCAGGATCGAACAGAGCCCATTCACCTGTAATTCATTTCCATATAATCCAGACATGAAGCCAAAGTAAAAAAAGTCAGGCTATAAGAAAGTTTTGGGGTAATTGCAGTATATCATTGTTAGCTCTCCCTCCCTCTTCCCTTGTCATATGCTTGCTTTTCTATCCTCTCCTTGCTTTCACTTACTTCCTCTCCTTAATCGCTAAAAAATAATACTATTTTCTATTGCCTCTTTAGCGCAAGAACTGTATTTCCCTCGTGATCCTTTAACCCTATGTGATTCTTCAGTTTCCTCTTCCTTTATTTCCCTGGACTTTGTGACCTTATGTTTCTGTGTAGACCCTGTCCTAAATTAGTGTGGCATGCTTTTGGTGGTGATGGTTATTTACCTGAACCCGTTGCAGCTACACAATGGTTGCAGTGGAGATGAAAGTATTCAGAGAAAGACTATTGCCTTCAGAAAACTTTGCTTCCATTTTGTAGGCATTGTATATATTTGATTATCTATTTCTATTTTGATACAGTGAGACTTTTCAGACAACAGTTATTTTTTCTTCCTTTTTTGTAAGGTATGTATCTTCTCAGTTATGAAGGAATTCGTCTTAGTTAGCAGTGACAATAAATTATCACTGTCTTATTTTCCCTTGCATATGCAAAATATCAACCTTGATTTTTCAATATGGTTTAGATTGATCTTGGACATTTCTAGTAGATTTTAGCACCCCGGTCGTCGCAGGGGTGGGCCGTGGTGGCATTTGTCATGCAGCGTACTCTTCTCTACTAGATAAAGGTGACAAGGGCATGCCCAATGGCATTTATCACACATCTATCTTCACCTTGCATGATGATGACTTACTCCTACTTTCATCTATGACTGACAGACGAAGGAGATGACTTGTAACTTGTTTGCTTGCTATTCTTCTGATGTTAACAGTAGCAGTTGCATTCATACATGGTTTGGTTATATGAGCTATTGTTACATTGTCAGCGTGTCATACAATGTCCTCTTTGTTAGGGTTCTCTGTGTTATATTCTCAGTTGTATTCTGATGGGTTTAAGATAGGTATGAGATCGTGCTTAGTCTAGCCCCCAATTGTAGCGGAACTTTTGCAATTTAATTATATTTAATTTTTTTATTATAATAATATATGTTAGTGTATATTATATATATAAATTATGTGTATTTTTTATAACAAAATGTGTATCGATTATAAAAAAAAATATATACGTTAAATTTTATATACTAAATTAAAAAACTAAATGCATTTGAAAGGCCACTAGAGCTACAAATTGAGACAGTGATTGCATCGGTAGATATGAGTTACTTTCCGCTGGACATATTTTTTGGACTTTGACGATAATCTCTTTCTATATACCTAGGTAGTGTTTATCCTCCTAAAAGAGAAGGAATTCCCTGATCTTGTGGTATCTGTTCTTCCACATCAAGCCCTAGTTCCTATTGACCTTTATTCCACTGATGACAAAAGAGTAGATAAGGCCAATACTTTAACCCCATGTATACTTGAGTAGAGATTCTCTATAGTAATAGCTAGCCAGAGGTTGCTCCATTGTGGATAGCAATCTAGAGGTACTTTGATATCCAGTTGATGACTGGAATCTTATTACATGGTGAGATATAAAAAGAGCATGACTGGTTATAATTCCTATGGTATATCTTGAACCACCCGGAGTGCCGTGGAATCGGCGTCACATCGAGCTCAAAAATATGTTGGCTATTTAAGATTTATATGGTTTTAATCTTGGAAGGTTTTCCTCTTTTACTACAACTAAATTGTTTCATATGCCATTTAAATATAGTCGTGATAGTATGTACATCTAGTTGCTTTCATACAGCTCCAAACTATGAAGTTTCTTCTTTTAAAAGCACACCTCCAGAAATTGAAGTTCTCTAAACCCACCATAGACTGGTAATCCACTAGAAATGCCACAAGTACAAGCGTGCAACTCATCTTTTAAGGTACGGTTTGGCATAGTGTTTTTTTTTTTTTGGTATCAATATCGGTCTGCACACCAAATATTATAAGTGATTTATAAACTTATTTATATGAGTATGTGATTTCTAGTTCACGTGAGTGCTACTAAGATATATAAAATAGAATAACTTTTTGAAATAACGATTTTAAACAACGAGAATGGTTTAACACAGTGAGCAATTATTTGCTACCCTTATTTTTGACAGACTGAAAGAGACAAAAGCTAAATTGCTAAACTATTTAGTACATTATATATATATATATATATATATATAATACTCTTTCATCTGTGAGTACACGCACTTGCTTGTTGAGAAAGTGATTTATATTAAATAAAATAATTGACTCAACCAACAATATTTCTACACATGTAATTGACATCAACTCACCTGCTCTATAAATAATTTTGAAACTCACTGGATGAGCTGAATTATATTGGTAAAAAAAAAACTCGGGTATAGCTCTCCACCCCCAATCATTTCATCCACGTGGTCGACTATGAGTGTGAATTAACTGGATCTTTGCCTCATCTCCTTCCCATAGCTTTACTTTGTTGACTTGAGTCTGCATCTATCTACATGTGCTTGTTACTTTGTTGTTGACTTGAACAATGTTTGCATGGACCCATTTACCAAAATATCATCATCATCATCATCATCATCATCATCATCATCATCATCATCTCTCTCTCTCTCTCTCAACTAGCTTATATGCTAAATTAGCCATACTTCCCTCCAGTACGTATGCTAGAGTTTTAGTGCTATACTTGCACTATTCTATATATTAAGGCATAGAAGAAAGCTTGAGATAAGGAGTGAAGGAAATCAAATTTATATATCAACAGTTCACCACAACAATAGGCTTATCATAGCATTCTCATACTAGAGAAGAAAGAAGCCATACATGAGTGGTGGACTGGTGGTCCATCTACCCACATAGTGTGGGCCTCTGGATTTAATAAGACGACACGTATAATTCTTGCACTCTGGACATCAGTTGAGGCTTGGAACCTTCAAGGAAGTCATACTTTTCTCTCTCTCTCTCTCTCTCTCTCTCCATTCCCCCCCATGCACAGACCAAGTTGTAGGAAATATCTACAAACTTTCATCGATCCTTCAACACGGTCACGTACATCAGAGTTTGAACTTAGTCGAAGAGAAGAGAAAAGAAAGCGAGAGAGAGAGAACTTTGCAAATTAATTAGGTTATGCAGACTGTAGGAAGTTCCTATATAATTAAGATGGGGTTGTAGAGGATCAAATGTTGCATGAGTTTGACCCTTTCCTTTCTCACTGTATGTTAAAGGCGAAGGGCCCCCAAAAGAGGACTAAAAGCCCACGTTCTCCTGCACTACAATCCGCGTGCTTGGAACCAACTATTATCATTATCCGGGGCCTCCATCTTTGAGATCATTCCATTTGGATCCCAGGCGCAGAAATTTGCTCAAACTTTTGACCATTTCCGTCCTTTTAATATTCCCAATCTTTATTATTCGACAAAAGAAAACAAATCTTCGCGAACTCCAAAGCAAGAGTTTGAAATTCCTACTAGAAATTTAGCACTCCTATCCAAACAGACACGCTCATTTGAATAATAAGTCAGAGATCTACTATTGTACGCCGGAACTGTGACTCTGACTCTATACCAATTGTTAGAGCCTTAGAGGACAATAATAACTTAAATGCATTATATATCAACTTTTTGGAATATACTTTATTTTATTTTTCATTGTTGACAAACTTCTATATCACTATCCTCTATTAGTATAAGTAGCAAGAGACAATAATCTAAAACCAAGCACTTGTTCTTCAAACACAGGAGAACTGCTGAAGGTGTGATCATGGCAAAGCCGAAAACGGAAGTATACTTCGTCTTCATGAACTTTGATCCCGAGTACGAGCGCCTGCGAGGAGATCGGTCAGCAACAATTAACGTCTATCTATATGCATTCCTTAGATCTCTTATTAGCATTGTTCATTCCGTCTTCTATATCCTCTTACATTATAACTCTCTTCCCGTCGTAGATCAAAGAAAGGTGGCGAGGCTCTTGATGCCTACCTTAACTGCAAGCATGACCGATTGCTCGAGGAGCTTTTCACGCCCAACACCTACAAGAAGAGATCTTCTTTGGCCATCGTCGACGGCTTCGCCGTCGAAATGACCCATGAGCAGGTATACTCTATATCTTGGCTGTATTTGTTACTTATTTTGTTGATCGATCCATATGATGAACTTGTCACAAAATCTTAATCTTACAGGCAGCCAAACTTAGGGCAGCCAAGGAAGTGAGGGTGGTGGAGAAGAACCAAGAGCTTGCATGACTACATGAGATGTATCTGGTCAAATGAATAAAAATAAGCCACATGCTATTATTCTATCATAGGCTTTGAAGTTAGCAAGCGTAGCACTTAGAAAAACTTAGGAGGTCTTGTATTATCTGATAGTGTGACTTTCTGTGTGGCTCTCTTAGCTTATTTGACTTGGATACTCATGTTGTCAAGCACTTTAGTGTAAGATCTAGTATATAGCAGCTATATATAAGTGGGCTCACAAGTCTTCATTGATTTATTAAAGGTCACTTCCTACGTGTGAGCCAATAAGTTACTATTTGTTTTTGGTCTGCATTAATCTATGCAAGCAAAGCATTCAATGGAGTGTATAATGTTTCTCATCATTTGCAATGTCACATTTAATCGGCTCATAATAGTTAAGATTAACCTTTTTTTTTTTGTCGTTGTTGTCGTACTGACAATGATTCATGTCTAACAAAAAAAATTTTAAAAGATTTCAAAGCTAATACATGCAAATAGGCATGATATTTAATAAATAAATTTAAATTTATATTATATTAAGCCTAATTCTAGCTGAATTAAAGTGTGAATGGCATACATGCCACTTTATAAAATCAAATCAAATATGTAACCAAGTTCAATCTTATTTATTATATACATCGAGCTTGATCCAATTGATCGAGGTTTGACTCGTTTTAGATACAAGTCGAGTTTAGTTGAGCCTTATCAAACCTGGGCTTCCTCTGACAGCCCAACACGCAAGTTGATAAAGGCATAGTACAATCATAGCCGTCCATCATGTAATTTGTAGAACCCATCAGAGATAATATTATGGTATTATTTGTTGATGTGATAATCACGTATCTAATCACTTCGAAACTTAAATATATAAGGCCAGATGAGTTGAAAAATTAGTTAACTAGTTTATCGTTCTATATAAAAGAAACTGACCTATCCAGTAATTTATATAATTCTCTTGTTTTAATCTTCACCAATAATGCATTTTTTGTTGAATAGGACAAGAATATTTTTTAACAAAAAAGCAAAACATAGTAAATCTCCCATATCTCCTAATATTTTATTAAAGATTAGATTTGTATTCGATTAAGATTTCATCTGTATTATAATAATATGATGTATGTTGTATCCGTATCCATTGTAATCTGATCTAAATTTAGATCTATATCGGTTTAATAAATCTATTTTTATTTAATCCATCTGAACATTCTAGTGGTAATTTAAAATTATATATTTTCCGCATCTCTAAAAACACTCTTAATAACCCACCAAAAATTAAAAAGAAAAACTCGGCTATTTCTATCCGCATAAAAAAACTGTGCGGAGAAATCTCGCGATCTCATCTTCAACTCCTACATGGCAATCTCCCATTGGCTACCACTCTCCCCATCCAGAATTTTAACGTTCTCGAAAAGCTAAGGCACGGATTCTTCTCCACTGCCCCTCTTCTCCCACTGAAGACGAAAACCACGAAAAATCCTCCAAATTCGATGGAAACCAACGCGATCCCGTTGAATTCTTGAGTGTCAAGTTCGCATTTCTCCCGGAGAACCTCGGAAGCAGGCCGGAATTATGCCATGGAGGTCCTCAGCGCGGCTGGGCTGACACCGGTCTCGCTTCTCAAGACTACCTCCTCCTCTGAGAAGAGACCAGAACCCAGAAAGATCATTCCTTTAAGCTTTCCAAAGACTTCCTCTTCCGATGACCAGCTCCCAAGCTTGAGAAAGCTAGTACCCAAAAGCTTCGGTCACGGTTTGGCGGCACTCTCCTTAGCTCTCGGTAATGGCGGCTTAGCCAGGGCACTGACCTATGAGGAAGCCCTAGGGCAGAGTATAAACTCTGATTCCTCCTTTAGTGGTTCCCTAGATTTCGACATAGGTGAAATCCTTGATGGGTTCTTGAAATTCACCTCGGAGAATCCTCTCGTCATTGGCGGCGGGGTGGCGGTGCTTGCAGTGCCGCTAGTTCTGTTGCAAATTTTGCCAAAGCCGAAGCCTTGGGGCGTTAAGTCTGCGAAGAATGCCTACTCCATGTTGGCCGAGGATGCCGGCGCTCAGTTGCTTGATATAAGAGAAGGGAGGGAGTTTAAGGACGTGGGGAGCCCAGATATTCGTGGATTGAAGAAGAAGGCTGTGTCGGTTTCTTATAGAGGAGATGACAATCAAAAGTTCTTGAAGAAGCTTGCTTTGAAATTTAAGGACCCAGGGAGCACGACATTGTTCATTCTCGACAAGTGAGTTTTAAGTGATTCAATTTGTTTTGCTGCTAGTAGGTAAGGCAATGAGTCTGCTTGGATGCATAATTCTTTTAGATGTGGCATAGCCGTACTGTTGAATTGCCATAAGCTTTCTTGCTTGGCACTGGCTCACCTCAACCTGTGCAGTACCATCATCTCAAGAAGAGTAGACATTCTCCATGTAAAGAGTACATCTGACGTGCTACTCCTTTGTCTAAAACCTCCTTAATGATCTTTTATTTTGATCTTTGTTTGAGGATGGAGAATCTTGTCCATTTCTATCATCTCTCTATCATTTGTCTAACGTACCTGGCCTTTCTGATTCATTATTTCTGTTGATACGTGCTGTAAATACACTACAACTAGGTCAAAATCATGGAAGTAGTTACTGTGTCGGAGAATGGTTGGAAAAATCCAGGTTAAATTTATTTTTGAGCTAACTAGAGCCTTATGCCTATTATCATACACCTGGCCTAACTAATATATCGTACTTAGATATGGAGCTAACCTACATAATTGGAGATATTGTTTTATGTTACACTGTTGCTAGCTCACGTTGCTTTATTAGCGAAGTCACCTACTACCTAGAGGAGCTAGATTAACTTGGAAACTAAAATCAGAGCCTAATTTTACTCGTTATACTCTTGAAGTAAGGAAGGGAGTATGCAATGTAATTGCACAGTAATACCCTCATTAACTATGAATAACTTGCTACAACTGCATAACGGCATAAAATAATACAATCTTTTTCATGCTACTCTATTTTGCAACTCATCACCAGATTCAGCAGAAGTTTATTCACCGCTAAGAAAATTCCTAAATTACTCGTCAATTGCAAAGTAGTAGCTTATATTGACATTATCATATATTGTAATATATTGAACCTCTATTGTTTTTATTTTAGTTGAGCAAATAAACTTTCATGTTTGTTATATACAGATATAAACTTTCTAAAACCGCAGTAGATAAGTCCTACTTGTATGCATTTTTACTCATTTCGGTTTCAAATCTAGTTTCTAAACACACTAATTCAGTCCTACTTGTTTTATTTTAACCTTTACTCTGCAGAAACTTTTTTTTTATTTTTGGACATGTAACTGTTCTGTATATTGGTCCTTCATGGGTAATCTTTTGATGACTATGATGGAAATCAGGTTTGATGGGAACTCTGAATTTGTTGCTGAGCTGGTTACTGCTTATGGTTTTAAAGCTGCTTTTGCAATTAAGGATGGTGTAGAGGGAACTCAAGGATGGATGGTCCTTATCTTGTTCTCTTTTGCTGTATTTACTATGTAACTGTCATCTTATTCTATAAATGACCTCTGAACTCTTGCATTTCAATTACCTCATTGCAGAACAGTGGACTTCCTTGGTCACCACCTAAGAAAGGACTGAACATCAACTTCAGTGATTTAAAGGATGCAGTTGCTAGTGCACTTGGAGTGAGTTGATTTTCTGCATTAGAGCTTCTCTTGTCTTCCAGATATTTTTTTAGTATACTGTGGAACTTATAACTCAAAACTATGGAACTTTAGGATGAATTGTCGCTAGTGTATTCTTTTAGTTTATCAATACCACCTAGTAGGTGACGAGTTCACTTATGGGCAGGATGGTTCCAATGGTTTACCTGTTTCTCTTGGACTAGCAGCTGCAACTGGATTAGGAATTTTTGCATTTACAGAGGTAGGTGGTTGTTTCCTACTTCATATAACATGAACCAGCTTTAACTGCCGGAGGATTTATTCCACATTTGATATCATGATGCAGACGGAGACGGTACTCCAGCTTTTAGGTTCTGCTGCTATAATCCAGCTTGTCACCAAGAAACTATTGTTTGCTGAAGTTAGTATCTGATACTTGGGGAACTAAACATTCTGTTTCATGGCCAGTACTAATGAAATTATGAATACTATTTAGTAACTTATGGTGAGCAACAGATCTGAATTGGAGATTTTGTACTTCTGATTAATTTGCTGACAGGACCGTAAGGTAACTCTTCAACAAGTTGATGAGTTTTTGAACACCAAGGTTGCTCCTAAAGAGCTCGTTGATGAGATAAAGGTAAATCTCTTCTCACAAGTTAGGAATCATTGCTTAATTAAATTAGTCAGACTAGCAAAATGCAGATCTGAGTCTGGTATTTATAAAATAAGCTCTCTAAATGATTCTATAGCGTGCATGTTTGCAATCCAATTTCCAGTGACTTCATGTGTGTTGAACAAATATAGATGAGGCAATTGAAATGGGTACCGGGAAGACTGAAATATATGCTCATTTTTACATGCTAATGTACTTGTAATTGTGTCGTATAACTTGGTAGTCTTTTCCTACACTAATTGTCATCTCTCATGGAGTACCAACTACAACAGTTATGGCTTCATTTTTATAGTTCATATCAATATTTTATGCATTGATGGATCACCAATGATTTGCTTGTAAACCTGCCTTTCCAGGAGAATAGTATATGTAGTATATAATGATTATGAATCAGGAACGAAAAAAAAAAAAAAAAGACTAGCTCAAATTCTTTTGGGTGGTGACATTTTTATGGTTTAAGATTGAATTTGCAATGCTACCTTTTATAAATTATTATGAGTTGGTTAAAGAAGATAAATCTGTATATCTATCCTTGTTACTGATATATGCTTCTAATTGGCACTAGATGATAGGAAAGACTCTTTTACCTGCATCTTCTAGTGTGGCGAGTCTACCAGCTCCAGCAAATAAAATTTCAGATGCTTCTACTTCCTCCACACCAGTTCAGAAAACAGATGCTGTTCTAGAAGCAAAAGCTGAGGTACAAGAGGAGGTCAAAGATGAACCTCTCCTGGAAGTCAATTCAGTTCCTAAAGCAGAACTCGGCAAGGAATCACTTCCTGTAACACCAAGACCTCTTTCTCCTTATCCATATGTAAATATCGACCTAACGCATACTCATACACTCTTCTATCCCATCTCTTATTGTCAAGCACTTTATGCTATATGCATCTTCATGTTTGATGTGGCTTGATAGTAATCTCTCACAAGTCAAACATGACACTGGATTAAGCAAAACTTAATCAAATGCACCTGAAATTCCGAAGAAGAAATAGGAAGTGAAAAGATAAGTAAATGTAATAGGTCTTAAACAGTTAAGTTGTTAACTGATTAGAGTATAATTCTTCTCCTTACAACAAAATGGAAACAAAAGATTTGGTTATAAATACTGAACGTAGATGACTGCTATATTTGTTAGCATGCAATCAGTACTATCAGGTTCTCTACTTTCAAAGTACTAATTTTTGATGATTATTTTTGTGTATCATATGTTTGTTCTCACATTTTTTGTAAATTACTTGTGCAGTATCCAGACTTTAAACCTCCCTCATCGCCTTCTCCATCGCCACCTTAGACACTCTTCTGAAAGTAAGTTTGAACTCATGAACTTTGTAAAACTCGCATCAAGGTGCAGAGCAAAAGGACATTCAGCGGCATCGACGACAAATGATAGGTTTACAGCAAGTCAGATATTATCATGTCAGATGGTGTTTACATGTCCTGTGAAGTGAGAATTATTTATCAGTAGACCAGGATTGTTTTTCTTCATTTTTGTTCTCTTTCTTTTTTGGATATTGTAGAGATGTATATATTTCTTGTACTTCTCTTTGCTTGTCCAACTTATAACTTAATTGGTAATTTTTGTCAAATTATCCTTGTATCTTGAACTCTCATCCTCAGAAATTTGCCAGTGCATCAGATATCAGAATTACAACGGGCAATTCAACCTTGAGAAAGCATAACCAATGGAAAAGAGTATCATCCAGAAATAGCTACTGAGCCACCTTTTCCTTTTCAAAATATTTCTTATTTACCTATTACTTTTCTTGGAAATAAAGATCTATGCTATTATATTTACCAGATTAGAGAGAGAGAGAGAGAGAGAGAGAGAGAGAGAGAGAGAGAGAGAACTGAATCTAGAGCAATGGATAAAAGAAGCAAAGTGTGTATTTCACCGGTGCTTCATCTACAGTCCAGAACATATGAAGTCAATGCACTTTCTTCCATTAGATCCAATTTGTTGCTCCTCTAGAAATGTTTGGTGGACTGCACCTATCGCCGTATAAGACTAACACAATGTTGGGTTTAAGTCTTATGTTTTGAACATAACAGTAGTCAAACTATGAGTGGGAGATTCTCCATTTCACAATTTTCCTCAATCAAACCTAACCATAAACCATATCTTGGTCATTGTCACCTCAATATAAACTTCTAGACTACTTCTAGTCCGTATGAAACAATGAGAACTATCGTATATGGTTACGTTTACGCTTTGGAAAAAGGTCAGTTTTACATGGACCCCTCGAAAATTCCTCATTTACGTGTACACACTATTCAAATTTCATAGTTTCTGCGTAGATACTTTTCAGATTAACTTTTGCTATCTATAAGCTAAAATTAATGGAGATCTAACAATTAGTTAGATTTGAATGATATCTGTGAGTAAGAGTTTTAATGGAAATACATGCAAATAAGATATTTTAGAAGGATATATCCACACACACAAAAAAAAAAAAAAAAAAAACTTTTGAGAAAATAAAATTTCCAAAATATATGGTATTTATAAATTGGTGAAACTTTCGAGCAACAGTCAAGAAGGTCTTATGATAATTATTTATAAACTCGTGGATAATGTCAAACATATATTGGATAAATCACAAATTTGATATTATGTTGCTAGAGTAGCAATAGAGAATAATTTAGGCTATTACATATGAATTAAAAAGAAAAAAAAAAGATAGAAGAGATGAAGAATACGATGCGTATATATCTCGTCTTTATCCACGTTGACTTTGTCTTGGAGCTTATACATTTTTTTTAATTTTGTTTTTCTAATAAAAAATTGGCTAAGACCAAGGAATTTTAAATTGGTTGACCAGTCTTATAACATAAGTGAAGCATCTTCTACTAATCTGCGGTTCCTAACTACCTGTCCTATTGTTGTCGTTGGAAGTGTGAAGCTTGGACCTTTTCAAATACTCTATATAAGTTTGAAAGAAACATGAAAAATAATGTGACAAAATATCTGCATTCCTTGCCTAAGAATAATGATATACAGTATATGAGGAGATTGACTTGAGCATGTTATTTAATTAGTCAGTCGATTAAGCCTTACAACACTCCCCTTTTTTAATTTAGGCTAAGAATAAATGATAAAAGAACAAGAGAGTATATCCTCATATTCAGGTCAAATCTGTCTAAGCTCGTCATCGCAATAGAGAATAATTATAGTCTTAGAAGCCTTATGTTGTTAAGGTTGCTAAAGTGCGTAACTATTTGATGACTTCCAAAGTCATGTGTCCACTCCCAACAAATGAATCCCCTCCTAGCTAGTGGAGGTAGGGGCCGGACTCCCAGTTCTTCCAAACGAATCAGGTCATGAATTACACATGCTACTGTTGTTTGAAGATACCAGTTGTTCTCAGAAGTAAAGGGGTTTTTGGTGAAAGTTGAATAACTCTACCTCGTTCTCAAACTCACTCCCCTTTTTTAAGTGCTGAGCTGAGGTTTCAAGACAAGTGCGATACTGACAGTACTATTAATCTTATAATGGTTAAATTTGCCCATTGTGGGCAACGCGGAAATAGGTTTGAAGATTCTTGGTCAGTTCTCCCGTCCTTCTTTCCTTCCTCATTGACTTCCCCTCTTTGCAATTACTCTCTTTCTGGTCCTAAGATACCACTAGATTTGAAACGGTCAACACTCGTATATAGATATCTGTTTACCTCACTTCCAATCAATTCCCCCCCTTCTGACCAACGACCAGTCTATAAGTGCCAAACCAAGCAACAAGCTAAATAATTGCAAAGAAACAGGGCGAGTAATACAGACTTTTCTGGGTCAAACTTAATTTTTCTCTTGTACGAACCCAAAACCCATAGTTTTAATTCCTTTGGATTAAAGAAACCTGGCCATTGCCCGCTTCGAGACCTTCACTCTGTATATATATGTTTATATATATATATAAACATATGAATATATCTTCCATGCCCACGTCCAAATTAAGCTGAGTCTCGATCGCCATGGAGAACGCTACTCCAAATGGAGATGTGAATTTGTTGCTCGACGTATTAGCCCATGGTAAGGAGCACGTTAGGGAGCTGGAGGCACATCTGAATGAGTCCGGCCTCGGCGAGAAATGCAAATTATTGGCGCAGCAGGTTGAGTCCACGTTGAAGACGGCGATCGCGATGGCGAAGATGATCAGCTGCGAGGCCGCAGATTCCCCATGGTCCCCCAGCGGAAGCGGAAGCCCGCCGAGCTACGACTCGGAGAGGGCGTGGGCGTTCAAGGAGCACGAACGCCGCGAGATGTCGAAGAAGAGGTACGTACGTGAATTAATTTAACTAACTAACTAGAAGAAGTAGAGATCGGTTGCAGATATATCGAATAAGCTAGATTTTGTCATTTGATTGCAGGAAGACTCTGCCCAAATGGACGAGTAAGGTGTGCATCTCCTCCGGCGGCGGGGCGATCGAAGGGTCGCCGGACGACGGGTATAGTTGGAGAAAGTACGGGCAGAAGGACATCCTTGGAGCCAAGTTTCCGAGGTTAGTGAATTCACCATGGATTCTCATAGGAGCAATATGGTCAACTAAATTTGCAAGCCAAATTAATTTATATAATCTAGTTTGACTTGTGATCGTTTCGATTCGAGCCTAATTTTGAGCCTACTTCAACTTGAACTAAGTTTTAAGGCTAGATGAGTCGGTTGATGAGAGATAGATATCAAGCTTAACTCAAGTCTTAATTTAAAACTAATTCAAACTTAAATTGGATCAAGTTTGAGATTATGTATATAATATCTTGCAGAGGCTACTACCGCTGCACTCACCGCAACGCCCACGGATGCCTTGCAACAAAGCAAGTCCAGCGGTCCGACGACGACCCCTCCGTCTTTGACGTCACCTACCGAGGGCATCACACCTGCGTCCGAAGCAGGCGGCCGGCGACCGCCGAACCATCACCTCGAGAGCCCGACCACATTACTCGGGACCTAACCTTCACGGCAGGCCTCAAGGTAGAAACCGCAGGCATGGCTCCCTCCTCCTCCTCCTTATCCTTCCCTTCCACGCCGGTGAACGGCGCGAGGCCGGAGAGTAACGGCATCTTCTCGCCCTCGACGACGGAGAGCAACTTAGCCGGAAGCTTCTCGCCTACTTTTATCCCCTCCACGATTTCCGAGTCGAACCACTTCCCGGTGTCGCCGCTCAACGAGATCATCTCTGCGGCCAATTCGCCCATGGTCGACATTGGTTTCATGCTCGAACATGTGGATTTCGAGCGCACCTACCCTTTTGATCATTCCAACTTCTTTAGGTAGAGATAAGAATTCTTGGATTAATTGCATGGGAGCAACAAAGAAATTAATATCAAGCACCCAATTTAGTTATATATGTAGACAGGGGTTGAAGTAACTTCTTCAAATCCTTATTCTTATATATTGTGATTGATTTCTGTACTTTTTGTTGGAAACTAAATAGATTCCGGTGGAGATGAATAAAATCAAAATGGTCGGACTCTTGGAGGTGAAGGTGAATCTATTTTTTGAATAGATATGTCGTCCAAAAATTGCGATTAAAAATAACAAAAATAATATATTCTCTAGATACAATTCAGTCACGAGTTAAAATAATAAGAGTTAGAATTAAAGTTTTTAGTATATCTCAAAAATAATAGCACGCTCTTTAATTTATAAAAAATAAAAAGATATAACCAAGAGAGGCTAAGTTGTTAGATAACTTTAAAAATAGTTAGAGAAATTAAAGACTAAAGGATTCATTATAAAAGAATGCTAAATAATTGACTAACTAATAATTAGTTAGAGTAGTTATCCAAACATTCATTCACAAATTTACTTCTTTATTTTAAAAATAACAAGATAGAAAACTAAAATTCCTCGAAGAGCGAAAGCCGAGCATTCGCTCCGGGGAGGCTCTTCAAATGATCAATCTTAGATTTGTCTCCTGCAACAGTACTCCACATCTACATCGATTATATATATATATATACATATATGTATGTATATCAAATAAGCATAAGAAAAATTGAAGATAAAAAAGAGAGGAGAGAGAGAGAGAGAGAGTGAAGAAGTAATACCCAAGTTTCTTATAGTTGCATGGATAAAGTGACCCATCTCTAAGAGCTTCCTGACAAGCCAAGATCCAAGATAGCCTGAAGCCCCTGTGACACATGCTTTGCTTATCTTCTTCATTGATCTAAGCCTTTGACCTCTCTATCTCTCTCTCCTTCTCAAAGTCAGAGGAGATCTTTCTTTTTAATCGGTTTTCCTCAAAACAAGATGTACAATGGGAGCAAGTAGTTGTCTAATGGCATAGTGGTTCTCGCACTGATATTCAAAGGAGATGTCGAAGTCTCTTCCTGGAAGTCGGAGTTGCTTAATTTCCTTCATAATTTTTGTGAACGTACAACATGAGCTTTATCTTGTCCACTGAAGATCTACCCATGTGGTGCAATCTCACACTGATTTCTTCTCTCTTGCTAAGTTTCAAAGTCGATCAATTAATCTTATTTTTTAGTCTTAATTTCTTTAAGAAAAATTGATTAGATATAAAAATAAAAATAAAAATAAAAAGACGTTTAATCTAAACTACTTTAGAAGTCCCTAAATCATCTCAGAGGTGTCTAAACTCAAAACAAATAAGAACCTTATGTTCGTTCTAACCCATCTAATTTTAATAAGCATCTAACAAGAAATATCGTTCATGGATGTCAGTTAATAATGCCAAAATAAGATTTGTACACTATAAAATTGCCAGCGTATATCTAAGATATATCGTTCATGGATCTCTGTTCCAAGAGATGCGAAAAACAAATAACTACAAGACGAGATAGAGAGGACAATATGGATGAAATGACCTTGTTAAATAAAATAAAAAGACCTTGTGAATTAGAATCTTTAGACTTTAGTGGAACAAATTCTACCTTCAGTACTTTTTAGGTGCAAATGGGCTTCTAATTTCCAGTAACATAAAATAGTAAACAATATATAGTATGAGAACTTGACATGAAGCCTGCAAATTAATTATAATACAACTCTATTTTTATAGAATTTGGCTTACTTGGCCTCACATCTAAAGTACGTTTCTTTCTTATAGTATAAAAAGAAAGATTCGTCATGAAGCCTGACGTTAAACTTTAAAGTTGAATATGTTATCCACTTATTCTGATCCATTTCTTTAAAATAGTCGGATAGGTTATGATTGTGGAATCAACCTAATAACTTAACTTTTTATTTCTATATTACGTCTAAATTCACCTAAAATTTGGCTTTATCTTCTTCACAAAGTGAATTAACTTTTTATTGTACTATAACGTTTCAGTAACAGAGACGGGGGGGGATCATAAGGGTATATATTTGAGGTGTCAGTTTTCATTCACAATTCCAAATCTCAGATTCATGGACGCGCATACTTATATTAAAATAGTGACGCGTTTCTGTAATATAACTGCAATTAAATCAAGTAGATAAGAAGAATTTTATATGCAAACACTTACTTAATCCAAGACCAAGCCGCATAAGGCATCATCATCAGAAGAATAATACTATGCTCGTAATATTAGATAAATGCTATATCAGAATCCAAGATTAATACATTAATATGATAGATAAGATATATCACTAATGAGCTACTACATGATTTCTTTTATATCCCATCAGATATAAAGGAGAATTTCTTATCTGAATTAAAAAAAAAATCTTCAATAGAAATAATAATCAACTTAATTAAGTTTACAATGTTCAATGAGCATAAGATAGTGAACTACTTACGAGATATACAAATTAATTAACCGGTAATCTCAACTAACAGAGAATTGCTGAGTTTCTAGAAGAAATATCTAACATATAAACTAAGCATGTCTAACATTCTCCCATTTTATTCATTAGACCAGATTTATTTTAAAAATTAAAAGAATATGCGCGTAATTTTAAAAATAATTTCTTTTGAAAACAGATCCCAATGTTAAAAAATATGAAGATGCACTAAATTAGAAACCCTTCTTTGTGGCAACTCCACAAATGCGAGGGAAATCTCAAGATAACATATGGCAAGAAAATTTGGATTATTTGTAAATAGCAAATAAGAAACTAGGCATATGTGCAATATAGATTGTGAACCCAAGAATGTATATAGAAGAAATTGGAAAAATTCTGACTTTGGTACGAATTATTATATGTTTTTATTAACATCAAAGAGTTACGATGATCGAACGTGGTAGATAAAATATCGATCAATGTAATTCTTTAAGCAAAAGTGATCGTCTCAACTTTATGAATCTCCACACGGTAGAGATTATTATGCTCCCTTCCTCTCACCTACTTTATCGGTATGATACCATTGACAGGATTGATGTATGATATACCATTGACAGGATATGGTGATATAGATGAAAAATATTATCTGTATGTTCAAACAGACAAAATTTTGTTCAAATGCCCAATGAGATCCCCGCCCCACTTGAACATATTCATGACATTCGAGATAGAGAGCATAGTTTGCCAATGTGGTTGAAGATTCACCTAGTCATTCGACCGACCGACGTAGATTTTTAGTTGGACTTAATTTATTATTACTACGTGTGAAAAAATTCCTAGACACACGTATGTATCTAAATTCTAGGCAATGAACATCAAGATTTTAACGTGGAAAAACCCAAACGAGAAAAAATCACGGATCCAAACTCGAATCAAAACTAATCACTAGAATCGTAGCAATTACAAAACTGGCTCACAAGACAAACCGTCGATCCTCACGACTTTGTTCTTTTCAGTCTTGCTCGCTAGAACCCACGATTCACTGCTTCTCGTGATTGACATCCAACCTCAGTAGTCATCGAGATTGTTCTTTCGTCTAGATAGCCTTTAAGACGAAAGATTAAGCTTTTTAGAAGAGTAGGACTTTGTTCGTTGAAAAACCGATGTAGCCTCAAGAAGTCTCCTTCAAAATTGATTCTTCAACCCCTAGAGTTAGGGCATCACAATACTTATATAAGATCTCCAAGATAGAGCCAAATCCAAGTCTTATCTGAACTCACGAAAGTCCAAAAATTACAAACTTCATTGGTGCATTTGAACGCGGCCCGGTTGCGTTCGAACGGGCCTAAGTGCGTTCGAACGCAACAACCTAATTTTCACAAGTTGCGTTTGAATGCGTTTGTGAACGCAACTCTCGGTCTGTGTGAACGCATGTACCCGCGTTCGAACGCATTTGTGAACGCAGCTCTCGGTCTGTGTGAACGTATGTACCCGCGTTCGAACGCATTTATGAACGCAGCTCTCGGTCTGTGTGAACGCATGTACCCGCGTTCGAACGCACTTGTGAATGCGATGTGAACTCATAAATTTTTCTTCAATAATCTTGCAATTCTTCAAAACAGATACTTTCTAGACTTGTATAAAAGCTCATATACATGTATAAATGCACTTGGAATATTTTGTACACAATTGCCAATAATAAAAACCTAACACGGTAGAATTATTATGCTCCCTTCCTCTCACCTACTTTATCGATATGATACCATTAATAGGATTGATGTATAATACACCACTGACAGGATATGGTGATATAGATGAAAAATATTATCTGTACATTCAAACATACAAAATTTTGTTCAAATGCCTAGTGAGATCCCCGCTCCATTTGAACATATTCATGACATTCCGGATAGAGAGCATAGTTTGCCAATGTGTTTGAAGATCCACCTAGTCATTCGACCGACCGACATAGATTTTTAGTCAGACTTAATTTATTATTACTACGTGTTTTGTTTGGTGTAAGCTTTGTTTTCTTCGTTAAGTGACTGGGATGTTTGGGAAACATTTATATACTATTTTGCTTAGAACCCTTAGTTTGTTTAGAAAAGTTTGTTTTTCATCTCCATTATTTTTTTGAAACATTTTTGCATCGAAGCGACCTTCTCCTTTTTCGATCCCTATTGACAACTTTGGAGGCATCCACCCCGTGGACGAAGATCGATCTTAGAGTGTCGGACCTTTGGGTGGCAATCATCAATCTCGAAGGCGCCATAATGAGATAAGATATTCAAGAGGCATGCAACGATTTGAGAATCAAGATTATTTGGTAACCAAACTAAAATTTAATACAGGTCGACTAGACTAGAATCTACCTGGTATCCCTCCCCTTTGGCATAAGCACCGAAATTGTCTCACGAAGGAGAGGAAGGGTGAACCTTCGGCAGGTACGAGTACGAGCAAAACCATAATACTCAAGATTTCTATTTAAGGTTGGACCTTCCAGGTTTTTAACTATAATATAATCTACATACCAAAGGGTTTTTTTTTTTTTTTTTTTTTTTGTTGGACTTGTTGGCGAAGGTCGAAACTTTTTTCGATTTATACCGGGAAAAGGTAAAGCTTCTCGTATACAAGCTTAAAATAAGCAGAGTTTTCGTGTGGTGGGAGCGAAAGTTTCCGTACACGAGTTAAGGGAAGAGTTAGGTCCCCCTCAGAAAATTTCAATATATTAGGAAACAATAACTAAGTTTTTATATATGTGGATTTCTAGGAAAGGAAAACCTAACCGTATAACCCTTTAAGTGGGACTATGTTAAAACTAAATCACGACTAACAAGTAAGCCAAGGACCAGGCTCACGATCTGATCCAACATCCGTCCAGAAATGATCGAGCGTTATATTTGGGCACGCTTTATCTATTTTGTTGCCTTGTCTTGTTTTAGCTATGTATGTCCGATTAATAACCACGTTGCACTCAATTCTTTGGCTAGTTTTTGGAACGATGTCATGAAGTGGACAAATATCACTACACGAAAAATTCGGGCGTGTTCACATATCGATCAGGATAATCCGATTCAACTTGAGAACTTAAGCCGATAGATTTAAATATGATGGTATATATACCATTAGTTTTTATGTTAATTTCTTTATGTTAGGTTATTCCTCACTTGTTAGCGTAGCTAACATATTTCCTGTAAATATGCTATAAAAAAAAATGGAATGTCTCTCCCGCCCATTCAATTATTTCTTTTCAATACTTGTATATTCATGAAATTATATCACATTTTTTTGAAATAGAAAGATGGTGAATGCAGTGGGATTGGAAAATTTCTATTGGGATACAATGTTAAGCAAGATCAAAATTCACTGAATTAGGAAGTGAATTACTTGGAATACAGTGTTACAATGAACTGCATAAAGAAACTAAGCTACTGATGGTCATGTTCTAACTAGACTTGGACTTGGTTGCTGGTGCCTCCCACATTCTCTTTGCTACCACAGCCCTCTCCAGAGGAGACGCATTACATGTGATGTACCTCATGAGCTTGGTGTTAGGAGAAGTACTGGCGCTGTGTAATTAGGTAGCTTTAGGAGAATGTTTGCTGAATTTCTTGTACAAGTTCTTCTGCACTAAGTTCGCACTCAATGCCGATCTGTTAAACAAAAAAATAATATTTGAAGGCAAATAGAAAAAAAAATCAGTGAATATCCAATCCCAGTGACATTAGTATAAAAACATTTCATGGATCAGCTAAACAATGCATATATAGCACAACTAATACTCTATGGTAGACCCCTTGGATGTCTTATTTGATGTAACATAACAGTGTCTTTTCTCAGTTTCTGTGTAGATCTTAGATCGCTCGTCTTCCAGTGCTCTCCACATTTATAGAGGGCACACGTTGTTACATTCACTTGAAAGGACAAAATAAAAGCAAATACACTAAAGTTTTCACTAATATATACTACGAAGTGCTGAACTTAAATGTTATCAATAAATACCGACAGCTTCAACATGCAATAATCAATGTATAACAGAATGCACATATATCTATAAATCAAAGTCATCCCCATAGTACCTTTTACATGTATTTAATTTGAATTAACCCTAGCTATATATTGTTTCAGTCTACTTACTAACTAGTATCTAGCATCTGGGCTACGGCCTTTAGTAATACTAAAGATGTTGATCAATGTGAACACTATTAATGTATAGCAGCCAATAGAGTAGTCTTGAGGAGCTTAATGCAGTCTCCATGTAGAAGCGCTATATCCTGACATGTCCCCTAAGCAAGATGGGCTATGGATTGAGAAAAATACATGGAGTACTTAAATGTAAGTGACTTTCGCATCACGTACCTTGATGGTGAAAGAGTTCATCATGGTATCATCAATGGTGCTCATGCTAACATGGAGTATTTCGAGCGAAAGGCTCTCGAGCGCCGCGATTATCTTGGTAGCTTGTCCAGGTATGCGATGAGATACTGTCTTCAAGAGAACGTTGGGGCCCGAAAACTTCACCTCGACATCCGCCACTGAGGTCTTGGAGTTGGCGGCGAGCTCGGTGGAGCTACTCTCCAAGGAGGGGGTGGACTCGTGAGAAGCTGCCATGGTGGAGGGCATGTAGCTGTGCTGCATCCTAGGCTTGTAAGGACTTCCAGGCTGAGGAGTTCGTGGGCTTATCGGCAAACATATTCTAGGACTTTTAGGTGGCGGTCTTGGGCTCAGTGGTAATGGCCGAGGGCTTGAGGCTGGCCTTGGACTAAGCACTTCACTGTAAACTTTCCTTTGCTTCTTGGCCTCCAGTGACTGCAATACTTGTTGCAACTCCTTGATGTAGTCAACCACTCCTCCTATGATGGATGCTTGGTCTCCCTAAATTAGAAACAAAGAAGATATCAAATTTCTCATTTCCTGTCCGATGTGAGCACTAATTAAAGAAATTATATATAACATGGTAAGTGTCTATGATCATCTTACTCTCTTCACATAGAAGCACGGCATCAACGATCGGAGCACCGACAAGTGCTCGTTCATCTGCTTCCTCCGGTTGCGCTCCACCGCAATGTGCGACATCTTCTGCGGCCCGTCTTGGCTGGCGGCTTCCTCCGAAGCCACTGCCGGCGCCGAGTACTTAAACTTCTTTCGAGGACGCGCATCCTCTTCGTCGGTCTCATCGATCTCCCGCATCCTAACGCTAGGAGAAACCGATCCTTGGGACGTCAATCTCTTCGCGGTATCGCCGCCGCATCTAGGGCTAAAGACAGTCGCCTCAAGAGGATTGAAAGTAGCATCATCCAATGTCTCCAAGATCCTAAACAGGTCCTCTTGGGTCCCAAAGTCCGGGTCCTCAAAGAGATCTTGTAGGTTGTCTCCCATGTTACTACTACCTAACTATACCTAATATTTTGCAAGGAGAAGATCGAAGTAGATAGCCACCTCTTTTTGGACCAACTCTCATGTGCAAATAAAAGGGATAGGAAAATAGACCGTTGGAGAGGGAGCGGGGATAATTGAGAAGAAAGAGGTGGAGGAAATATAGGAAAAGTCGGCTGGAAATTAGACACTGTTTTTAGGATAAATTACGAGAGTGCCACTGTATGGTATGGTATGGTATGGTATGATAGTATATGGCATGGGATCTTTTTTGATCATGCCGTCGGCTATGCATGCGGGGTTAAATGGCGAGTTCGAGACACGTAACGTACAGATAGATGTCTAGCATTAAAAGTCTTCGCAATTCTCGTAAGCATACGTACGGGAGAGTTTCATACAATCCTATTTAATTAAATACAAGTTTAAGTTATTAGATAACGGCTTATAAAATTAAAAAAATAACTTTTTTTAAAGATAAAAAAAAAAGAAGCAATCGCAGAGGATATATCTTTGCTGATCATAAAAAAAAAATCAAGGTGAATCCTTTTTTTTTTTTTTTTTTCACCAGAGCTGAAGAAGCATTTATTACTCTAACCCACAGACAAAAGGATTGCCCAACCCAATGCTCTGCTCGGCTCAGTGAAAATTTATGCGATTCTAATGATCATGCCTATTCTATGTGTTCTTTATCAATTATAGTGTTGTTGATTGTGCTTATAATTACATGCCCATCATGATAGAAAACATTCCTTTTGCCCTCCAGTAGGTGTATCCAGAAGAATGTTAATAATCACATTAGGAGTATACTATGTATTGCAGAAGTATTGTTAATTTCCAAGTGGTGTGTGGTAACTAGACTTATCCCTAGGTTCGGAGAACCTATTCAGTATTAATTGGAGAGAGAGAGAGAGAGAGAGAGAGAGAGAGAGCAATATTGTAATGTTTTTAGGTATGAGGAGGGAGGGATGGGTTTGAAAGGGATCGGACATGAGATGTGTCATGCATGCCATGTTAGCTAGATATGATAAATAGCTTGTACGGTAGAGGATCTAGGGAAGAGAAGAGGGAGGTTATGCATTTAAGTCCCTCTCATTTAAGTAGTAATCAGCCGTCATCTCTTCTTTGTTGCGCCATTCACATTAAATTTCACATTTACCCCCCTCAACTACTCATACACCAATCATTTCCTTCGAACCAAACGTTCGTGAAATAGAAAAGGGTGTCGTGTCTTCCATCTATCTATCTATCACGACAAAGGCTACGGACAAGAAATCTCTTTACGAAGATTTTGTTGAGCAGGACTGACGTGGCAATTAATCAGCCGTTGGTATGACAGAACAGTAATGGTCTTGTGCTCAGAGAGTGGTGAAGATGTTGCCACGTACGTTTGCCCTGTTGGTAAGTCTGTAATCAATATATGAATGGACATAGGGATATATATTTCATCTAATCCATACAAATACCAAGTTTTTTTTAGGTATCCTTCAGTAGCTTGAGTGATAGATAGGGACTGTAGGAGTCATCAGCTGTGGCGTATGAAGTAATCTTTTATTCTATAACACTATTTGTAAATAACGAAAATGTACTAGTATACCACGAATAGGAGACGACTCGTCCGGTTGCCTGTTCTAATAGTAGTCTAAGAACCAGAAGATCAGGTGAAGGACTCCATCAATATTTATGTGAAAGAGAGAAAATGTATTATAACTAGCAAGTGTTCGACGTGACACATTTATTTCAATTTTGTTGACATGTACATTTATTTGATAGAATTACTGAAACAATAATAAATGCCTATCTTACTCGCAAAGAGAGGTGTACTCAGTTTAGATTCTGCGAACATAACAATTATGCACAAGAAACACAAAGACGCTCAGAGCCATTAAATGCATGTGTACGAGCCTACGTTGCTCTCCCCATCCTCTCTTATTCATTTGTCACAGCTACATATATACATATCCTCTCTCTCTCTCTCTCTCTCTCTCTCTCTCTCTCTCTCTCTCTCTCTCTCTCTCTCTCTCTCTCTCTCTCTCTCTCTCTCTCTTCTAAGTAGCTTCATTGATGCCTCCATCAAAGTCATTCAATGGCACCACGGAAAAGGTATGATAGAGAGGAAGACATAACTATACTCTGGAGATAATGCCATGCAAAAATTTGAATGGGGGAGAGATCCTATACAGCCACCGATGAAGAGATTTCCCAATAGTTGACTGCTAGAAGCTGCTATCGGTTGCCACGTGCCCCCAGTGGAGCAAATTTGCGCAGTTATGGATGTAAGGAATCCAGTATTATTTGAATCCCTACCTTTAAATGGGAGCAAGATAGGAGAGTGCCTTAATTAGATTTGGGAATTGTGCGTGTCTGGGTGTCTGATCCGTAGAAGGCCCCCTCCATTTGATTACAAGAGACATTTCCGACTGGTCGCTCTCAATTATCTACCCCATCCTAACTGTTCGTCTGCACCACAGACTGCAGGAATCTCCTATAGTCCCAATAGTTTTCTACTATTTTGCTAACCGAGTCTGTCGGATTCTAAATCTTAATGGCACTGATTTACTTAAGACACTATCAGGCCTCTTGTAATACTCTCTTATTGAGGTTTTGTTACTCCAGTTCTTGTACTGTCATACTCTTTCTTAAAAGTTGATAGTAGTAACTAAATGATAATGATCATACTCAGTTAGGTTTGAATGGATCTGTAAGTAGCCAACCAAGTATCTCGATTATAGACATTCCACTGCCTTCGGACTTGGCCCACATGGAAAGCTTTGGTTGCCTTCTCTCCCCTCTGTTTTGGGCCCTATCTTATATTCTCAATCAGTAGGCCGAGAGATAGACACGAACTTGTGGGACTTGAGAAAGCAGTTAGTTGAGGGCCATCACTTCACTCTCTCAAATCCAACCCCCACCCTCTACCATTAACATATTCACTGCATAACTGTACATATAGATACAGTACGTATGTACACAGATGGGACCAAGGTGTAACAAAGTATATAAGTATACAGAGAGAGAGAGAGAGAGAGAGAGAGAGAGAGAGAGAGAGAGAGGTGATGTTCTAGAGAAATAAAAATGTGAGGTTGTGGTCTTGTTTTGTACTGCACTCATGCCGGGCTTGCCTTTGCCATTACTGAAGCTGATGAAGTGGGGAGGGGGGAGTAGAAGGCATTGAGACATTTCAGAGGAGAAATTTAATTTTGCTTGTCACCGGTGACAGTGACGAGTGCGATGCGGGTGCATGGGAAGTGAAGTCGCTATTCTCCATTGATGAAGGGCTTGCTGCTTATTGGCTGGCATGGGGAAGCAGTCGTTTGGGGATTTGCTGAGTTGGACCCACATGGGTAGGTCCAGGTGCCTATTTTGGTCTAGGATGTGTGCAACTTGGATTATATGTGCTAGCTTAATTGATCATGATATATAGAGGGGATAGTTGGTGGTCTATATCCCTTAAATTGATACTAGCTCTTATTATAATTGCTTAATTGGACAATATAACGACAACAATATTACTGTTACATCTTGCCTATCCAATGTCTATCTTATAGTTTTTCTATAAACTTTTCGGCACATTCACTGCGAGAAGGAATTAAATCTAAAGTAAGGGCTTTTATAGTACCCATATATATTTTGTACGATAGTCCACATAAGGACTCTCTCTCTCTCTCTCTCTCTCTCTCCGTATATATATCATCTTGACTTAATCCAAATTTAGGCTAAAGATTGGCGCTACCGTGAACACCAGTATATCTTGCTTATTACTTCCGTCTCTTAACTTTCACAATAATTATATATATATATATATATGTATATATATATGTATAATAAATAATTTAATAAGAACTATTAATTTCTTTCTCCTAATCGAATGGTTGAAATTAAATAATACTAAATAAAAAATCGTTAATTTTTTTAAATTATAAGAGTAACTTAGTCATATTTAATTTCTCTCTATCAATTATCCATTTTTTTATAAAATATAAAATAATAATAAATTGGTAAAAATTGGCACTCCTATAATTAAGAAAACGGTTATAAAAAAAGCAATATAATATTTTAATTTTAGTTTTCTTATTGATTAATCTAGTCACATATGTAAAATATCTCATATATCATTTAACTTATCAATAGATATAAAATTATTTTAATAACTAATTAATTAGTATCGAATCATCACTCTCTCTCTATATATATATAACACATATGTATGTACGTACGTATGTATATATGTATGTATGTAAGACTATGCTAGCTAGGTTTACTTTTAGTGCATAATGAGTTAGGCAATAGATTTTTCTCACACTATTCTGAGGTAGACTTTACTAAGCCCATAGTCTCAATAGATAGTGGCCTACATTTTTTGCACTCTCTTTTCTTTTTCTTTTTTCTTTTTCTTTTTGAGGAAAGCTGGAGGCATTAGGCACAACATTTCACCAAATCATTTTGAAGACCGCCTAATGCATAAATATTGAGAGAAGAAATCAGATGATGATATTTTAACACAACTTTCACACTTGACAATAATAAATAAACAACACTATAATGAAAGATATAATATTAGGCTATAGGGCTAGATAAAAGACAACCCGAAATATTTCACTAAGAATTCACATAAGTAGAAAGTCACATAAGTAGAAAGTCTAAAGTTAGTTTATTGTATCTAACTTTTCATACCCTATATGAGGGCTGTAAATATAAAATGAGCAGCTTGAGCTCGGCTTAGTTAGAAATGAGCCGAGCTCGAGTAATCAAAATTGTCTCAAAATTAATATTGAGTCGAGTCTGAGTTGGAGCTAGCTCGCTCACGTTCGGGTCGATAGTCTTAATATAAAAGGAGTGAGAAAAACATCAATCCCCAAATCCCATTTCCACGTCCCCCCCTCCTCTTCCGTCGCGATGAGCCGATGCCGCATCGTCCTCCTTCGCCAAGCTGCCATTGCTGTGTCACCTTGTGCCCTCGCCCTCCTTTGCCAAGCCGTTATCACTGTGTCACCTCGTGCCCTCATCTTCCTTCGTTAAACCACCGCCGCAGTGTCGCCTCCTCCTCCTTCGGTAACGGCAAGCCGCTACAGTGCTGCCTTGTCAAGCTGCTGCCGCGAGGTGGATCAGCACCTTCGCCACGCAGCTCTCCGATAGGTCCCTCGACGTCATCCCCCGGGCCCCAATCTTCTTCTTCTTCTTCTTCGGCTCGACTTGAGCTCGATCTGGCTCAATCCGACTTGATTTGAATGAGGCTTGATGATAGACTCATTTCAGACTTGAGTTTAGCTCGGGCTCGACTCGAGTTGAGCTGAGCCGAGTCTGAGCTCAATTCTAAAGTTCGAAATTAATTTTAAACTAAGCCAGGGCTAAAACCGACTCGCTCAGGGTCAGGCTCATATTCACCCCCAACCTACATATGGAATATCATTATCAATCGAGAAAGTAAAGATTTGCTGATTTCGCGAAGCAACCCATGATATTATTACTTACTCTACTCGCAACTCTATGAATTAATTACGTGCCAAGTTGTCCTTTTCCTCGTTGCACAAACTCTGACATGGCCTTGAACGACGATCCACCCTCCCTCACCGCACATGCCGCTTTCTCCGTGAGCTCAGCCACCCTCTCCCTTGACCATTTCCCTTCTTCCTCCTCCATTACGAACTTAACCACCTTTACGATATCCTCCCTCCTCACCGATCCATCATCCCCTCTCTTAATCCTTATCCCAACCTTTGCTGCCTCCGCTAACAACACCGCGTTCATCCTTTGCTTTTTTTTTTATTTTATTTTTACAACGGCCATAAAACTATGCCACGCCGTTCGTGATGCTCTCCAACAAGGAGTTCCAACCGCAATGCGACACGAAAACTCCTGTCGCCACGTGTCCCAGCACCTTATCTTGTGGAGCCCACGACGGCAGCACGAGCCCGAACTCTTTCGTCCTTCCTATGAACCCATCGGGCAGGAAGTCGAGCGGGTTGCTCCCCTGCGTGCTACTCGAGGAGAGGAGTGATGCGTTGGCTTTAGCTTCGTGTGGGGCCTTCACGACCCACAGGAATCGATGATGACTCAGCTCCAATCCCAGAGCCAGCTCGGTCCTCTGCTGCCACGTCAGCGTCTCCTCGCTCCCGGGGGCCACGTAGACCACGGACCCGCTCGGCTGCCGGTCCAACCATTGAACGCACTCGTGCTCTTCGTGCTCTGTCGACCTGGTCCAGACGAGCGGCCCGACCGGGTAAACCGGCGGCTTTCCCGGTTCACTATTTATTGCCAAGAAGGCACCCGACTCCAACCCCTCAAAGCTGTTGACCAGAAAGCCATCGACCTCGTGGAATCGCTTTGCGACTTAGCATGAACTCGTACGACACGTTGCTCCGATCCTGGAGCGAGTCTAATAGATCCCTACCTCGAATCGGGACGCATCCGTAAAGATGGATCGGATCAACGAGGTTACGATACTCCTCCTCGTGGTACGTTTCGTGGAGAAGAGGGATGCAAGAGGAAGAGCGACAAGCTCATGCATGTCGACGTGCAAAACATGTAACATGGGATGCCGAGTTCAAACGCCAAATCGTATGTTACAAAGCTAAACAAGTCGACGACGATAGACGCAAGAGCGGCGAGGGAGGTTGTAGGCGACGGTTGGCTATGCGGGATACGGTGGGTGTGTTCCGGGAAGTAGTCGGGTGGAGGAAAGGGGAGGGTGATGGAGTTGACTTGGGAGGGGAGGGAGGTGGCGATGGATCGGTAGGCGGCGGCGGAGGGGTCAATGGGGCTGGCGATGAGGGTGACGTTGAAGCCGTGGCGGCTGGCAAGGAGGGCGGCGAATTCAGCCAAGGGGATGACGTGGCCCATACCGGAGCTGCAGACGATGGCTACGTGGGGAGGTTTGTTGGTATTGCCTTCCATTGGAATGACTAATGCTTGTCAGGATGTGTTAACTTCAACTTTAGGGCGATTGAATTGAAAAAACTAAAACTATATAAAGTCGTCCATTGCATAACGACAGATATATCTAATTATAGATTATAGGGTATAGAGATTTCTACTAGTCAGTCAGAAAGGAATCCAAACATCCCAATGGAACGCCATAAGAAAAGGTGATTACTTTATAAATATCAAATTAACCAAGCGGGGGTCCTTTGGTATTATTTACTCTGCTCACAGAGGAGACTTTAATATATTAGAGAGAGAGAGAGAGAGAGAGAGAGAGAGAGAATCAACCAAGCCCAAGCACGCGGTTTCGATGTCTGATATAATTATACATTGAATACCTCTGCCCAGTAAAGCTATAAAGGGAATCAGACACTTGGTAGGAAATGACAACCTCACTAATGTCCTCCTTGATCCAGGGATTTCCCAAGTGCCGCAGGCTTAGAAGCTTTTGGATAATAGCCTGTGGAACGAATAATATCTTGTGGAGAACTTTGGCACTGAGATCAGTAATTGCATCATTAATACGCGGGTTGGATCCTTGAAGAATAATTAAATTTCGTGCCCTGACAGTAAAAGAAAAACCAGTATCAAAGCTATTTACTTCTTTTTCGGTAGTAACCCCAATTAGAAGGGGCCTAAATGGAATGCCCTTTGAAAACTTAGGTTTAAAACCTTAGAGAAGTCCTATGAGGCTGGATTCCCACGAAGATGTTTCTCAACGGTCTCCACATTAGGCAGGTTGATATGTGCGCAATGTGTAGTTTGTGGGAGGAAAATACTATTCACCTCTTTATCATTGTCCCTATGCCCTCGAGGTGTGGGAATTCATTGCCCGTAACCTCGAGGTCTCATTCACTCTCGACTGCAACTGGCTTTGCTTCAACTGGGCTCACCTTGAACTAGACAAGTTCAAATCTATTATGGCCTCCACTCTTTGGATGATATGAAAAGCTTGAACTAGGCAATATTTTAATGCTACTATAACGAAAGCCGATCATATTGCTTGGGTGGCCCTTCATAAGACTTTATGTTACTTTAGTAGAACTAGGATTGAGAAACTAGCTATCAGACCTAAAGGCAAGGATGAAAGGTGAACTTCCCCAACATATGGCTACATGAAGACAAACCTAAGCTCTTCTCAACGTAGTTTCCTCTACTGTTCAACAAAACCTAAACATCATTTTTTGAGATGATTTTGCTTTGGTCATAAATGTGATCAATGGTGTAGATGTTGTTTCTTAGTGCATTCAACGCATCGTTGACCAAATTAACTTGTTATGTTTTTCTCTATTTTTTTACATAAATTGAGAGAATACTCTATAATCAAGCAGTTAATTGGGCTGCTCATTTTGGTAGGTATTACGCTTTTGAAGCCTGAGGAGGAGACTCTATCACTTGAAGTTGTCTGCTATTATATTTGGTGATGACTCGAACAAGTTGATTCTTATGCCCTAACTTTTTAATACATTGCTTATCTCACATCTCAGTTCTAATGAAAAAAAAGAGCAAATTAAGTCATCTTTCAGCAGCCACACCTTTGAAAGTACTAAAAGAACATAAGACACGTGGCAGCGATGGCCGATAATATTCCACATTATGTGATTCACTCTCAAATATTTCATTAAATAAGAGACCATTTTTTTTCTTAAATTTGTTACGATCATTTAGATTTTTCGATGGAGAAAGGTTTGTGCATGTTTCAATATATAAGTCAAACAATTATATATATATATATATATATATATATAAATTTTTTTAAATATATGAAATATCAAGAATAGAACTTATAACCCCATTTCCTGTTCTACACGTGTAGGCAGATCGACACGTGGAAATTAGCTTGGTATTTTTTTGTCTGATATATGGATTATATAACTAAATAATTCTCTCTCTCTCAAAAAAAGATCATAATAAATTTTAATTATATATATAATATTAGATTAAAAATTTACTAAATATCAACGCGCATTAAAGGGAAAATCGAACTTACCTCCCTTTCGTCTCTGTAGGTGTAGGCAGATCGACACGTGCAAGGTAGCTTGGTATTTCTTCGACTCGATGAAACCACCTCTCCAATTTCTTTCCACCAACTAGGCCTGAACTCAAATATTCACAGATTAATCTATGGCGGAGCAGCAGAAGCCCAGCTCGACGACAGAGCAACCACCGACGCACCCGCCGCCAACTTCGGAGGCGGCGTGGAGGAGCGGGGTCCACTACCCGAACCCCGCGGAGGCGGCGTGGACCGGCGAGGTTCGCTTCCCGAACCCGCCGGACCCGGTGAACCCGGATCCGGCGACTCTGCGCGAGCAATGGCAGTTCGCCACGCGTAGGTTCAGCCGTTGGCACGCCCGTGCGTGGGGCGCCGCCTTCCTCGGGGGGGTCGCCTTGTTCGCTGTCGGATGGCTCGTCAAGGGCTCCAATCCCCTCCCCTCGCGGACCAGTACCACCCACGAAGAAGAGCGCGAGCAGCTGCGCCCGCGCCCGCTCCCCGCCGTCGACGGGGAACGATAGGTACCTACTTGATTCCCATCTCTTGTTTGCGATTTTGCTCAAAAGGTGCCATCTTGGATGAACTCTCATGTGAATTTTTCGTAAAAATCGGAACTTGGGAACGGGTGAGTTTTACTCGGAAAGTGAGCTTCTATATGCTTAACGACCACGTTCTACAATATGATGTGTTCAGCTCATTTGCTCTGCATTATTCTTTTACTCTTTAATTTTATTTTTTTCTTCTCCTCAGGTGATCAGTGCTTTAGAAATGTGATTTGCAAGTAACTTTAAAGAAGTTGGAGGGGGTAGTGGAGAGAGATCATATTGTAAGCTTGTGAATATGAGCTTTTTTTTGTGTGTGTCAGTGTGTGTGTGTGTGTGTTTGAAAGTTTTTGGCATATGATATGTATAATAGTATCTTGTACATTATTTTGATGTATATAAATAGTAGTCGAACATCTGTGCCATCTACTTGGTAATTGATGAGGAATATTCCATTATCCACATAGCTAAACAAGCAATAATTCGCATGTGGAAGCTTCTAAGATCATCAAAGAGAAGATAACATAACAGAATCATCAGCTCGTTGTTTGAAGATTTGGACTTCTCTAAAGTATGCAAAGCAATGGCTTCGCTATTGAAGACAAAAGAATGTAACAAACCATCAAATCACAAGCTTTCATCTAATTACAGTTGCATGAAAACAGAAAAGTTTGAACAATGCAAATTAGGACTTAAAAAGGAAATCGCAAAGCTATCATGCTGTCCAGCGATTTCTTGATGATTCCTGCCTTCTGAACGATTCAAGATCAATCGGATTATGTAGAAGCCGTTTACACCTATAATTCACTTCAGCAACATTTCCATGATCAAATCATTCCATGTATCAACTGGCCCAGGCAAGCACCAATGAAGGCAGTCATTCTGGACTGCAACATTATTACCTTTGTCAAAGGGATGAAACGTTCTGTAAGGCCCTGAGTGCCCATCAGGTCTGAGCAATGAAAGATGATATGTATTGAGCAGCTTCAGGCGGCCTGTATTCCCCGGTCCGTCATCTGCTACTGCCTTCTTGAATTCCTCTAACTCGACCTTCCTCATCAAATGGTCCACATCTCGGCCATCGAACTCCCCTTTCTTGTATGGTGCAGTCCTGTTACAAGTGCCACCGCTGAACCATTCGCCATTTTCAAAGTGGTCGGGCGTCCATGTCCTGTAGATGACCACAGGTTTATGAATCGAAGATGTGATGAAACTGAAGACCAGTTGGAGGACTCTTCTGTAAGAATACTCTAAGGCAATGTCTGTTAAGTTCTTTCCAGGGCAATAATGGCAGCCAATTACTGTTCTGTTCTCCCAGTAGATTGCAGTTTTCAAGAACCACTGACCGCCAGATATGACAACATAATCGAAGCTTCTGTATTGATGTGTCCATTTGGTATCCAATGTGTCTAGATGAAGCTGGGGTTCAGATTTTGACTCGCCGTCATCGTTCTCAAAGATATCAGCCTTGATTAAGAAAGGAGTCCATATAAGTGAGATGGTGAAGTTGTGGGAGGAGAAATGCCATCTTCTGGATTTGTAGTTGTCTTCATGCGCAACCTCAACAGGTTCTTCTGCCTGAATTACAAAACAAACTGTTTCAATCAGTCAAAAACCTTGGAGAAAGATAAGAGAATTTTTGTCCGATAGTACCTAGAATTTCACTAGTCAATAAATACCATTCTTGAAGAAATAGAGAAAACAAGCTAATGCTTGTAATCATACAATGTGTACCAAGGCATTACTAATCATGTCAAGAATGAAGGGTTATCAATTACAAACACCATACTGGACGTAGAAACTGATGTAGTATTACTGGCCAAGCGAATACAAGCATGTAAGCCATAAAGAGTAGGAATTATACTCAGGAAGCATCAGCAATTGGCAAATGAAAGAACCTTTCCTGAGCTGATATGCAACTTGGGGATTATCATGATTCATGATAACAATAGTTAAGCCCAAGGGGGTAATAGACTGAGGATTAAAAACCCTTCTGCCCTGACAAATATTAGGAAGAGACATGAATTTTACCCTAACATAGCTGCATAATGTACAAAAACAGAAACCTTTCCCAAGCTAATACAGTAAGGAAGAACTCCCAGACTGACCACTACCAAGTAGTATGACAAGTTGACAAGAAGTAGTGCGCAGGATTGCAAAAAGTAAAGATGAAGAGAAAAAAAACAAATTTCGACATGAGGGGAACCTCTTTCCTCTGGGAGGCACAAGTAGACCAAAGAGCCATCCAAAAGAACTTATCATTTGATGCAATTTCTTGATTTACTATTGCCATAAAGACATGATTGTGACTGTTAATAACTAGAAAGATTACACAACAAAATGTACCTTCGATAGAAGGCAAATTAATGACTGGATATGATTCCGAAGGATTGAATCACCAATGAGAGCCCAACTTTTATTTTGCATGGCAGTCAGAAACTTCACTGCATCAAATGGTGGTAAATTACAATCAGATGGCTTCCATCTCCAATAAAGATAGCCTGTATCAGGCCTTCCATTTGTCATACAGTTCTGAGGAGGTTCAATAAATCGGCAACTTGCATTTGTGTAAGCTGGTCCGGAAGGATTTGGCATCCACTCCCCAGTAAAAAGGTCACAAATTTCTGCATAATTAATGTTCCAGCAACATTTGATTAACAAGAAAGTAGGTTTAAAGGAAATAAAAAAAATAAAAAAAGGTAGCGAAAATAAGCAATATACAAGTAGAATGAATATTCAGATATTCGTAACTTTAAAATGCATCATAAGTTTTCCTCTAAGCAAAATTATAACAAAAGTTGTTCGAACCTTCACATAGAAATTGCTTAATGATAACCATCAGTTAGAAGATTGAAATGGGACATTGGAAGGAAAAGAAAGAAAATTAAAATAACAAATAGCAAACCCTTACAAGAAAGCCCCATCAAGACACCCAATACAAACAAGCAGGAGATTTGACATACTTCTCCTACCTTTCCTAACAGTATCCATGGTAATACTTTTCTCACATGTTGGTACCAATCAAAATATTCATACCCAGCACTAGAAACAAACACTATAATTCAGTTTACCCTACAATAACCTTAGGACAACTAGACATGGGAAAGTTGGTTATAAGTGGCAGTGTGTGACACTTGGGTATGCATCAATAAAAAGAAACTTCAGGGATAGGTGGGGTTAGAACAATAACATATAAGATCATTCAATACATTGCATCACCCATGTCAGATGTCACAGAGCCACAACTGCAGAATACTTTTAACATGAAAAGCACAATTAGGAAGGCCTATAAAAGGTTTGCTTGTCCATAGTAGCAACTATAAGATTGAGTTCTTAATAGGTTGAGACAAAAGGGAAAAGAAAAGTAAGGTATGCCACCTAATGATATGGCTTTGCAAGATAACCAAAGTAACATATTGATTCAATATAGAAAGAACATTGTCTGTTCTTTTTTTAATCAAATGGTTGTCTAACCGGATATACACCACTAAGATTGTGGAAACGACTTCAGATCCTCTCCAGTGTATTAGTGAGAGCTTATCGTATTGCAGCAGTACCTGTGGGCGCAATTTTCAAGTGACACTGAGATTAGCATTCATGCCACAGTAATAGAGGGTGCTAATTTATTATGTGTCCTCTTCAATGCATTGGAACGGATCTGAACTACAAAACAGTAGAAGATACATATTTCATATGGTATACGTATTACGTATATCAATAGCTTTGTGAATCAAACCATGGTTTGAAGTTTCATCCAAAACAGAGGTATTTCCCCAAAATATTTCACTTTTCAGTCCTATCCAATCTGAAACTAGCATCCAACCGAAACAATCATAATAATAATTTTTTAATGTATGTTTTAAATTCAAAGCTATATTTTGGCTTAGTCAACCTCATTGCTTAAATGTTATTAGATTTTGCATGATGCATTAAAAACTAAGATAAAGAAGACTATTTATCAAAAAAAAAAATCTGAAACCAATGTAGTGAAACTAGGATTGAAACCAACTGAAGTTTACCGAAATATTTCAATTTTTAACTAAGCCAAAACCTAAACCAAAACCGAAACTTCAAACTATGAATCAAACGGCTCTGTCTTGGTAAATATTAATTATTTATACTATTTTCAAAATATGAAGCATAAATGATTAAAGTATAATACCTTTCTGAGAAGCTTCTTCAGTATCTGGTGCTGCCGCCGGAATTGAAGCATCAAAGACAACTTTATTATCTGTTGATGGGGAGTCTGATATAGGGAAAGGTATCCGAAAGAATCAGACAAGATAAACATGCTAAGTCAAACCAATTCTGCATAAAGAATATGGTATCCATCAAGTTTATCCAAATTTTGAACCAGTTAAATTGATATATCAGGGAGCATTTCATCACAACATTTGTAATGCTTAAGATCAGTCAGAAATTGAGAACGGAATACCAGAATTTAGTTAACCCAAAAGGAAATTACTATTTCATGGTTTTGACATCAAGGTACTATACTTCTAATGCAACCAAGTTTCGCAAGGACTAGAAAACATCAACCCTACCAGCAAAGCTAGATTTAGTTTAGTAAATCTAACTTTTTCTTGTCAAAATGATTCAATTTAGTGATTAGTTAAATTGTCCCGAGCAAAGAAAGGTGGGTCATAATTTGTGGTTACTTCAACTCGTCCTTTCTTATTCATCATGACTGGCAACATCCCAAAAGCTGCCGACATCCAGAACTAATCAATACTTAACCGTGAAAATGAATTATAAAATGCCTTTGTGATAGTATCTATACGAGCTAATCATTACCTGTATCACCTCATAATGTCCGATTACCGCTCAAGCATGTATACTAGAGATAACGCCAAACTCCATTAGAAATTCTCAAATCTTTAATCAAGAATTTAACATTTTTCATTGCAAAAAAATTAAATAATCCGGAGTTTACTAGATTAAGATGGAATCAGATCTTTTACCAGAAAACCAAACAGTCAAATATCTAAATCTTCAACTTCCCATTAGCAAAACACGTACCAACTCAAGAATTGACGAAAGATCCACTCATTAATCTTCTCGCTACCTCATTGCACATTTCCTCAACAACCCAACTCCAAGAATGAGACAGATCGTCAAAAAGCACGCACCTTTCTGATTCTCCCCACCTCCAACGCCGGCCACCGGAGCCACCGCTCTCTCCATTGCGGTGGATAGCCCAGAAACCGGCAAGAAATCGCCCGAACGCGAGAATAAGAGGCGAAAGGAGATCCCGACGAGGAGCGCGGAGACGAAGAGCTTGACCAGGACATGGTTGGCCTTCCTATGGAGAGCAGTAACCGACGGCTCCCAATCCGAACCCATCTCCCTACGGCATCTATATCTTCTCAAAGCGAAGGAAACGAGGAAGCAAGAGTTGGTTACGAAGAGAGAAGAGTGTGAATAAAGCAAGGTTAAAAGCGAGAAGAAGAGGGAGGAGGAGGCAGGTCGGGGGAGCAAGGAAAGCAATGGCCTTCCTTTTTCTCTGGTAGCGATGTTCAAGTAAAAATAAAATAAAAAACAATATAAGGAGAGAGAGAGAGAGAGAGAGAGAGAGAGAGAGAGAGAGAGGGGCAACAGTCTCTTTTGTTCTTGAGAATAATGTGACTAGTGATCATATTTTATTTTTTTGGCATAATAGTATATTAGTATATAGAGGTTTTAATTATAAGAGTTATTATATTTTGACCCCCACAACTGTCACCACAGTGTAAGAAAAAAAATTTGAACAGATACGTCCTTGAATTATCTAATTATATTATTAAGCCCCTTCATTAAAATTTTTGTTAAAATATATTAAAATTTTAATTTACTAACTACATTAATAAAAATACCCTTATTTTCTCTTCCCCCTCCTATTCTACTAGAGGTGGATTTAAAAAAAAATTAGAGAAGATTAATTTAGAGTTTAATATTTGGAGAAATTAATATAGACCAAAGAATAAGACGGAAAGATATAAAACAATGGGACGGCATTTTTTTTCATCAATTAAGTAAGTCAAATTTAAAAATTATTACTATCCAAATTTTTAATAAAATATTAATAAAGAGGACTTAGTGATACATATAAGTAATTTAGAGGATATATATGTCTATATTTTCTTGAGCGGCCACGATAGTGGTGGAGTTTGAGATATAATTAAACCCTTAATAATACCTGATTGTAATACAAAAGACAAGAATGTGTGTATATAATTATCTACAAATCAACTATCGCTTATTTTTAAATATAGGGATGTGATAAAATTATCACATTCAATTGTTTAATCAAAATGTGTCTAAATTTCTTATTCATATTTAAGACTTGTATACCAATTAAATGAGACACTTTCGCTAAATTATATGCGGAGAGGATGGACTCTCTGTTATAAAATGGTATGACCTGAGCTATGAAATCATATATATATATATATATATATATATATATATATATATATATATATATATATATATATATTCGAAATAAAACAAAGGGCCACAGGGTGGTGTTGCTCAAGCACCAAAAAGAAGAGAATGCTTCTCTTTACTTGGGGCAGCAACAAGAACGGTGCAGTTATATCCAGACTCTTCTATCCTGCCACGCATAAATGGAGTTTTTTGACCAAACTAGACCGGTTTTCATTCCTTTTTTTTCTCCCAACTTAGCTTCCACCCTAAATTTAATACCAGAATTGATCTAATTTATCGCAGCCTTAAATAAAATACTAAACCATTAAGTATTTTATTCGGTGTCAAGTAAAATACTAATCAATTCAGTATTTGTTTTAAGTAAAAGGCTAAATAATTGAGTATTTTATAAATAAAAATTTTGACATTTTCATGTAAAGTTACTTAGGTATACAACGCCCCGGATCCATTTTAGTGTTAATTTTGAAATGTAATTTATTTGAATAAATAAAATATAAGAAAGGCCTAGTTTGATTAAAAACTCGGTATAAATGCACAAATAAAAGTTAGAAAGGGAATGGTACAAATACGACAATTAATGGACCATTGGGAAGTGGGACTGGGATCCCTTATAAATGCTTTGCTATGAGCAGTGGAAACAAAACCATGTGAAGGCACAGCAATAAATGGACGAGACCATCCGTGTGATGGATTCATTTAGCTTTGGCTGCTAAGAAGTAAGGTTAATTTCAAGAAATCCAAGTGCCAAGTTGGAATGCCATCTTTGATGCTCCTAAAGTAGTAAGTATGTAGCAATTTGAGCTACTTATCATGTTTAGTTTCTATACTTGAGGAATAATAATAAGCCATAGGGATGATGAACAGAGACTTTGCTCCTTGTTTACATGAATAAAAGAATGAGGTAGATTTCATTATTCTATCATCAAGTGGAGTTCATTAAACATGTGAGAGATCTCATAAACATCCAAAAGTAATAGTTAAACATGCTCGTCATGTTGGCCTTCCAGCGAGGAGGTGTCAGGTATTGTCTAAATCAACCATACCAAGTGATCTCTTCAAACTCTAACTAGAAGATCTTGCTGAGGGCCACATGTTAGGTTTGGTTTCATATATAATAATGAGTAACTTGTATATATTATCTGGCTCAAACCTCAAAAAAGTTTTTGAGTTGAATTAGGGTTCAAAGAAATATAGTAAGAATTCTTTCAAATAAGATTGAGCTCTTCCTTTTCTCCGTAAGTTGTAAGGTTTCATATGATTGTCTGACCTAAAACTCAAGTCATCTACTAAATTAAAGCACAAGGATAACCCACAATTTATACACATGCCAATATTATCACATTGTATATAAGTACATAAACCAACTGCCAATAATATCACATTGTATATAGGTACATAAACCAATTGTCGTATATATAGCAAATCGGTTTCGAATATTGTTTACTGTATCAAACAAACAAAATCACCATGTTTACAATTCGTTTAACATCTATATTTCTATTTGTATTTACAAATAGAAATAGATGCACATGAATTTGCCACTATCCACTTCCTATCCGATAGATATCCATTTGATACTTACAGTGACACCTCTGTAGCAAGAAAATTAGCTTTACGGCGGCATCTTAAATACTCAAACCTTTTGAGGGTCAACAGACTGATTACTGGTACACAGTTTGTAACAATGACGAGACTAAATGCAGGGAGCCAGTGACAACAATGAGGCCAGGTCGATCTCTTGCTTTGCACCGGAGGAAATGCAAAGCGACCTTAATTAAATCGGTAATTAGCACAGTTTGGCAGCCGATCATGATGGGTTGGTCGCTCCCAGATGATCCTTGTGAGCAGCCATCATCCATGGGAATTCTGCTGTAGTCAATCAACCCTCTGTCTGAAAAATTAATACCTAGATCTTGTGCAGCCCTGATCCATGCATCTTTTAATGATGAAGCTGAAAGCGCACGAGATTTTCCGCCAGCAATGTTCACCTCTGTCAATAAAACGACATCTGGTCTTCGACCTGTGATAAATTTGAAGCACCAAAGTAGTGAAGAATCAAATATTCAAGTGCCACCAGTGCATCAAATTGACAAAGTATTGCATAGACATGCAATATACAGGCACGACACGCATCTGTGACAGTAATATAGTACTATGCTGATGTATACTGTGCAGATACAAAACTCAGTACACTAAGTCATCCTGGCGTCACACCAGGCTTGTGCTGGTGCTAAAGTACTATACCGGTAGCATGTGAGCATTGATCATTGATGGAAGATTTGAGATAAAAAGTAGAAAACTGCTAACACATGATCAGTAGGTAACACTAGTTTTTGGTTACATAGAACAAATCGAGCTAACAAGAAATTATACTTCTTATTGTTGACCATTCAGGGATCAAAACCATACATTGGCCCAGTGGAGAAATTAAGCTCCTCACTGCAGTGATAAAAACTTGTGGTACAGATCATAACCAAATAATAAGATTAAACTGGTAGAATTGGAACAAAATTGTAAAACTTGAAAAAGAAACAATAGCAGACAACTCTTAATACCGTGAATACTTCAGAATTCAGACTACAAAGGCACATATTAGTACATAAGTTACTTTCAAGGTACTAATAGAAGATATCAGATTAATAGAAGCACTGAAAGATGTAAAAGGAATCTATAGCACCTGAAAGAAGCTCTCTAGCAAATGCTACGTGATCCTTATCGCTCGCCATTGCCACCACAAGGGCCAATGGTCCATTAGGATGCGTCATCCTTATTACATCTGATAGAGCCTTGGCAGATGCATCAGTATGAGCTGCAATATGTTTCAAATAGTGAACAAAAGTTTACAAAGAAACAAAAGAGGATCACCAATAAAGCAGCAAAAACCTCCATCAACAAGTAAAGACACTCCATACAGCCCTAATCCTGAGGCTTCCTTCTGTGTCAGAAATTGGCTTCTTCCAAGCAACTGTGTCTGTTCCAAACCAGCTCGAATAGATGCATCAGATATCATCCAACCTTGTTTTAAGATAACCATCAAATAAGAACAAGAAAGTAGCAACATGATAAAAGAAGTACACCAGTCAATATGTACAGATGTACTCAAAAATTTACTGTGCTACTATTATGTCAAATTTCAAATCAGCATTGAGTCATTGAACTATCTATTTTTGTACATGGAATAAAATTTTTGACAAAAGGTATCTAGAATATGTAGTTTGATTGTAGTGTTGAATGTTTGTCTCAATCAACTCCAAATGATGTTGCATTGATTACAAGAAAAGAGGCAACTCAGTGAGCATGGCTCCTGCCAATGAAGAGCTAGGGAGAGTGTTTCCTAACTGTTGCATGATTATAATACTTCCAAACAAAAGCATATCAATACATGGGAATTTTTTAATAAATAAAGTAGATGCCTTTGTAAATTAGGAGAACCTCTGGAACTGGACATAATCAGCTCAAATCTGACTAAAATATGCTGCGGCAAGCATTCCTGGATTATGGAACAAGGATCCTAGCTCACGATCATTAATGAATCTATCTGAGAGCTCATACTGGAAGCTAGATGCAATTGAGCTCGCTATCTGAGAGCCTTTATATCTTCTAGCTCAATGGGAAATTGGCATGAAAGCAAGAAGGAAAAGGTGAAAAACATTCAATGTTCGTCATGACAACACTGAAAAAATTGTTGACTACTTGTTCTGAATATCTCCACCCTATAGTTTCATTTTAATGACTGAAATATAGATGAAGCTATCTTCAGATCAAGGAGTCTTAAGTTTAAACGTATTGGTTCACGAGTATGTTTTCGTAGCCTTCTGTTTTTCCACCTCCTCCTACATATGCAACCCATAAGGAATAATTTGCATGGACTTTCATAGTTACATCAAAACTGGAGTTGGCTTTGCTTCAAATTATAGGGGATCTGCAGAAAGAGGTAAGTATGTCCTTACCTTGATTACGGAGGCAAAGAGCTGTACAAGTGGCTGTAATAGCATTCTGAAGTTGATGGGTTCCAAACATATGGAGCTTTATATTGCCCAAGCTAATAAACTGCATAAACGTCCAATATCATGGGAAGAGTAAGATTGAGAGCAACCCTTCCTGGGGGAAGATACTGTTCAAGGAGGAATCTTGACAAAACATAAGGTGCTCTTTAAAACTCTACGAAAATGAAACATGTGCTTGCAAACTGTACCAATTGGTTATCTTCTTGTACTTGGATAAATATGTCACAGGTTTGATAAGGTTGGTCATCTTCTCTTCCAAAGCATTTTAAAGTGCTCTGGATGCCAGCATCATATGCTGATATGACTGGAGACTCCATTAAGGATGCCCTGTCCCGAATAATTTGTTCAATGTTCATCTTAAGAGGGCCACCAATAACAACCTGAAAGATTTATTCAGTGGACGGTCACAACAACAATAATATCTTCCATGAAGAGAAGGCTAAAAGTGCATTTAATCCTCTTACAGTGACATCACTGATTCATGAATGTAGGAATCTGAGAATATAACATGATAGGAAGATGAAAATAAATAGATTCAAATTCAAATTTATGTTAGTTTATTTTGTTCAAAGCAAGGACAATATGCATCACAGACTAGTAGTATAGAGGGTTGCAATGACAGATACTGCAGCCTATGAAATATGAAATCAAATATTATTCAGACTATGGTAGAACAATTCAATTATCTATGGACTATGGTAGCAGATATAGTAGTTCATAATGGCTGTCAGCTTCATGTGAGACCATGGTGATATAAGTATTATATCAGTACCTTACAGTTGCCACATCTCAGATCAAAGCACATCTAATCTATGCCTTTTTCATTGCCTGACTCATTAGCTATGTCAAATGCAAAACCTCAATATAATACCGAGATTTTGTTTTCACAATGACAAACAAAAGCATCTGAATATTCGATTTCAGCTCAGAAATTTTAAAAAAGGAAAACAGTCCATTAGCATCTGCATGATCAGGATAAAAACTCTATACTTCAGGAGACTTCTTGCAGAAAAAGCATGCCTAAATCCTAAAGGGAAAGTGTATAGAGCTTCTTTGATAATCAAGTGTGGATCTTCCAAAATTAGGAACTCTCTTACAGGGTTTACAGATTATTTAACTGAAAAGCAGCAGCTGACTATACACGAGTGATGGGTACTTGCAACAATAAACATATGGCAAAGGTCTGAATGGAGATTGTAAAATTCAGATATAATTAAAAAAAAATGCAGAAAAGGAACTCAATGAATTCCATTCAAAATCCTTGTGCAAATTACTTTATTGGTTGCTTTAATTACAATGAATTAAATATGCAGAATTGAGATTGTTTAAATAGAAAATTGCTCATGGAATATGGTTGTAGTATTGTAAGTAAAGACAAATAATCATCACTAACAAAAAAAAAGAAGAAGAGGTAATAATACAAAAGCATAAAGTAGGCAAAAAACTAATAAAAGAGTTCTATATAACAGGATAAAGCCAGTGACAGGTACATAACTGGACGACCATGTTTGATGATTCCTGACTTAGCCATTGCTATGCTTTCTAAGGAACCGCCCAAAGCAGCCAAATGCTCATGGCCTATTGATGTTATTATGGATGCAGCAAGTTCGGTGTTGCGTATAACATTTGTTGCATCCCTAGCTCCCCCAAGACCTGCCTGTTAAGTTAAAAAGAAAAGGTTTAGATTGTATTTGCTCTTAAAGAGGTCAATAAGCCCAAAAAAAGGAAAGAACCTTGCATACTGGGATGATTTTGTAATGTAAAGACCATCTGCATATAGGAAGAGAAAAACAATAATGCACTACATATGCCTACTCATGAGATTTAAAATTTGGTACATTCAATGCAAGGATAGACATGCCCATGGCACAGGATGGCATGACATATGGGAAGGGCAACGGCAAGTCTTTGCAGCGATCCATAGGAGGCGGGAGGAAGGTTACCATGCAGCACCCCCTCATATCACGTGTTGATAGTATGCAGAAAGCAAGTGCCCCGTGCCAGTCGGCACAACAATCCTTACTTCAACCCATTTATAATCTGGATGACTTCAGCATATTCATACAAAAACCATTTCAATGAGATCACCACCAGAAGGAAGGTTGGAAAGTTTGATTTGGACATCATTACTAAACAAGACACATTACACAGCAAATATATGTTTAGTTTCCAACGTCAAACTCACAAGTTGCAATGTTGCAAATATGCATTAAAGATACAAAACACTAAGTCCTTTAACAATCAACTGATCAGGAAAACAGTTAGGGATACCAATGGTCCAATTCTGCATCTGATAAGCAAAGAGCTACTTACCTCAATAATAGCAATATCAACCTTCTCTTGAGAGAATACGAGAAAAGCAAGGGCAGTGAACACCTATATAAGAGAAAAACAGAATGTCATACTTGTATAGAAATTAATTGTTGGTGAAGACTCTGGGAGACCTTGTTGTATGAAATGTAAAACCAAAATAAAAAAGAAAAAGTGCTTTTCTTTATCAGGAAAACAATGCTAAAAATGTTTGTGTTGTAATTGGTATTTAACTGAGGCTCACCTTCATATCGGAAGGCAAAGGCAAATTGAACGGCCTGGCTTACCACTTTCATCTACCAACAAGGACTGTGCCACCCCACTCACACCAGACCCCACCACAACATCAACAAACCTCGTTTCCAATTATTCGGGGTCACTTACATAAATCAATTTTTTTCATTTAGCTATAAACCCCAGTAACAGTTGTCCTGGAAAAAATTCTGCAATGAATATGAAGCAACCTAACAAAATTCCTCCTTTCTCTAGGCTTGGATATGAACTAGATCCTTCTCTTCTCTGGATATGAATTATATTCTTTGAAATGCAGGTAGATGATGATGCACAAAAGAAAAATCCCATGAAAGCCTCCAACTTTGTATCCATGTATATATTCATCCATGGAATAACCACCATAGTTAGAACTTACCTAATAGAGACAGCATACAGACAATTTGAAAGTGCCATATAGGAGAATTTATCACGGTGGCCACTCAAAGAGATAAATCTCCAATTATTCATCTTGCCCACCCTACCCTTATTTCTCTTATTGCTGTCAAATACATGCCGAGGGAAAAGGCTTTGACAAAATATGTTCTCAAGCAACCGTACAATGAATGATCATATATGTGCATTAAGTTTTGTACACAGAGTTACATATAAATCAAATTAGAATATTACTAAGGAAAACTGGCTGATGTAGGACAAAGTAGGAGGTCCTATAATGCAATGGCGGATTTTCCTATAGAGATGATTAAAGAGATGAGAAAAAGGTAGAAGATGAGGGAAAAATAATAAATAGAAGACAGAGAGAGAGATAACATGGCACACCTGGGCAAATAAATATGTTTGAGCCCTCTAATGGCCTTCTATAAATAAACTCTAAGTTACTCCCTGGGAAACAAACGTTTAATCTAATAAAATAACCTAACAAACCCTAATCTAGATTATTTATGACTTTTTAACAAAATAAAATAAAAATCCTAGGTACTATTCTCTGCTGCAGTACCATGCTGATGCTACAGTCCTGTAGATACTACTGCATTACAGTAATTCAGAAAAAATAAAATATAACTAGTAACCTTAAGCCTAACCCCTGTTTAAACTTCAGCCTAGACTTCCATTTTTCTTTTAATAATAGATTATGAGCCCATAAGCTAATCATAGGCTAGAAAAAGATAATAACTTTCCTCAATATATAAGTTAAACAATTGGATCGATCATATCAAGAAATAAGCCACAACAAATCCAAATCATTAGCAGATAGCACTCCAGTGAAAAATTCACTAAATATTAACTCTAACATCCATGTAAGAAATCGAATTCATGAATTCTTTCATAGGCTAATAGAACTCAACCCCTGAGCTATGACATTTTTTTTCATTCTTCTTCACTAGCCTTTCTATGCAAGTATGTCTATGTAGGTAATGTATTTACAAAAGTGAGCCAACATAGCAGTCTTCATCCATCACATTCACATCATATGGAGTAGAAGAAAGAAAAGTTAAATATATATGTCAGTGCCGGTGAGTTTCAAAGCAAATAAAAGGGGCTCAAAATGAGGTGTGCTGAAAGCAATGTCAATCTAGCATTAAAAGATTGTACAATATTAATCAATTTTTATTTGCACTCTGAATAGACGTCATGCTAAGTAAACAAGCAAAAGAGCGAAAAAAAGAAGAAAAAGGAACTATGAAAACCTAACATATCACATATCATGGCACAGTTTTAATACATTTGAAAGACAATAATCATGGGAAGAATGACTCATGATTTCATAGTGTCTCAAGACATGTAACAATGAAGATTGACATAAAAACAGTGATAACTGAAAGCAATATAAAGTAATAACAAAGAACTTCATGGAGTCAACATAAAGTAGTTAATCCAAATCACAATAGCTTCATCTTTTTGTTCATTTTGATCACACTATTATATGATATAAGAATGATGACAGAATATTTGCACATGAACTGTTCCTAAGGTTAGGAAGTGTAAAGTGTATTCGATGTGTCTTCGAAGAAAACACCAACATTGACATATAGTATTGCCAAAAGTCAAGTCTTAAGGTGTTTGTACAGAAAAGTTTGCATATGAAATTTGATTTACCTAAGAAAAAGTAAATGTTAAGAATGATAGCTCCAATTACATCTAAACATAGTGGTCAGATAGATAACAAGCCAATAACTACCTCAAAATGGGTGAGGGCTCCATTTTCCAGCTCAATTGATTTATCAAGAACTTCCTTCGTCTGATGGAAAAGGTTCCTCATTAACTTTGCTGAAACAGGATTTCCCGTTCTTCCAATAGAAATACGTTCACGAATGGTCAAAAGATGAGGACTGCATGAATGATTATTGGAGGTTTGTCATCAGCCTTGACTAAGCAAACCTAGAATGATACGTATCAATTTGACAGTTCGAAAAACATATGGTCCAATAATTTGATAGCATCTACACCATAAGCACATCTTTGATAGTACTTCATGCATCATACATCCTGCAACATAAAAAGTATAAGAAATAAAAAGAACAGAGCAACAAACTTTCTTGCACCTCAGGGAACTCATGTTGACATTTTTTTACTCTTAATACTAATTGTTTGACTGTTCGCAAAGGAAAAGGACTGAAAGTACAACTTCGTGTACATAAAACTTAGAGACCAGAAGTTGAAAGAAAAAGAGGATCGAAAAGGTATGTTTGTTATAGAGAATTTGAGAGATATAGGTCAGACATAAAATACCTACTATAGCAGCCAACTACATAACCTTGTTCCCGCAAAATATTGGTCAGAAATGCTGCAGTTGATCCTTTTCCCTTGGTGCCGGCAACATGGACAACCTACAGAATGATCCTGATTAGTTGGTTATATGTTTAATTGTTTATTAGTCTGACCTTTAATCTACTAAATGAATGGAATGATACCAGTGAGTAAGAACTTTAATAATAGGTAAAGATTGGGTCCATAAAGCATGGGGAATAACATGATCCCAAATAAAGAATTAAATAACAAAACAGTGAAACCTCCAGTCAACCTGCATTTATAATGACTAAACAAGAGACATTACAGAATTTATAAAAATAGACTTTCATGGCAACTGAACATGTTGGAAAATCACTGTGGCATAAACATGAATGACAAACTTTTTCTATAAAAAGGCGAGTCATATCCATGATTTGTGGTAACACAATAAGAATACATCATGGATCAAAATTGAACCAAAATAGAAAAACAAGCAAATACTATCGGAATAACAAAAGGAGCATAACAGATACACATGTGAAACAAGCACAGTAATGTTAGCTTTCTATAAATATCTCAAAATTATGAAAGCAGGAACTATTAAAAGATGAAATGGGTTAATGAATGAAACTTCAGTAAGGCCTTGTAAGTACCAGAGGACCTATAGAGCAAAAGGAGGCTTAAGAAAACTTGGAAGAACTTCGCATAGTGAAGATAAAGACATTTCAAGGAATATGTATGTAAGTCAAAAAGACCAAACACAGAAAACAGAAGTCAAAGCACTTTGGTAAAGATATAATCCTTAAGACTTGTCAATGACGAGTCAACTGTTTGATACATAATCTAGCAAGAGAAAAATGGAATTTTATACAGAAGTGGCAACGTGTAGTTCCTTGGCTCCTGAACCATGAAAATGTAGAGGAAAATATTATTATTTAGATATATGACAGGCAACAAATGAAGCTTTTAAAATAAGGAGGAACAAAATGGCAATGAATTGTCCACATAGAAAATAAGTACAAAAAGAAAAGAAAAGAAAAGAAAAGAAAAAAGAGAGAAGAGAGAGAAAGCAAAACAAAATAAAGTAAAAATGCTGCCTTTGTTATATAACCAATAAACCCAAAAGCTTAACGGATCAACTATATATCAAATCATGAACTACCGTTTAGTACCTAATTTTGAAAAACTAATTAATTTCATGCAAACAACAATACAGACATCAAGTGAAAAAAAAATATTGATGATAAATTTAGATAGTATGCACTAACTATACAAATCAAAATTTTGAGCAAAGTAGCAAACACATACAATGAAACTTTCCAAACAAGATCGAACAACCCCAAACTAAATTTCTTTTAAAAAAAAGTACCTTGAAATGGGTATGGGGGTTATTCAATCGGTCCAGTAGTCGAGTCATTCTTCCAAGATCAAAACCGTCATCCGAGTCTGTGCCGGCTCCTTTGGGCATATCCACCCTCTCGTAATTCTTCATCTTATCCAAGTAATCCAAGAACTCACCGAGATCTTTGTCCTCCTCCAACATGGCCGAGTACGATCTCGAGCTCCTCTTCAACGCCGACATGGCACTCTCATTTCGCCACCTCATATGGCGCAGGGGCCACCATAGTCTGGGTAGGCATAGCATCTCTGTCGTGCTTTTCTGAGGTGCTTGTATATGGAATGGGAAGGCCGAGAAATTCTTTCAGGTTCCATATTCAGTTCATAACATGACCAATCCGACCCGGACGATGAGAAATGTGTTGAAAAAAATCCGTTGATGCTTAGTTCCAAATGATATAATAACTATAGTGAAAAGAATTTATATCAATACAGAATATTGACTCCAAATCTTCGAGTCAATTGAGTTCCCATCTAGGGAATGGTTAGGATATCAATACAGAATATTGACTCCAAATCTTCGAGTCAATTGAGTTCCCATCTAGGGAATGGTTAGGGGCTTAAGATTCAAGAAAACATTATCCGCATGCAAATTCACTTATTAATTTGACTGGAATAAGGCCTTTCACTCGAATCTTTTTATTTTCACTCAAATCCTAAAGCTTTTGAATTGGACATTTTGAGTATTCAAACATATATTACTTACTTGTATCTGACCTCTATGGGTATTATCACCTAATGAGAGACTAGGGGTGAAAATGAATCGGATAGTGCTCAATCTATATCCAGATCTATATTTTTACTTTGGATACGGATTCATATATTAGACGGATAATAAAATTTAAAGCTATATCATGACTGAACAGATACATACATATATAAATTGAATACGAGTTGGATCTTACATATGAGAATCATAATACTAATGGAACAAGTAGCCAAAAAAATATAACACCCCAACTCAGGCACATGCCCAACACGTGCCCCTAGCACATGAGATACATATGGTTAACCTCAACGAGTGCTAGGATGGTCACAAGGGCCTAAAAAATGGGTAGCCCCTTTCTCAAATATCGATTCCAATGAATTGATCAACATGGTATAAAAATCAGAACATATGTTTAAATGATAACCGCTCACCAAAGACCGATAGATCCACAGGTTGTAACATACCATCTACTAGGACACTCTAAATCTTAGTTTGTAGCTAAAACATAAAGCAGCAGAGAGTGGGCCTAGAGCTCAGCAAATGGAACTACATCGCAACATACAATGAAAATATCATTATTCATGAAAAATAAATGAGAAACTTAAATATAGACAAAAGGGTGCATAAATGTCATTTGCACTCACAAATGTTGTGTAGCTTGATGTTCATTAAAACCATTGTTTCATTGCTCAAGGCACTCTCATAGCTCATATAACCCGAACTCATCCCCAAGGAGAGAGTGAAACTAAGTGGTACTATCATCTGCCATGCTTGGTGAATAGTTGATCGATAATCTACTACTGCAGACTAAGAACCTCGATGCTAAAGCCTATTACCATCACAACAAATCATCATCACACGTTAGTGCGGAGTAATCACACGATCCCTCAACTCATCATCGCATATTGGTGCAGAATACCCCCACGAGCCCTCAACCCAAAACTACGCCCTAAACCCTGCAAATCAAGTATCGTATAGTCCACTTAATCCAAACCTTGCACAAAGTTGATGATAACCACCAATAATAATAGGTCGAGTCGTGAAATAACCAATGCATGTTTATGCCCAATGGGCAGCTTGCATGATTGTCTAGGATTCACAAGACATAATCTCTAATATAATAATAGTCTTTATAGCACACTCTGTGCATGTCCCCACCCTTATCCTGGAGGACTCTCGGGTACTGTCAAACTAAGCATGCAAGTCTACAACTTGCTCGATAGGGTAACTCAATGTGTGGAGTGTAATGCGCAAGTGAAAATATATGCACCTATCTAGCATAATTACAAGCTAGACGGAATAGCACTTAATATCCATGTATAAGAGAATGTGAGCTAAATTACTACTCACAATATGATGCTTACGGAAGACTACTAACAAATAGCAAATCACTTAAATACCGACAATATAATGGGTAATAAACTACAATGAAACATATCACTCCATGCACGAGCATGAATTATTATTCAATATTGTAAGGAATACTTACGGGATGTCTACTTGCCTGGAATGTTGACCAAGGCCTAAATGTTTTATAATCAAATGCTAGTTAGGAGTTACTTACACCCAAACTTTGAGGTTCTCGACTTAGGCTAACCCCCAGTGAGTTTGATATGAAAATCCTTACGTGGTTAATTTTATCAAATATATGTTTGACATGCTTGACAAAAGAGTACGAGATAGAGGAAAAAAGATAATTGGAAGAAAGGACAGTTTATTGGTTGGCAGGATGGGTTGCAGAATATAAAGCTTAAACGAAGGAGCAAACATCGAATAGATGTTATAGGATTTACGACTACCTTAAAAGGTACCATGATTGTCCACTGGTAATAATATATAAGGGGAAGGTAATAAGAGGGTTGTGCATTTATATTTATATGCATACAACTAAGTAAGCATATTTGGTCTGCACGCCTATTTATACAAGATGTCATTATAACTAAGTATACATAAACCTCCTCTGTTGACATAAACTTAGTTAAGTTTGCCCCGCTTATCCATTGATTATTAGGATCAACCGCTACATATTCATGACCATGCATGTATACATACTCATATTTACAAGTACATATGAATAGGCATGAGTCGGTAAGGGGGTGTTAATCTAGGAGTAGAATGAAAGGGTGATGGTCAATGGGGAGTATAGAATGGTATTATCAGGCTGATGATACAATAGTAGTAAACAATAAGCTATTCCATATTTGGGTGATAAAAGTTAATAACATTGATAATGACAAAAATAAGCGTGCATACATACATACATACATACATACATATATATATATATATGGTTACACATACACTAATATTAAATGTATCAACATTCACCAAGAAATAAACTCGAGGTTATATCAAAGGTCTCAAACATTATATTTGCACATCCATAACTGCACATTTACATTCATATATTCATACATATATACACCAAAGTACATACGCACAAGATTTTATTCATTCATATATAGGCTTGCTAGGCTACAAATAAGCCCAAAACAGAGATGTGAGGGTCGGACAGCCACCGCAGTAGTAGGTGGTGGTAGTGGTGACTGTGGAACGGGATAAGAGGAAAAATGGTGGAGATTGAGGTCGGTAGGTGAGGGTGAGAGAGAGAGACTCACAAGAGTGGAGAGCCCTTGAGAGGCGGGTGGACCGTGGACGGGGAATGCCAGCGGAGGCGACGACGGCGAGGCGCAGCCCTAATAAACCGAGCTGCGGCGGAGCGAGCGACGACGTCAAGGCTACTCTACAGGAAATCCAAGAGCGAGCTCGAGGTAGGGGGCTAACCGTGGATGGAGGGGGCTCTCAAAGTGGAAAGCGAGCTCGAGGTAGAGAGGCGGAGAGACGGTGGCTTGGCGACGGCGAAGAGGCGTAGCTTGGCGGAGAAGCGGAGGCGGAGCTTGGCGAAGAAGTGTTGGCTTGGCGACGGAGGAGATGAATATGATGATCAGGCTTCAACTCTCGTTCGTGGCAGCATTTTTATTTATTTATTTATTTATTTTTGACTTAAAGTCCGTCGACACGGTCGTGGCAGCTAGGGCTATAGAAAGATGACGAGATGAAGAGTAGAAACTAGCAACTACTAACTAATTAGGGGTGGGAACGAGAGGAATAACAGCCTAATGGGTAGCGGTAGGGCATATAACAAATAAGTATATTACTATATTATTTATAATTTATGCGGGTAAATGGATATAAGATATCTGTATCTAAAAAATTTTATTTGACCCATATTTGTGTATCCGAATGCATATCCGAGTTGGGTAGAATTTTCTGACTCAAATTCGATGTAGATCGAGTCGAGTCAGAGTTAATCCAACTTATTTTTACCCCTACCATAGGCATATTCTCTAGTATTACCATCGATGTAGATTACAATAGATGACTAATTAAGGTTGTCAAAAAAGCTTATGCGCTCATGAGGCTCGTAGGCTCGGCTCGAGCTCTAAATGAGCTGAGCTGATATATTAGGCTTGAAAAAATTATCAAGCTAAGCCAAGCCAGCACTGGCTCACTTAAACTCGGCTTAATTAGGCTTATATATATATATATATATATATATATATGTGTGTGTGTGTGTGTGTGTGTATGTATAATAGGTTTAGATCCAATGGTTAGTATGATGTGTATAAGTAAAAAAAAAAAACCTTAGCCTCCAACCTTTATCTCCCCAAAGTTCTCATTAGCCAAACCCTCTTCACCACCAAAATCCAAAATGGTGAAACCCATCTTCACCGGTCACCGCTCACCACCGAAACTCTCTTTAGTCTTCACTACTAAAATCATCTTCACCACCGAAATTGAAAACCACCAAAACCCTCTTTAATCTTGACCACTGACTTCCCCTTCGCCGTTCACTAGTGCACCGACTTCCCCACCTCATCCAACCTGTTATCTTGTCCTCAAGCTCATAAACGGCGGTTCACTTGACTCCCTCCTTCGCTATCAAGGAAGCAACTTCTAGGGTGAAGACAACTAACTTAGATTTCAATTTGTTATCCTCTTATTTTCCGACATTTATCAACAAATTCATGTATGAAATTTTTGACCAAATTTTAGTATTGACTATAAAATTAATCTAACCAAACCCACTCCAAGCGCATCATCCATGAAGACATCAAGCTCTTCACTCCTTAAACACGGCGAAGGACAAGATATGTAGACAAGATCCTCATCCTCATCGACCAAATGAGCCGAGCTCAAGCTTTCTAGAGCTTGAATCGAGCCGAGTCTATCCAACCTTTTCTAGCTAGTCTCGAGCTGAAAAAATATTGGTGTTGAGCTGAAAAAGAAGTTTGAGAGAGGGCTAGCTTGGTTAAAAACTCTCTTTCATCTGATTCCCCTCTGGCTATGACAAAATCGGATCGACAACTTGGAGAATATATCATTATTTTCACGAGTTTCCATCAAAGATAGTACAGTCCAAGGATGTTTGATTACAAGATCTCCAGCGCGGTGAGAACCAATTACAGCAACAAGAGAAGTACTTCTAAGATAATTACACCACTCTATTCTTCTCTCCGTATTGTGGAGGGGAAAAAAAACTAGTCTTATAGTAGGAAACCCGACACCGGAAGCTTCCCGTTTGACTAAGAACTCCTCTATCATCAGTATCTTGGAGCTGCACAAAAAGGTGACATGAATTTCAGATGTAGCAAAATATTATGAAAAACTAGTATTTAACTAAAAAGATAAAGCAAATTGGCAAAAGAAATCTATCCTAAACTAAGCCAATATAATCATTGGAAAATAAAATCGAGAAAAAAAAACCCATTAAATTAATATAAAGAACGAGCCAACCTCCACCAAGAGTTGCTTCAGGTAGCCGTTCTATTGAATACTTATGCTGAGTAATGTACATGATAGGCACCCCAGGAATCTGCCAAACAAAAAATAACAATACTTAGTCTTGTAGGCAAAATTACACAAAGATCTCAAGAGTACATATAATTGCACTAATCAGCCTACCTTGCGTATCCTTCGTTTCAAGTCTCTATCACATGTAGCAACAATGTAGCACTTGTGCTGTTTAAGAAAAGATACTTTTAGATGGAAAAAAGACCAAAAAAAAATACTTGATAAAGGAGGTGCCTCCAAATAATTATCAAGGGTGATCCAGGATCTTTCCTTGATTTTTCTATTATGTTAGCACATAATACTTCTTCCCATCTATTCATTAAATACTATGATAGTATGATGTGACAATTTATTACAATGGCGACAAAATAGAGAAGGAAGAGCGGATCTATGTTGTTCACCAAAAAGAGAATCTTTTTGCAAGAAACCCATGAAACATTAGGAATAAACAAAAATAAACTACAACTATAGCCTAAAATAGCTTTAGTTTCCACCACATCAGCAGTCAATATCAGTATAAAGGGGATGCTTGCAAAGGGGCAAAGTAACTGGAGGTTCTTCATAGGCCAGGATGTCAAAAAACAAGTGACAGTCAGGAAAAACGTTTTTCACACACACACACACACACACACACAAAAGAAAAAGTGAAAGCATGGGTGTTACAGATTTCACCAGGAAATAGGAAAAGGAGAGGGAATGGATAACAATGAGGGCAGCAGCAGTAATTATATTACAAGAGTAAGTTTTTCTTTTGGACTTTCAAAGTTTGAAAGATAGTGAAATATTCTTGAATATTGTGGCAAGTTGGGTCAACTTTTCATTTGGAATAAAAGGTAGACGTACGAGTTACTCTGGAAATATAATGTTGGGATGTTTCTACCTTATGAAAGCTAGAAGTTGCATATGGAGTTCTACATAATCTCACCGTCCTCAAAGATCCAGATCAATTCTGAATGCACGAGGCTCCCACCAATTTAGGGTTTTAAGCAGAAGATATAGGCAGCTGTAGCCTCTATACAAAGAGGTTATTTCCATGTCTTGAACTATGACATCTTAGATGCAAGGGCAAGCCGTACCATCATTACAAAGCAAAAGATAACCAAAAGACATCAAATAAATACTGTTATATAGTAAAAATGAAGTTTTAAATGAAACATAAGACCACAAACAGATAAACAAGAAAAGGGTAATACCTGGGTGACCCTTTCGACGATGCAATCATCTGCATATGTTCCTTTATGTGTGCATGGTAGTCTCTCAAACCTAGGATCTTTAGCAATCCTGCAAAATAAGCACAGATAACAAGATTGAGGAGGGAAACAATCAGAATCTAGAAACCATACACATATTTAAAACAATCATAATAGGGAATACAACATTAGTTGAAATGGTAAAAAAAAGAAAGAACTAAACAGGAAGCTGACAGATGGATATTAAGAAAAAACATGTTACACTTGCATAAAGGAAAAAACATTTGCACTGTAAGATACCTTAGAGCCACACGGTACTTCTGCCCCAGTTTTTCAAGTTCGGCCATGACACAATCGGTGATACATGGAGTGCCTTTTTAAGCCAATCACAAGGAGTTAATTCCAACATCACAGAGAAGGATCAAATAAACAGGCAAGAGTAAGATTAATTAGAATCAAAGATGATATGATAATTACTGACATTTTGCATACAGGCAGTCCATCATTCCTTTCTCCAGATCCAACTGCATAAAAAGGAAAGAAATATAAGCCATATAAAATCAAATTCGTCAAGCAAAGAAAGAATCATTCTTACAGTTAGCTCTCAAAATGTTAGCAGTGCTTCGAGAATGAAAGGAATCATTAAATTTTCAATAGTTCTTAGACTTTTACTAAGTTATCAGAATCTAAAAAATAATATTTGTCCTCAGATAAATTATTTGACCTTCATGTCTTTAAGAGAAAAGGTTGCATCAGCTTATTCAAACCCAGTTCTACTAGCATACTGAAGAGTCTTGCTAAATTTGGTAGCATGGAATTCATGTAACAGTTTGACGGTTCTATTATACATAGAAATGTATATTCATATTTTTTGAACAAAAATGTATACTCTATATTGGTTGACAACTTGTCAAAGAAAGTCCTCCAAGACCACTACATCATAAGAAGAATGATATCGACAAACACAAGAAAATAAGACACTGCCAGGCTCCAGCCAAAGTGAAGCAACAGCCAACCCATGAAAACAATTTCCCCAACTGAGTTCAGTTTTAAGAATCCAATGCTGCGTCTGATTCAACCTCTTACAAGAAAGGAGTATCAAACACTTGCTTTCTTCAGATTTCTCACCTAACTTGCATGCAAATTCTTTTAAGATCTTTGATAATATGTAAAGATCTTCATGATTTAAGATAATCTTATTATGTTACCCAACTTCACATAATGTAACGTAGTAATGCACTTGTTGTCCAGAGACTTTATTTGTTAAAGGAGAAACACCAAAGATTAACAAAAACATGTCTCATTTCCCAGTCTTCTGGTTCACATTATATCTCTTTATCAGTAAACTGATAACTACATATGTTACAACCGGGTATCATCATTGGTTTAACTGAACTATTTTAAATTTGTCATATATTGCTCCCATAAATTATACAAAAAATAAACAACTAAGGCAACTGAAAGATGTATATCTGCCCACTATATTATACATTATAATATCTGAGAAGAAGCCATTAGTTGCTTGGTTCTACAACCCAGTTCAGGTGATAAGGTGTCAAATGTCCAGGAAAAGATAACTTCTACTTAACACATAATAGAACAGCACACTACATAGTTACTGGGAAGGTAGCCAACCTTATAAAACTTAGTAATGATCAGAATCACTATCCGCATGAGTAGAGATACAGAAGCTAGATCAGCCGCCAAGTCGAATGTCGAGCCATCTTAAGATTATACAATCAGAAGATATCTCCTTTTGATTGTCTGGGTTCATGAATTTAGTCATTTTTGCAAATCACTGCCAATACAGAGATGGACCTTGTTACAGTTACCCCTCCCCAATAAAAACCTCTAAGAAACAGAAGAACTATTTCCAACAGAAGAACAAAAAGTTATGATATCTTCTTCCAAATACTGTGATGGTTCATGAAACCGACAGCTAATAATCATATTTCACCATACCAAGTAATCTCTGCGAGTGCAATAACTTTTCAACTTTTTGCACCTAATATTACTCTATCCTAGAAATATCAAATCATCAATACAGAAGTCAATAAAAGCACAAACTTTTTTTATCAAAACTCGCCTTATTCTGGATGGAGAAGTTGATAAAGTTGGTATCAACAATAACCATATAAGGCGGGCCTAGAGCAGTGTTGTACTTGAAGAAGAGCGCCGAAGAGACAGCTGGCCTAACAAAAACCAACCGAACTGTTAGACGCAAGCAAGAAATCAAAGTAAAGCGATAAGAAGAGGGCGACATCACAAAGAATACTCACGCATTACAGGGGAGCTTCTCCCTCTCAAGATCTTTCTTCTTAGGGTTCAGGACCTCCTCCTTATACCTATGAGATATGATGATCCTGAAGCTTAATCACATTGGAAGAAGAAAAGATGACAGGAAGAGAGGAAAAAAAAACCCACTTTTTTAGGGTTTTGGAGCTCACGAGCTTCTTGACAGCAGCAAACTTTGGGGTCTTCTTGGCCCTCCCCATCGATGTGAAACCTTAATCTTCTCCCGAATTTATATGTTGGATTTGAGAGTAGCACGAGAAAACTAGAATTGAAGACAAGACAGGAGTAAGAAGTAGAGACCGATGAGGATGAGACAAGACAACACCACCTCAAAGAACCAAGCAGTGACCAAACCAATCATCCAAGAGTGAAGCACGAATATGGATTCGAAATACGAAATACAACAATACGGGTACAGAGATGTGGATTTGGAATACGGAATACAACAACACGGATACAGAGATGCGGCAAATTTTGCCGATAAATAAAAAAATTATTTGCAATCAATTGTCAAACTAATATAACATATAGTAAAAAAATTCATATCATTTAAGAGTGAAAAACGAATCGGATAGTGTTCAGCCAATTTCTAGATCCATATTTTTAATCCGGATACGGATACGGATTCAGATATGGATATTAGATGGATAGCTAAAATTTAAAACCATATCCTAATTAAACAGATACGGATAAATTCCAGATATGGATCGAATAATTTTCGAATACGGATTGGACATTTTTTAAATATAGATCGGATCTTAAACAGATATAGATTGGATCTTAAATGAATTATAACATTTATTTTAGACACAATTAATATAAAAATACTAAGAGTTTCAAAAAAAATTCTCCCTCTGCTTATAGGTTGTCAGAAGTTCAATATATAGCTAAAATACAAACTAGGATATTTTCAAAAGTGCTTGCAAATAGTATTGATAAAAGGACATTTTGACCACATAGTAGAGTTATGAACTAATTTCCCATAATTAACTCATCAAGATTAGTATCCACTTTATAGTAAGGAAGAAATTGATCATCATAAAAAGAAAAAAAAATAAGTATCGAGAGCGCAAGGGCAGGTATAAGTTGAAGCATTATATATATAAGAAGTCATGCATGGTTACAAAGGCAAAAGCCTAGACAACCCTTAAATATTTTTAGCTGATTTTACTAGACAAAGTGATAAGAACAATAATTGTATATATGGTTGTGACAGAAACAGCATATATTAATCCTTCAAAAAGACGTAATAAAGAAGAAATCAAGCAATTTGTTCTTCTAACATGAAATTATCAGTGTAAGATTGCAGAATATGAGTAATACATAGCTTTTGTTCATCCCAAGTGATTTCAAGTCCTGTTTGATACAGGAAGTTACAAAGCTACCAAACATGTCAAAAGAGTAACAGCCATCACAAAACAAGGGTCCTCCCATACTAAATACAACCAAAGTTACCAAATTTAAATCCAGCTGGTTCTTGAACAAATAAATACTTAAAATTCTAGCGAAAAATTGAGTAACATTTGTGAGATTGGATAACATTTGCCCTCTATTACTACTATGTTTAGTTTTATAATAGTTCCTAAAGTGTGTTGTTTCAATATAACTTTCCCCACTAAAAAAATTTCGACAAGATTTACATATTGCTTTGCACTTGGTAATTATTTTTTCATCGATTACTTCTGTATCTTCAACTTTTTCAAAATTATTCTAGACATCAGATGTCAACTTCTTTTTCTTTGTTCTATCATCATTAAAAATACTATTGGAGGTGCCATCTTAAACTGTTACACTTGTAGATCCATTGACTCCTAAATCTAGACATTAAAACTAATTACAAGTAAAAGTATCAAATGTAAATCATGAAAGAGAGAAATTATTAAAGGTAAAAACATTCTCACCAATTTAGCAATTTTTGAAAATTGATTACTCTTCAAGTTGCAAAAAATATCAGACAAGAGAGTAGAAAAAAAAAATAGCTGCAAAATGTGCAGACAAAGGCGATTAAAAGCTAAAAGTCCAAGAACATGCCTAAAAACATCCCAAAGTCCTAAAACTATTTTAAGATGGATCAATACTTCCATCTTAGCAAATGCTGAACAAAATTAAGATGGATCAAGTTTCATCCCAGTAAACACTGAATAAAATTAAGATAATTATTTTAATCTCAAGATTCATCAAAGCTTGAATAATTAGCTAGTTTATAACTGATGACCTTAGTTATAAACTAGACATTGCTGATATTAAGACCGAAATCAAGATAATTTAACTTAAATCAAGATAGTAATTTATTGTTATAAACAACAATTCATCTTTAATCCAGTGAAGCAAGGTATTATAAGATGGGCAACTGATAACAAGAAGCATGTCCCGTGAGTAAAAACCCATGTCCAAACATTTTGGGTACGATCATCTAATTTCTCAGAGTAACTGGCCCAAAGCCCTTCAACAACTTCTTTACTCTACGTAAGGTGAATCATAAATATTAGCAGCCTTCACCTTCTGAAGTGTAACATACATTCCCAGTTACTTTGGCTATATACTAGGTTTCTTAAAATCCACGAGTGAAAGAAATACATTATAAAGTTATAATTAAGCATATAAAATGTATGTTCTTGCTTTGCAATTGCAAGTAAATGAGAATTATCCTATAACTTTAACAACTAGATCATTGAGAACTTGCATAAATATTAGCGGCGGATGAAATGTGATTTGGGGGAAAGAGATGGAGAAGACAAGGGTAGGGTTAGTGTTAGAGGTAACAGGTTGGGTCAGGTAATTTTATGTTATTAAACAGATATCCGTTATCCAAATCTGAATCCAACAGAATTAATTAATTATACCATATCCGGATCCCGACTTTTCCGAAAAAAACTATCCGTATCCGGATCTGGGGGGATCAGGGTTCTTTTTCTAAAAACAATATGTAACCGTATATGGATCAGGAAGGATTTTTTTTATCCATATTCGATCCGATCCGAGTCATTTAGTGGGTCGAGTCAGACTTAATCCGACCCGCTTTTACCCCTAATATCATTACATCTGCATCATAATGCCAAAAATTCATAGAAAAACTCACTAACCAAATTCTATCATTAATACACATACTAAATATGTTCATGCACCATACCACCAAATGACCAAAATGATTAGTATTGGGACAAGATAAGACTAAAAGAGTCATTGCTACAAAATAAAAATTATTGCACACTAAGTTACTAACATATTTCTCATATTGGAGCCTACAGGTTACTAACATTGTGAAGGTAGAGAGGAAAAAAAAAAGCACGATTGCCAAATCAAAACATTTCTCTCACTGCAGCCAACTTCAATAAAGAAAAAGATAATATTTTTCCTCACCTTGGTGTCCTCCTCAAGTGTGAGGACAGAGAAAAACAAAGAGACCAGTGGAGGAGAAAGTGAGAGAGGAGCGCAAGTTTGTCGGAGTCGCAATCTCGTCGGAGGAGAACGCGAGAGAGGAGCTTCTTCTCAGAAGAGTCGAGCAAGTTCTTTAGTGCGTCGGAGGAGAACGACTAGGGTTTTGGAAAAGAACAAACTCAATCAACGTGAGACAGGAGCTGGGGCATTTCTCCGTCAATTGTATATTTGCATTTAACCCTTGATGGGTAGTAAAATGGGTTAACAGATACGAGCTTCAAACTCGACCCGCTAAACTAAATCAACTTAAAAATGAGTATCCCTTCAACTAAAATTATTATTTTTAATTCGTGTCTCTCTTTTTTATGCTTGTACGTGCATCCCTTGTGTTTCATAGTCGTGCAGTCGATTGATGCTTATACGTGAACCGATAATAAGAAATTTATCAGGCTCTTTTATTCGGATCGAAGCCCGACCCGTCAGAGATTTCTTATCTGCTGGTTCAATTAGAGGACATAGGACAAGGCTTTTTGGACTAAATCCTCGTCCATCCGAGTAATACTAGGCTCACATAAATTGATCTATGGGCTGAGAGTGGTGAAGCCCAATTATAATCATGATCCAGCCCTAACTCGGACCAGATTAGATGAGGTTAGTAAACAGTATTTTAGTACATGAAACCCGGCCTTGCCACGGATGGGTAATGTTTTCTTTGAAAATGCCCTAAAACATCCCTGATAAATATGATCATCTATCGGACAAGAAGGTATCTATATAATAATATGGTCGCAAACAAGTAAAACCCGTCAACCAACTGCCATCAGTTTTCACGTGTGTTATTGCTTTTCTGTTTGCATATCAGTTTTTATTGTTATTATTATTATTATGAGTTAGCTCTCTATATATTATAGACTGCATTACCGGATCAAACCTCTCCCAAAAAAATGAGCTATAGTAAGCTTAAATCAGATATTCATATGGAAAATAGAACTTATAGCCAGTGTCATAGATCAGTATTCGATCGATCTAGTTTTCAGATAATATATGACTGCTATTTCATCCGAGCTCAAGGTACAAATCATACGGCAAAAATTAAAACAAGAAAGGAGCAATGCTCGATCGATGAATATCGACCCTCGAACATGAAGCCCAGCTCATGTTAGCAAACCAATGAGCAACTAAATTAGAAGACTTAATTGAGATCATAACGGATGCCGATCCAATTTATTTAACCAATAACAACCACCCTCCCCTCCAAATAACAGATTCAAAGAAAATTACCATCATCGTATCAATAATATGTTGTTATTATCTAAAGAAAGAAACTCGGAATTGGATCCCAACGCTAAAGCATGAGTTTAACTCGAGCAGACATCCAAACTTGTCTCAGTAGCACTTGAGAGTAACACTGTCGTTTGTGAGATAAACGTGTTATGTTTGTGATAACTAATTCGCACAACTAATCAACATGGAATCAAGATCAAAGAATCGCAAGAACGAGATGTACTACTCGGATCATAGAAGGATCGAAGAAGTTTATAGTAGTGACGTATAAGAGATTCTTGCAATTGTCCACACTTCTTTATGAGCTCCTACATCCGTCTACAGACAGCTTACCCTATTCACACAAGATTCCAAGACAAGGACGAAAAAGTGGATCGATCGATCGAGCAGAAGAAATTAAGAATTAGGAAAGATCGATTTCTCACATCAGAGTTCGTCTCCTACGGGAGGAACGGAGGCATTTCCGGACATATGGATCCCATTCTCCGCCGTGAGATTCAGAACTCCGCCGGCGCATTTCTCCGCTATGAATTCGAATAGGCCGGCGGCGGATAATTCTTGCATGAATTGTGTGCCGCTACCAATGTCCCTGATGCGGTCAGACTTGTCGTATCCACCGCATCCTCCATGGCCGGATACGGGGGAGGAGATGGCACTAGGAGGAATCTCCATGCAGGAAGCTTTGCAGTGAGCGACAGCGGAGCAGTCGACGCCGTAGATCTGGAAGCGGGCGTCCGGGAAGATCCGGATGAAGACACAGGCGGGAGCGCCGGGGGTGGTGGATCGGCGGCGATCGAGCGCGGAGAGGTCATGCAGCTGGGTGCACGAGAGGGTGCAGTAAGGGTAGGAACCGTTGCATTGGACTCCGTACTGGATCAGGACGGCACCGCCCTTCAAGTCCTTGGCGATGATGCAGGAGGAGGGAGGAGGAGATGCGGCAGCGGAGGCAGAGAGGAGGAAGAGGAGGAGGAGAAGAGAGCCAAGACCAGAGAGAGCCATTGAGACTTTGAGAGAGAGAGAGAAAGCAGAGAGCAGAGAGCAGAGAGCAGAAAGAGAGAGGAATGGGAATAGAACTGGAACTGGAGGGGGAGGGGGGGTGGGGTGTGCTTAAATAGAAGCAAGGGCGGGGGCATTTGGCGGTTATGGAGTTAGTTATCTCATCCGTACTAAAGTTTACTGAAATTACGGGATGCCACTGATGTGGACTGCAAACTGTAAGCTGGTAAATTACGGAAATGCCACTCGACGTAACGGAATCTTGATTTGAGATCGATGCATGGGAGACCGACAGTTCAATGGATGTTCACTGCTAGAAGGTAGGTACGTGCACAAGTAAAGGAATTTATGAAAGCTTAGACATGCAAAAGGGAGCCACCTAGATCACCATTTTAATCAATAGAAGTGGCATTAGGCATAGGGAAATGATCTTTTTGTATGGACTATGTGATTCTAGATACGCAAAGCTAAATATGTGCAGTAGATATAAGAGGAAAGAAAGAGTAGTGCCATAGGACTTTCGTATTGGCATTTCTACTGTTCTCTAACGGCAGAGGTAAGTGCATAAATATACAAAGTAAGAGTTTAATATATGAAAAAATAGTAATAAAAGCAGTGAACTATTTTTTTTTTTTAAGTTATGCGGGAGATACTAGTGATATACAACCACAATTTTTACCAAAGATTTAAAAAGAAAAGGTCAGTTACGGCCATCCTTCCGTGTAAGTCCATCAATGGACAAATGAATACTTCAAACAGTTCAAAACGACGAAAACAAAGAGTTACAAAGCAATGGGAAAGAGAAGGAAGCTTTACTATGAACATAACCATATATCTGCCATTTTTCTTAAAATTGGCTTTGAGTCAATCAAGAGGGCAACTCTCAAATGAAGTTATCAGCGAGTTCATCTTAAGTCCAGCATGCCTGCTTTCACTCTTCTTTTGCATGTATCATGTAACTCAAATTAGGGAAGCACTACTACAAGTTTCTGGAGATATAGTAAGTTCTGTAAAATAACAAAATCAATATCAGCAATTCTCCTAATCCAGATACACCTGTTGACAATCAGATAACATGCAAACTGATGCTTTAAAGTTCCACTCTACCAGATTTTGGCTTTTGCCTCATTGATGCAAAACAAGTCCCCAGCAATTTTATAGTTGACCAAGTTCGAACAGAAATTCCACTTAAAACACATATGATGCCAAGCGTGCAATTATACAAATCATTAACATCACATAAATTTAACATGCACACACCCCATACAGTCCAAAACCGAACCTTATATATACAAAACTACATATGTACACAGTTTTGTTTGGAAAGGAAAGACAAGCCACCAAACCTACAGTAAGCACGTAAGTTTTCATTCACAGACCACTTGGATAACAAGAATACCTGGCCAAGAAGCGTAACCAATGCAGTTGCCAGAAGCAAATAAAACAGACCCACAAGAGGGCAGATTTGGTCATCTCATGGATTTGCTTTTTAGTTTTTACAGCCAATTATGAGGCAGAGCATATGCCTTACCCCGCTTAGGCTCACCTAGGCTGCCGGAGTGGCTCCCAGTACTTCCACTGTTAGCCAAAATTGCCATCAGACTTCCTCCATGCACCCTACCTTCTGGAAGAGAAACCAAGCTAGAATTTGGAGTAACTGCAGGCTGCATGAAGTTCATCACATGAATTCCACTCCTATCTAAGAGACTATCCCCATTGTTTTCCATTTCTGAGTGCATGCTAGGTGTTCTGTACTCAGTGGTGACAGCTCCCATGGAGTGCCCTCCATGAACACTAAAGTCTTCCACCAGTGCAATATGTGCAGCACAAAGGCCAATCTTACCCCTCGCAAAGCGATCACAAGGAGGGCCACCAGCACCAAGATCTGACCCTAGTTGGCCCCAAGAGCAGCGTTTGCCTCCCCCGTGTGCCTTGCAGAAATCAGTGCTTCCTTGAGCACTTTTATCACAGCCATCAAACTTGCATCGTTTGCCCCCACCATGACGGACACAATAATCTGTCCGACCTCTTGCACTCTTAGTACACTCAAGAACAGCACACCTCTTGCCACCTCCATGAGCAACACAAAAATGGGTCCCACCATGGACACTCTTTGAGCAGCCACTTGGATATGAGCAGCGCTTCCCCCCACCATGCCCCTTACAGAAGGGTGAGCTTCCTTCAGCCCCCTTGGTGCATCCATAAAATGTGCATCTCTTGCCTCCACCATGTGCCTTGCACAACATTGTGCTGCCCTGAGCACCTTTTGTACACTCAGGAAATTGGCAGCGCCGACCCCCTCCATGAGATATACATAGACCAGAATGACCTTCTGCACTCTTTGTGCAGTTCTCCTTCTGGCACCTCTTGCCACCACCATGCCTGATGCAAAGACCAGATTTTCCTCTTGCAGCTCGAATGCAGCCCTCATGGCTACAACGACGACCACCGCCGTGAGCTATGCAGTAATCAGTGCGTCCTTCAGCACTCTTTGTGCATCCAAGGTGCTGGCACCGCCTGCCCCCTCCATGGGCTTTGCAGAAGATGGTGCTGCCCTCGGCTCCCTTCATGCAACCGGCTTTCTGGCATCTCTGTCCACCGCCATGGGCTATGCATAGTCCAGAAGCTCCTCTGGCCCCTTTTCCACATCCATGGAACTGGCATGTTTTTGTGCTAGTGCTGTAATTCTGTTGATGATCAACCACAGGAGTGTCTATTGAGCTTTTCCGCTTTTGTGCCATGGTAGGTGAGAGATCTGAAGTTGCAGCCTGACAATAGCTGCCAGAAATCATTTGGTTAGATGAAATTTCAGTGACTCTCTCAGGGGCATACAAGTATGGCAACACATGACTCCCAGATTTCCAGCGAGAAGATGTTGATCCTTCATCAGCAGTAGGCACTGAACTAACATTTACTGATGCCTCGAAGATATCATGATATTGGACTGAGGCTGGAACAGTATTAGTAATAACAGATTCAGATAGACCTGCTGTTAGGCTTAACTGAAGATCAAATCTAGCTTCACTTTCCAATGCCTTTGATGTTGCAACAAGATGTTTCTTTGGTATCGGGGTGTTCTCATTGCCAAGACTGAGCTGAAAATTCAAACCCAGATCCATTGAGCACTCCTCATCGGTTTCCTTACATGAAGACATGGTACAAGCAGTTGTTGAGCTTTGCTTGCTACTATCAGATGAGTTTGATGGGCGGCCCAGACCTAGCGACAGCGAGGCATTTCCCATACCTTCAGTATCATCTAATTCAACCCACTTCCTTTTTATCCCCTTTGAGATAAAATTATGTGGATTGGAGATGCCTGAATAATCAAGCCTCAAAGTGGTATCTGTGTGATATCCAACTCCTGATTTAATTGTGCTCCAACTTTGGAAAGGATTTGAAGAAGAATTTACAGCAAATCCAAAACCTCCAAACTTATTGTCCATGACTACTACTTGAGTTAGAGGTCAGTCAGACTCAACCAAATACTGGCAAAAATGACCAATTAACCTGAATTACCAGACTAACAAAGTTAGCAAAACCAAAGCTGTCAGAGATTCTTGTAGACATTCTTGCAACCTCCACTAACAAATCCCGAGGTATCACGACGGTCCATCTTGGACAAAACTGAAGTACTATGTATTGAAGATAGCTAAAGCAAGCTAAGATTGATGGTTATTAACCGTGAAGTTATTTGTCATAACAATGCTGCCAGGTCCTGTCAATAGGAGGAAACATTATATGACTACTGCAGGAAATTGCAATGAAACAATCCACAACAGGAAATATTAAGCACCAGAACTATAAGAAGCATCCATGAGATAGCTGAAAAACTAGAGATCACACAAACAGTCACACACACAGAAAGAAAGGAGGAGATTTATTTGGGAATAACTAGGGCTATTAAGAAATAAGAACTTTGTAAAACTTCACTTTGGAAACGATGCCAGTTTGAATCTTGTAAAATCAAGCGTCTTGTATGAGCTCTAGGATAACTATCTTAATTAAAACCAATAATACATCCTTGCTGCTACCTCAATGACAACATGTACAATATCAAAAATCACTGTGAAGCAATAAAATAGCTTTGAAATAGAAGTATTCATGAGTTGTCCTATTACATAATGCTCATATACTCATATGCCAAAAAAAGGGCATTCCAATGCAGTAGGCTCTCACCTATGCAAGTTTGGGATGGAAGATGTGTGTAATCTTACCCTTACATCTAAGAAAGTTATTTCCAAAACTTCACAGATGCAAGGGGGAAGACTAACTGTCCCACTCAATGCACACAGATTTAAATAATGAAATGTCATACAGTAGGATCATATGACAGACAACAACATATTGAGCAATTACATGCACTACAAACAATTAATCTATAGTTACAAGATGTGCCAGTAAATCTAACAGCTACATATATCTACAGAACCAAGACACGAATTCTCAGATAACAAAATCAGGGAAAGCACAATTATTGGAACCTAATAAAAGTAGCAGATAAGAAATAAAGCTGGCGAGGTATTTGAAAATAATGAACATTTGTTGATAAAACAGAAAGCTTACTGACAAAACAGAAAGCTTATTGACAAAGAGAAAGAGTACAGCAATACATGTCCAAACCTAACACATGAAATAGGAAGATCGAATATTTAGTTTATGAGACAATGATATTGGAAAGTTTAAACTGTACTGAAAAAGGTGGTGATGAAAATCAAAAGTGAAGTTCTGACGTATAAAAGGAGAGTTCAAAAATTACCAGAATAAATATATGATAAAGCGGGTATCTATTAACAAAGTACCACATAACTATAAAAGACAGTAAAACGTATAGTGCCTTGAGCAAGTAACGACAAAAGGAAATAAAAAAATTGCTTGTTGTTGCAAAAGTACAGAGAATACGTGTGTGTCTGCGCATGTGGTGGGGGGATGATCTGATATCTGAATTCCTCCATTAATTGACTCCATAAAGTTTTCACAACCACTTGCTTGTTACAAATTAGAAGAGAAAATGTCCCAGTATGCTATTACCGATTTTGTGAAGCCTAATACTTTCTTAGGCCCTGATTTGGTATTGCTTAGGGTCTAGGTTGGGTTGGGGTTATTGTCATCTCTTGATCTGATGTTGACACTCTCTATCTAATCATCATTTAACAGGATTACCTCTGAAAATTCATCCACGATGCTTGAACGCAGAAAAGTGCAGGCAAAGCATGTGTTTATTCAATTTGTTGCACAAATGAAATCACACAAAATAAGATGTACTACATAATAGGTGACAAAGTATGTGCAACCCACACCGTGCAAAAAGATATATTATAGATGGCACCAAAGTTAAAATTACTGAGTAAAATCAATTAAAAAAATGGCTTAATTTTGATTTTTGACACAACTTCAAAGTGTGTCAACATGTTTCTATCGTCATCATCCAAGTCTTTCAACAATGTGGAATTGGCTGGAACAGAACTCAATGGTGTGTCACGAGAAAGCTCCAAAAGAATATGCACTGGTAAATGTGACAATGCTTTCTGAACCAGGGTATGTATACTCGTATATGAGAAGCAAGGCACTGCACATCAATTTAAAAACAAAATGCTATTGACAAACAGAGAGAGAACCCTGATACAATAATTTTATAGCTGAAAAAACCTAATATGGCATGAATTAGGAAGATTGAGTATCTGGTTAATGTGTGACTGATAATAGATATAATGATTGTACTAAAAGAGTTATTACAGGAAAAAAATACTATAATTTGTGAACAAAAACATGCCACTATAAGTATTTTGAATGTGCCTACTTTAGAGAAGAATAATCCTCGTGAACGAGCAATGAAATAGAAGGCACGAGTGTCAAAGAATGATAAAAGAGAACAAAAAGATAGGACATAGACTAAAACTAATTTTACTGCTCTAGCCAAAGCTTATATGTTAGCTCTTAGGTGAAAACTAGAAATGAGCAACAATTAGCAGGTACATGCAAGAACACCCCTGGGCTGAGTCGTGCTAGTCATTGTGCCGATGTGGTGCCCTTTTTATAAATTTTTCCTATTTCCATTAATCATCGTCAAATCAGTATCATTTTCTTAACAAACATGATATAACATGTAGAGTCTATTTTTTAAAACTTTTTCTTATTTTCATCAATTATCATCAATTTGCTACTAGTTAAGCTGGATCATCACAAGTGGTTACTAGTTGAATTAGATCATCTTCACGATCAATTGATCCCTCCGAATGCTTAAATAAAAGTATGAAACTATGTGAATTAGTCTGATGGCAATGATGATGAAGACGAGACATGCATCCCTGCTATATAACATTCTCAGGAAAACACATATGTCACCAAGATCAAAACCACCGAATCAGACTTAGACAATCATAAAGACAAATTTATCAGAGACATAAGAAAGAAAATAACCATCTCTAGCTCAACATGATTATAGTCATACGAGGAAATAACTTGAATTTGTAGGTAATAGGATATCAGGGGAGGTACGCATATAAGATGATATAAATTTATCATCATTACTATCATATCAATCACACCTACTAGACTCACAAAATCATTATCATACTAAAATTATAAATGCATGTCAGTGGCACAAGCCATTAGCATGCAGCGGTGTGCCACAAGCACGCAGTGCATGTCGAGGGCGTGCCGTGCCGATGTTAGCACAACATGGCACATGCCACTGGCCTGGCCATTGTTGGGTACATGTACCATAAAGTTTGTCATATTTGATCAGAGTATGTACATTCGAAATAATTATGATGAATGGTGAGCCTAGAACGCATTCCTCGTATTATTTTTAATTTCTAGAAGGGGCTAATGGAACAAGAGTAATCACTAATCGTAGAAAAAGAAAATCTCCTACCAGCTAGATATGATCAAAATGTAAAGAAGCAGCAGTTAGTACTTAGTATAACTCAACTGATGCAGAAACACATCAATGCATACATTCACCCATAAGAAAATATAACATATAACAATAAAGCCAATCCAAGATGAACTCAAAGGAAATAATACTAGCATTTCCCATGCATAACTACGAGATCTACAACATTCAAAATCTTCTAGGAAAAGCATGAAAACTAATGCGTTTAACTTTCAATATGCAATATCAGGCAGATCCTCAGATAAGCTCTATGAGAATATTTGCTGCCCAATATAAAAACAGAGAATAAAAAGGATAATACCAATTGACCAGGCTATATTCTTAAAATTTTAAATTAGAAGAGCGCTGACAGCGTGCTTATATAGCTGCTGATTAGTATGTATATATATACGCGGAACCAAAAGAAACCTGAAGGCTCAAGTTCCATAGAATAATGCCCTGACTACTAATGCAGGATCAATTCAATATCTATGAAACAAAAAAGCAGAGAAAAAATATAGCAACTTTAAAATCTACAATTATTATTGTAGCATTCTTTCCTTACTCCAAACATCAAAAAGAGGAACAGAATAATAAACCAAACAACCAATTCTTTAAAGATAAATCAGATCAACAGTAGAGAACCAAAATATTTCTATTCCAGAATCCTAATTACTAAATAAAATTAAAATAAATCCCAGTCAAAGTTGTCCACGGAATCCAAAGATTCCAGCTTCCAATCAACGAAGACACTAAGTATTTCTAAAATTTTAGCCTAACAGATGTATAGAAAGTAGACAATCGCATCAGAGCACGAGATCCCCCCGGATTATAGAGAAGACATTAGAAAAGGTCTAAACAGAACAAATTCCAGCAATTAATAGAAGAATCACACAGGCAAAGATAGCAATCAGAAGAGAGCCATTCAAAAGAGATGGAAACCTCTAATCCAGAATTGCAGTCGGAGAAACCAAGCTTTCCAAGACCCGAAGGAGACGAGGGCTAGTAAGTTCTCTTGGACGAGGAGGACGAGGTCGAGGAGAGAGAGAGAGAGAGAGATCGAAACCTCTCTTTTTTTTAGAAGAGAGATGGAAACCAGGAGCAAGTAGACGGCAATTTTTTTTCTTCTCTGAATCCGATCCTGTGCAGAAACTAATGTAGGAAATTATATTACATCCGCGTTACTATAGGTGATGCAAATGAGTTTGGCAACTCGGCAATCAAAAGATAAGCATTCCGTAAGAAATCTCTGCACCCGGGGTTGTAGAGGCGAAGTGTAGAATAAAAAAACAAAACACACGGCGCACGTTAGAAGAGCAGCATGGGATGCAGCTGGGAGAAGACGTCATCCGCTGCGTCAGATTCCGGGTGCGGTATAGAACGGATCCGAAATGGCGGGACCCAACTCCGAGTGGGAGCGAGTGAACGTTGGTGACGAGGAACTACGCCTCTCTCTCTCTCTGCAGTGATCCTCTGCAACCAAGGTCGCAGGAACTCGTTGTCCTTAAAAATATAATCTTAATGGGCCAGGCCTGGACTTGGGAAAGTTCTTGTACTCCGTTCTGGGCCTACACTAAGCCGTACATGGCCACACACCTGGTTGCCAAGTAGCAAGCAAGCAAGCAAATGTGATTTATGCAAGCAAGTACTTATTGATGTCGAATTAAAAAATAGCATGTGATATTGTACAAATTGGTGGTACGAGTATTCATGACATGAAAATTATTGTACATTTATCGAAAGGAAAAGAAAGAAAAGCAATCACAGTGCTACGAAGAGACTACTTTTTTTTTTTTACTACAGGAAGTGAAGCGTGACTCTGCCGCAATAGACAAAGGTGTGATCAGAGGATCGGTTCAATGGAGGTGCCACTACTTATTATGATTCACATATGATATGATGGTCTCGTCGACATATTCATTTGGCCATCGACAGTTGTATCATTCAACTCGTGATGGAACAATAGTTCCTTTTCCCAGTACGTACGCTAAGTGTATGCCTACCTTATCCATTTCAAGTTTGTTTGAGCTTTAAAAAAGCCCAGTTCATGACAAGTTAAAGATTATTTTTTATCACACTAAAAAAAATTATAATTATTGTATTATAAGTACATATGAAAATAATATTATACTCTTCATTGAGAGATACATATTTAGGAATTAAAACCCCGCAGGAGTGCAAGAGTAGGAAGCAAGAGGTGGGGCACATCTCGAAGGCTGAAGCATTCATCAACAGTTGTGAAAGATTAAATGTATCTGAAGGGTGACTACATTCATTGTCCCATGCACGTACATGGCCATCTACGCCCTAATCCGCAAAAAGACTAGTAGATATGTAGATTAGGAGAGGAGCCCTGAGAAATAGGCAAAGTATAAAGCATCTAATCAAGAGGAATGAGTAAGGATTAAGCAATGATATGTGGAGCTGTTAGGTAGAAAAGGATCCCAATCCAAACAGTTCCACGGGCCCACCTTTGAGGGAGATACAGGTAAACACTTTGGCAATATTAGGCGGCTTCTCTACTTAAATATGACATTAATTATCATATATTCTTTTAATAGATTATGATGTCATAGACTAATTATTAGAGTAGATAAAAAGGGCTACATCAACATGCGAAGGTTTACTAGTTACAAAATTCACTAAATATAAACTCTAACTGTAATAAGGGAAATCAAACCCATAAGGAGAGGCCGAGAGGGTGGATTATTAATCTATCTAAAAATGAGCTCTCTCTAGATTCCAAAGCGTCATCAACTATATATATAGATAGATAGATAGGTAGTATACTCCCGTAACACCCTTCAAAGACCACCATTTCCCATCAGTCACTAGTCACCACCATCTTCTTTTCTTCCTTGGTTACCACTCCCTACCTTCTCTGTGGCTTCGGGATTATGTTTGGCTCCCAACCAAGTCCACTGTTGCATCTCTCTATAAAGGCTTGTCCCTTGTTTGATCTCAGAAAAGGGGTTGGATTGAGTCAGAGGTAACCTATTCTCCTTTTCTTCTTTGTTTTCCTCACCGTGGTGAAATTTGTGGGGGCCTCTGTTTCGATTCTACCGTCTCTTTCCGCCATTGGTGTGCTAGATCTGAGCTCTTTTGATGAATAGAGAAGAACCCATATCTTGATACGAAGGAAAAAGATATTTTGAACCAGGAAAAGGGGGAAAAAGCAGAAAAGCTCAGGCTTTTGTGCTTTAACTTTCTATATCTACGACTGCTAAGGTACAGGAGAAGAGAACCCGTCTTTTTTTTTTCCTGATGTCGATCTTGGTTTCTAGTTCTCCTGGAGGTTTACCTTCTAAGGTGTTGGGGTTTCTATGTCTTTCTTTTCCGCTTTCTAGCTATTGATGGGTCATGCAGTTTCTACTCTGATTTGGGAAAGTCAGCATTGAAACAAGTTATGTTGATTGTAAGATTTTCTTCTTTAAAATCTGTTTGGTAGTTATTCTATGTTCTCTGGTACATCTTAGTTGTGTGGCAGGTATATGATTTATTGCAAATGCAAAGATTTGTTGTCTGTCCATGTAGGTGATTATTTTATATGTAACAATTGGAAACAGCCAATGTTAGGTGATGAAGATTTTAGCTTCATCTGAGCTGATGCTATATTTTTCTCAATGTTCTGAATTTTGGCGCTCACTTTTCATTAGTTCAGAGTTCTTTTAGCAACAGAATGTGCTTTCACAATGATGCATTGTGCAATAATGCTTTCATCTCAATCTGGTAAATTTTTTATTTTCTTTTTACTTAGAGGGCTTTTATTAATGGAGATACTATATCTTGGTCTTCTTTGACATTCTTATTCCATATCATTTCTTGTTAGCTTTACTTTTATAATGTTGCATTGCCTTCGGGCAGCTTGGATGTTCAAATGCTATATTTGTCTTTCTGCTGTTTGCCATCAAGTTCTTGTTTTTCTAGTTGAAACCTTGTTCTGATAATTTGATTTCTAGATATGTATTTTCTCCTCTTGCCCTTCTTTATCTTCTACTGTTAATCTTTCAGGCTATTATATTCTGCTAGTGGTGCTTCTCATCTTTCTAATGGATAGTGAGGAATGGAAATCTTGTTCTCCTTGCATCAGAGGGGAGCTTCCACAAGATAGATCAGTTTCTGAAGACAGTCATGACGAGGATAGAGGCACATTAGTTTCCTTGGATACCATTCTGCCAGATGATCTCTTAGAAAAAATCTTTTCTTTCCTGCCCATTGTGGGCATCATTAGATCAGGATCTGTCTGCAGAAGATGGTATAATGCTGTGCATTCTGGAAATTACAAATGGAGCAACATAATACCACAAAAGCCATGGTACTTCATGTTCACTTGTAGCGAGGAAGCTGTGGCAGGGTATGTTTACGACCCAAGTCTTCGGAAATGGTACTCTTTCAAATTTCCTTGCATTGAGAAGAGCAATTGGTCTGCCTCTTCTTCATGTGGATTGGTATGTTTGATGGATAGTGAGCAGAGGAATCGGATCTTTGTGTGCAACCCTATCACAACACACTGTAAGAGGCTTCAGGATGCTCCTGGTGGAAGATCACCTGATTATAGTGCGCTTGCAATATCTGTGAATAGGAAGTCTCAGAAATACACTGTTGTTGTGGCAAAATGTAAGCAGGTACCTGAAGAATATTATCAGTGGGATATCTCCATCCATATTTATGAGTCTGAGAGTTCATCTTGGGTCACTCCCTTCAACGAAAATTTGGTAGGATGGAGGGGAGGTGATGAGTGTGTCATTTGCAATGGAGTTCTGTACTACCTTGTTTATTCTACTGGTGTTTTGGGAAACAACGAGCCCCGTCATTGTCTAGTCATGTATGATCTCTCCGTCCGACCATCTTGCACATCTCTTATGAGCACGGCAGTACCGGTGCCATGTTCTCTCACTTGTGGCAGATTGATGAACCTTAGAGATAGGTTAATTATGGTCGGTGGGATCGGGAAACCTGATCGGCCTGGTATTATCAAGGGTATAGGCATTTGGGAGCTTTCTAAGAAGGAATGGCATGAGGTTGCTCGAATGCCTCATAAATTCTTCCAAGGATTTGGAGAGTTTGATGATGTCTTTGCAAGCACTGGCACTAATGATCTGATTTATGTACAGAGCTATGGATCGCCAGCTCTGCTAACTTTTGACATGGGCCAGAAGCTTTGGAAGTGGTCGGTGAAAAGCCCTGTGACCAAGAGATTCCCCTTGCAGCTCTTCACTGGTTTCTGTTTCGAGCCAAGGCTGGATATTTGTTCATAGTTTTATTGGTTTTATAAATTTGAACTTGACTATCAAACATCATCTTGATTTTATTTTCCTATTTCCTTATGGATCCATGAAAATGAATTTGTGGAACTACAGAGTATAGAAAATATTCATTTTTAAAATAAAATGCTTGAAAATTACTACAGTTATGCTCTTAAAACTCGTAGGTCTTGACTCTTTATAATGTGTTTTGGCAGAGTGGATCTGAAGAAAGCAAAAAGTGATACCTAAGTATTCCTGATAAGATGCTTCCTATTATTGTCCTCGTTGTTGGGTTTTGCTGGTTGTGTAGATTTTTGTGGCATTGTTGCGTAAAAAAGAACAGTGTAATTAAGACACATTATGTGTTCCTATAAAAGGATGTCTTCTCCATTGCAATGGTAACGAAGTGTAACTCTCTAATGCCAAGTTTTTCAAGTTAGCTGGGGATTGCAATGCAAATTGTACCTATTTTATCTGTTAATGCTGTTCCAAAGATTAACATCTTTTTGTGCATTTCAGTAAGCTCCTATGTTCTTGTCCTCCTATGTGTTAGAAATTTGAGCATATGTCCCGTAACTTCCATTCCTTTCAATTCTTCCCGGTTATTTGTTCTTTGCCTATTGTTAATCGATCACAATGTTCTTACAGCTTAACAATTATAGTTCTAGTGATATACACCTTGTTACTCATCTCAATACTCAGGGGACTAAATTTTCTTTGCATGTCTCAATTGCTTGTGTAAATCTTTTCTTCTCACTTGTTTGTTTAGAGTTGAATTGGTTATCTTTTTCCTTGTCCTTCTCCACTCTCCTCCATCCATAAGAGAAGCCTTTCTCAAGAACAAGGGAAGAGCAAAAGAAGATGCCACCTTGACAGGGAATTTGTGCAAGTGTGTCTCTTGAGGAGGAAAGGAAGCAACCCTTACCCCCTTGGAGAAAAGATAACTTCTTATCATCACTAGAATTCTGTGACTTTGGTGGGGGCGGGCTAATAGTGACAAGCTGCAGCAAAATCTGGGCAATCTTGGATGGAACCAGAACCAAGCTTGTGGGGGCATTCTGCAGAGCTGTCGGTGGCTCAGAACAGGCCACTGCCTGTGGAACCTTGTCCTTCTCTCTTTAAACCCTTTTCTTTGATTAAAAGATCATTGTCCATGTAGGCCCAGAATCATGCATCTTGCTGCTGGTTTCCATCCCTAAACAGCTTTTAATATATGCATATTTGTACTTTGTTTAGGCTTCCTTAGATTAAAAGTCGCATTTTTTTCTCTGCAAGTTTGACACATTGTTGCTGCAACCTTCAATGTAAAAATATACATTGAAGTACTATGGGCCAAGCGGCCCAAACCACATGTGCTTTGTCTTATATTGTCTCCTTTGCTTTCAAATGTCATTCTGATGTTATTATTATTTTTTGTTTCTTTTTACCGAACAAGGGTTCACCAACAACTCCCCCAACCTATCTGAACTTCCTAACTCTTATTATAATGTCTAGGCCTAATATATTCTGAGTTGAAACTTGGTGTATACTTTCTAACTTTACTTTTTTACCATGTTATTTGTTCAGAAAAGGGTACAAGCTATAAATTGCTTTCACTAACTCTTTCAATTTCTTTTAAAGGTACTTTTGGAAGAAAAAGAAATTACCTAGAAAGGTGAATCTCGCACTAGCTAATCCTACTTTCTACATTTTGCTAAATAATCTCTTTTGTTGCAATTTGGGGATGTCAAACAAAAACTAATTTCACTTGAAAGATGGGCTAACTTTTCTTTTGACGAATCGAGTGTTTGCTTTAGTATTGAAGAAATCTAGTGGGCCCAAAAGGAAAGCCCAATTAAAAAAAGCCCAGGACCTTCTTAGAGTGGGCTCACTTTCCTCTACCTTCTTCTTGTAGCCAAGGTTAAACTTTATGGTTTTTTTTTTTGGTCGCCGTTATTGTGCGAAATGGCGGCGGCCTTTAGATGGGTGCTTCAGCTCCACAGGGACGTGCCGAGAGCCGCACGATTCTATTCTGAGGGCCTCGATTTCACCGTCAGCGTCTGCACCCTTCGTTGGGCCGAGCTCCAGTCCGGTCCCCTCAAGCTTGCTCTCATGCACTCCGAAAGGTGCCTCCTTTTCCCCTCCTTTTCTTCTTCCCTTCTATCTCTCTCTCTCTCTCTCTCTCTCACACACACACACACACACAAAATTTAGTTGGGTTGTCCAAAGTTTCAATCTTGTTACGTTATTTAAATTGTAGCTCTTGAAATCAAGAAGATTTCATCTTGATTCCACTGTCTTACATCGTGGAGATCCAGATTGATGCTTGTCGTAGTTGGTAACATTCTTGGTTTGTTATTGTTTTGTGGGGATAGATAAATGCTAACATTATAAGACGGTGGGATCTAATTATTGGAATCCGATATGCCATTGGGTCCTATGAAGAGTGAAATGGCAAACAGCAAACACACAAAAGAAAGCTAATTCTAGTTTCTGTGGCCTTGAGTTTGAAAAAAGAGTTTTTAGTTTGAACTGTTAGATCTCAGATATGCCATTTCAGATTCTTTCTGCACGTCAAACCAGCTCTACCAACTGATCTATAAGAATCAATCATAGTCTGCAAGATGGATATTATTGCTCTATATATCATAATTTTGCATACAAAAGAATAGATTAGTTGGCTTACTCTTCCTCCATGAAGGTAAGTCTGTTAAGGACGACCAGTTTATGTATTAGACCTTGTTTGGAATCCTTAAATCGGATGATTTGAGTAGATTTCGAATTCTTTGAATTGAAATCCTACAAAAATTCACATGATTTGAGATCCGATTTTGCGAGAATTCATTTCTAGCTTAATCAAACTTTTCTATATTCCATTATTGCCCTTAGTGTAATAATTGATGAAACCCTACTTATGCTATTCTCCCGTTACTACTCTTCTCTTTCCAAGGCTGATACATACTCTCTCTTTCTTAATTTGTTTAATAAAGATAATATTGGTTTATAAGATTGTGTTATTATCATATTTTGTTCTATATATATTGTATAGTTAATTTGTATTGATGGTAAAGGGATATAATAGGAAAATAGAATATATTGAAATGAATTCCTACATATTTCTAAACAAATTCAATTGAAATCCATTTGGATTTGGTTCTAAACATAGCCTAATATGATAATATCATTGAAATGGACAAGTTCAGATCCTTAAGAATCATTCTCAGGAAAAGATAGTGTGGATAACATGATCTAATTCGCTTGATCTCGCGATTAAAATGTGAGCAATAGTGTTAAATGAAGTCTTCCATCCAACTGAAAGAATGAATTGTGATATATGTGAGTTGAATCTTATCTTCTCGTGTTAAATATGATATTAAAAGCCTTGTTTGCTTCGGAAATAATAGCTCCTCTTTGCAAGATGCGAACTTTAATCTGCTGGAGAAGTCCTTGTAAAACACGCCACTGCATGTGGAGTATTTCTCCGCCCTTTGTTCTATAGTGAAAAGTGAAGGCATAAATTTGGAAAATCTTTTTGTGTATTGATGAACTCTCAATATGTTTACTCTCTCACCCACCTTTTGTGATAATGTTGAAACTTTTGTGAGATAGTAGAGGATCATGTGTTTGGTGCATTTCATACAGGAGAAGGGAAAATTCAGTTACATTTCTTTTCCTTTTTTTTGTCATCTCCATGGAGAACACTGTTCATTGAATCTGTTTTTCCACAAATTTCTTGCATGCAAACAGACCAAAAGATGCACAATACTCACAAGAAGCTTTTGCCTCTCTTCATATTTTTTGGTTCCATAACGTTTTGGCAACAAAAAAGACTAAAACTTGGATGAACTCATACTATTGTTCTCATGAAATATATGAATTTGATTTGATAGAAACAAATTGTCCGTTCTGTGCAAATTGCTGACCTTACTGTTGAAATCCCTATACTGTATTACAGTAATCCTGAAGTACAAAAAGTGTATTCATCTATGCTATCCTTCACAGTAGTTGACATAAACAGCACAGTAGCAAAATTAATGGCATTGGGAGCTGAGTTGGATGGCCCAATCAAATATGAAATCCATGGAAAGGTAAATCTTTCAATATGAATTCCAGAACATAAATTCCAAGGATATTGGTGCTCCAGAGTGAATTGTCTTATTGTGCAGGTTGCAGCTTTGCGATGCATTGATGGGCATATGTTAGGCCTTCATGAACCTGCATGAAGACGAGTTATTGAAGTCAGAATGCTAAAAAATTTAGAGAGCTCTGAGTGCAAGCGAAAAGCATGGCTCCATCAGCTACTGTAAGAGTTCTGAGCAGATCGGAGTTTCCTTGCACTGCCTCAGAATGTGTTTATTATATATCTATTAAGAACAATCAGCATACTGACTCAAGGATGGTTTAGCTTTCATCTGAAAATTACTCGAGGACTTGAGACTCTGCGTAAAGTAGAGATACTCTGTTTTGTCTTTTCTCAGCTCACATATTGTATTTAATTTGGAGACAAGTATATAGTTATCTACATTTGATGCCAATCCATTTCCTTTAGTTTTGCTTTTTCATAAATAAATAGTTCTTCTTGAAGTGGCCTATCTTGAGTTATACGATCAGTCTTATATCTATTCTTCTTGGTGTCATCATGGTATGAAATTGTTAGATACTCCCTGAACCAGAATGACCTGCTGTTTTAATGTGTGTGCCTCCATATGTGCTATAATTTTTATGTGAGAATCTATAAATATGAACTGATCAAGCAATTAATGTTTCTTAACACAATGTTTATCAAACAATCAAATATGCAAGAATACCCTCTCTAGTATCTATTCTAAATTTTGAAATACTTGGTGATTCTCTATTGCTCCCTATTCTACAGGAGATATCATACTTCTATAACACTGTTGCTTGTAAGAAAGCAGTGCAGAATTATACTGCTCTCTTCCAAAGAAGAAAGAATATTTAGAATTTTATAGTAATGCACACCATCATCAAGTAAGCAATTCTAAGCACCTCTTTCCTGGATATAAAATATCCTTTAGCTTTGGCATTTCATATCTTTATCAAAAGGTAGAGGAATTTATGCCCATCATCATGATCTAATATTAAATGACTGCTAACTACTTCACATCGTTCCTAAGAGTTCCCACGCCAATCATCTGGACTTACTTTTTAATTCTTTATATTTACTTGTTATTCTCAAAGCACTTCAGTCGAACAAAATGATTGTGTTTTCTTAATGACAACCCTTTCGGGTAAAGGCTTCCAATAATAGACGGAAGGAATCCGTATATGGGCACTAGAACATCTCAGTTGAAGACAGTACTAGAGGAACTTTGGTTTGCTATAATATTAATATGCTAATTGATTAATTATTTAAACAATGTCACAGAAAAGCTAGTACTTTTAAGCATTTTATTTATAAATCCGTAAAACTTAATATTTAAACTTATACCTTATCTTTGAACGTAAAATGTATTTTGTAGATTTTTCTCCTATCCAACGTGTAACTGTAAATTTTGACGCACGGTATGGATGAATTCGTTTAAGAATTTATAAGGCATATATCCATAAGTATATACTTTGAGAATTAACAACCGTAGCCCATAGTTTCTAGGCCTAATTTACCTACTTTCTCGCGAACATTAGCACGAAAAATTATATGAAATAGAACTATGCACGAGTGGAAATCCCTAAATGGAAAAGAATCATAAGGCCAACTGGGCATCCACTGATTAATAGTTACTACAGCCACACAGCAAAGGTGACAACAAGAGGCTAATAATAATGCTAATTAATGCTGCCATCGATCACTCCTATGAACTCGTGTCTATATAAGACCACCAGCCTCGCCTCCTTTGCATGTACAAAATTCATATAGTTTCTTGCGTTGTTATATATATAGATAGATAGAGAGTGAGAGAGAGAGAGAGAAACTAAAAGAAGTGAGGTGGGTGTAATCTAAAGGGTTGCGCAAAGAGGTAAGTGAGGGAAGAAGAAGAGCTCTCTTCAATCCAACCCACGAGGGGAAGTTGGCACGTGCGGCTTCTGGTTCATGAATACCTTTGGGTGCAATGAGATACTATTTGGGTGCACTCCATGGGTGTGCATGACTCAGGAGACGACCTTGTCTTTCCTTCTTCTCATGCTTGGATTGAAGGGAGCTCCTCTCTCTCTCTCTCTCTCTCTCTCTCTCTCTCTCTCTCTCTCTCTCTCTCTCTCTCCATACAACACTTTTGGAACACTTTCATGCCGTTAGCAAGCTATTTACATATCAATGAGACTGTACATTTCATTTCTGTAAAGAATTAGATGTGACTTCACGCACACTATATATGTATATATACTTGACATGAACTAGTTTATGAAAGTACGAACAAAAAGGAACAGGATCAAGCACATGTTATCCAATATGATGAAAAGGAGACGTAGTCACCTTTTTTTTATACTATTAGAACAGAATGTTACAATCAACAAGGATGTACAATAAAAGTCATGGGCTTCTTGTATTGCAATATTTTATGAGGCGTAAAGCAAATCGACACATTTGAATTGTTTTGCAGGTATCTGTCAGATAATATGATCCTTATGAGATGATACTTGAACCAAGATCACCTTCATGGCGAAACAAAGCCTTGGGAAGTGACTTGCACGATTTAATCTCAGAGCATGCAGCGTCCTTTTGTTCATTTGAATGTTTAGTTCCGGTCATTGGTGTCTCACAGACCATGTCACTGGCTACTGCTGTTCTCTTCCTTCTTTTGAATGGCTTCGGTAGTGGCTCGCAAATTGGTTTCTCTGTCCTTGTTTTCTTAATAGCCCAAACCCTGTGCAAATCGGGCACCCAGCTCGTGAATGAGGAGAACCTTCTGTCCCTGTTTCTTCTCTCCTGAGCTCTTATTAGCTGCTGCTCATGCTTATGGTCCCTCATACAGTGATGAACCTTAACGTCCTCCTGATGGGTGGCTTGGTAGATGGGAACTCCACTTGTTGGTCCAACTGAATTTTTATGGATTCTGCCGTTGCTATTGCTGTTCTTGAATTCATCATCATTGCTATTATGTAAAGAATCAGAGGCTTCGACTTCAACAAATAAGTCAAACTCCATCTTGTTGTAAATTTTCTGAACAACGGCTTCTAAAGAATGATTGTACCTGGAAAAGTTGGTCGTTAGAACAACTGAATTCTTTGAAGTTCACATCATTTTGTCCAGATAATTCCAATCATTTCCCATGAATAGAACATGTTAGTGTGACGCACAATGTTCATGTAAGTTAAATCTGACTGTATTAGAAGAGACATGCAGAAAAGCTTCAACAAGACAAACTATATCCAGCTAGAAAGGCATCTTACCCAATTAAATTTTGACTATGAAAAATCCTTTGACAGATTTAACACGTGAAAAAAATAGAATACCATGATCATAAATGAAAAATTATAAAAATTTAGTTTGTGATACTGCAACAATCTTGACATGATACTAAGAAGCGTACTGTATATAACAGAAATTTTCAGCCTCTAAGCAACTGGTAGATGCCAGGATCTTGAAAGCTAAGAATATATAAGAATACATAGGTCATACTCAATCAAGAAAGACAAGCAAATGCGGATTCTCATGCTTAAGATTGACCAAGAAACATCATATATCTCAATTAGCTCCAAGAAAAAGGAAAATTAAATTGGTTACACTCGACAATTTTGTTGGTCCATTTACTAGGTACAATATAGGAATTTTAAAAAAAATTAGCTCTCATAGCACACTGGTGAGCTTAGTTATTTTTCTACTAGATAATTGATTAAACATAACATAGCTAGTAATTCAGAAGAAAAGAATAGGGATATCATCGCAAATCAATTAATGCAGATGAAATGAAGGTCAAGGTGTAAACAAGCAAGACCTAGAAACAGTAGATTGAGTAGTTGGAGAGAAACGTAAAACAAAACAAAACTCATTTGATAAGCTAGATAGTATAATACTCAAATTAGATGAATTAATTCACTAACTGAATAGAATGTCCGGAAAAGAATTTTTCTTGCAAAATCATTAGTATACCTGGATTTTATGGTTCTTTGAGCAAACTCAACAACATTCTCAGCATGGAATGAGTGGCCTTGCAAATTGATATCAACAAATTGCAAAAGGGTACAAATCTCTTTGATCATCTTTTGTTTCATATTTTCTTCAATGCTTGCTCTAACATCAGACTGGAGTATTTCCATCCTGAAACACATCTGCAACTCATGCCTGATTTGAGTTAAGTTATAGATGGTTAAATTATGCAAAAATTTGCATGTATACTAAAGAGTGCATAGTGTCAAAGGAAAACTTTAAATTGAAAGGATACTCTCTAATTTTATATTCTGTGCTATAATTTGCAGAGCTTGAGGCAGATGCAGCAGATGCTGGATTGACGCCTTTGTACTTCAATATTAAATCCTTTGGTTTCCTTAAAAGAAGATGGAAAACTTCAGAAGCAACTTTTGCATCATAAGCGCCATCAGCTTCCTTGAAATCAGAGTTCTTTATTGTATTTCCTTCAAGCTTTCTGTATAGAGCAAGGACAGACAGACCAACTAAACGTTCAGCTAAGATCCCCAAATCAGCATCTTCTGAATGCAGACCTTGCTCAATCTTTTGATGTATGCTCCCAAGAAAAGCTTCTAAATCATCTAAGCAAGAGAATGCTGAGGCATCCTTCCCATGCATGCTTCTATATGTGGCATCTGCCTCATCAGTGGAAGAAGACATAAGGTTAACTCCTGCTTCCTCTTCTGAGGGCACAACTCTTCCTGCTTCATCAATGACATTTATGTGCTCCTTTGCTTCTGGTTGATTGATTTGGCAACCACTAGAAAAATAACTTTTACTTTGGCTCATCCAGCATTTCAAAAACCGCAACTTCTTTGAATTAGTATGCCCTCTGCTTAAGTATAGTTCATCCAAATCTACTCCTGAAACAGTGTCATTCGCATAGCTAAGTAACACTCCGCGGAAGGAGCTCCAAGTAGTACTCTGAAGGAGATCTTCTTGCAATTTATTTCTTTTCCTTCTAGCATTCTTGTCTTTTGATGCACCATTTATAGAACTGTCTAATACTTCTGACAAGCCATCAGTAATACTGGATGCTGATTGGAATAAATCGACACAGCCCTTTTCTATAATATGAACCGCCACATAATTAATGGTAAAAGGCAAGAGAATACCTTCAACAGAGTTTCCATCGCTATCAGACATAGAAACCACAGCACAATAACTTCTTCCATAGAGAAAGGCAAGAAGAAGCTGCCAAACAGGCTTGTGCTCTTTAATTTCACCTTTCTCCAAACATAGTGATTCAAATACCCTGTCAGCAAAGAACTTCTTTTCAGTGTGCTGTTTGACATACTTCCTACAGTTCCCTGAAAACCCGCGAAGGATAGTTAAAGCAGCTGCATTTTTTATAAACTTTTCTCCCTTCTCCTTCTTCCAAACTTGTGTAACACGAACCTTTGTGATTTTGCTGCAAAAATCTTTCAAAAAAGGGAAACTGAGTATTGTTCTTTCACTGAGAAGCTTCAGATCAAGCACTTCAAGGTTGCAACCTGTACACTCCAAGGGCTTCCCACTTGCATCTGCAATACCCAGAACAAATTCTGCATGACCGTTCTTGCTGCCCCTATCAAGCGTATGCCCCATCGAACACCCAATGTACGGATATAAAAGGCCAAAAGGAACAAGGACAGAACCCAACACAATCGCATCAGTCGAACAATAACCCCAACTTAATTCCCTAATCCCTCTTTCGAGCCATCCTGACCGTGAAATCTCCGGATCGCCTTCGGAACCATAATTAACATCAAGTAAACAAAGGTGGATATCCCTCGGGATCAGCCTTTCCTTAACAGGGCGAAAAACTTGAACAAATCTCTTCAAAAAAGCATCAAATGTCACTGATCCATCAACATCCGTTACCGACTCAACATATTCCGCCAAAAATCTCGAATCTTTAGACAAAGAGGAGAACAAAACGACCAAATTGGATCGAAATTGTAGCAATTCCCGCGTACCTTTAGGATTCTCGGAGTGGGTCTGCCAGCCGTAGTCGTGCTCGAGCTGGAGAAGAGATCTGGCAAGCAGAGAGGCTCGAGGCGAGCCGGAGACGCCGAGATCGGGGATAGCAAGGAGGGAATTAAGGGATTTGGCAAGGGAATCGAGGGTTTGGTGAGGACGATCGAAGGAGAGGAAGGTGGGGGATTTTCCGAGGAGGCGGTGGACATTTGAGGTGGAGAGGATTGGGGAGATGGAGGAGAAGAAGAGCTTGAAGGCGGAGATGGAGGAGGAGAGAGGAGGGAAAGATATGATCTTCTGGGCGGCGGAGAGGATGGATGAGATGTAGGAGCTAGGGTCTTGGAGGGAGAGGAGAGGGTGGAGGTCGATAAGGAGGATGATGCGTTGGGTGCTGGAGAGATCGAGGGATGCATCCATCGAGAGAGAGAGAGAGAGAGAGAGAGAGAGAGAGAGACTGGAAACCGGAAAGAGTAGACGGGCGGATCGGCAAATGAGCGGCAACTTAGGTTGGTCGGATTCCAAAATTTTGGCGGGAAGAAGAAGGTTCTGGACTTTGGGCCGGGCTGTCAAACTAATCGCCCCAATTTAGACTCAAAAATCTCGACTCAATTTAATAGTTGGTGCACAATTTTTTTTATCTTTTGGCTAATTTCAATTTATATTATATTAGATCACTTGTATATTCTATTTAGACTCCATTAAGGACCTCTAACTCTACGAATCTGAACCACTCTCGTAGCTTCATTCAATGATACCATTCCCAGTGTGATTAATTCTTATTTATTATGGAAGTTGTTTGAATTTTCCACATGGCGTTCACTCTTTAAATATTTCTTTTGATCACCTTTTCTTGCTCCTTAGGATGGCCACCCTACCTCTGCTGTTTATTCTTGGATCACGGGCCCATTGACCAGAACTTAGGTTAAAAAAGAGAGGAAAAACTAGTCCTCTGGGTAAATAGATTACACAAGTAGCTAATTTTTTTAAGAAACAAGTCATAATGAATTTAAATTATATGTATGTAATATTCACCGCATATCTATCTCCGTTTCTCTTTGCACTCACAAATGCCACATTGCACCTTTCCCGGGGAATTAGTAATGTGGTAGACCCTAATTGGCTGCCAAAAGCAAATTCGTACAATCCGGGTCTGCAGTGGATCCGCTTCCCCTTATTTTCCCTCTGCGTCCATTTTGACAGGTCAATTGATGAAAGCTATGAAAAGCTACCACAAATTGAACTAAAAAGAAGGGCCAAATGGCATTAAAAGAAAAGCAACAAATGCACTTGCGACTGCAGCAATTTCCAGCAGGTCAATTTTGGCAGCCAATCAATTCCTGCCAAGTAGCTAACATTGCCCAATGGCTGCAGACAGCGACTATAACCATCTCGTTCTCAATAAGATGATGACCCCTTCTCCTCTTCTTCCCCGCCCATCTCGCCATCTCACTACCATTCCTCTAATCCTAATCTCAACATGGCCTCTCTCATGTCTTCTCAATGACCCACTTGTTATTTCCATATGGCATGATGGATCCGAGACAACCATGGGCCATCCTATACGTGTTTGTGTTATTGTCTCCCTTCCTTCTCTCTCTATCCCAAAACACAGACACGTCGACGTCGACCGCGGACTCACTAAATTCCACGCTACGTGACTACGCCTTCAAAGCATTAGTCCGGCGCCGAACAGGTCAACTCTATCAGGTCCCTCTCCCTTCCCATCTCTCCGGCATCACCGCCTCCGTCATGCGTCTTCGGGGCGGAAGCCTTTGGAGCAGGGGAGCTAATTCTACCTCCTTCCGCATACCGCCGAGTATAACAACCGTCCCTTACGTTACAAGACTCGTCATCGTCTTCGACGATCTCGGCGACTCCTCCTCCTCCTACTTCCGTATCCCGGGTTACTCCCTCGTCGCTCCGGTCGTCGGCTTCTTACCCTACGACGCTTCAAGTCTCAAAGAGATCGAGTTTGCAATTCTTAAAGATCCGATATCGGTAATTTTCACGAACGTTTCATTGCCGAAAGGAGTACATCCTACGGCGAAGTGCGCGAGCTTCGGACCGGGTGGTTCGCCGAACGTCGGTGATACGGTGGAGAACAACGTGTGCACCGCAAAGAGCACGGGGCATTTTACGATCGTCGTGCCGTCGGCTCTGCGGCCGCCTTCGGCGGCAAGGGCGAGCAGGTGGGATGTTTGGGTGGTTGGATGTGGAGTTGGAGCAATTGGGTTGGTCTTGGTGTATTTGGCTGGATTTGGAATCTTTAGGTTGAGGAGAGACAAGAAAATAGTGAGCATGCAAGGCAAAGCTGAGGAAGGTGAGGCATTGAAGATCATGTGGATCGGAAGGAGCAAGATGCCTTCTGCAGTTATGGTTAGGACTCAGCCACTCATTGAGGATGAAGGTGCACCATCTTGAAGGGGAATAAGAATTCCTATCTTTCCTTTTTCTTTTTAGAAAGGCAATATTGCAAGCTATAGGAATCCTTTTATATGTAGATAGATGTTCTTTTTTCTTTCTTTCTTTCTTTCTTTTTTCTTTTTATTCCTCAGCTAGGTGTAAGTTTTTATGTGCTTGTCATCAGCATTCCCTTTTGTCCAGATTCTGTGACTTAATAATTGTCTCTTTCTAAATGCTCAGAGCCATGTGTTCTTACTCAGTAGCCAGCTCAACAGCACAGTACCCAACTCTGGCCGTAATACAACTAAGTTTCCTAATCAATCATGATAACATAATTGTACTCATAAGTCCGCACTGATGCCAAAATGCACATCATTTGATTCTTTGTCATGCTTGTGCAACTGCCGCAAGTCTCTTTTATTTCACTGTAACAAAGAGTCGCACAATAAGCATATCGTAGTAAACCATTTGGCCTCGAAGAGCAGAGTAGGTGTCTCAAACTGCACATCCAAAGCCAGGCCAAATTATTAACGATAACTGCAAGAGGTGATTATTCCAATACAATTCATAGTAGGTAACGCAGTCTAGATTGATGGCCTCGCTTCGTCTTCAGATGAGCAGAAGAAACTTAGACTAGTTTATGCAAATCCAACCTTGTGAAAACTTCCTCTGCCTCTGAATGATGATATATTCAATCAGAAGTTCGACAAAAAAAATTAACTTCTCTCTCAAATTTCGACTAGATATTGCCATTTGAAGTGTGTGACCAGTATTCTTTGACAAGCTCCCGGAACAGAGAACCCTCGGTTTTCATTAGCTTCATAGGTTCATCATACTCCACTAATTTCCCTGAAAACATAAAACAAAGAAAGAGTTCAGAACAATATTAACTAGTATACAATAACTACTGTTCTTGTTTCGTGTTTGATATGAACTCACCATCACTAACAGCAAGCACCATTGTGCAGTCCATCACAGTAGGGATCCGATGGGCAACCGTAATGACAGTGCAATCTGCAAATTCCATTCTGATGGTTTTCTGAAGAATAGTGTCTGTCGCATTGTCGATCGATGCTGTTGCCTCGTCAAGCACTAATATTCGGCTTCTTCTTAGAAGTGCACGGCCCAAGCAAAATAGTTGTCTTTGCCCCATGCTCCAATTTGATCCATCTTCCACAACTGGATACCAAGGTTACCACATTTAATTCAGCAACGCTAGTGCCATCTAAGAACAACAACTATGAACCTGATAAAAGAAAAAAAAAAGATCCTACCTATTGAATCCAAGCCCTGATCCTTCTCTTGAACAGCTTCTCGAAGCTGACATTTTTCAAGAACCTGTAAGATGGTAGAGATAGCAAGCCCGTTCAGTAATGACAATCAAAGATGTTATAACAGGAAGAAAGAGATGATTGCTTTCTGTCATGATCCTATAGCAGCACTATATTAATTAGCAGAAGTTTGCAAATTTCCAGTATTAAAGCAAGATTATTCAATCAATGATAAGAACAGAGAAATTAACATATAAATACTTGACCATTTTAAGTTGCAGGCAAGGTTTACTAGATAGAAAGTTTACAGACCAAGCTACTGGATGAAGCTAATTAGATAAGCATACAATTACAAGCTAAGCAGAGACATTCAAAACAAAAAGGTGCTTTAGACTTTTTAAATTGTTAACGGGCCTTTTCACGTTGCGACTAAGGAAGACTTCCTCACATTGTTATAGTATCACCTAATTGAACAGAAATATCTTACCTCCCATATTTGCTGGTCTGTGAATCGTCCAATAGGATCAAGATTATATCTGACAGAGCCATTAAAAAGGGTTGGATCTTGTGGAATGATGCCAAGACGAGATCTCAGATCATGTAGCCCAACCTTCACGATGTCTATGCCATCTATTAGAATTCTTCCTCCAGCCGGCTCAACGAGACGAAACAGTGCGCCAATTAATGTCGTCTTTCCACTTCCCGTGCGTCCTACTATCCCAATTTTGTGGCCACCTTCAAATGTACAACTGATTCCACGCAGTACAAGGGGGGTATCTGGTCTATATCTTATCTGTTCAATAAAAGTCAATCAGCATCTTCATTATATTTTTCAGGCTATTAAAGACAACAGATAGGGTATATGAAGAAAAAGACACCATGCTACTGATTACCTTCAAATCTTTGATCTCTACTCTACCAACAGAAGGCCAGTTTGGCGGCGGCCGGTTGTCTTCAACTACTACTGGTGCCTCACTTGTTACATTCATGTACTGATTCAGCCTTTCAACGGAGATGATGTAATTTGAAAGGGTACACTGATTTTGAATACAGAATACGAGGGACATATTTAAGGAAAGACCATAAGACAGAGCCATTCCGACAAAACCTGCACGAGAGTGATGGACAAACTTTTCATACTTCTAATCGAGAACCACTCCTAAGTTAATTTACAAAAGCAACTTGGCCGCTGAACCCAAAAGATTGTTACTCACCAGAGCTAAAAGTCCCAGGTGGAAGAAAAGCCATCACAAGGGCCGATGAAGAAAGAACGGCGGCAGCCATAGTCTCCAATCGTTGGATCAACCATTCAGTTGCTGCAAAATTATAGAAGAATGGACTGCTATTCTTGTCGATAAGCTCCAAATTTTTTGCAAAGAAACGATCTTCCTCCTCGAAGGCCCTGATTGTCATTGCTCCTGAAATTGATTCAGCTATGTGATTTGCGACAAGAGATCTCGTGGTGCCATTAATCCGCATCAATTCCTTAGCAGAAGATAAGTAGTACCTCTACATTGTCAAAAAATACAATTCCACCCTGAGTGCTAACAGACACGCTTCCAGTGTTGACATATATAATACTAGAGCGTTGAAGTTTACCTGCAATCTAATGGTAAGATAAATTATTGGTACAGAGACGAATAAAACTTCCCAGGTAACAAATGCCAACACTCCGAGATTACTGTAAGCATTCATCGTAGCACTGATACTAAAGATAAAACTAAATGGAACATCAACGTCGACGATGCTTAGATCAGAAGAGACCTGCATGACAGTACGAGGAGGTATGTATAAATCTCCCTGCTAGACCACTAAGAGAAATTCGTTGAGAACTCTTACCCGACTCAGTATCCTTCCTAGAGGAGTGGAATCAAAAAATGACATTGGTGCACGGAAGAGGGAGCTAACTAACTGAGAAAATAACGATTTTGACGACTCGTGGCCGAGAATAACCATAAATACAGATCTAGAGAGTAGAAAGATGACTGTCGCAAATCCAATTGCCAAGTACACAACAATCAATTTCAATGTGCTAACGTTTGGGTTTTGGACGTTGGCAGCCATCCATGAGTTCTGTGAGATCTGCCCAGAAAGAAATATCAAATGAGAAAGAGCAGCAAGTGAGGCATACAAGAAACCCTTGTTCTGATTTAGGTACTGCACGTAAGGCCTTAGACCTGTATCACCCATCTCCCTCTCCTCTTTCTTAATCAACTGATCCACTCCTGATGGTTTCACTATCTCTCGGTGTTTGCCCCCGGGGATTTTATTGATCTCTCTTGTAACAAGTATCTGGGTAATTTTGTGAGGAACCATTTGGCCAAGCCCAGCAATCTCTTTGTGCGCATTGACGAGGTCCTGAAACTCTTTGCAAGAAGCCATCAGTTCTTGATAAGACCCAGAACGCAGAACCTCCCCGTCGGACATTAACTGCCAAGAAGAGACATTTGGATTAAAATTATCACTTTCTAACTAAGAGACCAAGATAGAATTAAGAACTGGCACGGTAACCAACCAAAATAGAATCAAATACTGGTAGAAAATCAACTTGGTGAGTCACCAAGAGGACTGTCTTGTCTGATAGAGCTCCCATGACATATTCCTGCATCAGACGAAGCACAGCTTTAAAGAAGTTCACGAAGTCAGAGAAGGAATTAATAGTGATAATAAACAAAAGAAAAGTACATTAAAAAGGCTCGTAGCAGTATGGGCATCAACAGCGCTGAAAGGATCATCCAGAAGATATACGTCTGCATCTTGGTATAATGCACGGGCAAGCTGAACACGCTGCTTTTGGCCCCCACTGAGATTTACCCCTCTCTCTCCTATTTCAGTAAGGTCACCGAAGGGTAACATCTCAAGATCCTTTACTAGAGAAGACCGTTCCAGTGCTTCCTGGTACCTTTGCTTATCTTTGACAGACCCAAATAGGATATTCTCTTGTACGCTGCCTGTTTGGATCCATGCAGTCTGAGAAACATATGCTATTCTCCCAACAACTTGAATCTGTAATTTATTGGGAGCACAAAAAAAAAGATTATTAAATATCAAGATTAGTTGTAAGTTTGGTACTTCTTCAACTCCTGAAGAAGAAAGAGAATCAGTAACAGAAAGAACATACCATGCCCTGGGTCTTTGGAATCTCTCCTAGAACTGCTGCCAGGAAAGTTGATTTCCCCGAGCCAACTTCACCGCAGATCGCCACCTTCTGCCCAGCTATCACTTCTAAATTTATATTCTTCAGAGTGGGCCTCATTGTGTTCTCGTCCCATGAGAAACTGCAAGACTTGATCATTATTGAGTGCTCGACGCCCGTGTGATACTTCCTTCTGACTTGCCCACTTTCTAGTTCCGGTGCATCGAGAAACTTAGAGATTCGAGCAAACGCAACCTTTGCCTGAATCACGATTCCGATGACATCTGGTATCTGCCTGACTGGGCCTTGAACTAGGCGTAGAGTCGCCACAGAGGTGAAGACATTGCTAGGATCAAGAGGTATTCCGAGGAAATAGCAAGTTGAAAACGTAGCAGCAGAAACAAACACAGGCGATGACCAGAAGAGGACGCTATTGTATGCTTTCCTAAGCTGTAAAGCTGACAACCATCTGTATTCTATTTCCCTCAACCCTTCTATAACCTTCTTAAAATGTCTTTCCCAGGCATAGAGTTTCAATACCTTCATATTTACCAACGCCTCTGACATAGCTTTCAACCTCATATCTTGAGCTTCCATGAGCTTACTCTGAAACCGATGCTGCAGCTTCGCCAGAGGAGCATTGCAGAGCACAGTAAGCACGATCACAACCATGGCCGAAACCGTAGCCAGACCCACAGCATTATAGAGAATTACCAGAGCAATGCAGAGTTGGATGCTCGCCGTCCATGTCTGATGAAACCAGAAGGGGAATTCCCCTATCCGATAGGCATCCACAGTAACATAATTCATGATCTGACCAGAAGAATGGTTCATCTTTGCCAAGTTGGATAGCTTTTGTTGTTTCTTATAAATAGCTGCTGATAGTAGAGATCTCACCTGAAGTCCTATCCTTCGGGTGCGGAAGTACCATTGTCTTTGTGATAAGGATTCTAAACACTTAACTAAGAACATTCCGAGAGCCAACACATAACCTTCATACCTAAAAGACTCCTCTCCGTGTGACACTTTGATGAAGGCATTTAGGAGCATTGGGCCGGAGGAGAGCGTAAGTACCTTCAGCAATGCGAAGAGGGCAGAGACCAGGATATCTTTCCGATGACATGAAACAATAGTCCAGAGGATTGATGATGACCTGGTGCCATGATTTCTTTGCTTCTCACTGTTCAATTTCTCCATGAATAAAGAGTAGCAGCTCTCCGCTCGATCTAATGGGTCCAGTCGAGGTATCTCTTTCTCTTCCAGGGGCTTCGCGTATCCCTTCTTCATCAAAGGGTTCAGCCACCAAAATGACATTTTGCTGAGGAACCCAGCGCTGGCAAAAGGAGTCACACATTGCTCAGAATCGATTCCACTTGCCTGACTTCCGGAATTCAGAGGCTTATACAGAGTGTCGTCAAAAGTTTCAGAGCCCTCTTCATCTCTCCCCTGCTTGTATCCATAAACCAACAGGAGCACAGCTGCTGGGAGGGATAAAGCATCTAAACAAGCCTTCACAGATGTTTTCTTCTCTTCAAGGATATAAAGAACAGAAGAAAAACAGATGAATCCCTGGAAGAGCGTCGTAATCGCTGACCAAAATCTGACCAATACTGTGCCAAGAAATGGAAACCTGGTGCTCGTTACTATGCTGATGAGTAGCATATAAGATCCCTGAGATAAAACCACAATCCACGAATGCAATGGATAAAAGGGCATCTCCCTCCTATAATTCTCCATCAACATCCATGAACCAAGTCCAAGATAAATCAATCCCAAACAGCCATTGAACACCGCAGATGATATCTGTAGAGGTGAAGGGAACCTAAAGATGCGCCGCACAACGACATCTCGCTTTGAAAATTTGATAACGAGATTGAGTAGGAGTGCAAAAAAGAGCAGCAAACTGGTGGAGATCACCGCTATGTTGTTCATGCAAGTAGAAGAGTAGAATAATCCACGAAATCCACATGCATCGCCGCCATGGTTGGAACAAGAAGACCTTCCACAAAAATCCATCCAAGTACCTGAAACAGTTGAAAATTTAGAGAAAAACTATTGGCATATATGTTACTACATCAGTAATACAATATTGCGACATGAGTGCAGGCTTACTTGCGAGTGGATGCATCTCGTTCGCACTCTTGCTATGTCAATCCCTTCTCTTTCTACAGTTTTCACATTAATGATTAAAAATTTTAAAGACCAAGTTCCTATTATCCAAATATCTAAACAGTCCAAGATGAATCAACCAATCTATATTAGAACATGCAGCAAATAAACAATTGAGAAATAAAAGAAGAGAAAAATGATCATACCAGCACCTCTGATAAATATTCAATGCCAAGAATTGCAGCAATTCTTGGTCCAAAGATGAGAAATGATTTTTTTTTTGTCTCCACACATGAGAATCATTATTCAAATCTACTACTCGCGATAAACTATCAACAACACCAGCCAAATTTGTCAAGGTCTCGGTTGGTGAACAGTAGCAGAGCTGGAGGAAGCAGACGGTGGGTTTTGCAACAAGTCCCATATCAGCGATACGAGGGACTGTGTTTTTGTATTTTAATCCTGTATCAGTCGGGTTGTTGCCAAGAGGCCCTTAGTCATCTCGTGCTGAGCACGTGCGGCAGTTCGGGTCCGAATTATAGTCGTCGTAATGGAGATCTGAACATAAAATCTCGGAATCCCCAATTCGACCGGTACTGAAATTTCTGAAGTCAATGAAGAATAGCTTCCTCTCTCTCAGCTTAGAGAAGGGGCAAACTCTCAATCCATCTTCCATTAGGCTAATTGAGTGCGATTCACCAATTGGAGTCTTCTTTTGAGTCCCAGCAGAGTCGAATAATTCCTAAACCAAAAAGAAATGAAAGCAGACGAAGAGGAATTGATACTTATGCAGGGACGTAGATAATCCAACTCAAACTTTCGGTTTCAATCAAATACTGCTGCTGGGTATTTGTCTGGGGGTAAGCATCTTGGCTCATTTCTCCATCGACACGCGTCAAAGATTGTAGTTCAGATCTTAAACTGAGCATAAAAGAGCGATTTATGCTCAATTTTTTGCACTGGCACCATATAAGCATGATTAGAACTCTTCGTTATTGTATGGAATTTAATCCCACTTAATTATCTAACCTCTATATTACGGAACATTCACTCTTTGTCCAACTTATGCTTAGAATCTATAAAGAAGAAGAAAAAAAAAAAAGGTTAGATCCCTAGTGTTACACATCACATCCACATCTATTTTGTATTTACCTCTGTCATCACACAAGACATTCTTACTCATTGTAGACTCAAAATGATGATGTAATTGCAATCCATATGATTAAGAAATTGAAGAAGATAACGTTCCTCGGTCTAGCAAAAGAACAAGTTGGCAAGTAGGGAAGATGATATTACGTGTGTCTGGAAACTGTATATTTTAAGAATATGTAGATGCTATATTATATACACTACTTTTTCTTATTCTTTTTTTAAAGAAAAGTGGAGTTTTTTTTTATTAAAGTTAGTATTTTTAAATAATTATTTTATGTGTCAAGACTAGATGTGTTTAAAAGTTATTGACCCAGCCAGTCTTCTTAAAATATACAGTTTTCAGACACACCTAATATCATATTTAAATTTTAAAATATATTAAACGTGTAAAATAATATTTAAAAAGACCAATATTGGAGACTTAGGGTATCTAGTAAGACCTCTAAAAAAGTACAAAGACAAAACGACCAAGATTGAGAATATATATATATATATATATATATAAACTTGGAAGGCAATCCAAGTGAAACTTGCCTCTTTAGGGTTTCAATATAACACGTGCTGCTCGCTGTTGCTGATACTTGTGGGGACTTAAAACTATTTAGACCTTTCAAATTGCTATTATGTGAGAGAATCAAAATTAGTACCGAAAATATACGTATATGAAAGCCACTCTGGCCTCTGAGGACATGTCGAGTTCCTCTTACGAAGCCCCGACCCACGAGTAGATTGTGTTGCCATTGCACAAATAACCATGCAAGATCTTTTAAGCGCATGAACTGTTTGAAGTCTAAGGTAGGGTATTCTAATTTGCAAGTTGCCAAGTTCTAGCTCTACAAAGTTTCATTTCCTATCAACTTTTTAGTGCGAGGTTGGATATTATTAACGTAGACGTATGACGAATAATTCTTCACCAACTTCGATCTGCAGTATATGCATAGTCTAAATAATTGATGACCTACTTAAAAATTAGCGTGCCACCATTCAGTTATGTCAAGTTTGATTAAGGTTGATTGTGGTTCAGATATTATGGGCGAAGTTATGGGCCAAATAAATGTCTTTCTCTAACCCCAATACGTACTCAAGATATGTCTATTGGTTTACCAAATGGTATTAAGCATTAAAACTAGAGAATACGTGCTGCATTTATTTCTAACTAGTTGATGTAGTTTGTGATATATACCCACTTGAAGAGAGATTGTTATCCCAAAGTCAAGGAAATTTTGTAAAGTAGAGCACGGTGTGATACTAAAATACCAATAAAATTAGCAGTAAAAAAGAAGAGCATGGCATACTTTTTGGTCCTAGCATATAAGATTTTATTGTCTTTTTATCCCATTTTAGATGCATATATTAGAACGTAAACGTGAGCAGTAGGACCACAATGAGATGAATGGATACAATCATACAACATTAGATGGAATTTTTTTTTTCTACTGTTAATGATGCAGCCACACCAATCGTGTGGCTATTCTATTTAATTTAACTCTTTTACTTGCATTCCACTACCAATTAACGCGACGATCTAAAGTTTAACGGCTAGTTTAAATGCCATGATTCCCCATGATGGCCAAGACATGGCTTAATGTATCCCTCGTCAGAGAAGGTCAAGAATGAGGAAATTCTAATGCCATGATTATACTTCCATTGTCAACACATCTAGGTCGTGACAATGGAACTATAAGTCTACAATGCAAGAGCAATGGGAATATATATATATATATATATCTTAACAGCAAGGCCGTACACAAGCGAAACCTTAAACAAATGGACTTTCTTGATTTCAGTAGGTTTTAGGGTGCATGATGCATGTTTTTACTATATAACTGACCGTTGGGAAAGTCCCAATGCTTACTAAATGACTAGGACCACTTGCCCTCCTTCAGTGCCTTCGGAAAGCGCCACCTTACATTCGGACTGAGAGTCGAGGTCGAAGAACTAGGTTTGTTGCTACTACTACTTCTACTAGAAGTACCATAATCGGGCTGCTTGAGGCACTCTTTATTGTGTGCTTTGAGGAACTCCTGGTTAGAAGTCACCTTGAGTCCGCTAAAAGACTAGGGCTATGGCTTTATCCGAACAAGGACTCTCGCGGGGTAGAAGGGAGGGCTTCCATTGAGTCTAACGAAGGAAAAAGATAAGTAATAAGCTCAGCAGAGCAAAGGAAAAGCCTTAAGAGAGCGGGGGTAGGTCGGAAGAAAGGAGTTGGAAAGCGACATTAGGTTGAAGTATCTCGAAGGTGGTTGAAGGCGCAAAAGAAAACAAAGGACCTACGTTTCCTACTCACTCTCCTTCACTGAAGCAACTAAACAATTCTCCAGCCCGTACCGGGCCATCCCTAATCTGGCCTAGGCCCACTTATTCTCCGTCAACTAATATTATTTTATTTTAGAAACACTCCGTGACTATTTTGGAAACGTCGGCTGCCGCATAGACTAGTTAACTTTTTGCAATACAATTGTAGCAGTAAAGATACTAGCGTTTTACTTGGCAAATATAATATTAATTTTATTAATGCTTAATCTATTCTGCGTGAATGTATCGATACTCTTTCGCTTGTTCTATGTGAACTCTCTTACTAGTCGGCTTTTAGTAGTACTAGCATATTCAATGCGATTACTATATTATGTATTAGGTATATAATATAGCATAGCAGGGATAAAAATATAAAACCATCTTTCTTTTAATTTTATAATTTTACCCCTTTCATATCAATGCTTCTCACAATTTATATAGTGGGATATTCTAGAAAAATTATTAAATTTTTAGCAAGTATTATTATATACCACTCTATCATTTGTTTAATTAAGTGGGCCGGAGAAGATAAGTAAATTAATTCATATTTAACGACTAAGAAATACGTGATACATTATGTGTGAGTCTGTACACATTGAAGACGATATAGTTATAAATATGATGTGCGACTTACTCTAAAGATAACCCAAAAAACGCAACTAGATGCACAATTTATCGAATTTAGTTGGGATTCTATTTTCCCATGAATTTTGAGGACATTGGCACGCTAAAATTATGATATATATACTAAAGTTATATTAAAGTAAAATGATACCTAGTATTTGCTTGTTCTCATTATTGACAAGTATATTGACCATTGACTTTGCTATGCTAAAACTATTTATATGCCTAGAAAAGAGATGTCCTGAAACTGAGAAATTCTTACGGTTGCACTGATGGCACTCAAATTAGCCATACTAATTGTTTCAGCAATAAAATAAATATTATCCTACTGTGATCAGTAGTAGATCAATATTGACCATTTCCAACAATCCATAAATTCATTTATTCTATTTGGATTTGCATTTATTTTGTCTTCATTCATCAAATCCATTCGAGCTTTAAATTTTAAATATTATTACTGGATGATCTGATTTTCCCTTTTCTTTCCTCATTTTTTAATTTTCAGGAAATTTAATTAATTAATCCCAATGAGTTTCGAGTTTTTTCAAATCAGCTGTTGGGATCCTATAAAACAGCAACTCTCTTCCACTCCCCCAATCTCTTTCACTCTCTGAAGCTCTGCTCTGCTTCTTTTTTTTTTGTAACTCTCTCTCTCTGCTCTCTGCTCTCTTTTCTTTATCCTCCTCCTGAATACGGAGAGCCACACTATACAATCGTCGTGCCGTCGGCTGTTCGGCCGCCTTCGGCTACGAGGGCGAGTAGGTGGGATGTGGAGTTGGAGCAGTTGGGTTGGTCATGGTGTGTTTGGTTGGATTTGGAATCTTTAGGTTGAGGAGAAATAAGAAAATGGTGAGCATGCAAGGCAAAGCTGAGGAAGGTGAGGCGTTGAAGATCATGTGGATCGGAAGGAGCAAGATGCCTTCTGCAGTTATGGTTAGGACTCGGCCACTCATTGAGGATGGAGGTGCACCATCTTGAAGGGGAATAAGAATTCCAATATTTCCTTTTTTTTTTAGAAAGGCAATCTTGTAAGCTATAGGAATCCTTTTAATTGTAGATAGATGTTCTTTTTTTTTTCTTTTTATTCCTCAGCTAGGTGTAAGTTTTTATGTGCTTGTCATCAGCATTCCCTTTTGTCCAGATTCTGTGACTTAATAATTGTCTCTTTCTAAATGCTCAGAGCCATGTGTTCTTACTCAGTAGCCAGCTCAACAGCACAGTACCCAACTCTGGCCGTAATACAACTAAGTTTCCTAATCAATCATGATAACATAATTGTACTCATAAGTCGGCACTGATGCCAAAATGCACATCATTTGATTCTTTGTCATGCTTGTGCAACTGCCGCAAGTCTCTTTTATTTCACTGTAACAAAGAGTCGCACAATAAGCATATCGTAGTAAACCATTTGGCCTCGAAGAGTAGAGTAGGTGTCTCAAACTGTACATCCAAAGCCAGGCCAAATTATTAACGATAACTAAAAGATGTGATTATTTCTATACAATTCATAGTAGGTAACGCAGTCTAGATTGATGGCCCCGCTTCGTCTTCAGATGAGCAGAAGAAACTTAGACTAGTTTACGCAAATCCAACCTTGTGAAAACTTCTCCCTCTGCCTCTGAATGATGATATAATCAATCAGAAGTTCGACAAAAAAAATTAACTTCTCTCTCAAATTTCGACTAGATATTGCCATTTGAAGTGTGTGACCAGTATTCTTTGACAAGCTCCCGGAACAGAGAACCCTCGGTTTTCATTAGCTTCATAGGTTCATCATACTCCACTAATTTCCCTGAAAACATAAAACAAAGAAAGAGTTCAGAACAATATTAACTAGTATACAATAACTACTGTTCTTGTTTCGTGTTTGATATGAACTCACCATCACTAACAGCAAGCACCATTGTGCAGTCCATCACAGTAGGGATCCGATGGGCAACCGTAATGACAGTGCAATCTGCAAATTCCATTCTGATGGTTTTCTGAAGAATAGTGTCTGTCGCATTGTCGATCGATGCTGTTGCCTCGTCAAGCACTAATATTCGGCTTCTTCTTAGAAGTGCACGGCCCAAGCAAAATAGTTGTCTTTGCCCCATGCTCCAATTTGATCCATCTTCCACAACTGGATACCAAGGTTACCACATTTAATTCACCAACGCTAGTGCCATCTAAGAACAACAACTATGAACCTGATAAAAGAAAAAAAAAAAAAGATCCTACCTATTGAATCCAAGCCCTGATCCTTCTCTTGAACAGCTTCTCGAAGCTGACATTTTTCAAGAACCTGTAAGATGGTAGAGATAGCAAGCCCGTTCAGTAATGACAATCAAAGATGTTATAACAGGAAGAAAGAGATGATTGCTTTCTGTCATGATCCTATAGCAGCACTATATTAATTAGCAGAAGTTTGCAAATTTCCAGTATTAAAGCAAGATTATTCAATCAATGATAAGAACAGAGAAATTAACATATAAATATTTGACCATTTTAAGTTGCAGGCAAGGTTTACTAGATAGAAAGTTTACAGACCAAGCTACTGGATGAAGCTAATTAGATAAGCATACAATTACAAGCTAAGCAGAGACATTCAAAACAAAAAGGTGCTTTAGACTTTTTAAATTGTTAACGGGCCTTTTCACGTTGCGACTAAGGAAGACTTCCTCACATTGTTATAGTATCACCTAATTGAACAGAAATATCTTACCTCCCATATTTGCTGGTCTGTGAATCGTCCAATAGGATCAAGATTATATCTGACAGAGCCATTAAAAAGGGTTGGATCTTGTGGAATGATGCCAAGACGAGATCTCAGATCATGTAGCCCAACCTTCACGATGTCTATGCCATCTATTAGAATTCTTCCTCCAGCCGGCTCAACGAGACGAAACAGTGCGCCAATTAATGTCGTCTTTCCACTTCCCGTGCGTCCTACTATCCCAATTTTGTGGCCACCTTCAAATGTACAACTGATTCCACGCAGTACAAGGGGGGTATCTGGTCTATATCTTATCTGTTCAATAAAAGTCAATCAGCATCTTCATTATATTTTTCAGGCTATTAAAGTCAACAGATAGGGTATATGAAGAAAAAGACACCATGCTACTGATTACCTTCAAATCTTTGATCTCTACTCTACCAACAGAAGGCCAGTTCGGCGGCGGCCGGTTGTCTTCAACTACTTCTGGGGCCTCACTTGCTACATTCATGTACTGATTCAGCCTTTCAACGGAGATGATGTAATTTGCAAGGGTACACTGATTTTGAATAGAGAATACGAGGGACATATTTAAGGAAAGACCATAAGACAGAGCCATTCCGACAAAACCTGCACGAGAGTGATGGACAAACTTTTCATACTTCCAATCGAGAACCACTCCTAAGTTAATTTACAAAAGCAACATGGCCGCAGAACCTAATAGATTGTTACTCACCAGAGCTAAAAGTTCCAGGTGGAAGAAGAGCCATCACAAGGGCCGATGAAGAAAGAACAGCGGCACTCATAGTCTCCAACCGTTGGATCAACCATTCACTTGTTGCAAAATTATAGAAGAATGGACTGCTATCCCTGTCAATAAGCTCCAAATTTTTTGCAAAGAAACGATCTTCCTCCTCGAAGGCCCTGATTGTCACTGCTCCTGAAATTGATTCAGCTAGGTGATTTGCGACAAGAGATCTCGTGGTGCCATTAATCCGCATCAATTCCTTTGCAGAAGCTAAGTAGTACCTCTACGTTGTCAAAAAATACAATTCCACCATGAGTGCTAACAGACACTTCCAGTCCTGAAATATATAATACTAGAGCGTTGAAGTTTACCTGCAATCTGATGGTAAGATAAATCATTGGAACAGAGACGAATAAGACTTCCCAGGTAACAAATGCCAACACTCCGAGATTACTGTAAGCATTTATCGTAGCACTGATACTAAAGATAAAACTAAATGGAACATCAACGTCGACGATGCTTAGATCAGAAGAGACCTGCATGACAGTAGGAGGAGTTATGTATAAATCTTCCTGCTAGATCACTAAGAGAAATTCGTTGAGAACTCTTACCCGACTCAGTATCCTTCCTAGAGGAGTGGAATCAAAAAATGACATTGGTGCACGGAAGAGGGAGCCAACTAACTGAGAAAACAACGATTTTGACGACTGGAGGCCGAGAATAACAACAAGTACAGATCTAGAGAGTAGAAAGATGACTGTCGCAAATCCAATTGCCAAGTACACAACAATCAATTTCAATGTGCTAACGTTTGGGTTTTGGACGTTGGCAGCCATCCATGAGTTCTGTGAGATCTGCCCAGAAAGAAATATCAAATGAGAAAGAGCAGCAAGTGAGGCATACAAGAAACCCTTGTTCTGATTTAGGTACTGCACGTAAGGCCTTAGACCTGTATCACCCATCTCCCTCTCCTCTTTCTTAATCAACTGATCCACTCCTGACGGTTTCACTATCTCTTCGTGTTTGCCGCTGGGGATTTTATTGATCTCTCTTGTAACAAGTGTCTGGATAATTTTGTTAGGAACCATTTGGTCAAGCCTTCTTTCAAATCCAACAGTGTCTTTGTGTGCATTGACGAGGTCCCGAAACTCCTTGCAAGAAGCCATCAGTTCTTGATAAGACCCAGAACGCAGAACCTCCCCGTCGGACATTAACTGCCAAGAAGAGACATTTGGATTAATATTATGACTTTCTAACTCAGAGACAAAAAGAAAATCAAGAACTGGCAGGTAACCAACCAAAATAGAATCAAATACTGGCAGAAAATCAACTTGGTGAGTCACCAAGAGGACCGTCTTGTCAGATAGAGCTCCCATGACATATTCCTGCATCAGGCGAAGCACAGCTTTAAAGAAGTTCACGAAGTCAGAGAAGGAATTAATAGTGATAATAAATAAAAGAAAAGTACATTAAAAAGGCTCGTTGCAGTATGGGCATCAACAGCGCTGAAAGGATCATCCAGAAGATATACATCAGCATCTTGGTACAATGCACGGGCAAGCTGAACACGCTGCTTTTGGCCCCCACTGAGATTTATCCCTCTCTCTCCTATTTCAGTAAGGTCACCGAAGGGTAACATCTCAAGATCCTTTACTAGAGAAGACCGTTCCAGTGCTTCCTGGTACCTTTGCTTATCCATGACAGACCCAAATAGGATATTCTCTTGAACGCTGCCTGTTTGGATCCATGCAGTCTGAGAAACATATGCTATTCTCCCAACAACTTGAATCTGTAATTTATTGGGCGCAAAAAGAGAAGAGATTATTAAATATCAAGATTAGTTGTAAGTTTGGTACTTCTTCAACTCCTGAAGAAGAAAGAGAATCAGTAACAGAAAGAACATACCATGCCCTGGGTCTTTGGAATCTCTCCCAGAACTGCTGCCAGGAAAGTTGATTTCCCCGAGCCAACTTCACCGCAGATCGCCACCTTCTGCCCAGCTACCACCTCTAAAGTTATATTCTTCAGAGTGGGCCTCATTGTGTTCTCGTCCCACGAGAAACTGCAAGACTTGATCATTATTGAGTGCTCGACGTCCGTGTGATACTTCCTTCTGACTTGCCCACTTTGCAGTTCCGGTGCATCGAGAAACTTAGAGATTCGAGCAAACGCAACCTTTGCCTGAATCACGATTCCGATGACATCTGGTATCTGCCTGACTGGGTCTTGAACTAGGCGCAGAGTCGCCACAAAGGTGAAGACATTGCTAGGATCAAGAGGTATTCCGAGGAAATAGCAAGTTGAAAACGTAGCAGCAGAAACAAACACAGGAGATGACCAGAAGAGGACGCTATTGTATGCCTTCCTAAGCTGAAAAGCTGACAACCATTTGTATTCTACTTCCCTCAACCCTTCTATAACCTTTTTAAAATGTCTTTCCCAGGCATAGAGTTTCAATACCTTCATATTAACCAACGCCTCTGACATAGCTTTCAACCTCATATCTTGAGCTTCCATGAGCTTACTCTGAAACCGATGCTGCAGCTTCGCCAGAGGAGCATTGCAGAGCACAGTAAGCACGATCACAACCATGGCCGAAACCGTAGCCAGACCCACAGCATTATAGAGAATTACCAGAGCTATGCAGAGTTGGATGCTCGTCGTCCATGTCTGATGAAACCAGAAGGGGAATTCCCCTATCCGATAGGCATCCACAGTAACATAATTCATGATCTGACCAGAAGAATGGTTCATCTTTGCCAAGTTGGATAGCTTTTGTTGTTTCTTATAAATAGCTGCTGATAGTAGAGATCTCACCTGAAGTCCTATCCTTCGGGTGCAGAAGTACCATTGTCTTTGTGATAAGGATTCTAAACACTTAGCTAAGAACATTCCAAGAGCCAAAACATAACCTTCATACCTGAAAGACTCTTCTCCGAGTGACACTTTAATGAAGGCTTTTAGGAGTATTGGGCCGGAGGAGAGCGTAAGTACCTTCAGCAATGCGAAGAAGGCAGAGACCAGGATATCTTTCCGATGACATGAAACAATAGTCCAGAGGATTGATGATGACCTGGTGCCATGATTTCTTTGCTTCTTACTGTTCAATTTCTCTATGAATAAAGAGTAACAGCTCTCCGCTCGATCTAATGGGTCCAGCCGGGGTATCTCTTTCTCTTCCAGGGGCTTCGCGTATCCCTTCTTCATCAGAGGGTTCAGCCACCAAAATGACATTTTGCTGAGGAACCCAGCGCTGGCAAAAGGAGTCATACATTGCTCAGAATCGATTCCACTTGCCTGACGTCCAGAATTCAGAGGCTTATACAGAGTGTCGTCAAAAGTTTCAGAGCCCTCTTCATTTCTGCCCTGCTTGTATCTATAAACCAACAGCAGCACAGCGCCTGGGAGGGATAAAACATCTAAACAAGCCTTCACAGATGTTTTCTTCTCTTCAAGGATATAAAGGACAGAAGAAAAACAGATGAATCCCAGGAAGAGGGTCGTAATCGCTGACCAAAATCTAACCAAGACCGTGCCAAGAAATGGAAATCTGATGCTCGTTACCAAGCTGATTAGTAGCATATAAGATCCCTGAGATAAAACTACAATCCACGAGTGCAATGGATAAAAGGGCATTTCCCTCCTATAATTCTCCATCAACATCCATGAACAGAGTCCAAGATAAACCAATCCCAAACAGCCATTGTACACCGCAGAGGATAGCTGTAGATGTGAAGAGAACCTAAAGATGCGCCGCACAACGACGTCTCGCTTTGAAAATTTGATAACGAGATTGAGAAGGAGTGCAAAAAATAGCAGCAAACTGGTGGAGATCACCGCTATATTGTTCATGCAAGTAGAAGAGTAGAATAATCCACGGAATCCACATGCATCGCCGCCATGGTTGGAACAAGAAGACCTTCCACAAAAATCCATCCAAGTACCTGAAACAGTTGAAAATTTAGAGAAAAACTATTGGCATATATATGTTACTACATCAGTAATATAATATTGCGACATGAGTGCAGGCATACTTGGGAGTGGATGCATCTCGTTCGCGCTCTTGCTATGTCAATCCCTTCTCTTTCTACAGTTTTCACATTAATGATTAAAAATCTTAAAGACCAAGTTCCTATTATCCAAATATCTAGACAGTCCAAGATGAATCAACCAATCTCTATGAGAACATGCAGCAAAACAAACAATTGAGAAATAAAAGAAGAGAAAAATGATCACACCAGCACCTCTGATAAACATTCAATGCCAAGAATAGCAGCGATTCTTGATCCAAAGATGAGAAATGAATAATTCTTTTTGTCTCCACACATGAGAATCATTATTAAATCTACTGCTTGCTATAAACTATCAATAACACTGCTTGCTATAAACTATCAATAACACCAGCCAAATTCCAGTGGACTGCACCACGATCTGAGAAAGAAGCTACAAATCGCGACGTAACTAACCTTCTTGCCTCACAGAGTCCAATTCCCAACCAAAAAAGAAATAAAGTTAACGAAGGGTTCATCGAAAAGACATTAGCGTGCACCTCGTGGTGGAGGCTATTTATGGTCTACGTAGATTATGCGAGCTTTTCTATAAGTTTTATTTTTATTTATTTTTCTTATTCCGTCACTGCTCACGTCTTCTGCGGCCAAGCGTCGAATGCTCATCTCTCTTCGTCTCCGTGTTCTTTGTTTCATCCATACCTTTTTGTCTTCGATGAATTATGAGCCTGTAGGTTATTAATTTGGTACCTAGGAATTAATATTTTCTAATAAATTCACTTGAAAAGATATATATTAGAGCAAATATCGAATAAAAGAGAGTCACAAATGGGCCAAATCTTTTAAACTTATCAACTACCTTTTTAATGTGACAAAGGTGGTTCATAAGTTCCCTAGGGGATAGTCTTACAGTATTATGAGGTAGTCCGACAATTTTGGGATATGTCCGAAACTATCTTGGGTATTCATCTTTCCTTTTAACCGAGATGGGCTGTTAGATAATGGAGATTGGTTGTTAGGGGACTTGGTTAAAGAAGAAAAAAAATTCAGGGAATAATATTAATGCATTTATTCTTACTATTATTGTAAATTCTCTGTGTCAAATATGGAAGATTCCGAATAGTTATATATTTAAGGATGATAAGTGCTATGTCTACTAATTTTTGGAGAAATATGTTAACAAAACAAACCAAAGATAATAGCATCATAAATATTAAATGACATCCCCCTAACATTGGAATAATTAAGATAAATATTGATGGTGCTTTTGACCCTAGAACTAAATAAGCTAGTGGGGATGGATCTTTACTGATTTTAATGCATGTGTTTTTATTGGCCGAAGAAGGTTTCTGCGATGAAATTGAAGCCATTCAGAAGCTTGGGCACTGTGGGAAGCCAATGTTAAAAGCTAAGAAGTGTGGTTTCCTAAGAGTGATATTGGAAACTGACTCTTTGTTTCTTATTCAGCTTCTTAACCAATAGTAAAGCCCGTGGAGATGTAAAAGGATTCAGAATGATTGTCGATATTTGATTTCGACTTTCACTCATCTGAATATCAAACATACTTATAGGGAGACAAACAAAACTGCTCACTGGTTGGCAAATTACAATAAATATAAATTTTTTATCTTTTGTTGGGATGGCTGACTAGTTATCCTTAGGATGTATCATTTCCGAGACTGCTACGATGTTTGTTGGGATTTCTTTTAATAAATTTTAATTATGTGTTTAAAAAGAAATAGGGGGATATTAAGAATGGACAAATTTCGACAACTTTCGGGCCTCACAAAAGAACAAGAGGAATTGATACATATGCAGGGACGAAGATAATCCAACTCAAACTTTGGGTTTCAATCAAATACAGCTGTTGGGTATTTGCTGTTTGGCGTTAAGCATCTTGGCTCATTTCTCCATCGACGCGAGTCGAATATTGTCGTTCAGATCTTACACTGGCACCATATAAGCATGATTTGAATTCTTTGTCATTGTATGGAATTTTCTCCCACTTAAATTTTCTAACTCTGACTTAGGAAAGCTTAGATCTTTATGTAACTTATGCTTAGAATCTATAAATAAATAAAAAGTTAGATATCTAATAGTATACACATCACATCCACGTCACATCCACATTCATTTTGTATTTACCTCTGTCATCACACAAGACATTCTTCCTCTGTCTACCGAAAAAATAAGTTGGCGAGTAAGGAAGATGGAATTGGTCATTCTATTCCTGGCCACGGGAAGAGAATATGTAGATGCTATATTATATACACTGGTTTTGACATTGTTTGTTTTAAGTTTAGGGACGAATATAGTTCAGTAACTAAATAATTTTTTTTTATATCTAATTAAATTTATTTTTATAAAAATAAAACTAATTAATTGAGTTTGAGATTTAGTCTTAAATTAAATAACACATTACTTACTTACTTTTTCTTTTAAAGAAAAGTGGAGTTCATTTTCAAATATTTATTTTACATGTTTAATATATATTTCAACTGGACTAGATGTGTTTAAACTTTATTGACTCATTCACTCTTTTTATATATAAATTTCTCTTTAATTTTCTTTATAAAAAATTGAAAATTTTTATATTTAAAAATTATAATTTTCAACCACACGTAACATCATATTTAGAATTTTAATATTTACAAATAAACTTTAAAATATTTTTTTCAAAAAGTAAACTCCCAATAAAAGTGGCTCTAATTTTGACTGACTTTGTCCTGACTCACTTGTCACCTAACTAACCTAGATGCATGGCTCAAAATGCCCTTTGACGGACAGCATTAGATCATCACGACTTGCGCACCGATGGTAGTAAATTTCTACTAAGAAGAAAATAATAACAAGAGGACTGTGAATTGCAAAGATCGTACGATTAAATATTGGGACATCTATTTTTACTTTTTTGACAAGAGGAGCTGAGAGACTTGACTTAGATTAATTAAAACATCTTAGGGTTAGAAAGTCTCCGTGATTCAGTAAAACTGTGCAGTGACACAAAATGTTTCGAATGGAAAAAATCACATACTTGAGCTTTAGTTTGACAGCAATGATAAGAAGTTTCAGCAACCTCTGGGCTTCTGCTTCAAGGGCAGAACGCACCTCAGCTGGTCCAGCAGAGGTCAGCTAATTGGGGCCCTCTAAACACTGCTCCAACTCTAGCACTTCTATCCAAAAGGTCCCAAGACCAGCATTGGGGTGTCTACTATTTAGTAATACCTCTAAAAAGTAGAAAGACTAAAGAGCTGGGACCAAGATTAAGAATATATATATATATATATATATATATATATAAACTTGGAAGGCGGCTTTCAATCAATTGTTGCTGGTACTTGTGTGGGGACTTAATACTATTTAGACCATACAAATTGCTACTATTTGAGAAAATAAAAAAAGATACGTATAAAATTTCAAGCCAACACGTTACTTTTTAATCATCCAAGAATATCTTTGAGATAATATTAATCGTTTCTTCAGACACAGGACCCATTAATATGAAGGTTAATTAAATCATTTATGGAAGTGCTTGGTTTTGTTGTTGTTTGTTGGAGTATTCTTCATTCAGCTATCAGCTATGTATGTATTTTTAAGAACAAATTGCAAATACACCAGCATAAGAAGTATAGAAAAAACTGTGAATCTGTGATGTCTCAGTTCAACCCTCATTACCTTTATAATAGCAGATACATGTGTTAACTCCCAGTAAAAAGTTGGCCCAAGTTCAGCAGAATTTCTGACAACCAAAAAGAGATTGAAAAAGTAAAACTCACAGAAGGATTTATCTAATCATCTCATTTTTGTCGCAATCTTTGTGCCCAATCTTACCAATTGTAAGTTCTTAATAGTCGAGAACAAGAAAGCCACTACTGGAAAATAACGAGAACAAAACTTTGATTTGAGTTGAGATAAATGGGCAAGAATTAAAATTAAGCCAGCCTGGTTATGAAAAGATTCAGCAACTCAGACTCTCCAGAAAAGAGATGAACAAAAAAGAAGCTGTTGCTTGAAAACAATTTAATTTGTATTTTATTTTCACTAGTGGAGCATAAATGTGGCTATGAATTTATCTTCAATTTTCGGAAAATTATGAGTTTCCCTTCTATTGCAGAACTAGAAGCAGAATTACGCCATGATTGACTTACTCCGGTTCAAAAATTGGCTACACTATTCTAAACGAAAGTTTACGTAGAAATTTCAAATGGCAAACTGGGACTAGTTAAACAAAACAACTCTAACAAAGAGGTATTAAAAACGGAATATCTCCGTTAAAAAATTAGATTCGTATTTCTTAGGTTCGCTTATGCACCGCGATCATATTAGAAACTAATCGAGGATAAAAAGGAAGCAGATGAACGATGAACTTAAACTGATCAAGGCAAGTAAATTTCAATTGAATAAAGCTAATGATTCGATTAGTAGCGTTATTGGAGGACGAATGCGCGAGGGAGAGCATTTGTAATTATGTCTTTTGAAACAGAAGAAGTATAGAACATTTGTTTCAATATATTTGTAATTATGTCTCATCATTTTGAGTCAGAAAAGCTGATTTCATTATATTTTGATTCTAATCACTTATTGAATGCTTTATCTTTTATATTTAAACAGAAAAAGAAGATGTGTTTAGATAAGAGAATGTGTGTGCATATATAAAACTTTCTAGTCTTTAAAATGTGTAATTAGAGAAGCATTAGGAAACCACTACCGGATATATATATATATATATATATATATATAAAAGATAGAAACTGGTTGGTTGTGATTAACATTTGGAATTATAATTGGGTACAAAAGTATTTGTCTTTTTTTTTTCTTGTTGAAAATTTTATCAAAAACACCATAAATTTTAGATTTATTATTATTCTGCTCTGGCATTTTGTTTTTATTACCTAAAAATCTCATGGAGTAAAGCATATTACATTTCTTTTATAAATAAATAATTAAAATTTTGAAATACTCCTCTTTTGTCCTAAAAAAATACCTAAAATTCCAATAAATTATAACATCCCAGTGATGGGCCATTAATGAAAGCCACTCTGGCCTCTGAGGATATGTTGAGTTCCTCTTACGAAGCCCGACCCACGAATAGATTGTGTTACCATTAATAAGCATGCAAGATCTTTTAAGTGCATGAACTGTTTGAAGTCTAAGGCAGGGTATTCTAATTTGCAAGTTGCCAAGTTCTAGCTCTACCAAGTTTCATTTCTTATCAACTTTTTAATGTGAGGTTGGATATTATTAACCTAGACATATGACGAATAATTCTTCACCAATTTCGATCCGCAGTATATGCTTATTCTAAATAATTGATGACCTACTTAAAAATTAGCGTGCCACCATTCAATTATATCAAGTTTGATTAAGATTGATTGTGGTTCAGATATTATGGGCGAAGTTATGGGCCAAATAAATGTCTTTCTCTAACCCCAATACGTACTCAAGATATGTCTATTGGTTTACCAAATGGTATTAAGCATTAAAACTAGAGAATATGTACTGCATTTATTCCTAGCTAGTTGATGTAGTTTGTGATATATACCCACTAGAAGAGAGATTGTTATCCCAAAGTCAAGGAAATTTTGTAAAGTAGAGCACGGTGTGATACTAAAAAACCAATAAAATTAGCAGTAAGAAAAGAAGAGCATGGCGTACTTTTTGGTATCCTAACATATAAGATCTTATTGTCTTTTTATCCCATTTTAGATGCATATATTAGAACGTAGAACGTGAGCAGTAGGACCACAATGAGATGCATGGATGCAATCATACAACATTAGATGGAATTTTTTTTTCTACTGTTAATGATGCAGCCACACCAATCGTGTGGCTATTCTATTTAATTTAACTCTTTTACTTGCATTCCACTACCAATTAACGCGACGATCTAAAGTTTAACGGCTAGTTTAAATGCCATGATTCCCCATGATGGCCAAGACATGGCTTAATTTATCCCTCGTCAGATGAAGGTCAAGAATGAGGAAATTCTAATGCCATGATTATAGTTCCATTGTCAACACATCTGGGTCGTGACAATGGAACTATAAGTCTATAATGTAAGAGCAATGGGAATTATTTTCTCTCTTAAAATGGTAAAGAAGACGGCATTAAATGAAGGTCTACTTAAGGTATTACAAAATTTGCAAATTTGTATATTAATATTGGGACTGTTTAAGCATGAACAGTGGCGAGATGTGAAAAAAAATTGTGGCGAATAGAGAAATCAGATTTATTTTTTGACATCTTGCTAATTAATCTAAAAGTTTAAACTGTTAGAGAATGATACTTTTTATATTATATAACACTTTTTAACCGTTAATGTTAAATGACAGTGCATCCGTATTAGTTAGGAGATTTATCTTAGAATTGTACCGAAGCATTTCCTCTTTAGTACAGCCAATCAGCCATACATGTTGTACTTCTCTTTCTTGTACTCCGTAACGATTACCATCGTCGATGTTATTTTAAGTATATCATGGCGTTCTTTCATTGAGGTAGCAGGTGCTGACCTCCTTTAATGCAGTTTGTGTGTTCTGATTCCACTCCTATGTGGACTTGGTAATTTTTAATCACCTCTATAGTGCAGGCAAGGTAATGTCATGGTGCAACTAAGTAATGTCTGCTTGGTATCTGTATTATGATCGAATAGATTATGGTATCACTTGTAATTTCAATAACTTATCCAGAGAGTGGCAGGGAGTGATATTAAGTCAGCTAAGGTTCCAAGAAGCATCACTTGGAATAATAACCCGTGCACTGGGTCACCATTTGGCACTTAATCAGCAATCTACCCAGAGTGGGATATTCCAGATTTATACCAACTAATTCATGTGCATACGTGTGTCTGAGCTAGCTGAATGGTACTCTGAATCTATAGCAATTAATGCGTAGGAAGATATAGTAGTATTTAAACTTCTAAGAAACTAAGAAGAGTTCAGAGTCTTATGCATTTCATGTTTGTAAGTAGTAAACAAATGGTTTCATTTGACAGCGAAATGAATGCTGATGATGGACCTATTTATTATTCGTAGTAAAGAGATCATGATCTAGCCACTAATTAGGTGGGTATTATGATTAATATAATTGATACGCGGAAGCTAGATCGTGCAGCGTACGTAATACGTAGACCCTCAGGAGCAAATGGTAATTAAAAGAGATGAGATGTCGAGCGTATGCATGCATGCATGCATGGTCCATGATATGGTCGTACCCATGCATAGAAGCAAGCTTTCGTGATCCAACTTCTTATGGCATGATCATCATCACCATTTACCACCACCACTTGGCTCTCACGTGAGTGAACTCGTTTCTTGTAATACTAAAATGCCACGTGCGACTTCAGTCAACGACACAATACAGTGAGAGCTAGCTCCTCGAAAGCCATGGACTCCACGTCATATAGCATCAGATAAGCCGACTGCTAGTCGACACGCGTCCTCCTCCTTGTAGGGTTTTAGAAATACTAGTTTTAGGTCCCCAGTCGATGACTGCCCGCCATTAAATGGCCCTGTTAAGGGAGACACCGGCTGAGGCGGTCATCCGCTTGCCTGACTCGGGCCTTGGGCCGGTTTCACGTCCATTTGTTATTGTTATTATCATTATTATTATTATTATTATTATTATTAGCATTCGAGAACTCTTTGATGCATTTATGTTTCCTTTCGCTTATTCTCCCGTCTTGTGCACTTCCCTCTTGTACGCGATCACTAAGTAGCCTAAAAGACTCTTTCCCGTGTGCTGCAATGGAAGTGTGATCCTAAGTTAGGAGAAGGTTATGAGTAGAACTTAATTGGTTTTCTGTGGGCACGTAACAAGTTAGATCAAATGCCGAAGCATGTAACTGTTTGCAAGTTAGTAATGTTACTCTAAGATCTTTACATTGTTATATATGAATCAAGTAGAGATGTTTAAAGTGGGGCTAGCTTCACTGTTTGATGAATCTGTAGGGTTAAACAAGAATCAAGAAGTAGAGTATAGACATTTGAATTATAAAATTTGAGAAGAAGCAAATCCAATCCCTCCTAGGAGTAAAGAATTGTTTTTCTATCTGAAGAGTGAAGTTTTGCGTCTGAAATTAAAATTTCTATATAAAAAAAGAGTTGCAGTATTACGGTTATTATGCAACTTGATAAAGATACAGATGAAAGTTGAATTAAACTGTGGGCCAACTAGTTCTTTAATTCCTTTATCCAAGTGAGCCCCTTGGTTCACCAAGTATATAAGCCAAGACTTAAGAATAAAGAGTATAGTTTTTAAAATTTTAATTTTTTACCGTCAGATCTCTCTTTATTTTTGGCATTTGTATGGTGATGGAGGAGGATTTAAGAGATTCCAATATCAAGATGTAAAGATTAATATACTAGAGCATGACCTAGTGGCTCTGACATTATGGACGTCTTAAAGGAGTTTTATTAATTTATTATTGTCCAATGCCAAGTCGAGGTTATTCTTCGAAACCCTAATCAAAATGTAGTACTTAGGCTGGAGGACAAATGAGATGCATGGATGCAACGTACAAATAGATGATGATTAGTTCTTTTATTTATTCTACTTCTAACGGGTGCCTAATTAATTAACTGTAACGTGGTTATATATCTCAGCTCAACACGCCAATTAGTGCATATCACTGTGACAATCTAAAGGTCAACAGCTATATCGGAGGCATGATTCTTGCTTTAAATGCAAAGAAACAGCTGTTATAATTAAGAACTAAAGTGAGGCTAAGACATGGCTTTATCAACCACGAATAGCCATTATTATCTTACTAATTATGGTAGTTAAAATGAAAGTCAAACACACATCCCAACTTAAAATGGACATCTTTAATCTTTTCATGTAGTTGACAACGGAACTCTAAGATAATTAGAAACATGACAGCTTATTTCTTTATTTGGCCAAGCAGATCGCATTCTATGAAGGTTTACTCCAGCACTAATCATACAATTTATAATTGAGACCCACTGAGCTTGAATTCTTTTGGGCACATAGTAGAATCTTTGTTTCCATTTGCTTCCTAATATATAATATCATTGGGATTATTTATGAAATTGATGTGATTTTATTCTCCTAAGAGGTCTTTGTTAACTAATCAACTACTCCAAAAGTTTTAAGTTATTTAGAGGTAATATTTTTCATATTTATATTTAAAGAAAGATTTTATATTTTAAAAGTAAAAATGTGCATGGTAGGATTTTAACCCATAATTTCTTAATCTGGTACTATGTTAACTACCATTATCTAAATAATTTAAGCTTTTAGAGTGTTTCATAAGTTATCATGGCATCATAATAGAGATTCAGAGTTTAAATCCTTTTAGGCTCGTCTGTCACTTAAAATATAAAACTTCCAACCCTTATAAATCAAATCCATTTCTTAGACTCATAATAATTTCTCAGCAAAAAGCAAGGATAAATTAAGTATGAAATATAAAATTATAGTTCGCTAATCGTCCCGAGTACCGTTGAATCGAATGTGTTTGTAAAGCAGATAGTGGTTCTCCAAGATGGGTGACTTAGAATAATTGCCCATGCATGGATACTCTTTTCTGGAAGACAGAACTTGAGAGACATAGGAAAGTCCGTATCTATTGGAACTTTATTTATCAAAATCCAGTGACATATTCCACGTTTATAGTAGCTAACGTGCATCCATGTATGAGAGAGAGAGAGAGAGAGAGAGAGAGAGAGAGAGAGGGAGAGAGAATACCTATGATCTAATGAGAGAAAGTACTTGTCATATAATAATGAAGTCCAGATAAGCTAAATGATAGATTTATGCGGCAATGTGGGAGTGCAGGCCCATTAAATGTTCTCCATGTCCTCGCTCGACCTGAGTTTGATAACAATTATAAAATTATTGCACATGAAGATATATTTTTGTCTAGGTATAACCTGCCACTCTGCCAGCGTTTGATAAACGTGACTCGACTTCATCTTTGTAGGTTATGTTCGCTTTGCTACCAAAAAATAGTTATATTATAGTTCTAGTGTTATTATGGAGCACTAGATCCGTAGTGAATGGAGATTATCACATGAAGCATATATAGTAGAAGAAATAAGATCGTGGATTGTAATAATTTATCTTACAGAGAACTGATCAAAGATAGCGAAAAAGGAAAAGCTGACACAGAAATAAGATAGTGTTAATTTCTTGTTACAATAGAATTTCAATAAAAGTCTCAACTTTCTTCGTAGGGTTTGAACTGATAACAAAATTCCCAATCTTTTTATGGTTTGCATTGGCCTTATCGTTCTCTTCAATATAGGCAAAAGTTGTGTGAGGAGGATAGAAGAAAAGGATAAATTAATTTAACAGTGAAATGAATGCTACTGCTGCAGATTCTAGCCCGTTCCAACGCTTTGAATGCCTCGTATATAAAGCATTTCATACTACACGTACCGCTGCTTTACCTATTATGTGTGATAAACCAGTTCGTGGCCTAAACAAGGGATCTGCACTAATTCATAACTCTAGATTTGCGATTTAATTTGCTATGTTAGATTAATGGTAGGAAACAGTCAAATTAATGCTAAATGCAAGCGCCAAGCTTGCACTATATGTAATTAAGCAAGTGTAGAACATTGACTACAGAGTAATCAGGGATGCTAATTTTTATCCCAAGTATTGGATCTCCATGTCTCAAGCAAAAAATTCAGTTGCCTTACATCACATTCTGATATAATGTAGAAGTTATTTAATTAATCCGACTACTTCAGCAGACCTGCTACTGCGAGTGTTAATTAAAAGGTAGAACGTTAGGCTGTAGTTTAAGACATGTTGAAACATTACCTTCACAATTTAATTTTGCTATTTGCGGTGTAGTAACTAATCAAATCAAGTTTAATTCTGCAACAAGTTTTAAGCAGATTTGGATGGTTAGAACTGAAACTATATATTCATGCCACAGTGTATGCAAGCAGTAGTAGCACATCTTCGATCTTTCAGGTAATGCAAGGAGACGAGTTCAAATTCTAGCTTGTTCGATTCATAGAGGGTCGGCTACACGGTTCGCAAATAAAAGTTGGCCGTCCTACAATGGCATCTTAATGGTGCCTTTTTTTTCTTCGTATTTAGTAACTTTATGATATATAGATAATGATCTTTAGGTATAACGTACGCTATAATTCTTGATTGTTATGTATATAGGAATGCTTCATATATGCTTCTTTCTGCAAATCAAATAACTTAGATTACGGTTGTTCCCGGTAGATTATTAGCTACAAGTGAAGACAACCATGAAATATTAATATTGCTTACATACATCATTACGAGGATTTCGACGTTCGATTAAGCTCTCTTCTTGGGCCAACTTGGGATTTGGTCATGTCTAGTGCTTGTAGATTTGGCTCCAAAAATCCCCTGTGCCATGCTGCTCAGCTGTTAGTCTGGAGAACACAACGATTAGAAGAAGTATAATATGAATTAACCTTTAATCTAAAGGAGGTCTCCTTTGATTAATTAGATCCATTTTGTTGCCCATAATATGAATTTAATACTATTGCATTTAGAATAGATGGACCCATGTCCTGTTGTATTACTAGTTAGTACCCCATTACGCATTGTCCTACTGAAGAATCTCAAATCTACAATATAAAAACCCCTTGCTTCAAAAGCCTAGGTATATATAATACCCATCTCATTAAAATGAGCAAGAGCTGGACTTGTAGGGTGGTTGGTATACTTCTTTCTTTCTTGGGACATAGGGTAGGTGATTTAGTTAGAGGGAATAGTTTGTTGTACTTGCAAGTGATTTGGAACTTTGGCTTGTAACGAGGACAAGAATAGAACCACGAAGCTGGCTACCATAAAGGATCCCAGTGGATGATGATGTGGCCCTTGCTTGCTCTACACGTGGAAGGGCTCATGGGTTCGCTGGGATTGTTGTCTAAGTGTTTCATGCATCTTTTTGGTGTACTATGTACGGTGATATCATTTTAATTGCTGAAAAGAATGTGCACTATTGTAGCAAACTCTTGTGGGTGTTTGTTGTCTGGTCTCAAAGATGAGAACCATGCTTGCATGTTTTATGGTTGTTTGTTTGGTCCTTCGTGAATTATTGTTGTTGGACAAAACCACTTCGATCGAACCCGAAATTGGAGAATTATTAATTTCCTGATAAGATGCAAAAGTTGTCAAATCTCTTTTGTTATTTTTTGTTGTGCAAAATGCCCAAATGGGTGAAGGACGTGTAAGCAAGACCTTCACCCCCAAATGCCACAAATGGGAATAGTGAAAGAAAACCAATACAAAGCTTGAGAAAAACTTCAAATAGATGTTAATGGTGATAGAATAGCACTAACCAAAATCTAATCACGGATTAACACCCTAATGCAAGCAATCACCAACAATGAAACAATGTAGACAATAGAGAGAGAGAGATAAAATTTACGTGGTTCGGCGATGTGCCTATGTCCACGGGCAGAGCAATTTTTTTTACTATACAAATTCCTCACTTACAAAAAGTTTAACAACTCTAATCACTCTTAATACAATGGTGGCTCAACCCTCATAAATATTTTTTCAACTAACCAGCCATAAAAACACTATTTAGTATTTATTGTCAGGTTCAAATTTGAAAATTTTTCTCGTCGCGTTCGAACGCCCTCGGTATAGTAGAACCAAAGAGCGTTCAAACGCAAGAGGGGGCCGTTCGAACGCCTACAGAAACAACTGCTCTCGGGTTGGCCCGCGTTCGAACGCGGCTGGGCCATTCGAATGCATGCATCAAAGACAGCTATCTGTCTGGAACTCGTGTTCGAACGCCCCCAGGGCTCGTTCGAACGCCCCCAGGGCTCGTTCGAACGCGCGACACAGAAATACTGATACATACTGAAAATTTGCTGAAACTAAATTTGAGCCAATTTTTAATATTTTTATTGTCTTAAAGTACGGATTGCTTTTACAACTAATTTTGAAAGACAAAAGGATGTATTTAATTTCAGAAATTTCATTTCTATTATTGATGGACACGTTTATAGATTTAACCTATATAGTTACAAATGTGTTGAAACATTGATATTGTAGAGCCAAGTCATCCACAAAGTAAATTAATTGATTGTGTGAGTGCCAGTAGCATTTCCAGTGTTGCTCGGGGGTTTTTTTTTTTTCATCTCCCGATGTCAGGCATCCTTTATTTTCTTTTTTTCACCTCTAGTTAATTTGACTAGATAGAGGGAAGGGGTCTCTCTCTTCTATTATTTAATTTCAGAAATTTCATTCTATTATTTCCAACGAAGGTATTCAAGTTGGCTGCCTCTCCTCTTTCTTTCGGTTCTAGCATAGGAGGCACTTCCTCCTCCCTCACATTGAATTCCGACATCAAGAGACTTTTGCCATGTCGTTGCATTCTTCTTTGGCTCCTCCATATAATCGTCTTTGCCTAGTGTTGTTGGTTGGCTGTTTCTTTTATCCAACTAATTTGTTGTTTGTGGTTTTTCGGCACCTGACCTTTTATCCTAACTTCCTTTAGATTCACATATGATCATGGTGTCTGAGCCAATAAAGATCATGATAAAGACATTAGACATTAAAACATTTGCGCCTACGTTTTCATTTGGCTTATGCCTTCTGTTATCTTTTGTATGTCCTTGACGTTTAATGCTTATTTTGCAGCTTGTGTAGCCAAGTCTAATGTGTTAGATTGTATTATATATTGCTGGTTGTATTTAAATGAATTTTTTCACCAGCTAGCTTTCCTTTAAAAAAAGAAAAAAAAAACACCAACAAAATGGCATAAGTTTAGATATTAGTTACATAACAGTAGTGCTCTCTTGCTTTATGGATTTTTGACTTAAATTCTCGGTACATTATACTTTTCAGTTATTGTACCCGTGCACTTATTAAAAGGTCTTTCTCTCTACACATGGCCTATTAAGAGATAAGAAGATGAATCCATGTGCTAGCCTCTGAGCATAGCTAGTGATTCTAAACTCCCTAAACTAACCCACTAATTCCCACAAGCATTCCGCACAAAAAGAGGTTAATTTGATAGATATATTAAAGTAATACAATAGGAGGTGAAACTAGAGCAACTCAAGAGTTGTTCAGGTTTTACTTTGCTTAAAGTTCTTCACTAATAAAAGGAAGAGAATTCAAATATTTCATATATTAACGAAGAGGATTGATATCTTATCCAGAAGCAAAAGAAAAGTAAAATTATATTATAGATATAAGGCCCACGTTTCTATGGAGAGTAGTACATAAAAATAATTCCTTCTTGGTACTTGGGATTAAATTTTAGCATGGGAGCTAGCTGATTAAGCCACCTCAAAGCCAATCATGTATCGTAATCTGGTGCTCAAGGGCTAGCTTTGCATTACCCTTCACAGATCTATTCACTGTCTGCATTAATTAGGTGTATTATGATAGGCTCAAGTGCATTAATTAGTGCAGGGATGATTGAGAAATCTTTGAGAACTGCAACAACTCTAATTGTTTAATGTTATGTAATTCAATTAAAAGAGACCAAGAAAGAATACATTGTGTTTCGCAAAATAATTAGTCATCCACTATCTACATACAACTATCCAGTATCTTGTTTTCAGGAGGAGGATAATCCATACCCACTACTTCATTTGTGAGTACAAATTAAATAAATAACAACCTCTCACTAAAACAAGCCATATCTAAGAAAAGAAGAGTGAATACATGGATGAGGTTTTGGACTTCCCAATGGCAGATACGTTAGAAGTCCAGAAAAGATGGAACTAGGTTTTGTACCTTAGCTGAACAAGAGACCAAAGGCTTGATGCTCCAACAACTCATCCTTAATATGTCTCTTAGGGACTCGTTCCAATGATCAAGCACTTGAGCATAAATCCAAACAAAGTTTTGCCCCCACTAAGGCATGGTCATACATGGCCTCTACCCAACCATTTTGTCGAGCCTTAGTGATTTGCCTCATCTGTCATTTTGTGGCTGGCCTCCTGCATCACTTCATTTTTGGCATCTTAATAGTTTTATAGTATTAGTTGGTGTTGGTATATATAATGGATTTGGCCATTCCCATGTACATACACACCATTCCATGAGTTGAAATCTCCCAGGGCTGTCATTAGTTTATGTTTGTAAGTTGGATCACTTGTTGCTTTTACTTCCCTACGTTTAGTGTTAATTTTTGAGTTTTTGACTATTTTGAGTCTGCCATAAATATAAGATTAGGTGCCATACTCTAAGTCATCGATTTATATAAAAATTTCAAAGCCTCTAAAAAAATTTATCTCTAATAGGAAGAAATTTTTATATAAATCTCTTTCTAGTTCGACAAATTTCAAATATAAATCATTGAACTAAAAACAACTTACATATATAGAAATTTATCTCTAGGACTTACCAACATTTTAACTTATTTTAAAAGTTGCTAACAAGAGTTTTGCTAAATATAAGTTTTGAAATATACTAAACACACAAAATAAATATGTAAGAATATATTCAAGTTGCTGATTGAGTTTTGTTGAATTTATTTAAGTTTCAAAGTGCAGTAGACATATAAAATAAATACACGGAGGGATAGTTTGGTCAAAAACTCATTAGTTTCAACTTAAATTTACTAAAACCAAGATAACATCAAAAGAAATCCAAGTTAAATAATGACATCCTATCAAGTAAATGATATATATATATAAATATATATCTTAACAACAAGGCCGTACGCAACGATTCCTTAAACAAATGAACTTTCTTGATTTCAGTAGGTTTTGGGGTGCATGCTGCATGTTTTTACTATATATCTGACCGTTGGGAAAGTCCCAATGCTTACTAAATGACTAGTAATAAAGGATCACAAACCCTTGTTAATTACTACACTACCACAAATTATCCCTTTCGTTACTCTCTTTAGGCAAGCGAGGTCTCAAAAGGAGGTCATGCACCAAGCTGTTTCATTTGCCAAAGAACATCTCAATCCAACACTACCAATTGACAAAGAGCCGGGAAACAAAACGGCCCAATCTAATTACGAAACAGCCACCAATAATCGGATGACACGTCGACAGATGAGATGTGGAGAGAGAAACAAACGACAGGCGGCTTCCTTTGTACTATGCGTCGTTTCAAGCGACACTCACTCTACTTCACCAAAGCAACTAAACAATTCTCCTGCCCGCAGTGGGCCATCCCTAATCTGGCCCAGGCCCACTTACTCTCGGTCAACTAATATTATTTTATTTTAGAAATACTTCACGACTATTTTGGAAACGTCAGCTGCCGCCTCATAGATCCAGCGAAAAAATGCTGGACCAGTTAACATTTTTGCAGTACAATTATAGCGCTAAAGGTATTGGCGTTTTACTTAGCAAATATAACGCTGATCTTATTAATGCTTAATCTGTTCCGCGTGAATGTATCGGTACTCTTTCGCTCGTTCTACGTGAACTTTCTGACCAGGCGGCTTTCAGTATTACTAGCATATTCAACGCGTTTACCATATACATAATATAGCAAGGATAAAAATGTAAAAATATCTTTCTTTTTGTTTTACAATTTCACCCCTTCCGTATCTTGATACATCAACTATGTACACAATTTATATGGCGGGATATTTTAGAAAAAATATTAATTTTTTAGCAAGTATTATCATATATCACTCTATTATTGGCTTAATTAAGTGGGTCGGAGAAGATAAATAAAGTAGATCACATTGGACGGCTAAGAAATATGTGATACACTCTGTGTGAGTCTGTGATACCTTAAGAATGATATAGTTACAAATATGGTGTATAATTTACTCGGGAGATGATACAAAAACACGACTAGATGCACAATTTTTCGAATTTAGTTGAGACTATTTTCACACGGATTTTGAGGGCATTCTCACGGTGAAATTACAGAAATACCAAAGTTATATTAAAATAAAATAATAGGTAGCATTTGTTTGTTGTCATTATTGACGAGTTTATTAATAATTGACTTTGCTATGCTAAAATTATTTATATGCCTAGAAAAGAGATGTCATGAAATTGAGAAATTCTAACTGTTGCACTGGTGGCACTCAAATTAGCCATGCTAATATTTTCAGCAATAAAATAAATATTATCTTACTGTGATCAGTTGTAAATCAATATTCACCATTTCCAACAATCCATAAAATCATTTATTTCTATTTGGATTTGCATTTATTTTGTCTTCATTCATCAAATTCATTCGAGCTCTAAATTTTAAATATTATTACTGGATGATCTGATTTTTCCCTTTTCTTTCCTCATTTTTTAATTTTCAGGAAATTTAAAGAAAATGGGAAATTAGAGGGGCAAAATCGACAAACGGAAAAAAAATCTTGTGCGGAGGCAAAAATTGGGAATTAATTAATCCCATTGGGTTTCGAGTTTTCCCAAATCGGCTGTTGGGATCCTATAAAACAGCAACTCCTCTTCCACTCCCCCTATCTCTCTCTTTCACTCCCTGAAGCTCTGCCTTTTTTTATATTTTTAAACTCTATCTGCGCTCTCTGCTCTTTATCCTCCTCCTGAATACGGAGAGCCACACTATACTCCAAGTCTCGTGTGACAGTGGTGCGGAAAGCGCTCTCCCCCTCCTCTGCCATAATCGTACCACTGCCATCTCCACTACCCTTGTCTCCTCTCTTTCTCTTATTAAGGTAACCATTCCATCTCTCTCTCTGTGTCTCTCTCTTTCTCTATAGTTTCCTCGAAATTTCTTTCTCGATTAGAAGGAGCCGTATGAGGATACCGTTCTGTTGTGTACTAGAAATTCCTATTTTGTCATTTGGGTAAAAGTTTGTGTCTTTTTTGTGAAAATAGGGGAAGGCGTGAAGCAGATGATATGGAGGACGAGATGTTCATGATGCAAATCAAGCGGACCGAGCACGTTGATGTGACGGCCAAGCCGCTCTTCCCGCGCTCCCGCCAGCGCTCTGGACACCCAACCAGTGAGCTCAGCAAGCCGAGGACGGTCAGGATATTCTGCGACGACAACGACGCCACCGACTCCTCCGGCGACGAGGCCGACTGCTCATCCGCCCACCGGCGCCGCGTCTGCCGGTACGTCCAGGAGATCCGCCTGGAGGCGCGCCCTTCTAAGGGGAAATCCCGGAAGGCGCCCGGGGTTGGAAGCGGGGTGAAGCGGAAGGCGTCCGACGTGGCGGAGGCGGACGGTGGAGGGGCCCCGCGATTCCGCGGGGTGCGAAGGCGGCCGTGGGGTAAGTACGCAGCGGAGATCCGCGACCCTTCTCGCCGTATTCGCGTCTGGCTCGGCACCTTCAACACCGCCGAGGAGGCGGCGAAGGTCTACGACTCCGCGGCCATCAAATTCCGTGGCCCTGCAGCCGCCACCAACTTCTCCAACCCTGCCACCACGGTCGAAACCCCTGGGCCGCCGCCGAGGAATCTCTCCGACACTAACCTCTCCTCGTCCGGCAGTTACGACTCCGCCGAGGAATCCCACAACCTCTCCTCGCCCACCTCCGTCCTCCGAACCTTCCCCTCCGTCGCTGCCTCCGATGAACCTGGCGACGAACCTCAAAAGGAAACGGGTGAGAACGGAGGTAATCTCACCCCGGATGACGTTCTACCGGACGACTTGAGTGCTTTCTTCGACGGCGTGCCACTTTATGACGATTTTCTCAACTTGGACCTCTCCGAGCCGATGATTTTTGAAGACCCAAAGCAGCTCGGCTTCCTTGGCGAGGAGCTCAACGACGCGGTGCTCGGCTCGCGGCTCGACCTCGGCAGCTCGACGTGGCAAGTTGACGTGGAAGACTATTTCCAGGATATCGGAGATTTATTCCCGATTGATCCACTCACCGGCTTTTAATGTGAACTCGGCGCATGTCCGCCGGACGCCGATTTATTCGGCCGATTTTGTAGCGGCGGAGAGGAATCGAGACTTCCCCCGCCTTTTTCGCTTTTATTCTCCTTTTATGTTATATTTTTTATTTTATTTGTAGTGTTTTCCCCTTAAATATCTCCCATCCTTCAAAGATTTTTCTTTTAACTGTGGCTTTTGACTGCGATCATACGTGGCGCCTGCTTGTATGGGAACATGGCATGACTGAGAAGAAGGTCGACACGTGTACAAATTTCAGAGGCCTTGTTGGCGTTACTCGGGGCTTCTCAGGCTGCTTTCCTTTAGAGGCTTTTTGGTTGCCACGAGGTGTATCAGTTTCGTATCGAGGGCTTTTTATCCTTTAGGACCGGAATGGGTCCATTAGGCCTGATCGAAATGAGGCCCACTCAAAGAGGCCAGCCTGTAAAAGGATGGGGATTAGTTAATAATGTACCTTAACTACTGGTGATGACTAGGATATTCCTACATTACTACATTGCTGGTGTTAATACTTTGTATGAGTATTATATTCTACTACATGAAATCCAAGTGCATTATGAGGTAAAGCATGGGTCTCACTAAAGCTGGCGTGGCTTGTTGGGACAAAAGCTGGCTTTAGTAGGTATTTGTGTTTGGTTCAAACTGTCAGGCAAAGAGGAAATCAGTGGGGGCGTGGCTGCGAAATTCTCTCTTTGGGGGGAGACTTTATTGACTAACCCAGATTACTATGGGAGGGTTTGGATGCAAAATCTCCATATTTATTTATTACAATAAAGTATTGATGGACCCCTTTGGACTTATATGATTGCAACCTAGTGGATTGAAAGAGCCAGTGATCATCTATATCCATGAAACGGGCCTAAAGAGCCATCTGCGCAATTCGGAGTACAAGTACAGCAAGACTTGGGAGAGGTATAGCTCAACTGCTATTCTGGAGTTGTCCATTATTATTATTATTATTATTATTATTATTATTATTATTATTATCATGATCATTTATTATATATGATTTGGACTTTTGGGTGCCTTTATTTTTTTTTTTCTCTCTTTTTTTCTATAGATCAAATGGTTTTATAAGTTACACAGGTGGCTAATCTTTTATATTCATAGATTAGGCATCTGAGTAATCCTCCTAAAAAATGAATATCAGTAGTCTAACTCTAAATGTGTTTATAAGTAGAAAGTTGGTTCAATTGGGAATAGTTGGGTAATATAAACATGAACATAAACATTTTACTGAACAAGTTAGACGAATCTATTTTGAGTAAGGAATCGATTATTTGTAAAAAAAATTTATCTATGGTATAATACCTCTATGCTAAAAAAAGTGATTCTAGTATGTATGATTATCTGTATCTATATAAGAACACTCCTATAAGTAGAGGTGTTAAAATAAATGAGTGCCTCGAGCTTGGCTCAATTAGATTTGAGCTAAGTCGAGCCTAAGCCTTATTTTAGGGTTTGATAGGCTCAGCTCAAATATTATACATATATTAATTCATAGTATATATAAATATATTTATAATAATTGGATTTTGATCCAATGGCTCCTATAATCCTATCACTATCTAACTCTAACCCTATATTTAATAAAATCCTCCAACAAACCCAAGTACCCAATAATTTTCTACTCTTTCCCCATCAATCAGCTCCTACTCCTCCGACCTCCTCCGTGGACGTCAACCTCCTCTTCCTTCAGTTTCTCATCCTCATCCTCTTGCTCCTTCACCTTCTCATCCAAGTTTAGACCGAGGCTTAACTCTAGTTGAACTAACCTGAACCTAAATATAAAACTAAGCTTGAAATTAATTTTAAATCAAGCTTAAGCTAGAGCCGAATTTACACCTCCTTATAAGAGAGGAGCTCTTATCATCGTTGAATATAGAACCACGAGTAGGACCGGGTTAGATAAGTTAACTCGTTTATAACTTGAATTTGATTATATCAAACTCAAATCCGTTTAAAGACTTTGAGTTCATGTGGAGTCACACCGAGTCGGCTAAAATACTCAGACTCAGCCCATATAGCCCAATATTATAAATTCTTGGGCTCGATCCAGTCCTGGCTCGATGTTTTCTAGATGGCCCGGGGTCGGATGGGCTTCTTGGTCTGCTTTACTTCCGAGCTCAACCCGGTACAACTGTGCTGGTTTGGTTCTGACCGCATCCAATCTTAATAAGATCTGACCCTAAGCTTAGCCTTAGGTTCAGGGTTTCAGGGTTTATACTCACTCCTCTAATTTCTCTTCCATTCTCATCTCCTGAGAGCAAGAGGAAGGCGGGGAGGATAGACAAAGTTACCGGCGGCGATTGCAATCTTGTCTTGTCGCTTCAGATGGGGAAGTTGATTACTAACGCCGAGAAGGAGGTAACTCACTACCCCGCTCTCGTTGTTCTTCCGCTAAGACCAATCCGATCGTGGACTTGACCTAATCAATCGTGACAGGTTCTTGTCGAGATCGTGAGGTTTACCCAGAAGCAGCGATTAGAAGGAGCCGAAGGAGGATGGAAAGATTTCCTAACATGTCATGATAAGAAGTTTGGTGCTGGTTTAAGTGATCCGGTGAAGAGGTCTAGAGATATTTTGATTGCTTTTCTCAAAACATTCCCTCAGGATGTCCGAAAGGTAACTACTGCATTCTATTGGATTCAAATATTCTTCATTTAGTTTCTTTTTTGGATTTATTTTTTTACAGTGTTGAGAGTTGTTTGTTTCTTTGTTTTAGTATTTTGACAAAATGGTTAGACGTCATAATGACCGCAATGCCATTGAGCAATATATCAAAGAATTCCCTGACTTGGAATCTCCTGAACAGGTATACATTGGGCGTTCCTTTTTATTTTTTTGATTTACATTCTGAAAAGAAAAAAAATCACCTGTATATCTTATTGGAGGAACTGGAAGGTTGTTGTCATCTTGCTAATCGATCAAAAGTTTAAATTTCTGTAAAATAAATCAATTGTCTTTGCATACCAGGGAATCCTTCTGAGACAATTGCTTATTATCCTTCTTTTCTCCCCAAAGGAGGTGTAATCTTGGTTTTGACTTGGTCCTCAATTATTAAATGAGCACTTACTTTTGAGTATCTCGGGGCTGTTAATTCTTTATTTTTCATCATTCTGAGCTGCTTCGTTGCTTTCTATCTTTTTGTATAGCCAATCTATCTCTTCCCTTCAACATTGATACATTACCATTTTTTAAGCAGTACTGCTTGATCTCTGTATCATGTTCATATGCGACCATATTTTTCATTTAAGAAATCAAATTAAGCCTCCTTTAGGGTAACTTTATAATCTACAGTGTATGAGCCTCTGTTAGTTTCTATGTTTGAGAAAATTGGTAGCACGATACTAGGTTCCAAAAAGATCTATTTTAGAAGAAATATCTCTCACAAATCAAGCTATTGCTAGGTCAGATCTTGTTTGGACTCTGAACTCTGGATATGTAGAATGTCCAATTTAAGATTATTAGTAGAGGTACAATGATGGTTACGTGGTTGACATAATGCAATTGAATGTTCATAATATGTAAATTTTAATTGCTTCAGTACAATAGGTTGGGAGTTTAACATAGTCTATTTATATGGGCTAGAGATGCTACCATTTTCTATTCTCATTATTAAGAATCATTGTTCTGTACTACAGAAAAGTGTTATGAAAATTTTGAAATCTGAAAGCATGAAACTTGCTGCTTTAGAGAGAATTATATCTGACACATCTTTGTGCTGCCATATTTTTAGCTATCATAGAGCTGAACTTATCTAGTACATTACTTCATATGGAAAATTACAATCAGATGTTAAAATGATGGATTGTTAGATGAACCTGACATTTTTCTTTCATAAGTCATAATAAAACATGGATCTAATTGCAAGATGACACCAGTTATGCCGTCAGGCGATATGACACAAACTATGCTAGCAACTTCCTGGCATGGTTTCACTGAACCCTTTGTTTTTAGGGCAGAATAGATTTTGGAGGTCAATGGGGCCCGTAATTTGCATACCTGCTCTTTGATGACTTTTTCTCTTCTTTTTTTTCTCAGATCCATGATATAATTAGCTCTTTGTTATTTTGCATTCATAAAATTATGGACCACTGCTATTGACCTTTTCTTGTGGAACTGCAGAGGCTGGTGCATTTGACAATGGAACACCCACATTACATACAATATTACTCTTTTCCATCCCACAATGAGGTCTATCTGTATATTCTAAGTTTATTACATTTAATTTGTTAGAGTTCCTCGTTTTCATATTTGAACTGCGAGCCATTGCCCTTTAGTTTGTCTCAGTCCAGAATGCTTATGTCTCTAATTTGTTTGGTAATAGTTTGATTATCATTCTCTTCTCCCATATGCTGGGAGCATTATCAAATTCCACTACAGAAACAACTTTTGTGTAACTGCATAGCTAATCATAATCGCTTCAGTTGTGATCCATAAAACTCACATGTCAAGAATATGATTAAGTTTTATTGAGGAGGCTTTTGAATATGCTTTTTTTGTGCAACCATAAGCTCTCATGGTTGAATAGTTACACATGAAGCACAATAGCACTGTTCAAAATAAAGACAAATGGTGAATAATCATTTAAGGTAACCTTCTTAAAAAAAATAAAATCTTCAAACTTCTAATTGTACTTTGGGCTGTCAAAATAATCAAGTCGGCTTGAGCTTGGCTCGTATTTGAAACGACCAAAGCTTGATCAATTGAATTAGACTCAAATTTAATTTCAGCACCAGCCAACTTAGCTTAATATATAAATATAGACAATGAATAAAGAAATAACTTTTATGTATATTATGGTAAATAAGATTTAGTTTTGGTTACATATTTGATTTGATTTTACAATGTATAGACCACCCAAGAATCAATTAAGCTGGATTGAAGCTTAATTCAGGTCAAGCTTGGTCCTTTGGCTTAGGCTTGAAATTAATTTCAATCCAAGCTTGGACAAACCTCGTCTTGGTTACACCTCTAACTATAGTGAACTTTAAGCCCCGGGAATAACTTGTGTTGTTACACTAGTATGAGCTTTGTTTAATGTTTTCTTGATCATCATAGCCTGATACACCTTTTGAAATTTATATAATGCAATTTGGTAGGGGTGGAAAGTAATGCCTCTAGGTAAAATATCTGAGGCAATGAACACGAAAGCCATGGTCTCTGTTGATTGTGAGATGGTCCTTTGCCAAGATGGCACTGAAGCAGTGGTCAGAATATGCATAGTGGACCGTGATTTGGAGGTATATTGAACATAGCATTAAAAATGACTTTTTTATGACAATGTGAGACAACTCTGACTAATTCCAACTCTATAGTCTATGTGATGCTTTTCAAAATTAGGTTTAAGTACATTTGTTTATGTAACTTCTCTCCTCCCTTGGTCAAAATTTTAGTGGGGCTATTACTTTCAGGTCAAACTGGATAAGCTTGTCAACCCCAATAAAGCTGTTTCTGACTATCGAACACACATAACTGGTGTATCTGCTAAAGATTTGGAGGGTGTTACTTGTTCATTAGCTGACGTTCAGGTATTTCATTTTCTTCTTGTTTGGTCAGGTACTCTTGAATCTTTATATGCTGTAGTTAATAGGTTCTTTTTATTTTTCTCTCCAGAAATCCTTGAGGAAGCTCTTATCAAATGGAACTATCTTGATTGGCCACAGTTTATTTAATGATTTACTTGGTTTGTAGGCGATGCAAATTAGTCCATTTCTTTTAACCTATCCATCTATTTGATTCTTTTAGTAGTTCCTATACTTAGTTTGGTGTTCTTTGTAATCATTGAAGTTTCTTGTGATTCAACTTCCTTTTTCTTTCTTTCGACAGCACTAAAATTTGATCACCTGCGAGTCATTGACACATCATACATATTTAAGTACAAAGATTTACCTACTGGAGCATCACCTTCGTTAAACAACTTATGCAAGGTAAATTTCAAAATATAATCTCTTTTTCTGTTCATTTAGATTTTAGTTGTTTCAGTGTCATGGTAGAGTAGCATGCATTCTGTTTGCAATATCTTCCTTCTGTATGTTATCAACTTATCATCATCAATTTAGTAGTTCTGTTCATATATTATACTTGAGATGGTAACCTGCAGGCTGACAAATGCCACTCATGTTGCCTCTTCTTGAGTCACTTAAGGTGCATGATTGCCTTCCTTGTAACAGCTTTTATGGCTTTAACTATGGTTCTCCTAGTAGGCTGATGTTTACAAGCAGAAACTAAAACATTGAAACCATTGACTGGATGCTAGGATGATCGTCAGTATTTCAGTTTTAGAAACATAGATCAAGCACAAGCTTCTTGATAAGGAACTAAAACAAGCCTTATCTTCGTAATACTATGTTAACCGTTCGCTCCATTTATTTGTCAGTGTCAGAACACATACAATCCTCCTTTTACCGATTTTTAAGCATTTTAAACTCAAGGTGACAGTATAAAACTTTTATGTTTATTAGGGGTCAGTGTGAAAATATTCTTCAAAATTATAGTACCACAAGGTTTCATCCAAATTCTTGTAATAGAATGATAAGATTTGCAAGTTAAATGGAACATTTGCTACTAGAAGTTGAAAATTTAAGTTTATAAACCATCTGATATCCATTTGAAACCTCACTTGCCTTGTCTTTTCTTGTTTTTACCAAAGATACTTCTGATAAGAACTAACCACAAAGAATATTTGGACAAATTTTTGTCACACTTTAAAATCTCATTGACACTTTAAATGGATTTTTAAGGATTTACATATTGATCTCTATGGATAAAGTAGTGACCTTATCCTCATGTTGGTTCCGTTATTTTGGCAGTCTGTGTTGGGGTTTTCTGTTCGAGAGGAAGGTGAACCACACAATTGTTTAAATGATGCACACGCTGCAATGAAGTTGGTCCTTGCTAAGCTGGAACAGGGATTTGATGATCCTATTGAAGTTGCACGCAATGTGTGTAAGAACTTTAATAAGTGCTAATTTTGAGAGCATTTACTTATCCTTTTATTTTTCAGGTACCTAAATCTGATCTGGCAAAACTGCTTCTTCACAAAATACCAGTTGATGTATCTTGTCAGGAACTATTGAATATATTTCCAGAAGAATTAAGTGTTGATATCAAGGTGTTATTTGTGCTTTTTCTCTTCCTTGGGTATGTGATTGTGTCTACAGAAATCTAATGAATTCTTCTTCTTTAGGCTGACATAAGAGTACGAGGTGAACGCTATTCCACATTTGTTGTCTTTAAAAATGCCATGGCAGCAGAAGAAGCTTTCAGAGTTCTAGATGGTAAAGAAAGCCAGGTATGGGATTGTCTCAAATTATGATATTACTTGTTCAAGGCAATTGATGTCTCTTGGGGCTTCCACCTTTATGTGCACAATTATTAGGGCTCTCTGAATTTAGAGGGCAACTGTAGTTTATCTTTTTTTCTGTTCAAACTTCGAGATTGAAATATTGATTGCTGCACTTTCTTGGGTTTTGGGCCTTTTGGCAGCAAGTTATTGTCTTAATGATTTAGGTTTTACATCTCAATTTATAAACTCCCACTTACTATACAACTTTCTAAGCTGGTGATGAACTGCCATGATGTAATTTTCTCCCACTTCTATCTCATGTTATTAGTTATTTATCTTTTTTTCCTCTAATAACCAGTTATCTTTTACTAAGAATGTAATTGAGATCCAAAATTTCTCTTAAATCCTATTCAAGGTCTTCATGCTTTTGCTAAGAAATTTCTTTCCTCATCTTTGTGCACTCAGGATTCCAGTGGTCGTCCCCAGAAGCAGGTCTTTTTGAAGCTTTGCAGTGAACGAACCACGAGCTTTTACATTCGCAAGATGGCAGCTGATATCCCGCTTAAGGAATCATCAAAAAAGAGATCAGTACAAGCTATCAACAATGGTTCAGAAGTCCAACAAGCGCATGATGGCGCTGATAATATGAAAAGGCAAAAAACATGTCTGCATCCATGTGATCATGTTAAAGAGATAGAGAAGTTGAAGCAGGAACTCCGCCAAAGAGAGGACGAAATATATCGTTTGCAAAAAATCCTCGCTGCCTTGTCCAGAAAACATGGTTTATGAAATGAAAGTATGGTTCAGATGCATCTCTCAGAAGCTTGTAATATTTTAGTTTTAAGTTATACAAACATCTCCATGAGCTTCAGATAAGCATCTCAAAATCAGAAGAAAGAAATGCGCACACTTGCCTCAGAAAAGTGTCTACTGCTGAATTGAGTTTAGAACAGGTGATGCAAGCAGCACGGAGTATTATAGCTACTAGATATCTCTTCCATTAAGAAGGTGGTGGATAGCAAGTCCAACTAATGGGTAAGGCGGTGCACATATCTTATATAGTTCATGATATGCACATCCATTCAAGTAAGAACAAGCTAAGAAACTATACTTGTACTGCAGGACTATGCTGGTGGTAAAGCTGCAGTGCAATGCATCTTATATGCTTGCATCTTCACAGTGTGTAGGCAAGTTTCTGAGATAGCTTCCATTATGGTAGGGTCACTGCAGAATGGAAAACTCTATGCAGGGATTCGTTGGGAGCACTCTGAACAGTCGGTTGGGAGTTAAAAAATTTGTACTTTGCCTGCAATGGCAGAATATATGAGCTCTGCATCACCAGCATATGATGGAAAAATGGGTCACACATAACTTGGGAATTTGTATTGTGGAACAGAATTCTCTCTCATTCATTCTGGTTACTGGATTGTGTTGATTAATACTGAGAGCCATAAGAACGCATTGATCAGAATCTATATTGATAGTTATTAGTGCATGAATCATTCTAGGTCCAGGAGTGGCCTGGACACCAATTTACATTTGTGAAACAGAATCGAGAACATGTTTGCAGAAGAAATTGTTTTAGAGGAATGGTAAAAGAAATAGAATTGCACACTTCTGTGTGCTGCTGATCGATTTGATTTGTTCGTCAGGCAGGCGATTAAACAGTGTTGAAGTCCCAAATTTTACAAAATTCTGGAATATGATCGATTTTTAGATCTGATTTCAACACCAAATTAAGCAAGTAAATGATTGAAAACATGTCATAAGGCATACGCAAGGATCTTGATGACTTCTTTGCATCACTTCTCTTACCGGCTTCCAGAGAAGCCAAAGAGATCCTGATTCAAAAGCTACGTGCATTAGAAGATGACCATTTAGTGGCACATAAGTTTAGTATTTAATGGAGTACCATGAACTAAACAACGACTACGTGTTATCATGGTCAATAATAGAAGGCCAATCTTGGTGGTCAAAGATATTAGCTGCTTGGCATCCTGTGATAGGGTGTCAAGTTGGATGTATGTTATTAAAATTTTACTTTAATGATTTTGCCAATCAATCACAGGCTGCCAATTACCCAACTACGCAAGGTTATCCGAATTTCTTATCATGATAGGCATAAAAATTCATTGATATAAGTAGGTCTCAGATTGATCGAGAAACTGAGAAACTATTCAATCAAAGAAAAAAAAGGAAATAAAGAAAAATAAAAGAAAGTGAGACACTATTTATATGATTTCTACATAACAAAGTCTCCCACTTTAATCTTTCATGGTGTGGAATGCTATGATCTACGTGAAAAACATTACTTCCCTCACGAAGATTCTCTCTCTATATTATTTTTTTATAAAAAAAATTAGAATTTTCAAGAATCATTTTATGAAAAAGAATAGGATATGAAACGATACTATTTTTTTAGGAAGAAAATAATCGGTCAACAGTAACTTAAAAATTTAAGCTGGTTGGAAAACCAATTGAACGTAAAGCGATGAACTAATCATATATATCATGTCGTATAAAGTGTGTATATATATATATATATATATATATATATATACTATAACTAAAACTCAATATGCTTTCAAGAAATGCTTATTATCAAAAAAATTTCACACATACACACCATAATAAAAGAAATTACTAATATACATAGAGAGAATAACAAGAGAAGGAGGTGACCCAACTTTTGTAGGGCATTGTTCCTAAAAAGAATACTTTTTTAGAGCATTAGAGGCTCTACTTTAGTGGCAGAGGAACAAATGAACGAATTTTTGTTTTATTGATAGCTAAGTATATGCTAGAGATAGGAGTTAAGTCTTTTTTTTCGCATAAGAAAATAAGCTATAAATGAATCAAATCATAAATCACAACGACTCAAAATAAGCGCACATAAACATAATTAAATTTAATTTTTTCATGAAAAAAATTTGTGCACAAGTGGATAAGCTGTTTACTACTACAATGTGGTGGTGGTTATAACAAATGAATATTAATAGTGGCTAATTTAGTGTAGCTACTATATGATCTCTGAATCTTTTAGCTCTGCTAATCTAAGCTTAATATCCAATTTATAAGAACCTTAGGATTTTAGGAGATATGAGAAGAGATTTAAAGTTGTATGTGAACACGAATTCTCTGGGGTGGCCCAGGGTGAGCACCAGGCTCATTATTGGCAGGCAGTCGGCAATTTAGGTAGGATTCTTGTCGTAGATAAATAAAGCCTAAAGTGAGGATTAGGTAACCAAAATCGATACTACTACCTTTTCTCGAGAAAATCTTAGTGACATATTTTAATTTGGAATGCCATAAATTTTCATCCTAATTTTATAATTTTATTAAATTAATAATAGATGTGAGCCAAATCACGGAGCTTTTGTAATTAAGAATATTTTAATTTTTTGCGTATAATAAAAATATATTTATACATTTAAATTTTATTTACTAAATGTAATTAAACTTTAGTTTTTCTTTCCTTTCTGAGATTCTATCCCCATAAGCTAACAAACCCTACAGGGAATATTCCCTTGTACCCTTAAAGAAGGAAGTTTGTGGAGAAATTAGACAAAGAGAAAAAAGGCAATTAGAAAAAGAAGTCCAGAGTGACAGATCCCAAGCAGCTAACATCTATGTGACACTTTTCCTGTTTAATTGAAGGCCACCATAAGTATAAGTATGCCTTTCTCTATAACCTTATCAAAAATGAATCTACCTAGTTTTTGACATCACTCTTATCAATGGATTTCTCATACTAAGTTATAGATTAGAACATCTCATCTTTCAATTCAATTCCAATGTAGGTTTCAACCTTACTGAACTTAGCTTTATAAATCCTCCTCCTACTTCATTGCTCACATTGACCTCATGTCCCAAATTATTATCTTCCATATGTCTATTGAACTTCCCCATGAGGGCATGTACAGATTGGCTGTCTTATTCTTAAACTAAAACAAAAGTAAAGACAAAGAAAAGAGAAGGAAAAAAAGAAAAAAAGAAAAACTAGTAGTATCATCATAGCTATAAGAGAGGACCAGAATGAAAGGAAAATTTTGGTGAAGAGTAACCACAAAGTTGGGGCCATGTTTACATCTACTAACATCACTATTTATCATTAAATTTTTTTTGAAAATGTGGTTATTTTGAATGATTAAAGCAAATACTTTAATACCTCTCTAGAAACTCTAATCATAATTTAATAAATATAATAACTAGTGAGAACCTAATAGCTCTTAATATTCAACCAAAGGACATATTAATCTACTTCACCATTAAGTAACTTTTTAATATTATAATTGCGCCCTTAAGTAACTTAATGATAGCTAGGATCTCTCTTTTTCTTTGTTAAAAAGAGAAAATTGATTGGTAGGAGGAAGAGCAGGAAAAAGGACCTCTTAAAATTAATGTGGATGATTAATATTTCCCATGTTATTGGTATTTACTTCCTCATTTAAAAGATTAATAGTATTATTATTATTATTATTATTATACGAAGTTGACTTAATTTCCAATGTAGAAGTTTCTGTCTGGTCTCTGCCAACTGCTAGCAACGTTCCAAACGTTCGACGCGGACCGACGACCCAACAGCTCGCTCCAGCTCTTCAACGACTCGTCAAAAACAATTTAAGCTAAAATTTACATTCCAAACCCTACATCTTGAACATTTTTCTTTTTTTGCATTTATAGCCTCTCATGTTTCTCGAGATAGAGTATAGAATATTCCTTCCTTGATACTTGTTGTTAACAAAATTAATCTAATGTATATTTTTTTTTAAGAATAGAATAGAAAGAAATATAGGAGGTGAAATGTAAATTTTCGGAACAGATTACAGTTAAGTCCCCAAACAGGGACACACGTCCGGATACAGTGCGCTCTGTTCTCACCGATCACCAAATCCACGACCTGTCTGTCTCCCTTTGATCCAAAGCAATCCCCTCAAAGCTTAAAACTTAAACTACACTTCACCATTTCCTTTCTCTCTTCCTTCTACCTAACCATTTCCTTTTTCCACCCTCCTCTATTATTAATCTCACCAAATAAAATTAAATAATGCCAAGCCACCTTCCTTCTCATTCCTCACCTGCTCTATTTTTTTTTTTTACTTCTCCTCTCCTCTCCTCCCCTGAGAGATAGTATAGTTGACGAGGAAGAGGAGGAGAAGAAAGAAGAAAGAAGAAGGAAAAGGATGAAATTATCGTTGCTTCAAACCAACAACAACCGCCGGGGAGCCGGATACCGTCCGGCCGCAGCCGGGGCGGAGGTCGGGGGCGGCGGGGGAGGAGTCGGCGCGGAGGGATCGTTGAAGTCGTCGATGTCGGCGTTCTGGCTCCTCCTACACGGGCTGTGCTGCGTCATCAGCCTCGTCCTCGGCTTCCGCTTCTCCCGCCTCGTCTTCTTCCTCCTCTTCTCCCCCGCCAATCTCCATCCATCCGCCCCCGTCTTCCGCGCCATCGCCACGAGGACCACCAAGACGACCACCACCACCACCACCACTGCAACCCTGACCGTTTCCTTCCCCTCTTCTCACCCCCCTCCCGTGGTCTCCAACGCGACGGCCTCCCAGAGCCACGTCGTCGTCGGCCGGCACGGCATCCGCATCCGCCCCTGGCCGCACCCCGATCCGGCCGAGGTCCTGCGCGCCCACCGCATTATCGAGCGCGTCCAGAGCGAGCAGCGCCTTCTGTACGGCGTCCAGAACCCGCGCCCCGTCCTCGTCGTCACCCCGACCTACGCCCGCACCTTCCAGGCTCTCCACCTCACCGGCCTCGCCCACACCCTCCGCCTCGTCCCCTACCCCGTCACATGGATCGTCGTCGAAGCCGGCGGCCTCTCCAACGAGACCGCCGCCCTCCTCTCGCGATCTCGTGTCCCGTTCCTCCACATCCCCTTTGTTGAATCCATGCCCGCCGAGTGGTCCGATCGCCACTTGACGGAGGCTCGGATGCGGCTCCGTGCTCTCAGGTAATTTATTCTTACAATCGTTGATCGTTTGGATTCCTTTGATGCCAGATCTGATAGTTGTTTGAATTGGTTTGCTACAATAGAGTGATCAGGGAGAGAAGAATGGATGGTCTAGTTGTTTTTGCCGATGACAGCAATATGCATAGCATGGAGTTGTTTGATGAGATCCAGAAGGTGAAGTGGATGGGGGCGGCGTCCGTCGGAATTCTTGCACATTCTGGTAAACCCAACGATAGGCAATTGAGTGAGGAAGAGAAGCAGAATTTTCCAGTTCCCGTGCAAGGCCCTGCTTGCAACTCCTCCGGCCAGCTCGCCGGGTGGCATACCTTCAATTCCCTGCCTTATGCAGAGAAAAGTGCGACTTTAGTTGGGGATGGAGCGACTGTGCTGCCCAGGAAGCTGGAGTGGGCGGGGTTTGTTCTGAATTCAAGATTGTTGTGGAAGGAAGCTGAGGGTAAGCCTGAGTGGGTTCGGGATCTCGATGCAGTGGGGGAAAACGGAGAGGAGATCGAGAGCCCACTTGTTTTGTTGAACGATGCATCCTTCGTTGAGCCGTTGGGGAATTGTGGGAAGAAGGTGATGCTGTGGTGGCTCCGTGTGGAAGCCCGTGCTGATAGCAAGTTCCCATCAGGGTTAGTTTTTTTTCAAACCTTTTATTTTGATATCTTTGATTGCTTATGATATCCTCTGCTGAAAGATTAGGGCTGATTTGCAATTCAATTCTTGCGGTCTCTTTATTTTAGTTGCAAAGCTTATACTGACTGGGATGTGTGATAGTTTCATTATATCAGCGACATCAATTGCTTTTCAGTGAGTATTCTTAAATAAATTGGCTTAAATATGATATTAATTGTCGTGATATCTCGAATTATCTAAGGAAATTTTTTTTTTTACTTGTGCCATTGAAGGTTCAAAGCTATTGGTGCGGTAGGTTGAGTGAGTCGTGAATCAATAGTCCCATATGATTAGGTTGGTGGACTGTTAGGTCCAATTGATTTTCCTAATATCCATCGATAATGTTAGCAACAGAGTTGGAGCCATGGAATTGTAAATTTTGGTGCCTCTTGATATATGATTAGAAGTAGGTCGCACTTGGGCCAAAGCTAGTATAGCTTATGTGAAAAATGTCAGATTAGTTCCACTCAAGTCTGAAATGATTACCTATAAAGCACAGGTTCTTCTGTACTCTACTTTATCAAGTATCGAATTGTACACATTTCTTATTAGATACTTAAGAAATACTTCTCTTTTCATATCTAAGTTTGGGATAAAAAAGAAAATGCAGGTACACCTTGGATACACCTAGGGCCCTTACTTAATCCTCTTGAGAATCCAAAGATAATTCAGATTAAATATTTCCTGTTGGATAGAGAAGCTTCTAGTAGTAAACCATAACCTTAGATGCTATTAATGGGATGGGACTTAGTCTATGAAATTGGAAAATGCCCATAAAAGAATTTTATGCCACAATATTTTCCCGGTTACAATCCCTAACACCAGTGGCCCCTGCTTACTGACAGTGCTGCTGCTTTTATCACAACTGCTGTCTCTGCCCATTAAACCCTAGCGTAATAGACAATTAAGAAGAAAAAGGAACCATCATTGTATTGAATTGCGTCCTTTTGTCCCATCCTCTCTGCTACTCTGGCAGAGCAGTGGTTCCTAGGCAAGCAATGGCAGCTGCAGGAAGCATAGCCTGCTCTACCTCTTGCCCTCTTCCCTTCTTCGTTAGCTCGTCTAGTATTGAAGGCCGGTGGCAAATTAAGAGTGCATTTGTTTTGTCTAACACCAATAGTTTGTCAGCAAACTTCATGCTGAAAGCACTACACTCCCTGCATATGCATTTGCGTGTATATGTTCACAGAGATTGAAGTGCTCATTCCAATGAATGAGAAAGGAAATTTTTCAGGAAAATAAATTCTGGATTTCCAGCATATGATGAACTGCTTGTCTTCAGATGGAATGGATCAAGGTGGAAGAGGGAGGGTAGTCTATGGGTTGTTATGGTTGGGCTTTTGTGCTTATGAGGGGCTGAATCTGGGACATCTAATTAAAATGGAGGCACATGTTTTTTATTTTTATTGCAATATAGATGCACATCATATATTTCATCATGTGTAGGATTAATTTTGTGATCCCGTCTCCTTTCGGATGTTCAAACTTATAGGCCTAAAGTATACACCATCATATGTGTAGGATTAATTCTCCCAAATTTAGGAAGTTATTATACATTTATACCTATCTTTGCATGAAATGGTGGTGTATACTTTCTGTAATTGTTCTACTGGAGTAAATTGCCCTTTGTAAGTACTAATAACCCCCAGTTTGTAGCAGTTGAATATCTTTTTATTAGAAAAAAAGTTGTGGTTTTGCTGTCCTTTGACTCTATAGTATGGAAGCTGGGTTCACCGAACCTAGACCCGAAATCCTTTGTTAGGAAATAAATTGTTAGTATGATACCGTATCTTGCAGTAAAATAGTCTCTAGCATGCCTTTTTTGTGCAGCTATTTCTTCTCACTTTGTCTTATATTTTGATAGCAAGGACATTTCATAAGTTTCCTTGTAGCATGCTGTCGTGTGTCAAATTTAGAACATTTTCATTGATTATTCATTTGGAGGGAAGTTCTGTACTAATTTTAATGCGCCAATTTTACACAATAAGAAGTGATATCTCCATATCACATCGTTGTTGGTTTCATGGTGAAAGGCTAGGAGCCTAGGAGGACTTGCATTTGGAGAAAGCTCCTTAATTATTTGCATAATAAAGCTACTTAATAGTCAACAAATTTTCACACCACCCCTATAGAAGTCTCCACAGTATATATATCTTTATTCACACCCTTTGTCTGTGTCATGCTAACTGTATATAGTTATGCTGGAATCATGATTGACTGGCTATACTCTATATTGCTTAAATTGTTCTCTTTTATTAACTCAATTAGAGTAGTAGTGTGCTCTATTGAAACCTGCCCTTTCCCCTTTGTCTAGAGTATCATTTAAAAGAATCTTTGAACTTCCTTTCTGCCTGCCAAGTTGTTTAGTAGTACTTGTTTAATTAAATTGGTCCCTTTAGGGGTTGATGTCTGGTTAATGATCAATCATAAGGATTTGTTTGATGCTTATTTTTGTGCTTTAATAAGATTTGTATTGACAAAAAATTGCTGTCGTGTTTATCGCAGTTCATTTTAGTCATATTTTGGTTAATATTATCAAGTACTTAATTTGCGATTGATTCATTGCAGATGGATAATTGATCCTCCTCTGGAAATTATTGTTCCTGCCAAGCGCACTCCATGGCCTGATATGCCTTCTGATCTTCAATCCGAGTTAGAGAATACCAAGCAAGAACATGAGGAGAGGAGGTTTTCAAGAACAAGCAGATCGAGATCTAGGAGCTCTAGAAGGAAGGGCGGCGACACACAAAGGCAAGACAAGTGACGCAGCACGCACAGGTCCTTACCGACACCACCATTTAGGCGCTACTGTCCCATTAATTTTTGTTGGTCCTTTGCTTGACACAAACTTTGTTCTGCTTGTTCTATCAGGAACTTTCATACTTGGATGGCTTTGCAGGAAGATTAATAAACAGGCTCCTGGATTTCAGCACTCGAACACCTCTTCGTTCTTTTCCTAGCAGCTGCTTGAAGCAAGATATAAGCATTGTGCCAGCATGACAAATTTTCTCTGGAGGAGTCTAGATAGACACCATACATACTTAAATGTTATAGATCTATCCACAAGGTTTTGTTGATTCCACCCGTTACTTAATTTGTCGTGTAGCTCCGTTGAGTTTTTATGTGTACTTCAAAATAGGACGACTTCCAGTAACAGTGAAAATTTATAATTTAATATTGGTTGTATAGCAAATTCAATTGTAGAAAAAAAAAAACTGCTGCCATTTTCTGCTATTCGGTTTGTAGTGGGAGTTACCAATTTTAAATAATTTTTTCCCCTCAATTCTTGAACTGTTTATTCTTCGCACCTAGTAAATTTCGCGACTGTGATGTTTGTTAAAATGCTATTTGGTACAACGATCAAATGGCAGCTTTGTGCCATGCCCCTTAACTCTGCGATTTGGAATGAAGTCGTCTGAAAATTATAATATCTAACTAAGACCTCCTTTTCTATAATTCTAGAGTAAATTTTTAGTTCCTCTCTTTTGATCCTAGATTGTTGATAGAAGATTAAAAGAATAGATTTGACTTTTATTTCATTCTTTGAAAATAAGAGATTCGTCTAACAAACACGCGGGCCTTGTACACCACTATACATCACAATCGTGGTATACAACTATACATCACACGATTGCGGACAAAGTCCAGCTAGCTTTCTCTATTTTGATATGCATGACACGCGTAATAGTCATTTCTCAACGCAATGTAACATCAATCCCAGCTGTTTTAGTAACTCATTTCTAGTATTTAACCCAAGTACACGCATCCCATTTCCCTCAAAGTTTTCAACCATCTTTGTAGATAAAAGCAACAAGTACGTAATAAATAACTTGGAATAAGATGGTTAATTATTGTTCGACGTAGACAAGAAGACCACCTTTGGTAGATTTTTTTTAGAGAAAGCCTGTAGGCATTTATTCATTCAATACAGATGCACAACATGAGTGGAAACCTAGGGCAACAATCATTTTAACAGAAGCCTCGTAATTTATAACAGAGAACAATAGCACAGAGAAAATAATAAGGTAACAAACCTAAGAGCAAAAATAAATACAACAAAAAGCATAGCTCTAAAGTATTTATAAGAACAGAGTGTCTAACATTGTCTTGGGACTCCGTCGCGATCTGATAGTCAAAGACATAGTCCTACAAACTTTTGAAAGACTAAGAGAATATAATCCCCAACTTATAAATCCAGTGATGTTGCGGTGGCAAGTGGATCTGATATGGTGACAGACTAAGCCTCGAATCCAGTGATGGAGCGACAAGATCCGAATGAGAGGCGAACATGAAAGAGTGGTGCAATAAGAATTCGGCTCAAATGATAAAGGTGAGGATGGGGGAGTACATTGCGGCAAGGCTTGGGTAATGAAGGTAGGAGATGGATGTCTCAATTAGACAGAGATCTAACAAGGATCGATGACAAGGCTCGGAGGAGGAAGGAGCAGGGGAGTGATAGCAGACCGCGGATCTAGCATGGATAGAGAGTGAGCTCGAAGGAGGAGGAAGGTCTGAGGGAGTGATGGCGAAGCTCGAAACCAACAGGGGAGTGGCGATGAAGCTTGGATCTGGTGGGGAGGCGATAGTAAGCCACGAATCAAGACAAAAACTATGGAGAAGATAGAGAGTGAAAACTACCGTGAGAAAGGAAAAGAAGTGAGAAGGAAAAGAGGAGCTAAAAGAAGAAGAGGAAGAAAACTATTGGAATAGGAGAAAAACATATCCCCTCCACCTAGCCCCTAGGTTAGGGGAAAGAAGAGGAGGCACAGCCACCACAGATTGCAGTCGCAAGAAAATTCTCAACTCACTCAATAGAGGGGAGGAGAAACCGAAATCCTAATGGAAAAAAAAAACATTTATTACAGTTACAAATATAGTAAATCAAATCCAAAGAAAATTTATATTGCCATTAGAATTTCACGTTAAAGTTACCATTTATATGGATGTGGACAGCGCAAGGACATTGAATGGTAATCTATCGGATTGTTACCAGCCCGACAACAAGCTTCTTATAATAAGAAGAGTATCGCAATCATTTCCCAACATATCTCACAGCGTACGTGTCCCAAACTCCCAACAGGTTGTTAGTTGGGTACCGTACCACCTCCATTTCATTGGAATGGTCGGTAACTAATTAGACTACATTTTCCCCTTTTTTTTGTTTTTGAAATAGATGACATTTTCTCTTTTACTACCCCTGCCAAAAATGTAAACGTACCAATTAAATTTGCCACCCACGAAATAAGCTGAATAAAGATCATGCTATTCTGAGCTCAAACCATGTAATGTAGTCAGTCGAAGTTGAAAATATATATACGCCTACGTGCGGTAGGCATATTTGTAAGGCTAGATATGGAGATGTATTAGTTTTAAGTTCAAGCGACTAAATAAAATAATAAGAATGGCCATGAAACTATCTATCTTAAGTAAAATAAAAGGACAAAAGTGTATATATGTATATATAATGCTAAGTTTGCTCATAACCTATTGCTCTAAAAAATAAATGAGCTCTTCCTCCCTATCCTCAAATTCCACATGTTGATTGAAGAATACAACCATTGAAAAAAGCTAGCTCTGCTAGGGTTTTCTTAGCCGGAGAGTTCCTTGTGTTTCAATGAGATTTCTTTCCCTCCTTGGCTTGGGTTGGGTGAAGCCGAGATATCAGCTTCACTGGGGTCCTCTCCTCCTCCCCCACCCTTAACCATCCTAAGAGTTGTAGCTATTCCAATGGGGGCTTCTGCTTGCTGTGGTGGAATCGGAAGCAGAACAAACTACGTCGGGCTCATGCACGCAAGTGGCTCGTCGTAATGGACCTGCCAACGTACATGGAGGATCGGTCGAGGAGATCAAGAACTATCCCTCTTCATAACCTCATCATGATCATGCTTGGAATATAAAGAGTGGGTGGATTATCGAGAAATAAGTCCAATCATACGCTTGGATATATAACTAAGCTAACATGCACTCTCAAGAAATAAGACGTCCAAATCATACGCACATACTGTTTTGATGAAAAATCGAGGTAGCGGTGACCTAAAATCTACTAGATATGAGAATGGAAAAGTGGGTGCATCATATATATTGAATTCTGTCTCTTCATGACAACCAATGAGAAATCGCCGCCGTTCCTACATGAAGATCGAGCTAGGATACAAACCCGGTCGCCGATTCTACATGTGCTTGTCCCGGCGATCTTGGGGCTGTCAAAGAAAGCACGGCTCGTTTAGAGCTCGAGCCGAACTGAAATTTTGAGCTCAAAAGTATAATCAAGCCGAGCCGAGCCAGCACCGGAGGTCGTGAGCTACGGGGAGAGGAGCGAGAAGGAGATGAGGCGACTCTACCGCCCGTGGATGGCGAAGCATCGGAAGTCGTACAATGCGCGACCTCAGCGAGGAGGACAGGATGTTCGAGGTGTTCAAAGACAACCTCCGGTACATCGACCAGCACAACGCGGCGGCCGACGGCAGGGTCCACGGCTTCCGGGTCGGACTCAACCGATTCGCCGATATCACCAACGACGAGTACCGGTCGACTCACCTCGGTCTCCGCGCCGGGGCGAATCGGACGAGAGTCGAGACGGAGGCGAGCGATCGGTACCTTTATCGGGTCGGTGATCAGCTGCCGGATTCGGTCGATTGGAGGGACGCAGGGTCGATTGGTCGACTGCAACAAAGGCGAAAACGCCGGCTGCAGTGGAGGTAACATGGATTATGCCTTTGAATTCATCATACGCAATGGTGGCATCGACACCGAGGAGAACTACCCATACAAAAGGTCTAAATGGGAGATGTGATACAAACAAAGTATTCCCTAAGTTCATCTTCTTACTCCACATCACTTTGATGGGCAGTTGAATGAGAGGGTTGTTTCGATTGATCGCTACGAGTACGTTCCAACAAATAACGAGAAAGCTCTGCAGAAGGCAGTTGCCAATCAACTTGTTTCTGTCGCCATTGAAGCTAGTGGAATGGCATTCCAGCATTATCAATCGGTGAGGTTCTACTGGTACTTTCATACAATGATAATTCTAGGTATCTGAGTACCTTTCGAGGAAAGCCTTGTTCTTTGGACGATCTATCGTTCACTCTGTAGGAACTCCATGATCATTACCGGAGAGGTCACTATAGTTACTAAAATTGAATTAGCACCACTGAGATTCACATAAGAATTATATTCCAGGGGACCGATCTGGACCACGGTGTCACCGCAGTCGGATATGGCACTGAGAGGGGCAACAACTACTGGATCGTCAAGAACTCATGGGGTGATCAGTGGGGGAGAGAAAGGGTAGATGAGGATGGAACGCAACACCCGTTCAGCTACCGGCAAATGTGGAATCGCGGTGGGAGTACGACGACTACTCTTCTTGCCCTTTAAGACCCGTTCAGCTACCGGCAAATGTACCCCGTTAAGACCGGGATGAACCTTCCCCTGCGAGCCCCCCAACATCTGTGACGACTACTCTTCTTGCCGAGGTACGACGACTTGCTGCTGCCCTCATGACTACCCCGTCTGCAACATCGAGTAAGGAACATGCCTGATGGTAATTCCAGAACTATGTGAAGATAAAATCTTATATTGTTTAGTTCTGATTCAAACATATCATTTACCCCTTTTTTTCTCTTCACTCCGAGAGGCTTATAATTAGTTCTTATTATATGTTTAACAGAGCAAGAACAACCCACTAGGAGTGACGTCTCTCAGGCGCATTCCTGCTAGGTCCTTCTCAGGTAATAATGGTGATCAAGCGAGGAGGAGCAGTGCATGAGAAAGTGCAGTAGATCTCACTTTGTTATTTTTAATAAATGTTTGATCCTGTTCATTTCTCTAGGTTCCAAAATTGACCGGCTAACAGGGCAGTTTGCATCACCTCGTTTCCGAGGTCATGTAAGTGTTAGCTCAATTGAATTGCTTTCAGCTATACAATATCCCATGCTTTCCAGAGTGTTTGTCATCTATTTATTTCTTCATAGGTGTCATTGCCTTCCCTTAATCCTTATTCCAAGTATTGTTTGATTTGGGCATTGAGATTTGAAACAGAATATCTCATACCTATGTGACAAATAAGATAGATAAGAATTATTCCACATATTCTGAAATTTCTCTTATATATCATAATTGTAAATTTTTCAACATTAAAGAATGTCTGCACATTCAAAAAAGATTCAGAATTCCTTCCTTTCCATCTTTACCTCACCAGAGGAATTTGTCATCAAATTCATATCAAATTTCGAAATATATAAATTGTCCTCTTTACCAAATTGAACAACAACACATTCTTCAATCCAAGGATTAATTACATTTTAACCTATGAATTATATTTTCTATAAGAAAAGAAAAAAGTCCACACATATAATCCCTAATTATGTAATGTACCTCAGGGCATTTCTGTCCATCTACTAAGTTTTTTTTGCTGGTCATCAAAGAAATAAATAAAGTTAGTCAAATTTTAAAACTATTTCTATCCAAATCTCTAATAAAATATTGAGAGAACCTAGTGTAACGACCCTTTTTTTTTTATAGAGATGGTAAAAGTGATAAAAAATAATAATTAAAGAGATCAAGATGTAATTAACGCCCAATAGAATAACTTCATCAGAGAAAGCAAAACCAATCAAAATAAGTATTCCTACCCGCTGCCTATTAATTTAGTAACCAATCTCTTAAAAAAAATTTAGTAACTAATCGTGATTTGTCCATGTTTAAGATATTAATAAATAATTTAAAAAAAAAAATGTCTCCAGACAATCTTTTGGCTCCTCCTCCTCCTCCTCACTGCGGCGGCCTGTAATAGGCATAAACACTGAAGTAGCTCTGCACCAAAGTGAGCAGCAGCAAGACAACGGCAGCAACGAGCGAGATAATCGCCCAGGGATTACTAAAATAGTTATGCTTCAGACTCGCCTTCCACGTATTCCACCTGTAGTTATAATGCTTATTCACCTGCTCGGATAACCCCGATAAGTAACTGTCGTTGATATCGAATACCACTTCTTGGCAAAGCCTGTTGAATAAATCTGCGACCTCATCGTCATTCCCCAACCAATGCTCGATAATGCCCCGATAGTGGAGATATCTGACATCCTCCTCGGAGTTGATCAAGTTATCCATGAAGATGACATAGGAGGTGATGTTATTGGTGCTATCCATGTGGCACTGCTCGAAGGCGATTAGGTTGAGGAATAAGGATTTGGTTCCGTCGTGGATAAGGATTCTAGGGATTTGGAGGACGCCGTCCTCGAACTTGATGTCCCAGAAGCGGTCGGTCCTGCGCCGGCGGCATCGGATCCCGGCTTCGCGGAGCTCCGAGACGCAGTGGATGAGCTGCTGCCGGCGCTTGTCGGCGACGCGGCGGTTGTGGGACCAGCGTTTGAGCCAGAGCCGCGGCGGTGTGGGCTGGGGACCGGGGCCGTTGCGGAGGAGGCTGTGGCGGAAAACTTCGAGGCAGTGGAGGCCGGATTCAGGTAGAGGGTTGAAGGGGGCAGATCGGGCGGAGGACTCGATCCGGGTCCGATCGGTGTTGCCGAGCGGCTCGTCGGTGGGGGTGAGCGGGTCGAAGAACCGGACGGCGAGGTCGGCGACGAGGCCGGTCTGGTCGGGGTGGCCGATCTGAATGCCGAGGAGGCGGTCGAGGAGGAAGAGTGGGATCTGGTTCTCGAGCATGATCATGTCACGCTGGACGGCATGCATCGCGCCGCGCATGGCGAAGACGGGGTCGTGGCGGGAGTAGCCGAGCTTGTCGAAACCCTCGCCGGCGGCGCCGCGGAAGAGCTCCAGGACGAAGGTGCCGTCGAGAAGGAGGCAGAGGACCAGCTCGTTGCTAGGGAGGTGGATACGGTCCTCGTAGCAGGAGCGAACGCGGTCCTCCAGGAGGCTGACGGCGTCCAGGTAGAGGGAGATGGGGTGTTGGGTGCGGCGGAGGACGTGGTGGAGGGCGCGCCACTTGTGCGGCTCCATCTCGCGGAGGCGGCGCTTGCCGTGGTGGAAGGGTCCGAGGGAGACCACCTGGGGGACGTAGGACTTCTCGTCGCCCTCGCGGAGGGATTTGGGCACGCGATAAATCGAGTGCTTCGCCCAGGGGCAGGAGGACTCGTCTTGGCAAGCTTGGTCGAGCTTCTCCTGGATCGAAACCACCCATTCGTCCGGCTCCCCAGATTGGGATTGGGGTTGGGATTTGGTGGTGGATTCCTCTATGCCCTGGGTGATGAGAAGAGGTGGTGGGGGTTGGGGAGTGGAGGGTTGGGATTTGGGGAGGTTGGCATCGACGGTCTCTTTGAGCTTGAGGGTGATGAGGTACCAGCTGAGGAGCTCCTTGTTGAAGACGGCGACCATTTCGACGAATTCAATTCCCTGCTTGCTTGGGATCGAGGAGGATGGCGTATCGGATTAATGGATATAAGAGTGGGGGAATGATGGGATCATGGCGTGATGATGGACGAGTTGTCCATTGCATGATGGGGTACAGGGGGAAGTTGAATAATGACGGATAACCCTTTGAGAATGGTTGGTAAGTGCGTGGAGTCTTCCTCTTCACCACTGGGCTACTCTGCATTCCTTTGGGAAGATTCCTAGCCCTGATACTCTTGCTTCACGGTTAACATTTCGTCGATCTAACTTCGTTTTACCGAATAATTTCTTGATAATCTCTTAAACTTGTTCTAATTCGGTTTAAGTTTTAGTTGTCTTAGCACAAATACTTTTAGCCATTCAAATGATACTTTCTGAGTGGGACTCCTGGTAATTAGCCCAGTTTTGCAGAGTCCACACTTCATCCGTCTTATTCAAAAACTTGTGTCCATGTGCAGCCATGGTTAACTTTTAAAAAAGGGGCCATGTGTTTGAATGTTCAAACACATTACTTAGTTGGAAAATGACATCATTGAAAGGCAAGTAAACTTAGTTCCAAAGTTAATTGATAATTATGCCTCTTGTGAAAGAAAAAGGAAAAGAAAACATGTCTAGAAACTAGCTTATACGGCGGATTAGTCTACCAAGTTGCTAGGGATGACACGAAACATGCTCTATATGCATGTCTGGTGGCGGCTTTATATTTATGAGGAAGCACATACATGTCTTAAAGGATAATTAAAAGATAGGAGTTATCGCTATCTATCAATATGACAAATTGTAATCATGCATTCTAATATTACCTTAGAAATGTATTTATTGCATGCGATGTGCCTCAGAAGGCAATCCTGGATTATTTATTAATCATAGAAATAGTATGGATGGATACTACGATAAGAAACCTTTGAAACCAATGACTTGTTCTTCTGTAAAAGGTTTCTAAATCTCTGCACGAAACTTATTCTTTCTACAGGAGAGGCTCTTTTTTGAATATGAACGATTCTTTCCTAACTGGATTCACAATGTTTACTATAAGATCATAAATATGAATCCTAAATGGAACATCGAGACCTATCAGTATAAGATCCATTCTATGTCCATATTAGAACCGGGCGACAGCGATGCTGCCGCCAAGTTGCTCATTGCCCGTCCTTTAGCTTTCGCATCCTTACAATGAACTGCAAGCTTTTGGAGAACCGTGGCCTTCTTTATAATAAACTTCAAGAATTCCATCTCAAGATCTTTGCCGCAGCAACCTCTGATCGAGACATCCTTTAAGACGCAAGATGCGTAATCGTAGAGGTCGCTCTTCCTCCAATATTCCAATGGTCGTACTCGTATGAGGCCTTCACAATTCAAAAGAGGAGTTGATTCTCCAGTCTACAATAAGAAAGGGTAACGAAATCTCTCAAAAAAAAATTTAAGAATAAATATTTCTAGGGTAATATATGAAACTTGCTTCAATTTGTAGGTGAGTCAATTGAGTAGCTTGGTGGAGTACAGCAGAAACTAGGACGACGTGCCTGATTTCTCCGAGGTTTGCGCATAAAGATAACGTACGTAGGTTGTAGAATTAGTTCACGTCGATAACAAAATCGGCAAGTTGAGCCGTCTACGTACGTGGACAATTAATATAAGTTAACAACAGGAGAGAAATAAAAGATAAAAGGTAAGGTTGTAAACTAGCCGAGCTTGATGGAGCCTCGCTCTAATCAAACTTGAATTGAAATTAATTTCGAGCCTATCTTTATGATCAAGCTTGAAGTAAAATAATTTCAATCCGAGCCAATTTCGAACTCGAGTCAATTTCGAGCTTAAACGAGCTGCTCAATTAGTAATTACAAGCCTTATCAATTTCAAATTATTTTTGAGCCTGAGCAAGCTTGAATTAATTTAGGTTTGAACCAAGCTTGAAATAAAACCTAATTCAACTATAAAGATATAAATATTACCAAAATATAAATTATAAGTAATAAAGATAAATGGGTTAGAAAACTACAAGCAACCAAACTATAAATTACAAGTAATAAAGATAATTGTGTTAAAAAACTACAAGCAACAAAAATATAAATTACAAACAATAAAGATAATTGTGTTAGAAAATAATGGCCGAAATTCTTAATGGGTAAAAGGGTTTTAATCTGATGGTTCATATTAGTTTGATATTACTCATATATATATATATATATATATATATATATATATATATATATATATATATATATATATATATATTCGAGCCTTATCGAGCCAGCTCGGGATCAAGCTTGACTCGAATTTAATTTCGAGCATAGGTTTAATGATCAAGCTCGGCTTAGCCTATTTTCGAGCCGAGCTTGATCGAGCATTATCGAGCCGAACTCGAGCCGAGCTCGAGCCGGCTCGATTATTTTGACAGCCCTAATAAAAGGAGATTAAGATCACCAACTGCGTTGCGTATCGCATAGCCATTAAAGATTCTACCTTTTCCGACGGAAAGACATCGAACACGAGGAGCATGAAGAATAAAGATCGTTCAAACGAATACAGAGTCAATCGTCAGGCTCAGGAGGGCTGGCGCGTCGATCTGGAACTGCGACAGGCGTAGATGCGCAAGCTCTAAGTGCGTCATGACCGCCGATCGGACTTTGATGGCCTTCATCCTGTTGCACTAGCGAAGGCGTAGGTGCAAAAGACGGGGCAAGCCGCTGAGGAGGGCCTCGAGGTGCCCGCCGGTCATGGTCGCACCGCTTAGGAGGAGGGATCGCAAGCGGAGCAGCCCGTGAGAGCCTCCGACAAGTCACTCAGAGGACATCCAATACAATCAAGGTCTAGTTCTTGAAGTGAAGGGGTGTTGACTAGATAATGACTGAAGCACCGAACAATGAATGATTTGAGTCGAAATCTATGATCAGACGGCGGCATGTTGAAATGGAGGCGCGACAACAAGGTCCACAGCGATCTCCACCTCCGGGATAGGATGCTCGTGCGCGGAAGGTTGCGGGCGGGGAGGAAGGAGAGGATGTGGACGACGAGGTCGTCGGTGAAATCGTCCAACTGATTCGGGGCGTGGGAGTATTCGGCGGCCTCCTCACCGACGACGACCTCAGCATGGTCGACGTGGTGGTGTGCCTCCTCAACGCGGGCTTGTTGTGGTAGACTCATAGCTACATTGAAGTACACAAATCTTTGTACTTCGGTGGACGAAGAGGAGAATACAAGAAAGAAAGATTAGGGTTTGATACGTAGGGGTGTAAACGAGCCGAGCCTAAGCGAGCCAACTGCTGCTCAGGCTCGGCTCGAAATTAATTTCGAGCTTCTTTATTGGGCTCAAGCTCGGCTCGCCTCAGCTCGAGCCGAGCCTAAGCCGAGCCTGATCGAGCCCGAGCCTGAAACAAACCTATTATCAAGCCTCATTCAAGCCAAGTTGGCTCGAGCCAATTCGAGCCCAAGCCGAGCTTAGAGAAGAAAGGTGAGGCGAAGCTTAGAGGAGACGACTGCCGCGGGAGGAGGACGACGCGGCGATGGCGGCTTGGAGAAGGAAGGTGAGGCGAAGCTTAGAGGAGACGATTGTTGCGGGTCTGTGGCAGCTTGACGAGACGGCACCGCGGTAGCTCGAGGAGACGACTAGCACAGGTGCCGACTGCCGAAGTTCCGAACTGCCGACTGCCGAGTGCCGAAGGAGGATAAGGAAGAGGCGGCGACAGTTCGAGGGGACGAGCAGAAGGAAATTAGATTTGGGGTAGGAGGCGGGGAGGGGATGTGGGACTTAGATTTGGGGATTAGGATTTTCTAATTTAGTTTTATATTGAGCCGATCAAGCTGAGCCTGAGTGAGCCGGCTTCAGCTCAGGCTTGGCTCGATATTGATTTCGAGCCTCTTTCAGCGGCTCGGGCTCAGCTCAGCTCTGACCGAGCCGAGCCGGACTCGAGCTCCAGTCGAGCCGAGCCCAAGCTGTTCGACAAGCTTCACACCCCTATTGATACGAGGGAAAATGTTTTTAGTAATATTAGGGCTGCTCATCTGGCCCGATATCTCCGCCCAAAATTTTTTGGCCACAATCCATCTCGAGCCTAAGCTAGACTTGATCCGAGCCCGACTCAATCAAATTCAATCAAAATCAAACTTAAGTCTTTCATAAACGGCTCGAAACCCTAACCTACAGCTCGATTATTGCCGGACGATCTGGCCCAATTGTTACTATAAATTTACTAATGTAGGCCTAAGGCTATGGTCGGTGCATAAGCATTCTCTATTTGCGGATTAACTTTTATTTATTTATAAATAGCTCCTATAAGTAACGAAGAGATCACCCACAGACCTTTGTAGCTTAGCAATAAGTTTGATTTCTCCGATAAGAATTTGATATATAATAGAATTCTATTAGAACACTATAGTTCAATAGCTTGAACTTATTGTCACTTATTTCTCGTGACGGTTAGTGGTTTTGTTTAGTCTATAACATACAAGTTCAATTAAAAAAGAAAAAACAAAAGCACTGTCGGTCAACTACCAACAAATAAATGAACCAATCAGCAGGCAATAGGCTAGCTAGTGGCTGCATTGGAACTTCTTATATGCCACCGTTATTTCTAACAATATATTAAATATTAGACCAAAAAATTATTTTCAGTAACAGAAACTTGTGCGAAATGATAAAGGAGCCCACAATAAAGAGTTTCAACTAGACATTATATGAGACCCACGTGTTATTAGAAAAGTTAAATATTGTTTACATTTTTTTCTAGATAATAACCTGATAGCAAAAAAACATCTTTAAATGATTTTAACTTTTCCATGAAAAATTAATAGTATATACGCCATTTTAATTTAAAAATTATTATCAGTTTAAGTGAAAAATTACTTTAGTATATTTGAACTCTTTTTTTTGTACCGGTAAGTCACCATATTTTTCGGAAGAAAGTCTTTTGATTGATATTATTCATTCCAATATATCAATTACAACTTGATACAAATAATGATAAGAGAAAATATGACAAGAGCCTTAGAAGCAAGTCCTATACTTGGCTGTAATACAGACTGAACAACAGTTAACGCATGTATCATAAAAAGTACTCAAGCATAGTAAAAATAGAGGGGATACAACAATGTTTTAATAGCAAGGCTCTTGCTTGACCAGTTGGTAGCACTATAGGTAGAACAACTTGAGTCTTGAGAAGCTAAGCACTCAACTAAGAAGCAAGTTTCGATAGAAATGCAAGCACGCAAGTGACGAAGTCCAATGAATTTAATAAAACACTTGAAAACCCCATTTGGGTAGACTTGTGAATCCAAGAACACATAAGTGTAAGGATCTGCTGTCTATTACATCTCATTGCATTCATAATGATTTAATCAGAGAAATAGATGGCCTAAACTAGAAAGAAACAAGGCAGATACTAGCTTTGACGGTGATGAAAGCTAGGCGAGGCGAGTCTGAACGTAGTGATGGAGGCCGATGCGGCACGAGGTGAGGCATTGGTGCAACGACAAAGATCACAAGGAACATAGCAAGGCGTAACAACGGAGGCCAAGGTGAGGCGAGGTGCGACAACAGAGATAGCAAGGAACGAACGGATAAAGAGCTGGGCCGGCTAGGTCTATAGTCTTTAGCTCCGTTCATGGTGACACAGAGGTCGAGGAGGGGATCGGGCAGCTAACATGGTGCTTAGACAGCGACGACGACCGACGGCAGTGCAGATGAGGAGTAGCAAGGAACATATGGCTAAAGATGAAGGGGAAAGAGTTAAGGGAGGAAGAGAGAGGGGAAAAAAGAGAAAAAAGGAGGAGAGAATCCACTAGGGAGAGAGGAAGAGGCAAGTCGTAGGGGAAAGCTCTCTTAGCGAGGAGAGAAAAAGCCAAACCCTAGGCTGAGAAGATGCTAGGAGTCCAGTAAGTCACCACATTATTTTAGACAAAAAAGTATATTAAGATATATTATATTTAATCCAAATAAAAAGAAGTGGACATCAAGATCCAGAGTGGCAATAGGCAAAGGTATGTGAAGCGATCTATTCGTATCTCAGTAAGCACGCTAGAAATGAGGGAGACGAGATTAACTTCGTGTTAATTTCCCCTGGCGTCCGTTTCCAGCTGTACCCGTCTTCCTACTACTTTCCCACCTCAACGAAGGAAACGGAGAATTTTGTCAAAAATATACTTTAGACATTCAAAATTATGGCAATAAACTGCATATTCGCAAAATGACAGGGTGCTATGTGGAAATTTCCTATGAAAAAGAACACAATTATAGTCACGAGCGAAGGTAACCAGAGATCCTCGCCTAGCAAATGGGTTCTCTTCCCGTGGCCAATGCCACGCCTCTCGAGGCGAAGTCTGCAATAACCTCTTCCGATCTCGGTGTCCTCTTCGAATCCCAGCGTCGACACCTAAACCACTTCTTCGACCACCTCGACCTTCCCCAAGCCGCCGCTTTCGCCCAAACCCTCCTTGACGCCCCCGGCGCCGTCTTCTTCACCGGCGTGGGCAAATCCGGCATCGTTGCCCAGAAGCTCTCCCAAACCCTCGCCTCCCTCGGATTCTTCCGCTCCGCCTTCCTCCCCCCGGTCGACGCCCTTCACGGCGACATCGGCGCTGTCTTCCCCTCCGATCTCATTATCTTCCTCTCCAAATCTGGCTCCTCCGACGAGCTCCGCGCCCTCGTGCCCTGCGCTCGCGCGAAGGGGGCGGTGCTCATCTCCGTCACCTCTGTGGAGGGGAATCCACTCGCCGCGCTCTGCGATATGAATGTCCACCTCCCGCTCCAAGGGGAGCTTTGCCCGTTCAACCTCGCGCCGGTGACCTCCACTGCGATCCAGATGGTGTTCGGGGATACTGTCTTTGCTGCGCTAATGACGGCCCGGAGGCTCACGAAGGAGCAGTATGCTTCGAACCACCCGGCAGGAAAGATCGGTAAAAGTCTCATCTTTAAGGTGAGTAGAGCCTTTTCTTAAAATTAATTTGCATTTTCTTTTGTCTATTTGTCATAAATTATCCTTTGGGAATGTAAATTGATAGTTGATGTGAAGATGGTGAGCAATTTAGCTGAGAAGATCAAGGATCTCTAATATAAGTAATTCAAGGATGAGAATTGGAACAGCATTGATGTTAAATTAACTTTACATGGTTCATGTATTCTGGGATGTTGATCACTTACCGTATAACAAAGTAGTTTGATGCGAGATATTGTTGAAAGTTTGCATCTTTCTTCTTGTTCAGTGTTTGATCCTAATAAATTATGCTGATGATATGGGAAATATCTGCAAAAATACACTATCTGGATCTGTCCAACTATGCTATTTGCACTTATTTTGTTTTATTATCCTAGTAAATGGCTATTTTTTATGTGGTATTTTGTTGTCCTCGATCTTCCTTTAATTTTATTGAATAATATTTTACTGTAATATACTCCTATACTGTTTATCTATTTTGCCCCTCGTATTCTCTTAAGCATACTGACCTAGATTGTGAATCTAGGTACATAAAGAATCATTACCATAGAAAGCTTTCTCTTTTCCTTCTTTCAAAGAAAGCATCTTATTGAAACGTTCTACTTTTGATGTTGTTCTTCTTCAGGTTATTGTTGAGCCAGTGCTAAGAATGAATGTTATAATTAGAGTGATATTACTAATTTGGCAATGTTCCTTTTATGCTCCATATTAGTTGTTGAACTGATAATATGATGTATTTTATTTTGGAAAATCTGGATGATTTTATATTTTACATTGTCTCTTGACCTTGAGAATGAATACTTAGCAACCAAGAAAGGCTGCTTATATAACATTAAAATATCTGAAATTTCCCCTAGGGAACCATAGTGTGTCTGCCATACATTGACTTAAAAAACTCCATTTAGGTGAATGATGTAATGAAGAAGAAGAACGAACTTCCTGTATGCAAGGAGGGAGATATGATAATGGATCAGCTCACGGAGCTAACAAGTAAAGGATGTGGATGTCTACTTGTTGTTGATGATGAGAACCATCTGATTGGGACCTTTACAGATGGTGACCTTCGCCGCACCCTCAAGGCCTATGGTGCAACCATATTCAACCTCACAGTGGGTGAGATGTGCAACAGGTACGTAAACTAATTGCTTTCTTATGTTTGAACTCCAAATCAGGTAAAAGTATTGACCATCCTCGACACACCATAGAGCTATAGGAGGCTAGTTAATTTAGAATTTCAGTTGAAATGAATTAAAGAAGTCTTTTCCAAGTAAAAGGATTGATTTAGATGCATCAGCCTCAGACTCCCATTAGTTGTCTTTAGACTAATTAGTTGACTTCAATCATAGCTGAAACTGAAAATGGTGGTGAAATTCAGTGAAAGTTTATAATTAAGTCACGAACATCTCAAATTGGAGCTCTCCTCATGGACAACCTTTAGTGTACATATTTGCCAATTTTTATGTACTCTTGTTTGCCTTGCCCTGCATCATAAGCTTTGTCACAGAGTCCACAATACTTACTAGATTAGAAACACTTTTTATATTATTCCACACATTATAGCAATTATAATTTTTCCTTTTTTGACGAAATTATTTTACATGTCATGTCAAAAATCCTTTCCATTTCATTAATCAAAAGTTTTTCACCTATCTCATCTCCCTTATTACTCACCTACCCCATTTCTTATTCAAGCATTGTGTCGCATACTTACAAATATGCAATGCATACCTACAAGAAATAAGAATATTTAATTTAAATATATATTTCAAATGAAGGTATTTGGGTCAATTTATACTTTTTATTTGTTCTTTTATCTCAATTTTACATCACACCAAAATTAATTATTACACTATTGTTCAAGTTTATAATCAAACAACTTGCTTTCTTATTATATGAGGTGTAATTTTAAGAGTAAGAAATTAGAATAGCTACAGAAGTTTTCCTTCAACCAAAAATCAAACAGCGGATAGGAGACTGTGAAGCTAATGGTCTCTATAAGAAATATGAAATGGGAAAATACAAAGAAACAAATGGGCAATTGAAAGGTCACTTCTGATATTGAAGGCAATGCAATCACCAGATTAAAAAGAGATTCTCTTCTAGCACACACTTGCAGTATGCAACAGTTTCAACCAGCAGTTTGTTACTTCTGATCCACTTTCACTCTGTTCAATAAGTTTATGAACTTATGGAAGGCCTTTGATCCGGGAACTCATTATCACATGGTTAAATTTATTGGAAGTGCTAGATTGAACAAAGAATTAGTAAAAGCTTCAGAAATTCAAAAATCCATCCTTGGGACTTACATAGAAATTCTCTTTTTAGAGGAAAATAGTAAGTGATGCAAGGTGGCCTTTTGAGTTGGGGGCGAGGGGCAACTTAGAACCGCGGCAGCATGCCCATAGAGCAATTAGATACTTAACTACAATGCTGTCTCTAGCATTCTATGTACTAGCGCCTTCCAAATGTTTTCCATCAATATTTACATGTACTACAAGCATTCTCTAATCTCTGTTTACCCTGCAGAAACCCAAGGACAATCACGGCAGATGCAATGGCTGTGGAAGCAATGCAGAAGATGGAGTCACCCCCTTCTCCTGTGCAGTTCTTGCCTGTTGTTACTGATCAGAATGTTGTGACTGGGATCATCACGTTGCACGGACTGGTTTCTGCTGGCTTATAGTAGTACTCTTATCTGCTTCATAAGTGGCTCCCACGCATTGGAATTCTTTTTTATCATGCGTCTCCGAGCTATTAGTGCTCAGATGTCCTCTGTTTCTTGTCTTCTTTGTCATGTTCTACTGCATTCTTCTCCTTTTAGACGATGTCGAGCTATTTGTTCCCTTGGATCCTCAAATGCGTTGCGGATCTGGAAGTTGTTGTAGGCTTATTACTTACTGCGGTGAAGGGAAAATGTGTAATAATAAGATGAGTTCTCATTGGAAAGAAATCTTATTGCTGTCCACGGATGTGACGGATAACAGATTATTATGTTGGATTGGCAGTTGGAAGAGAGTCATCAGGAAAAATGACGAAGTTGTGAAATTCTTTATCCTATCTTACTGTCTAATTCCAAGTGCATTCAATATTTCCCTCTTAATAATATATTGTGGACGACGAAATGACGCATTTAGCAGCAGCGTATGAGAAATGGCCGACGACTTAAAATTTCCAACTCTTTTTCCCCTTCTTCTGATGGGAACATGATGGCGAATTAAAGATTGAATAATGGATAGGGACCCAGAAGACAATGGTTAGGTTAGAAAGGAGCGGTTCTCTTTCGGATGCTTTATGAGAATGTGTGACCGTCTGACCGACCAGTACTCTCTCTCTCTCAAAAACTAACACCGTGATCTCATCATCATAGTACCCAAAAAGTAAAAAAAGATAAACCTCTAAATATAAACTACATGTCTTTAGGTCCCCGTAATCAAAGTAAAAAGTTATCTCTAAATATAAGAACAATTAGGCTTCACTAAAATTTAGTTAATACATTAAGTCAAGTATTTTAGATTTCAAGTTGTGTGTGTGTCGTCGAGTTATTTTTTTTTTTAAATTAAACGCTATCGAAATATCACTCCAAGTCATTACGTTATCAATTGAATTATTAAACAAAGTCCGCTAAACTACTAAGCAATTTTATTCACAATAATTACTTAGTACCGACTTTAAAAGAATTCTATTAGTAGTTGCTTGTAATGTTCCTTTTTTTTTCTTTTTCTTTTGGTAAAGAAAGCTGAGTTCACCTATCAATTTAACAACCTCAGATGATGAAACTTCCACCTCAATTAAAATTTGTAGATCAAGTGGTATCGGTCCACCAAATCGTAGAACTATAGTCTGAGTTGCACCAGTACCCCGACACGCTACCCAATCAGCCACTGAATTACCCTATCTACGTACATGGGACACTTGATACCCAAACTAAACTCTTAAAGCTGGTTTTGCACTAATATACAATGTTTCGAACTTGCCATGGGCAGACACTATCCTCCCTCAAGATCTTCACAGGATACTCTAAATTCGACTCAATCTCCACATACTGTACCACATTCAATAACCTTAACCCTATTCTCATGGCTCAAGCTTCAGTATATAAAGGTGAAACCGCTGCCATAGGCTCCCATGTGATCTTCATTAGCACTCCATTATCATTCTACACAATCCCCCAAACTAGCAGCAATCTGATGCATCTTCACCACCAACGCCAAACCTCCATACTATAACAGTATGTATATAGTAGGTTGTCTGTGGTTTCAGCAAAGAGACCGCAAAGGCAACAACAATCATCTCCTCAAATCCTGAGCACATACATCACGGTGCCACTTACAAGTTTCAAAGTTCTTTCCATTCTTGTCACAGCTCTCCCACAATTGGATTAATAAACTTATAAATAGAGCCGATTTTCGATGCCCCAAATAAATACAATCACCAACCAACTCTAGTAGAGTTGGTAAGTACCTTCCTCATAATCAAGGAGGTTATGAATTCAACTCCAACCCCAAACAATATTATTGATAAATTGTTTGGTGGTTTGGTAGCTTGGCTCAATTCGCTTGATGGCTCACAAGTGCGGTTAGCTTAGTGGAACAGCTTGACAGCGTGGCAATTTAAAACAGGTGTCATCGGCATTTGATTAGTTCCAACTTATATTTAGCTTTTGGGCTCGTCAACAATCAAAAGCAAAAATAAAAAAAAAATTATATAGATGCAGCCGCCTTATCCTACTGATGAGACTATGTCCACTCTCCTCTCACCCCCTACGGAAACTCGGGCACAGTGAGGTTTTCTTCCATGAGCTCATGGTGAATGATCCTAGGCTGCCCTCGGAAGCCGGTTAGGTTTTCTACAGAATCGCACCGACAATCCTCCAAGCCGAACCTTCTACTTCGTGCTTCAGCTCCAGTTAACCTCCACGTGGACTTCAATAAGCGGTGGTACAGCTGGACTAAACCCCGTCCGTATGCGACAAAGGGGTGGCCCAACGGTCAGTAGACACAATTAAGTTAAGCTAATCATTATTGACGCCATTCTTGAATTAACTTGGTCCAATGGGCAGATACATCGAGTCCATGTAGTATTCAATGACTACAATAACTCCTTCCTTTTCTCCTTCCTGGTGTGACCTGTTCGCTTTTACCGTTGTCTATACTCTGTCCTTCTGAGAGGATATGATAATTTATTTTAAACATCCCGTCGTGCATGCCACCCACTCTTTCCAACTTCCCTTGCGATGATGATCATATGATTGGTAAAATATAGAGTTACATATAAGTACTAAAAAATAGAGTTTTTTTTTATTTTCCGTATATTTGGTTGATAAAAAAAAATTTATAAATTTTTAAAAGTCCATCACTTACTATTCTAAGAAAAAGAGTTAGACTTCTCTCATTTTTTATTTACTGTAGTCATTTTCACTGAGTTATAATTACGAAGTGACTTTACTAAAACCCTCACTACTTTTTTTTCTCTCACTACATTCTCCCCTCATTTTTTATCAATTAAACACACCTTAATAATATTTGTTTGTGTTTGCAATTTAGTTAAAAGTACTAAACAATATTGTGATATAAAATACAGTTTAAAAAATAAAATGATTTTAATACAAAGTAAATTGAGGTAAAAATATATTTAACCTCAAAATAAATCGCAAAAGAGAATAATACAAATAATTGATTTGTGAAGTAGAGATACTTACTTTCTCTTATACTATTCACACAAACAGTGTTAAATTCGATTTGGCCGACAGGCCCAGAGTATCTTTTACTTATTTTACAGAGAATGTAGGTGCAATTTGAAAATATCGAAGCTAAACTGCTAAAATCACTTAAAAGCAGGTGTGAAATTGCAAAGTGCTAAAAGGAAAAGGAAAAAAAAAACAAAGGAAAAGAAAAATAAAATCTCTTTTCTGAGATTTGTACTTAACCACGAGAGAATAAAAATTGTAATTTTCGTTCATCCTTTAATTCCTGAGACGGACGGTTGAGCTACCTACGAGGCGGCCGTGCCCGTGGAGTTCACGCAGAACACGTCACGCCTCGCGGCGGCTCCGCCCGGGATGACGTAGTGCGCGAGCTTTTCCGTAGCGTTGACTACGGCGACTCTGTTCTCCTTGCAGAGGAACTCCTCGCTGCAGACCCTCTCCACCTCCCGGTTGTAATCGTGGACCAGCACGTCGGTGGGGCCCTGCCCCCGGTACCTCGCCATGACCGAAGCCGAGTAGATCGCCGCCATCCTCCCCGGGGCCGCGGATGCGTACCCCCTCGGCCCATCGACGAGGATCACATCCCACGCCACATCGTAGATGTGGTTGGGGAGGTCGTTGAGGGCGAGCCGGCAATCGGAGAAGAGGAGATTCTGGAAGGGGCGGCAATCGGCCGCGCGGGAGTCACGCGCTGCGGCGAGGAGGTCGGCGAGGTCGCGCACATGGGTGGTGTAGGCAACGTCGTAGGACTCGATCCCGGGGTTGAGGGACTCGATGTGGGAGACGTAGTACTCGTTCTCGTCCAGGAACACGGTGCGCCCGCCGGAGTTGAGGGCGCGCCAGAGGGGGGTCTCGTCGCCGAGGCCGAAGACAAGGAGGTTGCACGGGACGCGGCGGCGGAGGACGGCGGCGATGGCGAGGAGGTCGGCGCGCTTCATGAGGCCGGTGAGGTTGGAGTTTGCGGCGTAGTGGAGGAGGGCGTCGAAGACATGAGAGGAGAGTGGGGCGGAGGAGGAGGAGGCGGTGGAGAAGGAGGTGGGGGGTATTTTGGAAGAGGAGGAGAATGAGGTGGTGGTGGAGAGGAGGGTGAGAAGGGATGCGAAGGTGAAGAAGGAGACGAAGAGGATTAGAAGGATGCGGTGGTTAGAGAGGAGGGGATGAGGTTTTTGTGGGGAAGAAGGGTGGTGGAATAGGATTAGCTTGGCGCTGTTGACGCCCTTCATTTGTTTGGGCTCCAAGCTTTTTAGAGAGACAGATAGATAGAGAGATAGATATGGATTTGTGGATTTCTCTGTCTCTCCTCTCGATTATGGTTTATGGGAGGAGAGAGAGAGAGAGAGAGAGAGGTGGGAATAAGGAGGAGGAGGAGGAGAAGAGGGGAAAGGGAGAAGTGGTAGAAGAGGAAGGAAGGAATGAGAGAGAGAGAGAGAGAGAGAGAGAGAGAGAGAGAGAGAGAGAAAGGAAAGTGACGCATTAGGTAACTAAAATTTCTCCGTTATTAGCGCTCTTCAATTTCTACTTTAGTCCTCTCAAATTTCTTTTTCTGTACTTTGTCCAACAAGGGCAATAATGCAATTTTCCCCTAAATCACTTCAGTAACTCCACCCCTTTTTTTCATCTCATAATTTGTATAAATATAAATTATATTTTACCTCCTCACGTGGTAACTCTTATATTTATTTTACTCTTATAAATTTATTTATATCGATCTACCTCATTGTGATTTAGATTAAAATACAACTATTAATTTTAATATATTTAAATAAATTATATGTCAAATTTGATAATTCATTTCAAAGAGAAAGTTGTAGATGTAAACTTTACAATATATTTAAAATAATATAAATCAAATTTTAGATAATAAAAATATAAAATTTCATCTCTAATGGTTTATCCAAACATCTATAATTTTATCTCTAATTTTTTTTTTTAAATTCGATTAATACTATGGTAAAAAAGAAGGGAAGGGAACCTTGATTGAGGGATACCCTTCAATTGGATGTCCTTTAATTGGCATTAATAGAGAAAAACTATAACACCAATAACGGTAAGATTGTAATAGAAGATGGTGAGCTTTCTAAGTCAATGTTACAGTTTTCATCTTGCCACTAAGAGAGCAGAGCAGCAGTTGTACGATGGATGTGACGAAGAAGGAAGAGCGATTAGTTATCGTCTCCTTTTTTCTTTTTTATGTTTCGAAAATTGCAATAATTCTCTTTTAGGGTCATTAGGGGGAGTTCGAGCACATGGTTTTTTTTTTTGGTGCAAGTGATGGAATTAAAGATTGAATGGGACAAGAGGACAACTAATTTTAGGGGAAACGTCGAATTTGTTTTGGTTCTGTGGGTCGCTTAAGGAAGGGTTTTGGTGCAGGAAGGTGGAAAACAATTAAAGCATGTCAAATTGTGATCCACTTTCACTCAAAATAAAGCATGTCTTCTTGAAACTCTAGTAGAGTGTAGTGTTGTCTTTCTCCCTCTCTTTCTCTTGCCTATGTTGTCTAAGGTGGTACGTAGAGCCCTTTCTTGGCTATACCAAGTTCTTTCTCTTCTAACTACCACCCTGAGTTGTGCAGGGTGGAGTGTTTCCTCTGCTCCTCTATAACCTGTTCTTAAGGAGGGTAGAGGGCCTTTCCTCGCCTCCTTTGGCAACTGTTGGTGAAGGTGGTGGATAGGGAATAGAGACATCCCTGCCCTAGAGTGGTTTATATATTCTTTTATTTTTCTTTCTCTGTCATTTTGTAGATGGTGATCTTCGATCCCTAGACTTTGGACATGACCATATGAAACTACAGACTGACTCGAGACTTCTTGCACATGTGAATCTATCAAGGTTCTACTTTATTATTATAATTTTAGTACCCTCGGGCTTGATGCTCTATGCTTACTTGTAATCTTGCTTATTACACCCAAGTGTAAAACTTATGTTAATGAGTTCTCACTTCATTTCTCTATTTTTTTTTTCTTTGTCTCCCTTTGCATTGCGTTACTTGCTGCCTACGGGCTTTCCCAAAAAAAAGTGAGAAAATTATATTTTATTCCATGTGGTTAGATATAAGTTCACTTCACCTTCTATAATTTTATTTGTGTCAATTTATCCTCTCGTAGTTTAGATTAAAGTGGAACTATTATATTTAACTAAATTGCATGCCAAATTTGAAGATCCTTACTGGATACAAAATTATAGAGAATTGAATAAAATTTTCAATGCATCAAAAATAATACTGATCAAATTTTAAATGATAAATATATTTGTCATCTGAAATTCAACCGATATTATCTTGAATGGTTTTGAAATGTTATATAACCATTTACAACATTATTTCTAATGAGTATCTTCAATTAGACCTATGATATAATTAAATATTGCAAAATAAGTAATGGTTAATTGACATAAATAAAATTATAAAAAAAACAAAGTGAATTCAAATCTAACCACATTGGTAAAAAAATTTATTAAAAATGTGATCCATATCAAATGAAGTTAAAGAAATGGAGGGTGAGGAGACATTAGGTAGGAAGTTGTAATCAGTCAATACTTAATATTTAAGTGCGGTGAGCAAATAATTGGAATTAGATAAAAGGTAGCTATCACTCTGCATGGCACTGCTATGGGATAATAGAAAGACCAATTATATCCCAAATTGAAGAATAGTGGAAGCATTAATGGGATAACTTTATTTTTGCACTACATATCAAGAACTTGACACATCTCTCACCATTCAATTGATAATGTCATTTTGGCATGACATATTACAATTTGGATAGGATTTATTTTCCTTTTCCCAAAGTTAGTCTAATGCTTCTTCAATAAAATAGTAGTCATTGAGAGGTTTCTTTCAATCACTAAATAGCCTCAAAGAGTCCGAGATAGCGCTGTCAACGTAATTATCAGGTTTGGATTTAAAATTTAAGCCGAGCTTGACATAAATCAATTGTCAAGCTCGATATGATAAGGTTTGAATTATATTATAAATAAATTTTACTTTGATTACATGTTCATATTATAAAGGGCAAATCACCTGAGATTCAATTCAAATTTAATTCGAATTGGATTCAATTTGATTTAGTAAAAGTATTCAATTGTGTTTAATTTACACTATTTGATGGTGTTTAATTATTTTTCCCTACAGAGGTTAGAATCTAATACAATAGTAATGTTGATTACTAACACGCCCTCAAAGAATAGTAAATTTTACCCAATCGAAGGCAAATATATATATATATATATATGATGAATTTAATCTTCTTTTTATTTTTATTTTTTTTAAATTTCTTCCTTATGTTTAAGCTCTATTGTGACATCCTGTGGAGACTAATGGATTTAATAAATGTATACTGTTAATATGAATTGTCTTTTCAAGATATGAGTGTGTAATTGTGTATCCATCTGTTCCAAATATTATAATCAATAAAATAGCCTTATAGTTAGTCATATTTTTATATCTATTATTTCTCTATAAATTCTTATATTATGATATCATTTGCAGGAGGTATGCAAATTAAATATGGTTATAGGTATGATTATAATATCATTCATATTAATATGATCCTCTAACAAAGCCAAATCCAAATAAGGGGGTTATCTTTTCTTTTTTATTATTTTAGAGAATACTCGTAGTTAAATAATTTTATTAATTGAATCGCTAGTACAACTATTATGACTTATACAAAGAAAGAAAGAGGGAATGCAGTGACGATGAAGATACATTAACGAAAATCTCACAACCGGCTAAAGTAGATAACACCATGAAGAAAAGCAAAGTATTAATTTCAAGGGTATAAGAAAAAATACAGCATAAAAAATATCACCTTAGCGGATTCACAAGTGCAAACATCTTATGTCATCATGCAACTTCATCATGATCCGATAATCAAAGGCAAAAGAAGTAAGAATCATCGACTGGGGCCTATGAAAAGCCTCCATGATTAAATTATAATAAAATAAGAGCAAATAAACTAAGGGTCAAAAGGGCACACATACTACCTCCGGAGAACCAAGTAAGGAAGAAAAGGAGCATGATTCGAGAATAAGAAGGCGCCAAAGGGAGAGTGGACAATATCGGCGATGACAACGAATGCTGCGATAGTAGCAACGATGTTAAGAAATGAAAAAGGGAGACAGATATAAAAGAAAGAAAAGATTAGGACAAATGAAAATTGACATTTTCAAGTATGAGATAAACGGAGGCTAATAAAGACAAGATAAAGAAAAAAAAATCTCTCTTCCCTTAGCCAAAGCAATTAAGGAAAGATAATGAGAGACAGCCAGCGATCATAGGGAGAACCTCTCATGGGAAAGGAGAGGAGGCAAAAAAGAGAGAAAGAAGGTATGGTAGAACTATTAGGGTCGACAAAAAAGTTTTAGTGTATGCTTATGCTAAATTCTTTGTAATGTTAGATATTTAAAATATGCTGAAATAGATTGATAATTACAACGAACATTATACAGATTTGTATTATTTTTTGAAGGAGGAATTCCTTTCCAATCATTCACCATACTCTATAAATACGGACATAAAAATAGGACTGCCTACAGACAAAAAGGAAAATTTCAACTGGTACATTTACAAAAGAATAAAATCCAGCTAAAGGTGAGATATTTGTCAGATTAAATTCGATCCAATTCAATTATATATTCAAGTCCACATTATTCGAATTCATAATAATATTCAGATATATATATATATATATATATATATATTCATATTGTTTAAGATATGAGTGATATAAGATATTACTTTTATACTTTTCTAATTTCTTAATATATATTTGAAAAATTAGAAAGCAAAAACGCTGTTGTCATCTCTAAACCGTAAGCCCTTTTGTCTTGTAACGTAGATAGTCTACGGGGTGTAGGGGCTCATTCAAATTAAATTAAAATAAGATGTGAGAGCGAGCAATGACAAGGTAACAAGTTATCCTTCTCCCGTCCTTAAAAAAAATCACTTCCTCGTTGGCATTTGCCTTCAATTCCATGCATGGAATTTCTGTCCGGCTTCGTGGCGGCCAAGTAAAAGTGGGCATTATTATTATTATTATTATTATTATTATTATTATTATTATTATTATTATTATTATTATTATTATGTGGCATATATGACTTCGAAACAGCTGGAGGAGCGACTGGCATTTGCATTTTGACTACTCGCCCTTTGCTTTGCTCACCATTGATTCAGTCCCACATGAAGGAATATATTACAATCACGTTTTCCTAATAAAATATTATCATAAGAGTTGTAGTTCGTTACAGATCTACTTGGTATATATTTATATATATATGCATTGGAATCTGATGGGTGAGACTTTGGGAGGGATGATCCTAAGTTTGAATGAAGAGTTATTCTTTTTAGCTTAAGCCAAATTTCGAGCTAAAGTTATACTAATTTCAAGTTGAGCCGTGTGTTCGCTCAGCTCATTTACACTCCAACTTACCCCCACACATTCTTATTTATCTGTAAATCTTTTTAAAATTCTCTATCAGAGTATACCTTTAAAATCCATAGTTTTTGGATGAATTAGGTTACTCTTTTTAAATTACTCCTACCTAAAGCAATAATGGTATCCATGTCCTTACAAAAACAAAAACAAAAACAAAAAAAAAAAAAGTTTGAGAGGTTCTATATATATATATAAGTAAGAGATTTAAACTATGCCGACACATAATTATAATTATAATTATAATTATGGCAGTATTTAGTAAATGGGCTTCGAGTAGCATCTCTGTTCTATTTCTGTGGGGCCATCCTTAATTTGGGTATCACAACTCCAGCTGCTCTCCTATTAATTAGTTGCTTCGTGTCACTCTGAAATTAAATTGATACCAAAGGCCCACCAAAGGGAGAGGGGGTGGGGGATGATCCCAGTGACATTGTTGCAATAAGGTTAAGCATCAGCTGCATGCCCTGTCACCTGATTAGATAGTGGAACACTAATGCCGAATGATGGACTTACTTGGGAAATGCTTCACATCCATGGAGAAATGATCATTTCATTCGCCTCCTCACCAAATTTAGTAAGCAGGGATAAGAAAAGATAAAGCTCTTAATCTTCCTTGGTTTTTATACAAATTCTAATTTTATTTTTATGTAATTTTAGATGTTAACGTATGAGAGTTTAAGTTAATATTTCAAAATATTATAGCTCTTAGACCCACCGAACAAATCTTATATATGTATCTAGATTCCCCACTTGCAAGTGAGAATATTTCTGTTTCAATTAACTTGATTTTGTGGCCCAAAGGGATGTTACAAGATATGAATAAATGTGAATTTGACATTTATAAATGGTGTTATTTTCATGCTTTTTTTTAAAAGGAAAAGTATGATTTACACAATAGATCTAGGTTGAACCTCGTCCAAAGTTTACAAGAAAGATATTTAAAGACAGATTGAGCAAGATTGCGAGCATTTCCATTATTTATAGATGAATTTGAGGGTGAAGAGATAAGAGATCTTTTATTTTACAAATGATAGAGTGAATTTGCGAGTCGACTTTATCTATAAATCTAATCATACACTTCACAACAACTAAGGAATCGCTAAAAATCTAACCCACTTAGATTCCGCCAATCTTAATAACCTCCTTCTCACCTAGTAAAATAACATAAGCTTCGCTAAACATAGCGTTAATGCAAAAGCTTATAGGTAAAGAATCATTTTCACGCTTTGACTTTGAACTTAGTTGTTGAATCAGGCACGAAAGGGTTTAATCCTGTATTAAAAACAAATAGTGGAATGAAAATGATTGATATATATATATATATGTAGAATTGAGCCTTGCCCTTATGACAGGGAATAGACCAGATTCAGAAGCGATGGGATTCTGCAAGATATTCACTTTCACCCAAGTCGAAATCTAGTTTCCAGCCCTTTCCACACCCAGTTATTGAAGATAGAAAATGTTTACAGGGAATAAAACTAGTTATGACACATCCCTGTGACTAGTTTTAAAACTCATATATGATAACAACGTACTCTCTATTTAATTTCAACATTTCCAGATCCTATTATATAACAACCAACCAACTTATTGTATGAAAAGACAATGGTACATATTGTAATGGAAAAAAAAAAAGTCTTGGGAATAGGAATTCGAATATGTTTATGTCTTAACAGAACCATTGCAACTTAGACAACACGGTATTAGGACCAAACAAGAGAAAATGGATAGTATCGTATATCAATTGTTCGTGCATCGCAACTATACATCAAACACTACTTCTATGCATCTGATTGAAATGCCAAGGGTTCTATGGTTGGTAAATCCACAGCTTCTTGGATGTATCAAGAAGGGATACGACGTCCATTTTTGTTACAAAAGCATTTGGACTTCTGCGGTAAGGGAAAAGCTAAACAGTTTAGATCTATATGCTTCAGAAGAGTAGCTTCTCATTAGATGTTTAGGTCTAAACTGAGCCCCTGGCCCCCTGGCCTGGGCTTTATTAACTACAATAATTTGAATGTCATCGTTGGGCTTTTTCGTATTCCCAAGCCCAACCCAAAGTAGTAGTTCTTGGAACATTGCAGCAACTGCTACAATGGATGGGTCCACAAGTGAAGCAGCAACCTCCATGATTTTTGAAAATTTGAATGCTTGGAAGACCGACTTCAGATGGGGACAAGTTGCAGGTACAGTACGGAGAGAGTGGGTTGATAGGTTCCGGAGAGCTCAAGTTTCGTCCATCATAAGTTGCATTATTACTACTATCCATTATCCTGTTTGTACTCGGGTGGCTCAGCGGTGTACATTAACCCTGATCCCACCCTCCATGTGATCTCCCTACCTTTTCCACGCTCCTCCTCACTGCTTTACAGCAGTCCATGCCCCCCCCCCCCCCTTGCATCTTCCCCTTTCCTTCAATTTTATCCATAGAATTAAGCATCAAAAGCTTATTTAAATGATTAAGATATCAGATGAGCGACTTTATATATGTTACTGGTTACGAGGTTTAAGCATCTTCGGAAACCCAGCTAACCCTTTTTAATTAACTGCGCATATGATAGATTCCAATTGGTGTTTTTTTTGTTTTGTTTTGTTTTTAGGCAGTAGTAGTGTCATGTGGAAGTAGGAATTTCCTTTATTCTGAACCTTCTGCATCCATTCATTTCCGCCATGAAATAAATCCGAAGGCCAAGGAGCGTCACATGGACACAGGCAAATATATCTCTTCCAGTTGCTCGGGAGGTTCACACCGTTTTCACGTTGAGGGTTTTATCCTTTTTGAACATGCAAATATATGCAACAACCCACAGCAAAGATATCAACAAAACAGTCTACACTCTCTCTGTCTTCGGAGTCGGATTAGATTAGGTTGGTTCAAACATCAATTACATGTATTTAATAGTTTGGATTATGTCGGCTCAAATTCCATAACCTGTTATATAGTAGTAGTCTGGTCGAGCAAAAGAAATTTTTATCAGTAGGCAAGATTATAAAATTACTTTTGTCAAAAAAAAAAAAGTATATATATATATATATTAATTGTGGAAAATCTAAGCTATTGTCATTAGCTATGTTTTATTTTCTAAAAGTGCTGTCTCATTGTAAATGTTATCATAAATATCTTTTTTAGTGTATATAATCAAACAATCATTCACCTGCTGCATTATTTAAACTTTTTTTTAAAAAAAATTATGCTTTATTATCACTAATTTCTATTTCAGGAGAGAAATCAATTTGACAAAAAGAACTAATAACTAATAATAATTAATTAACAACTTGAATATGCATAAAAGATAATAAATACTTATATTTGTGCTGATGCAATGACAGATATACTTCAAATTTGAGAAGAGAGATTGCCCATCCTGCACCGAATACGTGCACGGCTATTGTGAGTTGAGCCCAAATGTAGCTAGTTCCGACCTAGAAGGAATCATATCTATAATCTACTTACAATAATTATACTATCCAAGAAGCTTCACATTGAGTATATAGAAAGAGGATCAATTGATTAACGTATCTACTAACCCATCGAGTAGTCCAATCACAAAGGATCGCATTGCCCCGAAGCTCAATCGTAAGATAGACATACCAAACCGATTCGTTATGAACCGCCGACCCTATCCTATAGGTTAAAAAAGTTATAAAGGGCGCCTCTACTGCTACTTTCTCAGTATGTCTCTCTAGTTTGTAGTTACTCACTTACCCCCTATAGTATGGCAATGGAAAATTTAAAGATTCCTCTTTTTTTTATTTTTAAACTCTGGGTATTGTGTAGTTGCCCTTCTCTCTCGCTTTCACGTGACGATATGACAACCTCTGAGGCCTCCAGTCCTACTACAGCTGCGCTACTCTCTGTCCCCTTTTGCCCCGTCCCTCTCACTCTCCCTCTCCCTCTCCCTCCTCCCTAATGTACTACAACTCAAAACCACCATAAAATTTATTTTAGTAGAAGTAAACAAAAGTAATTAAACCCATTCACTTCAAACTTCCAGAAAAACCCTCTTCCCCTTACCCCTCTTCTGCCTCCCTGCTTGCTAGCTTAGCTTCTGCTCGTCAACAATGCTGAAGCTACCACTACTCCTACTCGCTTCACTACTCCTACCGCTCACCTCCGCTTCCGGCGTCCGCCCACCGATCTCCGACGCGCTCGCCCTCTTAGCATTCAAGTCCAAGGCCGACCCGGAGAACCGCCTCCTCTTCTCCCCCGCAAATCCCAACCAGTTCTGCCGCTGGCCCGGGGTCTGGTGCTCCGCTCGCGGTAAGATCACCCGCCTCGTCCTCGAGTATTCTCACCTCAATGGCAGCTTCCCCTCCTCCACCATCGACCGTATCGACCAGCTTCGCATCCTAAGCCTCAAATCCAACTCCCTCTCCGGTCCAATCCCTGACCTCTCCAATCTCACCAATCTCAAAGCGCTCTACCTCGACCACAACCTCTTCTCCGGGCCTTTCCCCTCCTCCCTCCTCCTACTCCACCGCCTCCGTACCCTCGACCTCTCCGGCAACCTCCTCGCGGGCACCATCCCTCCGGATATCGCCGTCGTCGACCGCCTTGCCTACCTCCGCCTCGATGCCAACCGCTTTATTGGCTCCGTCCCACCTTTCAACCAGTCCTCGCTGAGGGTCTTCAACGTTTCGTACAATAACCTCACCGGGCCCATTCCGGTCACCGCTTCTTTATCCTCCTTCGGCGCATCGGCTTTCGCCGGCAACCCCGGGCTCTGCGGCATGGTCGTCCGCCGCGAATGCGGCTCCCATTTCCAGTTCTTCCGCGGGAACAATGCGACGGTCGTGTCGTCTTCGCCCGATGCCGCTTCCGGTCTCGACGGCCATCGCCAGGGTCTTCTCCTCTCCGACTCTGCGCCGCCTTCCAAGAAAACGCACAAAAAGCGCGCTGTCGTCGTCATGATCGTGTTCATGGCCGGGGCGTTCCTCGTCATCGGGTTCGTCGCCGTCTCTGTGGCGATCAAGAAAAAGAACATGAGGCAGGGGACGATTCTGCGGCCGGACAAGAGCGCCACCAGCGGCATTGCCGATTCATCGGAGATGTACGTCGACGAAGTCGAGCGCGTCGGCAATGAGCTGGCGGCATCGGCGGCGATGATGTCGGAGGAGAAGGCAAAGAGATTGGGGAAGAGCGGGTGTTTGGTGTTCTGCGCTGGAGAGGCGGCGGATTACACGTTGGAGCAGCTGATGAGGGCGTCGGCGGAGATGCTCGGAAGAGGGAGCGTTGGAAGCACTTATAAGGCCGTGTTGGATAACCGGTTGATCGTCACAGTGAAGAGGCTCGATGCGGCGAAGCTGGGGATGACCGGGAAGGAGGCGTTCGAGAGGCATATGGATGCGGTTGGCAAGCTCCGGCATCCAAATTTGGTGTCTTTGAGGGCTTATTTCCAGGCCAAGGAAGAGAGGCTGCTTGTTTATGACTACCAACCGAATGGAAGTCTCTTCTCCCTTATACATGGTATGGTTCCTTTATCATTGGTTTGTTTATTATTCACTACTTAGCCCCTTTTGATTTCTTTTCTTGATTGTGCTTTCTTTATTCTACTTAGTCCCTTTTGATTTCTTTTCTTGATTGTGCTTTCTTTATTCTACTTAGCTCCTTTTGATTTCTTTTCTTGATTGTGCTTTCTTTATTCTATGCTCTATAGATAGAAGTTCAGTTGAATTTTACAATAACTTTATATATATTTTAATAGTCAACAATTAATCTTATTCACGATATCACTCCATGTCGCAAATTTGACAGCTAAAACAATTTATTCATATCATCTCCCTTAGTGCATTGTGGATGAGAAATCAAAATAGAGGAAGCACCGCCGAACTGTCGATTCAACATTATGACACATTGAGAGGTCCCAAATAGCAGGGGAGACGTATGTTTTGCTAAAAATTATTTAGTTTTTGTTTTATTGTTCATATTAGATGAATGTAAAGCTATGAATTTTATAGATCAGGCTTAGGTTAAGTTATGTGTAATTTGGCATTTAGTTATGTGCATTGCTTGTCCATTCTAGTGATGTGGGAGTATTTAGCATTTTGTGCCCCACCTTTCTGTTATTGGCTTGGATTAGTCTAATCGAGAATAAACAATGGAACATCTATAGATCTGGCTTATCTCAGGTTCTCAGATCTTTCAAATATCCAAATTTTCCATTATCTTCAATAATTAATCAGATATAATTATGGAAATTTTCAAATTTCAACACTTTGTTTATAGCCATTGATACACCAACCAAAATCCTAGTAGGGTGCCATGATATGACGTGTATTTCAAATCCAAGGCATAAAAGGAAAAAGGTGATGACTGGTAGAACTTGTTTGTGATGTGATTTAGTAATACTTAGCGATAGGCAAAGTGCCTTCCAAGTTCCAACATGTGCAGCTTGTTTGTGCTTTAGAATTTCAGATCTGAAGATTACATTTCTGGCCTGCACCAGTTGACTGTATTCTGTTTTATGTTTTCTCTAACAAACCAGCTTTAATTTGCTAAAATGTAACAACTCATGGATGTCATAAACTGATTTGGGCTATCCCTGTTTGGATGGAGGGAATAGGAGAAAGTTAGGAGAGGGAGAGGGAGACTTTCTCTTAGTTGGATTGAAATTTTAGGAGAGAATTGAGGAGACCAAAGTGGAGAAAAAGAGAGAAAGGAAGACAAAAACTAAATTGTCTCCATTTTTCTTTTTTCTCATATATCCAAACAAAAGGAGAGAATATTATTTTCTTCTCTTTCTCTTCTTTTCGCTCCTTTTCTCTTCTCTTTTTTTTTTCCCTCTTGTTCTCTCCATCCAAGTATAGTTTAAAAAGTTTTGTCAGCCCAACTGTTGGAAGATTCATTACAAATTTGTCAAAAAAGAGGTTTTCCCTAGTATGCTAAAACATATCAGGTCATAACGCTTGCGTAGGTTTCTTTACTCTATCTCTTCTAAATAATTGTTTCTCTTCCAATTCTAAATTAATTTCTCCTGTTACAATACCTTTCTAATTCCTATCTCAGTATCCAGGCTCAGTAGGTTCTTCATTCAGTTCTTAGAGACATCAATAGTCCCCGTCATTTACTCATCTTTTTCCTATTATAATATTAGTTACAGTTGGCCATATGTTGCATTTCTGAAATCATGTTTAATTCCATGATCTAGGTTGGAAATTAAATGTGTCCCTATGATCCAGATCATATGTTTTAAGGTTTCTTAGCATATAGCCATTATACTTCAATAATGGATCTAGATACTTATGGTCCCTCTATTCTATGCTTCGTTGCCACAGCAGTGAGATGTCTCATTCATTTAGTAAAGAATAGCATGAAGACGATGACGAGTACATATATATATACACATTTCACAAGTATTTTCTAAAATTTATACGTATCCAAATAATAGTAATAATATATATATATATATATTATTTTATTTTATTTTATTTTATTTTTTGGGTGGGTACCATTAGGATTTATCAATACTTAAAGCCAAGCCTTTTCCATAAAGATAACTGGTTCCTAGTCGTGATAATAAGTAAAACATTTTCTGTAGTTGAAAGTCTCAACTGGTCATTGGAGATGATTGTCCACCGAAGTCTTTTTGCACCCCCTGCTAAGACCTTTTGTTCAGCTCTTTCATTTATTTTTCACTTGGGTACCAGTATGTCTGTGATTCTGGATCCTGAAAGTATTATAAGTTTATGGAAAAGGAAGAGGAATGTATCATATGCTAGCTAGTTAGGTTTACTAAAGAATTGAGCATCTGTGGTATTAGATGCAGGTTGGTGCCAAGCAGAGAGTTTAATTAGAAGGGTGCATGTTAAATCAACTAGTTATCAGACAGTATTAGTTATTGACAACTGCCAACTATAAGTTTGAGTTGCACTGAATAAATTTGTACCTTTATTGATTACTGTTGGCTAACAACCTCTCCACCCCTGCTCTTATTCCTCATACCCAATGTCAACCTTTTATTCATTACTGTCTGCTTCAAGTTTGTGTTGCACTGAATAATTTTGCAGCTTTGTTGATTACTATTGGCCATTTTTTTGCACCCCTACTCTTGTTCATTATATCAATTTATTTTCAGTAAGAAAACTGAACTTATATTTCACCTTTGTAGGTTCAAGATCATCTCGTTCCAAACCCCTTCACTGGACCTCATGCTTAAAAATTGCAGAAGATGTTGCACAGGGGCTCTCTTACATCCATCAAGCATCTCGACTAGTCCACGGGAATATCAAGTCCTCTAATGTCCTCCTTGGATCAGACTTTGAGGCCTGTCTTACTGACAACTGCCTTTCATTCCTTGTGGAATCATCAGAAGTAGATTACGAATCAGGATACAGAGCACCGGAAATCAGGAAGTCTAACCAGAGGCTAACACCAAGGTCAGACATCTATGCTTTTGGTGTGCTCCTCCTCGAGCTACTCACTGGGAAGCCTCCACTCCAACACCCTATCCTAGTTGCTACTGATCTTCCATCTTGGGTTCGATCTGTTCGGGTAGATGAAGGAGCTGATGATGAGCGGCTAATGATGATTATTGATATTGCAGCAGCCTGTGTTCGTTCATCACCAGAAAGCCGACCAACTACTTGGCAGGTTCTGAAGATGATTCAAGAAGTGAAGGAAGCAGACACTGGGGACAATGACAGTGATTTAACCAGCACCTCGTAGTTTTTTTTCTTTTGTGGATAGTTCCATATCTAATGGACCACCCAAAACCTGCGATTCACTTTGCTCTCACGCCACTCTAGCAATGATCAATGTATTAAGCGACATCATCTCTCTTGTATGAAAGTCATGGTAAAGTTAGGGCACTGGCACTCTCGAGACTGCCGTGGCTGTCAAGGATTACACCTATAAATGTAGTAATAGTCGTAGTACTGTTTTCCTGAGGTTGCTTTCTCATTGATTATTTCTGAAGAGTTTGCTGAATTATACTTAACTTGGTGTGAGCTGTTTTGTACTGGAAACAGGATTTGACTGCATGTTCGCTCAAAAAACGAAGGCCACTGCTTGAGAATTCAATAAAATAGAACGACTGCGTTATGAATGAAGAGGTATTTGATGCTGGAAGCTGAGTTCATTCCCTAAAATCCATAGCATGAATGCCATCTATGTCACATGCAATATATAGGAGAAATTGTAACAATTGTATAGATGCTGTCTAGCGTAGCATTGGGGTTATATATGGGGAAGGCTTAGCCTACTGGAAAAGTAACACAGATAGCTATCCAGCAGTAGATCCACGAAGACAAGATACTATTCTCACCAATTTATCCTTGTGGAAACACATGATACTGTCTTAATGACAGAGACATTGCTTGTCCTGAGATCCTGACCTTTCTATCATTACAATCCACCTCCCCTAGTTCTGCCCTATCTATCCTCTTAAATCCAAACAAAACGATCACATCTCAAATCCAATTTCATTGCAGCACGCAGCATGGACCAGCCTTCCACGCATGATTCCTAAGCTCACTATTTACTCCACTCCAAAATCCAGAATAAGGCCTAAAACTTATCCGGTCTCTTCCCCACCCCCCACCAGCATAAGATGGTGTTATTCCACTTGGCCGCCATGGCTAAGCTGCCACTTATCCAGCTCTTCCAGCTCTCCCCGCTGCTGTGGCCCTTCAATCTCTACCTCCCGTTGCTCCGCCATCTGCCACGTGTCTGCAGCACCGTTGTTAGTGCCTCCACCCTGTTCGCCTTCCGCGTGCGGCAGATCCTGGTCGTCGATCGCCTCGGTCGGACGAGGTGGGAGCGTACGGCCCGTTTGATTGGGGAGGAGCTGATGCCGTGGAGGTTTCGGCCGCGTTATAGTAATGCTCGTGTGGAGGAAGCCATCATGGAGTCCTTCTTCATCCTCTCGTACTGATAAGTTTGACCATCTCGTCCTTAATTTGTAGTTTACTAGTAGCTCTCTTCTTTTCCAACTGCTCTCGTGAGTCATTTAGTTAAGCTTTGCCTCTGCGGTTGGAAATTGTAATGGGGTTTTAGGGAAATGGAATTATGTTTAATATACTCCTATGAACAGTTTAACATAAGACTCCTTATCCTTAAATATACGTGATCAATGTGTTAATACGTATTTGACGATACATCCTGAACTCTTGACTGATATTAAATCATGGAAGAGAAATACTAATATTAGATTTTGGAAATCCAATTCCTGGGAGTAGGGAGAGAGTTTAAAGGAAGGTTTTGTCCTCACTTAACCTTGAGTTGAGTCATTGTCAAAAGAAATTGACATAAAGTTTGCTTGTAGTGAGAATTTCTTAGATTCATGAATTAAATTTGATTCAGTCCAGATCATTCGCTCATATATTTTTTTTCCCATCTAGAACGTTTCATGAAACTCTTTGACAGCTGAATTGGAACTATCATATTTTCATGTGATTCATAGGGTTCAACAAACAATCAGTATTTCATGATTAAAAGTGTAGTAGTGCTACTTCCTTATATCTAGTGAGGGCCTTCTTCCTGTATGCATTCACAATCAGACGTAAGCTTGCACCATCTATCTCAGGCTCATAAGGGTCCATGGGCTATAAATGGATCGAATCAAGCTCAGTAACCTCTTCTTTTGGGCCTACATTAGAATTCCAAATGGGCCAGTTGTCCAACTAAGTCTTTGATTGTCTAAATTAAAAAGCTCATAAACGAAGAATAGACTACATAGGAGGCCCAATTCATTGCTCATAGTGCACAGTGGCATTTTCTTTTTAATAGCATTTCAATCGACAGAACTCAAAAAACTATTCTGCACTAAGAACGATAGAATAAAGCAATGCTCGTTCGTCAATGTTCGTTATCTGTCGCATTCTTTGTTGGGTCTCCTCATCTTTTAACACCAAAAGCTCAAAAAGGATCTTAGCGTCCATATCACAGATGTCATCCAAAAGATAAACAAAGAACTATATGATGTCTTTCACCAACCTTTCACATTGTTTTTTCTCGTCTTAAGAGAAATATTGGTGGAAAGAAAGGCCAGCAACCACCGAGGCTCCTCTAGAAGCAATGTCCCAAGTAAATAAACATAGCGTGCCCAAAATAAATAAATAAATAAATAAATAAATCTTCTTTCTTTTTGAAAAGAGAAAAAAAAGGGGAAAAAAAAATTCAATCTATTGTTCAATGTTAACGAATAAAGAGACAATCTACCGGAGAAAGAGACAATTTAACAAAGCTGCAGGTACGACATTAAAATATTGCCCAAGACTTGCACATCATGGTTGTCTGTCTGCATTTATATTTCTCCATAACAACTAATAAATTAGTTTAGGATTTTATCCCTCATGAAAGTTTTAAGTATACCCTTCTGAATTTTATATTTGCATACATTTTTTTAAATTAAAAAGAAAGTATTATATTACCTCAAAATTTTTGATGCCACTCCTATTATGATTTATGAGCTAGGCCCAAAGTCAGAATATAAAAGATTGATAGAGTCATGTAATATATATCTTTTAAAACTCATAAATTAAAACCTTAATAATTTTAAAGGCATATAGATTCCTAACTAAAAGAAATGTTACTAGTTAGTATTTCAAAAGATACAGAAGTAAATATTAACTTTGGAGGTTTATACATAAAAATAAGAGATTTTAGAAGAGTATTACAGGTAAAAAGGTCCTAATGCTAATCATTTGAACTCTCATAACATTTTATTAGGTGGTCATGTTATCATGCTAATCATGCTGAAGCAACTTGTTTTCACACCTCTCTCTATATTGCTTTTCTTTATTCTTTGCTTAAGATTTCTCTAAGAATCCTATCAAGAATTGCAACTTGAGCTGGCAGCAAGTTAACTCCCTTGTTACTCTTTTGATGTACCAAAAATAAAGTGCAAGAACCTTGAAAAGAAGACAAGTATTATTCCATCAACATTTCTTAAATATATATTATTGATATTTTAAATTTTTATTAAGAACACTGTACTATTTACTTTCATTATTATTTACACAGTACTATGCTACTATATAGATATTTATTATTCGATTCTTGTATTTTACTAAAAATATCTAAAAAAAACTAGTTTGAGTTAATTTTACCATGATAATAACTAATAGAATAGATAATATTTATTATTTTAAAAATAACAAATTTGAAATATATAAACTATCTTTCGTTTGACTTAAAAAATCTAGCTCTCCATTCTTTTTTAGCTTGAGCTAAAAAATTTGTTGAAGATTTATTCAAGATATTGATGTCATTTTGTATCTATAATTATTTTAATCATCTATATGGTATTGACATTAAGAAACTAATGGTAGGGTGTGAGCTATTCAAAGAAAAAAAAAATCCTTGAGTTTTACTAATAGTAAGATTGAGCTACTAAAAATGAATATATTTATTTTTTAATACTAAATATTTTTTATAATAAAAAATATATAATTTACATAAGTGATGCACACAAATTTTATTTTTATTATTATAAAAACTAAATAATTTTTTGTGCATTCTCAAAGCACCTTAAATAAATTTGTTTATATAATATATAATCATAAAGTAGCAGGGTGTGTTTGAATGATAATAAATATAAAATATATAGTGTTTTTGATAAATTTTCTTTATAGTTATTTTCCTTGCCGACTAATTAAACGCAAGTGAGACATTCTTTTCATCATTTAATTGATACAAAGATTCGTTAGTAGAGTCAAATACTCCAACACGCCGCCTTCCTTCATAATTTTTTTGACTATTCCCGGTTTTGAACAAGTTACCCTCGCCGGCTTTGTTAGACTTCTTCTCTCTTTCCTTCTCCTCTCAATTGTAATCCTCCCCATTTCTTCAATGGTAGCTCTTCAATAGACAAATTTTGTAGCTTTCCTCTTAGAAATGAAACCATTACTCATAATCTTAGCCGTACTACTCCCAGTAGCCATAATCCTCCTCCTCTCCGCCTTCCTCCTCTTCCTCTGGCATCGCCGCCGCCGCGAACTTATCCCGAAAGCTACGCCGCAATTCACCGAAGAAGGAATAAAATCTCGCCGGGTGGCGAAGCTCCACATACCGTACACATCCACAACCAATAGCAGAGCCAGCCTCAGATTCCATCACCTTCACCACCACCACCACCGAGATGGTGAGCATAACCAAAAACCTCCCTTCAATTGGCAGGACCACCCGCGACTCATCGCCGAGGCCACGGAGAGCGGGTGGTCGCGCTTCGCGTTCAAGATCGAATCGTCTACGCCGCCGTCTCAGGGCGTCGCCCTCTGCGCCGTCTGCGACGGCGCCTTGCGCCGCGACATGACGGGGACTAGTTGGGAGGTGCCCCACGGCTCGTCCGAGTTCATTCAAACCGTGTGTCTCAATCCGGGAGCAAAGAGGAGTAATGAAAACTTCAATACTTGTAGTTTTAGGATGAGCCTTCCATTGCCAGGGCCAGACTTGGCTGGCTCTCCTTTCCCCCAAGAAGCCTACTTCGAGATCGCCATCTTGCATCTCCAATCACAACAAGATCCATCTCCTTCTCTCCCAAGCAAGAACGCGACGGAAGACGATTCGACGAAGCTAATCCGAGATCATTCCATCAATGCAAGTGAGAGATTCGATACCATCACTGCAACCCAAGAGCCCAAAGAGAATGGCAAGCGCAAGCCCCTCGTCATGTCACTAGGCCTCAGCGTATCCAATTCTTCTCAAAATTCGTCGCTATCCGGGACTTATCCGGGCTCTATCGGCTTCCACTCCAACGGTTCCGTCTACCTCGACGGTAATAGAATAAGTTCAATTTACTCTATCGAACGCTTCACCCATCCGTGTCATAATCTAAATAAATTTATCCAGGCATGAAGCTGGTTATCGAGACAGAGAGATCCGAGTGGGCAGGGGTGAACAGAGTAATCGGCTGCGGCTTCGACCCCAGAAAAAAGAAGGTCTACTTCACGGTGGACTCCCAATTGATGCATGCCATTAATTGCAACTCCGAGGCGTACAGGAGCCCGCTTTATCCCGTCGTAACCTCGAATTTTGATGCAATGGTTTCGGTTAATCTGGGCCAGAGTAGGTTCAAGTATGGGCCGGCGAATGCACGAAGAACATCTAATCCCTGTTTATTTAAATCCTCCGGCTCGGGCGAGAGTGGGTCGAGTGTTGCAGGCTTTGATGACAGTGGAGAGCTATTCTCGGTGGATAGTGGATGGCTTGAGGCCCAACAGAAGAACAAAACCAAGATGGGAAATGGGAATTCGAACGATGGCGGTGCTGCAATGGACATCGATGCAGACTCTGATCTCTTTGAGATCTCGTTGAAGGATTGAGAGGATTGGATACTAAAGACTGTTGTGAGGTTAGGACTGACATGATTCTCCTCATGGAGATCAAAAGCTTTTCTTTTTTTTTTCCCTCTCCCAAGTTAAAGGTGAGAGGGCTGATAGTGTATTGGCAACTGAATTGTTCAAAAAGCATACTGTAAAGAAGCTAATTTCTTGTAATCTGGAAGCAGTCCATCTGCAGTGCAGTACGTTCGTTTAATTATTATTTTTTGTTTATCTCGGTAATGACCTGCTACCATATACTAAGATGAACTTGGAAATTAATGATTCTCAAATGGATTTTGAGGAAAGAATGGATGATAGATCAACTCAACCATGATTTTTTTTAAGAGAGAGGTTCTCGTAGGCTAATATTTCGCTAAGATCCAAATTATTACAAACATGATACATGTAAATTTTTGAAAGGGAAATACTGTTTAGATCTTATACAAGCAAAAATATAGATATCAAAAGAGAAAATAATACAATGGTTTAAATTCCAGCAATAACACTTTGGAGAAAAGCAACAAAAACATCAAGCTCTCCAAAAGATGATCTCATAATCTGAAATATAATAAGAGAAATACTAAAGGAAACATGCATGTAAGAAAACCGCGATCGTAATTTGAACACATGTACGATAAAGCGATTGTAAACAAGGAAAATTGCCAATAGGATTCGATCATCTCAAGGACAAATTCTCCTCAGAGGGGAGAGTATGATAATAGAAGTCATGTTCATGACCCAAGAGGAAAAGGCCCAAAATACCAAGCCTTTACAAAGGAAAGGCTGTCCATGAAGCCCACATAGTTTACCACATTGAATTTCAAATCATAGTGTGAATACTTAGTTACTTCAATTGATGATTGTCATTAATTCAATGACCGGCAATGGATGCATTATTTTTTTAAAATTTTTTTATTGATAGAAAATCTGTTGGCTAATAATAGACTAGCATAGGAGTTAGTTATTCTCAATATATAAGTTGAGATATAGGTCAACACACAACCGTCACAAAAAACGGATTATAAATGGATCAAATTACAAACATACAAACAAGCTAAAGTGTACACATGCATAATTTCTTTTAAGAAGAAAATTGCGCTCATAAATATTTGAAATCTGACCTCATGTGCTCACTCCAACAACTGCTCTAAGTTGTCGTATGGATGTATAATTTCAATAATTCTCGGATTCTCTGATTTTTGGTAACTAGGAAACTTTTTATCCCCAAGATTCTTTTCACAAATGAAAATAATGAAAATTTTCAAATAGCTCCCGGTCTCTTTCTACCTTGTACCTAAAAACATATTAAAACATTTTTTTTTCTAAATGTTAACATTATATTTATGGAAATATAATTAAAAGATCTGTTATGAAATCTAATTTTGAAAAGGCTTAACCCACAGCAGATCCAAAGTTCATGATTTAGGTTTTCCCAAAATCTATGCTTGGTTGAGTGGTTAAGATGAATGATAAATATCTCCACAAATAATTTAGCAATACCTGGGATGCACAGAGAGGATCAAAGGCTGATCCAAGAAAAGCAATGAATGGATGATTAGCTATGCAAGATGTAATAATGTCACTGACCCCCCCTCTCTGCTGCTTCTTTCATTTTAGCAATTTTATCAGAATACTGTCAGCCCCTCCACTGGCCACCCTGCTCCCAGTTTTTAGAATGATTTCAGATTTGGTCACCCCAAGTTGAAATTACCATATGCTCCTCACAGTGGCAACCAACACAGTGATAAGAGGCTCTCAATTTGAGGGCTACATCGGTTGTCAATCTATCAATAAAAAAGAATAACGACATGCGTCTGTGCATTCAATTCAAATACCATTAGAGAAAAGGTCATACGGAGTTTGGATCTGGATTCGTTCTAACACACGTTCCTCACTACTAATTTCCGAAGAGAGAGAGAGAGAGAGAGAGAGAGAGAGAGAGAGAGAGAGAGAAAGAGAGAAAAAAAAGGAAAAGGTGGGGTTGCTGTTGAAGTCTCGGAAAAGAGCGACACCAAAGAAAATTACGCCCGAGCATGCTCTTCGTCCGCCCACTGTCGCTGACAAAAGAGTCATAGTCCACCACCACCACCACCTCCATTTCTTCCCAAATCCAATGATGCCTCTCTTACTTTTAACGGTCTTCACACATATGGATGCCTCTCTTGCTTTGCTTTTCTTTTCTTTTCATTTTTACAGTTCGACTTTACGTGTGGTTAGATGAAGCTGACAGAGTTGCGATTTTTGAACAGTTCAATCATTTCACTGTTTATTAGGTATGTAACGGTAATTATTATATTATACAAAGTTTCAGTTAACAATTATATGGGAATCCGAATATGTTATTATAGGATGAGAACTAATAAATATTCTTGGCACAAAAGTTTTTATTTGCTGCTCCTCCTCCTCCTCCTCCTCCAAGTACATCTGAGGCACGCGGATGTTATCTCAAAGCTCAACCAAAAGTTCAATAGCTTAGAGTCAACTCAGACTGGCTTCCTACAGTTGAATAGCTTTTGCTCCGGATTCTAAGGAACTTATGCTTTTAGGAAATCATATATATAACTCGTTTCTTACTGTTTGGAACCATAAATTCAATAGTCAACCATACTGTATTTTTTTCATCAAAAAGATTTTTAAAAAAAGCATATTATCTTCAGCAGTAAATAGCAGTCATATATATTTTTTTATCTGATACATCCATAACAAACGTAATAAAGGTTATAAAATACAAACTTAGACACCCAAGATACAAAAGAAATAAGAATTGGATTAATCATCTAATTTCATATGCCTTCCGGGCGCAACGGGAAGAGCTCCATGGTTCCATCATCTCTATCCTCTTCCAAGTCCAAACCAACATCACCCCAGCTCCTACATCTACGCTTGCAACTCGCGACGTAGCACTCTTTATTCTCTTCTCCCTACACCATCACCGTACATAACATTAGTTGATTTACAGAATAAAAAGTCATAGATGTTAGATAAGTAGTTAACCTAAAACTTAAGCTATGAAATAACAAGTCAATAATCTATATCATGTCTTCTATAATGGAAACGGTCATCATCTAAAGTTTATAGTCGTACTTTGGACTCGGAGATGAGGGTTAATATCGAAGGAGAAGTATTGTTCGCATTTAGCGCAAGCAGCGCGGTGCGCTTCTGCTTCTGGCGCTCTCGCGCCTTGTGGTTTTGGAACCAGTAGAAGACGTTCTTGCCTTCGATCCTCCCATGCTTGCTGAGCTCCTCCGTGATGCGCTCGATCTGGTGAGCGTTCGGCGTTCGCATGCCGCCTCGGTAGAGCGTCTCCAGTATCCTTATCTGCTCCGGCGACGGATTCCACCGCGTGCCTCCCGAGTGCATCCCCACCTGCTAATTAATTCACAACCAAGTTTAGTAGTAGTAGTAGTAATGGAAGTTAGAAATACTAAGAAAGAAAGATTAAAAAAAAACGAGAGGAAATGATATATGACATACAGGAGTAACATTAAGCTTTGCAGGAGTTGTACTACTGCATTTTGAATTGTGAGAGTTCTTGAGGTTATCTAAATCTAGACGAGCGATAGTCTTGGATGCTAGGGGTTTGATGGGTTTAAAGGATAAGGTTAAGGAAGAGGAAGAGGTGGAGGAGGAGGAGAGAGGGGAGGAGTCAGCTTGATCCATGGAGACTTCGTGTAGGTGGTGGATCTTCATGTCAGCTGTGGGAATATGGGGGGATGGTGATGGGAGAGTCGGGTATTTATATCACGAGAAAAGATAGAATTGCTGGGATTAAAGTGGCAACCAATTACTTGCAAACCCCAAATAGTACAAACTTCTACTTTGGTGCTACATGGCAAGTGTTGAGTGGGGAAAGGATCGTCTGTCAGTTTTAAAGTCTATGCTAGTGATGATACGTAGGCCAGGCCATGGCGCAAATGGGCAATCATCTTTGGATCTCTTGGTGGCATAAAATTAAAAAAAAATTAAAGTAAAGTAAAGAAAAGAAAACAAAAGAAAAGGAGAGAGCATGACATGCATTTAGCCTAGAGACTATACACATGCAACCTATCAATCTATATGTAAAAGAAATCCCAAATTGTTAGGTGTTTTTGGTCGGATGTTCGCCGCTATTTATAATTACTGTTGTTATATCAATATGGAAAACGTTTTCTTTGAGAAAAGGTCGGTTTTTTTTCGCATAAAAATTTCTCAGTCAATAGATCCAGTGGGGTATATGTGTATGTTGACTTTAGATTTTGACGACAAGTTAGCGTTGACGATGTATGAGCGAGAAGGCCAACCATTTGATGTCGGTCTAGTAGAAAAGAACGCCGATGTTGATGTGGTCGATCACATTGGAAAGACAAATGGCAGGCATGCAATAAATTTTATGGAGAAAATCTAGTGAAAATTGACCGACAAATAGTTATACAGAAGACAATTTAATCCTGAAGTAGGATAGAATAAAAAGTTATACCTCTTCCTACCATGCCGCCGCCAGTCAGAGTTTCGCCAGTTTTGAGTTCAACTTGGCTTATTTTTAAGAGTTTATTTTGAAAAGCCTCTTAACCTCAAATGATCGTTTACTTAATTTAGAATATATATATATATATATATACAATTTTATTGAGCAATGAACGAGGAATTAATTCTATATCTGAGAGAGTTAATGTGCGCGGTGATCGTTTGGATCGAATTTCCGGCGTCTAAAGTCTAAACCTGGGACACCTCGTTCTACTTGAGGAACAATCCGTGACATGCGCCGGGTGCATTTCAATAGGTTATAATTCTCGCTACCCACACCGTACACTAGGTAGAGGATAGATTAGATTAAGGCATGGGTTATGGAAATGAGTTGGCGTAATTTGAGGGAGGTCGTAGGAGAAGGTGGTGCGAGCGGAGGTGCAGCGGATCGGAAGAGGTGGGTGGACTGGAGAGCATGCAGAGAAGGGAAGACCAAATGATGAGAGGGGGGGAGGGTTGACTTGGGAGGATGTTTGAACCGGGGAGATGACGCCAAAAATATCCCCCCCTCCGATGCTGGCACGTCAAGTCGGTCGGCTTTCATGATAAGGGGGCTGGCCTCCTTGCTTTTCGGTGGAGATAGATAGGACTTCTTAGGAGTGGGAATGGAGAGAGATTCCTCCAATCCCTAAAAAGGAAAACAAAAGGCGATAAAGGAAAAGCCGAAAGCTTAAGACGAGTGTGAAGAGGGGGGGGGGGGGGGGGAGGGGTAAAAAGAAAAGCTAGACATCCGTGTGCGTGTGTGCTCTTGGATCTTGATGGGTGTGAGTGTTAGGGAAACAAATTCGTCTTTTTCAAGTCATTGCTCTCTCTCTCTCTCTCTCTCTCTCTCTCTCTCTCTCTCTCTCTCTCTCTTCACGCCATGCCATGCCATGCCTTGGAGGCATGGACCAGATTCTTTGCCATCTTTAGGCTTTGCAAAGGGTGCCTCTTCTTGTTGATGATTAGGAGTTTTTCAGGTTGTTTATTTTTTTTTTCAAAAAACAAGATCACTTTATTGATGCTAGCTTTTTAGGCAGTTGTTGTCTAATTAAATTGCACATAGATTGCTAGTAGATAAGTTTTGAGGTTAACTTTGAATCAATTTTGCATAGTTTAACATTACAAAAGAGCTGTTTTTAGCCTCTGCATGAGGAAGCGAGACTTGCTAGTGATGTAGACAAAGATAGTCATACCATTCTAATAATATATAAGAGCCTTCTTGATGCCCAAATAATTCAGGGAGTATTAAATCTGCACATTGCAAACAGACTGATATATATATATATATAGAAAACTTACAGCCTCTTATTAATTTTGTTATAATCCAAAGCTCATTAATAGAAGAAAGAGGTCAAATAGGAATTTACAAACAGACTTCAAACTCGGTCTCCCAAAACTTGCTCATAAGCAGCATACTATCATGCTGCATCCAAATCCTCAACGTACAAGGATGCAACAGAGAATCTCTTTGGCAGAGAATACTTCACATTATTTTTGCTCATTTATTTGAAACTTTCCATTTGCTCCAATGCTAAGAACTGCTGGTAATATCAGTTTCTCATTGCTCTCTTATTCTTCCTCTGAAGAAGTTTTCTCAACAAACTGAGGCCACCTTTTTGGCTAGGCCTTTTAGAAACGAGCGCAAGAACTGTTGCATTAGACTCACTTTTGTAGTTATCAAGCTCATCCAGATGATAAAGCTTATCATCAGGTGACTTACCTGGGGATGGATGAGGCATATTTTTTATCAACTCATTGTTTCCATGATCTTTGTCTCTATGGATGGTTTGCCCATGTAGCATGGCTACTTTCAGGTTCTCAGAGGTTGCAGCTGGTTGACTTTGTGGTTCAGTGCATATGATTTCCTTTGTTTTAGGAGATATGGCTTCTTCAAATTCAGCATCATGCTCTGCTTGTATCTGATCGAGTAACCGAGGTCGATGAGTGGATTTGGAAGTTGAAGGACTATACATTACTTTATCCAAAATAGCTGCATCTTTTGGAGATGCCAAGGCTTTCAATTGTTTCCCAAGATTTAGGATTGTTTCCTGGCAATGGGCAAGTTTCTCTGATGCTGCGGCAATTTCAATGTCCTGCAAGGTCAAAATGGCATTCAAAGTGAGTTAAGGAAAACAACTTACCAGCCATGAAACCTTACTTGACCACAAGAGGTGCAGCAGGAATAACATGATGCAGCACCAAATAAATTACACATAATTGACGAATGGTATTAGAAAATAATGGAGTGAAGAAGAAAGCAGATGATAAAATCAGTGCAATGTAAAATACTACACAGAAACACAAAGATATGGCGATAGCTGATACAGTTTGTTTAAATGAGACTTTCACTTATGAATATGAATAATTGAGGTAGGATCTAAACAATCAACACATCATGGATGAAATTAAAAATCATACAGAGATAATGTTGCTGGATGTTCAATAATGGGTCATATAGTGTATGTCACATATTATCATTGTCATTTGATGAACCTGTCAAAAGGACCTTTTCAAGACAAACGGATTAGACTAGTTGCCAGCATTGACCAGATACCATTTTTGTTGTGTTGAATACAATTAGATTTTATACTTCTTTTTTTATTTGATCTAGCCCAATATATAAGTAATGTATAGGAGATTGTCAACTCGAAATGCTTGGGCCATAAATGTGTCTATGCAAATCAACTAGGACACCAACCTTCTTCTGAAGCTAAAAATTACCTCGTATACAGGAATAATCTTGCAGAAACCCGATTATGTTAAACATATGACTCAAAGCATTACCTTTCCCTACAAGATAACCATCCTTCTAGGAAATTTTAGAATGACGCCAAACAAAGGTATTTAATACGAATGGACAAAATGTTCAACCAAATGTGCAAGCTTCGATAGACAATCAAGTAGCTATCTATAAACCGGCATTACAAATATAAAAGTAAATAGAAGTACAAATAGTTATTTCTTTCTTTCTTTATCTTTATTTATTTATTTGCAATGGAGATCGCTAGATCATGCGTAGTGAGAGTGCAAGAGCTATAAAAAGAAACATTGATGACTTTTACTTTAAGTCATCAATTTAATAAAATATTTTCAGTATGGAATATGGAACTCCATATCATCTTGAAAATCTGCATAGGCCAGATTGCCAATGAATTTACATCAAATCTACATATCAGAAAATAGGGTACAAACTAGTTAATCCGATAAGAAGATCATGAGACATCAACGAAAGAAATCAAACAGATGAAGGTCAAAGAATTGGAACCCGTGCCAAACTGTATTGTATGATATGACAGCTTTTTGAAAGCCAACTGTTAAAAAATTGTAACTTCTCTACTGACCACTAGATGTTAGTCATGAGCAGCCACAACTGTTTTGGCTTTTGAAGCTCTCCAATCTTGCTTAACTAGGATTGCTTACTTCAAGAAAGTTATCCTCCATGTAAAGCAGGTCTAGAAACCATTTTATGTTCAGCTAGAAATCATCATGCAACACTATTTATTTACAGTGAATTCAATTTAACATGATTTATTGCCTATAGAAAGAAGATGCAACTTTTATGTGCTTTTGTGGAAGCAAATGGACTGTTCACTTTATACCTTGCAAGAATTTCCACCTTGTGCTCATCTAAAATGGTGTTCAAGTGTCAGAGAGATGTAGAAACTTACTGTTCTGAGTTGCTTTTCTTCTTGTCCAGCAATGTGTTTTGGACTTCCCTTGGCAGCAGCACTGTATTATGCACAGTTAGATGGTAGAAATGATTATTGCACTAGCAACTATGGAAGCTAAGAAAAAAGATTACCTCTCTAACTTCAGTGGTACTTCACGAAATGTTGTCTCTGGCTTCTCAGAACAGTTACTTCCCTTTTCGAGTTCAAGCAATGAGAATTTTTTATGAGTCTCGTCCAATTCAACATTGGAAGCTGTAATCTGTGAGCCGTGATTATTTAGTAATTTTTTATTTACAATCTGGTCTTCAGTCAGCCCCTTTGATTCTTTCAATGCTTCTAGTTTCACATGGAGACTAGAAAGAGCTTCTGATTCCGGAAGTCGAGTAACCAATCTGTCATTTCTAGCACATTCTGTCTTAAGCTTCTCTTTTAAATCCTTTTCCTGTGATACCACATTAAGAGTCTCACATTCCAGTCTTGAATTTTCCACTTTAAGTTTACAGTCAACATACTCCATTTCAGATGACAAGAGCATCAACTTCTCCTTTTTCATCTTGAGTTCATGATGTTCCTCTATTTTATTTATTTCTGTATCTGGGCTGGTCATCACAGCTTTGAGATCATCATCAAAATGTGATTCTTCTCTGTCAAACTGCTTCATAATAGTCTCCCTCATATCTGATACATCTTGAAGGGAAAAGCAACGGTTGACAATCCAGTCTAATGTTGAGCTGACTTCAGCAGCAAACATGTCAAGGTCAGCCTTTCCGTGCAACAGATCATTACAGACAAGGACAAAACGTTGTAGGACAGCAGTAAGTTCAGAAGTTTCCCACAGAAATGCACGAGCTGTATATCCATTTAAAGACACAGATCTTTGACCTTGAGAAACACTTGCATCACTTCCAGGTAGTATATTTTGGTCATCAATATTCTTTGTAGATTTTTGGATGATTCCCTCAACAAGTTTAATTAGCTTACATACTGACATTCCAATATTTGACTGGGAAAAATGGTTTGTTGTTACATCACTGGAAATGTCGGTGACAGATCTTTCCTCAAATGAATCCAAACAATTATGTTGATATCTCTTAGAAACATTGCCATTGGCATGTGGGATATCTGATGTTTTCCCTTTGTTAGATATACCACTCTTTTGTAAAGCAACTGTAACTTCTTCTAGAATGACTCCTATACTTTTTTGTGTCATATGATGCTTCTGGATGATCACTCTTAAGATATCCTGAAGCCAACTAGGATGGTTTATAAAGGGTTTGTATGTCGACAGAGTCTGAAGATCTGTTTCATGGAAATCAGAGAAATTATTAACTAGCATGAGCTCTTTACCTGTAGCTTCTGATAGATCAGTTCTCAAATCAGTTTCTTTGGTGTCTACATATGATCTCTTATCTCCTGAATGAACATGTGAGGACTCAAATGGTTTATCAACAGATATTATTGCTAACTTTTCCATCTCCACAAAATCATCCATCAAACTTAGGTCAGATATTGCGGTGCTCCTACAAGATGGTGATGTTGGTTTGCCATACTTAAAGTGCTCCAATTCTGAAAGTAAAGAACATGACCATGATTCACAGCAACTAATTTCATCTTCCTTACATCCATCCTCAGAAATTGTTCCAAGGGGGTGATCATACAATAAAGGGCTGCTTTTTGCTAACTCTTTTAGCTGTGCTTCAACATGTGATAATTTGGAAGCTGCGCATGCAAAATTGATCTGTGAGGACTTCAGTTCACTGTTCTTTTTAGTCAATGATTCTTTGAGAATTTTGTTTTCATCTTCAATTGTTTGTAACCTCTCAAGAACAGATGCATCATAACAGTTTTCTGACACAAGATTCTGTGGCGTGATGACTATTGTAGCATTTGACCTTTTCTTCCTTGTTTCAGTAGCATTACTGTCTAACAGTTGAACCTCACTTCTCATTTTAGCTAAAGCAGCAGGCCCTGGCAGTCGCTTCCGTATCATGACACGCAATCTCTGGCACTCCGCTTCTAGCTTAGTGATCTTCTTTAAGCTTTCAAGGTGTTGCTTATGTGCAGCATCGGCTGATTTGAGATTAAATTCTTTATCTTCATTTCGAATCTCAAGTTCCTTCTGAAGCATTGAGACCTCATACTTAAGAGAAGCATTAGATTTCTCGGTTGAATCTAATCTTGCCATAACTTCATTGAAATTTGCTTCAGACAGGGCTTTTGATTTATTTAGTTCTTCGATCAACTTCTCTTTCATCTCAAGAGTCCTATAGAGATTACTATACTCAGCACCTAACTTAGCAATCCTCTTATTTGCCTCAATTAACTTCTCTTCTAAAGTTTCCACCTTTTCCTGTTCTCTAGATATCTTTTCAGCAGCATCAGATGTGATATGATCCTGCTCTTTCTTGGCAGCATTTAATTGTTGCATATAATCTTTTAAAGCTTCCTCTATTCTATCCATTTTTTCTTCTGTGATTGCATTCTTATGTAAAGCATCATCAAGTTGTTTCTTCAAAGACACTGCTTCCGCTTCAGACTTTTCCCAACCTGACATACCAATAATTAATGAAGTAATATCAGGGCAAAATAAAACCAAAAATCGATACAGATTCAACAAGTCGCACAGAAAAAAAAATCATTCAGGCCTAAATGTGAACGGAAGAAATAAATAACCTGCAATGGCTTCCTCAGCAACTTTTGCTTGCTTCGCCAGAAGATTGTCTTTTGCATCAGACTCAATGCGAGCAGAGGAAAGTAGTCCATTCAAGTCTTGTAAGGATCTCTCTAGTTCTTGGGCCTTCTCTTTCTGTATAGAAAAGATAAAAATATAATCACTAGTGGAAAATTGAATGAATCTTCTATTTCTTTAATGAAATGACATTATTTAGATAAATAATCCAAATATGACTTTTTTTTAGAAATGTAGTGTTTTCAACTCATAATACAGTAACAAGTAAAAGAACTGCATATGGAAGAATGTACACTGATAGTACAATAGTTGTGATGCTGCGATGCATTCTATTAGTCTTATCATATGTTAAATCAGGTGCATTTATTTTATGAGTCTTAACATGTGTCATTAGTTAAGATGAACTATATTAGAGTATAAGTTGTATCACACCTAACCTTAATACTCCCAACAATTATACAATAAGAAAATAACTTCATTTCTTTTTGTCTAAGTCACCAAAAAAAAACATTCATGAAAGGTATGACCAGATCTTGCGTCTCATGAAATAAAATAAAAAAATGTGATCTATACGAGTTAGTGCTAAATCATTTACCTCTTGCTCCTTTACTAAGAGATCCGACTTCTCGCTCAAAATAATGGTCTTCTCGGAAGATTTCCTCTTCCAAAGCCATGCCTTGTGCTCCATGCTTCTATGCAGATTTTCTATCAATATTCAAGCAGTAAATTTCAGACAAACAAAAGAACCATGAAAGATTTGCTTTACTTATTGATACATAATGATAAAGCATCAGGCTATATATCACCATGATGAAATTTCTTGAGAGCTGAAGTAGAAGACATGCAATTATTTGCCGTAACATATAAAATACAGGCGGCATAAGAAATAGAATACAAAAGTACATAAATTAAAGTTCTTTCATGTTAAAGAAATGAGAAAAAAAGTTAGCAACACAAATGTCTACAATTACATAAAATTCAGCTGTATAATTGTTCTAGGCAGCACAATCCATTGACTAAGCAACCATGTTAATACCAACAAAAAAAAAGTATTCTGGTGGTCGTATTGACAGGCTAAGAATATGCGGGGTAATCAATGGAACAATGCTACTTGTGATGAATTTTTTTTGTCAAAGTATATTTTTTGTTAAAACCAGTGAATCCTCTTCCGTAGGCTTGCATGTAGGTCAATTCATATGCTGAATAGATAAAACTCATGGGATTGTCACAAATGGTTCAGATCTAAGAGAATATTTTAGTCTTAAATTTATGCCAAAGCAGTTATTCTTCTAATATCAAGAACTCCCTCCTTATTTTGTTCACCAAACCTCTTGAAGTTGTGGAATAATTTTGATCTCAACTTAATACTCAGAGTCGGTACTTTTCAAAAATTTAATATCCTACCCTTGAACATTTCCATGAAAAAATTTACTCAAAGGGAATAAAATGATTTTTCAGTCTGTGAATTAAGTTTGGTAATGAAACAGGGCGAAATGCCTTTTTGTCAAAGAAAATGGGGGAATAAAATGTAGAATCCCGGTCTCCTTCTCAAGAATTGCAACTAGAAATTTATAATACATCTAAAATGATCCATAATCCCGTTATCCTCTGCCTGTCCAGATATATAATGACTCAAGTTTATCCTTCTCCTTCACTTTCATCCTCTACTCCCTTAAATCAACTATTTCCCTTTTACGAAGTCCAAGGATGATAATCGGAACAGAACATCATTCAGGACATGATTTTGGCCACTGACAATCTGCAAATACTAAGAAGTTTCATGTAGGGAAAAAAGGAAGCTATTTCACGAAACCAACATAAATGAAGATATCCCCTTATGTGGCATGAAGGAAATGTTACACTAAAAATCACCACTTAATGACGAAATAAAGAAGAAGAGGAAGAGGAAGAGGATGAATACGGGAAATAGTCTGCTTCCAAATTTAATGAAGGAAGAAGAACAACTGTCTCTATAAGAAAAAGGCAGATACTGAGCACTAAAGGAAGCATTTTCTGACTCTTCTTTAAGTCTTCTTATTCTCTTTTATTTCTCCACCTAGATAGTATCTGCTCACTTTGCTAAAACCATAGCCTCCTATCTCAGGCTCCAATAACAAACACAAACATAAAGCTACTTAGCCAGTTTACAGAATTTGTTTTTCTTCTCTAACTTTTGGAACTAATCCATCAGTATGAATCAACAGAGCAACCAACTCCTCCCAGACTCCCCCATGAACATGGAGCAAAAGAAGAAGAAGAAGAAAAAGAAAAGCCAAGAATGTGAAAGACCCAACACATGAATCTAAAAGGACAAAGCAACGGCCATTATTAGCTTGATAGCTTAAGTGAACTCACCTGTCTCGGCTCACTTCGGAATCATCGACACAGACGACTCTCTAAAAGAACGCAAAGCGGAAGAGAAATAGTATAAAGAGAGGAGAGGAAAAGAAAAAGGAGGATGCAGCGAGAACAAAGCTACACAAGTATTCTACTTCTCATTCTCTCTCTCTCTCACTCTCTTTTTTTTCTTTTTCTTTTTCCTTTTTTTTTTTTTTTTTTTGGGTGGTCGAAGTGGGGGCCTGTTGTTGGGGTTGGTGGACGAAATGTTATGAGCACGGATTTGTTCTTGGGAGGAGAAAAGGAAGCGTTAAAGCTGCTACTTTTTGAAAGAGAGAGAGTTGTCGGCGATGGCGTCGATACCCGGAGCGAGTACGCGCGTGAGGCCAGAATAGCAGCGGTTGGTCTGTTAGGCTCCGTTGAGAGCTTCTCCTCTGTTTGCTTACTAAGATATTTGTTATTTATAATTTAATATACTGACGTATCTAATATGACAAAAATAAAATTATATATATCAGATTAAAAAAAAAAGATAGTGATAAATCTATACATATTGCTGAGCTTTTAACAAACGATGTAAGTCCTGTTTCACTTAGATTAGGACCTTCTCCCTAGTGAAAGTTATTAACCAATCCAATGAAGAATCTAATCACAGTTGAGCACTATGGAAGTCACATTGACAAATTGATATTTGGTAGGAGGTTAGTATCAAGACTTCCTATTTTATGTGACATGGAATATAAAGCTTAGATTTCAACTGCTTTGCTTAGGCCAAACACTTTAGATAAAAAGAGAAAGAGACAGTGGGGTAGCTAGTTGTGTATCTCAAAGGAGTGGTAGGAAGTGCCTCAAAATCAAATGTACAAATACGCGTCCTGAATCGACGAACTACTCGCCGCTCCGGTAGGGTCGTGGGAGAGGCGTAGTGTCAGGAATGAGAGGCATGGAGAAGGAAAACGATGTATTCTTTTGGTGGATTATATGAGAGATCTTGGTCACCGAATTCGAAAGCAAAGTGATGATGCCATCCATGGCTTTTTCAAGAATTAGCTCAACGAGAGCTACACTTCAATTATTTATTTTTATTATTTTTTTTTTGTTTCAGAGAAGTAGAAATTTAACGGTGTCATAATTAAACAGATATAATTAAAGTTTGAATCGGGGGAGGGCTCATATAACCATCTTGAGTACTATCTTATTAGCAGAGGCGTGAATTCAGAAATTACTATTGATCTAATTATCAGCTTTACTCTTATGAGTCTCAAATGAGAATGAATATGGCACAGTATACTGAGAATTAATTTTATTATTATTATTATTTTGTGGATAAAAACTGAGAAAATTGTGGTCGATGTCAGATAGACAACTACAACGACAATATACCCCCCACCTCACACTTTAATGAACTGATGCATTAGTCCAGGAATTGGCTCCTTAACTGCTAGGAATGAGAAAAGATTTTAAGTCGTAAAGAATAAGTAGACTAAAAGCTTAATATTTCCAATTGCCTCTTCCTCTAGGCTCATAATAAGTACTAGCTCCAGACTAGAAGAAAGTTTTTAAAACATATTTATCACTGAGATGAGATCTCAACCTAGACCTAGAAGTTTATTTTCGTAAAGTATATGGGGCCAGGGCCCTATAAACTTTATAACAAAAAATATACTCTTTTTACTATTTGGTCAGAAAAAAACTATAAGATTAAGTACAGATAGAATACCCTTGGCCCCTCCTTAGATTTAGATCGTGCTCTAATTGCACAGGTATTCTAATAGCTGTTCTTCATCTTCTTTTCCTTTCTTTTTTCCATCATGTTTAGAGTGGAGAAGGTTAAGCATAAGGATGGCATCCACATGCATGCAATTGCAATTAGGCCATGCTTGTGGATCACTTCACTTATCTTTTCCTGTAGGGCATGTAGCTTAGCTTGATTAAGGGTGGGGTCTTTAGCTGGCAAGGAGTAAATCATTGAGTACTTGCTAAAGTAATACAAAGGAACATAAGCATCCAAGGTAGTAAAAGAACAAGATAATATGTCTCCTGATCAATAAATTTAACTGGACCTTGCCTGCTACTCTCTCACAAGAAAAAAGTAAAAAAGAAAATGGAGAAGGGGAAAAATTAGATATGCTATCAGTAGTTTGAAAGGTTTGAAAAAAAAATAAAGTTAGTAATAAGTATCACACATCCACACCGGCAAAGACATCAAGTATTATTACTACTATTATTATTATTTTTAACTCTCTCATGAACACACATAAGAACAATATGGATCCCACAACCTGTTAAAGAAAATGAATAGCTGGTCTATTTTTTCTGCAGCAGAGTCCACTAATGATGGAAGCATTCGGTGATAAAGTTAAAGTGGCCCATCTTAATTTGTCACGGGATGGAATACATAACATTTAAAGGCTCAAAGGTTAAGATTTGCTTCCCATTTCCTTCTCTCTTTTTTCTTCTCCCCCTAAATTATACGCAACTGGTGAACAATACTTGTACATCCTTATCACCTTACGATGATTGAGATAGGTCCGCTGTATATTTGTATTCTTCCTAATTATTCTACTCTTATCTGCCAAACGCCAGATAGTAAGCATGCATGTAGATGGTTTAGAATGGCACACACTGGAGGCTGAAGAAATAAGCTGTTGGGTTTAGTCCTAATAACATATATCAATCCCTTTGACTTTGGTCAGTTATTTTAAGCGGAATATATTTATCTCAATATTGAGATAGTACCCTTTACTTTACTATAATTGCAATAAAAAAATCAAAGATGTAACACTTAAATTAATTAAATCTGAAAGGAAAGTGGATATTTCTTAATGAAAGAAACCTGTGTTAATTGCCAAAAAGAAAAAAGGAAAAAAAAATAGAAGCACAATGTTTTAGTGCATCTTCTTTTAATGTTCATTCCTTCGAAAGTAGAATATTAGGTGAGGGATGTGGACATCCACCCGTGGTAGTGAGCGGATTCTCCGGCACTAGCATTGGATGATAACTTCTAATGTTTGTATATACATAATCTAATTTATAAGACAAGTTAACAAACCTGACTAATTATAATGAGAATTACATCCCTTGACCTCTCCCTGCAGTAGCCAGTAGACAAGCAGTTTGGCCAGTTTATGTCTTTGTAATCAGTGACTACTCGCCGTAACATTCAGTAAATCTTATGTACATACTTGAGAATCATATGCAATTATGGTCATGATGTATGTCTGTAAGTCATGATATTTTCTTTCTTTACATTGATACCCGACCAAACACTATTCCTTTGTATATATGCCCTTCAAAACCAGTACCATTTCAACTGTACCATCGCCATATATGGCACACCTCTTAACTTAATGCCTGTACCATTTCAACTGTTACGGAAAATATGCAAAACCACGCCATATGTTTAGACTTCCAGATTGGTCCGTCCATACGATTTCATTCTAACACAAGATATATGTGAATGGCAACTCTGAGAATATTGATATGGCATTTTAAGCAGCGAGAATGACAGTAAGGCTTCTGGGACGATAGATAGAAGAAGCAGATGAGGCAAGTTCTGACGCTCTGAAACCACGATGGCAGATCTTGAAGATTGTAAAGGAGTACACGATATTTAATCAAAGAAAGGAGAGAATTTCTATGGACATAATTAATAAATGTCAAAACTGAATTTACTGCCATCAAACACCCTACTACATAATCGAAGGCCTTAAATGCACTTTAGGTGTGAGCGCTGCAATCCAGCATGTTAAGCTATAGCCAAAAATTACCCAATTATGATTCCTCCAAATTCTGTACGAATGAACTTCATATGCATGCAGAAGTAAGAAAACTATACAAGAAACCAACATGGGGCAACACTGAATTGAAGGATGAAACGAATAACTCCTGTAGTTAAGAAAAAAAAAGTTCAAAATGTATATGGAGAAAAAAAAATGGACCTAATGGTAGATGATACACCCATTTTACCTTCTGAATCAATGATGAATAGACAAAAAAATGAATGTTAATAATTCCAGCAGTACAAAAGATGACATCTCCCTTACTATGCAAGTTTCTTGGCTCGACCACTCGAAGGTTGTGTTTCATCTTTCTTTGACCCTGAAGTTTCAGGCTTTCGAGCCCAAGCAGGGGCACGGTCTGGTTCATAGCGATAGTCGTAAAATAGTTCCTCTCCTGCACCAATTCGTTCTTTCGCAAATATACCTACCCTATGATCACCTGCTACCATAATAACCTTTGCATAGCAATTTGGATCAGGAGAATGATTGGCAAACTTCAGTTTATCCCCCTTCCGATAGGCATCAAGAACAAACTGCACAGAATTGTTGGAGAATTGAATAATAGCATGTCGATTAGCAAGAATAGCATAAACAATAAAGATACATACCTGATCATTCAAGTTGAAAAGAAATGACGAGTTTTCACGGTCATATATCTTTCCACGCTTATCAGCTTCACGATGAGAAATCAGTTCACCAGTGTACTCCCCAAGATATTCATGTTTACCAACACTATTCTGTGAATCACCAAAGGTAACGAATGCAGACATTAGATAAGTAAACAAGATTTTCACTCTCAAAAAATAAAAAATAAAAGGAGAAATAAGGAAAATCTTACCTTAAGGAATGCCCCCCAGCCAGAAACATCCGATTTTCCAAGTAAAACCTATGTGTATAGATTTTATTAGTAGCAGAAAGCTTCAGCTTGACATTTTGAAACAACATTCTTCACACAAAAGATAAAAGAGAACTAATTCCATGGATTGAAAATTAGCCACAATGGTAGAATTGTCTGTCTAATAATGGCAAAAGGGTGAAGTTTAATTTGGACATGGAAGACTCATTTGAAGAGTCAAAGGTAAAGTCAATATACATCTGGATCCATATTTACTCTAGATACGGATACAGATTCAAATATGGATATTAGATGGATAACAAATGTAAAACCGTATCCGGATAGAATGGATACATAAATTAATTGGATAGATCAAATCTTCAATGGATACGGATATGAACCAAATTTTGAATAAATACGGAAACGAACCGGATCTTAAACAAATTTGAATATAAACTAAATCTTAAATGGATTTCGATACAAATTGAATATTGACGAGAACTTAACAAATAAAAATACAAATAAAATAGGAATTAGATAGATTTGAGAAATAACGAATTTAAATATATTTGAAATTTGAGAATTGTAAAAGCAAGAAAGTTTAAGGATGCAATATACTAATAAGTTCACTTATTATATATTTATTAATGAATAAATATTTGAATAGTCCATATTTAATAATAGGATGTGGATCATAGAATATGAAAAAGCAAAATAAAGTATAACTAAACCAGGTTTGGGGAGCTAGAAAGTTTAAAAATCTATTAGATAGTAGTGAATTCAGGTTACATGTTTGTGGATAAACAGATCAATCCAAATCTGAATCAATATCTGATTCTTTATCTTAATGAAATTCATATATCCGTATTCAAATCTGAATCCGTTTTAGAATTCCTATCCGTATCCAAATCCTAGTCCAGGTCAGATAGAAATTTTGCAACCCATATCCTACATTTTTGGATACAGAACTGGTTGGATCGGATATAATACGCCCTATTTTCACCCCTACCTGAATATCATCTGAGAGGCCTATTAATCTTTCAACATTTTGGTCGAAGATTATAAAATTAAATACTGCTGACTAACTCCCCTAAGTAGTAAAATACCTAGTGGTTGATTGGTTCAAGCAATTTCTGACCTGGATGAGGAAAAGCAAATCAACTTTTTCAAGGCATGCAGCGACGAGTATTTGGTTGTGGCAGATATTTGAAGCCGTAAAGAAAGAAGGCATGAGCTTTGAGGATCTCAAATAGAGTTCTATGGTGCCACAGATGTAACTATGAAAGACTTCCAGAGTGGGTAGCCAAATTAAGAAATGGAGTTACTTTTCTATTCAAATCATATTCGCAAAAAGTATGATGCAAGGATATCATGCCCCTTGATCTTGTTGGTGTATACTCTGAAGAGTTTGATTGAGCATCATAAGATTAACACTTTGAGGATACCAAACATCCATATCTCCTACATCCTAATCCAACCAAGTGTTTTTGCATATTTTTCCTAGAGTACATAAGTGTCCCTATGTGTTTATACATGTAGATAATGTGTACATGCATTTGCAGTTGTGAAATACCTTACATATGCATGCGTACATAGAGATGATTATATCATCATAAATACACAGTGCATTAAAGAGATCATATCTAGCTTGAACCTTGAGTATAAAGATCATAAATTCACAATTTAAGAATTATTATGTAGGGAGTATATGCAACAAATCATACGTTGTAAAAACACATTTTTATATATGAAATGACCAAATAGATGTCTTATCAGATTCAAGGCATTTAGCTTAAGAATACTGTCCTACATTATGGAAGGCTTCCTAATGCAGGGAGCTCATGAAATGAGGCATCTAGAGAGGAGAAGATATAAGCAGCCTTACCCCACACTGGTGAAATTGTTTCTATTTCACACTTGTGCACATAGGTTAGCAATGATGAACACATGCAGCAAGAAATTGAAATAATTTCAAACGAAATGCGAGGAGTCAAGCCTTGTTCTCAAAGTACCATAGTTATCAAAATCGAAATGGCCTAGGTGGTCGGATAGGTAAACCGGTGAATTGACCACCAAGCCAGTTTGGTTTTGTTACTGGAATGGAAATGCAATTGATTCGGTAAAAATCGGCCGAGCCAACAATTCCACCATTGAACCATGCAACGAGGAGCCAACTGGATTGCTCATTTTATTTTTAAAATTACCTAGTTGTCCTAAATATTCAACTATTCTATTATTTACCATAAAAATAAATTAGACCTAAAATAAAAATAAGCTATTTTTAAAAATTAAAAGTGCAATTAAGATATAAATTTGTACGAGTCCATATGATTTGATGTACTTAAACTTAATATTAGTTTAAAATGGCTAAATAATGAAAGAAATACAATTGCATTGCTTTTTTAGTTTTTACTACTACAAGTATATATTTAAATATTTAACATAATTCTAAATAAATCAGTAGTCCAAACAGGAGACCTAATGGTTGAACATGTAATCCAGTAACTCGACCTCTAACCAAGTCAACATCCAATCCGCATCTGATAACTATGTTCTCAAAACTATATGAGGCCCTCTATTATACAATTGGCAATATGATTGCAAAATTTACGGTTTCTGCATAGACCTTTAAGAGTGTACATCATGATATCGGGAACTCACAACCATAACCTCTACTATAAGAGAGTAAGAAAGAGATTTCTCAGCATACCTCCAACTGAAAAAAATAAGTCCGAATGTATGAAATAGAATAATAGTGGTTTATATTACCCTTTGTTGTTGTTTCAGAAGAAGCTTCATATTCCGGCATTCATAATTATCACCTCTTTGATTCGGCCCCCCTAATGTACCATCACCACAACTGGACAGAAAAGTAAGAATAAACAATACAAAATGTTATCAACTAAAATCAGAAGGCATACTACACAAATGAAAAGATTAAACTGTAACTCTGTAAGCAAAAAAAGTGTAACACTGTTTCAGAAACAGTTTCCTTTATTATCCTATACAATTACCTAGACATGTCTCAGTTTCTTGTATCATGTGAGCATAGATGATGACAGTGAATTCAGCATTTCTCTAGATAAATTAAATAATAACTGTGTTTACTGACTCTACTTTACATCAGCACTGACCACTCATTTGTTGGCATATATAATGATTTTTCTTAAGCTAGTTTTTCTTTTTCATTTTATATTCTTTGACTGCCTTGTCTTCTCTGCACCTGCCTAGAAGAACACCTGATAAGAACAGAACTAAGTAATTTGACAAAGCATATAGATTTATACATAAGTGCGCGCACACACAGCCACACAGAGAGGAGGAAATTGGTCCTTAAAGAGCCAGCTAGGCTACACACGTACCCGACCCAGCAATTTCTGCACACATCAGGGTCGCATTCCCTATCAGCAGCAAAGCATGGGCATTGACGGCTTCGACACTGACTCTTGGCACAATGACAACCTCGAAATCGATTCTTGCAAATTTTTGGGCACCTATTGCAAGAAAGCAAGATCACATAAACAAAACATCTAATGGAAGCTTATTATTAACATAAGCATTGTCAAACAAAGCATGCCATACAAAACTAGCTAAGAAGAATACAAAAGTACTTGCTTCAATTGAAGCTTACACGATATTGATTATGTGGGTCAATTAGAATGGCACAATCCATAAATTACAAGTGTACGACAGGTCAACAGTTAATTGACTTATACATCATTCCATACTACATACAGAGGTTAATTATGTTGTATTAATAAATTAGTTCATCAAGAGATAGAAGTTGTAATAACCTCCTTAATAAGCAAGTCTTGCTATTATTTCTAACGTAATAATCATGTATATTGGGTTACAAATGAAGAAAAAAAAGTGTGCATCTGCCAATGCAAGGTCTAGGGAGGGTAAGATGTAAGCATCCTTTATGCATCAGTTGAAATGTCACTCCATGAATTGTACCATGAATATATGGATATCAACCTAAGAGACACCTGTCTATTGGGTCACAAACAAGTGAATAAAAAGATAACTAGCCCAACAACCAACTACTAATTCAGTCTTCGCAACGAGAGAGTAAACATGACAGAAGTCTCAGTCAATAGCCCCACAGTCAACCAATAGTGATTCCCATACTTGCATCGTCAGTTCACACAATTGATTATAATTAACATCAAAACATACATGTCTGTATGTATGTGTATACTACCCAGCATTCAACTGCTAATGCAAGTTTTGCAACAAGAAAGAAGAATGAAATGCATGCCTAAAGTATTCAGTAAATTCACCACCATGACGATTGTGATTCCCAAATGAAGATAGGTAATAGCACATTAATTAGGGACAGATACAGGATTAGGATTCCATACCAATAATAATTCTACAAGTACTTCCAGATATAACATACAAAGTTATGGATGGAAGGCAAAGCCATAAACCTAGTAGGACAATTAGTCTTCACTTCATGTCTTTATGGTATATATGCCATCCCAAAAAAAGTGATTTGTATGAGAAACTTGAAAAATCAAAATAGAATATGAGATCTAATTGTGGAAGTATGTAAACAGATTCTGAAGTTCCAGAGTGCTACTTGTGTGAGTTTTTGGACTTTGGATGGACATGCATGCAGCTGTCAATTTTTATAATTTCTATACATCAATCACAAAATACTAAGAACATATCACCAGAATCGTAGTTAGGCATAGAAAAAAAAAGGGACAAACTCACCCGCAGTATTTCTCACAGCATGTCCCATTCAGGAGGCAAGGGCATTGCTTTCCACAAGCAGATTGACAACCACAGGGATTGTACTGGCGGCAAGGTTGATCCTTTCTCTCTGTAATCCTTTTCCTTATGGAATGATAACCAGCAGATTTCCATGTGTACTTCAACCGACGAACTCTACCTCGTCTTCTAAAGAATCTAGATCTTGCACGTAATTCACCACCCTGCAAGTTATCAGGGTGGTGTAAGATTAAGATACCAAGTTCTCGACAGAAATAAAACTTATACATATATCATTGACAACATAATTCACAATGAACCTTTGGGTGTCCTTCAACAAGAGAATTTGCACCATCAGGTGCTCCAGATAGTCCTCTATTTTCAACGTAACTCATGTACTGAAAAACCTCCATACAGGTTTTCATTCCACTCAAAAGATTCCTAGCAATTAGACAACTGCACAGACAGAGAAGCATATTTCTTTTGGACTTGGTACAAAAATAACAAACAGGAGCAATAACATAGTCTATAACAAACACTGATGATAATAAGAGATTATGCAATTGTACAGTGCAAACAAATAGGTGCCACTTAACTCTCAAATATGCCCTGATACGTTACATAAGTGCAATGGATTTGAGAGAGTCCAAGATATAAGTAGATTTCGTTCAAGTCAGAGCCACTGATATTTATAAACCCAGTCATCTGAACTTCGAAGTAAAATGGGCATCAGCAAGTTGCTCCAGAGGGTATTGTGTAAATCTGGAGATTACATCCTGATAAGGACCCAACAGATCTATCAACTAATAACCCAGCTATTTAATGGACAGAAGGATGAAAATTGACAAACCCTAACCCCTGGGTAGTTTGCCCGAGTTTGGAAGAGAGAAGAGAAAAAGAAAATATTTCCATTGCTTGCCCAAAATAACTGATATACAACTCCTTTCATAATAAACCCTAATCAATCCAATGGCCAAAAGCAACTTAACTCAAACTGATAAGTTGAACCAACTATAGACTCAACGAGTTAATCTCCACCGACCAATCCAAACTGGCTACCTGTCCTCAGAGTTTGATGGTCATTTGAATGCACGAAACTCTGTTCAAATAGGGCAGCGAATGCCGACGGGTGTTCAAACGGGGGAAAGTCCATTTGAATGGGGCATCAAAACATGTCGGGCATTCAAATGGATTGTCATGCCTCCGTCCATATTGCCTCCTCCATTAGCTGCTTGGTGTCACCTCCTCTGATAAGTGAATTGGAATGGCATAACTAGACTTCCATTTCTATCACATACACATAAAAAAGAAATCACGAATTTCCATAGTAGATGGAAATCTCTTTTATATAAGATTGTATTTTAAAAGTTGTGAAAGATCTCATCATTATCCAAATGTGACATTTTGCTTATGCAGCTTAGCAGTTGAAATCAAATTATAAAATTTACACCTCATCTTAAACTAAACTATTTGTATTCTCAGGTCATGATTCTCTGACTGAAACCTATGAAATACACTATCAGAAATAGGAGATACCTTTTCAACTAGTCTGAAATTGAAAATTATGAAAATTTATGTAAACACTAGCAACAGAGTTTTTATGGCATCTAATAGCTAAGAATTGTTGTTACAGAAAGATGGACTTATACATCAAGGTACGTGAGAGTATCAGAGTCTCCTCAAGAGATCTTTTCCTCAAGTTCTGACATCTGAGATGATAATTTGATCTATTTACAGCCAATTTGACATGAAAGCAAACCTTCAATCTGAGTTTTGCCATCATATTTACTAAACTATATCTGTACTAAATCTATGGTTCTATAATCAATAATAATGTCCGCAAAACTTCCTACTACTCTAGCAATAAAGATATCTACCTTATATTTTTCAAGGCTTTCCAAGGGGTACCCAGTTATATTATCCTTTCTTCCAGCAGAATAGAATTTTATGACACTTCTCCAGAGTGAAATTTGGATATAAATATGTAGGTGAACTTTCAACATTGCAAACATTAGTAAGGGAAGTAATTTTAGCACCTACTCTCTGCAGATGGAACTCACTTTGTTGATCGACTTGCATAAAATTTGTCAACATAGAGTAGGAAAGATTAGATAATGACATAACAGAAAAGATTTGTTTATTAATGATAATAAGAAACTTGAAAAAAGAAATGTTTGTCAACGATATTATCACTTTTGAAATATTGTCATTCAAAGATGTTTCATCACGTCTCTTAGTTTATCTTCCTTATGTGAAAAAACTTGCGCCAATTTAAGTAATCATAATTCCATTTCATCCAAACTCTTTGCATGCCTAGTAAAGCTACTGAAAAGCTGAAAAGGTTGTCATAGAAATTTTTCTGAGGGAGTTCCTATACTTTCATCAGTTCCCTAAATTGCTATTATTTATTTGGTTTTGGAGATAATCTGAATCAGATGCAAACTAAACACATGGAATCAGCCATTCATGTTCGCAAAGACCAATAAGTTGTTTAAATTAACCTTCTCACATCTTATCATCCCTTTGTCTCAATAATATAAGAGATAATGAAAAACGAGATAATCTACCAATAGATAATAATCTTGGGTTGCAGGCAGAGGAGATTATCATATGCATACTGCAAGGCAAACTAAAATGGACCCACATATCCATTGTCAATAAAAATCTATTAGCCTGAATACATAATATAGCAAGTGATTAAAATTGGCAATAATGGGCATATACAGGTTATCTCAACAAAATACACTGACCTATTCCTTCCGAAGATCTCAAGACCTTTAAGAAAAAGTCCTTGCTCAATGACCTTCCAGGATTTACTACAAGGCTCATCCTGCTTGCAAATGTTCTCATCAACAAACTCTTCTTTCGGAAAATTATTGTCAACATCTGTTGGTGATAACTCTTTTGCCATTTCACCACTAGAAACATTCTGAACTTCAGCACGAACAGAATTAACACTGTCCCTCTGAGGTGCCCCCTTTTTCTTGGAATTTCTAGTTTTGGGAACTTTGTTCTGTGAGGATGAACTAGAGTCTTTGTTACCGTTACGTGTGTCCGATCTAAGCTTCATATCCCTCGGCCAAAGCGATCCACTAACAATTGAATCGGAATCTGATATCATCTTCTTTTGTCTCTTTTTTATGCAGACAAGAACCCGCTCAGCAACTCTTTTGTTGTTTCTTTTCCGTAAACCACATTTGCCACCTAGCTTACCTTTTACGGGTGATGAAGTGATTTGAAAAGATAAGCTATTCTGAGATGGATGTATTTCAGACTCACTGCTCTCTGAAACAATTCTTGCATTTGAAGAAGCACTTTCACTTTGTTGAGATTTTGCTTTCCTTCCTACTGAAGAACTTTGTGTTTTCTTTCTAGGAGACAGCTGGATTCCAGCACTACCAGATGAATGGGTGGGCTCTACAATATTTTGAGGTGCTTGAGAATCCACTGCAGCAATACTATCTGGTTTGGAAGCCTGACGTAAAATAACACAGAGAATAAAAATTAGGAAACCATCGAAGATTTTAGCAATTCGCAAGAGGTAAAAAAAAATAGAAATTGTCAAGCTACAAAATTCAAATATATACCAGTCTGTAACAATAAATACCGCATGGTATGCCTTCATCTGAGTTGCTCCAAGGTAAATGTTTTTCTGCCTGATGGGGAGAAACTACAAAAATTAAGAAGCAAATGAAAGAAGCAGAACAATCATCTTTTGCACGCATCCACTTACAGGAAATACCAGGTCCTGAGAGCATCCATGTAGTCTACAATCAAAAACCTACAAAAATCAACCAGGAACAAACAAATAAAATAATCTAAAGATGTCAACCAAATATGACGATTAAATTTATAAAAGGTAAGGTGCCTACCAGACATCGACGACAAAAAAGATTATCAAAAGAATCCAGTGCAGCATCCAGATCTTTTTCAAGAAATGCATTTCTAACTTTGGCATCACTTTCAACTTCTTTTTTAACACATTCCACATTTTTCTCTACTAAAAAGCTCTCATATCTTGCCTGTATAAGATGTTTGATGTTGTTTCATACATCTGTCAATGCCAGCACAAATGAATCGGAAAGAGCTACACCCAAGTTTACGAAGCATGATGCTCATCATATTTAAGAGAGTAACTCAGAAAGTCATAGCTTGCACACGAAAAACTTGCCTTTATTTCGTCAGGAGTCCTCTCAAAGCACTGACCTAACAAACTCAGCCCAGTATCAGACAAGCCAGTTTCTTGAATGGTCATCCTACAAGTACAAAGAAAAATTAATTACTAACCTGGACATTTATAAGGATGAATAAAATATATATGTAAAAACCAGAATTACAAAAAAATTAAAATCAGGAAAGGTCATGTGTGATACATGTGCCTTCTCCTTCCTCATTCTCTTCTTTCCTTAACCGACCCGCTTCACGATAACGACAAATCCCATCGAAATTGTTGTGATGCCGTTGGGGCAAAACCAAGGATTTTTTTTCTCTATAAAAACCTCCCAACCCTCCTCTTTTCCCCTTGGCCGTCTTCTTCTTCCCTTGTCAAAGCGTACGATCATCGGACTCGAGCTGTCAGGGCAAAGGCGGAGCAAGTAAAGACCACCCCACTATTTGTTGATGAGTCCTCTTCCACTTCTTCAATTAATTTCAGTTTAATTGAGTATTTTCAGTATAGTCTCGCTTTTGGCCTTTTTGACTTTGCCAGCAAAATATGTCTGTCGATCACTTTGAGTCGATGCTGACTAGCCAAGAAGCTTCATGTGGGAATCCCCATGCCCTGGGCACCCTTCATGGGTACTCTAATTTTCTGGGGAGGCTATGTCGCATAGCCTCCTACCGAGGAGCTTGGTGCCTATCAAAGTTGGTGTTTGACCTCTCAGACATATTTCCCACCATGTGTGGAGTATGTTGATGCTTTTCATTAGAGCCCTCATTGCTGAAAGGGTGAGCTCCATGGTCGTTGGCCAAGGAGTAGTGCTCAATCACAATCAGCCACTTTGGCTGACCTTCCTCCACATCATGTGGGTCATGTGTAAGTAGGATTGTCAAAAAAGCTTGTTGGCTCACGAGTTCAGCTCATTTAGAGCTTGACTCGAACTCTAAATGAGCCAAGCCAAGCTAAGTTTTTGGACTCAAAATTTTAATTGAGCGGAACTCAACTCAAGTAGGCTCGATATATAATATGTGAGATGATATATGTATATAGATAAAAATAGATGTAAGTTATATGTAGCACAGCTGGTTAAGATACTTTGTTCTAAGCTAGTTAGCCTGGGTTCGATTCTTAGCATACTCCATTTATTTGTTATTTTTTCGATAAGGAATCTTTAGGTGTTTAATCCCATATTGAAAAATCAATAGGATGCTACCTTATAACCATCCTTCCCTCTAATGTATCAAATAGGCTTTAGTGATTTTACAATTAGACTAATGGAGTTATTATGGTTTTTGGATCGAGCTAGTCGAGCCAATTTGAGCTAGCTTGATATTTTGGCTCGTTCGCCCTAGCTATGAGGGACTCTTTGGTATGGGCCACTGGTGATGGAGATCGTCGGCAGCTTAATCCCTTGTCGCGGATCCATTGGGGAAGACAGTATGATTGAGATCTAATATCCCAACCCGTGAATGGGTATAGCCAAAACCCGATCTCGGTTCCTTTACCAAAAAAGTTCCTATTTCCTTTACTAGAAACATCATCTTCCTCGACATCTTATACTGAGTTTATTCTCCACATGCAAGTTATAATGTCATTCAAACAATTTTAATGAGCTATTAGAAGGTCAAAGATCCAACAAGCTATTATGTAGGTCAATTAGCTCTACGATATAAAAAGTTGCTGACTGGGCTGAAGTTGACAATCGATATAGTAGGCCTCTTTATACAAAAACCAGATAGATGCAGAAAGATAAAGTACTGCAATCAGAGTTTACAATGTTACCGAATAATATAATCTTCAGTATTTCTGAACTCTTTCTTTTCTTCTTCATCCTCAACTGCATCGTCTTCACTATCACTGCAAATTAAGGCTTCACCACAATTTTGATCATAGTAGATTCTTCTACGACCAACAACAGATTGATCCTCTGTCATTCTCTGGTTCCTGCACAGATTTTGTTTAGCGATCAATAAATCTATCATCAATAAACAGAAGAGATGTAACAAATTAATTGCGTATGATGTTTGGGAATAAAGGCTTGGTTGTGGTACTTTCCTATTAACGAAACTTTATTTTAGATCTAAATTTTATTTGAAAAGCATTAAAGTGACAACAAAATGGAAAGGAATGGTATCATTATCCAATAACAAAGGAGCAAGATTGGTGCAATATAAAATCAATCAAAAGATAATAAACTACCAAATCAACCACTAAAATTGTTCCCATAAGTTAGGCTATTGTCTTCATCAATAGAGATAAGATCCCAAAATTTCACGCACTATATGGCCCAACATCATTCAGAGTCATAAATTTCATTGAAAACAAGATTAACTTTGATATTTTAACTTAATGTATAGAAAGAGAAAACAATAGTAAATGATTGGTAATTATCTTTGACATTATCTTGAACAAATTATCTACACCATTCAACTTATAATAGTTGCATTGCTTTAAGAACATCAGAAGTATCATTTTTATTTTATTCTGCCTCCAAGAATTTCAGTTTATGTAGTTTCAGTAGCTCCAGGACAGGTTAGGTTGGCAGTAAGTCATAAGTATTGAGATTTCATAGAAAGTAGAAGATTCAAAAGTATAAGTTCTGCAATATTTTGATATACTAATGTTATCCTTATAGTTTCACATATAATATCAACTCATCTTTCAGATGAACTTCGATTAGGATATGTAGAAATTAGAAACTAAGAATATAAAGAAAGAAATGACAAAAACAAGCTTTTTGCACATTTATATAAGTTATATTTATAACATAATCAAATCAAATAACTATACGTTTAGTGACTTAAGTCACAGTGGTATGCATGTATCTTGTATATATATATATATATAGGCATTTTTTCACTTTATACTCTGACTCACTTATTATGTATGAGCCCTTAAACCTTACTTCTTGGACCTATATAGGCTATAGAGGAACCCCAAATGATTCAGATTTATTGATAAATTTTTTTGTTGATTCAAAGAAAAGTTGTGAATTTATTCTCCGAATATTAATCAGCCCATCAAGAAAACATATTCTTAGACTGTAACCGCATATTTAAAATTGACGTAAAATAAATTTTATCTGCTTAAAATGATCAAAAAATTCAAACTATACACTGAAAGATCTCATCTAATGTATAATCATAACTTATAACATATTATGCACTAAACCTATACCACATAAGATAAAAATTTCATAAATCCAAGACAAATTTTTCATTGCCTAACAAAGAGAAGAGATTCTGAGCCTACTCGAAATATGGGTTAAACTAGCACAGACTCCTCAATCATGATAGATTGGCTAAAGAAGTTGAGAGAACCCTGTCATAGATGCAGCTTATCAAGTTGGTAGAATTGTTCGATTCATACTAAAATTGTATCAGAAGATGAAAACTTGGAGATTTGGGATGATATGTGTTACAAGATAGAACCTATTGTTATTCAAACTATCATAACAACATAACTTAAAAAATAAATTTACGCATGTATTCACTATAACTGATGATTTTACTTAACTAACAGTGCATTCCAAAAGTAATATAAAAAATTAGACGTCAGAAAATTCAACCATCCCGAAAATTAGGGAAAAGAACATAATGTCCAGTAATTTTGAAGCTAAATAAATATTTTAGGCACTTATTTCAGAGAACTTTGGAAACACCTATGTTTTTTCAGATACACCACCTGTCCAAAAAGATCCATGTAGTGTATGGAGGTAGTTTTGTTACTTCAGGCAGTTTTATTGGTCGGATCGCATTCTTTCCTCCCAAGTTGCTTCCTAAAAGAACAGTTGATGAGGCATAAGAACTTTCTTCTTCACAGCTGATGCTGTCTTTTTCTCCGGCCGATATTTCAAGACTATTCAGCGTACACAAAGCATCATCTTGCCTTCTTGTCAACAAATCTACATCTATATCAGTACAATTGGATGTAGTATTTCTCCTCGCTTTTGACAAATTGTAAGCATGTTGTGTGATGGTACCGAGTTTCTGCTTGTTCTCTTCCATTTTGTCCTGGATGGAGTTGTAATATTGAAATTTTGCAGAAAAGCTTAGAATCAAACTGGCATCCACAAGAGAATACAGGACCAATCGCCAAAATCAGGTACCCTACTTGTGGTAACAAAGGGCATGGCACTTACCTTAATATAAATATAACGATCAGCAGCAATTTGTTTCTTCAGGGACTCAATAACAGATGAAATGTCCCGTGATACACCGGTTCCTTCTTTAACTTTGGTTATCTGCAATACAAATTTAAGTTAGTAATAGGGTACATGGTCCTTACTTTTAAAGCCAAAAAGACTATTAGAAAGGCTAAATATATTTAGACAGAGAAAGTAAAAAAGTAATAACAACATCGCATATACGCCAACAAACAATAAGAGGCTCCTGAAGCCAAACACATGATCTAGATGCACGATGCACCTCAAAAATACCAAAATTATATTGACTTTTTATATACATTTTCCCTTTTGTTAATTGCATTTTCCAAACAGGAAAATATACAAGCTACAATGATAAAACTTATTATATAATAAGTAATCAAATCTAGAACTTTTAAACTAGATATATGAAAGAGGTGTTATTACTTAGCTTATCATTGCCATAATATAAACCAGAATATGCAGCACCAAATATTATCGTGAAGTCACTTGGCCAATCCTTATAACTTAATGTCTTTGGATGGCAAAATACTCATGTAGACATTAGTATGACTGCATATTCAAATACAATCTCTTAATATACTATACCAGTATATCCTCAAATAGTACGCCAGTAGCCAATTTATCTCTCATTTCTTTCAAAGAACTTGATCATGTTTGTTTCCTACTCATTTTTTTATATACAAATCTATCAACAGTATTCTTAAATGTGACATGCATTAAATGCCTGCAAGTTTCAAAATCAACCATCTGCTGCCTATGCATTATGATATAATGTAACCACACTAACTTTGCATCTTTGTTCTTCTCTGATGGGTGGACAGCCTCACGATGAAGCCTTGCCAGATGGAAATTAGAGTGTTTTTAATCTAACAATATGTATAGAAGAACAAATTGATGCAGTACCTCTAGATGGGATATGATTGGAGACAGCTTTGAGTTTACAAGTTAAATAGTTGTGTTCTCACTGGTTACTGGCAACATTTTCTAAAACGTGATTCTTTTTTCTGTAAATTTGATTAGTTGCCAGATTGCAACATCTTGACTATATAAGAAAGTTCTTGATCAGGATCAAAATAACATTTATAATAATAACCAATCAAAGATGTTCAAATTCAAGGAACATCATAAAAACCAAACAATCTTGAGAATAGCACAATGATATCAAGATAAGATGATCATGGCAGAAGAGGAAGAAGATGAAGAAACAATATCTCGTACATTTATTTAATTCTATCCTGTGTATTTTTCCTTTACTTATATATACTAGTACAGCGAGCTATAAAAGGGGAAGTGGTCCATTTCAAGAAATTCTCCAATGAAGGAAGTTCCTCCCACTTATATGAGTTTTATAGTGACTCCTTCCCTCCAAGAGAGTTAGGAAAACCAGAAGCAAGTTCCAGACCACTGCTCAATCTCTATCCAAAATTTCCTATCTCTTCTTCCCATTTCTTATATATTCCAGGGTCATCTATCACTTTAAACACCACCTGCTAACACTTGGTTGTAAGAACTTTTAAATTATTTTATTTGACATCTCAAGATTTAAATTATGGTAGAGCAGACCCATATTGTCGAGAAAAGGTTCCATTTGACCTTTTCCCGTATCATATAAACCCTCAGTTCCTTAAACTGTTTCACTATGCTGGGCAGGCGGAATGCATGTGGACCTGGCAAATACAATGATTTCACTTGTGTGGTTGTAATTCTTGCCTCCCTGCTCCCAAGTCCCAAGCTGTCATGATTCAAGCCGTGAGAACAGTCTCCCCCGTGATTGTGGTTGGACTGAGCAAATAACCACCGAAATTTTAGGACAAACCCAGACAAGTTCCTCGCATTCAAATTTCTTCTCTTACTCAAATCCATGTCTTCCTTCCTCTCTTCGGTTCACCACTAAAAGCTTCCCTGATAATGACGATCCCCGACCCATCATCTCAGACCATCACTTGCTACAACGACTCAAAGAAAAATCCCAAATGCCACAATGTAGCTCCAATTTCCAACCCAATCACCTCGAAATTCCATCAAAGTTGCTATAAAACCCCCCACCCTCCACCAACATTACGCTAAAATCGAACAAAAAAACGAAGCAAAATCGAACAAAACAGAAAAAGAAATCAAACGACCTCAAGACCGCCGTCGGGATCCGATTTGCTCTCCGAAGCCGAGGACGAGACCTTGGACGCCATGGCCGCACGATTCCTTCTCGCCCTCTCGGCTTCCCTCGCCTTCCCCCCTCCTCCGAAACCCTAATCGCGCGCCTTGGAAATCGCGACGACAGGAACGCGCCGCCAGCGAGGCGTCCGCAAATTAGTAAAGGAAAAGAACACACTAAAAAGACGAAATATATATATATATTTATAGAGAGAGAGAGAGAGAGAGAATGCGTTGAAACGTTGACAGGCGAGGCGAGGCGCGAGGCGAGGCGACGCGAGAGGAAGAGGGGGTGAAAAAATTGGGGGGAACCACCCAACCCTCCTCGATTTTCCTTTTTTTTTGAAATCGTGGAATATACCCGAGAAAAAAGAAATTATTCGGAGTCAGGTAAAATGGCCAATTGCAGCTGCTGGAGTTTTGGGTAGGTGGCCCAAAGCCGCCAAAAGATTGGGTAACTCGTTTGGCATTTTGATCCTTTGCTATTTTGGTATCATTACGAATTTTTATTGCGACCTTTTCGTTCCATTGGATTAGGTAGAATATTGTTCAACAAACCCCGTTTGACTACGCAACTATAAAAGAATTAAGTTCCCCCTACTTGGCTCTATTGGACATGGTTCCAGTCAAAGGAATTGAATTAGGAGCTCATATTTGATAGACTGGAGTCTAATTAAAAATCCACCAGCAATTTTATGGACAGTTATTTGGGCTAATAGCTTTTTATATCGAAAAGTAACAAATAGTGCATGTTGTGAGGTTTATATAATTCAGGTCGCATGTTCTCGTTCGTTAATCAGGGATACTACAACATGGAACTGGACGATTGTTAAGGCTAAAAAGATGTAATTATATGTTCACATACAATCAAGAATTAAGTTATTGGATTGATGTCTTTTTTAGTAAAGTCTGACATGAGACAGCCTTCTGCTGTAGTGTTTGTACGTTTTCTTGTTTCCGATGTTACGTCAACGTCTTCAATTATCATCGATCGAGTCTTCTCGTTTTTTTCTCGCTTTCATTATATATGGATATAATAAAGGACCCCTCAAAAGCAAAGCAAATCACTAGATTGGAACGCGTGTAGCATTTCGATGTGTTTAGCTACCTCTATATTTATCTTCATTTTAGGTATCTTAAATTAGTTTTAGAAAAATTTAGTGTTTAGTTATAGAATAATGATGTCATTACTTTTGTTTTGATGTAGAAAAATTAATTAAAAATAATTTTTAAAGTTTTTAGAGAGAATTTAAGAATATGTCGTGTAAATTAATCAAAATGCTCTTTATAATTGAAGAATAATAATACTTAAATATTATTATTAAACCTAAACTTCAATATAGTTAAATTCTGGCAAACAATATACCTTTTTATGAGCTTTTCCATTACAATGCTTGGAAGGACCGGTGGTGGCAAAACTATTTTCATATATACTTGGTTACTATAGGTTTCAGCAATACAGACCCTTAAAGTTGATCTATTATTATCTTATTTAAGTTACTTCTCAGTAAAGATGATCTTTTATACATTCATGCTCTGAATTTTATGTGCTAGGGGATAGTATTATTGTATGACTTTATACTTCATTTTTCGGTTCTCATTCTTTATATTCTCCGATTGAAGTTTATATTACATCCTTTCTTTTATGTCTTCTTAATAGTCCACCAACAGAATTTTTGAAAGAATTATTGTTAATACGAGACTTCATACTTCTATAAATTGATCCATTTTAATTTCATCTCTTAATGCTAGAGGAAGTTTGCCGTTAAATATTAGCACATATTTGCAAACACACCATTGGCATATTTGGTGTCATCAAAAGGTTTATCCTCCATGGCATTTTTGCTAGTTGAATCAGAAAACTCAATACTCTCATTCATCGTTATTTCATTTGGTTCATTAGACACAAAAACATAATCTCCTATAGCAATATTGTTACCCATAAATTAATATTTTGAAATATACAAATCGTATGTAACATTTTGTGTATTTGATGCAGTCAAAAATAATATAAGCTACGCTTTATGTTGAGAAATTTTATATAATATCAATATAGGGCAAAATTCGCTCGTGCCCAACTCGAACCCACCCATTTTAACCAAGCTAAGCCTAGTTCGAGTTGAAATTGGGCTTAGTCTGGCCCAAACTCAAAATAGTAATGAGCGGCATGGGCTAAGCTTTTACCCTCCCAGCCCAAGTAATCGATGATTATCACCTCTAGATGCCGCTGGGTTGTGCAAGATGTTATTCTGACCCATCCATTTTTCTCTGTTAGGACTTGTAAAATACGTGATACTTATGAAGTGATTTTTCATCTATTTTTCACTTGAATTTTGATTAAGTTATTCTTCTACTTCATTCTAAATATCTTGGTAGAGTTCTTACCACCCCTCCATACCAGTAAGTCAGCAATAGATACTAATAAGTCAAAAATACATTATAACTAAGTCAGCATTATACAATAATATGTTATCAGTATATACTTATAAAACAACCATGCATACTTAAAATACAACTATGCACACTTGTATGCATATACATACAATGCAGTCAGCAATTAATCCTGTAAGTATGCAATATCTCAACAAGACATAGAAATATATATATTCATACATGCCTCTGTCACAACTTTTATTCAAACATGACAACATCACAAGTTTTATATACGCATGCCATCAACATAGGTTTTACATTTTCTAACCTTGCATTAAATGCCACTAACATAGCAGACAAACATGCAACTGTGATGCACTACAAATATATATATATATATACCACGTAAAAAACAATGGTTGGAGGTTTTGGAGACACCGACGCTAAGGTTAGTAGAGAAAACAATGCTCGTTGGACGCACCAAGTGTTGAAAACTATTTGCTTAGAAGTGGTAGCACAGTGGGAGTGAAAAGGAGATCTAGCGAGGAGAAGAGGTAGCAGCCTTGGCCAAATCAAAGAGGAGCTTTTTTTTCTTTTTGGTCTCTCAACCATGGTGAGATAGAGAGAGGAGATCCATGGTGAGAGAGAGAGAGAGAGAGAGAGAGAGAGAGAGAGAGAGAGAGAGAGAGAGTATATGGAAAATTCCTTGGACATGGTGAGAGAGACAGAGAGACCTATTGGGCAATACCTAAAGCCCAAGGATCATTTGAATGCTAGACCTTTAGCCCAGACCAGAAACAGCCCATTTTGAATGCTAGCAGACTTTTAAAACCAACAAAACTTTAGATGACAAGCCAAGTCAATTTCAGATCACAGAAGAAAGGAGTTCCAAAAAAGAAGTAACTAATCAAGGCTATGAAGGTGTTTTTTTATATATACATTCTAGTAAGTTGGATGGTCCATACGACCGCCAACCTAGCTACTTGACGTCCATACGTACTCCATCCTCTTCTCTGTCATTAGTCGAGGTTAGTAACTTTTAAGAAATATCACCACAAAGGGCAGGGCCCACACTAAAGTGGAAAGCCACACTCACAAACCCCTCTTTCTCTAGCTATCTATCTCCTCTCCAACAACATTAATTATCCTCTCTTTAGGGGCAGCAAACAAGTCCAAACTCTTTTATCTCACTGTTGGTGCATGGAGTATCCGAGATATATTGAGAATATTACAGAACTAACTGGACCACTTTCTCCAATAGAAAAGAAAATATAAGAAAAGCTCATCAAGTGAAATGAATCTTAGAGTTAAATATAAATCACATATAAATACTGACTGGCTGCATGGTTCTCATGGTACAACAACATTCATTACAACCCTACCTTTCTGAAAGGTCTCATTCATGAAGGCTGGACTCAAATTAAAGGAAAAGATTTGATACAATTCACCTAATGATCACTATGTTTCTCTATTATCCCATGTGGGAGAGTAAATTAACAACCAGACACCCTTTTCTCTTATTTGGCTTTATTCCCCTCAATGCCAACCTTTGAGATGTCTATGTCTGGTCCCCTCTACACCTTTGTCCACTCTCTCTCTCTCCCCCCCCCCTTCTCTTTGGCTCTCTCATCTCACTCTCCATGCAAATGGTGAAAAGTAGGTACAAGCTTCAATGAGAAATGTGACGATTAATTAAAGTGGAGCAAATTAACCCAATATGGAGACCCACGTACACTTATAATAAGATATTACATTATTCTATCCAAAAGAGACGAGGGAATATATTATAATTAATCCACAGAGGAGTGGCATTAGGGCTTCCACGTCTCCTCAAACTGGAGGCCAATGGTCCCACCCTTTGTGGAGCTTTTGTTAATCAGAAAGAAGCTAGGTTCGGAATTGGCCAAGTATATATATAGCAAACGAGGAGATCCGCTAATGAATATACTTAACAAGGAGTCATGACACCTCTCTTGCAACGTACTCAGAATGCTAGGTTTTGGATTGGTATGCGGGATTAAAGTACCATTTAATGTCCCAAGTTGAGGCATCTATGTACTCTCCTTTTCGACCACCCTAGGTATTTGCAATTTGCAAATGGCCAACTCCTTGGTGTGGTGTGTGGACCCTAACACCCACATCTCACATTAAATATTGGAAAGTAATTAAGCTAGAGATTATTAAACAGGAGGGGATTTGAGAAAGATTCTGATGGAATATTTTAATCTTAGATAGAGTTTTTTAGTAGATAATTAATATAAAATTTAGCGAGATATGTATTATTAGTTTGTTAACTGACAGAATAAACTCTTGGATAGAGTAGGCTTAAAAAGCAGGTAAGTGAGGTGTCCAACTAGATTAGAGCTTAAAATTAAAAATTGTTAAAGTATAAATGGTGCGTTAGAGCTTGGCATATATATATATATATGTGTGTGTGTGTGTGTGTGTGTAGTAAAAGATGCATATATAGTTTTTATGCACTATGGGCTATAAAAGTGTATTAATTTTATAGTTTGTTTGACTAAGCCTCCTTTTTATATATTGAAAGCCTTTTATGTGAAAATATTAAATGCTCTTTAAAATCTTTGGGGAAAAGAAATATTATTTAGCATTTAAAAAAGTTAGAGAATAGTATTCTTGAGGCGAGGACGTATAAATCTCATCAAGCCTAATCACCGGCAAGAATTATTTTTCAGCACTTACTATGATTCTTCAAAAGACCTACAAAAGATCATCATCCATTAAAGAATCTAGAATTGCATCAACCACTAGAAAAATATAATATTACGCTACTCACCTACATCCAACTATTGATCTTCTTGTCCATTCTCAAAGCCCAGAAACTGGGGTTAAAAGAATCAATCTTAAAACTATTTCACGAACAGGTGCGTACATAGACTCAAAGCACCTTTTTTTGGTGGCAGGTTTTGGAAGAGGTGATGACCTGGCCACCTATTCATCAAACAAATTTTGAGAGAGATCATTTTTTTTAATAATTCATAGTGATAGTTGCCAAGAAAAGAAGAAGAAGAAGAAGAAGAAGAAAGAAGACTTTTACATTTGGCTTTAATTATTACCCACGATGGAAGTCTTTGAGATGCTGGCTCTATATTTGGTCCCCCATACATTGTTGGTTGGTGGCAATCCGAGTTTGCAGGCAATAAGAAAGAATAAAACAATATTAGAAGTAGGCTCTAGTTGCCCATATTTATTATATGTCGGGTTAAATATATTTTATTAGTTTATATTTATGTTTAAAACTATTTTATTTTTCTATTTTTTAAAGTTTTAAATTAATTCTTATATTTATAACTAAAATGATATCGTTAATTTTTTTTTATCAAACTTAATAAAGTATCGTAGCTATTTTAAATATTTAGCGGTATCATCTAAAAAAATTATATGTCTTGTCGGTATCTGAGGAAATGGTTCAAATGGTCCAATCAAGTACTGCTCTGCTCTATGATCTCATCTCATGAGGTGATTATGGCCGTTCTTTTGTGATCAGATGGTGTGGTATTGTTGGGTAGGGTTGGTAAAATATAGTTGGAGGACAGTAAACTATATGTATGAACATATACATATATTGGATAACAAATTTAATTCCCCGCCCACTCGTGACTCACGTTGGGAAATCTTAAATGGAAGTGGGTACTATATATATATATATACTAACAAGATAAATAATTTTTTGAAGGTTTGTATAAGTTAGGAGGAGGAATGGTAAAATATTCAAGTAGGATTATTATTATGTTGTTGTTCCTTGAATCTTCCTTTTTAAGTGTCCTATCCATCACTCAGAAGTTTTAGTTACCAAATTTTTACCTGTTCTTCTAAATTATACAAAATACTTATATTTACCATAGAATAGATTGTTAGATGAATGATTATTCTATGATGTATATGGTCGTAAAAAAGTATCACATTAGACTTAAAAATTTGAGATTATTCCATCTTAACAAACACGCCGATAAAGATTGAGATGACAAGAGTGGGCCGGATAAGGGTTTAATTTGTCTTCACCCCCATAGACCAACTCAACGTATAAGGTACATAGAATTGTTACTTGTTAGGAATAATATCTCATCGGATTCCTTAGTTGGATTATTTATAGACCCACATTGTTCCTATTCCAGGGAGGACAATGATAGCCTTATCTATTCCACCCCTCCCCCATATCAACTCACATGTCCATTTCTCTCACTCTCTCTCATTGTCCTCTGAATTGAATAGGAGAAAGGGGATAAGTTTAAAGGTACGAAAGAAATATTTGTTTGGAAACGCCGGTGATTCTTGATTCCCTATTTCTGACTGAGTTTGTGTTTTATTGGACCGCTTAGTCTTTTAAGACTCGTGCTATTTTTTACGTAGTGCTGCTGATTAGCCAAACGAGAGCCTTATTTCTAAAGCATCTGCTTTAACTGTTGTACGATCCGTGTTACGGCTAAGTGAGCTTATTCCTAGAGCTCTCGTTCTATTTTCCCTTCTTTATTTTCTAATATCACATTATAATCCATTGCTTAAAACGAATGATATAACCCATTCCTTTAATTGTTTGGCAGCCTTCTTGAGTTCAACTTTGAGATGGGATTGATTTTCCTTTTGATGTAATTAAGCCCCTCATGTGTTTATTTATTATGTAATCTCTCCATTAGATGCACTGCAAATATAAGTTGACTAGCTTATTTATAGTACAAAAGGCTAGATCTTATATACATGCATATATATATTGGTAATTAATGTACTTTTCAACATAACATATGAAGACATGCCTCGCACGAATGCTATTAACTCCGAAGATAGATTTAATATAACTTATCTTGGTTAGAATCGTGTTATTAAATAATATAGAATGTTATTGATCAATATACTTTCTCTTGTAATGAACATGTGCATTTTAATCTATCAGACTAGAACGAGACGTATACTCTCTACTCAACTTGGCTGAAACGGTAAATAAGAAAAAGAAACTCCACAGTAAAAAAAGATTAATTGTGTGTGAGATCTAAGAGAGATTTATGTATGACGTGTTTAAATAGGCGGGGATTTATTTTAAGAACTATTTAGAATATTGATGTTGCCTTCGCTCTTGATTTGATACTGCGTCAACTTATCAAATATTTAATTATACTAAAATTTAAAAGCTTAAGCTGTCGCGATTTAACCTAAAACATTCTACTAGGGTCTATTGACACAGTAAAATTGGATGAATAAGTGTCATTTGGCATCTTCTTAGAATACATATCTATCACTATATTTTCTCAAACAAACATATCTGGTACTATTTGCAACTTATTTATAAGTTGACATAACTCTCACAAATAAGACCCTGAAAGTGGAAACAATCAAAAGGGCAAGAACACGAGGTAGGGCATGGCATCTTACCATTTTAGCCAATCATGATGCTGCGAATAGATCTCCCTATATCATCTAACCCTGAAGCTTTGTCCCCCCCCTCAAATCCCAAATTCCACCTCTCCAATAATGCCTAAACCTAACCAGGAATAGATAGCTTCTCGTCGAACAAACGGATCAATTTATTTTTCAAAAATATCTTATATTATTTTATATTTATAATTGCTTTCATTTTTCTCTATGATAACTGACGGTTAGAATTAAATAATAAGTTTTTTTTAATATATATATATATATATATAAAGTTTACCATAGTTTTATTCTCACGATACTCGTATTCCGAGGAGGACCGGGATATAGTATTATCTATTTCCCACTCTTCTCCCATTTCGAGTCGCATGTGCATTTAAGCCCCTGCGTTGCTCTGAAATTGTATTAAAAGGGAAAGAGACTTTCCAGTTCTAGGGTACGAAGGCGTTTTACACGTAGGCTATTGGCCATTTTGGCAGTTGGCGTCATGCATGAGTTCATCTGAGAGAGGAGATTAGGTTCTTTAAGTGGCCAAGTGCAATGGTGTGGATTTTTTTTTTTTTATAATTTAGATCCGTATAAGTTCGTTTATGTCGTGATGTGGTCGATCTTCAAGTTGGATTAAAAGAAACAGGATATTATTAGGCGATTTACGAGACTCCTCTCGATATATTCTTCAGTGGTAGATATTATTATTCATCACTTTTCTTCAATTTTACGCATAAATCTTATACATTAGCGTGTGAGAACCCAAAAGGGTTTTTTGATTCTTGAGTTTTGCCACAGAGTTGGCGTCTGAACGACGTGGCAAGAATCTACTGCTGTACGAGAAATTAACAAGTAGCAACTTTTTAATTAAATGACTGCCATTTTGTTTATCTTACTGTACGTCACTAATCAACACGTTTATGATAATAATGAGATCGTACTTGGATAGTTAAAAGACTCGTTTTGTATAAGTATTCCTGAATTCGTTGTCAAATTTCTGATTCTAATTGTACTTGGGTAGACTCGATGAAGCAAACTTGCTCCATCTTATGGGTTGGGAACTTGAGATGTTTTCTTATCGTGCAGTTTGTAAACATGGTGGTCAAGCAATAATAATTTGTTTCCAAGAAGACGAAGAGATGCATGGTGTGGCAAATGCTGTGTAAGTGGGGACAATTAGCTTCTTATTATCTAACTCACTCTACCTAAGATCTCATATAATAAAAAAGTTGATGTATCATATTGGTCAAACTTACTTATTTCGAAGCCTGTAGATCAAATGGATTGAATAATGTGAGTCAAATCATCATTAGATGCAAGACTCAGATCGAATATATATAGATGTACGTGCCTCCTTTCTAAATATCATATATAGACTCTTCAATCATTTACTATATTAAAGTGTGTTTGTTATGTGAAAAATAGAGGAAAAGGTACCGTAAGTAATATGATTTATTTGTGTTTGAAAAATTAAAAATATTTAATTTTTTCCTTAAGAGAATAGCCCATAGGCTAGTTATTATTTATAATGTCAAAGAATTACAAGATGTGATACGTGACAATATTGAGAGAAGTCATGGACTTGTCTGTAACAGACAACATAATAATAGAAAGGGTATCTAGCCCTAGTAACTCAAAGATACAAACATGATGTGAAACAAAAATTAGAGAAGATAGGTGGTTATATATTATTTATAATGTCAAAGAATTATAAGATGTGATATGTGACAATATTGAGAGAAGTCATGGAATTGTCTATAACAATAAAAAGAGTATCTAGCCCTAATAATTTAAAGATACAAACATGATGTGAAACAAATATTAGAGGAGACAAGATGGCTATTTATTAGGTAAGCTCTCACAACTCGAGTCGAGACTCGAGAATATATATATATATATATACGCACACATAAAAGATCAGCATATCATACAACCCAAGTAGGAATATAAATATAAAAATGTCTAATGTCCAGCAGCTCTAACGTGATCGCAATGAAAAGGAATAACAATAAGCAAAACAACACCAAGATAGGAAAGAGAAAAAAAAAAGGTAAGTAATGTGTGACTATCAAAGAACAATAAAAAGAAAGAAATGCTAGTTAATATCTAATAGTCACTGAAATTGAGGTGGAAGACCTACGTAATTTCTAGTGGGGATAAAGGAGAGGAGTAGGATGGAGATTGATGACCACAATGTCAAAAGAAAACTCTCACTAAAGATAAGAAAGAAAATTATAATAGGGTGGGGTCATAAGTGGTTGCGGAAATTAAATAACTATTATAATTAATAATTACATCCAATATATAAAACTATAGAAATGGTCACTTTCTTCATACATACCAAAATTAAAAAAGAGAGAGAGAGAAATTAGATAATTTTAATAAAGTGGAAAACCCACATTCCATTATATATTCTTTACCCAAATACAACAATCGTGATAAACTATAATTTCACTTTCTTTTCTACTTGGTTGTCAACCAAACACAAACACACCACAAAGGATGAACCAAAATGATCAGAGCAACTATCCCCAAATTAAATACAGAGAAATGTTAGCATCTGAACTGAGCCTCACGGGAACCCCATTTCTAAGTTCAAGCGACCATTTAAAAGGAAAGGCATAAAATTTCAACTACGTGACCAATGAGGTTCAAAAAGCTAAAGACACTTAGCATCCGAACCGCACGCCGCGGATCCGCTCTTCAGTGGGCTAATACCCCCATCGGCCCTCTCTTCCACACCCACACCCACCCCAACACCAACACCAACACCAACACCACGGGTGGGGAATTGCGAAACGACGTGGTACTCGTGGCGGTGCGGGATTGGGCGGTGAGCAGATGCTATCTGACACACACCCCCCCTCCCCTTTCTCAATATCTTACACAATTGCTCGTATCCTCTCCGATGGAAGAAGAGGTGAAGAAAGAAACGATACGAGGTCGCTCTGCATGTATTACGATATGAGCCCCCCCACTCCCTCCAGAAAAGGGAAACGTGGCTCTCTCCCGTACTCTTGGATGGGACTTTTTCTGAAAAAACCCCTCCTTTAATTTCCTTTTACTATAGTTAATCCCTTTTATATTTTTCTGACGCCCTTGCTGTGACCTGTGGGTGTGGGTGGACCTCTATTCAATCCAATTCCCCCAAATGCCCCTCGCTTAGCCAACTACCACACGGTCCACACTCCCTTGCCACCCAACCCTTCACTTAGCCACATATCTAAGTTATTCTAATCCTGAATAAAACTAGTGATAAAAGTACCTGCCTGGCAAACTAAACAAGAGGGGAGGTAGGTTCCTAATTTGAAAAGAGGGGCAGAGTGGTTTGGAATCAAGCCCTCCATGTTAGGTAGTAGCAGTACAAGGATTAGAAAAAAGGTCGGAAAGTTGCAATTTGGCATATGGGCTCAGATGGCAATTCCTAGTCTACCTATATTATTCCTAGTACACTAGATTATCAGCACACATCAACAGTAGATGGTATCTTTCCATGTATATATATATATATATATATATATATATATATATATATATTTTTTCCCCCTCTCTGTTTAATTCAGTCATTTTAGCTGTCTAAATTGTGGAGTTGTCTTCTTCCAATAATGTGGGATTGGCTATTAGGTAAATTATCTAAAAAATTGGTGGTAGATTGTTGGCCAGGGCAATATTAGGTAATAAAAAGACAGACTACTGTAGTTTAATAGTTAAATTCTATTTATAAAAATTCGTTTGTTTGCCTAGTCTAGGATTAGCTAATAAGCTCACGATGTATATGTAAAAAAAATACTAGACGATAGAATGGCTTTTAATAAAAATATAGTTAGATTCATAAGAATCACGTAAAAAACTTTAGATGGGGTCAGGTGTTTGGTCTTTCCATCCTGGGAAAGAAGCATCGCCTTTAATAAGTGGGAGTGTTTTGGTGGTCCAAACAAGGCTGAGGTGACATTTATTTCTAAAGAAGGAAAGGTATGCCATTTTGATGCACTCCCCCCCTCTCTCTCTCTCTTCCCCCTCTCTCTGGTAGGTAAACCGCAATGTAATCGGCGAGACTAATTCATAATTTTCACGTTTTTGCTGGTAGCTTTTGTTGTTGCGCTTTATTATCTGGCACTTGGATGAAGCTTCGTTTGTTTCTTTTTCTTTTTTTCATTCATATATATATATATATAATTCATGGGGGCTTGGCTTATTATGCCGTGTTACTCAACACCACCACCACCTTGCACCAAACGAAGAGGACAATTAGAAATGCCCACACGAAATCCGACGTTAATGCGAGGGGTTTAAGCCAAAGGGCGGGAGACGGTAAGTAAGTAAGTAAGCCGTCCTTTTATATTTCCCATCCTGTTGCTCGCCAAGTCTCACATCTGGGGCCTCGGGGTTAGGCGACACACAAATTATACTTTTCGATCTTAGTTAACGTGGGATTTAGGATTAAGATAGGGACTTGTTATATAAAATCTTTTTTCCCCCCTATTTACTCTAGCACACGAAACTCCCATTAGCTTACGTATACTTACCTAAAAGAGAAGGCTAGTGGGGGGTATTTATTTATTTAATTTATTTGTTTTTGTATTTATTTGAAAAGATGATTATATACTCTTTTTACCTCGCTCTCCCCCAAATCGTTGGGGAGCACTAAGTTTGGCAAAAGTGGTGCCTCTTTGGACATTACCTCTCTCCCACTCTGCTACCTTTTTTTTGCCTCAGTCTCTTGTACTAGGTTTTTTAGATTTCATCAGAGAGGAACCGAGAAGTAAATCACAACAAAAAAGTTAAAGTTAAAGGAGGCGCCTTTACCCTTTCTTCTTCTTCTTCTTCTTCTTCTTCTTCTTCAAAGGAGAGCGGGGAGAGATGTGGGATCTCAACGACTCGCCGGATGAGATGAGGGAGGAGGGCTGCTGCTCGGAGGAGGAGGAGGAGGAGAGCTCCTCCTCACAGCAGAACTCGGCGGCGGTTGTGACCCACCAGTTCTTCCCCGTAGAGGAGGCCGGCGGCGGGGGGGAGGCGGAGGAAGGGGGGCAGGCGGCGCCGCCGCCGCCTTGCGCGCACTGGGTTGGGGTCAAGTTCTGCCAGTCGTCGGAGCCGGCGCCAGCGGGGAAGTCGGCGGAGACGTCGCAGCCCATGAAGAAGAGCCGGCGGGGGCCGCGGTCGAGGAGCTCGCAGTACCGGGGGGTCACATTCTACCGGAGGACCGGACGATGGGAGTCGCACATATGGTTTGTTTCTCGCTTCCCCTTCCCCAAAGTGGAAAGAAGAGAGGCTGGAATCTGATACCCGTTTTGGGGTTTCTTCCTATGCTTCTTTGTTTCCATTTATTTTCTTCCGATTTGGAACATCTCATCAGTTTGTTCTCCTTCTCCTCCATTTATGTGCAGGGATTGTGGAAAGCAAGTCTATTTGGGTAAGCAACTTTCCAAAACAATTAGTTTTTTTTTTCTCCCTTCTTTTGGTTTCCAGAACTGAGACGGCTTCTAATTCTGTAGGTGGATTTGACACTGCTCATGCCGCAGCAAGGTAACTCCTTTCCCCATCTCCTCTAATGGAACATCTGATGCATAAAGTTGCCGCCTTTCCTCAAGATCATGACCCCAATCTATGAACAGGGCATACGATCGAGCAGCGATCAAGTTTCGCGGTGTGGATGCTGATATAAATTTCAGCTTGGATGACTACGAGGAGGATATGAAGCAGGTAAAGTGGAGTAACTTATTGGTGTTGTTTGTATAATTATGTCCTTAGGTTAAAAATCTGATAAGACAGGAATTGTTGGTCTTTTGGCAGATGAGCAATTTAACTAAGGAGGAATTTGTTCATGTGCTTAGACGCCAGAGCACAGGATTCCCTAGAGGAAGCTCCAAATATAGAGGTGTTACCTTGCACAAATGTGGAAGATGGGAGGCTAGGATGGGCCAGTTCTTGGGAAAGAAGTATGTATGTCTTCCATGCTAAGGATTTTTGGCTTCCTTTCTTTAATGATTCATTCTTTGTATTCTTTATGGGTAACTCCAATTTCATGGCTTTGGAGCAGATATGTTTATTTGGGTCTTTTTGACTCTGAAGTGGAAGCCGCAAGGTATCTTCTATTAGCCCTCGCAAGACTCTCACAAGTACTAGTACAATATCCTCAGTTTGTGTGTTAAGAGATTCTTCTTCTGTGTGGATTTCCAGAGCCTATGACCGAGCTGCAATAAAATGCAACGGGAAGGATGCAGTCACAAACTTTGATCCGAGCATTTACGCAGATGAGCTAAATTCCACTTGTGAGTTATTCTAGCAGTTATCTTTTCAATTCAAGTCATCAAAAACTTTACAATACCTCTATTCTGAATTGCTGTTCATGTATGTCTATGGGAATATTGCAGCTGACAACAATGAACACAATCTAGACCTCTCTCTAGGGAGCTCAGGGTCCAAGAGGGGAGATGACAGCCCTCACGGAGCAGATCAGGGTCTCCCAATGGCCTTCAATCCAGAATGGCAGATGAACACTCGAAGCACTAATCCAAAGGTATGAATAGTCATATCCACCCTGGTCAGGATCATTCAATTCGATGGATAACTTCTTTTTCCGTCGTTCTCTGAAATCAATAATGTTAAGTCTCCTGTTTATTCCCACTAGTTTGTTGACAAGTTCAAGCAGCCTGAGGGAGAAGGCAAAACAACAAGTTTCCCAGTCAACCATGGCTACATCCAGTCCTCAATCCCTCCTTCTGAAATCTATAGATACCCACAACTTAGGATTGGAGAAGCCACCCCAGCTTTCCAAATCATACAGCAGCAGTCTGGTCCTCCTAGTTATTACCAAGTGGGTAGCTCCTAAAATGCATTCAAGGTTGTGTTACATCTTACATCATAGTCTCTGGTTGTGTTACTTTATCCATCTTCTTGCTCCATTGTGCAGTTTCCTAGCAGCAGCAATGGAATGAGGGTTGGAGGAGGCCTTTCTTTGTCGATCGGCGGCGAGCAAGATCAACAACAAAGGCAATTGAGTTGGGGCAACGGTAGCGGTTGGCCGCCGTTGTCAGCCGGAGCAATTCCAACTCCTCAATTGTTGGCCACCACAGCTGCAGCATCATCAGGATTCCCACCCCAGATAGTAAAACCAGCCCCAACTTGGCTGCAGAAGAATGGGTTCCACTCCCTAACTCGACCCACCTAAAGACTAGTACTACCACCACCACTACTACTACTACACCCAAAGGACCATCCCCCTACTGTTCCAGTGATTGTGTTTGTAAATGAGGTAATTCCCATTTGTGTTCCAACATGGGAAACAGGCAAAGTGGAGTTGGGATACAAGTGTGAGAGAGAGGAAATAGAAGCAACTTCCTTGGATAGTTTGGATCCACCTCAAAGATTTATTCTTTTCCCTTTTACTACTGCCAATGATACTTGGTGTGTCACACCAAAGCTTAATTTGTTTGGTCTCACGTTGCATCATTTATGACTCATCTGTGTGTAAAAGATAGCAAGAGAGACAGAGCGATAAGAGGATTGGTTAGATTCCTTGTTTCCTATTTGGGTAATGCAATAATTGATGGGATTACGGGGGAGATTAGCAGGGGATAATTAAAGCGAGGAAAGGGATAGGGGGGTGGGGACTGGGGAGGGGAGGGGAGGAGAAAGAAGGAAAGGGGATTCGTCTTTTTTGGGTTCTCGGAAACAACGTGATGGGTCCGATGGCGTGTCGCTGTCTTCGGTCCTTCGAATCAGTTCACGGCAAATGCAGTCAGTGGAGGGCTATAATTACGAGAGAGACATCACACCACTATCAGGCCATTGGCCCATCCAAAGGACGGGTATTTAGATCGACAAATATAAAATAAAAATAAACCACAACGAAATATGTTTCCCGTTTTGGCGGGGAAACGAGGCACCCCGTTTCTCTTTGATTGAGAAACGGATATGGTATATTCTTCTTCTCTCTCGATAGGTAGGACTAATCGTGGCTCTCGACTCTCACTGATATATATATATATAAGTTAAGACAATTAAATTAATTCTTATTATAAAAAATGGATAATGATAAGTGTAAATTATGCATATATTACTCTGGTAAATATCAATGCCCATATTCTTTGTCTACTTGTAGAATTCAACTATCGATTGCTGAACGGAATGGCAACTTATATAATTGAGTCTCTTGATCACTCAATAGTGATATTATTTAATAGGGATGTGATCAACGACTACTATGTAAACTTCTATAATTGAAATAAATTCAAGAAAATTGGTAACATGCCAAAGAGGCCCTTAATTTCTATATGATGGTTCCATTAGAGTTCGCTCCTAGTTTATGCCCATATGTACTGATCGGTTACTAGCTTCATAGCATTAATAGCAACCACTTATGGTAGGATCAGAAAGTGAAACAAAGCCACTTTGTGGAACTTTTATAGGCACTCCAAGTTGTAAACCTTTTATCCTGTGATGTATCATAGGTTGTGGTGTATCATATGTTGTCTGGCTCTATGTCAGTCAAGCCAGCCTATGATAAAACTATCAACAGAAAGCAGCAAACGCCACCAACTTTCCCATCCTTCCTCCGACCTTCAGCAATAATGTCTGAAGCTTTGCAATTATGAACCCTTTTCAAGCCCTCTTTTTTGACCACCTGGTTGAGTTTACTTGTTACCTGCAGTAGTTATTAACTCATTCATTGGTCAGCTCAGTGGTCCCCAACTACTCTCTAGTATGTGCACCAACCTCTTCATAAAAGATAATCGTATTCTGAGATATATTATATAATTTTTTTTTCCAAATAGTTTGAAAACTATGAGAAGGATATATATATATATATATATATATATATATATTTTTTTAAAATAAAAACACTTTCGAAAAAGTCTTCTCTTCATTTGTGCATTAATTATAATCTGATCAAAAGAGTGAGAACGTAGAAACTATGGTGGTGGTCAGCTATAGCGGCAACGCTAGAGTAAAGCCTTTCACTTCTCTTTTTCAACACTTTCCTGGAGTGGGATTCCTTCAAGGGATGGGGGAAGTGGTGAAGTACCCAAAATGGAAAGTTTTGAGAGATAGGATCGGCTTGCTTCTGAACTCATACTACTGAAAATAGATTGAGACCTAGTCCTGGAGAGAGAGATGGTTGTTGTCACTTGTGGCTTGGCTGACAAGCGGAAGTCATTTTGTTCCCTTGGCAACCGTTTCCCGTTACCCCTCGCGTTCGATCTAAATAAATATCCATTCCATTTCACTTCCCCTTTCCTTAATCTTTTCTTTTCTTTTTTGTTCGTCTCTTTCTTGGGGTGGATTGGGACCCAAAACGCCAGCATACGGAGCTTTACTATAAATAGTAGCCCAAATTGACCACCACTATCATTAGTCTGGTCCACGTCCCTGGTGATGTTTTGGAACCAAGCTTGTGTCTTTAACCGAGCCTTTCTATTCTCCTTGGTGAAATAACCTTATTACCAATCTGCAACATCTTCAAACGGCCCTTCAGAAACTGCAAAATATTTTGGATGTTGATACCTCCAGTAGCTGAAGCTGAAGCTGTAGCTGTCCTTGGATTGGGCTGAATAAAATGGTGATGTTATGGGCCAGATTCGAAACCCTTTGGGCCCCGTTTATATCCAAAGCTTAGATATCAAATTTTGGCTGCTGCTGCAATCCAGGTTCCATCCTCAGTCATGATCCAATCTCCTGGATTAAATCCAAGTTCAGACACCCACTATGTTGCGAATAATAACTAAAATTAAGATTATATTTATATTTAACCTTCTAAATTCTCTTATTTGTATATCTAACCTTATACACAAGCATGAGGGTGCTGTGCATGGTGAAGCCCTAGCATTGCTTGAAAGTATCCAATGGCTCTCTTCGAGAGGTAACTCTTTTATCTGCTGGATATTCTATGACTTGAGAAACACCTTCAGGTAGAGTGACTTCAATGAGCTCCCTTGAAGGGAGCCAAGGGTCATAACTGATAGAGATAGACTCCCCCCCATTCCACCACAAGCATGCGAGTCCTAAGCTCATCTCTCACTTTCATGATAAGGACCAAGCTCAAGATGCTCTTGGGTTAGCAGGTCTTAGAGGGGAACTACCTAGCTTTCAGCATAGTTGACCAAGTGCCTGAGACATTATTGACCATTCCCCAAGCAAGTTTATCCCCAAAAAGAAACGCTTGAGATTCTTTACTTTTTGTGAAAAGCTCCACAAATGACAAGTCTTTTCACTTGTAAATTAAATGATTTGCAAGTTAACTTATTATTACGAAAACAACTCATCAACATCTTTCAGCAGAGGAGTAGCCATCCTGGGTGATGGCATCACTTATCTTTGGATCCTTTTAATCTTTTACGTTCTCTCTTATAATAATTGCTATAGGGAGGCTAATTGCGTTGATTGATTAGCCAATCTAGGAAGGATTCAATCTTTCTCCTAATTTTTTGAACAATAATACCTTGTTTATCTTGTCAGATACCTAAAATATTTCTTCCATTAAAAAAGAAAAGATAAATAATATGAAGGTAACTTCGAAAACTATCGGTTTACTAAATGGGCATATTCAGCTACTCAACACTGTGGAGCGCCAAAGGCACTTCGAGTAGCCGTTTAGATGGGAGTGGATAAGCTTTTTTTGGAGTGTGATGCCTTAGAATTGGTGGAAATTACTCTTTCTATACACGAATGCATGTTACCATTGAGGTTTTTTATAGATATAATTGTGTAGCATACACATATGAAGGGACTCTTAGCCCCATTCATTTCAGAAATCTATATTTTTTAATTTTAAAATATAACTCTTATTATAAAATAATAGTTAAATATTATAATAATTATATTTTAAAATATAAATACTATTTATTAAAATTGTATCATATAACACATACTAATTTATCCTTGATGTCTATCCCATCAACCTACTTTATATTAAATCAAAAAATATTTATAATAATTTCATATTAAAGTTAATTATTATATTTTTATTTTAAAATATAAGTGAACATGAAAATAGTTATTTTCGTAATAAAAATTTTATTTTAAAAAGAGTAAGGAGGAATTATAATTTTTAATCAATCCCGGGCTGCTTCGGCCAGACTAATATAAGCAATGCATTTTGTTCTCTTAAAAAAAAAAGAAAATGAAAAAAAGGTATACGATGCACAAATAAGAGTTTTTGAGGGGTATAAACGCAAAAAACCAGCAAATAATAAATAAGAACGTTTCTCCTAACGTCTCGGCACAGAAACGCAATCTCGATGGGGGGGGTAGGCTTCTCTCTCTCTCTCTCTCTCTCTCTCTCTCTCGTCTCTCCTTACTGAAACGAGCGAGCGAGCGGAAAAGATGGGAGCGGATTCAATGGCACCCCAGAAACAATTAGGAGCAACTCACCTCCACATACCAACCCACAGGTGGAAGCCAAGAGCCAAACCTTCTCCTTCCTCCTCCCGAAAGAAAGGAGAAATCCCGAGACCGATCACAGGATCGCCAAGGACAAGGAAGAACGAAGAAAAGAAAGCCAAGAAGCCATCTCGTCCGTTTCATTTCAGATGGATTGCTTCTCTCTGGTTCCCATCGGATTCACCGTCATGTGAATCCGTCGATTCTTCCTCTGCTCCCCCTGTTCGATTATTGAACCATAGAAAATGGTACATACATTTTTTTTTCACATTTTCTTTTCCAATTTCTCTTTGTTTCCTTGTTTCGTTATTCGAAAAATCAATAGATTGAAAGTTGAGACCTTGAAAGCCCATGATGAACTAGGCATTGTTGTTGTTGTTGTTCCGATTAGCTAAAGGAAGTGTATAATTTAGTACGATGCAACTAAAACTATAAAGTCCTTTTTTTTTGGTTTGAACAGATAATTGCAATTGCTAGATATTGTTTTCCTCCTTATTAAGTACATGAATGCCAGTATATTCTATTTCATTCTGACCTAGGAAATTTTCCACATAACTGTGACTAACCTGCATGTGGATTAATTGTTGCAGGGAACCCCTGTTAACATCATTGTAGGTTCTAATGTATGGGTCGAAGACCCATCATTATCCTGGATTGATGGAAAAGTTGTTAAGATAAATGGTGGAGATGCTGAGATCCATACGACTAATGGGAAAACGGTAAGTCTATTACTTATATTGCAGCTTGTAGTTTCTTAAATTTACATACTCTCTGCTCATTCCTCATCTGTCTCTCACCCCCGTGACTTACTTGCTCCTATGGGCACATGCTGATCAGCCATTTTCATGACATGGTGCGGCATGAGGCATGCTGTACAAAAGATATGGCCCTTGGGTAGAGCTTCTTGAAATTATCAGACGTTAACATTCAACACATAGACAACACAAAAGGGCATAAACAACATATATTTGTCATTTCTTCTATTAAATATTGTGTCAAGTGGCATCAATGTTATGATCTTTCTTGTACTATTAGTGCCATAGTGCATGATAGTAGTAAACTTATGTAATCATAAGATTGAGCTCCCTACTTACAGGTTTATTTAGATTAGCCAGATTGTTACCCTGATTTTGAAGCTTTATCCTAAATTATTCTAGATTCAGGAGAAAAAGGGTTCTTCAAGTATTCCTAAGCAAGACTTGCTTCGATATTTGTCAGTATTGTTGATCCTGTCTTGTAAATTACACGACATGATAGACCTTATTATTCCAGCACTTTGCTTACAGCCTTATGTAGTCACTATACATGGTTTATTAGTACCTTACATAGTTTTCATGGTAAATTTTGAAGCCCCAATTTATGCTATTAGTTGGATTTCCTTATAAATTCTTGTTTCTTCAATAGAACTTGCATGTAGTGGCGAGCTTAATTTTTCTGCAGCTTGTACCTCAACGGAGGAAGTCCGCCTTATGACTTTCTCAACTCTGCCTAGTGCGTACAATTTGTTAGTCCTGTAGATTTTGGCAACTGAATCTTTCGGGACAATAAAGGAGCCAGTTTTTTGACTGGCTGAAAGGCATAAATGGATAGGTCTCATCTGGATTACATTTTCACCTACCTGATGCAGTATTTCTTGTAGTCATTCTAAGTTGCATTATCAGATTACTTGTTTGCAAGATGTAAAATATTCATGCACATCTGAATTATACTCAGATTCAGTTACTTAGCTGCACTAAATTCGACTTTCTTTTGTTGTGTCATGTCAGTTTGGTGAGTAGTCTGTGGGTCAAAGTTGGCATGTATTAAGGCCTGTCATGTGAGAAGCTTATGCTTTTGCCTCATAAATACCATGACCATATCTTACTTTACATGTACCAGCTTTATCCTCAAACTTATAGCATGGATGAGTGATGAATATACTACTATTAGTGTTACAATATATAATTAATGACGTCTGCGATTACTTTTATACAATACATAGCTATACATGCAAATAAGATTTGTGGATGCTGTATGTAAGATGTGATTTAATGCAAGTTGATTGGAAAAGAATGTTCTATGTGTCCTGGTAATATGGAAAACTGATGATGTCTATTCCACTGTTAGGTTGTTGCCAACTTGTCAAAGCTATACCCCAAAGATATGGAGGCTCCAGCTGGTGGGGTTGATGACATGACAAAACTATCTTATCTGCATGAACCTGGAGTTTTGCAGAACTTGTCAACCAGATATGAACTCAATGAGATATATGTATGGCAGTTTCCTGGCAGGCCTGTTTGTATTACTGTGTACAGCTCATCTGGTTTAACAAGCTATAATTTTTCAGTATAATTCTGACACTTAGCAATGTGGCAGACGTATACAGGAAATATTCTTATTGCTGTAAATCCATTTCAAAGATTACCCCATTTATATGATTCTCACATGATGGAGCAATACAAAGGAGCACCCTTTGGAGAGCTAAGTCCTCATGTTTTTGCAGTGGCAGATGTTGCTTATAGGTGATTAATTTCTCCTATATGGAGGAGCCTTTCTTGCATGTGTCAACATATGAATCTTACTCACATTATTGGAAACAGGGCAATGATAAATGAGGGGAAAAGCAACTCTATTTTGGTTAGTGGTGAAAGTGGTGCTGGTAAAACTGAAACAACCAAAATGCTTATGCGCTATCTTGCTTATTTGGGAGGACGTGCTGCAACTGAAGGGCGAACAGTTGAGCAACAAGTTCTGGAAGTACTAACCCTTCAAATGAACCAACACAATTTATTAAATTCTTCTAAGATATTCTCTATTGTACAAAATTTAACTGATATTATTGCAGTCAAACCCAGTTCTTGAGGCCTTTGGAAATGCTAAAACTGTCCGGAATAACAACTCTAGGTCTGTTATCTAAAGCAAATCAAATGTCATATTTGATGCTTTTTATCTTTTTATACTATGAACTGATGGATGTGCATCTTATTCACTATACCTTTTCTTTTTGACAAATTGTTTCAGTCGTTTTGGCAAGTTTGTTGAGATTCAATTTGATAAGCAAGGTAGGATATCAGGTGCTGCTGTCAGAACTTACCTTCTTGAAAGATCTCGAGTTTGCCAAATTTCTGATCCAGAGCGTAACTACCACTGCTTTTACCTTCTTTGTGCAGCACCCCCAGAGGTAATATTTCATATATACTTGTGACTACTGTTGAAAGCTTTACTTTTCTTGCCTTGTCTTCAGTGACTCATATTTAAGGTCCTACTTTTGCAGTTGTTTGTGTGTTATCATCTAATTTATTTTATTCCAGGACATTGAGAAGTACAAATTAGGAAATCCAAAATCATTTCACTATCTCAACCAATCAAAATGCTATGAGTTGGTTGGTGTAAGTGATGCACATGATTATTTAGCCACCAGGAGAGCCATGGACATTGTTGGAATAAGTGCACAGGAACAGGTGTTACACCTACATTCTATGATTACTATGCTTAATTACTTCTAGATTGAAACTAAAGCATCTTCTATTTGTTTTTCTGATGTAAGTTGCTTCCAGGATGCTATTTTCAGGGTAGTTGCAGCCATCCTTCATCTTGGTAATATTGACTTTGCTAAGGGGCAAGAAATTGATTCCTCAGTTCCAAAAGATGACAAATCTAAGTTCCATCTCAAGATGACTGCGGAGCTTCTTATGTATACTTTCTATCCTTAGTATTTTTCCTTTATTTTTTGATTCTTGGTAGTACTTATAACTTTTCTTAGAATTATTCTTGAATGTGGCCATTTTCAGGTGTGATCCTGAGGCTTTGGAGGATGCCCTCTGTAAGCGTGTAATGATAACCCCCGAAGAAGTTATCAAAAGGACTCTTGATCCTCTTAATGCAACTGTTAGCCGGGACGGTTTAGCAAAGACAATATACTCTTGTTTATTTGACTGGTAATATTGTCATGTAAATTTAAATGTATCACTTTCTTTTATTCATTTACTCTCAGATATGTAAGGTAAATGGATGAACTACAAACATCTAACGTTGGCAGTGTTGCATCATTTTGCAGGATTGTCGAGAAAATTAATGTCTCCATTGGGCAAGATCCAACTTCAAAATCTCTGATTGGTGTCCTGGACATCTATGGTTTTGAGAGTTTTAAAACTAACAGGTAACCTTGTTTATAAGCTCTTTGGTCAGATGAATATAACTATAAAAGGGGGAAATTACTATGTTCATGCTTCTCGTCTACCTCTTCTATTTTCTCATTTCTTAAATTATCACAATTGATTTTGCAGCTTTGAGCAATTTTGCATCAACTATACAAATGAGAAATTGCAACAACATTTCAACCAGGTAACATTTACTTCATTTATGTAAAATTCTCATTTAGCCGTTGCTTTCTTTCTCAAGCACTCTTAAAGTGTCTATTCTGCTTTTTCAGCACGTGTTTAAGATGGAACAGGAGGAGTATACCAAAGAAGCAATTGATTGGAGTTACATTGAATTTGTTGATAACCAAGATGTCCTTGATCTAATCGAGAAGGTCTGTTTACTCATCTACTATGTCTCGTAATAGCATAATGTGGTTTAATGTTTTTTGTTTTTTTTCTTCTATGTAATCACTAATCACATTCACATATATATACACATATCTATATCTTCCCTGTAGTACTGTCATGGTTGTCACAGTATTGGGATTATGAATACCAGGATTGAACGGCAGTTTACAACCTGGGATTGAGCTACAACTTACGTACTCTTAGTTGTGCATCAAATAATTTCAAATTAGAAAATTTATTATGTCAATTTGATGTGCAAGTATGGAGTTTTTCTTTCTCTTGTCCATTTATTTATATATGTACAAACCATTACTAATGTTTTGGATTTTTCATTGTCTTATTTACATTTGAAATGACTTGCAGTAATTACTGTATTCACTACATATAGTTGATACTCAAACTACTACACCTTTCACAATCTATGCTTAGTATTTCTTTTACTCTGAGTAACCTAGAGTAAACATATTCAGAGAGTGGGAACTGCCACATCATTTATGGATTACAGATAAAGCATAAAACACCTGCTCCTTCACAGGATGAGACTAAGAAACTCCACACCAAGTGGTATGAGACTTCTAGTACCATTTGGAAGTCAGAATCGATATTGGGCAGTATCTTGATATTGCTCTGCATGGACTTATGTGCCATGTGGCATAATTTGTATCGGTAGGTATCGGCATGATATAGAAATTCAATACAACCTAGCATTGTATGAGGGCTTGCCAGGCTGTGCCGAGAATTAAGTTGCAGGCATGGGGAATGTTGACGATACATAAAATCTTGATTTTGACAATGTCAACTATTGACAGTTGGAAAATTGATGTTAATATTATATCTCCACAAAAAGATAGTTTTTTTTAAAACTTATTTTAAATGATCTTGAATGCATAGACATAGAAGAGGAGGTGTAATTAAGAAAATACTTACAGTCCTACTTTGTTGTACAGAAACCTGGCGGCATCATTGCCCTCCTTGATGAAGCATGGTATGTTAATTTTCATGTGTTCTTCTTTATATTTGTTTGGAATGTTTTACGACCAAAATTAGAATCATAAAGGTTTGTCCTTTATCTAGCATAAATTTCCTCTATTATTAACTATGTTCTATTTTGTTAACAGCATGTTTCCAAAATCAACACATGAAACTTTTTCTCAGAAGCTTTATCAGACTTTCAAAGTACATAAGCGCTTTATCAAACCAAAGCTATCTCGGACAGATTTTACTGTATGCCATTATGCTGGCGAGGTTAGGTTTACTATCTCCTTTAGTATCCTAGGCAGAGAATTGGTTCCTTTTTTAAGTAATATGATCCTTGTGGTGATCAGGTTATCTATCAGTCTGACCAGTTCCTAGACAAAAATAAAGATTATGTTGTGGCAGAACACCAAGATTTGTTGAGTGCATCAAAATGCCCATTTGTGTCAGGCCTCTTTCCTCAGCCTGAGGAGACAAGCAAGTCTTCTAAGTTCTCCTCCATTGGATCTCGTTTCAAGGTTTGTAGTTCTTTTCCTTTATAATTTAACATTTAAAAATAGGCATAACTTGGTGTGACGGTAAGGTTTGCCATTCTGCACTCTATTGATGCCAATTCAAGTCGGTAAGACAACCTCTCGAGTATTCTTTCTTTTGGTTTTGGGCGGCGGATAAGGCTGCATACATCATTATATTGTACCCTTCCTAAACCTTACTGGTGGGAGTACCATACAACGGAAGTCCTTTCTTTCTCATCTAAATGTGATCTGGACATGCTTGCACAATTGATAGTAGGGTTTATATGTCTTTCTACTTGGTCTGGAATTTAGGAATTTATACATACAACTGACTGTTATGGTCTATCCACTGCAGCTACAACTACAAGCTCTGATGGAGACATTGAATTCAACAGAACCTCATTACATCAGATGTGTGAAGCCAAACAATTTACTAAAACCAGCGGTGTTTGAAAATGTTAATGTCATGCAACAATTACGCTGTGGCGTGAGTGTTTTCTCTTTGTTTTAGCATTTGATGATCTTTCTAGTTCCTGCTCATTCTATACAGTTTATCTTAATAAGAAGTCTATATCAATCTCCCCATTGCATATTGCATGAATGCTTTGATAATTGGTATATATCTTTAGGGTGTTCTCGAGGCTATCAGAATCAGTTGTGCTGGATATCCTACCCGTCGCACATTTTATGAGTTTTTACACCGGTTTGGTCTACTTGCTCCAGAAGTTCTGGAGGGAAGGTAACTTTCTCATTTATTTCTTTGATCTTGTTCTCCGATAAGTTTGTGTCAGACTTTTCTTTTGATTCTACGAATATTGTCTGACTAAAATTTATTTATAACTCTGTATGTTGTATACTTGAACAGCTATGATGAAAAGATCGCGTGCAAGAAGATTCTTGAAAAGAAGGGCCTACTGGGGTTTCAGGTAACTTCTGGACCATACTAGTTACTACAGTATTACGTGCAGTGAAACAACAGCCTTGCACAATCATCATATGGTGTTGCCATGTTATAATATATTCTTTTTCCAACTCTTGCTTTCCTGAAGATAATCATGATCTTTAAACAAAGATGGATGTCTTCATCCTTCTTAAGATTCAGTGATGGTTCCATTGATGGACTAAAATCCAAATAGGCTTTATACTTTTATAACAGCAGGTTGGGCTGCATTCTTGGTATTTTTCATGGAAATTGGTTCTGATTTAGAAATTATGAGGGCATATTAGGTGAAACAAAGTAATCCATGATATAGATCAGCATTAATTAAACTTTTAGTATATGTCCTGGATATATGTTCTCCATTGTCTCCTTTCCAGAACCTATGATTCTCCTTTAGAGATAGTATGCAGGGAAATCAATGCTACTGTGAAGTGCACCATTTGTTATCTGATCTGACATATAAAAGTTAGACATTTATGTATTACTTTTGGACCAAACTGTAAATATTTACTTGACTCCAAAACCCTACATCATATTATAATCTATATAAAACACACAGAATTACAGTTTCTTATAGAAAAAAGGATCTTTTCAGAAAACTTTAGAAATGATAAAAGCATTTTACATAGTTTTGTTGAGGTCTAATTGGAAATAATCTCCTGATTATTGGTTTCAAAGTCTTAACTATGTTTTTTTTTTTTCTGACTATTAGTCAACTATAATTCAATATTAAATGCCATTGAATAAATTACAATTGAATTTTCTGTTCCTCTTTCCAGATAGGCAAGACAAAGGTTTTCCTTAGAGCTGGTCAGATGGCTGAATTAGATGCTCGGAGAGCTGAAGTGCTTAGCAATGCTGCAAAAGCTATTCAAAGGCAAATACGAACACATATAATGCGGAAAAAATTTATTGCATTGAGGAAGGCTACTATAAATGTGCAGTCACTATGGAGAGGTAGGTTTAACTAATGTGAATGTTAAGATCGTGTATTGGTGCATTCTAACAAATACACAACGTCATGTTGTGCTTGTAGGTAGATTGGCATGTAAGCTATATGAAAGCATGAGAAGAGAAGCTGCTTCCATCAAAGTTCAGAAAAATCTGCGAAGACACCAGGCTAAGAAGTTGTATACTCGTTTAAAAGATTCAGTTCTTGTCTTGCAAACTGCATTGAGGGCTATGGCAGCTCGTAGTGAGTTTAGATTTAGAAGGCAAACCAAAGCAGCAATTGCTATTCAGGTTGTTGTTTACCTCTTTTATTGCAGTCATATACATAGAATTTGTTTCTTGTAATATTTATTTTCCTTGATTCTCTACTGTTGGGCAGTCTCAATGGCGCTGCCATAGAGCATATTCATATTACAGAAAGTTAAGGAAGGCATCAGTTGTTACTCAGTGCAGATGGAGGGGAAGGGCTGCAAGGAGAGAGCTGAGGAAACTTAAAATGGTGAGTAAACTCCAAATTTCTTGCCTCTTTGTGCCAGAAGATAATTATAATATCATGCAGAATAGTTGTGTAATTGCACAATGTTCCAAGTTTCACTACCGTATCTACAAGTACATGAGATCTATTATCTGGTGAACTGATCAAGCTGACTGGTGGCAACTAAATCATTTCACCACCACCTGATGTTCAGGCACACAAAATACTTATGAAGCTAATTACCTTAATGACATAAGCAAACTGCTCTTTCTATGCTTGGACATCTATGACTTCATTATTGTAGAGAATTATGAAAGTAAAGAAGTTGAAAAGGAAAGGATAGAGAAAAAGGAAACTACTAGATAAGAAGCTAATGCATGATTTTACCCATTATTGATTTTCTACCAATAGAGGACATGAATAATAGAAAGTATATGGTGAACTGGAAGTTTGCTACTACTATTTGATGATAGAAAAAAAGTGAGGATGAACAAAAAGGTTAAAATCAAGAAAGGACAATGAAAGGGAAGAGAGGATAAGACTTTTTATTCAAGTGTGACTAATTTATCAATGAGGAAGGACAACCATATGCACAGTTAACAAGAAAACAGGAGATTTTGAATTTTATAGAAGTTCTATAGATATAGTTGAGTAAAAAACACGAAATTCAATTGTGAGAACTTGTAAACTCAATCATAGAACCCTGATATTACATTATTATATTTCATCTTGGTTTTATCCATTTTCATAGGGAATAGTCTTTTTGTCATCATCTTTATTTTTAATGCAACTGATGGTTTTCAAACGGCTACAACATTCAATGTATGAAAATTAAATATCTAACTTGGATATTATATCTGAGACCACATATAAATTTCTCTATACTTTGTAGTTTGTACATCTCATAACATGCTATCTGTAATTTTAATTCAGGCAGCACGAGAAACAGGGGCACTCAAGGAAGCAAAGGATAAGCTTGAAAAAACGGTGGAAGAACTTACATGGCGTTTGCAGTTGGAAAAGAGAATGAGGGTACTCTTTGAACCTTCCAACTGTCTCTCACTTTTGCTATTTCTGTATTCTTGTTACCTTGCATTCTTAATTTCTTATCGGTTGAAATTCGAAGTACAGTAGACAAGTTACTTTAGCATATCGTTTCAACCTTTTATCTCATATATGAATAGTTAATTTGCAGCACTCTAGTTAATTTGCAACATTCTCTATTCTGTAAGTTTAACTTTAATATTCCTTGTTCTGCAAGTTACTTCTGGAGGCTGATGGTCACTGCAGTTCAATTCTTCTACTCCTATCTAATGCATACAGAATAATTTCATTTTACCTGTACTGTATACAGACGGACCTGGAAGAAGCAAAAGCACAAGAGATAATAAAATTGCAGAGCTCATTGCAAGTAATGCAAACTAAAGTGGATGAGACAATAGCAATGCTTGCCAAGGAACAAGAAGCTGCTCGAAAGGCTATTGCAGAAGCACCTCCTGTTATCAAGGAGAAGACTGTTCTTGTTCAAGACACTGCAAAGATTGATTCCTTGATGGCAGAGTTGGACCAGTTGAAGGTACTTAGCAATATCTACATCTTATGATGTCGTTTTTCCATGGTTCTTTATTCTCCCCTGATACTGCTACAATTACTATGTAAATCATTTCTTTTAGTAGTTTGGTCCATAAATAACAAGACTACAAGAGTAGGTCATATTAGTAGAGTTGTGGTGTAAATGTAACTAACCCAAATATTCTTTCTGGCAAGTATAATATATCAGGAACTATTTCTGAAAAGGAGCTTGTAAACTGAAATATATATTACTGAAGTTATATTAACTAGTCAAACATATATAACCGGTGGATGCTTACATTCTATTTTAGATTGCTAAATTAAAAATTGCCTAGTTCAATGAGCTACTGCTACTGGTGGTGTCTGATACAAGTTTTCTCTTATCGTCAATTCATGCCATCTCCTTCTACCGAGTTCTGTGTGTTAGATAGAGATACTCTACAAAAACACTCATTTTACTGAAAGTTTATGTAAGGTTTGAAGCGGGACCACTAAAATATCTATATGTTCCTACCTAATGTCCTTGTAGGTCTCCATACTTTCAGAAAAACAAAGAGCAGATGATTCTGAAAAAAAATATGCTGATGCACAGAGAGCAAGTGAGGAACGACAAAAGAAGCTGGACGAAGCAGAAGGAAAACTATGTCAACTTCAGGAATCTTTGAACAGGTTAAATTTTACATTCTTAACATGGCTGAACTTTTTCCAAGTACCTTCGCTACATACAACAGATAAGAAAAAGCTCCGATTCATCAACAATTTATTTTGATTGTTATGGATGACCAAGAAGTACTTCTATGATTTAATTCAGCTGGACTTAACTGTTGGTTTGGCAAACTGTTAGCTAATTTGTTTGAAGATTTCTTAGTATTGGAAGTGTGACCAAGTAACTGATAATCCTCCTAGTTGCCTGGTACCAAACTGTGGCTGATATGGGTGTTTCTTGTTGCCAACTCCATCAGAAGTCTGAATGCATAAAACCTCGCTAGGGATGGAATTTGGCACCAGCTTCTAGGGATTGATGTTAACTTCATAAAATTTGTTCAGTTCTTTATTGGAGCTTTCTCACTTTTGACATTGTTCAATAGCCCATCCCAGAATCGTGTATCAATATAATACTTGATTTTATTTGACTTCACTAAAATGCAGACTTATCCTTACATTTCTTATATATTGATATATATTTCATAATTTCACGTCGCTATACTTGTCTATGGTCACATTATCTGGGTTGACATTCTCTCCTTTCCTTCCAATTTTAGCAACAGCATTTCACAATGTAGATTCATAGTTGACTGGATATTTGTAATGAAACTACATCCTCAACTGTGTATTCTTCTGTTGTTTAACATTTTCCTTCTTTTACTTAGGCTTGAGGAAAAGCTCTCAAATGTGGAATCAGAAAACAAAGTGCTCCGTCAACAGGCTGTTTCCATGGCTCCCAATAAATTCTTATCAGGGCGGTCTAAATCAATTCTGCAGGTAATTCTAACAAAATTCTTAGATTGTCACAGCTCTCTAATGTGACCCTTTTACTTCATTTCATGTTTTACTTGATGATTTGTATATTGTTGTCAGAGGAACTCTGAGAGTGGTCATGTCTTAGGCAGCGAAACAAAAACAGCTTCAGTAAGAGCAAGCCTCTTTTGTATTCATACCATACTCAATTAATTGCATGAGGAATAAATGTTGTAACTGATGTCAAATGACCATATTTAAATGATGCTTTAGGATTCACAAGGCACCTCCACCACTGCGAGGGAACACTCTGAAGTGGATGATAAACCACAGAAGTCTCTCAATGAGAAGCAACAGGTATAATTAGCTAGCTCTAGAATTAATCCTTATTTTTCCATCTAAATGATTTTTTTAGTATGTGCAACCCTAATAGTATGTTGTCATTCCCATTTGTTCCATTAATTTCCATGAACAGGAGAATCAAGATTTGTTGATCAGGTGCATTGCACAGCATTTGGGCTTTGCAGGGAATAGACCAGTCACTGCCTGTATTATATACAAGTGCCTTCTCCATTGGAGATCATTTGAAGTTGAGCGCACAAGTGTTTTTGATCGAATTATTCAAACAATAGGACATGCTATTGAGGTTTGAACTGTGGTGTTGTAGATTCTTCTATTCTGGTAAAGCATAAATGGCTGTTCTAAATTGTTATTCCTCTTCTATTTAAGACCCAGGATAACAATGATGTCTTAGCCTACTGGCTTTCGAATGCCTCAACTTTGTTACTGCTACTCCAACGTACTTTGAAAGCAGGCGGAGCTGCAGGCATGGCTCCACAACGTCGAAGATCATCATCAGCTACTTTATTTGGGAGGATGACTCAAGTACTCCAATTTCCCCTCTAATGCACTCTAATTACGTAGCTGAAGTAATTCTTGTGAAAATTAATTTGTAGGGTATCTGTTTACCGTGTGTTACTTTTGATATAGAGTTTCAGGGGAACACCTCAAGGTGTGAATCTTTCTATTGTGAATGGGAATTTGGTTGGTGGAGTAGATATGTTGAGGCAAGTGGAAGCCAAGTACCCTGCTTTACTGTTCAAACAACAACTTACTGCATATGTAGAAAAAATATATGGGATGATCCGAGATAACTTGAAGAAAGAAATTTCTCCTTTGCTTGGTCTATGCATTCAGGTAAACATGATATGCTAGTAAAAGTGTTGATTTTCATGTATTTCTTTTTTTTCTCTGGTGGTATTTACTTTTCTTTTTGTGTTGCCAACTTGCTAAGTTAGATAAACAACTATAATAAATATAGATGATATTTTCATGCCAATTGTTGCATTTGTTTTTTCATTTCTTCCCCTCAACATGGATATTATAGGCCCCAAGAACATCAAGGGCAAGTTTGATGAAAGGATCTTCTCGTTCTTTTACAAATGCTGCTGCCCAGCAATCTCTGATTGCTCACTGGCAAGGGATTGTAAAGAGTCTTGGAAGTTTTTTGAACACATTGAAAGCCAACCATGTCAGTATCTTCTCTTTGGAGCCTTCTTATATTTTACATATATTTGCCTTCTGGATAGTAATTCATATCAAAGTCATTCATTGCTTGCCAATTTAATCAGGTTAATAAATTCTGATGGCAGATATAAAGGGGCTAGAATCTGTCAAGCAGATTTGAGTTATTATTATTATTGACTTTATAAATAAAAAGTTTGTTCTGTGTCTGTGGAGTTTCCAGTGAACAAATATATTCCCTGACCTTTAACTTGTGTATGTGCTGTACTAGGTACCTCCCTTCTTAGTACGAAAGGTGTTCACTCAAATATTTTCTTTCATCAACGTGCAGTTATTTAACAGGTAAATTTGTTCTCCTTGCTAATTCTTGATATGCGGATGCCTGGTGGTGATAGAGCTCTTATGACAATCATCTGCACATTTCCATTGCAGTCTTCTCTTAAGGAGAGAATGTTGTTCATTTAGCAATGGTGAATATGTCAAAGCTGGACTAGCCGAACTTGAACATTGGTGCTACAAAGCAACTGATGAGGTAGTTTTCTAATTTTTGTTTTATTTTGTACTAAATGTTGAATAAACCAAGTAACCAAGTCTACTAAGTCAACCAGAACTAACTGAATCAGCCTGCTCTCGCTGCTAATTTATTGTTCCTTATGCTGTTTTGGTTCTTGTTAATATGTAGTTAGTAATGAGTTCAAGTACTGTTATCAATAACTTTAATGATCATAGTTAGTATGTCATCTATTATTGATGAAGGTTTATGGTTTAGTTCACCACTGAGGTATATTGTAAGACATCAATTTAAATGGTGATATTATGGACTTGCAGATGGGATGATCAGTTATAGTAAAATTTGCTGCTTAGCATTTGAAATACTAAGAGAGTTTTATGACTGAACAACTTTTGTTCAGTGGGTGAATCTATCCAAAAGCTTGTAAAACTCAGAATTCTTAAAGCATGATATAAAAACTGAAGCTCAACAATTTATAATAAACAAATAATAGTAAGCATGCTTGTAAGGAGAATATTAAAGCACGATTAATAATAATATGAGTAACAAACTAATGATATGCTCAATTCTTATTATACGAAACTTCTCAATCTTAAATAAATGTCATATTTTTTATTTTGGGTTTGTGTATGTGAATCCACAACAATTAGAAGTCGTCTTTAGATGGCGTTAAGTTTATTCCTCATAGCTGATCTGATTATGGTCACTGAGAGGTGTTACTAGTGGTAAATATATCTTGTTATTTGCTCTAACCATTGAGAGAAATTTAAAGTCACCTCAGAGATATTTTTGGTTGGACTATTCTCTAACTCCACTAAATTTAGCTAAATGGATCACCATATGATTATAAATATATCTATTTCTCAAAATTTAAGGTAGACTGAAGTCACCACCGGAAGTTTTTTGATCTAATTTGAGACTATTTGTAAAGCCCTATCTACTCACTATTTAGGTTCCTCTAGATGTACGGAGAATAATATTTCACAAAGATAACATTACACAAAGTAATATTGCACGAAAATTGACATTGCATGAAGATAACATGCTAGCTAGCATAATAACATGTATATATTTTCATGAAATACGGAATGAATAAAAATGTAGGTGGATCCACTCACCTGTGACGTGAAATCTCATTTTTAGTGGGTTGGCATCTGATATTAAGCTTTAGTAACCATGTGGCCAAATGTGGAAGCTCATATCAACCAGAATAAGGATTGAGGAACTAGGTTTTCAACTTTGAACATTAGTTATAGACTTTCCTGTCTACTGTTCCTTTTTGATTTTTTCCCCTCACACCAATTTATTTATGTTGCATTGTTTTCTAGTACTTGTATCACTAGAGAAGGGTTTTCTGATTGACTGAGGTTACAAATTTTTTCTTCTTTTTGATGCTTTGATAAAGGAGATATTAACATGCACTATAAGGCTTAATCTTGTTCATGGCTGATCTAGTTTCCTATCTATAATTCTCATTTCCAAATTATCTGGAATTTACAGTACGCAGGTTCAGCTTGGGATGAGCTAAAGCACATAAGACAAGCTATCGGTTTCCTGGTATGACTGGCATTACTTACCTTATATGTAGTTTTGTATGCCATTTGGTTTACATGTACTTCTTGTATCAACAATTACCATTCTTGAGGGGAAAAAACTTCTAGACCCAATCAAAAAGTAATGGTAGCAAATATGTATGGCCTTTAGTTGGAATCTTTTCTACTTTGTGTGAAATCAGCTAGGTCACTTGCTTAGTGCTTAAAAAGTTGTATGACTCATATAGAATCATTTGACCCAGGAATATAGAGAAATATCTGCATGAATAAAATACTTGTCATAAGTTGTAAGTAAACATGAGATTCCTCAACCCAAAGGTTGGAGAATTTCGAGTTGTAAGATTTAAATCTCACATAATGACTTTTTTCAGGTCATCCATCAAAAGCCGAAGAAGACTTTAGATGAAATTAGCCATGACCTTTGCCCAGTGAGTGAATCCTTTTAATGTTTCATTTTGCATCACATAAATGAAGCTTTCTTTATATCAACCAGTTCTAGTACTCCATTCACAGGTCCTCAGTATCCAACAGCTATACAGGATCAGTACTATGTACTGGGATGACAAGTATGGGACACATAGTGTGTCCCCCGAGGTAAGTTCAGAAGCTGGTGCCTTTCAACCTGAAATTTCCGATCGTCAGAATCTCAAGTTATTTGCTTTATGGATTTATAACTAGATTAATTTTGATGGAAATTCTCCTATTAGGTTATATCGAATATGAGAGTGTTGATGACTGAAGACTCAAACAATCCCGTGAGCAACTCATTTCTGCTAGATGATGACTCAAGGTTACAACAATAACCTGTCAATTAGTGCCCCTTAACTATATTTACAAGGCCTTTTCATTTCTTCTGGATGATATAATTGCATGCTCATCTAACCATATTGATTATGCAGCATACCATTTTCGGTTGACGACATATCAAAATCAATGGAACAGATTGATATTTCTGATATAGAACCACCTCCACTCATTCGGGAAAATTCGGGTTTCGCGTTCTTGTTGCCTCGACCAGAATAAAAGCAGCAGTTAAATGGAGCTTATGGCATTGGGATCAACTAATCATAGTCTTGCAGGAACGTCAACACTCCGACAACTTACTGGGGTCCTGTTGTTCATTTTATTCTTCCTGCATTGAAGGACCTTTGGATGGAATCTGCTTCATGAATGGAGTGACCGCAATTGTAGGATCAGTGATGATGGCAATCTGGTTTCAATTCACTGGCTTGTTGAGTGCTTTCTCTGGAACAGAAAACTCTAGCTAGGCCCAGAGGAGTAATAAGCAGACATTTTTCAGAGCATATTGTTGTTTTAGGTGATAGCTTAGTGTTGATTCAGTCTAAACGAATGTGTAAATCCATTTGTAATTTTGTCCAGTTCAGACGGGGGTATAGATAACAGATGAGATGATCGACAATCAATTTAAAGCTTTTTCTTAATTTAAGCATATGGAAGTCATTAGTTGTTACCAACACCGACTTGATCCAATCTATAACGACTCTGAACCGATTTGAAGATGAGACTTTCGAAAGAAGCTGTGGATGATCTAATCGTTGGATATTGTTGAATTTTGGATATGTTGTCGCCCTTGAAAAGAGCTTTACAATGAATCGATCGCTGGGTTTAGAAGGCTAAATCTTGAGATATCGGCCTAGTAGTGGCCGTGGTCGATGAGCTCTAGCTTGTTAGCCCTTCAATGGCTAGATAGGTGCTAAGTTAATTCCTTCAGAGTGAAGGGGAAGAAGTTGAAGTTGTTATAAAAGAGGGGGGTTAGGAGTTAGAGGAAGCCGACCAAGGACTTGGGCAGTGGAAGGAAGGAGGTGTGAGAGGGCGCCAATGGCTAGAGCAAGAAGGAAGGAGATAAAGATACAATGCCGTTTCAATTATCAGATCTACTTCAATTAGGGTTTCCTCTACATATTTATAGAGCCTCATTCTAGGGACTCAAACAACTAAGTTAAAACCTTAACAAATCAACAATTTTTGCGCGGTGCATTCGAACACGCTCGATCATGTTCAAACGTGAAAATACAGTTCTCTCTCGTTGCGAACATGTGCAGACGTTCGAATGGTCGCGTTCAAATAGGCTCGAGGCCGTTCGAAACACGCAAATCATGTTCTATGTTTTTATGAACACGTGCAGGCGTTCGTATGGCCCGTTTGAACGCGGTCATTATGTTCGAACGCCTCCTAGCAAAATGTTTTTTTTCAAACAAAAATCAACTAAATAAATAAGTTCATTTCAATGAACCCAATGTCGCAAGTGAAGCCAATATGAACTGAGTCGTATTATCAGTATTTGAAAGAGTATTTGTTCGAGAAATATATATGAAAAATGCAGCATCAATCAGTCAGCACCATATTACTTGCTTCTCTGTTAAGTGATTTAGGCTAATCCTGTTGATTTAATAAAATATTTTTTTTCATAGTGTGTTTAAATTATATATATTTTTAGGTTTATCTAAGTTACTCAAAAGTTCAGCGTTTTACATTAATTAGGCTAGTTTATATAAATCCTGGATTGTCTAGTGTTTTCACGGTTCTGACATGATAGTTGCGTTGGCTAAAATAAATCTTCTTTATATAATATAACTTTGTTGGATAGGCCAGAATAACAAATAATTATTTGCAATAAAACAAACCGGACGTAATTAAAGATATCATACGACGCCAAGAGCTGATTTTGAACACTACGAACACACCTCTGCTTGTGTCTTGCAACATCAAGCCAATTAACTCAATTCATCCATCATGCTTTCGTGCTCACTGCTTCCATGAACTCCACGTCTTCCAGGAGAGCACTCAACGACTTGGCCGAGAGGCAAACCTCCAGAGCCATGCTCCCTTGCTCAGGTCCCTCGTAGATTGTCGCCATCCCGTCGACCTTGAGTGAGCCGCCGCTACGAACGGCGACCGGCTTCCCCCAACCGAAGTCATTGCCGTACACATTGAACCTCGGAGAACTCCCCGTCAACAAGTCCGTTGACTTTATTTTGAGTAAGAAGCCAATAGGTGGACACTTGACCCATGACTCGAGCCAATTCTTAAGGGCCTCCTCGCTATATGATGCCACGGCTTGGTTTAGTAGCCACGACGAATAGCCATTGCCGCGATCCAGCAACTCCGCTGCGGTGGCTTTCGCCTCACCAAGGGCTACAGCGTTGCCTTTTACAAAAGAAAATGTAGAAATTTGCTAAGAGTTCATGCTTGGTTAGTGTTTTAGTATAGCGATAGTTTTATCTGGAGATTTCAAAAGATCGGACTAAAGAAGGATCATGATCGAATTAGTTCACATTACCCATGTAATGTTGTTGCACTTCTTTTAGCCTCGATCGGCATCCGACGGCGAACGAGTAAATCGTCTCTTCTTGTGGCTCGAGGCGACGAGCGCAAGTCACAGACCGCCATAGAAGGCCGAGCAAGGACTGGAGAGAGGAGATGGTGGTGGTGCCCATCTCCGCGTTGGCCTTCGCCTTCAACCTTCTTATCGACTCCTTAGAGAAATGGAAGGCGCACTCCATAACCGGAGGACGCTGCGTCGCTTCCGGTACAAAATCCTCTATACTCCGGAACGGCAGAGGGATCGGAACTGGGCAAGAATCAAGAAACCATCTTTTAGTTTCAGGGGGATTAGAGATCTCGTCCCCGCATCCGGTTCGGCAAATCTCCGACCACGAGTTGAAGAAGTTCCAGAACGTGGTGCCGTCCGCGACGACATGGTTGAAGCTGCAACCGATGAAAACGCCGTCGGCGAGCTCGGTGACCTGCGCGGCGAATACCGGCTGCGAGAAGCCTTCTATGCCGAGAAAGCCGTTGAAGGGGAAGAAGGACCATACGACGCGAGGTACGTATAGAGGAGTGAGGATATCGGCGACGGTTACGTCGGGCGCCGAGGCGTGGATGAACTCGGCGCCGAGATCGTTGCAGTTGAGCGAGATGGAGATGGAAGGAGGTGATGTGTTGTGCTCGGTTACGGCAAGGCGACCAGCTAAGGGAAAGAAGTGGTCGAGGGCGAGCGAGAAGGAGGATAAGAGGCGGGAGACGATGGAGTGGGCTCCATCTCCATCTCCTTCTTCTCCTTCTCCTTCTCCTTGTTGTGATGAGGAGGGTTTGTGGAAAAGGATACCTTTTTGAGGGTACTCTATGGTAAGAGGATGGAGATCCCATGGAGTGAGGTGGATGGTAGTAGTTGGCCGGGACTTTGAAGGGCGAACCGTACGTCGGGAGAGGATTTGGACTTCAGCCATTTCCATGAATTATCCTTGCTCTCTCCAGTACTGTCTACCTTATTATGCAGACCGAAGAGGATAGACTGCTTAAATAGAGCATATATTACATCTGCTCATTCTAATCTGGAGTAACAGTACATCCTCCAATTCTCGTCCAAAATTTAGAAAAAGAAATTATCATTTTTAATGCTTGACCATCATAATATTACGTTCGTTAAAAATTTTAAGCTAGCGTGATTGGACAAAAAATTTCAGAACCACACGATCGTCAGACTTCAAAACATTAAAAAACTTAAGCTCCATAAGATATTCTTTTGCCACGCCGATTGTTATAATACGTGAGATCTGTTTTACGTCTGGCCGTCTCTTTCTGTCTTTCTCATCAATCTTATTCTGAATTTTTTAGCAAAATGAATCTCCTTTTTTCGGTGTTTGAAAGAATAAAGAACGCGTTTGAATTGATGGAAGATTTTTGAACTGGCTAGTTGCATTTGATAAATGCGAAAACGTGGACAGCCTCCTGCACATGCAAGCATGGGCAAGTTGCATGAGTAGCTTGCATGGTGGCTGTCACACGCACTAGCTGCCGTCAGTTTTTGCCACCCCCTCTCTTTCTATCTATGTCTCCCTCTCCTCTGTCTCTCCCTCTCGGATGCTTTCTCTTAAGCTTCCCCATCTCAGTATGCCGACGTCGGCCATTTTGGACCACCTTCGTCGCTTCCACCACTGTGCTACCTTATTATTAAACTAACAGAGTAGTCGCATTTGATAAATGAGAAAGGACCATATCATTGAACGAGATAACAGGGTAGTTGCAGTTGGTAAATAAGAAAGATTAAATGGGTAACACGATAGTTGCATTTGGCAAATATGAAAACTACCTTCTTATTAAACGGGTAACGGTAGTTGCATTTGGTAAATATGAAAACAATCTTATTATTAAAGGGGTAATACTATATGTATAACCTACTTTATTAACAGGTCGTGTGTATTAACATTATACATTAAAATGATATGTATCAACACGACACAATTAAATATTTAATACAGAACACAATACAAAAAAAATACAATGATGTTAAATTTATATAAAAATTAATATTTATTAATTTATCATATATAAATAGTGGTACTACACTAAAATAGGTTCTTTACCACTCAAAACTCATACAACATAAAAATAATAATTTTAACTGAATGGTAGCCCCTTAACTAACTTGGCTCACTCTGAATTAGGGCAGTCAAGCTTGACGAGCGACTCGGGCTTAGTTCGGTTGAAGCTCGAGTCCGGCTCAGTCGGTCAGAGTTGAGCCAAGCCCGAGCCGCTAAAACTAGGGGTGGCAAAATTTGACCCGACCCGATAATTTGACATGATAATCTGGCATTTAATCAGGTTTGGGTTTAGTATAATCGAGTTCGGGTCATAAACGGGTCAACTCGCCTAACCCGTTTAATAAACGGATCGTGTTCAGGTTTATACAACTGACCCGTTTTGACCCGTTTGACCCGTTTAATTATACGGGTCGGGTCGGGTTGAGTTGGGTCGGGTCAACTCGCCAACCTGTTTATATATATATATATATAACCTAACTCTCTCTCTCTCAAATATATATATTATAAAGTAACCTAACTGGCTAACCCTCTCCACTCTCCACTCTCCATTCCTCCAGCTGCCTTTGCCTTACATTTCGAAATTTTTTGCCCCCATCTATGATCTCTCTCTCCAATGGCGATCGTTTGCCATCGCGTCTCCGCCTGTCGCCTCCCGCGTCTCCGCCTACCTCCTGCCGTCTCCACTCCGCGTCTCCCGCATCTCCGCTTGCCATCTCCACTCCCCATCTCCTGCGTCTCTGCCTACCGTCTCCACTCTCTGTCTCCGCCTACTGTCGAGTCTCCTCTCCCTGTCTCCACTTTTCGCGGTGCTGTAGTCTCCGCCTACCGCCGTGCTGCCGTCCCCGCTCCCCCTCTCCACTTGCCGCAACCGTCTGCCGTAGTGCCTCCGTCCTTGTATCCGCTTGCCACGGTGCCTCCATCCCCATCCCCGTCCTTATCTTCGCCTGCCCTCCCCTCCTCTCTTTGCTGTGTTCACTCTCCTCTAATCGCCTCTCCATCCCTAGCTGCACTGACCACCTCATCATCGCGCCATGGAAGCCAGCTCCTAGAGCCTTGCCTCCACCGCTGGCGCTTCGTCAACACCAACGCTAAAGCTTGAGCCAATTTGAATTTATTTTTACTAAATTTTCCTATAATATTGTAAATTATGCTGGATTTGTGTAAATGTGTGATATTTTGTCTCTGTGGGTGTTGTATTACACGGATTAACTTTAAACGGGCTAAATGGATGTAAAGTTAAATGGGTTGTATTTATGGGTTAAACGGGTGGTTAATGGATTGAAAAAAAAAATAATATATTTATTAAACGGGTTATATAAAAAATATAATATATTTATTAAACAGGTTATATAAAAATATAATTTATTTATTAAATGGGTTAAACGAGTCGTATCGTGTTACCCGTTTAATAAATGGATCGTGTTCGTGTTTAGAAAAATTGACCCGTTAATTAAACGGGTCGTGTTCATATTAGTACTATCTTAACCCAACCCGAATCTGACCCGACCCGACCTGAACCCGACTAACCCGACCCAAGTGCCACCCCTAGCTAAAACTGACTCAAAATTAATATTGAGCCAACCCTGAGCTAGAGCTGGCTCGCTTAGGCTCAGCTCGATAGGCTCGATAGACATCATTGCCTGACTCATCATCCTCATTCATTAGGCTATTACACTCACCCACCCCACCCACTCTTATCCACCAGATCATCACCCATAGTCCTCACCTCACCCGATCCGATTATTAAATGGGTTATGTAAGTTGATCCATTTATGGCCCAAATTCGATTAAACTAAACTCAAACCCAATTAAGAGCTAATTTATTGTGTCAGATTATTGGGTTCGATTAATTTTTGACACCCCTAGACAGTGATAATTAATTTACCAATTAGAAACACGTTAAGACTTCTCAGTACAATTTATTTTGATTGTTATGGATTACCAAGAAGTAATTCTATGATTTAATTCTGCTGGACTTAACTGTTGGTTTGGCAAACTGTTAGCTAATTTGTTTGAAGATTTCTTAGTACTGGAAGTTAGACCAAGTAACTGATAATCCTCCTAGTTGCCTGGTACCAAACTGTGGCTGATATGGTCAGTGTTTCTTGTTGCCAACTGCATCAGAAGTCTGAATGCGTAAAGCCTCGCTAGGGATGGAACTTGGCACCAGCTTCGAGGGATTGATATTAACTTCATAAAATTTGTTCAGTTCTTTATTGGAGCTTTCTCACTTTTGACATTGTTCAATAGCCAATCCCAGAATAGTGTATCAATATAATATTTGACTTCTTCACTAAAATGCAGACTTATCCTTACATTTCTTATATATTGATATATATTTCATAATTTCATATCGCCATACTTGTCTATGGTCACATTATCTGGCTTGACATTATCTCCTTTCCTTCCAATTTTAGCAACAGCATTTCACAATGTAGATTCGTAGTTGACTGGATATTTGTAACGAAACTACATCCTCCACTGTGTATTCTTCTGTTGTTTAACAATTTCCTTCTTTTACTTAGGCTTGAGGAAAAGCTCCTAAATGTGGAATCCGAAAACAAAGTGCTCCGTCAACAGGCTGTTTCCATGGCTCCCAATAAATTCTTATAGACTTTCCTGTCTACTGTTCCTTTTTGATTTTTTTCCCCTCACACCAATTTCTTTATGTTGCAGTGTTTTCTAGTACTTGTATCACTAGAGAAGGTTTTTTGATTGATTGACTGAGGTTAGAGCATCTCAAGGGAGGGCTCGATATTTGGAGCCCAAAGAGCCAGTTGGGCTCCAATACACCGGGCTCTATATTTATTATTTAATTAATATAATATATATATATTATATATATATATGTTAAATCACTTAATAATATCTCTTAATATTATTATTTTTTAATAAAAAATATATGGTTATAAAACTCTCATCGATATCTTTATAATAAGACTAATATTCAATAGTTTCACAAATAATTTTAAATTACTATTTTTTTAATTAAAAACATCAAAATTATATTACACGAAATAAAAATAAAATATTTAAAATAACTTAAATAATTTAATATTATACTCATTTTAAAGATCTCAATAAGAGCATTTTAATAGTACTATTTTTGTTAAAAATTGATTAGCAAAACTAATTATATATTGGCGCGATCCAGCAACTCCCCTGCGGTGGCTTTCGCCTCACCCAGGAGTACAGCGTTGCCTTTTACAAAAGAAAACATTAGAAATTTGCTAATGAGAGTGAAGAGGCATGAGTGAGTGAGGGTAGGTTTAGGGTTATATATATATATATATATATATATATATATATATATATATATATATATATATATATATATGCGCGTTAGTAATATATATGCGGGTTAGTGGGTTGACCATATTCGTATACTTAAATAGATTAAACGGGTCAGTAATATAAATTCGAACATGACCCGATTATTAAATGAGTTAGGTAAGTTGACCCATTTATGGTCCAAACCCGATAAAACTAATCTCAAATTCGATTAAAAGTTGAGTTATCATGTCAGATTATTGGATCAGGTTAATTTTTGGCACCACTAGGTAGTGACAATTAATTCACCAACTAGAAACATGTTAAGACTTCTCAGCACATTTTGCTCATAGGATCTTAAAATTGTTCTGTTGTCTAGCTGGATTTGTTTCCTTGCAATTGACACTAAAAGAAAATTCCATCTCCATCCATGTAGCGTGTTAACTTTGTCTAGCTTTGGTCAACAAGAAAGCAGTAGTAATTTATGGTAGCTAGGTGTGACATCCCATCGAAGTTTTGATCAAATTTATAGTGCCAAAGGCATTAAGCAATACAAATAGCTAAGCTAAACCCGATGGACACTATAGTAATTCAGCAACTTGATCTTATTTACTGTTGGACATGTCATAAGCTTATTCGCTATTAGATGGATAAGGGCAAAGGACGACACCTCGTCGATCTTATCATTTTCCTTCTAAATATCTAGGTTAGATATTTGTTAGGATAACTTAGTAGCTAAGTTTTTTTTACCTATATAAAGGGCTCGAACCCATTACTTATATTTCATATAAAGTTTGAGTAAATAAAAAATAAGTGAGACTTCATCAAGATTGCTTCTATCTGAATGTTAGTGAAACTTTCTTCCTTTCTTACTTCTACACTGACTTTACTTCGAGGCTTACTTAATCTTGCGGAAAAGTTGAACCGTTGCACGGACTTACCAAAACGCTCAAAATGTTAAGTCCGTGACAAGTGGTATCAAAGCTGATCAAAGAAGTGTTGCCACAACCAACGTAGTGCTGTTGCGATCGACGAAGTGCTACTGCAATGCCGTCTTCCGAAGTTGCCATTATCAATGTCATGCCCGAGAAGAAGAAGCACTAAAAGCGCGACAAAAGCAAGGAGCCTCTAAGGGAGTTTATGCTCATAGAGGGTCGCATGGTCGCACTTGAAGGTTGCTTTGGGCGCGTCGACGATCGACTAGAAATGTTGGAGGATCTCAACATCGGCTTTGAAGACAACATACGCGCGGTGGAAGAAAGCATCCAAGCTGCGATGCATTCTTTTAAGTCACAATTTCACGAGTTTAAGGTGGAGCTTGATCGACGAAACGTTGAGAGAGTTGCTGAGGCAACTATTTATGTGGAGCTTTAGTCCAAAATCGATGAGACCGATGGTCTTAAGTTGAGAGTAAGTCTTCTTGAGAGGGTAGTTCCAAAAGGAGGTGATGTTGTGAAGTGCACACCTAGGACACGCATCATAAAATCGTGAGCGTTCAATGGCATGCGCGACGCAAAAGAAGTTGAGAACTTCCTTTGGGGTATGGAGCGGTCCCTTAAGGCTTTGCAACTAGAGGATGAGGGCGAGGAGGTCCAAACTGCTTCCACGTATTTCACTGACAATGCCATGCTGTGGTGGCATCGACAATCAGTGGAGATCGAGAAAGGTCTTTGCCATATCAACTCTTGGGTAGACTTGAAATGCGAGCTAAAGGCATAGTTCTACCCCGAACTTGTGGAGTTTTTGGCTCGGAAGGACTTGCGGAGGTTGAAGCATAGCAGGACTCTTGTTGACTACGTCAAAGAATTCACCCGTTTGATGCTGTCCATCTCAAACATGTCGGAAGACAATCGCGTATTCTTCTTCCTTGACGGATTGTAGCCATGGGCATACAAAGAATTGGTGTCCATAGGAGTTAATGACCTCAACACCGCTATCTCTATTGCAGAAAAACTTCTTGAGTATGAGCGGAGAAGCAATAATGTTGCCAAGCCAAAACCCCTAATATTTGGCAATGGCAATGCCAGCCAAGAAGTCCGCAAGGATGGTGCCAAGAAGAGCTTCGAAGGACGGAACCAAGGGTTGGCATACCAACCCCAAAATGCAAAGATTTCATGCTAAGTTTGCGGGGATAACCATTGGGCACACGACTGCCCAAATCGAAAGAAACTGCACGCTATCCGACTCGCAGAGGAAGAGGACAGCGACGATGACAAGATGATTGGAGCCATTAAACTCATTAATGCCATCTAAGAACAGACTTGGGATTGCAATCCCCTTGAAAGAAGGGTCTAATATATGTTGGCATAAAGGTAAACAGTGAAGCCACTCGAGCGATGATCGACATCGGTGCAATCTACAACTTCATGCCACTAGCAGAGGCCAAAAGACTTGGCCTGAAGCTAGAGAAGGAAAATAGCCAAATGAAGGCTATAAGCTCTAAATCTTGCTCAATCTTAGGTAAGGCCAAAGACGTCGAAATTTAATTTGATGCATGGAGAGGGCAGATTAGCATAACGGTGATGAACCTCGATGACTTTCAACTCATCGTCGGTTTGGAGCTTCTTATGGTTGCCAAAGTCTTGCCAATGCCACATCCTAGAGTTGTGAGAATTTTGGACGAAGCAACAAATGCTAAGATGTGCAAAACATCAATGGCAAAACGCAACGAGGGTGCAACTGAAAAATTGTGAGCGTGCAACCAGGGCGATCATGCATTAGGTGGGGGAGAATATAATACTCCATCAAAGTTTTGGTCAAAACCGTAGTGCCAAAGACATCAACAATATAAATGGTTAAGCTGGACCTGATACATTACAGTAATTCGACAACTTAATCTTATTTACTGTTGGACATGCCTCAAGCTTATCCACTACTAGATGGATAAGGTCTAAGGACGACATTTTGTCAATCTTATCCCTTTCCTTTTAAATATTTAGGTTAGATATTTGTTAGGCTAACTTAGTAACTAAGTTTTCTTATCTATATAAAGAGTCTGAACTCACTACTTGTATTTCATCTAAAGTATGAGTAAATAAAAAAAATTGAGACTTTATCAAGATTGTTTTTATCTAAGTGTTAGTGAAAGCTTTCTCACTCTCTTACTTTACTTTCAGGCTTACTTTATCTTGCGAAAAAGTTGAAGTGCTGCAAGGACTTGCCAAAATATTCAAAACTTTAAGTCCGTGACACAAGGCTCAGTCAAGTCTGAGATATTAAAAAACTAGAGTAATTTGGAGTTGTATTCATACAATAATTAGCATGCCCTCATGTAGACCGAGATTGAGTGGTTCAAAATATTCGTTTGGAGAGACAAGTGAAAGGATTCTGTAAGTGGTCTTCCTTAGTGGGTGGTGAATTTATCCAAAAACTAGTAAAGCTCAGAATTTTTAACGCATGATATAAAAACCGAAGCTCGATAATTTTATAACAAAAAAATAATAGTAAGCATGCTTGTAACGAGAATAATGAAGCAAACTTAATAATAATATGAGTAACAAACTGATAATATACTCAAGTCTCATTATAAGAAACTTCTCATTCTTAAATAAATATCATATTTCTTATTTTGGGTTTGTGCATCTGAATCTATAACAATTAAAAGTTGTCTCGAGATGGTGTTAAGTTTATTCCTTATATCTGATCTGATTATGATTACTGAGAGGTGTCACTAGTGATAAATATATCTTATTTTTGGTCCTAACTATTGAGAGAAATTTAAAGGCACCTCAGAGATATTTTTGGTTGGGATTATTCTCTAACTCCACTAAATTTAGTTAAATGGATCACCATATGATTACAAATATATCTGTTTCTTGAAATTTAAGGTAGATCAAAATCAACATCGAAAGATTTTTGATCTAGTTTGAAACTATTTGTAAAGCCTATCTACTCACTATTTAGGTTCCTCTAGACGTTCGGAGAATAATATTTCACAAAGATAACATTACACAAAGTAATATTGCACGAAGATTGACATTGCGTGAAGATACCATGCTAGCATAATAACATGTATATATTTTCATGAAATACGGAATGAATAAAAATATAGGCGGATCCACTCACCTGTAACGTTAATCAGAATAAGGATTGAGGAACTAGGTTTTCAAAACTTTGAACATTAGTTATAGACTTTCCTGTCTACAGTTCCTTTTTGATTTTTTCCCCTCACACCAATTTCTTTATGTTGCCGTGTTTTCTAGTACTTGTATCACTAGAGAAGGGTTTTCTGATTGACTGAGGTTACAAATTTTTTCTTTTTTGATGCTTTGATAAAGGAGATATTAACCTGCACTATAAGGCTAATCATGTTCAATGATCGAAGTGCTCTCATGCTAATTCATGGCTGATCTAGTTTCCTATCTATAATTCTCATTTCCAAATTATCTGGAATTTACAGTACGCAGGTTCAGCTTGGGATAAGCTAAAGCACATAAGACAAGCTATCGGTTTCCTGGTATGCCTGGCATTACTTAACTTATATGTAGTTTTGTATGCCATTGGTTTACATGTACTTGTCTCAACAATTACCATTCTTGAGGGGAAAAAACTTCTACACTCAATCAGAAAGTAATGGCAGAAAATATGTATGGCCTTTAGTTGGAATCTTTTCTACTTCGTGTGAAATCAGCTAGGTCACTTGCTTACTGCTTAAAAAGTTGTCTGACTCATATAAAATCATTTGCCCCAGGAATATAGAGAAATATCTGCATGAATATAATACTCGTCATAAGTTGTAAGTAAACATGAGATTCCTCAACCCAAAGTTTGGAGAATTTCGAGTTGTAAGATTTAAATCTCACATAATGACGCTTTTTAGGTCATCCATCAAAAACCGAAGAAGATTTTAGATGAAATTAGCCATGACCTTTGCCCAGTGAGTGAATCCTTTTAATGTTTCATTTTGCATCCCATAAATGAAGCTTTCTTTTACAGGTCCTCCATATCAAACAGCTATACAGGATCAGTACTATGTACTGAGATGACAAGTATGGGACATACAGTGTGTCCCCCGAGGTAAATTCAGAAGCTGGTGCCTTTCAACCCGAAATTTCCGATTGTCAGAATCTCAAGTTATTTGCTTTATGGATTTATAACTAGATTAATTTTGATGGAAATTCTCCTATTAGGTTATATCGAATATGAGAGTGTTGATGACTGAAGACTCAAACAATCCCGTGAGCAACTCATTTCTGCTAGATGATGACTCAAGGTTACAACAATAACCTGTCAACTAGTGCCCCTTAACTATATTTACAAGGCCTTTTCATTTCTTCTGGATGATATAATTGCATGCTCATCTAACAAATTGACTATAAAGCATACAATATTCGGTTGACGACATATCAAAATCAATGGAACAGGTTGATATTTCTGATATAGAACCACCTCCACTCATTCGGGAAAATTCGGGCCGGGTTTCGCGTTCTTGTTGCCTCGACCAGAATAAAAGCAGCAATTAAATGGACCTTATGTCATTGGGATCAACTAATCATAGTCTTCCAGGAACGTCAACACTCCGACAACTTACTGGGGTCCTGTTGTTCATTTTATTCTTCCTGTATTGAAGGACCTCTGGATGGAATCTGCTTCATGAATGGAGTGACAGCAATTGTAGGATCAGTGATGATGGCAATCTAGTTTCAATTCACTGGCTTGTTGAGTGCCTTCTCTGGAACAGAAAACTCTAGCTAGGCCCAGAGGAATAATAAACAGACATTTTTCAGATCAGATTGTTGTTTTAGGTGATAGCTTAGTGTTGATTCAGTCTAAACGAATGTGTAAATCCATTTGTAATTTTATCCTGTTCAGACCGGGGTATAGATAACAGATGAGATGATCAACAATCAATTTAAAGCTTTTTCTTAATTTAAGCATATGCAAGTCATCAGTGCCTGAAGTAGTAGCTGCAGAATTAGAATAATTGGAATGAGTATGTGTTTGAGAAGAGTATATGAAAAATGCAGCATCAATCAGTCATCACCATATTATTTGCTTCTCTGGTAAGTGATTTAGGCTAACCCTGTTGATTTAATATTATTTTTATAAAAAATATATTTTTCATAGTGTGTTTAAATTATATATATTTTTAGGTTTATCTAAGTTACTCAAAAGTTCAGCGTTTTACATTAATTAGGCTAGTTTATATAAATCCTGGATTGTTTAGTGTTTTCACGGTTCTGACGTGATAGTTGAGTTGGCTAAAGTAATATAACTTTGTTGGATAGGCCAGAATAATATATAATTATTTGCAATAAAACAAATCGGACGTAATTAAAGATATCATACGACGCCAAGAGCTTATTTTGAACACTACGAACCCAATTATGCTGGTTTCTTGCAACATCAAGTCAATTAACTCACTTCATCCATCATGATTTCGTGCTCACTGCTTCCATGAACTCCACATCTTCCAGGAGAGCACTCAACGACTTGGCCGAGAGGCAAACCTCCAGAGCCATGCTCCCTAGCTCAGGTCCCTCGTAGATGGTCGCCTTCCCGTCGACCTTGAGCGAGCCGCCGCTACGAACGGCGACCGGCTTCCCCCAACCGAAGTCATTGCCGTACACATTGAACCTCGGCGAACTCCCCGTCAACAAGTCCGTTGCCTTTATCTTGACTAACACGCCAATTGGTGGATACTTGACCCATGACTCGAGCCGATTCTTAAGGGCCTCCTCGCTATATGATGCCACGGCTTGGTTTATTAACCATGACGAATAGCCATTGCCACGATCCAGCAACTCCCCTGCGGTCGCTTTCGCCTCACCAAGAGTTACAGCGTTGCCTTTTGCAAAAGAAAACGTTAGAAATTTGCTAAGAGTTCATTCTTGGTTAGTGTTTTAGTATAGCGACATCTTTATCTGGAGATTTCAAAAAATCGGACTAAAGAAGGGTCATGATCGAATTAGTTCACATTACCCATGTAATGTTGTTGCACTTCTTTTAACCTCGATCGGCATCCGACGGCGAACCAGTAAATCGTCTCTTCATGTGACTCGAGGCGACGAGCGCGAGTCACAGACCGCCATAGAAGGCCGAGCAAGGACTGAAGAGAGGAGATGGCGGTGGTGCCCATCTCCGCGTTGGCCTTCGCCTTCAGCATTCTTATCGACTCCTTAGAGAAATGGAAGGCGCACTCCATCACCGCTGGACGCTGCCTCGCTTCCGGTACAAAATCCTCTATTCTCCGGAACGGCAGAGGGATCGGAACTGGGCAAGAATCAAGAAACCATCTTTTAGTTTCAGGGGGATTAGAGATCTCGTCCCCGCATCCGGTTCGGCAAATCTCCGACCACGAGTTGAAGAAGTTCCAGAACATGGTGCCGTCCGCGACGACATGGTTGAAGCTGCAACCGATGAAAACGCCGTCGGCAAGCTCGGTGACCTGCGCGGCGAATACCGGATGCGAGAAGCCTTCTGTGCCGCGAAAGCCGTTGAAGGGGAAGAAGGACCACACGACACGAGGGACGTATAGAGGAGTGAGGATATCGGCGACGGTTACGTCGGGCGCCGAGGCGTGGATGAACTCGGCGCCGAGATCGTTGCAGCTGAGAGAGATGGAGATGGAAGGAGGTGATGTGTTGTGGTCGGTTACGGCAAGGCGACCGGCTAAGGGAAAGAAGTGGTCGAGGGCGAGCGAGAGGGAGGAGAAGAGGCGGGAGACGATGGAGTTGGCTCCATCTCCATCTCCTTCTTCTCCTTCTCCTTCTCCTTGTTGTGATGAGGAGGGTTTGTGGAAAAGGATACCTTTTTGAGGGTAGTCGATGGTGAGAAATTGGAGATCCCATGGAGTGAGGTGGATGGTGGTAGTTGGCCGGGACTTTGAAGGGCGAACCGTACGTCGGGAGAGGATTTGAACTTCAGCCATTTCCATGAATTATCCTTGCTGTCCCCTCCTCCAGTACTGTCTAGCTTATTATGCAGACCGCAGAGGGAAGAGTGCCACCACTTAATTAAATAGAGCATATGTTACATCTGCTCATTCTAATCTGGAGTAACAGTACATCCTCCAATTCTCGTCCAAAATTTAGAAAAAGAAATTATCATTTTTAATGCTTGCCTATTATAATATTACCTTCGTTTACAATTTTAAGCTAGCGTGATTTTTGGACGAAAAATTTCAGAACCACACAATCGTTAGACTTCAAAACATTAAAAAAATTAATCTCCATAAGATATTCTTTTGCCACGCCGATTGTTATAATACGTGAGTTCTGTTTCCCGTCTTGCCGTCTCTTTCTCTCTTTCTCATCGATCTTTTTCTAAATTTTTTAGCAAAATAAATCTCTTTTTTTTGTGTTTGAAAGAATAAGGGGGTAAATAAGAAAGGACTTAACTATTAATTTATCTAAATAGTGGTACTATAAAAATAAAATAGGTTTTTTACCACTCAAAACTCATATAACATAAAAATAACAATTTTAATCGAATGGTAGCCCTTAACTAACTTGGCTCGCTGTGAATTAGGGCTATCAAACTTGACGAGCGGCTCGGATTTGGCTCGGATTTGACTCAACTGAAACTCGAGTCTGGCTCAATTCGGTAAGAGCTGAGCCGCCGAAACCGGCTCGAAATTAATATTAAGCCAACCTTGAGCTGGAGTTGGCTCGCTTAGGCTCGGCTCGATTCGCTCGATACGCATTATTACCTGACTCATCACCCTCACTCAACAGGCCATTACACTCACCCATCACCCTCACCTACCCACCCTCACCCATCACCTTCACTCACCCCACCCGACTGGCCCACCGCCACTCCACCCTCACCCATCCGATCTCCTTCTCTCTGTTGGCCTCCATTGGCAAGTCGCCGCCATCTCCTCCCTCTCCGTCGGCCTCCTCCTCCATCAGCCATCTCCTCCGATCTCTTTTAACGACCTCCTCCTCTATTGGCGTTGCGCTTGGCGTCAACCTCCTTTTCTTCTCCCACTCTATCAGCTTCCATCGACAATGCGCCATCCACGTCGCCACCGCCTCCTCATCCTCTAATCAAGCGCGAGCTCTGCTCGGGCTTGGTTAGGCTCAGCTTGAGCTCGGCTTGAGTTGAGATCATCCAAGCCTAAACATAATTATATGGTTCGAAAGTAATTTCGAGCCGAGCTTGAACTAGGGCTCAGCTCGTCTATACCCCTACTGTGAATTAAAAGAGCAAATACTTCAATACCCCTTTAAAAATTATAATTTTAATCTAACAACTATAATAACCAGTTTTTATATCTGGTACCGATTTTAAAATTACAGTACGTAAAAAAAGTAACATATTAGTCTAAGAAGATTTGATTATGTGTGCCTAACTTTTAGATTAGACGTTATTTTCTTTCATTAAGATTTTTTCTTAAATATAATTATGATAGATAAGATTATGTCTTAATTATAGGAGATATCACTTAATACTAAATAATTTAAGTTTGATTCTTTTGATTCTATGTCTCTATCTATTATTAAATTGAATTTAAATCAATCTTTAAATAATAAAAAATAACCAAAGAGATAAAATTTAATTAAACTTTCATCAAGTTAATTATAAAAAACCATCCATACCCTTATTCTGATATATATACGTTACTCTAGTTAAGAATATATATGTCTTTTACTTAATAAAATATTAAGTGTTCTCATCGATTTTATAACTGTTTTCTCCCACATTGGTTTTAATTCTTTGAAACCTCCATGCTCGTTAACATTTGGACATGCCCAAATCATCTTAATTAATGAAAATTTCCTTACGCTACTTTCGAAGCCCACTAGATACTGTGGCCCAAATATCCCTTCACGATACCAGGAGATATCAAGATTGCTGATCCCAAACTAGGGTACCGAAAGGCTAGGAGAAAGTACAAAATAATAAGGAAGAGTAAGAAAATGTAAATCGGACTACACAAAATAAGGAATCAAATTAATGGCTACAAAACACAAATATTGAGCATCTTCTATTGTGCTTAAAAACTAAATAACTAAGATTGTTAAGAGTGCATCCATGTCCTAGTTCCATTTACAACCTTTTTAGTTTGATCCAATGCTGCAGTTAAGATAAGCCATATAAGAAAGAAAAGTCCAAGCAAGGAAATACATAGTACCTGCAACAAGCTACTAGGTGATGAGGAACCATGATATATAGGTCGAGACTTTATTCCATCAAAGCTCATAAAGTTTTCCTACAGCATACTGCATACAACGGATTGTTAGCTTCACAGAAAAAGAACAGTGAATTTTCTTCCTTTTAGCAACAATCTCAATTTCAAGTGAATCTGACTAGAAAAGCTTGGAGAAAACATCCTCCTTACCATCGGCAGAAGAATAAAAATAATGAAACATATATCTAAGTAGAATGAGCTTACAACTTGTGCAATATATACACGCGGGCAATATCTTCATCCAAGCAACCTAAATTTCTCAATAATGAATAAAAGAATTGTACCTTATACAATTATAAGCCAATCAGAATCAAAAGAAACATTTAAAAGAGAGTTGCACATTCTGATGATTGAGATTGCTCACCACAAAAGGATTTCGAACTCTGATTAGGATGTCTCGTTGAGCTATTATACTATCAATTGCGTCACGAATCATATCTGCCCTTTTTAGGACCTACTTGGGAAGAACAAAATTCAGTCACAACTTAACTGGATAATCCATAATCTATTCTACATTAGATACTTATAATTTACCATGAGCAATCATGACAAAAGAAGAGAGATTTTTTTTTTCTTGATAAAAAGAAAGAAGAGAGTTTTAGGAGTTTTAGGATAATTATTATGTTCCACCTAGGCTCCATCACAAAACTATTCATAGGATTTGGTTCGTGGCGGGTGAGGAGATCCGATGAGGGTGAGGTTAGATGGTGAGGTAGACGGTAGGTGGGTAGGTGGAGACGGAGGTGCCCGAGGGAGATAACAGAAGTACCAGGAGGTAGGGGTGGCAATCGGGTCGGGTTAGCCAGGTTCGGGTCAGGTCAGATTCGGGTCGGGTTAAGATAGTACTAACACGAACACGACCCGTTTAATAAACGGGTCAATTTTTCTACACACGAACATGACCCATTTATTAAACGGGTAACACGACACGACCCGTTTAACTCATTTAATAAATAAATTATATTTTTTATATAATCCGTTTAGCCCGACATGATCCGTTTAATAAATATATTATATTTTTTATTCAACACATTTAACCACCCGGTTAACCCATCAATACAACCCATTTAACTTTACATCTATTTAACCTGTTTTATAGTTAACCACGTAATACAATACCCACAAAGACAAAATATCACACATTTACACAAATCCAACATAATTTACAATGTTGCAGGAAAATTTAGTAAAAATAAATTCAAATTGGCTCAAGCTTCAGTGTTGGTGTTAGCGAGGCGACAGCGGTGGAGGCAAGGCTCCAGGAGCTGGCTCCCATGGCGCGAGCTCCGGATCTACCGAGGAAGATGAGGTGGTCGGTGCGGCTAGGGACAGAGAGGCGGTTGGGGGAGAGTGAACATAGCAAAGAGAGGAGGGGAGGGCAGGCGGAGACAGGAAGTGGAGATGGCAGGCGGAGATACGGGAGACGCGGAGTGGAAACGACAGGAGGCAAGCGGAGACACAGTGGCAGACGATCGCCGCTGGAGAGAGAGATGGGGACAAATTTTTTTGAAATGTTAAGGTAGAGGTGGTTGGAGGAGTGGAGAGTGGAGAGGGTTAGGTTACTTTATAATCTATATATATATAAACGGGTTGGCAGGTTGGCCCGACCCGTATAATTAAACGGGTCAAACGGGTCAAAACGAGTTAGTTGTATAAACCCGAACACGACCCGTTTATTAAACGGGTTAGTCGGGTTGACCCGTTTATTAAACGAATTAGTCGGGTTGACTCGTTTATTAAACAAGTTAGTCAGGTTGACCAGTTTATGACCCGAACTAGATTATACCAAACCCAAACCCGATTAAATGTCGGATTATTGTGTCGGGTTATCGGGTCGGGTCAAATTTTATCACCCCTATCAGGAAGCACTGCAACAGGCGGTAAGTGGCAAACAGAGACGAGCAAAAAAAATTTCTCATTTTGATGAGACGGTTGGAGAGGAGTGAAGAGTGGCGAGGCATGCATGAGTGAATGAGGGTAGGTTTAGTGTTATATATATATAACGAGTTTGTGGATTGACCTGATCTGCATACTTAAACATATTAAATGGGTCAATAATATAAATCCGAACACGACCCGATTATTAAATAGGTTAGGTAAGTTGACTCATTTATGACCTAAATCTAATTAAATTAAACTCAAACCCCATTATGGTGTCGAATTATTGGATGAGTCAATTTTTGACACCCCTACGTAGTGATAATTAATTCACCAACTAGAAACATGTTAAGACTTCTAAGTACATTTTGTCCATAAGATCTTAAAAGCCCTTAATTATTGTGTTGTGTGGCTGGATTTGTTTCCTCGTAATTGACAATAAAAGCAAATGGGTTAGTTAGATTTGGATCTAAATCTTTGATCACTTGATTCTGACCTGGTTCATCAAATTAGACCTAGATCCGAATCCGTTAATTCCATCTCCATCCATGTAGCGTGTTAGTTTTGTCTAGCGTTGGCCAACAAGTAAGCGGTAGAAATTTATAGTAGCCAAGGCTTAGTCAAGTGTGAGATATTAAAAAACTATAGTTTGGAGTAGTATTCATAGAATAATTAGCATGCCCTCACGTAAACCGAGATAGACTAGTTCAAACTGTTCGTTTGGAGAGACAAGTGATAGGATTCGGTAAGTGACCTCAATCCTCTCGGATTTGGTTGGAGTCCGGTCATCACCCACCCACTGCCAACTCCCAACTCCGCCAGAAAGGGAAGAGAAGGAACCCTCATCATTTGACAATAAACAACTATAACAGTAGCACCGCATTAATCATTTAATATTACTTGGTATCAATGTCACAGCCACACATTTGCTCATATAATCAACAAGAGGGGGAAAATACATCATCGATTATTAGAAAACGAGATATAAAATCACAGAAATATCTATGTGAGATGGGATCGATCAGCTGATCCGACGGCAGATGGTGATCCCATCACCGACCGGGAGCTGGCATATCTCGATGCGCGGGTCGGCGGCGAGCGCCTTGTTGAGCTCTATCACGAAGTCCCGGTAGTATCGCACGTACTTGCGCAGCGGCGCGTCCGGCGGCGCCACCACCGAGCCGTTCCACAGCGTGTTGTCGTAGCCGATCACGCCGCCCACCTTCACCAGCTCGAGGATCCTCTTGTGGTAGTTGAGGTAGTTGTCCTTGTCCGCGTCCACGAACACGAAATCGTACGAGCCGTGGTTCGTCTCCTGAGAGGAAATCCCCAAATCAGATCACTAATCAAATACCAATTTCAATAGATGAAAGAGATTTTTTATCTTACATCTTCTAGCAATTGATCGAGCACGGGGAGAGCAGGGCCTTCGCGGAAGTCGATCTTGTGGGCTACGCCGGCCTTTTGGATCACGGGCAGCCCAAGCTCGTAGTTCTCACGGTTGATGTCCATCGCAAGGATCTGTAACACCATTCGAATTAGATCTAAATGCAAGATATGTATATATTTATAGATCTGAATCGGTGGAGAAAAATTACGTGGCCGTCCTCGGGCAAAGCCAGAGCGGTGGCGAGGAGGGAGTAGCCGGTGTAGACGCCGATCTCGATCGTCTTCTTGGCGTTGATCAGCTTCAGCAGCAGGCTCAGAAACTGCCCCTCGTCGGCCGAGGTCGTCATGATGTTCCTGATCCAGATGCCAACACATTCCCCCCTTCATATTTCCAGCATACAAAAGTAGAAATTAATCGCACAAAAAGGGGAGTTGAGATCTACCATGGGTGCTTGGCGGTGATATCCCGGAGCTCCTTCATGCACTCGTGCTCCCGTGGGTACACGCTCGTCTCCAGTATGTACTGTTGAAGAGAGAAGAGTTCAAGATCTGGACTACTTACTAGTAGCTCGTAATCAAGAAGGAAACAAAGAAAAAGAAAAAAAACGAATCAAGAGAGGAGTACTACTTGGTAGAGAGCATCGCTTTGGAGAAGACTCTTGTGTCCCACCTCCTGGTGCCTGGCTTGCTCGCCATTCTGGGATTCGCTCTTGTTGCTGGCCATTACGAGATCTGGATTTGCAAATGCTATGCTGCTTGCTGCTTGCTGCTTGCCTCTTGCTCCTCTCATCTCCGACGCCCTTTGAATATATATAATGGCTGCTAGGTTTGGTCTTCCTCTTTCTTACCGTAGTAGGAATTAGAAAGGGAAAGCGAATAAGGTGGACTGCAGAGATTGGCGGTAGGTGAGGTAATAAACGGTTGGTGAAGCTTCCATTTGGCTTGGATATTGAAGTGGGTCCCGCCATTTGGAAACCCAACCGCACCTCCCCCCCTCTTCACCTACCTCACTTTGGTTTACTTTATTTTTGCCTTCTCTTTATTATTAAATCACTTATTAGTTTTATCAAATAGGGACCACGTTCTGATCACCAACTCCACCTCCCCTCTCTCTGCACCTCAAATCCTCAATAATCTCTTACTAGTCTTGTAATTAGTTAGAGACATGATTTAATAAAAGTACTCTTATTATCTTATAGCTTCAGTGGTCGGCATACACCTGACGCTCAAGTTACTGATACATGCCAAAATTTATATTTACATAACATTTTGCAACTAAATGTGCCTTCGTAATAATGAGATGACGTAGGATTTATCATTTTTTTTTGTCATTTTCCATACATATACTACTGCATTTATGTGCATGCTTAGTTGTAAATTTATCAATTTTTGAGGCAGGTATTGAAGCGGTTGACTTGTATACAATTATCGAGACTATATCTTAAATAGCGAGATAATAGAGAATTATCAACCAACTTTAGTAAAGTTATAGATAATTCTCGTACAATCAAGGAGGTTATAATATTGATCTAATTCAAAATAATTATTGTAAAAATATTGTTTTATAGTTTGATAGCTTGTGGCTTAACTCGGTGTAATTGATTGCTTGATAACATAGTAGCTTGGAGTGATGTCTTAATATCATTTAGTTTGATTATAAATATAACTTAAAGCTTAGATTAGATGATTTAATATAGTAATTATAATTTTGTGGTGAACCTAAGTGTCTTTTTGTATAATTTATATCTAGAAATTGGGTTCTTAAATGATAATGATAATAATAATAATAATAATAATAATAATAATAATAATAATAATAATAATAATAGATTTGCATCCACTTAGACGTGCTACTTGGTACACGCCAAGCTACTAGAGACAACCTTCCATTTTATATATGTCAACGCTACCAATTGAATCAGTCAATGGAGGTGTGCCAGGTTATTCCAAGAGTAGGTGAATCACATTTTAGTAGTTGACAATTAACATCCCAAATATGATAAGAAAATTACTTAATGGGTTACCATAAGATGGGGAGGCTATGCACACCTACAATGAATCGCATTCAGTTGTTCTTTTTCTTTTTTTCTGGGATACTTAGTAAGGATCTATCTTTTATGCTGGTCTTATTAAATGTGGTTAAGTTTAAACTAACATAAACATAACATGTTTATTAAACAAATTATACTTTGGATGAGTCAAATGAGTTACACTGCTTATTCAGATTTACATAGATTATTCATATCGTAAGTAGGTTAACACAACTGGAACCGTTTAACTTAAACTGGGTTAATTTTGGATTAAATAGGTTAAAGAAAACAATGATCACTTTAGGGGGATCAACCCTTTAAAGTCTTATTAGGTGTGAGAATGTTGTTCTCCATATGCAAGTCCTTTTAAAGATTAAACAAGAGAAGAGAAGTGATGATACCACGAGTTGGATTGGGAATCCTCTAATTGACTGGTAAAAGGTATCCAAGTTTGAAATGGCAAGGTTTTCAAGCCACAGGAGCTGTCTCATTGGTCCAACATTGATGTTCTAGTATTACTGACAGACATTTGTTAGGCAGCGACTGATCCAGTGACTTTTGACGAAGCAGCGAAGGCTAAGGGGTTTAGTGTGAAGTCGTAGCAGCCACTAGTGGGAGGGATTGGTGAGGAGTTGGTGGCACCACTGACCCTTTTGTTGCAAAACTAGACCATCTCTCCAACGCAATTAAAGTGCTACTTAATTTCGGCCTTTTGTCATTTTTCTGCCATAGAAGTACAAGCATATACTATATAGTAAAGCTAAAATTTAAGCTGAGTGCAATCGAGAAACAATTATGAAAATATAATCCTTACAATATTTGTTCTGAATAGCTAGATCGGCAATGTTGTAGTCTATTAAGTTATTTTTCCTTATAGAGCGCCTTGATGGATAATATTTCTTTAATCAGCCTGTGTCACTCCTGAATAATGGGAGAGATTTGCCGGTCCACTGCCTCATCGCTAGACATGATAACCGGGCGGGTCGGGCCGGGTTCGGGCCGGGCTTTTCGGGCCAAGCGGGCTTACGTCTTTGTTCACGGCCCGACCCATTAATCACTCGGGCCGGGCCGGGTTCGGGCCGGGCTAGAATAGTCTAGCCCGTTACCGCCCGTTGGCCCGTGAGAGATCGGGCCGGGCCAGCCCAACCCACCAATCACTCGGCCCAACCCATATTTCAGCTATTTTTAGAATTTTTTTAACTATTAGTTTATTTTTTTTAAAATATTTATATTCCTCTATTTAAAAAAAATTAAAAAAAATTAAAATTTTTTAAAAGTCTGCTTAAAATAATGCAAAATGGTATAATACTAAAATATTTTTTACTGTAGCAATGGTAAATTACTGTAGCAACGGGCAAAGCACTGTAGCAGACGGGCGGGCTTAGTTGCGGGCTAAACGGGCGGGCTTTCGGGCCGGGTCGGGCGGGCAAAGGGCTGGCCCGTGCCGCCCATGGGTAGTTCGGGCTCGGGCCGGGCCGGGCTTAGCCTGGTCCAAACCGGGCCGGGTCGGGCCGAGCATGGGCGGGCTGGGCCATTTGATCATGTCTACTCATCGCTAGAGTTGGAAGCTTGATAGAGTGAAAGCTTCGAAATTAACAATTATGTTATTGCACTCTCTCTATAGATATTCCATGAAGCATCTCCAATGGCTTATGATGAATCAAGGGTGAAAAAGCATCAACCCTCAAATTGGACTGCAGCAATTCCTAGCTTGGAGTAGAAGTTGTTGAGGATCTGCTAAGGAGTAATAGCAATTAAAGAAAATGCGCTCTGCGATATCCACATCCACAGAGAGCACAATATAAAGGTCCAGAATATCCCTTCTTAGCTAGGTTCGCTCTGGTATGAGTTTGTTGGAGCAAACTAATAAAAAGAAAGTTTTTTTTTTTGACCTTAGGACGGAAGTCAGGAACGTCAAATTCTATTATAACAACCAAATTTTCATCTCAGAGAAGCTCAGGAGGTGGTAAAAAGGAAGCTGAGAAGGCACCACTGGCAGTAAACCTCTAGAAGGTCTAATCTGGGAAACTGATGGAAATTAAGTTTCTAATCTCTAACAACTTGTGAGAGACTTAAGACATCAGATCTTCTGGCCTCTAGGAACAAAGCAGAGAGATCCGAGGAAGTCACCCTTCTTAGCCCTTCTGTGATAGTCATACTAGTATTAGAAGGTCAGGGGAGAGAGAATGAAAGGAGACATGGGAAATCCACGTATCTGTCCAGATATTGATCTAAGCACCGTTTCCAACCTGATAGGAGATACCACATTTAGATCTGTCATTAGTCTTGAGGACTCCCCTCTAGAACTCACTGTTATTGAGTGTGTACCCACATTGGAGGTGAACAGCAGTGAGGGCGGTCTATCATAGCCTGATTGAGAAGGGGAGGAAGCTTGCGGATTGCAAGGGTGATTAAGGCTGTCCTTATAGGTCTAAATTCATAATCAGATTTCTTCTCCGCAAAGTCCCTAAGCACCCCCTTACCATCGGGACTAATCCTGGTCAACGTTCGAAGAAGGATTAAATGTCAGGGAATGGAACATGGATCCAGCTAGTGACCTGGATATCCACAAAGATGCGAGATAACCTCATAGGAGTTCATGGCCCTAAATTGGATCATTTCGTTCCTTCAACAGCAGTTTGAGTCCAAGATCTCAGGGACGGACTACTCGCTCTTAACAATCAATAGGGAGGTTAAAGAGAGTTCTCAGTACACAATAAGAAAGTGATACCTTAGTAGCTCTCTAGTCCACCAACCAAGAATTGAAGAAGTTTCACCCTACCGTTGGGAATCGACACCTAAGGATGGTTTGCCATAGGAAGTCCATGCCTTGATGTAAAGAGCGAGGGCTATCTCAATGCCACTCACGGTTATAAGCTTGTTGGTTAAGACCACCACTGTAGAATGAGAGAGCCTGGAAATGGATCTCTCGACCTCCACGGAGAGATGAAATGTAGATTGTGTATTCTTCGCCCCAGTGCGACTGGGTTGTCGTGGAGCATTTTGAGCATGAAACCTCTCCCGAGCAGTGGCTTGAGCAAAACCAAGAGCTCCACCATGCGCCTTGGCCTGCATCTTTTCCAAGCGAGAAGCCTGCTCATTCCAAGATCGCCACCACATCGCCTGAGAGAGACATGAGTCTTTTTTTTTTCCAATAGGAACATCACCTCTGTAAGAAGAGGAGATAGTAGGAAGGTTTCTGATCAACCTTTGGAACGATCCATTTCATAGATTTCTACTATCTCACCATATCCGTGGACTTAGTGCTGAAGTATTGTCAGACTGAAAAAGGTGTTGCATAAACAGGATTATGTTAAAATAATTATCAACAGATAAGGATAGTAAATACACAATTGTGAGGTGGATTAATTATACAATGGAAGGAAATTGCAGCCAATGGATACCAATTATCAGAAGATGGCAAAATTTGCAAATACAATGTAAATAATAGCATTATCTACCAGTATGATAGACCTGATGATCCAAAGAAGAGAATAGATCACTCGAAGCTCTCTTCTATCCAATCGGGGATAAAAACGAAATGTGTCACACTCTGTCACTTATGTGACAAGAGCAGTATTTTTACAAATCGGACACAAGTTTTTGTGCATTAGCCATTGTTTGATGCAAGCAGTGTGGAAGTCATGCCCGCAATCCAAAATCCCAAGGTCTTCTCCATCAGCATACTCTTCCTGTGGAAAGCAATGAACAATTCACTATACCAATGCTGGATGTAGAAATCTGAAGGAATCCAAATTAAAGTAGAACACTACCTGACAAATACAGCATGGTTCATCTTCCACACATGCTTCCACAATTCCAGATGAATGTTTCCGCTGCTTTAGGTGCTTTGCAATAATTTCCTCACCCAATCCGGTGTTAACATTTCCTATTCGTTCTTCTAACGCCAGCAGTTCCTGGGATAAAAAGCAATAGTCAGCTTAAATACCTTTTATTCTTAAGAGAGAGAGTTAGTTTATCATAAAAAGCACTAACCTCATAAGACATATTGTCTACATCAAGCCGCATGTCTCTGTGTCTGTCGTGCAAGTCCACGCCTCCATAAAACATAGACTGGTCAAGAATAAAGACATCCTGGCCAGTTACAACCAGTGCACATCAAACTTCACAAAATCAAAAGTGATGGCTTCTCATATGATTCAAGCACACCAATAAATTATTCACATTTCACAGCTTATAATTGGAGCTGGCATACCCAAAGAAGCCAAACAAGAGGTAAAAGTGGAGTCCGACACACATTAGTAAACCTTAGAAAGTTCCCATAAGAAAAGTAGGAAACTATTAATTAATTCATGAGATTGGAGATAAATGGTGTGTATATTGGTCAACAGTTCACTTTTTCATGGCAATTATTAGAGCAATAGTTTATTCACAATATTCTGAAGTTCTCACATAAAAGGTTTCAATTTAATTCAAGGCACTAAAGGAAGTCTCTAAAATGATAGCACACATTCCATGATGTTGGAGAAACTAGTGATTAGTCCCATCTAAATAAAGCTCTTATGGTTGTAAACAAAGACTTTTCTTGCCCTCTCTTATTTTTAACTTCGGAAGTGACATTGAGGTGAAGAATCATCTATCACTTACTAAATAAGTCAGTGTTCTTTTTTTCCATAGAGTCTTCATGATGTGATGATGGAGTCCACCATATCACAAAGAACTGGAAGATGATAAAACACTTTGCAGCTAGACTGAAAAAAAAGGTCCTCTCTTTCAACAAGATATGAGCAAATTGACTACGGCTCTCTAACCCTGGTTTTAATGGTTTCTTAGAAAAGTGGGACTTGAGACATGAAAAGGACCAAGATATGGTAGCAAACCTCTATGTAGCGGTGCAACTGCTGCCACACCTGCCCCAAGGTTCGTAACTGAACCTCTTTCCTCGGGGTATCTTATCTATATATTGTAGCCTCTGTGAAACTATGAATTCACATCCAAACCATGACTAGCTTTAGGTAAGTAAATCAATGATACTAACTTGATCGCAATCTACAAAAGCAACATATTACTTTCATTCCTTGCAAACAGGCCCAATGCCGCTCAGCACAGTACGTATTGCTAGCATGTGCTATGTTGAACAAGTGTGTCATTGGTATACTAAATAGTCTTGACATGCTAAAAAATTAATCTTTAGAACTTTCTAGTCTTAAAATAGGTTTTAGAGGCTAAATTAAAGTCCTTCAATAATAGATATTAGTGTAATCTGCAATTAGATTCTAATCTAATGATTTTTCCAACTTTTCTCAGATTCTATAAGTTAGGGCAAATAATTTGGGGAAAACTGAAATTTTTCTTTAATTTCTAAAATTTGAAATATAATTTATATAGATCAAATACCAAAATACAAAAAAATATATCAAAAGGAATGAAAGAGATCCCAAATTATGTCCATTAAAAGTAAAATATACTCTATTCCTAGTAGCATGCATTGACATAGATAGTCATGAGGGAGTATTGAGATACTTCCCTAGTATTGGTGTTGATAATTTTCTGGCATGATACGTATAAACTCGCACCGACCATGTTGAACGGCACAACTATCCAAGGTAGCATCATCTTTTCTAACAATCAAGAATAGCTTTGGCTATGTAGCTTGTTTGTTTCTTACCTTTGAATTTGTTCATACTTGGTCTAGAGGCAGCAACTTGTCTTCATGTCAGATGTTCCCAAAATCTTAATAATTGACATGTTAAGTTGGTTTGAAGTTACAAACCGAAGTCAGAAAATTGATTTAGAATTTAGAATCTCAGCTAGTTAAGCAAATAATTAGGTCAGTTTCAGTCTCAAGATCTTATTTCATATGTAAAAACCTACATTTTCTAAATGTCTTGTGGTATTAACAAGCATTTTATTTAACCTGAACATTGCAAGTTTTGATGATATTTGGATGCATAATAAACCTTCTCCAGAGATCTATCTAAATAAACCTTCACAAGACATGGTGCCAATCATGGGCAGAGCCATGTGGCCACAAGGGTGGTCTATGGCCCCACCTTGATAGGAGAAAATAATTATAACCAATTCTGTGCAATGACAGGGATAATCAAGTAATCAACAAATTTATATAGTGATCCTGTTGGCTAATATATGTTAAAGAAGACAGGCAAATAGAAGTAGCACCTGGATTAAGAAACAGAGTTCGAGGACTAACCTCAAATCGTAAGTTATCACCCCTTCGCATGGACTCCAGTGCATTCCGAATCTGGTAGAACTAATACAAGTAAGCACTATATCAAACACAAAGATGCAAGAAGTGTGTATTCTATCTCAATGGCATTTTGGACAGTGAGAAATAAAAAATAAAATACCACATAACATAAATTAAGAAGAATATCTAGTAGTTAAAGAAATGCCATATATAAAGATAAAATATTGCATGGTGAGCAGATATGAATTTAAGTTGACAACAGAATTTCTTTTGGAAAACTAGTAATAGAATAAGAAATTAAATTTATGACACCTCAGGGAAGGATGGACTTAATGCCGTAAAGCTAGTATTAAATAATCAAGATTTCTGTTGAGTGACAGCAGGGGACAGCAGGGTGTGTTGAAATATTAAGAAGATTAACACCACTGAAGAAGGCATTTTAGAAGAGTCGATATATAGGCAACTTCAAAAGTTCTTGTAGGCTGCTCAAATTTCTCTCCACCAGTAGCTGTCAACAAAACACTTCCCAGAGAATAATAATGTAATGGAATCTCAAGGTTTCTTACTTTCTTTTATATGGCTTTTGATTTCAGCACTTCAGACTTTATTAACTCAACAACTCACATATCATAAACTTAGGCAGCTACCAACAAGTTAATTAATGTCTCTCTGTCTTTCTTTGATTTCTCAAATCACACATGGGTCTAGTGATTAATGTCTCTCTGTCTTTCTGTCTTTCTGTCTTTCTTCTGGTGGAACCTTCTCAATTCATAATATTATCAAGAGGCCATCAAATAGTCAATGCTTCCAGCAATTGTCCTAACCCATATAATTCAAGTATGTCATTAGAGGTGCATATGTCTCTCAGGACCACCGATACCGAATTGTATTGAAGTTAATTTTCTCTTTTCATTAGTCATTCTTCTTGATTTGTGGTGAAACCTAATGTCAAGAAAACGGTTTCTTAAATCATTACCAGGAAACATTTATATAACCCTTGACCCAAATAAGAAAGATCAAATTCAAAACACAACAATAAAAATGACCTAAACTATGTCAGCAACATACTGTGATGTGCACAAGTTTAGACTAATAAACTTAGGTTCAATATGTTCAATTGAACACTTGCAGTGTGTCAATTAAGATTTGGGTGCCTTATAGAGGCTTAGTTTACTTCGAGTTCTAAGAGTCCTTATTTTGGTCATTACTCATTAGGACCATGTACGTATTCTATATTTGTATTGATTGATACTAAACAAAAGATCTAGCTCTCGCGATCTCATCTATACATTGTGATAGTTGGTGGAGCTAGCCATTACTGAAGCTCGGATATAATATGGAAACATAATTTGGAAATTACCATCCAGATCACACATATCAATCTACAAAGATACTGATTCCTACCCCTAGTATGGTAGTTGACCACAAAAAATTTGAGAAAACTATATTCCATGAAGGTAGTTTTATTGATGACAAACAGGGAAGAGAAAAACAATAACTCCAATTAAAAGCAATTCTACTTCCACAAATAAACCACAGTAAGTAGTTTGGCACTCAGCATATTAAAATAATCTTCCAGAAAACATACCTCTGATATCATTCTACTTCTTCCTTCCCTGGCAGCTGCCGTAGTCCTCATTGTCAAGGGAACATCCAAAATGCCATCACCTTGTCGGTCCAATAAAAATGCTGACCTTAAACGTGGTGGCTGACGGCCACGTATTCCAGTTCTAGATTGATGACCTATCTCTGGCGCGCCAACAGAGTGTCCAGAATGTTGCATAGGAATATTGGTACTCTGACTTCCAGATTCAGTGCCTGGTAGTGAAAATAACGACCGATGAACAACCTCTGATAAGCTCCGAGGATATCGTGTAGCCATGTTCTGATGAGGGAGCCAAGTAGGGCCTAGTGGCGGACTAACCATTGAACTGGTGCCAGCTCGTGGTGCAGAAGAAACATTTCCTCCAACGGTTGTACCTCGACCAGCCAAACTCCAATTTGTCGGCTCTTGCCCCAGATGCCTCATATCATTAGGAGAAGTTAAATCTGAAAAATTGTTTAATGTTACATTTCGTCCACTTGGTTCCTCTCGTGTACTGAGGATCCTCCCTTCTAGACTGGCAGAATTTGGTGAGTTGACAACTCTCGAAGTGCAAGCTCCAGTCCATGGGAGATGATGCAAAGTTTGTGGGAAACCAGGAACCACTGGTACATGAGGCTGACTTAGAGAACCTGAACTGGTAATTGGTGGTCTAGGATCCGGCATCTGATTAAATGAATTAGGATTGGAAGATGGCTGATTTGGGGTCCATATATTAAAATGCCTAACAGCATTTTCTGAGGACCATAAATTAGGTGGTGGGACTTCATGTTGCTGAGCGGAGTTGGTTCTTATGCGGAAACTTCTTTGTGAGCTTCCTGCATTTCCAGCTACACTCGTGGGCTCATACCTGTCAGATGGCGCTCTTCGCATTATAGTTCCAAATCCTGGCAGCTGTTCTTCAGTAGAATTCGCAAAGGATATGTAATTTGATGGGATAATGTTTGGATCGGTAGTATGACTATAGCTTGAAGAAGCAGAATTATGTAAATTATTATCATTTTGGTGATAAAAACTTGCACTTCCACTTGCTGAAGACTGTCCTTGAACACCTTCAGTATTTTTCCTCTTGCATGCTAAGCGACGACCATCCAATGGATTGCCTGGTCTACCATCAATATCGTCTGCCATAAACCCCAAACCGCCGGAAGAACTGCCGCAATGATTTAATGGACCAATTGACGATGGATCATGACCTGAATCTAATAAGACTGAATTATAAGGATGAGGGCATAACCTTAGTTCTGAAACCTCACTGTTGACACCAATATGGCCACCATTTTGTTCTGGATTTTGAGGTACATCATTCAAATTGGAACTCTGTGGAAATGAAAGTACATCATCAGACTGACTGGTATTAAGATTAATGTTCACGTTTCCAAGTGAAAGCGTACTTGCTGTTTCAAAATGCCTGCCTTCTATCCTTAGACCACCTCCCATATTAGCTGATGGAGCAGGTGCCCAAACATGCTCCAATTTAGTTTCATTGCGGGCCCCATGGTTTGATGTGTGCTCACTAGAACTAGCTCCAGGCGATCTCCAGATATTCAAATGCGGACCATCTTGATTAGCCATATTTATATATGGCATATTTGGATCACCAGGTGACACTAAGTAGTCCGGTAGACTATGTGACTCTACTGAACTAAGAAGCATGTTATTCCAGTACACTTGCTGATCCATGCCAGAGGTGCTCGAACTAGATCCATGTTCAAATTCAAATGTTTCAGGTAAGGATTCAACAGAACTCCCTTGCCCTTGCATTCTACAAACTGTTCTCTTGAGTTTTCAGCAAGCAGCTGCAAATAAGTTTTTCAATATAATATCTTATATGCAACCATTCAACAATTTATTGAAATCAAACAGCCAGTACCTGAGAGGAAGAAAATATTGTCATCCAAGCACACAATATTCACGTCATGCATGTAGAGATTTATGAATAATGTGATTCAACACAGAGGCGCATGATAAACATAAAAAGAATAACAAAGTTTCAAATTTCTTAGAGATACCGGTGTAAACATGTTAATTTGGTTCCTGATGTAAATTTCAATGTGTAGTAATTATATAAATAAGGGAAAAAGCAACTTGAATTACTACATGTAAGACAAACATGGAGGATTGCAGTGAACAAGACAGCATCATACAGACACAACACTAACAGGATCTATGCCATGATAATAACAAACAAATGTCAGGAACTACCAAAACTGTACAGTTTGTTCAATTGAATTTAGAATTTTCTACTCTCTATGAAATAAAATTCTCATACAAGATGTTATCATAAATATAAGTGATAGCATGTGAATGTAGTAACTGTGCGTAAAGCAGTGTCTTACTTTCTTGTCAGGCAGCATCCCACTGAGAAATTAGACAGTGCAATATCCAAACAGTTCATGTATGACAATACTTTCATGCAATAACTCCAAACATACTACACTCATGAAATCTCAAACTTTTCATTACTCATGTTTTTAGATACCAGTTACCATCATATAGATCAACAGTCCTGCAATCATTACAATCAGGGGACATCTAGCAGTCAGGCCTGCTTCATGGTATTCCTTTTATTTTAATTGCTATTTGCTCATTCATCTAGAGAATGCCAAGATTTTCTGGAAGAAAAGACCACAACCTTTTATGATGAAGAAAGAACGACATTACTTAGTACTCTACTATGGCTGGAACTGGAAGCCATCTCTCAAGAAAATAGGGGAAAAGAACATTGCAGCTGCAAGGTCGAACGGTGGCATTCTTTCTGATTTTTAAATAGCTTACTGGTCCACATATAATCCAACTTACCCAGACTAACCTCTTTTATCTTGTGAAATTAAACCACTAATACTTTGCTGTTGAAATCTTTGAAGGGTATCTCTGTGAAAGAAGGAAAACAGTGAGAAAACCACGCCAAAAGGCAAGTGAATTCACAGGCTTACGGCTTCCAAGTATAGACACATGTATAAGCAAGAGAAGGGAACAGGCCAAAAAGGACTTGAATCAGAAATATCATGACTTGTGGATTTCAATAGAAATCCTGATCCATATTCCATGGACCACAGAAGATGTGCACCACCATACACACATCTACAATTCTATAGCCATGTATAGACTTGAAAAAGGCACTAACTATGACGGATACAAAATTAGGGGTATTGAAGGAGATCATAGGAATGTACAAGTATTTTGCACTGATAACAAGCACAAACTGCTAGTACAGTCAGTAAGGACCCTTTTCTACTGTGTGGGCTGTTTGAATTTTTAATTTCCCATTTTCATTTCTGAGCAACTTTTACTTAGTAGATGAACTGTTTAATCCCACATCGGCGAAGGCAGTATTCTTAGAATGAGAACAGTTTACTCTTTTTAATAAATTCAACCTGGACAAGTTAAGCCAAGCTAAGCTTTAGCTTGATCAAGCTTGGCATGTTTACAACCCTATACAAGATTCCATAATCAAGAAAGGATTCTGAAATAAGTAGTATTAATCATCACTATTTAGAGACTAGAGTGTAAGAAATTTAATTTTTCTGAAAGTACCACAAGAAACACACTTACACAGAAGAAATGGTACGAAGAAGAAAAAGAGAGAAACCAATAAAGTATATTGATTCTGGAATTTTGCAGCAACATTTCTCCTGGTTATTTGAGAAGTATAATGAAAGAAGATATACTGTCCATGGTACTGCTACTTTGCAGTGAAAGACTGCACTTTTTCAGTTGAAAAATTCAGAACTGTGGAGTTTCAATTGAACTCAAAGTGCTCCACTAGGACAAAACCAAAGGAAAACATGGTCTCTGCTCTTGTTACTGATCAATAATGCCGATACAGATAGGTATCGGCTGATACACATCGATATCAGTAGATACATCGAACCATGACTCTAATCATCACATTACAAACATAGAAATATATTCTTTAAGATTATCAAAATGCAGTATGGTAGTTTCAAATTGATGTATCAATGTTAGAACAAATTGATATATATATATATATATATATATATGCAAAGATAGAAGAGCAGTGAAATGTCAATATATTCAAAACAAATACAGTAGCATATAGGTCTAATTAACTACACAAAGGTTATCACAAATAAAACAATTAGATAGTAGGCTAGGTGAAGTATATAATTAAAAGCTATAATATTTAGTTATTTACAAATTAAATGAGCACGCAATCTTGTTTATCATAACAAGGTAAAATCTATTTCACCCATTAATTGTATTAATGGTTTCCACCAAGCAAAATTTGTCCTGAGATCATCTTGAGAACCTCCATCATTAAATGATGTTCATAACTGAATTATGGAAAATGTTGATATTAAGAAATATAGCATACTTGAATCTTCTTTTCAAATCAGGCATTCTTTCCACATTGGCATAGTAAGATGAATAAGAAGAGAGAGGGAATATAAATTCTCTCTTTCGGGTGGTACTGTACTTCTTTTCACGGTTTCTCAGCATGACACAAAGAACACTTGCTTGGAGTAGATAGAATTGAAAAAGGTGGAGAAAAAAGAACATCTCTAACAAAGACGAGTTGAGCAACTGGATTGGCCTAGACGCCTAGTAAGTCATGTCTGGCAGTCTCATTGGTCAAGATTCCTAAGTTACCTAACCATGGGACAATTAGGGTATCTTAGACGTAATATAGTTTTCAGATAGAAGGCAAATTCGAAAATCTTAACAAAAATACTAAATATCTAGTCCACATAAATTTGGAAGGCGATCACAGCAATGGGAAGATAATGGAGGAATGCAAAATAAACATAAAAAAGCATCTTAGGTACAATGCAACCAACTACTTTTTATAAGTATTAACCTAAAAGTAGAAATGGTTGGTTCTATAGATTTATAAAGTAATAACTATAATATAAGGATCACAAAATGAATCTTTTATTAGATAATATACTAGAGAATCTCCAAAAAGGGAAAAAAAAAAGGGACTCTGCATGACACTTAAAACCAGCTATTTTTCATGCAAGTGCTCAAAGCAACCACTCAAATGCATGACTAAAATCAAACTAATTATGCAAGTTCTACTTCCACATCAGGGTATATAAAATCTTGAGCAAATGCACATCATGTTTAGCAGTATAATTTGTTTCTCATTCTAGAGGCAAACTACTTCTGATAGAATTCTACTTTGTGTTGATTGTAACATGGACCACCAAACATGATGCCTATCCTACATTAGCACATTTCACTGCTAGTAGACAACAGTTCTATCAATAAAGTTTTCATCCCAAAATTCACCTTACTGCAGCAAAATATGTTCTTATCAATTGAATAGGTTAATCTAGATCATCTCTGAACTATTTTCCATGAAATTCTACATTTATGTTGATTACTGTACTAGGATATCCCACTTCGTTTCTCTTTTTTTCCTGTCCATTTATTTCGGCAAAGCAGAAACTGTGCATGTCAATAACCCGATGTTGGAAACAACGAAAAGAAAATCATAAAGTACTTATGGATCCTCCAGAAGTACAAATCAATTTTATCATCATAACTACATAATTCAAAAGGAGAATATAACGATTATCTAAGCCAGAGTAGAGGATGTTTATGTAAGTAAAACAATTAATCTCCGGAAGAAAGCTAATTCTAAGTCTCGTGAGAGCTCTCCAAGTCAAATGTCCAGTCTTTAGAAACCAAAACAAATAAAATCCTAGAAAAACAGCTAAGAAAGAAAACCCCACCAAATCTAACAGGAAAAATCTAATCGAAGCACCAAATCCACCAAAAAGAAAACGATCTAATCCTTGTCCACAAAGATGAACAACCCAAACATCCAGCGAATACTCAGAATTCATTTCCTTGAGAGAACCAGGAACAACCCAAATAGCTCCATGAAAATAATCCAAATCCATCAATAGAACGACATGTATAACCGATACGAGCTATTAAGAAAAAAAAACCGTACTTTCATCACAAAAATGAATCGGAAATAAGATCCAAAGAGCTTACCTGAAACTGATGCAAATTTAACCGATCCTAAGGCGGAAAGGAGAAATCTTTCCCGTCCTTTCCCCGATTGCTTCTTCTCCTTCTCTCGATCTCCAGAAATTTATGAATAAATAGAATATAAGATGGAACTATAGCTCAAACCCCCTCAGAACCAAGCAACCGATGGCCAGAACGGCAAAGAGGGTAGGAGAAATGGATGGAGGAAATGTGAAGAAGAGAGAGAAAGACAGAGGAGAGAGAAAGACAGAAAGCAAAGACAAGAGGAGCTCAATACAATGCAAGGAGGAAGACAGAAATATTAGAGAAATAAAGGAATTTTTGGGGAATTTTCCCCCTTTCCCCCTAATAAAACCAAGGCTTCTCCTTTTAACTAATTATTCGCTAACTAAGTTGCGGTTGGATTCGCTTAACTTTCACACTTACGAGCACCCCATCACCCCCAGCTCTCCCGTATCGAACAGCCAACACCCATTCCACCTATTCCAATTGGCCAAAGCCCCGAGGGCCCACACTCCCACGGGTTCACGGCTGTTAATACCCAAGTAGCCGATCAATAGCTCGTGGGAATATACGGGCATCCCTTAATTACCTTCCGTCCCATCTGTTATCACAATAAAACATGTCAAACTATGATAACAAGTCAATTTGGTGGATAAGCTTGAGGTGAAAGTAACATTAGGAGAGTGGGTGAGTTAATGGTCATTGTAATAAATAATCCATGTATGTTTGCAAATATGGAGGACCAATTTGAGACCTAACTCTGCCAACCGTGTAATGTATAGAAGAACCCTTATCACCAGTTGGGCTCTGGTTGAATGGTCTTTATTACTTTTTTTTTTAATATTATTATAATTATTTGTTTGCGATTTTAGTACGCCCTCTTCTTCTCTTTTCTCTCCTCCTTTTGTTTAGTTTCGTGCCCCATCAAAAACTGTGACTCGATTTTGACAGCTGCCTCTCTTTTGCTTTGCCCAAGGGGACGGCTAAATTTAGCCCCATTTATATATCCCTTTCCTTCGTAGCTGTCGGTATAGCATTATGGTAGAGAGAGAGAGATGAGGAGGAGGAGGAGGAGTAGGAGGAGGAATAAGAGAAGACTAGGAATAGGGATAGGAGGGGAGAATAAAGAGGCGAATAAGAGGGGGGGAGGGGGGGAGGGGGGGAAATAACAAGAATAAATAAGGAGGAGGACCCCGCTCTTCTTTCATCACAGCCAACTCGTGAGCTGACCCTACGCTGCGTTCTTTTGCTTTGGTCCCTCTCTCTCTCTCCCTCACTCACTCCTTTGGTTTCAAACGGCCCGGGAATCGCTGTTGTTGTCTTTGGTTTGTAGTGTTTATTTCTTTTGTAGTCCACCCAACAAACAAAGCTTTAACTCTCTCCCTCTCTAATCTTTAATGGGTGTAAACGCGAGTTGTTATGTCAAATGACGACACCTAAGAGGGACTTTATGCGTTTGACTGCAGGGGGAGGGGGGGAGTTACTGGTGTGGGGGGGGTGATTTATTAGTTGTTTACCAATAAAGGCTAGGAGGACTGTTACAATTTGATGGAAGGGAGGAGGTATCTTTGGACTGACAAAGACCTCCACGGAAGGCACATGGAAGTGGCTTGGGGTTTCTAATTGGTGGCCTCTTTTCTTTACCTGGGAGAGGGAGGAGATGGGTTTTGATTTGAGAGACCTGCAGGCAGTTGAATCTTATGGAGGGGAAGGTGGGCTGCTGCAAAATCATGTGAAGCACTCACTAACAACACTAAGGGGCAGCCATTGTGGACATGTGAAAGACCAATGGCTCATTTTTATAATTGCTCACTAGTTACTCCTGGCTAAAGTAGTCCTATGGTACCTTACTACCTATCATTCAATCAAGTCAGTTTATTAAGGAAAAGAAAAGAAAAGAAAAGAAGAGAAAAGGAAATCCAATTTGGCCTGCAAGAACTGTTTGAGCTGAGAAGGCCTATAAAAAAAATATATTATTATGTCATTGGCAATCAGATCTTGTGGTCAATGGATTGCCGCAAGGCTTTGGTTACAGTTCTAGTTTTAGACTTAGATCTTTAGCCTATGTCACATCCACAGGTTGGTTAACAGAATCAATCTAGAGACTTGATTATCTACATTGACAAAATATTCAATAAAATCTTTTTAAAAATTATAATTATCACAACCCTTCCGTCAGTGCAAAGTAATAACTGAAATTCCCTATAATGCAAATTTATTTTATCAAGGGTGGAGTACCACTCGAAATGCTAAATAGGCAACAAAGACTAAATAAAAGGATATTTAATTCCCCAACAAGAGCAGCGATTCATGAGTTCTAGAAAATGGCCACCACTAGTTTGGCACGGCACCAAGTAATGGCAAAAGAAAAAGGAAAAAGTAACTTTATTTGTCCAGATAAACCGTTGCAGTCATAATCTAAAAAGAATACATTCCTTCCATTAAAGCAAACTGAAGGTTTACTTTTCTCTAAGAATGATCTAACAAATATTTAATGAACAGAAAAAAAAATTGCTTATATAGACACTGGTGATACATTTTAACTACATGGCATCTGGCGATAACTAGGGGTCAAAAAGATCAGCTCCGTCCTCAACATCATCTGTTATGATTCCTCCACTCTGTGCCATAAGTATTCTGTACACCCTCTTGGAACACATCTCACCTAACCTCCTCTCTTCCCTACCCAACGGCCCCTCGATCATCAAGTCCTTGAGAAGGAATTCTTTCTCATGAACCTGTCATGAGAAGAGCACGATTTAATATAAAGAGAAGTAACTGTCAAGCATCATTTTATCTTAAAATGGCACCCACCGATTTAGTCGGATCCATGTACACATTCAAGAGAGATCTCATGGTTGGATATTTCTTCCAAATAGCAATGGCATATCTTGGTTGAACTTTAGGAATAGCTATTAGTGCCTTTAACCTGATGTAAAATTTTGGAGAATGAATATCAGCTAATCTGGTAAAAAACCAATCTGGGTAATCAGTGAATAGAACTAAATAAAGGGTAATCAGCGAATAGAACTACACAATAGATAGTATACCGAAACAGTAGTATTTCTGCAATATAAGCAGAAATGCTTGCACAAAGAATCACAAAGCTGACGGTCCCCATATAATCTCTCTAAGTACATGACAATAATACACACGGAAGTACCTCTATTTGCATCTTCATTGCTGAAGCCAAAATGTGCAGGTACAACATACAAAAGTGACCAACCAAAATCGAGACTATGGGGTACCTAGTACCCGCAACATCTGAATAACTTCACCAATCCAAATTTACACTTCAAGACTTAAAATAGGCATAGTGTGGTCAAAAGACCGGCAATTCCAAACAACAAGATGAACCATTCAAATTGCCTCGAACAGTAAACAATGGTGTCAAGACATCAAACCATGATCAGGAGTACATATTCTCAAAAAGATAACGCCATTATGTATCAAGCTCTGTAAGAAGGACTGTAGCTTAAATTTCAGATATCTAATGTAGAAACCTATTCAAATATTCATAGAACTTTACATAGAAAAAACAGTTAAAATTGGACAAAGCTTTAGAAAGGAAAGAATAAACACATGAAAATGCACTTAACATTTCATTCTGCAAATGCTGTCATGGTATATCACTGTAGAAATGCAATGCAATGACTCCATCGAAATAATTTTAGTACTTAAAATGAAGAAACAAGTCACAAAACCAAGAGTAGAGTGACTGTATTGTCATGTTGCATCAACAAACAGCTACGACATAAAAGCAACAAGTAAATTTTGTTACATATGTTACCAAAACCATAACGTACCAGGTACTTTTCTTAATTAGACGTTTATCAATGAAGTTCTTAGGAATAATTGATCCATTAGCATTCACAGATAACCATGTCAGTTTCTTCCTGCAAATAAAAAAAAAGAAAAGAACATCAAGAGTGCAGAAATAGTGAACATCTCCACATTTAGCAAAATGGAAGAGTAACATTATAGGGCTGAAAAACATTACAAGAGGTATTCAAGATGATTTTTTATTTACTCATATCAAATAGTAACCGGAGCAATTTATAAACCACATATCAAGGAATTCATCATTAAAATCCAGATTGGCTAGTGTCATTTTTGAGTCATCAATTACGCTAAAAGAACCCACGATATAGAAAGGATTTCATTTGTTTTGAAAAACTATGACATAATTAAGTATTAACCCCTTCTAGAAACTAACCTTCTTTGATCAGGTGAAGCTCACCTACCTACATGTTGTTTGAAGATATGCAACCACCAAAATATTTTAAAGGATTATCATGCATTAAAGCATAACTAAAACAGCTAAAGCCTAATATGTACTGATTCAAAGTTCCAAACAAAGTTTAGAAGGAATCAAAACAAAAATAAACAGAAGCCCAGAGATATTATTCATCACCATCCACATAAATAACTTCTGATAAGGCATAATTAGGCGTCAGGAATGCACAATTTAAATCAAAATAAACACCATGCAGATGATAACTAGACCAGACCAAGCTGGATGGTGCAAAGCCAGACACACATGAAGATACATTGTCAACCAAACCTTGATGCATTATATATATATATATATATGTATATATCCTACACTCTTAAATTTCTAAGTGGGCCCAAAAGGCTGTTCAAACAGGGGGTTATGATCTCTATGTCGGTCCAAAAGATAAGTTAGAATTGCATGTCCTCAGACTAGGTAAGTCCAAAAATTTGATTTCCATATCTCTGAAGTGGGCAAGCAGATCTCCATGTAAATCAAATAACATGGGCCCTCCATTTTTCTTTTTAATAAGTACATGCAAATTTAAGAAGGGGAAAACCTAGATCCTCAAAATATCACTAGTAAGCATACAACAAGCATGTCTACTTTCAGTTCAATAGTGAATATTAAAAAACCGAGCCCAATAGTTCTGTAAACTGAGTTTAAAGACATACAATGAAGAGATTCCTCTTAACATATAGAGGAAAATGCCTAAAACTATAGACAAGAAACAATAACTAATGAACATCAACAGTCTATCTGAACAGCTCGACAAAACAGCAATATGGAGGATTCATGGGAAGAGCATAACTGAGCGCTTCTAATTTATGGATGTATAAGATTGCACATCAGCCAGAAAATATTCATTAAACATAAATTACCATCAAAAGATACTGAAACATTTCAAGAAAATTCATTCACTATACAACTGCACATTAAACACCCGAAAGCTGAAATTTGCATATGGTTAAAAGTAACTTACCTGAAATGGCAATTAGCAAGACTAGATGTTAAACCAACAACATGTTCAGCTAGTTCAGCTTCATCTACACATTGCCGTGAGTGCACTTTAGGGTAGTGTGTTGTTAATTTACACAGAACCTGTAAGAGACCAAGTTCTCAAATATTTTACAGTTGTTATAAAGGTAAAAATGGTGACCAACTTTGGCAATTGACTTCCTTCAGAGACAAACCTCTTCAACTGGTGGACGCCTCCAATTATTAGCATTTGACGGATTCTTGTATTGGTTTTGTTCACTGATCACGTTCAAACAGTTAAGATTCAGTTAAGTTCACCAAAGTAAATACATGGAAGAGATTGTATTGAGGGGCAATGGAACAGAAGTGGTTGCTACAATAAATCATATCCAGAAAAAAGAAGGAAATCAAACATTTCAGATGGAGAACATAGATAAGTTTCAGATTCAACTATGTTGCTGACAGAAACAACTGAAACAATTTGAAGCAGGAATTGTAAAAAGCAACTGCTAGTTTTGAAACTTGGACATGAGTTTGAAAGTACATAAAACATTACAAGATCTTCAAAGTATGATATAATTAAAGCTTAGAGAGCTCTCAATACTATAAGAGAAAGAACCTAATGGATCGTATTGAACTATTGATATGACTATCTTTGCAAAACAACTGTGATTGAAAATATGAAGATATTCGTAAAATTTGCAATTTCTTTCATCAATATATTGTTTTAATGTTAATACTTAATAGAAGGAACGTGATATATGGACTATGAAAGCTAGGAGGAGGATAAACTGATTTGATTATCATGGCTGATATTTACATAACTACAATTACAAAGAACACATGATACTCCAGAGTCCAGATTATGATACAACTTAACATTTAGTTTCATAGGCCAAGATCAACTATGGTACTCCAAATTCGCAAAGTAAAACTAAATAATTGCAACTGCACAGAAAATTCCATGTCAATGCTGAAACAGTTTATTCAGCAAACAATCTAACATTGGTTGTATGTATCTAAATACTGGCTTGACCTTCTCATATCTAAGATACTGGTTTGACCTTCTCAGAGAGATACTGCAAAGATGGAATAATTCCAAGGAAAAATTATAATCAAAACAGAAAAAGAAAAGGAAAATAGCAATTTGAATTGAGAAATAAAATGGTGGCATGTTCAACAACGACTAACCATTTCTTGATGTAACTCATTATCTTGTTTGTGACATAGCAAATTGTGGATGATGGATACTGATTTCGAACTTTATGGACATGATCCATGAGTGACTCACTAGTGACGAGACAACAAAATTCCTCAGCTTGGCGTACAAGCAGTACATACGGCACTTCTGTTCCCACAGATGAATGCTGCATAAAAATTATAGACCCTAAAGTTAATAGGCCACACTAACCTTATTGAATGACATTTTGTTGACAACATGCTGCTTCTAATTGTGAAGAAAGCCATCATAAAACACAAAATGGTCTCTTGAACCTTAGCTATGGTATAACATAATAACAGAGGGAGAGCGGCCCACTTATTTTTATTCAAGTCACTGATATTGATAATTTGATATACTCAACTTCAGAGCAAAGATAATATACACAGGAAGTGAGATAAGGAAGAACAACCAAATATTAAACTAAGATATTCTCACATGTAAATGACTGGTTAAAAGGGAAATTACATAGTTTGTGAATTCAAAGAAAGACTTGTAGCCAAACCTCTGGCCGTGTTAAAGGTAATGAACTACTTAAAAACCCTGCCCCCTTTTCTCTCCCTACTCCTCCCCTTCTCTCTTTGCATACCTTTTCTCAGATCATACAAAGCCACTACGTTCCAAAGAATATCAAACAAGCTCAAATTGGTAAAAAGCTAATTCTAATGGATAATGAGAACCCACAGTCTCTAATGATGAAATATTTGGGGGAATATTCTAATACTACACTTTTTGCAGTTCCACTGCGCTTCATCAGTTCTCCAACTATAATCTGCATCAAATAGCATATGAGGGTGCATTAAAGCTTTAAATCTCAAAATCTGGCATCAAAAAGTGTAGAAAGTTCAAAACTGTGGCATTGACCTTGACTTCCAGTAACATCCTTCAACGGGAAAGCAATATTTGACTAGAAAAGATCATTAAGCATGAAATCTACTCATTATGAGACAATATATCAACATAATATCACTAGAAGAGGAAAATTATATTTTGTGATGAAACAAGTAAAGAAAGAGATGTACACAAAGAACAAAGTATCAATTATCGACATAAAATCTTAGTACTTTATCACATTCACCGAACCCTATGGAGTGAAGGTACAGCATTGTCCACCATGACAGAATTGGTGGACATATCTGTAAGCGCATGCCATGGATGTACAAAATTTTGACACAAAATACACACTGATATGCAACATGATCTGCACTTCTGCAGAACACTCCAATCTTTTTGAGTACAAAAATGTAAAACACACAGCAGTGTCAATAATCAACATACATATTTTCTTGCTAAAATAGCAACAGTGTCAATAAACATATGCTCTTGAGAAAAAGCAAGCTTTAGTACCTGAGCAATGTGGTCAGGAACAATAATTCTCCACAAGATTGACCCTTCAATTGGATTTGATGTAATACGAAAAGAAAGACCTTTTTCTGCAAATCTGGTAAGAAGATGACCTGGCATGCAATAAGATGGAACCAATGTACCATGTAGTAAGAAAATCACAAATTCAAATGCAAATACCATCTAGAAAAGATTTTGTGTATGATTTCAAAATCTGGCACACCTCCAATTGACCCATTTTCAATTACATTAGCATCAATCTCAGCAACAATGGATTTCAGTGCTAATTTCCCCTTTTCCCATTTCTGCTTTTCTTTTTCCAACTTCCTCATCTCTGCTGCTTCAGCTTTCATTGCTTCTTTTCGTAGCTTCTCCTCCTGTGAAATGAAAAATATATGCAGTCACTTTATACCATATACTTCTTGTAAGATACCCACTTCCACTAGCCTAACCTGCTGTTTTCGTTTTCTTTCTTCACGTAATCGAACTTTTTCTTCCTTCTGTAGTTTCTTTCTAACAGAAGCTTCAGCCTTGTAATCATTTTTCCTAGCACTAACTTCTGTTTGTTTGTCTTCCCTCTTTGAATTTATAATTACATGCTCGAACATGTTTTGTTCCTCACTGTAGCTTTTATCCTGATATACTCACAGAAATCAAGGCAAACACAAAGGAAAGATAAATAAGCAAAGAAACTAGTGTCAAATTATGGAGAGTAGTGACATCAAAAGGAAGCAAAAGAAGTAAGCAATCATGACACGAATGAGCAACACAAATGAGCTCAAACCAAGATGCTTGCTGACACAGATATGGTGAAACAGAAAATCTGAAAGTAATTGAGACTTGGACTTTCTGTGCACAAACGGATCTAATCTAATCTCAAAAAAAGTTCAGACTAGTATGTAGTATGTACTACTGGGAACTTTGTCCGGGAAAAAAGCGAAAGAAATAAAAATAAACGAAAAGAAAAGAAAAGGAGAAAAAGTGTATTACTGGAAGGATCTCATTGTTGTCTTCCTGTATGTCCATTTTCTTCACTTTAAAGGTTTATCATATCAGTGTAAGCATCCTTCTGCAATTGTGTTCCTATGTATGATTAGATGTCCATCTGAATTTATTAACTTAACATAAAGGCAATAGGAGAATGGAGCTCCAGAGTACAATAGTACATTCATGCACAACTACTAACCAGATAAGTCGGCTGAGTATTCTCATCCTAGTAAACAAATATTAAAATAACCAACTCTATAGAACCAAAAAAACCTCCAGTGGGCTCATCAGGTCAACCTAGACAAAACAACAAATCATAGGAAATGTTTTTATATGGGGACCATGTAATAATAAAGATGCTTGGTTTCAACACTAAACAAGCCTGGAATAGACTACTAAATAAGCAATTATCAATTCTGCCTAAACTCCATAACAGAAACATAATTGGACCTTGAAAAACGTTGTAAACCAAAGTCTACAAGTTAGACCCAATAAATGATGATGTTCCAATTGGACAGCATAAGCTTTTGTTTACTAGTATAGGTTTTATCAACACCATTTAGACAACAATAAACTGACGTAATTCAGCACACAATGATAATTCATAAGAACCTTCCACAAAAACCAATAATGGACTTCAGTGCATTCACAAGGACATCATATAAACTACAAAGTGAATAAGTGATGAGAGACTAAGTCCACAGTGATAATTGTAACATAGGAGCAATCATGCATTTCAATTATAAAGGAGACAATGATCCTCAAATTTTAGGAGCAATCATGAACGTTAAATATTGGACTTCTAAACTATAAAAGAGATATTCATCAATCAAAATGAATTCTCATTTTTTTCTGACAGTAAAACCTTTCCAGCCATGTGAATGTGTTTTAAAATGCTCTACCTGCAAGATGTCTTTCACAAAAATATCACCTTGGAAAGGAATATCATTAACCAGATCTGTGAAGTCCATGGTGCCTGATGAAAATGCAGACCATTATAGAAGAAAATGTCAAGAAACTTGAAATAGTATTAGCTCCCATATAGAAACATAAATCAGATAATTCCAGAATCCGTACCATTACAGGCAACAAATGCTCCATCTTTATTACTTCCAACAATAACATCATCATAACTATTTCTACTGGCAGAAAAATAAGTTCTTGACGGGTCAGGTAACCTGGAATAGACCTTATGTCCCATACCTACTGGAGTCTCTACTTCATTAGAGTGAGAGCTCATCTCAGACAGAGATGTCAGTCCAGACCCTCCTGTCATGCTTCCTGGATTTTCAACATTTGCCCTACGGGCATCATCTGCCATCTCATTGTCTGATTCCAAAAGAACTAAACCAGAAACTCCTGCAAATGACAGTGAGAAACCAAAATTATTTCATCCAAACATGAAGGATTATATCAGAACACGACCAATTCACCAATAAAAACATAAAGAGAATCGAAACTTGCAAGGCATGCCACCACCTGGTAATCACATCACCAGATGCTAGCACGGGATGTCCTCCCAGGTATATGATCAGTTCCTTTCAACACATAATGCAGTATAAAGGAGAAACTTCCAGATGAATGAAAATTTAGTTAGGTGAATTTAGAGATGCACAATTGGCTAATTCCATGTACTAATTTCTTTAAATAAAGATTGCAAATGATATCTCGGTTCTCTATGAATCTTTTCAATAGCAATAAGTAAAGAAATATCAAGAAGAGAAGGTGCGATTCGACTAACCGGAAAATTTCTCCGAAGAACCGTTCGCCTTGGAGCTGGGGAGACTGCATCTGACGACGGAGTCGAAGGCGATATCGGACGAAAGAGGGGACTCGGGGATCACAGAAGGAGTCTGGAACGTATTGGGCTTTTGCGGGGTTGGATCATCGTCAATGACAAGAAAGGTTGGAGCTCCTCCTCCATGGGCCAAGCCGAGCCGCTTCTTGAGCGGAGGAGGGGAGGGGGAGAAGCCGGTGCAGGAATCGTCCTCGTCGGAGATCTCGACGGCAAGGGGTAGCTGCGACATTTGGCGTACCGTCTTCAAGATTTTAAGATGGTTTTGGCGCTCCGAGGAAGAAGAAATTGGACCGGACACGAACTCGCACACCAAGCCGATAAAAATGGGATTTAGCGAGGTAAGAGTAGCGGGTTCTCGGATTAGAATAGGATTCTGAATCCGACCCGATTCAGGCCCATGGGAGTCTTTCATTACTATTATTATTTAACAATCTAAATATTGTATTTGAATTTTGAAACACATAAAATTGTATTAGAAATATATATGAATTAAGAAATACCTATTTTTCTAGATGTATCTAGAGAAATAAATGGATTGTTTGGTTGATTATATTTTATAATGATATATTTGTTAAAAATAGTTTTACTTTGTTATATTTTATAATAATATATTTGAAAAAGAAGTATTTAGTTGGTTGTATTTCATAATGCTATTTTGACATTATAATTATAAATTTTTTTGTAAAAAGTTTTATTGGTTATTTAATAATATTATTCTTAAAATTTTGTTTATTTTGTTAAAAATATAGTAGGGTATTTTGAATTTAGCGGTGGCAAAAATTAATAAATTTCTTTTGGGCATTTTAACCCTTTAAGAAAGAGGAAAAAAAAAGAGTGATTGTTATAGCGTCTTATTTCCAAAACGAACCCTCTCCAATCTCCCGATACATTATCTACATCTAGAAGAGGCGGTCGGCGCCTCGGCGGTCTACTTTGCGGCGTCCAACCCAACGAAAGCGCGAGGCAATCCACCAAGCTATGGCATCTTCGTGGTGCCTCTCAGGGGCCTCTCTCGCCTGCCCTCCGGCGGCGGCGCCGGTCGGCGGCCGCACACGTGCCGCTCGGAGCCGCACAAGCAACGTTCTTTGTCTTCTTCCCCCTCGCCTCCGGCATGGTCAGAGGAGTCTAGTGGTCTGCATGGCTCCGGAGGAAGAGAAGATGACCCGCCGCTCCCCTCTCGATTTCCCCATCGTATGCTCTCTCTCTCTCTCTCTCTCTCTCTCTCTCTCTCTCTCTCTCTCTCTCTCTCTCTCTCTCTCTCCAACCTGATAGTAGGTTTTGGTAGTAAAGATTTGAGCTTGGGTTGGTTTATAATATTGTTTTCGAAATGTAAAGCTCGAGTACTTACAGACTGCATTTTTTTCCAATTTTGTGCTCCTATGGAGAAAGGCCAGATAGTTTTTGGTCGGGATTCCATTTTTAATTAAGTTTTTGATATATGATTTATGGATTTAGTCTTAGGAAGGACAAGGTTTTCTATGTGTTTGGTAATAGAAGTGTAGGTTATAGGAGGGTAGAGAAGAAGGTTGAAGGAAGGCCTTCTATTCAGTTTTTTAAAGAAAAAAAATTTACATGTTGATTCGATTCTTTTTTTATTTACCAAATTAATCTCAAGATTTGACACTATATAAATTACAGTTCCTCAAGTAATCTAATTGTTTAATCTAATTGTTTAACTCTCTAAAATCATATCAAAATGTTACTGGTAGTGTTAGATATTTATGTACATAACAATTGAGAATAGATGATTTCAAAAATATATTAGATTTATAGCAAGTATAACAGCAGTAAGTATAATTGTTTGCAAGAGTAAATGAAGAAAGAAAGAAGAGGTTTTGAAGAAATAAAGAATGGGAAATGGAGTAGGAGAGATGTCAGCCGAACATAGAGATCATGGCCTTTATTCCTCTTGGCATAATGTACATTATTGTGTCATGCTCAATTTTGAAGTTTAACCTTGCAAATGTGGCTTCCTCTTCAGAGTCCATTTTGGCATCCAAGTAATAGGATAAACTGATGAAGAACTATTTTCCAGGATACTTTTCAAAGCCCAGGCAATTGGCATTAATCAAAGAACATATAGCTGAACAAGGTTCTTTATGAGGACTCGCAATTCTCACCATATAATGGCATATATAAATTTTAATCTCCCGCATCTTTTCTTCCATTGTTTCTCCTAAAGCTGAACCAAAGATTTGTTGAACATTAAGACACCATTCTGAATTCTGATTCTAGGTATTCGCTACTTTATTTCCATGATTCATTTCCCATTTGTGCTTCACAGTCAAATAAGAGCCTAACAGCATCTTCAGCAAGAGATCAGATTCTCCCATATTCCAGGACAAAGTTAATGCTTCTTGAATCACCTAAACTTTTGGCATTTGATTCTCACATCACATTCAAACTTTATCTTCAACATGCACTAGATAAATCTGAGAATGGTACTTATGAGAACTTCAGTATTGTAATATGTATGTACTTTGTACATTTATCGGTATGCTGTTACGTGAATCTGATTAAAAAGGAACTCTTTTCATGAGCTTTTGACATAAAATAGAAGAAGAAAAACTAAGAGATGCCTTCTAGTAGGGAAACCTTGTTTGCTTAGGCTCCGGATCCCTTTTTGAAAATGAAGAAAGAAAGAAGGGTTGATGTTTAGAGTGCCCAAGGTAGTTCTCCACATACAAGAGTTCATAAAAGAGATGTTCATAATGGTACTGAATTCATTTGACTGTTGATTGTAAGAGGGGTTACCAAATAGATGCTAGGGATTTAAAAAAAGAGAAATTTTCATACCTATACAGATACATAGTTCAAGATTATTTTTCTTCATTTGATCATATCTATGTACTGAAAGTAAAAAGAGGTTGAACACATCTATTGACTGTGTTTTTCATTTTATTAGATCATGAAGGGATCTTCTGATTAATTTGTTTATACACTTCATTCCCCTAATAGAATTCCATACCTTTTTCTTCCCTATAAATTGCCTTCCTTTTTGAAGAAAAGGTCTCCAAGTTAAGCCTTTCTTACATTGTTGATTTCCCATCTATTCTTCATTTAGTTGTTTGTACTTTTGTCTTGAGGTAACATGTTCTTCATCGCTTTATGCTTTGTCATATAGCAAGCAACCAAGCATTCCTTATATTGTAGGGTTCTCTTTTCTGCACATAACCCCGGAAAAGGGTACTACTTTGCACATATACCACTTGAAAAGTCAGAAGCTGTAGTAAATTTATAAATATGAAAAACTTTATTTTTTCCATATATGAGAAAAGAAGTCAATTTCATTTCATTTAAACCAATTTTGCTTGCTTTCCTCTCTTCTTCCTGGTAGAAATTAGGTAATTCAAATTTTATAAGAAAGCAAAGGTGGCCATGATATACAGGGTTACAAAGATCTGTGGGCATCATGACTTGAGGTATAACCAATTCAACATTGCTATGGTTTCTTTTGTGATCGTGAATTTTTCATGTTTGTAAGTCAATGCAGTAATTAAGTGACTTCTTTGTTAGTTTAGATGAATAGTTCAGTGCAGCCTTATATGTTAAAGTTGTATAAATAATTCCATTGCTCTGCTGATGATTAATTGCCTATGTTTTATTTCTTGCATGAAACGATCAATCATTTATATCTTTTGCATATTGCAGGAGTGGGAAAGACCCAAGCCTGGCAGGAGACCTGATATCTTCCCACAATTTAGCCCAATGAAAACCCCACTGCCCACTCCATCACCATATGACCCTCCTCCTGAAGAGGATGAGGAAGAAGAGGAAGAGAAGAAAGAAGAGGAAGAAGAGGATCCTGATAAGGAGGAACCCGACAGTCCACAGAAGGAGATATAGCACCATATTTCATAAGAAATATACATTTTTAACCTTAGTCAGATGAGTAATGCTAGTTCTACGGACTCTTATAAGCCAGCCATCTACTGCTTACATTAAGCAATCGTTGAGCATCTATAGGTATCAATTTTGAGGTTATGTTTGTGGACAAGTGAGATTGCTATCGCAATTTGGTGACATTTTCTTTTCTTTCATATTTTGCATGTTGTTAATGGAATGTTTTGTTTTTCTCTCTTGTTCATTCAGAGCCTTAGGCAGAAGTTATTTAATCTGGCATTTAATATATCTTGGCTCGATGTTGTCTTATAATTTGTCTGATCTCGGATAGGATCAAGATTGACAAAAATAAGTGCTTTTATGGTGTATTTGATTGATAAAAATAAGGAAAAAAAGTAATAATTTTTTAAAAATCTCACTATATAATGTTTAGATTAAGGAAGTGGAACAAGAAGTGAGTTATTATTACTACTGCGATTATCAAATAATTTTAATTTTTATTGTCATAGTTACATTTTCTTTTTAAACTGTCATCATTACTTGCCAAGGTCTTTTTACTTGTGCAATAAAGCCAATATTAGTATAATTAATTTTTTTTATTAGTGTAAGAGCTTATTTCTGTATAAGTTTTTCTACTATTTAGTGTATACTAATATAATATATAATAATCATATTTGATTGTGATATAATTTGGCAAATGATTGAAATACTTTTTGTAATGAGTGGTTGATGAGAAGAGAGAAAGGAAAGTGAAAAGAGTGTGATTGTAATGATAATTTATTACTGTACTAGTAATAGTATAGACTAATAAGTGGTTATTTATTTGCAATACTAAAATAAAAAAAGTTTATATCAAATAAGTCTATTTTTATTTCTAAAAAGTTAACTATTTAGAAATTTTTACTACTTTCTTTCCTCCACCCTTGTGTGAGAAGTAAAGTAAATAGATGTTCGACAGTGGGGCTGGATGCATGTCACTGCAGGATAGATTACTCTGACCAGGTTAGTCGAATAGGAACTCAGTATATACTTCTATTGTTCTATTCCGACGCCACCGAAGACCAACTTGGTTTTGCTTTTCGTAGACCCAATAATTTTTGTTTATCCTGTTGAAGACTCTGTGTGATTAAAACCAGAGTAAATCTTTCTTGAATATAAAAATCTTGCAGTGATTCTTGATTCTATATCCTAATTATATTTCACTTGTCAACGTTTTTATTCCAAGTTGTATTGTGCTTTACTAATTCCTTTTGCTTTTAACTATTTTAAAGTAGTGCAGATCACTTGTTAATTTCTTAAAACTGTTCTCTGAACACTGAAAAGCTAATTGAACCCAAATCAAGACACTTAGCATTTATCTGCTACAAGCACAAGTCACAGCATAGATACTCGTTTGCCTTTGAATACCAAACTCCATAACTTGCATCAGCCAGAATCATACCAAACAGACTCAAAGAGCTAACTACGGGTCGACTAGTATAGTTCATCGGAATAATTGGTTGGTCATTGCCTGAGGCTTACATCAATCTTATTTCTTCCCACTCTTCTTAAGACCAGCACCCCCGAAAGATCCCTTCTGAGCTGCCTTGGCCTTCAGTTCCTTCAGTGCCTTTTGCAAACAAAAGGATCATTGTGTGCAAGTGAGTGACCGTAGTTATTTCAATTCATCAGAACGAAAACAAAAGTACTCAGAGATGGGGATAAGGTTACTGTGCTCACCTTTTCCTCTTCCTTCTTTTTCTGAATATTTGCTAGATCTGTCTGTAGACACAGAAATAAATCATGAAAAATTAGTGTCTACAGAAACATCGAACAATCACAGTTTGCTTATCAGAGTTTCACTCTAACAAATTAAGGCCGAACTCTTACGAGCTTAAGTTATCATGATAAATTAGAGAGTTGTTCTGTGGGATACTGCTTATAATGGTGTTCAGAACTGTCCAGTTTCACACTTTCTGTGGGACAGCTTTATCCTAAAAATGTCCAAATAACACTCTGTTGTTAACACGCGTACAGACTTTAACCTTAAACCTGAGGCAATGTATACCAAATTAAAAAGTGCCCTAGTTTAACATGATTGGAACCTAACAAACACAAATCTAACTTGAATAAAATGGTAACTGAACACAACCTATCCTGAGAAAACACTCTCAACAGTTATTTTAATTTTTAAGGACAAGGAAGATATAAGAATTGGACTCAGGAGAGGCTAAGTTTTAACTTAGAAATTATAAATACTTACATTGAAGAGTAACAGCATATATCCACTTTAAAACCTTCCTGTTAGGTTAAATACGCCCAGGCTATTATATTAACAATTTCAGGAAATTCATAGGATCAATTAAAAAGATAGTCATAGTGCAGGGTGCAAGATGAAAGATTCCCTTGTATATAGATGACTAATATGAGATCTAAAAATTTATAATATTAGGTAATCACTGTTATGAAATAATGATTCTCTTAATGATTCCTCCCTTATCAACTATTCCTTCTATCTTTCCCCTTCCTTTTCCTTTTCCTTCCTTTTGTTGATCTACACAAAGGTTGTCATTTTAGTAAAATCAAAGATTTTCTCCCTTCTACCTGAGATCTAATTCATCTCCGCTTTGTAGTAGAATATTTTGATCTGATTCCGATCTTAAATTGATAGTCCTCAAATGATAAGTCGAAGGAGTTATATTGCAAACTAAGGCTTTCCAGAGATCCATCCAGATAAAAGGAATTGCCTCTCACTAAAGGCCCTAATTTATAGTAGCATAAGTATTCTCAAAACAAAACAATACTTTCTACTTCCAAAGGACTCTGAACTTACCTAATAGGGCCATTGTGCTTTAACAAGTAACTTAACTCAGAGCGCTCTAGAATTCAGTAAAAAGTTATTGAGACAAGACTAGCAGTGCATAAAAAGTCAAACTTGGACTCAATTAAACTGTATTAAGGAAATTAACATAACTTCTATTAAGTGCTCGAGTAACTTGCAACTTGCAACTTGCGAGCAAAGAGCTCTATATACATGGGAAATCAGACTGGACTCTCTCCACAAATTTCAGTTTTGTCTTCTAATCAGACATCTCATCTTCTTTCAACTTTTTTCTTTTTCGGACTCTCCACAAGATATAGCTATTTTGGACCATATCTTCTTAATTTCTAATCAGTTATCTCATCTTCTTTCAACTTTTTCTTTTTTAACACCATGTTTATGCTCTTATATCTTTGGTTAGTGAAATAGAAAAGACTGCATGTGAAATAAACTGATCATCACTTCACATAACTACTATGGGAATGTCTCACATTAGATCACCACCACCCCACTACATTATGCAGATGAAGTTGTTTAGGCAAAGCATACCCATACTGTTTAGATAGCGAACTGAAACCTGAGGAGAACTTCAGTAAAAGCTTCCAGATCACGCAATTTACACCCAAATCTCCTTATTAAAACCCAAAAGCAAAAGTTTCCAAGAAAGCTAAAAGGTCATCTTCCGAATCTAAAAAACTGTCACCTTAGCATCACAGATCCGAATACAGAATTTCGAGGCGCGTGAACCGATTTTTATATATTAAAAAAAATCGAGGAGGGCAATGATTAGAAAACGGGAGACTAAGATACCTCATCGTATTCCTTCTTATCGACCTTGGGCTGCTTCAAAGGCTTCGCCTTTCCACCTAAATCCACAAGAAAATAGCTAAGCCTCTAAGAATAAATAGATAGAGCGAGAGAGACATAGAGAGAAGTGGGGAACCTTGCTTGGACGACATGGTTGATGGAGAATTGAAGGTCGCAAGAAGGAGGTGGAGGAGAAGGAACCCTAAATTCCAAACCAAACGAAGGAAAAGAGAGGTTGGGAAAAGAGATGCAAAGATCTTAATTGAATTCCCAATTGCTGATCTTATATAGAGCGTGCGGAGCGGGCGAGAGCACGGACTCCAAATCCGACCCGGTTTGTGTTTGGTGCCTCTTGACCTAAACCCGACCCGCCACGGATTCGGTTTTCCTTCCCGAACTTTATTAGTTAATAAAGTTTCGCTCAAACATCGTGAACGTAGTTAATTTAATTATTCAATCTATATATCGAAAATAAATTACTTATAATTAATCTATGAGTTTATAATCTATTGAAAAAACTCTTATCTCAGATAAAGTGTTTCTACTTATAATATATCTTTTGATGACTTCCAACATTACTTGTTTAACTAAGTTTTTTCCACGTAATTTTTAAGATATCTAATAACAGTCGATGTGCAGGCCAGCAAACTCATGGATGATCAATAATTTTGGGAATTAATATTTACAAAGCAAGAATTATTGACAGAGTAATCATAAGTAAAATACTATACTTTTATATTACGTCTCTTTAAACCATATGACTACATAACAAACGTTGCACTGATAATATTATATTTCTCAATAATTTTAAAACATAATAAAAGATTGGTGCATCAAGTTCTCTCTGCCCAATAAATATAGAATTCATATCACTTCACCTTCATCTCTAGTTAAAATACTAGGAATGTATGTGGGATCTGGCACATTACTGCTCTTGAGCTCCATGTGGCTTAAGTTTTAATACTACTGTGTCTACCAACCACACAACAAGAGTAAAGAAGGTCAAAGTAGAAGCAGTGTAAATACATAGGTTACATGCATTTTTCTTTTAATTCTCTGACACATCTTAGACTGTGTCTGTCGTTTAAAAGAAAACAAGGGTGAGATAAATATTTATCAGAAAGGAAAGAGAATAATATATGGATGAACATTTGTACATGAGAATGGAGGCATCCTTCCAGAGGAGTACTTAGACTAAATTAGACCTCCTTGGAAGGTACCTTAATCTTCTCATTCTCATCTCTTATTAAAAGAAGAAAAAAAATTGTACATGATTCTCAGGTAAAACTCTAACACTAACTTTAATTATAGCCTATAATTATGTTAGTAGTTTTCTGGGTTCTTCCAAATCGATGAGATAGCAACTGACGTGTTTGAAACAAACCTATTTTAATATTCAATTTAGGATATTTGAGTTTGGGATGATCATAGATTATTACTTATTTTTATATGTACTCTTTCATTTTATTTTCTTTGGTATATATTGATCTTCAAAATTATGAAAAAACTTTTATTTTTCTAATGGCGTAAATAAAAAACATCACATGATCATTTTACTCTCATTTTTTCTATTTTTTTTCTCTAAAATAATGATAAAAATACTTCCTAGAGAGCTAAATATTGATTAGGCACACTAATATGTCATTTTTAAATATCAATTGGCTAATGGAAGCGACAGTTTTAAGGTTTTTTTTTTATAATTAAAGGAGTAGGGAAAAAAAATAGGAGAAGATATTGTGGAAATGGACAGCGATTTATAAGGTGTAATTATCTTTCAGTTTCTCAAAAGAGCCAGTTTGGTCAAATGCATCATTTATATATATCTCTCTCTCACTCAGAAGGAAACCAGTGAATGCTGTCGTTATCCACTGAGCCAAAAGTTGTATCAAAAATTAAAACCTGCTTCTCAATCAGCACAAGATAGCAGCAGCATCTTTTGGCAGCAGCAAACACTGCTACAAGTCCTCAAAACTGTAAACTTGAAACAGCATACGGACATTGCTATCACTGCCAAAAGACAAAGAAAGTTGGAACGAAAGTTGTTTTGGAGCCTCAGAACTACTTTTGAAGCATAGAAACCAACCACCCCAAGCATGCTCTCTGAGACCAGGCTTTAATAATCACAATCCCTCCTTTTACTCTTCTGAGCTCATAAGATGCTTTTATCTCTAGTTCTTGAAAAAAGAAAAAAAAAACTGCTCCTTTTCTCCAACTACTCTGCAAGTGATCAAAGAAAGCATCTGGTTGCAAAAAGATGGAACTTGGAGATACTAACATAGGAGCATAGAATTAATTTATACTTGCTTAAAAAGAGAGTGGAGAAGATCATTAGATCTAACACTATTTAATAAATAACACCATTAACAACAAAACGATGAAGAAGATTAGCTATAACATCTCTTCCTGTGCTAAAAAAAAAGAGTTACCAAGAAGGGGAGAAGCAGAGGGTATTGGACGAGGAGGAGGATGACGACGCCTGATTCGTTTCGGCGGCACTGACTGAAGCGCCGTAGGCATTACGTCGAACAGGTGCCAGCTTCTTCATCACCGTCAACGGCGGAGATTGATCGCTGTCTTCCTCCTCTTCTCCCAACCCCAGATGCGAAGGCGAAGTCTCCGGCGTCTCGAACGGAGTCGTATCGTCGTCTCTTCCACCGTTGACTCCGTCGTACACCGGATTGGAGATGTACACGAAGCGATCCGTGGCCACAGAGCTGACGGAAGCCGAGGAAGACGGCGGGATCGGGGAATGACACTGGAAATGCTTTAAGTCCGGCGCCGGGATCGGCGCAGCCGCGGCTTCTAGCTTGGGGATGGTGAGGAGGTAAGTGGTAGGAGCTTGCAAGACACCATGGGCGTAGAAAGGAAACTTCGAGACGGAACGAGTCGACGAGTCCTCTCGCCCCGCCTCCGTAACGCTCGTCGAATCTGGCGTCTCCGGGTCGAACCGGGGCCGACTTTCGCGGCAGAGGAGGCAGCAGAAGAGGTCGGCCAGGAGGGAGAGGATAAGGGTGAAGAAGAGGGCAAGGGTTAGTACTACGGCTAGCGTTGCCGCCATGGCCAGCTTCGTCATGCCTCTCATGGTTTAGTTTGTTAGTTGGATTGCAAGGGGGATAGAAGAGAGGGAGTGGGATTAGTTTAATATTGGCAAGTGTGAGGGAAGTGGAGGGGGAGATTTGGCGGGAAGTCGTCGTTTTCCGTTGACAAGGGAAGCGAGGTGGCTTCGAATCTTTAGGATTCCCAACCTACACTCGTCTCCTCCTCGTGCCATGGGAAAGCGATAGTGACTTTTTAAGGACCTCTTTGTCTTGTTTCACTATTGGTGTGGAAACTGGAAAGTGATGCAAACGTTAAACTTTGGAACTAAAGCACCGACGCAAATTAATTTTATTTTCTTTCAACCTAACATATCTAGTCAAAAGAATTTAGAAATGCAACAGAAAACAGAACATGTATACACTGACACACACATAATGCACTAGTCCTGGAGAGTAATTTTTCATAAGACATGGTAGATAAAATAAATAAACAATGTAGCAAAGAATATTACACCAAATAAAGTTGAAAGGAGAAAAATGATCATATATATGACCGACCCAAATAATATATAGGGCTACTGCCTTCTCGTTGTTGTTGTATTACGTCATACATTAGTATAACGGATACTTGAATTTCTAAGATATGGAGGAAAGAAAGAGAACGAAGGGCTTGTACTGCGGAGGCTCTAGCGTATATATGAATGCAAGAATGAAATTTGAAGGAAGAGATGCAAGTCACAAACATTCTAAGAGAATTTCATGCCTTCGTAAGTGCATTTATCCGGGCAGCCAGCTCATCATAGTCGGGCAATCTTGGATGCACGCGGTCACGGTTAAGAGCAAGCAAGTCGGGCCGCAACGAAGTAGCCCGAGCATGGCCTTTGCCGACTTCTGCTGGGCTAACAGGTTCTGCTGGAAGAGAAGCAGCTCGTTCACAAGGATGCAGAGAATCCTTTGGATGAGAACGGAGTTTGCTGTTATTATCATACTCTGCAATTCCACATTGTTCAGCGATATGATCGGGTTGACGGGGTCTAGTTCTTGTTCTTGTTTTTGCATCCTCATTTGTTGAGCTCTTCTTGCTGTAGTGTAGCAGGAGCTCATTCATCACTCTTTCCTCCTCGTCACACCCTGCATCATAGGTAGAAGTCTTGTTCCCATGCCTTCTTTGACCATTTGAGGTCCGATTAAAGAGCATGCCGTAATCAATAGCATTATCTTCCTCATTGCCCCGGGTCCTTCCATCACAATGATCATCACTAGTAGTACTATTCCACCTGCTTGTAGTTCTCCTCTGTCCACTTGGGGCTCGATTTGAGAGCTTGCCATGATCAGGAGCAATATCCACTTCACCATTCGTAGGATGTGGATAATGATCCACCACTTGACCATCAGAATTATCAGCATTGATAGCACTACTCAGCCTGCCTGTATGTCTTCTCCCGCCACTAGGGTTTTCGCTCACAAGCTTCTCATTGTCAACTGCTTTGTAATTGCTGTCGATGACTGGTGGTTTTGCAAACTTTCTCCTGACTGAAGCAGGCGTGGGCCTTTCATCACGAACTTTCAAAGTATATTTATCTTTGATACCCGTAGGCCTATCATCACCAGCAGAGCTTTGACTGGCTTGATCCACATGTGCTGATTCGGTGCTGACATTTGACTTGACATAAGGAGGAGCCCAGTTGACTGCTTTCTCATGGTTCACTGGTCTAGCTGGTGGCTGGTCTTGAACAGAAGGTTCCAATTCTGGGGCACTAGACAATCTCTCATAGGAGAACGCATTCTCATCCTCTTCCACAAAGTTTCCAATGTTAGTACCCTTGACTTTAGTGTATGGAGGGACCATATCAATGGTTTTATCACTCGATGATTTTGCTGAACCAACTCCCTGTTTCTCTATCCTAAAGTAACATAATCTGGCCTTTGATTTCCTGTCAGAGTCACGATCATCTTCATCCATTTCTGACCTATTATGAACGAAGCCATTCTTCTCGATATGCTCTCTATTTTCAGCTGCAGTATATTTGGTGTATGTAGGAAGCGTTTTGCTACTTTTATTTTCCAAAGGTTTCTTTGGACAAATTTCTTGCTCCTCTCGATCAATTGGATCCGACCTTTCTTGGACATTTAGCGTCCTGTTATGAGCTTGACCATCTTTGAGCTGATAATCTTTCTTGATTTCTTTGTGGCTGTATTTCGATTGTATGTTTAAAGTAGCCATATTCTTCAGTTCATTAGCAGTTATCTTCCTGGTCTTCTGAACTTGATCATCATTCGAAATCACATGATTATCTCTCGGCTCCAGCTGCCCTTGTCCCTTCCGACTGTCATCCTTACACCCAGTTGGCAGCATCGATGAAGGTCTTTTGTCTTTAGTAAAAGAAGTACCTATTTTAGGTTGATCCTGAAAAAAGAATTAGCGAGATGTTGACTAACTGAATGTATCTACAACTTCTATTGCACAAGACTTCTATCTAGCATGTCAATCAAACATAAATTGTTCCAAGCAAAAGAATTTCCTTCATAAAATGGGAAGCAACACTCATCTGTTGATGGAGGCCAACATCTAATTGAGATACTTACTGGTTTTGTTCCTGGAGGATTAGACAATTTCAGTTCAAGTGCCTTGTGGTCAAATCTAACAGACAACTCATCAGCAATATTTTGCATCATTTGCAACTTCTTCTCTTTCGAAAATGACTTTTTCTGAATCTTCTCAATGAACTGATCACAAAGGAATTAAAACAGTGAGACAATACAATATGTGGTTACATTAAAAATTAACACATGACTATCACCTCGGCATTGACAAATGATTCCATGTTATTCCCATATCTCTCGGTAAATACGTGTCTAAGATCGCATAATTCTGGCAGATCTGGAAACCTAGCAGCAGCAAAAATTATAGTTGAGACAGCTTCTGTTGCTTCCTGAGGACATTCCCTGTTAAAAGGACAATTCAAAAAGTTACATTGCTAGATTGACATTGAAATCTCCAGGTAAATATGAGAATAGATGAAAGAGCTTCATGAAAATTTGCATTCCAAACAACTGTTAAAAGAGATGCCTTGGTATAGTTTAAGTTCATTAAAGAAGTATCCTAGCATCAATATTTAGGCAAGCATAAACGAGTTATTAAAAAGGAGGAGGTTTGACAAAAGATTTTAACAAGAATGCAGTATATAGAAAATGCAATTGAACTTAAGAAACTTCATATTCCAAATGCCCAAATGAAAGTTGATATTTCCCCACAAAACTAGACAAGAAAGTTTATCCTTTCCTTACTAACTCTACATTACTTGAACTAAATTAATTCACAATTTTAACAAAAATGAACAATAGATTGAGTAGGGTCCTGTTTCTTTCACATTCACTTTGATAATCTTTTACCTAACTATATCCTAAACATTTCCTTGACTGTGACACAAACTTAACAAAATGCCTGTCCATGTTCATATAAGGAGGGAAAAAGAATCATATATGGGCAGTCTTAGTTACTACAAACTAATGGATGATCTTGTCCTGCAGACTGGAAAATACCTTCTCCATTCACTAGATGAACTAACATAAAGCGAATGGCCAGATATACATAATTATTGAATAATGACATTTTATATTGCTTCCACCAATATAAAGCTACAAAGACATGAATGCATGTTTACACGAAGTCAAGGATAATGGATAATGGATTGTCTATATGATCATTCTAAGTTGCAGATTATGGTTCAATAAAATCTCACCTTGGTGCAAGCTCAAGCAAATATTATATGCTAGAGCAACACAACTTGAAGTCCAAACATGAGAGCTTCGTGTACATATTATACCTAATGTAACTCCCTTATGGTGCTTGACAGCATTCAGCAATACTACAAAGATACTTAATACTAGAAACTATTCCAAAAGAAAAACCAAATGATCAAAGCATGATTGGTGCAGCTTGACAGTGACGACAGTAAAGCTGCTAATACCTCTGTTTTTGTAGGGACGAAAGCTGCTTCAATATACATTCACAGAACTGTTCGATCATATCATAGCAGGATGCTTGATTTATCTCAATAATAAGTGCTTCAATCTGTTTCTCAGAGAAAACGAATAAGTGCTACTTTATCATAAAAGGGTACTAAGATTATATTACACCTTGCTAGCAAAATTGGTGAAAAGTTTATTCAAACAAGATCACAAATGAACACCGAGCTTACACTTGAATAATCAGAATTGTAAGCTTTCGATTCATAAGATATCATAAAAGAACAATATTTTTGTCGATCAAAAGGCAAATTGACCCAATTAATTATAAATTGGCAATCATTCTATAAAGGTAACATTTGGCAATGCCTAATTACTGCAAAAAATCTATACCTAAAATGAATGTGGATAAAATATCCAATTCGCCCAATCTGTACATGATTGTTGGCTTGTTTCTATTTGCTTGAATGGTTACTTCCTCATTTTTCTAGATTGAAACATAACAAAATAAAACAGACAGGTAATATTATCACCCTTCCAAAAGCATTATTGTCGTGGCCATTCGCGAGGAGGTCAGCCACATCCTTCTTCAGAAACCTCAGCATTGCCTGCTTCTTCTTCCTAATTGGATCCACCCGCGATTTTACGCACTTGATCGCATGCTTGCTATATAAACCAAACCAAAACAAAAAAAACCAATTCAATTCATCACTTCTCCACTTCAAATTCCATTCAAACTACCATATTAAACAACACATTAAGAAGGAAACGGATTACACATTACCATTTGTTTGCAAACTTGGAACCAAACATGTTCCCCCTCTTCTCTCTCTCTCTCCTCTTCCTTTCTTCGTGTGTAATGGGAGGAAGAAGAGAAGAGAAGAGGAGAGGAGAGGAAGAGATGAATACAAAAGGTGGAGAAGTGGCTTCCACCATTGAAAGCAGAAGAGCAGGAGAAGCAAAAGAAAAGGAGGAGACGAGGAAAAGAAGGGAAAGAGGTGAGCTGGCCGGACAAATAGAAACAATTAATTAGTACAATAAATTCTCCATTAAAGGAGTAAGCTTAGGATTCCCATTTAATTAATTAGCTAAGACCTTTCTAAGTCTTCGCATATATTAGAAAAGCAGTTACACATTACACTCTCTCCACCTTCCCACCCATATACTATTAGTTTGTAAGAAAAATATATATTAATATATATATATATATATCCATAATTATATATTTCATTTTCTGAGCTGGCAATGACTTACCCAAAATCTTCCCCACACGTCGAGGTAACTCCAGGTGGCACGTAATACGAGACCTCTTTTCCGGCTCAAAATTTATTTCCTTATATACCCTTATGCTACTGGTGAATGACATTTGTAGGAACTAGGATGACGGTATTGTTGAGGGTAATATAGGAATTTCACAAGCTGGCCCAGCAGTCCGTCTTCGAAGGAGAGAATATAGAGATACGAAATCCACCTATGAACGTGAGGCGTGGGGAGAGAGGTGGGACCCAAAGGCGCGGGGGAGGATAAGGACAAGCGTGCAACGATGGTCAAAATGGATAACTTCTGGTCAAAAGTCTCCTAAACTGTTAAGTTTATAAGCAACCACCAGTGGATTTTAGGTGGCTTTGTGTTCGCACACAAGTGACATTTATTAATAAATTAATTTTTTTAAAATATATTTTGTAAGTAAATATTTACTTGTATATATTTTGACTAAATATTATATAAGATAAGTTATGTAATAACTTATATATAAAATTTTATTGTAGGTGAAAAATGTGCGATAAAATTATACTCAGTATTATAAGTAAGATTTTTATTATAAGTTATAAACTTATTTACAGTTTGATAATTATATATATATATATATATATTCTTACATAAATTTATCCAAAGTAATTATTACGTTTTATAACTATATGATAAAATATAAATATACTTAATTTATATTAGAAATGTGCATAAAATTATCAGTTAAAATAAATTATACACAAATCAAAGGAAGCATAAAATTGTTACAAAAATATTACAACGAGTGTCTACAAGTTTGACCCATTATATAGCAAAGATCAAGATTATAATTAGAAAGGTAGTATATTGTCAAGTACACTTATGCATGGCTCATATATATAATTCTAATATAAAATATGTGATGGGATAAATATATTTTTTTTATGATTTAAAACCTCGAAGGCTAGATATGGGTTGAAGAAAAGATCAATCATTCTTTGATACAAAGGTATTTAAGCTTTAGCTAATATAGTAAACTGACTATTTTAAATTTTAAACCATATGTATTGTCAAATTATTATCCGAAATTAAATGTCATTAAGACCTACTTCAAGTCGTCGCGCTGCTAAGTTGATCATCTAAGCCAACTGCTCCGCTGAACTATTATTCTATTAACTAAGTCAGTCATTGAGTTAAACTACTAAACTACTAAAACTACTAAATATATTTCTCTGCAATAATTATTTGAGGTTGAAGTTAATCCATAACTTCTTTGCTCAAGCCCAAATTCATAAACACTCAGCCCAAAAAGCCTACAAAGGTGATGGCATTAATAAGATTCAACTGGACTAGCACTCTAGCGGTTCACCAATTGCAACGTTGTTTTCAGGATCCGGATCGGATATTAGTAAGTCATATTCGAAAACCAATAGTGAACTTAATTACCATATCCACTAAGTGCGACTATTATACTAAACGAATATGCTCGTATTTATTTATTTAGTATGTAAGAACTTGTGATATAATTACTGAAATACACAGAATATGTATATATATATATATATATATGCAAGCTAGATTAGATATTCATATAAAGTATAAAAAAATCATTATATCAATATTTTCATAATATTTTAACTAAAGAATATGTGAATATTGATTCAGATACTATCATTCAATTCATATTCATGTCCACATATATTATCCTGATATGAATACGAACTTAGATATCAAGTCAGATATAAATCTTTTAACCTATATCCAGAAAACTCGGATGCAATCATTCTGACTAGTTTTCACCCCTAGTTATAACCGATGTGTTCAAATTTGTTTTTACTTGAGATATGCACACTGGTTAATAACTATAGATGCACTACATCATCACTATAGCCCGGCGAATGAGTTTAATTCTTTCTCTCTGTAGATATTTGGCTTGAGATTCATTTTTCACTAAAATGTTATATGCATATAACTTGGACACCATTTTGGCTCAATTATTTAACATATATATCAAGAACATTCTATCTTACTCATGTAAAGATTGTTCAATAAGCAATATTTGGGTTACCAATCTAAATCGAATTACGTTGGATGATTTCACGTCCAAGTCTTGTATTATCTTCTAGGTAGTGCTTTATGTTACTGTGTGCTCTCTTCTTTCTTTTTCTCACCCAGCCGCTCTAAGTCCCTTCCTAATTCTCCTCCTTCCGCTCCCACCGTTGCAAGATTTCTCCTCCTCCGCCCTCATCTGTCTCTCGTCGCTGTTGTTGTCATCATCAAAGTAGTCATCAGACCTATTTTATCCTTTCTTTTTTTCCCCTTTTATGTTTGTTGTTGTCCGGTGTAGGATTTTGTAGTGGTGTGCTTCAAAAATAATCAAGAACCGCAGGAGTTGTCATAGAGTTTCTGGAGTTATCCCAGAGTTTGGGTTTGTTTTTCATGTTGTTGATGTTCCAGAATAGTGAGATTTGTTCAAACTATATCTCTTTTTTTTCTTTTCCAATCTATATAGATGATATATAAAGATATCCACGAGGCTTCTGATGTGTGGACTAACTTAACTAAGCCTTTGGAATTGGACGTGAGAATTGTAACAAAGATAACGAACTGGGTGGGTCTGAAAGGAATCAAAACGTTACCACCACCACCACAGACTTAAAAGCTAGATTTTGATATTATTTTGTGGGCAGGAGGGAGGGGAAAAAGAACAAAGAAAGCGTGTGGGTTTAAAATAACGACCATTGGAAGACAGAAGAAGAAGAAGAAGAAGAAGACATCTTGCTTCAGACTTGCAGCCATTCTTTCTTATGGAGGAAACTTAGAATCTCTCCCCACCACACCACTCACTCCCCAATTCCATCCCTTATCATCATCTACTTAAGAAGATTCCAAAGTCCACACGCATTTTGGTGTGGGATAGGACTGATAAAGATGAGTCAATCAGATACGTGTCCAAGTTCAATTGGCTTGATGGCTTGCAACTTCTTGAACAAGTTGTGGGTGATGTTGAGCACTAATTTGTGTGTACATGAGTTAACAAGTCACTATATATACAACATGGGATATAAGTCTAATAGAGTTTGCTTTATTTTTTTGATTGGCATACAAAAGTCTAGGCTGATTGATTTGATATTTATGCGATTAATTATTCCACATCGTATCCAAGCACTATGTAATCGACCATAATTAGCATGTCGAACTGAATTATAAACTAGGGGGGGTATATTGAATCATCTATTGGTTGCTTTCAATTAGACGTATAAAAAGAATAATACTGTAAGTCAATTGGAACTTGTCACGTACATGATCTGTAGAAAATTCCAATTTTGATTTATAGAGAATCTGAGGGTACGAATGATATATCAAAGATATAAGTCGAATATAATCAGATATTTGTGGACCAATGAAAAATAAATATACTAAACAAATGAAAGTATAAAACTCTCTGTTTTATGAGCAAAAGAGAAGCTTATTACCGAAAGAGAGAGATATAGAGGCAGTGAAACTTTCCACCTCTCTCGAAAGAATGGCTTCAGGTGGTGCCTTGGTGATCAAGCCCCCCAAGAGTGAAGGAAACAAGAAGGAAGTTGGAACAAAGCCGTCGGCTTCGCCGAAGGGAGGCGGCGGCCAGTGCCTTTGCTCGCCGACGACGCACCAGGGCTCGTTCCGATGCCGGTTTCATCGCTCGGTCTCGTCGACGTTCCGGCGTTCAAAGTCTATGCCATCCAAGTCCACTGCGCCAGTTGTTACCAAGCCCCTAGAGACTGCTTAGGACTAGAATTTAAGCACTTCGTCTTACTTTGTGTTCTTCTAGTCTTCTTTTTACGTACTGCTGAGGAACTTTTCAAGCATGTCCTTTGTCTGCATACTTGTGTATTTGCCTCTATAAAGGGGTGCTTGTGAATAGACCCAATTAAGAGTATTCTTCTTCTTCTCTCTGCATCTATTATTAGGTGGATCATGTAACGATCACAACATACTGCTCATACGTAGTTTCTCTTTGATTCCACAAGGAGACTTTTTTCCTTCACTGTTTAGAAAATTATAGCCATATCTATTCCCAAAAAAGAGAAGATTTTGCAGCAGATTCTTTTAATATTTGATCAAGGTGATCGAAGCTCGCTGTTATTTTATTCCTTTTCCCTGTCAAAAAGATCGCTGTTCTCTGTTGTTAGAATACAAACTATTAAAACAGTCATTAGCAGACTGAAAGTTTAGCTAAAAAGGAAACATAAACAAGATATCCACAAGCCGAAGGAGTTCAACAAACGTGAAAAATCTCAAAATTACATGATCATCCTCCTAATATTTACAGAAAAGAGCAGCAAGATTAAGTGCACATCAAGATGATTCCTGAGGAACCATATTCTGCAACTCATTGTCCAGCATCAAGGCTGATTCCCGGATGACTCGAAGAATATCGGTGAGGGCGATGAGGCCCAAGATCAATCCCTGGTGATCAACAACCCACACCCTGTGCACATGGTTCGCCACGGCCTTCTCAATAACCACAGAAAGGCTGGTCTCCTTGAAGCATGTCACAAGCTTCTTCTCTCGAGGGTTTGTATAGCCGCTGCCAACGGAATCCTCGCTGGCCCTCTCTAGCACCATGTCTTTGAACTCTGTGACACTGACGGAGAGCCATGATTGCATTAGAGCAATAGGGCATCCCCGTAAATCCGTTGCGGAGAATGTCTCTACTAGCTTCTTTCCTTTGCCCTGCAACACAAGAAGGATAAGAACAAGCTAATCTGCAGAACAGGGCATCATGTTCCTATAGTTCTGAATTGAAACCTTGAATTATGTTTCACTCAATTTTTCTTTTTATATCATAAAAGGTATATATATATATAACATTACGATGCCAGCAGATTAGATGCTACTCTTTTTCGAGAGAATAGGTGCTAAAGAGCTTTATCTAAATTCTAGTGGCATACTGAATTAATTCTTCAATGAGAAGAATAAACGTGGCTAGACCTTTTATAGAAATATAACAAAGCTATAGGACCTACTAAAATGGAGTCAAAGGAAGGCAAAATGAGTAATCTAATTACAATTAGATGTTGGAATTCACTGCCAGATATACAGAACTCTTGTGATAGCAGTCCTGTAAAAGCTCCATTGCCACAGAAATCAGAACAGTTAGAACATAGGAAGGCAACTGTAAGGGGGACAACATACAGAAGAACAATAGCCAATGCAAGTGGAATAAAGCCTTCCTACCTCCATAACAAAGATATAAAGTGAATGCCCACATACTGCACTTGTACTAGTCAAACAAAATTTGACTAGCATCAGAAGATCAGGATGAGGAGGGCTCATATTTCTGTTCTACTAAATTCTAATCAAAGGATGATCTCATACCGTAGAGAATGTTAGAATATAAAAATATAAAAACCACCATTTTCTAACATTTACGCTTTAGAGTATAGTTACCGAGTTAACAGAGGAAAATAAAAAAGGCCAGATAGTGACAAGAAGAATTCTCTTATGATGTTGATAACAATATGAAATTTCTATCAACTAAAACAAGAGAAGGAAAACAGACAAAATAAAATATCAACTCACATCTAGAAGCAGTTGACCATCTTCAGGAGCTTCAACGACAGGAACTGCATTTAAGGAAGCAGCTCTCATGAACTTGATGACTTCTATAACCTTGGTATACTTGGTCACAGCAAATACATTCACATTGATCGCTCCTAACTCCTGGACGCTATATGGTATGATGTCCTTCAGCTCATGACTGTTTTCCCTCAAGAAACTCAAAACATCCATCTGGGTGAGCATTCTATAACCAGGTGAAGCCTCAACAAGTTCGGCAGTGATCACATGATCTGCTTGGCTTTCAACTGGAACCAATGCGCGGTGTACTCCTTTGCTAAATGCTTCCATACAGTCCAAAATGCTGCAGATAGAACAATCTCACGTTTTTTACATGTAAAAGAATAAGAAACACATCATGTAAAATTTCAGTATATTCGTTAAAAAGATTTGTTCTTAGTCTTCCGCATTTGCTCTGTTCAATCAAGTCCTCAAATTTTAACGGGGAAAAACTACAGTTAGCACCAGATGTATCTCTTGGACATTTTTACTAACGAGCATCTAACCTGCTTCTACAATGATATCAAAAAGGAAGTAAAAAAAAGGAAAAGGGAAGGATCGAAACACCTGGTTTGGGGATTCAATGTCCACAAGCTGAGCCCTTCCAGGGAATGCCCAATGACCGACGAAACCGGCACCGCCATCCTCGCGTCCAAATCCACGTCCTCCTTCTCCTTGGCCTCCTCCACGCCCTTCTCCTCCGCAATATGGACGAGAACGTCGAGCATGGTGAGCATGCCGATGTAGTGCTTGCGGACGGCGCCGGTGGCGGGGTCGGACTCGAGGATCATGGACCCGCCGGCCCCGATCCAGTGGCCGGGAGGGGCGGCGACGGGGACGGCGACGACGTGGTTGGCGAGGAGAGCGTTGACGGCGTGGGCGAGGGAGGCGGTGTAGGGCACTTCGACGAGGCGGCGCTTGTCACGGATCAGGTCGCGGATCCGACGATCGCGGAGCCAGCCGTAAGGGCCGTGGCGAGTCTTCTTGGCTCTTCCTCCTCCTCTTGCGGTGTTCAGTGGTGTCTCCATTTCTTCTTCTTGGCGAGGGACGGAGCGATGCAAGTGTCGTGGCAGTAGAAGGGGAAGGTTCGAAAGGATGGGGATGAGGGAGAAGAGTGGGGTACGTGGCGGAAGAAGTAGCTGCATGCTTGGAACTTGGGATGCTCTGATGACCGACGCCCATCGGTTGGCTTCGCGTGGCAGCCTTTGCAATACTAATCTGTGGATTGATGTAAATACTGGGGGTGAATCTCTGGAGAAGTCCAATGATGACAGAGCACAGTTTTGTTTCTTTGTTTATTTCTGACGAAAAGGACAGTTTGTGGATTAGGCCGTAAGCCCGTAAGAGATAAGCTCAAGGAGATTCACTGGAGACTCCAGTGATAACAAGCACCATAAATCCATAATATATAAATCAGGGTTCACCTCTGAAATAAAAAATAAGGCTACTATGGTATAAGCTTTCTTATAAACAATCATTTATATTTATACTAGTATAATATTACTCACTTCTCTCTTATCTTCTTTAATCTAATAATTTTATATTTATTAATTACTATTTTACTCGAAAAGTATCACTCCAAGTAACTATATCATTTCAATCACTTACTGTTCTTTTTTTTTCTCTCTTCTTCTTACCATTTGTTATAAAAATTATTTTAATTATTTACTAAACTATTATTTTAATTTTATATTACATTATGTATAATTATTATAGATTACACTAATTTATAATTAAATATTAGAATAAATTGTACCGATATAAGCTCTCTTTTACTAGTATAAAAAATTAGAGTAATTATATTAGTATTGGCCAACAAGGTACATCAAATTTGTGCCACAGAGTTCTTCGAGCAGTCCAATTCGAAGTATTTTCATTAGCTTGGGATAAATTCACAATGTATACGCGTGCAAAAAGTAAAGTATTTTGTTAATACAGTGAGAGCTCGTCAAATAGAAAGATGGTCACAACTTACAACCTTACTATTGTTACCAGACCCTCACCACATTGAAACATTTGAACATTCTAGTTTGGATAATTGCAACAGTAACCTCTTCAGACTTCTATTGTGGTCAGCCCAATAGCTGAATTTGTTCTGCAAAGGCAGCGATTTTGATCTAACTATATGCACAGATGGTAACTTTCCTGTCCAGAGATGGTATGTATCTTTCAGTTTCTTCTCTTGTTCGTCTTTGAGGTTCTTCTGCTCTTTGGAGTAACAGGCTGCGGTGATGGAACTGGAAGCAGCGTACCATCTCGGATATCATCAGCATCTGCCATCTTATCAATTGCCTTCTGTGCCTCAATCCACACAGTGAAATCTCTTATCTGCAGATAACAGGAAAAAAGGTGCAAGAATTAGCCAAATTGTTGTATGTTTATTTAAGAAAGATTCTAGATACCTGTTCTTCCAGATCATTAATCGTTTCGTCCTTCTGTTTCAACGTTGCTCTTTCCCTACAGATAACACACATAAGAACAGGGCAAAATTTTCCTTTTGTCCAAAAAAGAAAACACAAGCACAGATAAGAATTCATATTTGAGGTGATAGAAATTAGAAATAGTTGTTTTGAGGGAAAAAAAAGTGAAAAGCATGACTGAGCAAAGATCCAAATAACCTAATGGGCAAATAACTCTTAATGAAACCATCATTTATAAAGTAAATGACTTCCCCCATTTCTAGGTTATGCCGTTCACAGTGGGACAGTAATTCCGAAGAAAATTTTAACAAATTTATATCAAACCAACACTCGTTAGCTTACTTGTGTATTGCTAATGTCGAATCATAAATCCACCTTTTGGCACGAATCTTAGCAAGCTATAAGCATTTATAATTACAGAGGAAAAAACATACTTCTCCTCAACTTCCTTGAGCTTTTCACGCCAAATATTCTGACTCCTCATAAGATCGTCATTTATCTGAGAAAAAAACAAAAGCATTCTATATGAGGGAAATGTACAAAAACAAATAATCACAAGCAGTGAAGAAACAGTCAATCATCTGCAAGCTCAAAAAAAGGCCTGATCAAACAAACTGAGCTTACTTCTGCAACTTCTTTTTTCTTCTTGGTTACATTTTCAAGCTTAAGCTGGATATCTTGCAGTTTCATGTTAACAGCTTTCTCCACAGCTTCAGAAATGCACTTTACCCTTTTCTCTTTTGCCTCCAGAAGTAGGCCTTCATAATACTGTGAATTAACCAAAAGTTATGCTAAGTTGCTAGAGTATGTAGAATAACAACATTTGCTACTTAGGTTAAATTCAAGTTTCATAACTTTATCATCAAGTTTAGTTCAAATATAAGAATAAGATATAGCAGACAAAGTTACAGATGCTTGCTGAAACAAGGTAAAACACAATAAAATCGAAGAGAACAAAATTATACCTCTCTTTGATTTTCAAGTTGGCTTGCAAGCAGGTGGTTGTACTCATCAAAAATCTATTGCAATATTCACATATAATTAATAAAAGAAACTAAAGAAGTGACACACAGTAAGAAAATGAAACGTGTGTACAAATAATTTCATCAATGGTATCTAAAAGGAAGACTTCGCAAACTCTTACTGCCTCGACTTTGCTGCTCATTAAAGCTCCATTGATTCCAGAGTCATCACAGCACATGCAAGTTACACACTTGTCACCAACAACTCTACATTTTGACCGCAACTTGACTAGCTTGTCATCACTTTTGGATTGATTCAGTCGATGAACATAACTATCACCAACATAGTCCCAGACCCGCTGTGTTTCCAGATCAAGGGAATAGCAATGCTGAGTATCTTTCCAATGTCTAATGGCATGACCTTCTTTATATCTACAATAAAATATTTCATGATGCTTGTTAGAGCAGCTAGTAAATGTCATAAAAATAACAGCAATTAAAAGGACTATAGTATATAGCTATCCATAATTGATCATGTATAAGAGATTAATCAGTATACCTTCCACATCCAACAAAACCACAAATCACACAGATCCAGAGATTTTCAGAAGTATCACAAATTGAGCATGTTGGTTTGTCAGCATGCCTCTGACAGAATAGGCAAACCTGAAATGAGAAATGTAAATACAACCTGTTATAAGTCCTTGAGACTCATGATATGCAACTAAAAAGGTAAACAAGCCATCCATGATAGATTCTGATTAACAGGTCCCAAATTCATATTTTCATACTAAAAGACAGAAGAAACATAACTCATCACCAAAACTGAATCTGATCAGGTATTCTGAAAATGTCTACCCTACCTTCTCTGACTGTGATCACGTCTCATGCAACTCAAAATATCTATTCCATGATAAATCAACAAAACTTTGGATACTTACTCTCTTTATATACAAGTGTTAAAGAGTGTTGGTTGCCTCTTTCTACATCATATTGCTAGCATATATTAAATTATATAATATAAAGAATCAATAAGTATCAGATAATAACTAATGATGAATGCCTTTCCTTCTACTGAAATCACTTCAGTCTAGCAAATTTTGGATGATAATCTTATCACTCCACTTGTCCTTCTACTCATACGCAATATAAAGTATAAGCATTAACTCAGTTCCTTTTCTATAGTTTTTCACACCATACAGTTTTCTGAACAATCTTATAAGGAAAACATAAATGTCCAGATGACTCTTCTTTTCTCAACTTAAACATCCTAAAGTCATGTGAACAGCAAGAATAAGAATTTTTAATAATGATGTGAGACAGCAACGATAACATTAAAATGGAAATTCTCTTGTTTCATACCCATAAACAAATGGTACTCAATAATTCCCAAGGAAGCAATTACCGGGCAAGATGAATTCACCCATTCTGAAACACATGAGCATTGAAATGAATGGTCGCAAGTAGTAGCAAGGATCCCACTGATGTCTTGGTCCAATCTCTCTAAACCATTAAATGTAGAAAAAGAGGAGGAAAATATAAATCAGTTGTACAAGAAATTACTTTGACCCAAAATAGGAGCGAATATGCCAGCCAAATAGATTATCCTGGAATCAATATGATAGCAACGGAACAGATTCTTCAGAAATATGTGGATATTAGACATACTAAATAGACAGGACAAGCAGATAAGATAGTAAGAACTTAAAATAGCAACTTAGATTTGTCTATATTCTGTGGAACAGAAATGTAAATTTCTCATTGCTTTCAGAAATTAGGGTAATATAATCTTGAACTGCCACTGATATTCAGAAAATCGTTTCAGTAAAATTATATAACTCCTAGCTAGCAATTAAAACTGAGGTGAGAAGGTTCACCGATACAAACAGGACATGTGGGCAGCTCGGTGGATCCAGCCGGTGGAGTAGCCGCAATATCTGTAGACCCAGTATACTCCACCGAGGCTAAAAAGAGGACATGACAAACCTCTCCCTGCAATGCCAAACAAGCACATCCACATCAATAGCAAGACGTAGCAAATCAACCCAGACAAGTCACCCTAATACTATAGTTCCAAACCTCAGAAGAAGAGAATCGCCAGCCATTGAGATCAAGATAGAACCCATCGGCACTCTTTTGATCATCGAACTCAACCAGCACACTGTACCTGTCCTCCATCCCATCATTCCTGTAATCCCACCATCAAATTCTCTCCAATTACAACAATTGCCAATCGGATATCGCTATTTCCTATAAAACTTCGAAGTTTAGCAAACTTACCTAACGACGCGGATCTCCGAAGACCTGTCCACATAGGGCCCGCAGAACCGAACGAAATCCTCCGGCGAGAGACAGCTAGGAACAGCGAGGACGAAGAGAAGCGTCCCACGCCCAGGCTGTAAAAACAAGAATAACACCTCAAATCAGAAACATAAGCATTACGAGAACGGAAAAAGAGGAAACCAAGAAGGAGTTATTTTACGGGGAGAAGGGAATCCGGTTGGGGATTGGAGGAAGAAGACGAGGAGGAAGAGGTGGAGGGGGGAGAAGAGTTGCGATAGAGATGGACGATGCCGCGAATGAGTTGGATCGTAGGGTTAGGGTTCCGGGATGCGGCGGCGCTGCTACTTCCAGCGACCTCGAGGGGTTCTCCGGCGGCGCGTTCCACATCGGGGGCGACGTGATGGGTGGCACTGATGTGGCTGCTGCTGCTTCCTTCATCCGGGAGAGGGGAGTCGACGGAGTGGATTCGGAGGCTGAACATTTTCGAGGTGGTTTTTGCAAAATGTCTCATAAACTGATCAACATTCTGCCTATAGCTATGTCCAATATCGGACAATAACTTTTGGATCAAGCTTAGCCCGGCCCAGGAAGTGGGCCCAATACTTAGGCCCTATTTGATGGAGTGAATCCAAAGCCTCGTTGAGGTTTATTTTGTTCTTATGTACATGGCTAGAAAGATATCTATTAGCAAACACCAAAATAAAAAGAATAAAAAAAATCCTAGATTATATATATCTGGCCTCTTGGAAATATATGATATAAAAATTATTATTTTCTAACAACCTAAGCTTTTAGAATAATTATTGAGTTAACATAGTATCATAATAGAGTTTCCGAGTTAGAATCACGTCGAATTTATTTATCATTTAAAAAAAATAAAATCTTCATCTATTTAAATCAAGTCTATTTCTTAAGGTCATTAATAATTTTTAGCACAAAAGTGATAAGGCGTGTTAGAATATAATGTATAAAAACTACTTTTATTAATAGTTTTATTTATTTTCAACTAATTAGAGAGATTAATCAGTTGCGCATTGTTTAGCAAACCTAGGCTCACGATTTCTCTTTTGGCGTTGTTCTAGACACTCAATTTTTTAGATATTTTGTATAGGAACACGCAGAATATCTCCCTTTGCTCCCTTTTTGAGATAATATAATTGTTTTTCTATAATAAAAATATATAATTTAGTTGAGTCAAATATCCTCTAAGATTATACATTTTAATAACTACGCTTCAGAAAAACGGTATAACATTTCATTCAAGAGTTAAAAAGATAATAGTTAATTTAGTAGTTAAATAGGTACTAACTAATATTGGATAACTATATGTTAGTATTACATATTAAAACCAGACTAGTAGGGCACTTTTCTCATAAAAATTTAACAAACTAAAAGTTATTTTAATTAGTATTATGTGTTAGTACTTCATCCATCAACTAAAGGGTATTTGATCAATTGGTGTAAATTATCATCAAATTTCAAAGTAATTTCACTATTCTCCTCTATTTTAATATAAATGTCACATCACATTAAATATAATAATTACACTACTGTACCGATTTAAATGCAAAAAACTTTCTTATGGAAATTTAATAAATTAGTATAACTAAATTAGTTTGGAAGTTATTCTACAATCAAAATCAAAAGCGATAAGTCTTCTCATGAATAGTAGATTGCGGATAGCTCTCCTATGAATTCATTATCCACGCATAGCTTATTATACAACTACTATGAACTGATTATGGGTATAAATAAGTTAGGTGCTTATGTTTAGGCTCTGTTTAAGATAAATTTTGAGCCAAATTATTTATTTATGATTAGCTCTATTTAAATTTATCGGACTCAGGCTCGGCTCGAATTTAATTTGGAATAACAAAGCCTAGCATGAGCAAAGCTAAAGCTGCATGTTTATTTTGACAGTCTGTTGACTAGGCCTTAAAAACAAGAACCACCCTCGTACGTAGCTCTTTTTCTGACATTCTTCTAACTTCAACAGCCCACATTAAAGACCTCTGCCGACCAGCTAAGGTGTTGGACAAAAAGATTCGGCTCTTTGCTCCTTCCACTGCAAGCATACAAGTATAGAACTTGCAGCTAGCAAAGGCATGCACATAACCTACACATGAAGCTTCCATCCAAAGCCTTTCTATTTTACTTGATATATATATATATATACATATATATATATATATATATATTCTAAACAGCACTCATGACACTATCTTAAATGTAGATAAATATGTATCGAATCCGCCTGTACACAAGCAATTAAAATTAAAAAAAGTTCTGCCACAATTTTAAATTTTAAACCCAAGATACGTCTCTGGCTCTAGAATCATACGAACTCTAATTAATATCTGCGTGCATGCATGAATCCTCGCCGACGATGGAATTATAATTGATAATAAGTTGTAAGAATCCACGTACCATGAACCACATAGAACGGTCTCCTGAAGCAAAGCCATGGGACCTCGACAGGTAGCTGTAATGGCTATTTAATATTTCTTCTAAAGTAGAAGCCAATGGCAGTGCCTTTTGTCTCTCTTACCCTTGGAACCAAGTGTTTTAGAATTTATACATAGATTAATGTGATCGTGTACGTCAAGGGAAACACCCACGGGGACAAAGACAAACGCCATGCACGAGGAATTCGCTGTGCCCGAGGGAGTTGTTCCCTTCTACTAGATCTTATATCCTTTTTGTCTTTTAATCATGAAACTTATAGACTCTCTCTCTCTCTCTATATATATATGAGTAGTAACTAATTGGAAGATAATTAGAAATTGTTGGCAGAGGTAAATAGGATGGCATATTTGGGGCTTCGAGATCCTTTACTTTACTATGGGACTCTGACGGCCTTACTAGTGCCATGCTCATGGGATGCATCTCGAGGATAAAATAATCAAATGCTAGCTACTCTTCTTAGGAAAAAAAGAAAAAAAAAAGAAGGATATATTTGAGTCATGTCATGTCGGATTATGACAAGGAGTCAAGATTTAGGAGAACTAGATTGTAGTTGTAGAGGTATTTAATAATAACTATATCATCAAGTTTTTTCTACTTGAGGAAATCACTAGAAAGAATGCAGGATAATACAAAGAAAATGATAAGTAAATTATCGATATTTCGTACTGCGAAAATATATGGTATGATATTGTATTGATGAACAGTGTACATCTCATCTAGACACACGATTACAGATCAGATAATAAAGAAAAAATAACTAGGGCTTAACAAGGTTCCAACCAATGGATGGCCGCTAGATATTATGTCCGACAACTATTTAACCTGAAAAAAAACAACTAGGGCTTAACTTAAGAACGCATCAGAGTTCTAAGCAAATTGATCTATTTAACAAAGATGATTAATTAAATATGGATAATGGGATTTACTATAAATTGATAATAATAATTAGTGGAATGTTAATTTAAGGTAAGTTATTTTAAATTACTTTTAAAAAATATGTTAGGCGTCGGTACGGCTATACTAGCTCTACTTGATTAATAAATGTAAGAATTATGAAATTGACCTACTCAAACCTATAGTGAACGTCAGTAAAATTATTTAACTATAGTGATAGAAATATTGTGCTTATGCTTTTTATTACGTTCCTTATCGAGGTGGACTCCTTACCCTATGAAGATTATCCTATGGCATAGTTACAGCTAGTATTGCAACGTCAAGCAAGTAAAACTTATATAATCTAGGAGTAATGTAAAGAATACAATACCTTAAATCCACATCATACATGTGCATACGCTTTCTTATTGTCAGTAATGCATATTGTGCATGCCAATTTTATTTGATGTTTAGTAAGATTACGTGTATTATGATTTCTATGCATATCTGTTGGGCATGATCATGTATGATAGCATGCAATACATAATAATAAAGTATGTTTCATTATGCTTATTGTGTTGTATAATATCTTGCCATTTGCACACTTGCACGATCATAAAGTGAGTGACTTTTACATCTCAATAGTACATAACACCTCTCCAGCCAAAGTTAGGGGCAAGGGATATTATTATATTTTTATATTATGGCCCACGTTTGAGGTCTGAGTTTGTTGATCACAGACAGTCATTTCGCTGAGCAATAGATAATTTACTTTCAATTGACGAGAGTCAAACCTTTTAGGGTGTTTAAATTAGAAAGTGAATGGTAGAATGACGTAGACCTAGCAGTACCCAATGATGTAGGGTGAGGGAGTCCGTGAGTGGCGACTCATAATTTTCGTGTTGTGGTATAATGATATGGAGCCGAAGGCTCGGATGATAATATCGATGTGCAATACTGACCTATGTGATTGATTTACGATTGAGATCTATAGTTTACGGTGGTAGACAATCAGTCATGTTGTTCGTCGGGTGATAAGCTAGCTATTCTACCGCTAGGATTTATCCTCACTTATGGGTATTATATAGTTAGGTGTGAATACTGATGTGGCCTACGAGCGTAGCTTTATATGAGCATGAGTTACAGACCTAATGGTCTGAAGTGATGCTTATTACGTGGTGAAGTGTTAACTTGGCTTATGGGCGGAGCTCAATATGAGCTTGAGTTTGAGAACTCGATAGTCTAGATTGATGCATGTCGTGTTGTAGATTGCTAATGCATATCCGCATTAGATAAATATGATGAGTAAGTAGTGTGAATGCATTCATTTTGATCATGACATGCATATTCATATTTAACTACTATTACATATTTACTTATACTACTTTTAGACCGTAGAAATGTATACTTGGGGGCTTTATGCTCATCACTTTTGGTGAAAATATTTTTATATCGGTAGATGACTTGGAGCTTGTGAAAAATCTGACGAAAACTAGTTTTAGTTTTTTTTCTTATTATATTTTATTCATGTAAATTAAGTTTGGTGGCTCATAGCCCTTGCATGGGTGTTAAGATTTTTTTTATAGATATGTATTTTTGAACTTATTATGACCTTTGGTGTTATAAGTTTTTTTTTGTTTGTTTTATTTATTAAAATGTGAGTTTTCTCTTATATATTATGTTGAAATATTGACCAATAAGTTACATACAAGAATTCTACCCATGTGAGGGACACGTGTATAGTGGTAGGTGTTATATAAATCATCTAGTCCAAAGTTTCTCACGCATGCATGCCATAATTTTATAAGGTTTTAATGCAACCAGCTAATTAGTTTCTATTAAGACTAATCATAAGTTAAGATAATAGGGATAGTCTTCTCTAATATATATATATAAGTCAGACAAATTACTAACCCTTTTAAAAAACAAATCATAATAAATTCGAATCATACATACATACATATGTGACAGTCCGATGTAGAATACCAATGAAATCAAACTCATAAATCTTGACCACAAGCAGGTGAAGCACAATAATCACTGAGCTAGGGATTGAATCCTGGCCCCACTTGGATATTATTAATTTGCATGAGTTCAGATTCCCTCGGTCTCCGAGCCCAACTAATTAATCCACAAGAAAGTGGAAACATACCCACATGACTCTACGACTGACTGGCTCAGAGAAGGAAATTACTAGAGAAGTAGCAGAGTTACTATCTCCCACACTAATTTGCCTTCCAAAAACACCTTTTAAGTTTTTGTTTTATTATCATTTAAATCATGTCATGAATATTCGTCCTTAATGTTTTGTTTTGTCTGGAGAATACTATGAATTAATTTTCACCCAAACAGTTTTATTATTTTTAAATACTCCTTATTTTGATTTTTAAAGTTCGGTTTTCTCTTATATCTTCTACTTTAACCTCAAAAAATTACTCAAAGGTATTTAAATTAGCTTTACATATATATATATATATAGTTAAACGAACTTGTTTATACAGTAATTGTTCATTAACAAACTAATAACAGGACAATTTTTAGTACAGAAATAAAGGAAGTGGACCATGTCTGGGGGGGCAAAAAAGTAGTGATTTGCCTCCCTAGGATTAAACCATGAACTTTACTTGCTGTTGGTTGTCTCCTAAAAGCCCAACACACTGTTCCCTTTGATACCCCTCTATTCCCTTACTCTCATTCCAATGCTCCTAGGCCTCGGCTACTTGTCTAATATCCATATATACATACACATATATAGCTTTACTTGGCCATCGAATATTTGATACTAATAAAGGAAACAATACTATGGAGTTGGAGCTTGGACTGGCTTTACCCAATAACGACGCCTCGTCCCATTTGTGCAGGAAGAGAGGATCCGACGAGACTCCGGCGAAGACCACATTGCCTCTCTTTGTCAAGAATGTCGAAAGCGACGACGATAATTTCAACAGGTAAGCCGATCAGTAGGAGGAGGAGGTCCTCATGGAGTGGAATACCGCTCGGTTTTACTTTGTTGCTTAGTGTTAACATTTTGAGGATGGATTGATGTGGAATGGCAGTGAGAGCAGCGTCTTGGTGGGGTGGCCGCCGATCAAATTCGCGCGAAAGAGGTGCGAGAAATGGAGCAACAATGGATTCAGGAATGATGTCAATGGAGTGAATTATGTGAAGGTTAACATGAAAGGAGTAGCCATTGGGAGGAAGGTGGACCTCTCTCTTCACCACTCCTATGGAGCACTCTTCAACACACTGGGGCAGATGTTTCCGAACCTTGCGAAGCATCGTGGTAGTTAATTAACCATCAAATTAAAATCACATCACATCACATCTATCTCCTCCCTCTTAAATTACTCATTTGGTCGCTTAATTACTCAGATGGAAAGATGATCAGCATGGACTCTGCTCACCACCACGACCAGTGTGTGGTCACTTACGAAGATGCGGATGGAGATTGGATGATGGTTGGAGATGTGCCATGGGAGTAAGTTAAATTTCCATTAAGATCAATATCAACATCCATGAACGCATAGTCTCGCCTTCTTAGTTCATCTTGTTTAATTTTTTTTTTTTGTTCAATCTTGTTGCAGGGCTTTCATCCGGTCAGTTAAGCGTCTCAAGATTCTTGGCTAAGAAAGAGAAGGAGATCGAGTGCTCTTTTTTCTTCCTCTCTCTTTTTTTTTTTTTTTTTTGTTTGTGGTCAGTACTGTCTGTGTTTTAATAGATTATTAAATGTTTCTTATCTCTTCCTGTTTGAATGTTATCATGTCTATGGCCTAGACTTCAGTGTAAGGTTAATGTTCTCATTGTTGTACTTGTCTTTGCTAGCTTTTCCTGCTGTTGTTATCTTGAAAGTTAGTCATTTAGATGTATAAACAACACTTAATTAGTTATCAGCTTCCAAGAATAAAAGCTCTGCTACTGCTGCTTCTCTTGTCATTTACACCCTCACTAGGAAATGATCACCATCTTGTCAATGTTCAAACCTAGTCATGACTTTTATTGGTACTTGAAATAATTATTTTATCACCTAATATTTGGGGAAGCACATTCTTTGAGATATTCTCATAACTTTATGTAATATTAATCTTCCCCTAGTTTCATGCCTATGATTATTTAGGCAATAATATATATAATTTGTAAGCCATTTTCGCTAATATAAGTTAAATATCTAGATCAATAAACAACAAGAGAGACCACCTCTTGAGCACATGGTTCAATCCATCCCTTGTCGGAATTTTGTTGATGCAGTAGTGGTGGTCGCTATGCTTCATATTTTTGATAAAAAAGAAGAGTTTTGTATCTTTAACACATCAAAAGTTAAATAAAAATGAAATATTTGAATTAGATGGTTGTTCAATATCTGGTTGTGATTCAGTTTTTATTGTATATGAAAAGATTCGTCTATGAATGGACAAGGTCAGGAGATGAATCATGAAGTCAGATTCTTCTTAGATCTATTGGAACTTAATACAACTGATGGAGTGATATAGAAGTTAATTACAAGCAGAGCATCTTTCATAATTAAATTATCATCTACCTGCTCCTTGGTTTGATTAGGTTTTAGCAATAGGGCTTGTTAAGTTACCACTTTAAACTTAAAAGCCCCCTGATAACTTTTAAACTCAAGATTCTTGAAAGTTTTGGTTGTGATATCATCATAATTTTAATAACTTAAGCCATTAAATGATGAATGTATAATATGCCTTAGAATCAACACAATTTACCACATAATAGTGCTAAATCTTTATCAAACTTGATCACCTTTGGAACTCCCATCACCTTTATCATGGGCCCATGATGACAAAGTCAAAATGATAATTTTCTTTGGAGTTGATGGGTTTGTTTGCAACTTTGCATAGTATTCCTTTTTATATTGTTGTGCTCAATGTATAATTAGTCTTCAATGGTCGACATTATTTGACCTTTTGTCACACCTAATCTCATCCTAAGTTTTTTTTATATATATATTCATCTGTATGCTTGGAAACATTTAGAAGATCTAATTATGCAAGGCATATTTTGCCCCACTACAGCCTAGAAAGCTGCATAAGGATGGAGACTAACCCAACTAGTTTTAATTTGGTTCTCCAATTGGTCTTCAACTCTAGGGTTCTTGATGTTCCTTTGGAGCTTATGTAGTCCTTCATATAAGATATAACTAATCAACTCTTGTTCTTTTTCATATAAATTTCATATTTGTAACATTCTCTCTTTAGAGCCATTAATTTTTTTGTACAAAATTAGATAAAATAATATACTTAGCCCCCTCTAATATTTAGTATACTCCACTCTTAAACCTAAATCTAAATATGTTCATACAAAATAATCCTCTTTAACCTAAATCTAAGAGCATTTTTATCTTAACTTAGATTAAAAAGGGAGTGAACAAGAGAGATCTTATAACAAAAATATTGTACAAATGCACTAGTGTAGGTCATTTTCTAGAAAATTGAAATTACTAAACTACCCCTCCCTGAATAATTGTGGGCCAAATAGGAACAGTCTTACAACTAGATTTTCTTTGCCATCTAACTTTCGTCCTATGTAAGCATTAGCGACTTGTCTTCTACTACACCGTCCAATGATTTGGTAGGCGTACCAAAGATTAGAATAATTAAGGAGAGAGATCTACTTTTGGACATTTAGGTGCACCTATCACTTGCATAATAATTTGCAAATCAAATTAATTTTCTTAATCTACCCAACTAAATACTACTATTGCAGACTAATTCTCTGGAAATATTGCATAGGGGCCCAATTATATATATATATATATATATATATATATATATATATATATATATTCCATTGCAGTGGATGACACCCATGAAATTACGTTTTCCATCTTAAGTTTAAAAGGGTAAGATTTACATTTTGAATTATATAAAATTAATAATTTTGTATAATTATTGTGTATGCTGTTAGTTATTGTTAGGTTTCTCAACAACAGACAGTTTCAACGAGTAAATTATAAACTTGTATACTTTGAAGGGTGTAATATGAGAGTATTTGAGTAGAATAGGTCTCCATAGAAATTTACATACTCAGAATTATCTCATTTCCGAACTTAATACTTAATAAAAAAAAATTTATTTAGGAGATGTAGGCTAAACTATGCTAACGAGGTATTGTAGTTAGGTGTGTCTATTATAACAGTAATATAAAGATTTTAGCAGTGTTTTAGCACAGATTTAAGTGCTGACAAGATTAGTGTTTTATATGTTAAATAAAACGTTGAACTTATTTGCTAAGATGCTAGAAATTTTATTTTTTTATTTTTTTGTTAGATAACCGAGGCCTAATCAGTAGTAGTAGTAGTAGTAGTAGTAGTAATAATAATAATAATAATAATAGTAATAATAATAATAATAATAATAATAATAAATTGTAATATTTTCTTAGAAGGAAACTTATTAGAGAAAGAAACCGCGTGACTGAAAAAGAGTGAGTTCCCGCGAGTGATCACAACCCAAAATACAATGATTGAGACAAAAATAAGAAGTAGAAAGCAAAAGGCCGCCACCGAAAGCTGTAAGCTGTTTGGTAAGCCGTTGCTTTTTCTTCTTCAATTTGCGTAATCTCTGTCTCTTTCTAATTTGCTCCGCCATCCTCTCTCTCTCTCTCTCTCTCTCTCGCTCTCCCTTCTTTTCCTTCTGAGATCAACAAGGAGAAGAGAAACCCAAGAAACACGCATCCGGGGAAGACATCTCTATTTGAACTTTGAAGCATCACAAGCTTTCTTCTCAGATGGGTTTCAGCTCCTTCTTTTGCTGCGGAAATTGGTACGTTCTTCTGTTGGGTCTTCGTTATTCTGGGGAAAGAAGCTATCTTGTGGTTGATTTTGGTCAGGGAGATGCGATTGTCGATCTTAGTTTGGGGGTTTTTCTGATTGGTGTTGTGATAAAAATGGTAACTTTGGTTATGTAGGAGTGATCAGGGGAGCAAGAACGCGACCAAGTGGAGGGTTTTCTCGCTAAAGGAGCTGCATTCGGCTACCAATAGCTTCAATTACGACAACAAGCTTGGCGAAGGGGGGTTCGGCAGTGTCTACTGGGGCCAGCTCTGGGATGGCTCTCAGGTATCTTATCAATACTGTTCCATTGTTTCTTATCTCTTAGATTTGTTAAGAATTTCTTGGTGCTTTTGTGTCTCTCTCTTATTTGTAGTTGTCAAATGCTTATCAATTTGTTGTCCAACTAATTAGTGAGTTTGTGGGAAGTAAGAATTGGGCACTATATGACGATTTGTTTTTTCTAGTAGTACTACTTATTCCAAGTAAGCTTACATCTCTTGACCAAGTCGACTTAAAGTGAATAAGGCTTGCCATATTGGACCCTGCTGGATAGGTTCTAGACATAGATATTGGCAAATTGCCTTTACAGCATAGGGCTAACTGGGTAAGACTATAGACAGCTTTCTTCTCTATATCATCGTTGGCAAAAGCTTTGCGGATGTGGGCGCCCTTTTTCAACAATGAAGAACTATAAATGTGGTATCGCTTACCATACTCATAAGTTGGTGATGCCAATCATGGACTATCAGACCGAACCTTGTATGACGATTATATTTTGTTGCAGATATGCACATAATAGATCACAATTAATTGAGGAACTTATTATAATAATGCAACATAATAATGGATAGGTGCACATGTGTCGTCGTTGATTGCAATGAACCATGATAATGAATGATGGATCTTATGAATGCCAGCTCCTATTCTTATAGATCATAATTTTATCAACAAATATATGATTATATCAATTAAAGTAGAACTATGGAGTGTTAAAAAGAGAAAAGTGTTAATCTACATGGAAATTAGTAATCAGCCGTAAAATATTACTGTCATAACAAATCTGAAAGAATGAGCGTGCAATTGTTGACGGTCATTGAATGGGCCACTTCCTACGCTGCCAGTGTGTTGTCCATAATGCTACGACCAGCGATGAAAGCTATTCTTTTGAGCAAATTTTAAAATATTAAGCGATAGAGAGGTTGTTTTCATGATCTTCCTTAGGTTGAACACATAACTAAAATGCCAATCAACTTTCTTCCACCTCTTGGTGTTAGTTAATAAGCCCTTGATCAAGTCAGTTACGAAGGCAATATAACATATTCTAAACTTGGTGCTTTTAGTAATTTTATCAATTACTGGTGCAGTAACTTTTGTTTCCTATTATCAGCAAATTTAATGTCAATGCTCTATCTTGGATATAGATTGCTGTAAAAAGACTGAAAGTTTGGAGCAACAAGGCTGAACTAGAATTTGCCATTGAGGTTGAGATTTTGGGAAGAGTAAGGCATAAGAACCTTCTGAGTCTTCGTGGATACTGTGCTGAGGGGCAGGAACGCCTCATAGTGTATGACTACATGCCCAATCTGAGCTTGCTCTCTCATCTTCATGGCACGCACTCTGCAGAATGCCTTCTTGACTGGGGCAGGAGAATGTCTATTGCTATAGGATCAGCTGAGGGGATTGCGTAAGTAATAAACTCATATATGCTATTGGCATTACTTGATACTATTATAGCACCACTTGTGTAATAACTCATATATGCTATTGGTATTACTTGATACTATTATAGCATCACTTGTGTAATATAATTGCTTTTATTGTTCTGCAGTTACCTTCACCACACTACGCCTCATATAATCCATCGGGACATAAAAGCAAGTAATGTATTGCTAGACTCAGATTTTCAGGCGCGGGTCGCTGATTTTGGATTTGCAAAGCTTATTCCTGACGGTGCTACACATGTTACAACAAAGGTAAAAGGCACTCTAGGATATCTCGCACCAGAATATGCCATGTTTGGGAAAGCCTCTGAGAGTTGCGATGTCTATAGCTTTGGAATTCTCCTTCTAGAGCTTGCCAGTGGAAAAAGACCCATAGAAATATCGAATCCAACACAAAAGGTAGCGATCAACGATTGGGCTCTTCCTTTGGCAAGAGAGATAAGGTTCAATGAAATAGCTGACCCGAAGCTAAATGGTAATTACATCGAGGCAGAATTGAAGAGGTTAGTGCTTGTTGGACTAATTTGTGCACAGAGCAAGCCTGAAAAGAGACCATCAATGATTGACGTAGTGGGCTTGCTCAAAGGAGAGTCCAAGGAAAAGATATCAAATCTAGAAAATGATGAGATGTTTAGGGCAGAACCAGTTGTAAATTCTCCGGAAACAGCAGCTCCTCCAGATGAGAGTTCAGAGAATATAACAGACTCTGCGGTTGATGCTAAACAGAGAAATGATTCATCGATTGAAGCAGCAATTCCTGTTAGTTAGTTTGACTGTATATATGAGAAAGTAAATTGTACACCTACAGGTCATCTGAGTCAAATTTATCATGAAGTGCTTGCAAATAGCTGTTTGGTTTGAATTGAAACAAGGAAAAAAAAAGGGTGGGTTGATTACAAAAACTTAGTTATTGCACAGGAATTGAGGAACATTATTGTTGTAATTATCTAGCATGAAGGGTGCCTTCTTGCCGGATGAATGTTCTGTATTGCTTGTAAACTTTGTGATTCCCAGCGAATGGGTATGGTATCTTGTACAAGGATTGAAGAGATGATTCTGTTGTAGTTAGTAGATTTGCTGCTTGTACTCCTTTTTCTTTTTTTCTTCTTATAGGTATATAACAATCCCGTAATATAACCCCCAGGAAATTGCCCAAAGGAACACGCTAGTGGATTGTTATAAGTAAAAGTCTCAATGGATATATATTAATTTGCGATCTGGTCATGTAAGCATGGATCTCAAAAGATGCTTGCTGGCCTAATTTTCTGACTCGGACGAGATCACACCAGTAGATGCAAGATAAATAATTTACCTACCAAAGGGCGTAGTTATTGCTTTTTTTTCTGATACAAAATCCATCGTAACTGCATTCTACAAGTTAAAACAAGACATACATCAGTGCATAAATGTACACTTCCTTCGAGCAGTCTACAAGAAAAGGTACAGTTGATCCGAAGATTGGTGTGTGTCTCACAACCACATACAAAACCTATGTACAACGTCCTTTCCAAGGATAAATACCACCCATAACCCCATGCCGTTTACTCATTAATAGGCGAGGACACAGTACTATATTTACTAGTACAGCGTACTTGTCTGAAATACTACTCTCTTCTAAGTAAACTTATCCTCTCTGTCTCCCTCAGCTGTCTCACCCTCCTCGAGATTACTGAACTCGAGATAATGTGTAGGCCTGTGGTCCTCGTGATAATAGTCCCGGGGTGTGCCGAGCTTCATACCATACTTCATGCTCGCAGTATGTTTTACTCCCATGAAGTTGTAATTCCACGGACCATTATCTGGAACCTGAGCACGACAATTTGATGTCGGATCACTATTTTACAGACAAAATATCACCAGAAATAGAAAAGACGACAATGATAACAAATATTACCATGTAAAATCCCAAGAAGCGGTCGCTGAGAAGCATTTGAACCTTCTCATAATGGGTTGGCAGGTATCCATGTGGATTGCTTCCAGTGTCCTTGTTGAGGCGACCCCATTCATAACCACTTGGTGTGAGCTTATATGCAGTCAAAGAACAGGATCCTGGAGTGAAGCTGCAGGTCAAAATAATGCATTTCTCACCGTCCCATTGCTTGCTGTTCTCTAGAATTCGAGCATGGGATGTCAGATCCTGCAATAAAACAATCGACAGTTTACAAAGAGGGTATTAGAACAGTCTTGTTCATCAACATAACCACACAAAGAGTAAGAAGGGTAAATTTTAACCTGTGGAGATAGCTGTGGAAGTTCATTTGGTTGTGTGTGCATCCAACCCAATGGCTCCAAGTCATTCAGGAACTCATGTTCAGGAAGAGCTGATGGGAGATGGACTTGCTGATGAGTTCCCCACTGTGGCGGCATGGCTATACACCGGATTTCCTTCACCTGGGGATTATCTTGAGGGCTTAAACCATACAAGTATCCAGAAATTTGAGTACGAAGATCTGCTATGCAGATAAATTTCTTCAATATGTTTTTTGGCATGATGTAAGTGTAACCTGTCTCCTGTTAATTAAGAAATAGATTAAGGTCAGCGATCCACTGTATTAGGGAGACTTGAAATGAAAATATTCACAAACTCACCTTTATGTCATCGGAGTTAACATATATATGATTGACTCGAAGATACAGATTTGTAGCAGAAATGGCCCTCACACGCCAATCAGTTTTTGACCCAAATGCTTGTTGCTCATACGGACTAGTTGTCGTGACAATAAGCTCATCTCCATGCACATTTGTAGTCCTAGTTGTGACTGCAGTTAACTGGCTTGCCTCTTTCGCCTGCAAGAAGGAAAGAAGAACGTAAATTTGATCTAGAATGTAAATTAACCGAAGGAGAAATAAAAGAAAATTTTCACAAATGTCTCACCTGCTTCTCAATTTCTGCAATTTGTTGCCTCTGTTGTGAGGGGGGAGTTATCTCAGCACCAAGTATAATGTCACGAATTTCAGATTGTGTCAGGGCTGATGTGTTTACATTATTCTTCTTTGCATAATCAGAAAGTATGAGATCCCTCAATGCAACCTCTACCTTCATCCACTGATCATCTGTCAGAGACGGCCAAATGTGGTGTGGTTCAGTGACAATCGTCTTATCAGGCTTCAGCAACATCTTTGCCTTCTCATTATTCACGTGAAGTGCACGTAAGATCAGTATGAGACGAGAGAAGGCAGTGTATGATGATATGGTTTTCAACCAATCATCATAAATATTGAAAAGAACCATCTGTGGTTCTGTAGCCTTGAGTATCAAATCACCAAACTTCTCAATTTTCAAGCAAGCCTGGAATGGCAGCTGAAGCTCACTACCCTTGATAACAATGTTAGGAAAGTCAAGCAAATGGACCTCCAAAGGGTCCAACATCCCTTTCCGAGTCACAATAATTTGCTTAGGTTGCTCTTCAACAGGCAGAGATCGCACAAGAGCAGCAACTTCCTCTGCCGTTTTCCACTTGGCCAACTGTCCAAGACGCTTTTGCCCTGCCCAAACACTTGTGTGGATGACCTGCACATAACATTTATTATGTTCGTTATTTTCAATTATACAGAAGTCCAAACTATTATGCTTAAAAGAAACAGTATGAGATGAATGAAAGAACCTTCAAAAATAGTTGCCCTGTTCTTGGATTGAAGATAAAAATAGCACCATTTATAGGTTTTGTAGTAAGATTTCCCTCGAAAGTCTTATGAATTGTAACACGATACACATTTGTGTCATCAACAAACCATATGATTTGATTGCTGAAGATCTCTCCGTAATTCTGGGATGAGAGGTACGGTTCTGTAGGTTCAGATGAATATAGCTGCAGACCCTTTCTTATTCTCTCTCTCAAGACGTACAAAGCTGGATTTGACTGTGAAGAGGAAAAATAAATAAGCAAGCCACTTTATCTAGCATAAATAAGAACCACAAGGACATGAAAATGTCAACTTTAAAAAAAGGGACATCAGGTTAGCTATTTAAGTGAGCAGCCTTAAGCTTTGTTAACAAATGACCATATAGCAACATGTACCTTCATGATTTTGTTCATTGCTTGGGCAAGAAGTGGTTTTGAACCAGGAAACCAATTGCCAAAAGCAGAATGCAAGTTATATGCTAGATCAAGTCCAATCATCACTCCTGCAATAAGAAATAAAAAATATTAGTTCATTGGCACACCAGTTTCAAAAAATCATGGGAAGAAGATAGCATATAACTGTAGATGTTTACCAGTTGGAGATGGATAAATGGACATATTATCAGTTGTATAATCCATGAATTTAGCTCTTGTATAACGTTCTATATCATGCGAATCATAGTCCCCCCAACGAAGTTGCACATCTATCCAATATTTATTGCTTGCTTTTTGATCGAAAACATCCTTTGACTCTGCAACTAAGCTAGGTTTGGACATTGGCCATCTATGTGCAGCAAATAGAAGAACATCTGCACAAGAACTGTTCATCTTGTAACTCTTTCTGGGATGAATTGTCTCTTTCTGCACAGTCTCAATCTCCAGTGCATCTAGTTCTTGATCTAAAACTTGGCAAAGATCCATAACAACACTCTCATGGATCTTTTGCCAAAGATGAGCTCGAAATATCTGAATTAAAGATATCTTCAAGGTTGGAATTTTTCCATGCATGAATATCCCTGTAAGATCTAGCTGCACCTGGAAGCCTACATACACATTTGCACGATTTATTGTCGGGGACCACCACAAGGTGAACCTACGATTGGGGATTTGATTCAACCCAGATCTTTGAGCATTAGTCAGCTTCTTATACTTCATTGACTCTTCAAAACCAGATGCCTTCTCCCAGAAGAGACCTTCCCATGTTGGGAAACTGAAAAAAGTATCATCTATAATCAGCAAAACAGACCTCGAGAAACAGGTAACAAGGTAAAATGATCTAACAAAAATTGACTTCATATGTTAATCATTGAGGAAATGTTGCACTTGACTGTTCTCACAGATTTTTCGTATTGTGCCCTATTAAAAGAAAGTGGCAGCTTTTACTTACTATGTCCCTTTAAATAAGGTATGCTCCAATATTCCTTCCACTCCTCCAAGTGCTTGGATGACATCAGTTCGATAATTATTCAAGTTCCACAGCTTCCCATCATGTCGCTGATGCGTCCACCAAAATGGATTTTGTTTCAGGACTTGGTACTGCTTAAAATCAGTGCGTACCCTCCAGCCTTTATCATATGCCAATGTGTGACGGTCTTTTTGGAAGAGAGTATTGATTCGAGGTATCCCTCTGTCCCAGGAATCCTGCAAAAGTTAATAAGCTGTGTCAAGCGTTGCACTATGCAAAACCGAAATATGAATTCTGGTTTGCTTGCAAGTTCACTCATTAATGACACAATTGACTGACATATAACCAAGCATCCTAGTCTTCTCAACAATTAAACAGACAATTGACTGATTAATGTAAGTTCACTCATGTTAAATAGACAACTGATTTGTTTACCATAGAGATAAAAAAGACCTAGTCTTCTCAACAATCAAGAGACCCACCTCAAGATCCTCAAGCGTTAACCGCCTATTTTGTGATTGTGCTTCTTGCCTCTTTAATGCATATTCAGCCCATACACGCTGTGAATCAATGAATTCGCTCTCCCATGGCTGAAAGAATCAAATAAAGATAGTGAGTTCAGCAAAATACCACTGCAAATCAAAGAAGAAATTATCCAATAAATGAGAATAAGAACCTGAATATAGCGATAAAGATTTGGGATAAGTTGATCCTCCTCATGGCTCATACCACTGCGGAAGTGCGTCACCCCAACATCTGTCTGCTGGCTATACCTGAGGTCACTCTGTGGTATCAGTATATGGCCCATTGACAACATACCAAGACCCCCAATCTCCTTTGGTGTGTAGAAAATAACAGGAGGAAACCTGAAAGCATAATAAGAATAAGAACCAGAGTGGTATTTATTAGCAGGCTAAAAGGAACTCACATTCTAGAGAAGTTAGCTAATTACCTGCTAGGCATCTTTGAATTCAATCCAATCTTAATACGAGTTTGAATCTTGTTTTCGCATTTGACCAGCAAATCTAATAGCTCCTGGGTATGCACTGTTGCTTCACGGAAATATGTCATAAGACCTGAAGAGAAAGGGAAAAAAAGTATAAGCATGTTAAGAATGTAGTTACTCATTGTCTTAAAATAAAAACCGGTCGGCAATGCAACAATATAAAGCTGACATACCGATAAGGGCTGTATTCCATTTGTTGACAATCTTAGTAAATGTTGTTGATCCTGATGACATAAGGATTTGCCTGACACGGTTTTCAAACACCTTCATGTGTTCGTCGTCAACACGCAAAAAGGCTATTGCTGTCCTTTCTTTGGTTTGCTCATTCTGCAAGTTCCAGACTCCATCCTTCGTGTTGCTGAATGCCTCTTGAGTCATCCGTACTTTGGGCAATATGCGCACTTCAAACCCGCACCTATACAGAAATAGAAATGATTTAAATTGATATAACCATGCATACAAAAACACAACTAGCATGCCATAAGATCGGTATCTGTAGAAATTATAGTATAATCCACAAGGGAGCCAATAAAGCAACATTTTTAACTTCACTCATATGAAACCGAAAGTTGCATGGGTCACTACAGCCAGATAAGTACAAAAGCAATTCTAGAACCAGAGACAGAAAACAAACAAAAAAGATCATGTTATTACTAATAAACATGCTGATGAGCTAAAATAAATCATAAAAGACTGGCACAAATAGATTACACGTCATGAAAATTGTAACTACTACACATGCAGGTCTTCTCCACATACCAAAGAGAGCACAAATGCCCCAAGCAATGGAAGCAGTCCTCAAGAAAAACTAACTAAATAATGACAAGAAAACAAAGAAGAGGAAAGGGATAAACCTGTAGAAGGGCAATAAAGATTACTCCAAATATAGTAAATACATAGAAGATTTGAGAACAAACATTCAGTATATAAGTAAGCATGAAATCAGTGGGAGATAAAATTACAACATATAAACACATTCGTACTGTGAAGGTAGAATAATAGATCGTAAATTGAAGACAAAGATAAATAATAAGCACATAAAAAGTAGATTGGGTTAAATCAGAGTCTAAGAAAGCATATCTAATATTCACGAATTAACTTGAAGTCGGAAAGGGACAGCAGAGATATTATAAAAAATACTGAGCTTAAAACACATTTTGCAGGATATATCAGGCATCTGCTCTGAGAAGATATTTATCTTTATATAGAAGCATTGTTGTGAGAGTATGGAAGCACCAAATAAACAAAAATGGTTAATGTCTTTCTTGTGAATCTAATGAGTTTGAGTCTTAGAGACAATACATACATGCTAAAAAGCAGGTTAGGGTTGTCCTTGCTGTAGACAGAAACGAAACTATTTTCCCACTCCAAGGTTGTAATACTTCTTGGAAGACGATTTTTCATATCCCAAAAGACACTTCTCCCAAGGTTAACTGCAGAATAAAAGAAAAGTAGTTATTATTGTCAAAGCTCTTTTGTAGTAAAGAAATTATAATATCAGTGATGCCCATGAAATCAAAATAGAAAAGATACCATCATGCTTCATGAGCCTCATTCTTGCATCTCTTGGCCAACACTTCTTATTATTGTAACCCACCATATTTTCATTGTTTGGATCAGGATGTTCTGTCAGGTATCGTTGAATGAGGTCGCGTGCCTCTTCATGAGTGAAACGGAACAACATATGTACCTTGTCAATATACCGAGAATACAACCTAATTGGGTGCCTGGTCTCAACTTTAGTATCTGAAAATGTGATAAATTCATTTGGCATTTGAGGCGGCCCAGCTATTTCACTGGCTCGAGTTAGGCCCAGAAGTAAGAGATCTAGCATGAGTCCATAGTACTGAACAACAAAGGAAGCAAACTGAAGACCACGAATTAGCCCATATGAGTTTGTATGGCTCATATCCTTGTAGGACAACACCACATTATTCTTGGCAGTGACATAGTCAGCAATATTGTGATCTAGGACCAGTCGTAGAAGCCTGTGAAAACACAAGTGTTAGACAAAGAGCAACAACTGTCAAAAATTAATCAAAATTGATATAATAAATCAGTGGTTGCATACCTATTTAACATGGTCAGGTCTATTTTCTCAAAGAATTTCTCAAACTTAGTCTGGAGCATCACAACACACTGTCCATCACCAGTATCCCATATGCCCTGTAAGTTATTTATACCCTGGCACCATTTATAGACAAGAAGAGGTGGCGGCTCTGAATCTGCAGGCTTGACCCAATTTGGGAAAAGATGTCGCTTGTCACCTTCATACCAAAGGTATTGATCAAGATATGCATCTGTGATTTTCTCGAGAGGTTCAATTTCATATACAGGAATCAAATAGCTGTATAAATCCATAAATTCAATTCCAACCTGCAGAGGCAATACATTTAGAAATATGCTGAAATGCCAAAAAAAAAATCTGCTACTGAAAATCAGATCTTACGTACTTCTTTGAAGGCACGCTGTGTAAGCAAGTGACGTTTTATCCTTGACAATGCCTCATGTGGATTGTCATAGGCCTGTTCAATCAGACCCAATTCTTCCCTCTGCAATTGATTTAATCTAACTGCAACACTGTATGACTCTTTTAGCCTTTCCAATGCTAGAATGAGAAGCTTTGTATCATGTTTATATGATAGAGGAGGAAAAGGTATGGGTGAGAACTTCCTCGACTCTAACCAGTGAACAGTTGTAGTATATATAGCAACTGCTTCTTCAGGAGTGACATATGGACCATCTTTCAAATAATTGTGTTGCCTCTCCTATTAAAAATGGGTAAGAAAATAAGAAAAAGATCGAGAGAATACAGAAAGAGCATTTTGGAGTTAAAACTCAAAAGATAGATAACATGTGGAGGAATTAAGTTAGCAAAAAAATGAACTCAATCCACAGTCATAATGAACAACTTATGCAAATAAGAGGTGTGCAATATAAATGTTACCTGTTCTGCCTTCAACCACAGACGAGTCAACCTTCCTAGATTCTTCCTACAAACAGTCTTGTCTACTGTCGCGCCCCTTCTAATACGCTCTCGATTATAGTGAGCAACATTGGTCCACCAATCTGCCTTAGACTTGACATATCGAAGAATCATGTTTTCAATGGGGACTGGCAAACCAGGAACCTTCACCCACAAAAACAAAAACAAAAAATGAGAAACTCATAAAATTCAGAATAAGACAACAATTACTAAGCATTGAAATAATAGACACCTTCCAAGGAATGTTGGCTTTCCAGCATCTCCATGCTTCACTAAGATGTTGCAAGATGGTCCTCGCCTTATTTTGCTTGATGCCCTCTGCATTAAACCAAAACTTCTTATATAAGTTTCACATTCTATCAGTAACTACAATTACACTATAATCAATATATGAGGATTGGATGAGCAGGTATACAGCCACATTTCAAGCACAAATGAAGATCTATCAGAAGACAATCAAGAATAAAGTAACAGACCTGGCATCGCATCAAGAACATCATGCATAACAGCAGCTCGGAGTTCCAAATCGAAGTGACTCTCTACACGTTGCTTAGTGACAGTCTTGGCAACTCCTTTTGAATGACGCCCCTCAAACTGCCGAGCAAGAAGATTGCCTAACCATCTCTCCAGCAAGGGCACAATGCCCCGAAGGAAAAATAACCAGACCCGCCACATTGGAGCCCAAAATCCACAGCCTGGCCCTTTTCCAACAGGGCCAGTGTTGAATCGGTAATAGATTAAGTGTTTCAGATCCTTACACATTCGTATCTGTCGCATTAGTCGATACTTGTAACGGTACATACCGGTTAACTGACCAACATGTGAAAATGTATACTGCAAACCATCAGCCAATTGGAATGCATCCACATTTCCCAAGCGAAACTGGATGTTTGCATCAACAACCAGCTTGGTCAGTCGCAATATCTCACGACATAGATGAAATGCATTTCCAAAACGAGATTTTTTCCGCTCCTTTGTGGTTAGTGTCTTTACGGGTTTTAAATTGAAATTGTAATCAAGATGAAGATAGTTGAGATTTTTCCGGTGAATCAACAAATTCAGCATGTTGTAACCCTGCTTACAAACTTGCAGACCAGCTTCTGCCCAATCTAGTTCTGTAGTTTGAAAGAACTTAGTTGCTTGAAGTGACCGAAACAAATGTTTCTTTTTTTGGGCCTTTGGAGGCCTGTGATGCAGCTCATTAAGTACATAACACTTCAAAAGTTTCTGATAGCTGACGCGAACTTTAACTGGATAAGATGGAGGGCTGCAACATTAATTAATGAACATCATATTAGAAATGGTAAAAACACCAGATGTGAATTTATGAACTATGCATACAAAAGTTAAAAGAGAAAGCAGGAGAAGAAAAATTACCAATGCTCTTTGTACCACTCAGACACAAGAGGTATGTCTTCAGATCGTCGCATCCGGCCAGATCTCATGTTGAAAGGACGTGGAGCAAACAATAATGCAACTCCAGCTGCTGTTGTATCAGTATAAAGTTGAATATCAGCCAACAGAGGTGCCACACCATCTGGGAGGTTGAAGTCTTCCTCATCTTCCTCTTCATTAACTTTCTTCTCACGCCGGTCAACCTTGTTAATTGATGTTATGGGGTTTATTAAGGGATCATAATAGAATGCAGGCAAATCTGGGTCCTCAGTTTTTATGTACATTATCATTGGAGAATGATATACACAAAGCTTTACTTTCCTTGGTCTGTTATTATACAGATGAGGAAAAGCAATTCTGTACTCTGTCCTCAGTGGCTGACGAATGATGAGCTTATTGATGTCATTAAATTCATTCCAGTCCTCATCTCCTTTCTCCATGTCACGGTACAATGGCTCAAACTTGGGACCACCTGGAAGGAAGTACAGAACATACAACCAAGAGTGAGTAATACATGCTAAAAGCAACATATAGGAATAATATATATGACCGCCGTGAACTACTATGGAAAAATGATGGGTTCCTCTCTAAATGATAGGAATATTTCCTCATTTAACTTTTCAGCCATAAGATAGTATCAAGGTCACGATAATAGCATTGTACAAGTTCCAAGAAAGATATTACTAACATATAATGCATCAAAATTACTCTAAAAGGACAGATGAATATCTCGCTTCATAGACATAATCATGCTGACAAAAAACAAGTGTGGAACATACCAGGTATACACATGTTCAAGGCCTTGGCAGTGAAGAATGACTCCATGTCAAACAAGTAAAAATAGTTATGGTCAATCAAATCAGATAATAACTGCCCTGCGAGTCGATAAAGAGTCGCCATTATCGGAAGTGAAAGATGCCATTTCCTGTAGCTAGGTCCGTTTATAAGCTTTGTCTTTACAAGAGGTTTGTGGTCATAAAACCAGGTATATACAGCAGAATCTTCCTCCTCGTCAAGTTCCAGTTGTATAGCCTCCAATGGTTCAACATCCAGAAGATTATCAGCATAATCTAATGGAGGCTCCTCATCGTCAAATGGAGGAAAACGCATTCTTTTGAAATGCCTCCTATCCCTCTTCTCTCTCCGCATCATAATCCACATAGTACCCCACTGTTAAGTGCATTAACCATGAGTAGATTAGCAAATAAATAGTAAAGTAACAAGTTCCATAGACATGGAAGTACCAAACCTAAGTTAAAACAATTTTGAGAAAGAATAGCTTACAAATCCTTTAAAAATATGCAAAATACTAAATGCCTCTGATAATTTCAAAATACCACAAAAAATAATAAAGAGAATTGCATGACTCACCTGTGCAAGGTAGATTGGTTCAACTACCCAAGGAATCTCATTTACAAATGTGATTGCTCCAGTGATATGATACAAAATTTTCACATTGCGAACCTGCAAATAAGGAATTGCATAAGATAACAATCCAGATACCATATATCATAGTAATAGCTGATGAATTGACTACTTAATAACTAATGAGTAGAACAAAAACATAAGCAGTCACCTGCTCCCATGGCATGGGCATGTTCTCAAGAAGCTTATAAACTGCATGAGGTACAAACTTAAGGGCTCCAAGATATACACGTTTATCATGACGGTATTTCTTTGAAGACATGTCTCCATGATCTCTGTGCAAGACAGTAGTAAATAACATTAGTTTGACCAGCATGTTACATTCATCTCAATAGTTCTAAGCAAATAACCAATCAATACAGAGGGTTGCAGAATTCTAGCTCGCATAAATATGTTATCTACTGTAGATTGCATTCAAATACATTCTCATAGAGTTTCTTTCAAGTTTTAATAAATTAATTGTAAACCCTAGAATATGTGGTTGGATATTATAGTAAATACAAAAGCATAAGGACAAATGACAAGTGAATAACTTTGTTTTCTCTTCACTTCAGAATACTGAGTCCGGCCCCTGTTCTTTTCATCAACCAAAATAATATAAATGTCTAAAGGTGTAGACACATGGTATAAGCATTTCAATAAACTCAAAAGTTCAAATAAGCTAAATCTGACTGCTCCATCATTCAGTAAATCATTCTGGAGAAGCTCATTCAAATACAAAATATGGATGTTCAGACCACCCTTCTTGCCTTCCATTGAACCGAACATATATAAATTGCTCTAAACATCCTTCTTCGAAATGCGTACAGTAAACTTTAAGCATACATGACAGCATCACACAGATTCTAGAAATAAAGTCTCAATTTATGGTATAATTTGATATATTGTTATACTTTTGTCCTGTAAGTAGAAAATGGGTAAGATGATGGGCAGCACTGTCCTTGAAACTACAAATTAATACTTTATTTGATAACATAGAATATATAGCCCCATTCATGTAGCTCTAGGAATATTGCTCGTGATAAACAATGACCGGCCAAAGCAAAACAATACCATCTTTAAATTTCTCACACAAACTCCGAAAAATCCAACGCTTCATATTAATAAGAGATATTAAAGGAAAGATAACCAGCTCTCTTTCGTTTAAATTCCCTACCCGGTCCATCTCTGATCAAAATATGCATTCTAGAGCGTAAAACAGCTCCAAAAACTAAGAATTAGAGAATGAGGAGAGGAAGGATTCCGATAGAAGACGAAGTACCTGATAATCTTGCGAACATGCTCCGGTGGCATGTCCTCCTTTTGCGCCTCCACGAATCCAAACTTGCGCTTGTCGCCGTACCTCTTGGAGTTGAGCTGCTGCCACTTCCTTGCCTTCTCCACCAGATGCGCCTCCAACTCCGCCGGAGACGGAGGTATGCTGTAGGACGGCTGCACCGCAGGCGGAGGCGGAGGCGGCGCTGCAGGAGTCCCAGTGGTCCCCGGTGGCGGAGGCGCCATCGAGGACGAAGGCGGCGCCGCGCCGTTCCACATCCTTCCTTCTCTACTGGGTAAGAGAAGAGAGAAGAAATCCTAGGCGCTCTCCGTCCCCTATGGATCTCCTCAGCGAGGGTTAGGGTTTTGGAGTGAGCTAGGGTTGACAGAAAGAGACGAGAGAGAGAGGAAGGGAAGTGTCAAGCGACGGGAAGAAAGATATGGGGTTTTCTCATTTTATGGAGGTGAGACGATGAAGTCGGCGTCGACTCTCATAGTCGGATGGTTAGTTCTCGCCGACTATCCTGGATCGGGCTTGTGCCCAAGTCTGGTCAGGATTAGAGCCTAAAGCTAGAAGTCTATGACTCAGCACCACACAAAATCTAATTAGATAATAATGAATACTTAAACTAATTTGCACTATAAAATGGATAAATGATATAATCCATATTATTTTCCAAGATTGAAAATTTAAGGAGAACTTACATTTTATCATGTAGTTAGGCCTAAATATACTTTACCTCTATAATTATATTTACGTCATTTTACCCTCTTACAATTATCTTAAAACTGAAATTATTATATTTTTTTATTATATTTGATTAAATATTAATTAAATTTGAAAATGTTTATTAAAGATAAAGTTGTAAAAAATTGAATAAGTTTTTCAACACATTTAAAATAATATTAATTTAATTTCAGATGACAAATATATATCAAATATATTAAATAGATATGTATTTTTATCATTTAAAATTTGATCAATATTATTTTTTTTTATAACTATTTATCCAATAAATATTTTTAAATTCGACCGTGTGAGTTAAATATGACAGAAAAAAATAATTGTTACATCTTAATCTAAGAGAAACTAACATGAAATATTAAAAAGGTAGAGTGAAGTCTTAGCATAGTAAAAGCAGTAAATGGTGCTAGAATGCAAAAGGCGAATGTGTTAAACTATTCTAAGACTAGGGTTTGTTTTACCAGCCGCACAAACAATAGAGTGGCTCAAAGGCTAACCAGTCTAATCTTTTATGATCATAAAACTAGAGTATAAACTGATCCACTAATTAAATTAGACTGTTACTTGTTTTCAAATGAATATTAGAAGTCTAAGCGAAAGCATTGAAAAAAAAAACATAGGAGGATAAAAAAGATATAAATTTATCAAAATTTAAATGCCTTAAAAAAAATGCCATTTTCACTCTCTTAGTTTTGATATCTCCTATGACTTATCAGTTACTTCAATTATATTGGAAAATTTGCTGTGTTGCTGATGTTAACTGGAAGGGGGATGGAAAACGACTTTTCTAAATAAAACAAACAAATAACTGTAGCTACAGTTCAGTCGTAGTACCGCATGACTGGGAGGGCTCGAGCCCTACCGTCGACACACTGACTACCTCCCCCGTCCCTTTCCCTTTTTCCTTTTAACCAACCAAAACCAACCCCCTCTCATCTTCTTCCTTCTCTCACACTCCTGATCTCCTCTTTCCACAAACCCTTGGTCCCTTTTTATGTTCCCAGCTGCTCTTCCCCTTCCCCCCATTCTCCTCCTTGGTTGATCTCCCAACAGTCGCGCTCGTCGTCGCTAGCCGCCGCCACGAGCCGAGTAGCGCCGTTGACCTCCCCTTCCGTGGTAACATGCTTTCCTTCCCTTCGCGCTTCCTCTCTTTTATTGTTTGGGGGGCGGCTGCCCCTACGGCCAACTCGATAGCCACCCACCACCTCGCCGTGTCCTCTCCCTCCTCTCTACTTCGGATCAACTCAATGGCATAGTTTGGGGCTGCCCCGCCCAAGGCAACCCTGTCAAGCTCAAACTTCCTGTATACTTTAGTAGATAATACTCGTATAACTACTAATACGAGTAACATTTATATTTTTGTTGTTGTTATTAATTCTTTTGTTACTGTGGACCCTTCTTTTTGTTCGGAAGAATCTCTTGTGCGTTCCAATTTCCACAACATCTTTTCAACCACTCGACCCAAAACTTTATTAGCTTCCTTCCTTGCGATCGCCGAACGCGACGCCACCGTCTCCAACCAGGTATTCCCTCTCGATCGCTCGCTCGCTCGCTCTACCTAGGCCTTCTTTGCGCAGGGATTCCGGAAAACCCTAGCTGTTCTCTTATTACTTCTTTATACTGAAGTTCCTCCAATTCCCTTGCTTGTTGGTATTTGCTCTTTTCGTTCTCCTCAGCCTGTCTAACTTTTCGAATAAAGTAAGCTCTGTGGATATGTAAAGGTTGAATCTTGTGTAGTATCTGCTTCTGGTTCATTCATCAGTGTGGTTGGAAAGATGACAAGTTTGATCCATTTGTGATTGCTTTATTATGATAGGTGCTTATTGCTCCTGTTGGAACCATTAAACTTTTAAGTAAGCATTTTAACCTTGTAGCTGGTTATTGTTTCGGAGTTTCCTTTTTTATGATTAGGTTTGTATTTTTCTAGCCCATGGTTTGAAGCTGGAAAGCATTTTTAGCAGCCTAAGAGAACACCTCACACTCCAAGGGTCCAATTTGATCGAGGGAAAAATCAACAACTAATGCAGCCATAGGGCACAGAGAACTTGTTCTTTTAGAATTTTTTTTCTATAGCTGTTGTACCTCCTTATTGTATTTGACTTTGTTTTGTTGTCTTACTTTTCTCTCCTTGTCTATGATATGCTAGGATTTGGACATGGAGAATCGTGGCAAAAGCATTACATTCAGTCTTTCTGCAAGTATACTACGCTTCTTACGTAAATCTCTTTTTTCTGTGATCTCCTTTGGCCCCATGCCTAACCATATAGCATTCATCATGGATGGAAACCGTAGATATGACAAGAGCAGGAAGGTCGAAAAGGGCAGTGGTCACAGGGTTGGTTTCACAGCTCTCACTTCCAGTCTCCAGTATTGCTATGAAATGGGCGTGAAATATGTGACTGTGTATGCTTTCAGTATTGACAATTTTAAACGAGAACCAAGTGAAGTTCAATCGTTGATGGATCTAATGAGGGAAAAGATTGACGAACTGCTAAAACGAGAGGGCATTGTAAGTAAGTACGGCATTAAGATTAACTTTTGGGGGAACCTTAACCTCTTGACTGAGCCAGTAAGATTAGCTGCTATGAGGGCTGTTAAAAGTACTGCGAATAACATGGGACCAGTACTCTCAGTATGCGTGGCCTATACTTCTACAAATGAGATTGTGCATGCTGTTGAATTAGCATGTGCAGAAAGGAGGAGCAGAGCACAACAAGGTTGTGAAAATGGCAATTATAATGCTGAGGTTAAAGGTAATGATATGGATCATGAGATTTCAGTGGCTGAGTTAGAGCAACACTTGTACACAGCTGACTGTCCGGATCCTGATATTGTCATTAGAACTTCAGGGGAGACTCGTCTCAGTAATTTTCTATTATGGCAGACCAATTTTAGTCACTTGCAGAATCCAGATCCTTTGTGGCCTGAGTTCTCTCTTAGGCACCTTATTTGGGCTATATTGGAGTATCAGAGGGTCTACCCTTATCTAGAAAACAGCAGAAGCTTAAGGAGGAAGAAAAATTGAAGGTTGTGCCATGGTTTCCCCCCAGAGTATACATGATCTATTATTTAAGTACCACAAGAAAGAGACATAGTATCCCCTCAGCATAGTGCCTCATGTTCTTGGCAGGATCATAATATTCTGCTCCCACAAATATACTGGATTGCTATTAAGCAGGTTATAGGTTTCTATAGATGTCAGGCAAATAAAGCATGTTCTCAGATAATATTGGTGTTCTGCAATTTGATTGGAAAATTTCTGAATAACAGCGGATCATAAAAATTATTTCCTCCAGTCGTTTTTCTAATTTTAGATGTACTCTACCCACGTAGGATGGGATAATTACAGGGATTACTTGAGCAGTTTCTGCGAGTGTCTTCTTGCAGCAAAAGACTATTTTGTGTTGATATAATCTTATATAGGATTTGAAAGAAATGAGATTCCACCTTTTTGTCAAATTGTTTCCCATCTGTTATTAGCTAACAATATGAGGTGCTTATTAGAATACAAGATAGGGGCTAGTTTTAACTGACATAATTTACTTGGTTACCGACTGACAGGAACAGCTGCAGCAGATTACATCAGATAACAAGCGAGAATATCCAGAAGAGCCGCATACACAATTTTCCTAGCTGAAAACAATTTACTCAATGGCATTACTAGTTTACCTCCTTGATCCTAATTCGAGATGGAGATAGAAGTTGCTCAAAAACAGCAAGTGCAAGTCAACTATAACAAATTAAAAGGACTGCTTTAAGTTATAATATATCAAAGGAGATTCAGAATACTGTTGATCATCTCAAATGTTAAATACGTTCCATTTCGTGGTGAACCAACAACTCTGTCCTTTTGAAGGAAAAAAATATAGATAATTAGGAGAAAAAGGAAAACAAAAAACAAAATTTCAACTCAGTGAACAGGCAGGATCAGTGCTGGTTTGAAAGCTCAATTAGAAGGAGCTGCTTCACTCAAAATCTTGTAAGATCCCTTAGATGGCCTCCCCCTAAAAGGGCACAAACTAGATACTTTTGATAGCTTCCCTGAACTCCAGTTGGAGCATAACCAACCGTAGTAAAGAGGTGTATAAAGTCCAATAACTACTTTCCCTTGAGTTTGCAGTAGGCATAAAATCCAGAACCCACAAAACCGAGACCTTGGCCAATAACATTCAGCTGAAATTAGCAGAGAACCAAGTCAATATAAAATGCATATAGTAACAAGAACAACTATAACCCACGAGGATGACTTTGGACTCACTAGATCAAAAGGAAGCCCTCCAAAAATTACCCAGCCAAGTCCAACAGTAAACAGATCCTGTAGAAATTGGAATGTCAGATAATGAAAGTGCAAACTTTAAAGATGCAAAGAAAAAATCAAATGGTTCAGAAAAGAAAAGGTGAGCTAACCTTCAGGTTACCACACATTGTTTGTGTGAGTGCGGAGTTTAGGGTTGTGTTTAAAAATATGCTGTAATTCAAGAAAAACGCCAGTATACAGGAAAGGAGCATCACAACCTGCAAATTTGAAGTGTTAAACAGAGAAGTTAGGGAGGCAAGCATGTACTTATTTTCATATAAAAACTCATGTGTTCATGTGTAACAGAATAGCTGATGAAATAGAATTATCTGCAACAATTAACTTCAGAAAGAACTAGGGTTAGTTTCTTTGGCTGATGCGGAACTGACAGTAGGATGTGAGTTGAATTTGCAAACAAGTCTTGAATAAGAATGAGATTGAAATAGATCAAACGGTAACAGTACCAACTAAAGCCATTATAGAAAATAATAAAGTGAAGAGGCGGGGATGACAACATAGAAAGTTCATTAATTTGAGAAAGCCATAGTCCTAGTCCGTGCTCCATTATGAAAAATATACATGCTTTCTCAGATATGAAGGACATGGCAATGGTTTCAGACAAATTGTCCTTCAATTTATGCCATAGTCAGTTAATATGCTTCATAGCTGGCAGCTACCAATTCCGTCTGCCATCATTATCACTTATCAGGGATAAATTTTTATCAAGACGGTAGACATCACAGTCCTAGTAATGGTTGCTAACCATAAATTCATAAATGGAACTTACCAATTACCTGAGGATAGTTAATGCAGCAATTGTTACCCAAGTATCAACTGTATGTATGTGAATTCCATTACATGGTATTTTCAATATCCCAAAATCTACTAGTCTCCCTTCTCATATTTCTCTTGCCTCTACTTATTCTTCGATATCTTATAATAAAGAATAGCAATATACTAAAGATTGAGTGGCCTGCTGGGCAAGTGATCCACTTGATTTTTGTCAGGGTAAAGTACTGTATGAATATTTTCAGTTAATATTAGCTGCTAGCCTGCTACCAAGTTGATAAGACCGAAAAATTTCTTAATTTTAAAGCAACTTTCTGTGTTGGATCTACTTTAACTGTTTTACTTAAATGTTTATTTTTTAAAAATTTAAGCCACCTCGACTTCTACAACTCTGCTGAAGTACTTACACAGTGCCTAGGCATTGGGCTGTCCCTGGGCACTTATTGACCACCTATTATGTTCAAAAACGGTGACAGATAGTTTGGCATTGTACAGCATCACGAACATGACCTTGAAGAATGAATTGAACCAAGGTACACCTTCCACTAAAAGAAAATAGGTTGCCTAAAGTAGAAGATCTATACTTTTTTTTTCCAGGATGAAAGCACAAGAGAAAAGTTCAAGAAAAAAAGAGTTCACTTTTTATTCTCCAGTAAAAGTATACAGACAGAAAAAAAAATCTAGAGGTGAATGTACCTGAAATCCAGCAGAATAAAGATGAGGAAAATTCATTGTGAGTTCCAAATCACCGTGAAAATATGTCCAGAACAACAATATTGGTCCACAGACCACTCCTGCAAATTAGTGGCGATACAACTTCAATTTTTCTAGCAAATTTTAGATTATTAGCCAAGTAAGTAATAGAAAAGTTTCCAATATAGGAACATCCATTGTTACAATTTACCATTGCACCACATCAGACCAAAGCTATTGAGACCACTTGATTTTCCTGAGGGAAAAAAATGTGCAAGCAATCATGTGAACATAAAACAATTAAATGAGAAATAAAATGAAGTTACAGGAGAAAAGATATGGAAAGTACCAATACGGGCTATAGTAGCAAGATAAACAGCAGTAGTTAAGTTGGCTATGAGAACAATAGCATAGCCATAGGCATCAAATGATAAGTCACGAGCTCCAGCCACAAATGCTCCCAAAACAATCAACGCCACACTGATAAAAGTAGTATAAAACCCATTGTTATGCCACTAACATGCCTTTCTAATTTCTACTAATAAACAGTTTTCTCATGAATCATGATACATGCTATCATATTCAACCAGCAGGAGGAAGGTCATCTGCATTACACAGATCATGATAGCAAAAACTTGCAGGAGAACAATCTGAAATGGATGCCATTAACTCAAACAAACAGCAATTTCTACTATTATGCCACATGATTTCATGTCAATGGAGCAGCTTGAAACACACAAGCAACATATAGAAGAAAACTCAAAAAGTGTTAGATAAGATGTACGCAGACATAATGTCATTTATCCAGAGGTTGTTTCTTGACTTGAGCATGACACCACAGTGCGTGTGGACATGGCAAGTCTTAACATTGAACTAGATGATGCCCCCAAAAGCTCCATAGATGGATCCACAAAAAGTATATCCAACTTAATGCAGTAAAAATAACTAACTGACTCGGAAAGCACAATCACATTTTACTACTCTAAAACTAATAGGAGTACATAACAATAACTTTAAAAGGTAACTTACCTGCCAACAACATGATGAGTATACTTCTGCCTAATCAATAGATACTCCACAATCATTGTGAACACCACTGTTGTACGCCTTAGTGTGGTGTACATGGGAACATTTACTCCACGCACAGACTCCATGGAAGCAAGCTTTTTACCAAGACAATATGATAAGATGTTATTGCATTTCAAAAGGTGCTAGGTATGCTTGGTTCTGGTGCATAATTTTATAGGTCGCCAAATATTACGTACCATGTAAAGCAAATATGCAATGGAAAGAGGAAGGGTGTGCAACAATGTCCCAAGTGGCACAAAGCTTCCTGAATCAGATACTGTCCAAAGTTCACCAACAGTAAAAGAAATTATCTTCCAACGTTTCATTGCATAAAGAATGCAAGTCGAGCATACCATCTGTAAAAGTACAAATGCATATCAAGAAAAAAAAACAAATACAATATAATGAAATCCTTCCTATACATTGTTTTAAAAAACTTATGCCGAATTCCTAGGTTCCTACCTTAGACAAAATATAACTAGGCGCCGCTTAGATTTTGCCTAGGTAACCTCCTTATTATCTTGAACCATGTTCTAGTATGTTGGTTGATTTTGTAATTCAAATTATTGTAAATCTTGATAAATTAGTAGATTCTAATTACTTTGTACGGTTCCTAACAAGAATACATTAATATATTTTTAGATTGTATGTATGAATTTTAAATTTTTATCTAACTATTATTTCTTGTATTTGTTTATTTCTAAACCATCTTAAATTCAAGGTGCCGCCTAAGCACCTGCCTAGTGCCTAGAAACTTCATGACCTCTTGTTCGCCTGTCTATTGCCTACAATCTTTTAAAATCTTGTTCCTATTGTAGTAAACCTTAAACACCATCCATCTAGTGAAATTTGATCATATTGTAGTAAACCACAAAAATAGTTATTAGAAAAATTATAATGAAATTGATAAATTTCAAGATATTTGAAATATATTATTGCTCAAAATCAGGTAGCTACTAATAGAAAGATGAACATACCTGGAAGAGAGTTATAACATTAGCACAAGGAAAACTATATGAAGACAAAGCAGCCTTGTTGAACATCACAAGTAGTACTGCAAAATGAACACACAGTTGCAATAATGATAAAATCATATAAATGGAAGAAAAGCAGCATCATACGAACAACATATTAAGTAAGCTTTACATAGGATGATACAAAATTACGTGCAAAAAAAAGGGCTTGCTTGGTTTCGTGTATTTTAAGATGCTGCATCTATAGCTCCAAATTGGAAACCAATAAAAGCAACAATTTTAGATCCTCTTTTCTTTTCAGGAAGGTAAAGAAACTGGTAAAAATGAATCTACTCTGGCATATGGATAGACTATGTTTTAGTTTTCATAAAACAAAAATTGATTTCAGATTGCGTACTATGTGAATAGATGAGTTTATTCAAATGCATCAACAAAACAGACCCTATATGTATCATCTATCATACAGATACTCTGAGCATATGTAATACATATGCAGCCTTCTATTTTGCTAAAAGTTTGACTATAAACAAATATCAATGATATTTGGAATCGAGATAACTACTACTACTATAAACAAACATCAACAACACAACCGCTCAAATTCCTACTACTGATCTCTTTGGAGTATAATCAAGAGAAAAAAAAACCACAACAGGAAAAAAAAAAAGAATTAGGGGGAAAAAACACACACGAAATTAACAGAAATGGAGGGGAGATTTATGGAATCAGGATCCGTACCAGCGCAAGACATGTAAGAGAGCGCCGCGTACGCCCCGCGCGTGGTCATGGCGGAGCCCTTGAATAGAAGGGCGTCGTCACCGCCCCCGCCCCCCCGCGGAGGATCCGACACCGGCAGCAGCACGCTCTTCGGCGACCCCATCGATCCAACGGCCTAGCCGGTACTATGCACGAGATCCACCTCCTCTCTCTCTCTCTCTCTCTCTCTCTCTCCGAGAAGAGTCGTCGATAAACACAGCGCAAAGAGAAATTAAAAAGGGGGAAGCAGCAGTTCGAATTCGCTGTGTTTATTCCGCGCGTCAAGGCTGTACTCTCTTGAAAATTGCCAAGGAGTCGGCTTCTCGGTGTCTTCTCTCCGGAACTATTGATTAATTATACCCAAGACGATGAATCTACTTGGGAAGTTGTCGCGGAAGTTATATGTGTGCCATTGAAGCAAGAGACCAAAATGTGCTCCATCTAATACACAATCTTTAGATGCACGATAATTTTAAATTTAGAAAATATTCTATTATATTTTCTTTTTACTCTTTTATAATCTTATTTCTTACACTTTAAATAAAGTAGTAGATAATTAAATAAATTATATTTTTAATGGGTTAGAAATTTTATTATATTATATACAACTAGTATCATTTCAAATTTAATATAAAAATTAATCAAATATTATTAAAAAATTAATAGTTCTATCCTAAGAAGATAAAACTATAGAAAAGTAAAGGGTAAAATATAGTTTTTATCTCTATCAAAACAAAAAATCTAACCCATAAATACTTTATTACAAATATCAAGCATTAGTAAAGGTAGTTGTAATGTAAAAAGAGAGAATTATTTTAAAAGTTATTGCGAAGAGAAAAAAATATCTTACCCACAAGCACTTTCAAAAGAATCTACTAATGGAGTAGATGTGACATCATTATGTACATTAATGAAGATGATTATAAAATAGAGAGAAATTACTAAGAGTTAATGAAGTGTTTAAGTCCATCCTATTCTATTTATAAACAGGTTGTAAAGAGTTTATAAGCATCATCATTACTAGCAACTCTGTGTAGAAAGTTGGATCGGAAACCTTTTCATACAACTCTGGAGCTTGATATTAGATCAAAGGGTTAAACACATTATGCATCCATATATTTTGAATTAAAATTAATTTATCTCGTAAACTTTATTTTGTATCAATATGTCTCTATGCATTTTATTATGTTACAAAACTAATTTGTAACAGCTAGTTATTTAATCCAAATCAATGGCGTTTGTGCCTTTTAAATTTAAAAACTATTTATCAATTTAAATAAAAATTATTTTAATTTTTCTCTACAATATAAAGCAAAATTTATGAGGTAAAGTAATTTTGGTATTTAATCTTAGATTGAATCTAAGTCTACCTTTACTTCTGAGTAATTGATTAAATTGATCTTCCGCATAAATTAATTTACTTAAATAATCTACTCCCAAACTTAAATGTCAAAAGGTTTACTTATTAAGCCGTTAATTCTAGACGTAAAACTTTTATTCCTAATACATATAAGTGTAGATTATTCTTTGATCTCTATTTAAAATTTATTAATTGGATAAACCAAGATAAACTAGAGAGGTCTTGAGTTTATTGTATTACAATTTGATAAACTAGACACAAGTATTATATTCAGATTTATATAATATAAAATATAAATTAGATCTCTTTATTTTCTTTACTTTTCTCTCACTTATTCTTATATTTCTCATATTTATATAAAATTTTCATAATATTATAGTATTATATTTAAAATAAAAATACTAAAAAGATCAATAGGAGATGAACCATTTGAGTAAATAATTTGTGAGGAGATCTAGTTCGGTTTAAAACCTATTTATTTCAGCATTAAAATGCAAAAATGCTAGCTTCGACATGGACATGTCCAAAATGTAAGATTTAAACCATAATAACTAATAAATAACTTTTTCTTCCAACAAAAAAAAAAATGCCAGTGTAGCATTTATTGAACGGAGAACTATAAGGGACACAGAGATAGATGGAGCTTCTCATTTGCTTGATGAGTTCTACTAGTCCCTCCTCTCAATAGAGTAAACAAAGCACTAGCTCTTTAAGCTTGTCCTTGCAAATCTCTTCCATTCTTTATTCCATTCGGATATCAATACATATAAACCTGCCAAAAATTCAATCACAATAACATTAGGCAGGCTAAAAGGGAAAATGAATCGAGTACAAAAAAGACTTAATGAGAGATAGCAACCAACACCTTCAAAAGTTTCATGCAGGGCATTGGAATCCCGGTGGTGGATGCTTTCCACATCCTACGAGCATTTCTAACACTGTCGGAGTCACTAGATTTATATTCAGCGACTTAGCTTTCACTCCTGTGCAAAGACATGAAGCAGCATCAAAGTCTGTGATCCCTTGTAGCATAGAGCAGCATACTGTCTTTGCATAACGGCCGATACCGATACGTGACACGCTGCCAAGTAAAGTAATACATGGTCGTAGCTTTATCCTGTCTACGGGGCACGTGTGTGACGGCAGTGGTGGCGACGACGGCAATTGTACCATTGTTTGCGGTGGTGGAAATGGCAATTGATGTTTTGGAGGATTTTTTGGTCCTACGTATGAAGGTAGTGGTGGCATAACAATAGGTGGCAAAGGAGGCATTACATGACTGTGTGGAGGTTGGGGTCCAACCAAGGGTGGCAAGGGGGGTTGGACCACTGGAATGGCTCTTGGTGGCCTATGCGCCATTGGCTTGGGTAGGTAAGGAGGGCAAGGGATAGTCCTTGGGGGTAACCTGAAGGAGTAGTTAAACCACCCAAGGGTAGAAGGAATGAGATCCATGAAGAGGATTAGAAGGCAAAGTGGGATGAGCTTGGCCATGGTAGAGGAGGGATTAGAGTAGCTAGTGCTTGTTGTGATTTGTGGAGTTAGAATAATTTTGCTTGAGTCCTTCTTATAAGGAGATATACGAGTGGGTTGGTGATTTAATTTGGTCCTTCTTACCTTACACAAATGGAAGGTGGCCAGTTTTTTTTTTACCACATTGTTGACATATTATTAAGTTGGACTTAGTTGGTCGTAGGTTGTGGGTCTCAAAGATTCAAAGGATTGTAATTTATCACAGAGAAATTTTTTAAATTAGCAGACCAATTGGATTAGAATATTTTATAGGTATTGTTTACTAGTTATTTATAATATCTTCTTGGGAAAATTTTATATCCTAGAAATCTTGCATTTCTTAATATATTTTCTTTAATTTACTTGAGCTGTTTAATTGTGACAGATATTTTTTGCCGTGTTCCACATTTCAAGCCTCAACTTTTTCGTTTGTCAAAAGGTAAGTGCTTGTGTACATCGAGTCCTCGTGTCAAGACATCTACCTTAAGTTATGTTAAATTAAAATGGATCATTAACTAACAAGCAGTAATTTTATGGTTATAAAGCAAAGACAAATCATAATTAGCAGACAGAGATTAGCGACTCTAATGCCACTTGAAAAGGTAGTAGAGATTCGTTAGGTAGTTAAGCAGCAATGGAGTCACGAAAAGGGCTTTTTTTTTCCCCCTATCCTCATTACTGAAAGCAACTAATAGGAGAAGATGAATGTTTAAAATTCATGGTGTGGTATTTTATTTTATTATTATTATTATTTTAGAGAGAGTAGATAGATGGCCAAATGGGAAGAGAGCTTCCCGTTTCCTCGATAGGGCTGTCAGCTTAGGAATAAAACCAACAGGCTTTAAGGCTTTGAATCTTCCAGTTCTACAGACAATATCATATATACTGTTTTCCACTTTTAAAGAGAACTGTAGTCCATTATTTGTCAAATTTGTATGTAAAACTCAACGTAAATTTTAACAAATTTATGATGATAAAATGCCTTCTCTTGAGAAGTAGCATTTATCATTAAAAAAGAGGAGGAAAAAAAAAAAAAGGAAAACTAATTTAAGAGGCAGAATCCAGAGTGTGTTTGGATTTTATTTTTTTCTTCTCTTTTAAGATGCCTGAATTTTACTCAAAATGTTAAAGATAACAGCAGTGAGAGAATGCAAATATATTTTTCATGACATAGCGCACAGAAATATCACAAGAAAGAGAAGATTTGTGCCGAGTAGTACAAGTTTGTCTAACTATAAAACTTCCCACAGGGGACCTCAAACTAATTGATCCTAATTAACCAATTTCAAATATTTATCCTGAGTCAAGTGAGTTCAGCTGCTTGCTTCAGCAATGATCAGAGATTTCGTTGCTACATTGGCTTGCAAACTTACTCGGGGGAATGGCCGGAACGGCTTAACATGAGATTTCCTGGAAAACAGCAGAGGGGAAGACACCAAGATCAGTAAAACACCATGTCAAAGGGAAGAAATAGTTCATCTTTTATATGCTAAGATATATTTTCTAAAAATCACATCCATTCGTGGATTTTAATTTTCCTCTCTTCCTCGTCTACTCATAGTTCTCTTATATCAAGCTAAGTATCAGTTTCCTCTCAATAAAATCCCTCTGACCCTCTCCCTCATGGGCATCCATCCTCATCCAATTAGGGAGTACAAATTTTGCCTGTATACTTAGAAGTTAGAAATATATTTTTACTATGTTATTGGTTCCTTACTTTAGAAGACAAGAAAATGATCTCACAATGAAGAGAGGTACATCAGATGTTACTGACGGCACTCCACGACTATGTACACGGGCTTTCCATTCAGCCTGAAGCGTTCCTATATATATAGCAATTGTCAACATGGCATTCAAAATGTACCAATGCGAAAGAACGGTCATAAACTATGTACGGTAGAATTAAAAAAGATGAAGAAAGAAATTTTGTTATTCTTTAAAAATGTGAAGCAGAATATTTTATTTGCGGACTGACGTAAGTACTTCAACAGAGATCACAGCAAATTACCAACTTCCTTGTTATATAGCAAGCAATAACAATCATGAGTCAGCCTCTACTAATTATTTTGTCAAGTTCCACAAGAATGCACATTTATCTTGAAATGGCATGTGGCAATCAAGAATGTAGTTGTCACATAGTGACTATAGATTGCAATGGTACGGTAGTTTCATTTTTTGAGATGGTGTATGGAATAACATAATTGGTCCCTATCTCTTAGGCTTCAAGGTCAATAGAAGTTCATGAAGAGGTGAACTACTTCCAAAATGGGCATCATTTTTTATAGAAACACATTAGGATCATAACAAGAATAAGAACATGAAACAAGTTAGTTTCAGATAACAATAAACTTCATTCACAATTACTTCTGTGACTAATATGTTATGTCTCTAATAGATATTTGTATAACTGCATGCCTCTACTGGATATTTTCCGCAATGTCTTGCTTTTAGTATGCTGTAAAACACAGCTCTGCTAAGAAATTTGAGATAGCAACAAGCTGACAATTCCATTCCCAAGTTACATGGTTTTGAATGGTTAGCTGAGAAAAACAGAGTGTTATTCTGAAATTAATAACATCATACCTTGAATTTAGGTAAGCCTAGGAGACAAGCACACTCAACCACTTCGGCTCCAGCACGCTCTAGAAATGCAAATTTTCCCACAAACATGAAAAAGTTAAGGTCAGTCGATGAAACATACTTTATGAAAAGATTTGACAGCATAATATTGTATATTCTTTCTCAAGAAACAACGTAAAAAGTTACACAATTTAGAAGAAGAAAGTACTAATGTTCTATTGGTTTGTACTCATACATATACTTTTGATTGAGGTTAACTCCAGACACATTCTCAGAAGAAATGTTCATAAGACTTTTATTCTCCTGCATGCTAATATTTTTCACTAATTTGATAATTTACTTGTCGGTGAACAAATTGAAGCATGATGGCCTCAATATGAGGAATCATCCAGCATGTTGACATTTTCCTCAAGTTAGCATGCTAAATGTAATTGTTTGTCCAACTTATATGACAATTTCAATGGAAACTTTTGTATACATGGAAGGATAATATGCAAGATATACAGCTGTTTTAAATATATTTCGAACAGTTTATACTACACTTTTGGAGAAGATAACTAGAAATGTACCAAGAAGTCTTATTGCTGCAGATAATGTACCACCAGTGGCAATCACATCATCAATGATCAGTATGCGCTCCCCCGGTTGTACAGCTCCAACATGCATTTCCAAACAGTCGGTACCGTATTCAAGCACATAAGTTTCTGAAATTACTTCACCTATATGGGAGTAATGAATTATCACACTAAATAATAATTTACAAGGCATGATATATGGCATATATTTTCCATAAAAGAAACAAGCATGACACATCCGTGCCATATCTTTTTCTGCATTCCAGAGCTAGAATTTAACTCATGTGGCATAGAAACAATGTCTTAATAGGTCATAATAAGATCATTAGAGAGTATACAATAATTTATGAAGTTTTTGAGCAACTACTAAGTGCTACACAGAATTTACATCTTTGATGGTTCCAAAGCTAAATTTCTTAAAAGTATAGAAACCTCTCAAAGATCAAGTACTGGGAAGCACACTCAACCACAAAAATATATCATGGTTTACTTATCTTCACAAAAAATACCTTTGAAGTTAGCACGAAGAGCTTCAGGAGATGTGTCCCAAGTCATACACTCATAGCTATGAGAAGAAGATGGTGAGAGTTAAACAACAAACATACCGCTATTCTCACCATCATTAGTTTCTAAACTAATCTTTGGTTTTGTCTAAATTAAATTAAACAGTCAACTTATCTATCATGTGCAAAGGTAGCAATGCCACATTGTTCATTGCTTGCTCACTGGTGGACAACCCATGTTGTCAGCTAGCAATCACTTCACGAGCCTACCAAGAAGAATGTTCTTAGATGCTCGTGCCTCCTCGATTGCACATCACCTTGACATATGATGTGATCAAGTTTTACGTGTGCTGCCAGACATCATAGCTTCTTCCTGGTCACACAATCGCAATGATATGACAAACTCTATCTTATATGCCTCCTTTCTTTGTGTGAAATTCATGTTAGAATTGTATCATAAAACTTTTTGCATAAAAGTCTGGTCAATGAGTTTTTGAATATAAATGCAAGCATGCTCGGAAATTTTAGTTACAAGGCATCTGACTTACAACAGTATGTGCAAGATGAAGAGGTATATTCTATCTTAAGAAATAATTGACAGATTAAAGTATTAGCACTATATGAATCTTACAATTTACAAATTCATGCTTCGAATAAAATGAGAACCAAAACTTGGTTAATAGTTGTTCAACAGAAAATTGAAAATCTTACTTTAGCAGGAAAAAAGAATATATATATATAAGTCAAATATATTGAGTGAAGTTTGTACCTGGTAATTTCTTAGGTTTACGTAATGGTATAAATTTTGCACCAATTGCCAAGGCGATTGAAGGGCCAAATATGAATCCTCTAGCTTCAATTCCTTGTAGATCACTTGATTGAGTTAGTTTATATAAAGCTATTTCTTGCTAAGCATAGCATAAATTTAATTCTTATAAAATGGAACTCCAAAGTTCAAACTCGTACGATATAGTTTGTTGAAGGATGCAGTTTTGTACTTATTATGTGAGACCACATATGTATGAATTCAAATAATTAATTATGACAAGTTTATAACCCAAAACAAATACCGCATATAAGAATGTTCAATAGAACATGTACGAAGGAATGACCTTACAACTAATAGCAAGATTGTACTGAAAACGAAAAGGCTAGGACCATAAAGATTCTGATATAAAATACCACCAAAACTTTGTTATTGATGACAGAATGTTATTCAGTTATAGACCTATCAATTTTTTCTGATCCAATTTTTTTTCACAAAACATGCAATATATGTTTTGCAGCTATCCAGCAAATACCCACTCTTTAGGGCAATAATTAAGCAGCCTAATAGCAAACATACAAACAAATTCTGCAAATAGGACTCTGCAAGTTGATGCGCGTAATTTAGTTTTCTGTGTATCGAATTTCTGATCGGTGAGACAGGAATCAGTGCATCAACTTGCATTATGATGTTTCTACACCAAACAGAACTCCCGTGTCCTCCTATCGAATCCAATGAGTCCAATATTATAAGCGAAATTCCAAGTTGCTGAATAGGAGTTGTATTGGCCCAATTGAAATAGAAAATATATAAGTTTACAAACTCCCCTAAAAAAAAAGTCCTTCTAAACAATTACCTCAAAGATATGTTGAGCTATGTAAATACTCACAAGGAAACAAGAAGAGAATACGACATTTAACTAGGTGAAGATGACACAATACAGACACAAGAAGAAGATTTAGTTGGTCAAATACAAACAGGAGACGGACTAGAAACATCCGTACAGACCATGCCATGCATGCAACTTGGAAAGCTGCAAGTGCATTGGTCGGCTTCCCCGGCCAACATATCGTCGGGTGGGTCAACTCTCGCTGGGGAAAAAGAACGGGCAATAGACAGGGGTAATTTGCACGCGACTCAGTGAGTCAACTCGGAACCAAAAAGGTTTTGCGCTCCGGTCCTCAAATAAGAGGGGAATATAAAAAAGAGTCCAATTAAAGTAAAGAGAACAGAGGATGAGAGGGGTAATACCAGCAACCGCGGCGATACCCATGTCGCGATATCGATCGACAAAGATCTCAACGACGTCTTTGAACACCTCGGGGCGGAGCAGAAGCGGGGTGATGTCGTTGAACATGATCCCTGGTACCCCCGCCAAGTCCCAAATTCCATCAAAGAACAAAATTTTACACGAACCCAACTCGCAAAAACGAGAGCAGAGCTCAAGAGAGAGCAAAGCAAGCAAGACCCACAAGAGATAAAGAGAAGAAGACGATGACGAAGAAAAAGACCTGGTTTTGGGAAGTGGGGCACCACCCTAATGGCCGCCGAGATGGCTTGCAGACGAGGGTCTACGCCGTTCTCCTCTTCCAACATCTCTCTCTCTCTCTCTCTCTCTCTCTCTCTCTCTCTCTCTCTCTCTCTCTCTCTCTCTCTCTACCTTTCTTTGCTTCTCTGTTCCTCCACTCTCTCACTCTTTATATGCACCTAACAGTCGTGAACTCAGTTGAGTTCGGCTCTCCTTGTATTCCCGAAACAAACAGGAACGCATTTATAACTCCTCTGTCTCTCTTCGCTCACAAATATTGACTTGTTTGGGGTTGTATATGTTAATTTTCCAATGACTCTGATACGAAGATCTTTTTATTTCCTTATATATATATATATGATTTCCTGTCTCTCTCTCTCTTTTTTATGGGGACTTGGGGAGCAATTTGGCGTAGTAGCTATAGGAGAGGGGAAAGCGCCAAGGCTATGCGAATCGAACTTTTGGATCTCAGAGGATTTTGGGGTCAGAGAGAGTGAGAAAGAAAGCGAGAGATTCCGGGATTTTGGCTCGATTTGCGTTTTCTTGTGCGTGTTTTGGAACCTACACACTTGCACTGTTACCTCTCTCTGCCTTGTGCGCCATCGGAATGATTAGCTACTTGGAAAATTATAACAAAATTGTATTTAATAGATTACCTTTGAATGCTTTGATCCCATTTTTAATCCTTTTTTTTTTTATATATAAAAAAATGGTCCACACCAATTGTAATGCTGAAATCAATGTTGTTCCTCCGCGTCCATATTTCCTATCCTTTTAAATTTATATTATATTTCTACAGAAATAATTTAAGTTTTTTTTTAAAAAAATTCTACATGTATATAAGTCAACATCAGATTAAACTATAAATAAAATAACTGAATCATAAAGTCAAAACCAAAAAAAAAAAACATGCTCTTAGGTACGAAGAATATCCTTTCCCACTATAGTCTTAAAAGGCTCTTTAGTTACCAAAAATAATCACCAACTTCACCGAGGATATGAAGATCATATATAATAGATAAATATACAATATCTAGATAAGTTAGGGAAAGGGTGTTGTCAAGGCGAAGGGGGTCAACAAAGCAAAGAGATAAACATAGGGGTTAAATAGGGACGGCGAAGGGGTCCGAACCAAAGGATAAACATATATATATATATATATATATATAGTTTCATAATATATTTTATTAAACATTTAGAGGATCGATGTTGGCTTTCAATGTTACACTTGAAAGGACTACTATCAACGTTTACAGATTGGACTTGCCCCCCTCCCCCTCTCACTTTCTCCTCCTCCTCTCAGAATATCCAAAGGATGGGTAGTATTGTCTATTACTGTATTGATTGGTAGTGGTGCAATGCCCATGAACATTTGCCATGTGTCTAGTGAAAACTAAGCAGCTGATTTGGACTCTTCTCACCTTAGAGAAACATAAGATTGTTCAAAATCTCAATACAAGGACTTATATTTGAGGTATAGACAAAGGAAAATATCTTGTGTGCAGTAAGCTTGTCTTTGCTAAGATCATGCCTGTACCTCTCAACCCCCCCTTATTTGCCAAACAGGAAGCTGGTGTTGGTTGGCCAAATGGGAAGATACCAAAAGTTGATTTAGATATACAATCTTTACTTAATGGTTATGTTATATATTTATTATCCTTTCCACTTTGTAATCTAGCTTTACTTACTTTGGATGAACAAGTAGAAACTACTTGGTATATATATCATCTCCAATAAATGAATGAAAGATAAATTGTAGGGGTTCCCTGTCTCTAAATCCCCCAAGCTTATTTTGTCTTTTATCCCACAAGTTAAAGGGAAAGGAATCATACAAAGTCTACATTATGATGGAAATAGAATAACTTAGATATGGGAAACTATTACATGGTGTGCTTGTTTGTATAAATCAACTTGCATTCGTCTAGTAATTCTATGGATTTTTTTTTTTATATATTTTAGACATGGGAAACTATTATAGATATATCATTTAAGCACAAATTTTTAATATAGCTTGATACAAATACTTTCAAAAACACATATAAATTATAATATAAAGAACAGTTTTTTACTTATGGATTTTATGAAAGAATAATTACACTAAGACCTCCAAAATTTTTGCCTATTTCCATATTCACCCACATCAAATAATCATTTTACCATTACCTTTCTCTCTCTCTCTCTCTCTCTCTCTCTCTCTTCTAATATAAGGATAAAATTATCTATATTTTAGAGATTTTTTATAGTTAACAGGGTAAATGTTTTACGAAATAAATAAGTTGATATACGTAGGAGTAAGCAATATTTCCAAAGTATAAATATAATTATCCCTTCAATAAATATCATGACCTTCATTTTAATTAATAAATAAAAAAGAGAACAGATATAAATTTTTATTTATATTGCTTTCTCATTAATATTAGATACATTGCATCTCGAAACACATAAAATCAGAAGTCACTTAAATCTCCATAAATATGGATTGTCCTTCCCAACAATTAACAGACAGTGATGCATTTTCTAGGAACTTCCCAAGAGCTAGATCTCCATAAAGATTACTACTGGGGTGTAATTAATTCTATAGATCATCTATCCTTTTGATACATAAGCAACAAATGACAAAGAAGCATGTAAACTAATGTTTATATGGTTTCTCTGACAAAGTATTTTATGATAGTACATATGCACACTTTAGGGTTCCAACAACCAACTCATACACAATAAATGCAGCTTGACCAAGGAAAAGTGAATGTAATCCAAACTACTGAACCAATATATCCTAAACTGTCATATATATATATATATATATATATATATATATAATGAGAACCAACTTACAAACAATAGAAGCAACCAATGGAAAGATTACGAGTGGTACTGCTAATTAATCTACAAAAGATATGAGCCTTCAATTTCCCATTAAACTTTTATGCCCCACATAAGGGAGGACCATATATAATTATGTATGCGTGGCTCACTCTAACAGTAGGCAGCTTTCACCTATATGGCTGTGAAAGTATACAATGGTACTTCAAAATGATATCATGTAATAGCATTGACAGGGAAAAGGAGATCTCCAAGACTTATAGATGTGATAATTTTTTCTCTCATTATCAAGTAAATGTCACATATATATATATGTTACTACTTAAGGGGTGTAATTTTTCTGTCATTATCAAAGAAAATCTCCAAGACCTACTGGTGTGAATCCTACCATACATAGCTAACCTAAAAAAAAAATAGAAATGTCCATTCATTTTAATGCTTATCTTTGCTTGGTGAGATGTTTCATCGCTATTTACTTATTCTAATATGCACCTTTTATTTATTTTTACTATAGAAAATCTCTCACATTTATTTATTTATAGGGTTGCATCCCAATAATACAATTCCAACACATTTCTTTCATGTGGTTCTAAAACCTAGATATGATGTAATGCTGGATATGTAGTTAGCTCAAAATTTTCTATGGTGGGTAATTAGCAAACTAATATTTATACACATTTCTCCCATGTATATATATATATATATAATTAAAAAAATTAAGAAAAAAATCTTAAATAATATTAATACTTGATCCATACCGAGCTAATAGGTTATAGGCCAAATAAAATAGATAATTTTTATTAATATATAAATTGGATAACTGATCTAATCATCCGAATAAATGAACCATGTATAAAGTCCAAACTATGAGTACTTGTTTTACATACTACAAAGATAGAAAAGATGTAATTAAGAAGAAGTAATTGTTTATTAATATGGGCATTTGTTTTCTAACCTATCCTAACAAAGTATTTATCACCTTTTACCACGAGAAAAACCACGGTGCTACTTTTTTTTCTTAACCAAAGAGAAAAAAAAAATCCAAAAGTAGGAAAAGAACAGAGAAGTTATTTACGTGTACCGGAACAGATCCTGACGTACCACAGCGGATTGCGTCCAATCCCGATGTACCAATCCCCGAATTGGGACCTCAAATTGGAAACCCCACGGAGGGTTCGGTGGTCCCCACCCCCGGCGTCAACAAGCACGGTCCCACATCCATTTACGTCCAAGTGGCATTAACCGGGAAAGACTACAAATAGGGGGAGGCACGTCACGTGATTACGGCCCCCTAAATAAGTCGCTAATGGAGAAGGCGAAGAAGAAGAAGACGAAGCAAAGGCAATGCCCTACGTAATGCGCGGGATCCACCGGCCGAGCACACGCGACGCGACGCGACGACCGCAACTGCCGACTCCCACAACCCCGCCGATTCGTACCCACCCTAGCAGCCGCCGGCTCCGAAAACCGACCGACGAGAGGAGTGATTTGATAACTAGATCAACTGTGATCGATCAAAACTAGCATTTTAATAATAAAAATGTACTAAATATGATCCTTAACATGGGGCTAGTAGGACGACTGTAATGACGCTAATGACCTTGCTGTGTTTAATAATTAGGGTCGGGTGGTGGGGTTGGCGGAGAGCACCCGCTCGAACTTCTTTGTCCTATGTGAAGCTTTTTTTTAAAAGGAAATTGAATGAGCCCGTATACTGGGTGCAATTGTCGTTGATAACTTTGACTAGAAATAAAAGAATTGAAAAGAAGAAAGGGAAAGAGAAATCAATCCTATCTCATTATATTTAAATATATGAGCCAAAACAAGATAAAGAAAAAAAAAAAAAGAGTAAACTTTTCTTTTTATTTCTAGACACACACACACATATATATATATATATATATATTTTTTTTTTTTTCTTTCAGCAAAAGATGAGAAAGGGAGGGGAAGAGTGCTTTTGGTGAAGGAAAAACTAATGTTCATATCCATTGGTATGGAGCTTTTCCTTGTCTTCTTCTGAAAGCCAAATTAGAACATTAGGCTCACCTATTGTGGGCCAGTTCGGAATCGGAGCTTTTACTAAGTAATCCGGCCCAGGCCCACTTCTTTCGACAGCTCAAGTCTGCCGTCGGTGTTGGTGCTGTGCAGCCATACTTGCAAGTTCTTTCTCTTTATATGTTCAAACAATGGTTAGTTGGATCCTAAATTCTAATTTCCTTTTAGTTCTTTCAGATTATGTTTACTTTTTTAGCGTAAAAGATTAGACATGTACAATATTTTATAACCCACTTTAATTTAAGGATAGAGAGAGGAGATTAGAACCCAAGGAGATTCACCACAATATATATGTATATAACAATTTACAGGAAGAGACTGAATCTGGAGGAAAATTAATTGAGGTTCCTCTTAGCAAAATAATATTTAACACCACCAAAGATGAAAAAATTGGAATTGGAATTGGAATTCTATTGAGAAACATTTCTTCAAGCAAAGTCTACATCCAGATGCATAACAAAATTATGCAAGGAGGAATTAAGGAAAAGTGAGAGCTGAAAACTTTCTCCAACAATAAGTAAATGGTGAGAACATATTAACACTTCCCTACTTCTTCTTGTTAACATATTGTTATATTTTTAGACCATATAATTTATCTGTGACATAGTAGGTTAATATTGGTAGACAAAATACCTTACTGATGGCACTCCTCTAATTCTTCCTATATATAAGAAACTGATGAAAAGTATCTCTTGGCACTGTTCGTCGAATAATATCTGAGAAAAGGAAATTCATCTTTTGCTTATTTGATCGAATGCGAACTCCGAATTCGACACGATGTCAATTTACTTTTCATTCCACTACAAATTTCCTCTCCAAATATAATCTGTGTTCATCTATACAATCTGTTTGGATAGAGATCTTTTTTGTTCAAAAATAGCATGTCCTTAATTATGTCAAAAAGCACTTTAAGTTCTTGATGCCTGCCATACATATGTTATCTGAAGTGATTCAACTAAGAAAAAATGATCTAAAGACTTCATTAATGGTGACCATGCTGTAAAATATATAGAAGAGAGCTCTAAGTTGCTCTTCTTTTCTTCATATAATAACTTGCCTATATTCTAACTTTCTTTACATGAGTCATATTAGCATATGACTTTGTAGAACATGCTCTGAGCCATGATGCACTAAAGTAGGCTTCACAGATGGACCAACTCATTAAATAACTCATGAAATAGAACCCTTGTGTCTGAACACTTTAGCATACACATGGTTGCATCAGCAACTCACAACTTTCCTGGATCTGTTGATATACAATTAAATGGTACTGCTGATGCATGCATATAAATCTGACATGGTTGCTTCATCAAATTGGCAAATTTTACTTCATGGTTTCTTCATCAGGGCTCCATAATTGATCACAGACAGTAATACTATGTCGCTCAGTGTTATATATGCTGATGAACAGTGAAATGGTGCTTGTGCTGATGTGATTACAGAAAGCTAGCTCTTATTTGATTGCTGAAACATGGATAGATAGGCCAAAGAATGCAAACTGTTCAAAAGTGGGAACCCATGCCAGTGGATTGTCCTTGCTTGCAGACATACACAAGCAACTACTCTTATTAGGTAAAAAAAGAAGAAGAAGAAGATGAGAGAGAGAGAGAGAGAGAGAGAGAGAGAGAGAGAGAGAGAGAGAGAGAGAGAGAGAGAGAGAGAGAGAGAGAGAGGAGAGAGGAAACAATGGAAGTATGTCATGGTAATATGGTATAACCACTTTTGGAAATCTTTCATGACTTCATAAGTACTGATGAAATGAAAGCAGGCCTAAAAGGGGATATCCATGAATAAAATTCCCATCATCTGCCTCTAAAGTATCAAGAGAAGCATAATTAGGCTTTGGAAGAAGAAGAAGAAGAAGAAGAAGAAGAAGAAGAAGAAGAAGCATAAAAGGTTCTGATTTTAAGCTGCATGATGAGGGCATCTTTTCTTTCATCAAGAAAAAAAAGGGACACCCACATCCAATAATTCGCTCCCTGCACCCACCATTCAACAAGACAACACATCCAAGAATCTCTGTACAACAAATAGTAGATAAGTACTTACTGAAAACCACATGCACAATTCTCTACACTCCCATGGAGGATCTAAAACTTGCAAACTATTCCAGTGGCGGAGAACACTCACCTTTGCAATTGGTCTCTCCCTGTGATTTCCCACAGCTTTATTGAACTGCAATTGAGAGAGGAGATGCAGTTCAAGAAAGCTGTGGAAGACTACAAAGAGGGCCATCTTTAAGCACCCAAGAATTTTAGAGAGAGAGAGAGAGAGTGAGGAGGTGAGAAGGGTATAGCTATGAGCTAAAAAGCCTAATGGGGGGGGGCTGTGTGGGCTTATAGGAGAGGGAGAGGATAGAAGGGCTATTTATAGTGAAAGGGGGAGGAGAGGAGAAGGGTTCGTGGGGTTGGGTGAGACACTTTAAGGACCCAATCCCGAGAAGAATATAGACCTGAAACGAACTCACACCTTCCTTTCTCTCTCACTCTCTCTTCTTCTCTTTTTTGCCCTTCTTAAAAAAAAAAATAAAGCAATGTCGATAAAGACATCTTTAGAAGGCAGAAGAAGACTTTTGGGCTCATCAACCCACATAATTTATTAGCTCAGTGGAAGCATTACCAACACTTTGCAATTATTAAATGTTAGGGGTTTGTTGGTTGTGGTAGTGGACATGGTGAGGGCTATAAATAAATAAATTAATTAATTAAATCTACTTTCGGTTTAATTCGGAGAAAGAGGAGTTGTGTAATTGTGTTTTGAGGCTGGCACAAGGAAATGGCATCGGCGTATGTTTTTCCTTCGGCAGCGCACATTCCACACCTGCACGCATCTCGAGGCGCGGTTGGTCTCCTCGCCCCGGGAAATCCGTGCGCGACGGGGCCAGAACGGTGTCAGGCCTCCGGCCTCGGAAACCCCTGGACTCGCCCCGATGGACGGCCTTGATTCCTCCAACGCGGCGGCCCGGATCAGACGGTGGCGGTAGCCCCGTTGGGGGACACATCTCTGACCCCAAATCACTCCTTTTTTTTTTTTTTAAAAAGAAAATTTTAGTTCTAGACCCCCAATTTTATAGCACGTAATGAAAAAAAAAAAAAATCGAATCTGGCCATCGTCCCCACGTTGGATCCAACCTCACCCCATCGATAAACAACACATGCGCCCATGTGAATCATGGGCCCCACCAATCGTGTGGAGCGTTTCGGCTCCGGCCCTCTCGGATTCGGGTCGGTGCGTTGTCGGGCCGGAGTGGCAGACCGCCCGCCTCGGCGCGGCGCCGCCTCGGGTTCGGGTTCGGGTCCGGACCGGATCGAATCGGGTCACGCTTAGGGCATTAATTTAAGGTGGGGTTTGTCGATTTGATTTATCAACAACCCTGCAATGAAAGATAAAATAGAATGGAAGGGTTGGAGTTATGTGGATTTGATTTGGCAACAATCGGATGGCCACCTTGTCATTAGATGTTTTATGCGTGTCGTGACATGGCGTGCCATGGTGCTCCAGCAGTCCCCCACCTCTCCCCAAGAAAAAAAAATGGTTAGAAATTTTTTTCGAGACATATCTATCTTGACCTAATTGGACTAGGATTTATATGTCTCAAAATTTTAACCTCCAACCTGTTCTAATACTTTCTTAGTGAGGTTTTCTTTTCTGCCTAAAGATAGAGGAGTAACTTCACACATAAAGAATTATGTTACTTTTTTTTTATTTTTTTTTTAAAGTTAGGTATCTAAGACTAGTATCCCTTTATACTTTTAACTTAATATTAAAGAAATTTACTCAGAGATTTTTGAGGTTATTTTGCATATGGTAACCCTTTGTTAAGAGTCATATGGGGTAGGGTATGAAACATCGACACATTTACCGACAACAGTAGTCTCACATATCATGCACCATCGCAATTAAGATTATAAAAAATCACGTTCTTATTTTATCTATTTATACGATTTGGCGTTTCTAAACTAGTCTTGATGTCTCGCGACTTGGCTGTCAAGAGAGAGAGAGAGAGAGAATAACGAGTGACAAGCAAGTTGAAAGATAAAACGAAGTCTGTCCTTTAATGGAGACATGAATGCTCACACTTTGGAAGACAGAAAGTTTATTAAGAGTTGGCAGTGGATTAAGCTATTTGATTAAGAAAAGCACTTGCCCACCCACATGTAATTAGAGCTGGCAAACACTAGCTAAGACTCTTTATAAGTTTATAATACTCTAATGCCAAGCAGTGTTAGTGGATTAGGTTTTGTCCAGCATGTGGTTAGTGGCCTCGTACGTTTCTGCTGTACACTGCATGTGTTGGCTAATTATACTGCAGGAAACTTCTGTTGGTTTAATCTTACCATAGCTAAGCCTCAGCATGCATGCATTGATATTTTGATATATCATTCTATATAGTTACTAAGTTTCTAACCTACATATTTAACTTGTCTAAACTGAGATCATGCAACCGAGCATCTATCCAAGGATCGCCATGAGCTAAAATAGTAGACAAAAGCTCAAAACCAAGTCTGCATGACGTTCGTTCGTTGCTCAGGATTCAGGAAGCAACAACATCACTATATCTAGTGTTCTAGTGGCTGCCTTGGTTGATCTTCAATCGATCCCACATCCTTTTTTTTTTTTTGTTTCTTTACTAGAAAGTCCGTGGATATATGATGCATTTGTTTTCCAAGTTGACAACAGTTACTTGAGAAGGGGAAGCCCAATCCCTATTGGAAACGTCTTGCATGGCCTTGCTGGGTGAGACCATGCATGGTGGGCATTCGTTGACTATATAAGAGATGGACAGAAACTTAGATGGGTCACAAAAACATAAATGAGAAGGTGACATATGTGAAAAATGAATAATAGTTCACAGGTCTAAGAGATATAATTATGGGAATAAAAGGTTAACATTAGGAAAAATTATAAATGTCACCAACCATATATAACAGTCCCTACAAATTTTAACTTTTACCAGAAATTGGATGCAGAGTGTATTCTTCATATCGATGCCATCTTGCACTGAATTTGCCCTTGAGCTTATTAAATGAGCCCACCCAATTGAGGTTTACGATCTGGGTTTTTGTTTTGGACTACGTAATTTGAAACATTGTTTACTTCGAGATCTTAATTGAGGCCCAAAAGTTTTATGGGCTTGAGATGGCCTGTATCTTAATCCATCTCTCCCCTGGCTCTTCCAGCCTGGGCAAAAAAAGATCACTCCAATTGACTTGGTTCCATCTGCAGTACTTACCCATGATAGAAATCTAAATCTATCTGGCAGATGGGCTGGAAGCATCGTCTAAATAGATCCAAAATATGTTAGATGGTACTACTGAATCATAATTACTGCACCATTAGGGTTAGATAAGCAGTAGCGTTCAATTCAACTTAATAGGTTTTCTTCTCTACATCAATAATTTCTTAACATTATCAGATTGATCAATAAACTGAAAACTAAATGAGGCTCGATAATGGTTAATTAAACTCCAGATATTCAGAATAATTAACTAATTAAAATCTTTTCTTTTAATTTAACAAGCGATGGTGAGTAAATCGATAGAAACTAAATCCTCAAATTACCCACAAAAGAGGGGAAAAAAGGGGGGGGAGAGAGGGAGAGAGAGAGAGAGAGAGAGAGGGGCATCGATCTGCATTCTGCAGTCATCACATCATGGAAGGTGATCACGGGTTCATATGACTCCAATTTGCCAGCTTTATTAGAAAACAATCCTCCCTCACGGACCGAGTATAATATAAAATTGATATATGCCCACACAGCACGTATCTATCTACCTCTAATTCTCTCAATAACTCTCCACCTCTAATACCACCCAAATCCTCTACTTTATTGGGCACCTCACATGGATTCCAAGCTGGACTTCTTTATCGTTATCTCTCCCTCTCTCTCTCTCTGAGACTGACATTATGTCTTCTGTTTTGCGAGTGAGAGAACGTCATGCATGGCATGCAAAAGAACAACTACTTCTTGTGTACGTATATGCGCTTGGGTAAGTAAGATAACAAGGTGTAGTTTGTTGTGTTGCGGAGTATATATAGTACGTAAGAATATATCACACCGATATTTATATAGTGTTGTTTAATTTCTTACACTATTTTAATTAGCCGCAGAAGATTTATTTATTGCGGTTGACTTCGCTTAGAATCTTGTCAAACTAGTTGAGAATATTATAATATATAAAGTCTCAGAGGATTGGGTACGTCAGAAGGGTTAGTAGTTCCCGAAATTTTGGAGATCGATTAATTAATTAGGAGTTTGGGTTATAACAATGCTTTGGTTTAATAGATTTTTGGCCGGCCATTTCGTTCATGTCTACTAAGAATGTAACATATGTGAGAACTAATATTGCACCTCATGTAATTAAGAACGTGTGGTTTAGGGTGATTGTTGTACTTCTATTTAGCTAGGTAATTACGTGAATGAAAGGATAATGAACAGAGACAAGAACAAAGATAGAAGAGATCGATGATGGGCTCTATCTTTTAGAGCCAGGGAAAGAGTCAAGCAGGAAACCCTGTTAGTAGTCAGCACCCTCACATGCCTTGTCTTGGGGACTTAATTTCCTTCCTAACGTTTCGTACTCCTTAACTCCTTCTATAAAGGTCGTAACTTTCTTGTATTCTTTTACATACATGCACTATACTGCAATCAAGAGTAGCCATGGATTCTTCCAAGCTCTCTGCCATCCTCCTCCTCCTTATGCTCTCCATTTCCTCCACTCCTGTAGCCCTTGCCTGTGGTGAATGCAACACTCCTACTCCCAAGACTCCTAAGACTCCTCCTAAGACTCCTAAGACTCCTCCTAAGACTCCTAAGGCTCCTAAGACTCCAACGATTCCACCCATCCTCCCACCAATCATCGGCAAACCACCGATCACCCTCCCTCCGATCACCGTCCCCCCGATTACCATGCCACCGATCCCCCCGATTACCATGCCACCGATCCCCCCGATTACCATGCCACCGATCATTGGCGGGGGCACGCCGCCTGCGACCGGAACACCAGGTTGCCCGACACCGCCTGCACCGGCACAGACCTGCCCTGTCGACGCCCTAAAGCTCGGCGCGTGCTTAGACATCCTCGGCAACACCGTACATGTCGGCGATCCTGCGGTGCAGTGCTGCCCGCTCATCGGCGGCCTTGCCGGCGTGGCTGCCGCCGCTTGCTTGTGCACGACTATCAAGGCTAAGCTGCTCGATATCAACGTGTATCTCCCCATTGCTCTTCAGCTCCTTGTCACTTGTGGCAACCCGGTTTCTCCTGGTTACACCTGCCCTTAGAGCATATCACGCTTCTGTAAGTTTCTTCTCTTCTTGACAAATATAAGCGAGATAAAATAAGTTACATAGCAGATGAAACTGATCATGCCTGTCTCGTTTTGTTAGCAGGGAAAAGGGAGGTGATCGATCACAGTAGTGATGAGACGTGAGATCGAGGATGCCAAGTCACTAATCGATCTTGTTTATTTCTTGTGTACGTGTTGTCAATTTGTTGTACAACTGTGAAGCCTTGGTGGAAATCGCTTCAAAGTGTTGTGTTTTGAATATTGTTGCAATGGATTCTTCTCTTCTCTTCTCTTCTATGTATTCCTTCAACTGGTGCATCTTCGATCTCCTCTCATTAAGTGCAAGTTGGAACCAAATTAAGTTAAACAGAAGCACTACAAACTAAAAGAGGAACACGAACTGTACGTGTCTTGTGACGCCAGAGGATTAGGACTTATAATGTGGGAAATCTTTTCAAAGACGTGGTATAAAATTATATCCACTGTGTCAATTGAAATTAGAGAGATAAAACCTCTGGCAAATTAAATCCTCTCAAACCCTAACAGGTGGGCCAACTAAAGCACATAAGATTCGCCAGTATACTTGATAGAAGTGCTGTCGATCGGTACTCGTGAACCCAATGATCGATCGGTCGCATGAGATTCTCCATGCCGAAGCTAAGAGTTGCAGATATCCTCCACAGCATCTCAAGCCTCTATGTGTGATACAAGCTGCATGCTTTTCTAGAAGCCAATGATTGACTATTATATAAATCTCAGTTAAGTTTTCTATATATTCCTTGTTCAGAAAGAAGCTAACGGATAATTACACGTGGGCGCCTTTGTACTAGTGCTCATTTCACCTTTACCGCTTAAATTTATTTTTTCCCCTTATCTGTGTAAAATCTTTGAAATATCTCTGCTATTATTAATTTGTTATTCTTTAATCTATATATATATATATATATATATGTGATTATAACATAATAAACTTTAGGCCATTTAGTGACTAGGTGCAAGATATTAGATAATTAAGGTCAAAAAGTTATGAAAAAAATAAATAAATGGGTACATGTGAAAATGAGCTATATATAGTTCAAATATTATTCGAATGTTATCAATGTTAAACAAATGCACTTTATACATTGTTTGTCCCTTGCCTAATCTACTGTTATCAAATTTCTTTAATTTCTACGTGTAATTTTCTTTTGGAGAGAAGTGAAAAATTAACTTTGTCTTAGTTTAAACTGATCCCGCTGGGATTCTAACCGGATACGTTCGTACGAACTCAATGGTGCATGCCTCAGTTCATTTCTGAATGTAATAAAAACTTCCATTGCAAAGATGAACACCAATATCTACTCATACATGCAGCTTACTGAGCCTCTAAGTCGACGAACTCTACCCACAACTTAAAAGTGAGAACAACGAACAAGTGATTCGAAAGGCGAATAAAGTAGTAGCTAGCTAGATACACTTGAATCCATCTGGGATCTCTTGCTTACATCCACTAGCCATCAAGCTGACAGCCACCGACCACTCGATAGTAATCCCTAGAACGCTCTCCTTGACGGTGGTGCAAAGGCAGGCGGCGGCCTCGGCATCCGTCAGGCCTTGGAGAAGCGGGCAGCATTTGCCGCCGAGCGGCACTCCGACGACCAAACTGCCCTTATCGCCGAGCAAGTCTAAACACGCGCCGAACTTGACGGTGTCGCGCGGGCAGAACGGGTTCGGCGGCGGCATCTTCGGGGGAATCCTGCGTGGAATTTTAGGCGTCGGAGTGTTGGGGTTGAATGGGATGGAAGCCGTGCTGCAGAGAGTGAAGAGGAGGAGAGTGAGTGAGAGGGTTGCAATTGGTTTGGTAGCCATGGCTTGCCTTCCTTCCCTTTGGGGTTAGGTGCCGCTTATAACGAGTATTGCTTGCAGGAAGATAACTTAGATTCGTTTAATAATTAACTTAAATGATATTGAAACAAAAGATAAACATTCAACACAAAAACAAAAAAAGAAGTACTCTAATATATATTATGGATAATGTATATTATACATTTTTAACAATGGTAAAGGGAAATGGCAGAGGGAAGTGGGAGGATGAGCCACTGATATGTTCTTGTTTTTGTGGTGTTTTGCGTCCATGGATGGATGTCATGAAAGGAAATGATGAGAGGTGATGGGGTCGATATGCTGTCCTATGCTAGGAGTGGGTCAGGTGCCGACCTCCTTTTATTAGATTAGGGCCGTACTTTGTTGTCCTGATTGACCCCTACACAAAGTCACATGAACAGCCTCTCTCTCTCTCTCTCTCTCTCTCTCTCTCTCTCTCTCTCTACTATTTAACCCTTATTTTGTTGAACTTTTTCATTTACCATTCTGGTGGTACGGTGGTATCCAGTTCTACTACTGGTTGTGACAGAGATTGTAAATTTGATTCTTATTATAAGTAATAAGAGTGATATTTAGTACATTTTTCTAGCTTATAATTAGCTTCCAATAAAAAGCTTATGTAGAAATTGCAGGATAACATGAGATACTTTGGATCGATGATGATGATGCTACAATGTAAAGCCTTTCTGGGTCTGATATTTAGAGAGAATTAGCACATCATCATCATTAATGATCATCAATATTATTATTATTATCATTATCATTAATTTTAATTATATTTTAGATAAATAAATTGGTCTTTTAATATATAAATTAGACAATTAGTTCAGTCTTCTTAATAAATAAGCCACAACAAATTTAATTTATGAATATATAACACTCTAATAGAAAATTTATTAAATATCAACTGTAGACATCTATAAGAAGATCGAATTTATGACTATCTGATAGGACTCAATTATTGAGTTACAGTAATAACCCACTTTACGTTGTTTCTCTATTTTTTTCTCTCCTATTTTTTTTTTTTCTAAAAAATTAAAAGAAAAGAAAACACATAAGGTAACCAAATCACTCTGCCATAGATATCAATATTCATCTCCTTTCTCTTTGTTCAAAGTCTCCTGCTCTCACTTTTGGTCGCATATGCATCATCTGAGCCAGAAAACTAGTTCAGCATAGCTTATCTATGCTCGTTCCTGGGAATATCATATAATGCTGGCCTTCTTCATCATGTTCATAATATTTCAATGTACCACAGTAAAGCTGCTCAGGCAAATTGTGTCTGCTGGAACTCACTCACTATACGGAAAGGGATTAAGGAAAAAAAAAGAGGAAAATATTAAAAGATAACTAGTTTTACTACAAAAATTATTAACACAGGACATATTTTTACAAATTTCTTCTTATGTGAAGATGAGACTGAATAAAATTACATATTAATCACAGGTCTCCAAAAGGGAGGCGCAACAAAAGTGTAGTTATTACAGCAATTTTGTCAAAGCGAAAATGACTACGCAAACTCATCCTAAAAGTATCTGTAGAGAATGGATGAGAGGATAAAAATGCACTACCTGATACAAGATGGAAGCGTGACACCATGGCACACAAAGGCAAGCACAACATAAATTATGACCAGAAGGAGGAGTATTAATATGACCCTGCAAGATATACGCATTCCATCTCAGATAATGCTTTTGTAGTTCAGGAAGAAGCAAAAATATAAACATATAAAAAGCATGGATCGAGTAACAACAAATACAGAAAACATGAAGGAAAAGGAAGCAACCAAAAGGTGGAAGTGGTTGGACAGGTAAGCTTCAATTATATATAGGTTCAATGTTTAGTAAAGAAAGGATTGAATTGACTGATTTGTTTTTTTTTTCTTTTACAGCATTCGTCTATAATTATGTAATCATTGCATGCATGCATTCATTATGATTATATTTATCCATAAAACCGTTATGCAAGTATGTGACACATTTTGCATCTAGACCACTAAAGTCAAAGTTTAACATTTGCACGCATAAACTGCCAAACATCTTTCCTCATTAGTGTTATTGCCAACATTTTTGTATCTATCATGGTGGCACATGCTTAAAGTTTAACCATCATGGAATGTGAATGAAATACTACAAAAGTTTAAGATATTTCACAGGGGATATAATGCATTTGGTTCCATGGAAAGGGCATATTCTGTCCTTGACTAATTCATAAGTTACTTCAGTGATTTGCTAAAGTAACAGCAGGGCATAGTGCAGAATATCTGTTTTTAAAGATATTTTTGCAAAAGTGCAGATACCCAAATATAAAATTTGCAGGTTAATCCTCTCCCTATAGCAGGCAGACCCATTTGCATACACGCACACTAGAGACTTTCAATCAACTAAGAACATCTGCAATCATACAGGGCAGCAGCCAATTAAGAGAAAAAGTAAAGCTAAAGTAGGAGAAATTATTGGCTTGATCAAAGGAGAAGGTTTGTCGGAGTACCAATGGATTTCCTTTTACTCCTCTGAGTGAAGAGGAAGAGCCATTGATATGAGAGGAGGATAATATACATTCTTTTTTTTTGACTCAATATACATTCTTTATTAATATTGAATATCATGTGGAACTCTGTCAACTGTGCACTTTCATCATGTGACAATCTGATTCATGAAATATACAGTAGTAAGTAACAGAAGCATAATAAAAAGTAACTTAATTCCTGAACTCATATGTCCACACTTTATAAGACTTTTCATAAGGGAAGTATGCTAGTTACATCCAAGAATAGTTATGCTCACATTTGATAAAGCATAACATAGTCATTTCATGATGTGTTGGTTTTTTCCAAAGATGATCTCTCTAATCCAGCCTTTCTACTTATTACTCTCCTAGGCAACCAGAAAACTTATAAAATAAGATTGGCAAGAGACTTAATAACTTAGAAAGCATACATAAGCTTAACATTCCGGCACCACACCGAGCTCCTAAATCGGCGAGCTTGTTTTCTGAAGCGAATAGTATTTCCTTGCATATGTTCAGTTTTATCAACCAACATTTCCAATCTATCTCCTCTTTCCAGTACCTTATCAATATTTTCAATCATGACATTTCGCACCTACAAATGAAAAATATCAGTAAGTACCATTCAGGCTGTCGAAAAGAAAAGAAAAAGGTGAATATATTACATATGGAAATATAATGATCATATTTCAAAAAAAAGCAAATGAAAAGGTAAATGGACTAATTGACCATGCGGATACAACTTACAAGGATAGTTCAAGTTGCTATAATAAGTAAAAAATGCACAAAGTTCACACTGTTAGATTATAAGAGGAAAAAAAATACCATTCTCTATAAGTTTAAGCTTTTAGAGCAGAGTTAACATAGTATGAGAGCAGGAGACTCTATGTTTGAACAAGATGTAATATATGTATAGACATATTCGGCAACTGTAGGGACATCAGCATTAAGTGTGGGGAATTGCCTACTAGTACATTTAACATATGTCCAACCTAAATGCAACTTGAGTACCAAATTTAAGAAAACAGACACTGAAGTGTCATAAAGTGTTTACAGTTTACCTGACTCATTTCACCTCTAATGCGATTTATTCTATCTGCATTTGGGTCATTAGAATAATACTCCATCTGTTGACTCAAAACCCGTGAAAATTCTTCATTCATTGCATAAGCAAGAGCCGTGTGACATGCACGACCATATGCCTTCACAAATCTTCCATGAATTTCTTCGAGAAATGCAAAAGGAATTCTTCCTATACAAATAATTCAACGAAGTTAATATGTGATGAGAAAGGCATTTGTCTATACAAAGACAAAGTTCCTACACAGAAATTTACAGAAAAAAATTATTTCCCAATTTAACTGATTATCCTTCAGTCTTCTTATGCTCTTACCATTTATCTGTACAAATAATATATAATAGAAAAATTAACTTAAACCAAATTAAGATATGCCATGCTGAAAATGGGATTTCCTTCCAAATAAAAAAAATTGACACACGGCTAATGGAATTTTAGCTTCACTGTTTTCAGCACTTTCAACAATTTTTCAAATCTTGGCCAAGAATATATTCTAAAAAAACAACCTCATACATTGAATGTTGGAATCTCAGATCTTTGATCAAATGTTTCACACTAAGTTGACTTACTGAGTTTAGGCTAAAATTAATGGGTTCTTGCCAGAATCATCTACAATATAGTCAAAAGACCAATTAAAATTGCCAAAGTCAAAGCCGCTGAAACCACTGTCTGGCAAAATCCACTGACTGGCAAAACTACTGAAACTGAATTTGACGAAACAATAAAACCTGCAAAAATGTTAAATTAGCCAAAAGTTGCCTAACATAACACAACCTTTTATCAGTAAATACCTTAGAAAACTTTCAAGGGCCAACTTAGAAATGACTCTATCATAAACGAGTGTCGCTAAAGGGATACCTGTGTATTCTAGTTGATACTTGACCAGAACAGTACCTATTTACAGCTTAAATTATGAGAAGATAGTGAACAAATAACAAAAAGTAAAAAATTTACTAGCACTTCCTTAGTCTCTGATAGCACTGCCAACAACAACACATTAACTTTTATTCCTCAGTATCCAAATCTAATCAACTTCATCATCGAAATCTTTCTAATTTTGGTTCAAGGGAGCATAACCAAGAAAGCCCAATTCACCAAAGATTCCAGCAATTCAACCTCTGACCCAATAATTCATAAGCAAATCAAACCAAGAAGAGGAGGAGGAGGAACTCACTTCCGGCGGTGTCGTCGGCGACGCAAAGGACGGTGATCCCATCGGTGCGCGTGACATGGAAGACGTATCGGTCCTGGGAGTAGGACACGTGGCTGTCGTTGACGCCGGGGATCTTCTCGAGTATTTGCCGCGCGATGGCGCCGGCGTTCGTCTGCGTCGCGCTGAACTCCGCAAGCACCACCGTGCCACGAGCCACCAAAGAATAAAGAATCGTCATCTCTCTCTCTCTCTCAACTAAGATGGGAAAAGTGGGAAGGAGAAAGAGAGGAGTAAGTAGAGAGAAGAGCAAGAGGAAATCGTAGGAATGTTCGTTGATCCTTTTTTCCACGTCTCGTGAAACGGGTGGCCCGCACGGGTGCTTTACAATTTAATTATATTTTAAAAAATAAATTAGTTAATACTTAGTTTTTTTAATTTAGCATATTAAATTAGGTACATATATTTTCCATAGTAATTTTTATTATAATAAAATCCACATATTTATATATACAGTGCACATAGTTCATTATTATAACTAAAAAAACTAAATATAATTAAATTGTAAAAGCTTCGGGAGACTTTTTATTTTGTGTTATAATCTCTTTTTTTTTTCTCTTTTTTCTTCTTGCTTATTTCGAAGTGATTTACACTTTTATTTATATTTATCAACCAAACACGGTTTGCTTATGTTCATACTCATCCACGTTAAATCCTCTATTCCAAATATATTTATACTTCGTTTTTATTAATTATTTAAAATGTATAGTTTTAGAGAATTATCATTGCGTTTTAGTTAGAAAAACAACGGTAGCTCCCCTATCCTTTAAAAATATTTTAAACAATTAATGAGAAGGAACTGTTAAAATAAATAATATTTAGATAGTTTAGGGAATGAAATAGGAAATTTGACGTGGCTAATACTCTATAATAAAAATAGTAGTCAAATTCTCTAAATTCAGATAATTTGGCTAGAGAAACCAATGCAAATGCTCTTAATAAATTTATAATAGTGTTTTTTTTTTTCACATTCAGCTTTGCACTAACAATCCAAGTAGTCCTAATGATAATAGTAGCGATCAAGATTCATGTAAGTTGAATTCAACACACTCGCGACATCAAGCAAAACAGATAAGTGAAACAGTTCATTTTCCTTTAAAAAAAAAGGAAGTATGCATTATAATAAGGGTCCAATATGCAATGTGTGCTCAATTAGTTCAGTAACTCATTTAGGTTCAGCTATAGATTGGCTCAGCAAAGAAGAACCAACCATAAACAGCTCAGTTCAGATTTATATTGAAAACAATAAGAAAGATTCCATTGTAAATCCAGCGATTATGTACAGCCATTTCATGAACTGAGTTCGTACCAAGATGATAACAAGATGTTCCTCTACTGGATAAAGCCTGATATGAACATAGAATGAGATATGGTGAAATTTATGGGACAAATATTTACTGAAATGGAAGCTATCATTCACTCTCAGAATGAAGCCAGAAGAATGAAGTAGCTTTCCTTTCATTTTGGTTCTATCTCGCATGGACCTTTTGACATCTGGAAAGCGCATAAAATTCCTTTCTTACCTGCATGAACTCTGAAGACATTAATTCAAGAAGTAAAGACAGCTGCAGTGAGTGCATTTAATTTCAATGGATATATATATTGGGATAAGTTACTGCTACATAATCAAAAAAAAAAATTAAAATGGTGATGCCTGGAGATATTTTTACATGATCTGCTTTCAGAAACTCTTTTTGAGCTCCCTCAGTGACATGGTCTACAAAAACACTCTGAGAGCTTCGACGACCTTCTCTGGCCTGATTAGTATAAATAGATCATCACAGACGTTAGAGACGCAATAAAAAATAAAGTGGAATAAGTGAAAATAATGGAGTGCATGGTTACAAATGAAGATGAAATATAAATTGACACAAAATACAGTATGGTGATAAACTTCAATTACCAGTCCTCCTGTGGCATGTGACCAGCTCCTTCTATTGGTTTAAGCTTTATAGCATCAGGGTTGCCCTTTTGGAACTCCTCAGCTTCCTTCAGAGGCAAGTACTTATCTGATACTCCCCATGCAACCAATACTGGTTTATCCCAGCTGCAGTGAAATAATATAAGGCTCCATTGATACAATAATCAATGAGGATACTGAAGCCCTTATAATTTGCTTTGACATTTAATAACTAAATCAAGCTAAAGATTTCATTTTTCACTCAAACTAAAGAGTAAAGACTAATCTTGGTTACATACTGGGTCGTCTGTCCTAAAGTCTGCTGCAAATACAAGCAGAAGACCTAATTTTGTTTATCAGTCCATCCCTTCTGATGGCATAATGCAGAATACAAGGAGGTAAATAGTTTTAACCATGACGTGCAGTCTCTGTTGATAAAATGTTATGCATATTTGAGAATTTGTGCAAGAAAGCTTGAATTAGAACAGGGTTGTGAGTGGTTAAAGCATAGCTAGAAGCACAATCAAGTTCTTATAGAATCATTCCCTTGAATTCCTTAGAAGCCTAAATAAGTGGAAAGTGACATTCTATTCACAATACACCAATTTCAGTTGAGAAATAAATTTGGGTAGAATTCCCATTTAATCAAATTTTACAAAGTGATCCCATGGATTCAACAGATTCATGAAAATCACATTTGGCCAAACAGTTTGTTCTAGAAATTTAAAGAAAATGACTAAATTTTCTTATGTCACATGCATAAGCATATGAATTTCAGCGGTAATCATGAATCTTAATAATGAACACAATGTTTGGAAGGGCCTTTTGTAGCGTCCAGTGTTCATTAATCATATTCAAACAATCATGAGATCTTAATTTAGGTTCTATAACGTGGAACTTAAATAGCCATTGCTTGATTAAAGTATTAAACCTTGCGTCCTCTAAACTGAGAAGTACAAATTCAATAAAAAAAATATTTAAACCCTATTTGTAACTGTTATAAGGAGGTAATCCTGGAAGAATCAATGTCTAACTTGATAATGTACATTGTATAGATTAGGCAAAATGGAGGATTCTAGCAAAGATGAACATGCATCCATGGGTCTATGACACATAAGACATGAAAAGTGTTTTCTTTATTATTGACTATTTTGCAAATTTAATATTAACCATAGCATGAATATTTCCACTATAAGCTAGCTTTAAGACCTAATAAGCATTTAAAAGTTAAAAACTACCAGATTTATCTTGTTCTTGTATCAATACAGAATTTTAGATTGAATTTGCATGTACCGCATACAAAAAGTAAGATCAATAGATTTACCTAGTAGATGAAAATCCAGCAGCTATTCGACTTAATACATCATTAAAGTTTGCTTTCCTTGCAGCTTCGAGCAATGCTAGGCATAAAGAAAACAACAATCTCATATTATGAATATTTTTATTCAATAGATGATTCTAATAAAGTCAAGACACTATCTGTTTGAATTAACAGTCTTTTAATCTCTATCAAAGGCATTTAGAGATCAAAAGAACATACTATGTTCTTTTTACATAAAAGAAATGACCATGTGAAAAGATCTATTGTACAATTAATTGTGTAGTTAATCCTTCTGAAAGAACTAACTGATGAAGTTCTACTTTGACACTTAAGAAGTACATGCTAATTTTTACAAAAGTACTAAGTGATGAAGTTCCGCTTGATTGATAGAATAAACATCTAGTCGTCACCATATACCAAATAAAATAGCATGATGAATATGATTACTTCAGTTGTTGGCAACACTCTGGGGTTCGAATGTGATTAAATGAATATATCATTAGTCAACCGGATTTACATATTAATATGCCGTAATCTATGGAAAAGACATCTATGTCAGCAACCTTAATTTTGGCATGGTATCACCTAAAAGAAGTGTTATTTTATATGAGAACCTGGATGAATAGGAAAACTAGCAAATGCATATAATTGGTATCTCAATCCTAATAGTATCTAACCTCGTCACAAGGAGAGAGAACTCATAGCATTACATCATACAAAACACAAGAAATATAGACATGAAGGACATCAGTAGAAAAGGCAATAAATATAAAAGTAAACAACATCAAGTTAAGTAGCAATCACCTCTGTCTTCATCTTAAAAAAGAGAAAATGTTGAAGAATGATCTCAATATTTTGCAACTAGCTGCTGCGAAGTAATGGAGACTAATCTTCTAATGGAATGAAAGGCAGATAAAGTTTCTTGGTGACAAGGTGGGCAAATGGGGTAGTATAGACTATTCTTTAAAACATCGATATAATTTATTCCGATAGATCTCCAAACCCAACTTTCCACAAGTCCCAAACCAGAAGTTTATAAGGACAGGTAACTTCAAAGCTGTTGAAGGATTAAAGAAATCCTACAGAGTTAACAGAATTTTACATTTGGAATGAATCTTTGATTGTCAGTATTCATGTAGCAATAGAGATAGTATCCTTAGACAGGTCAGATTTACCAGGTTATGTGTTTAGGAAAAGAGGTAACTATAATATATGACTATAAGGTCTCAAGGGGAGGCTATCAGGCATGTGGGTTAACTTCCAAGTGTGGCATAGTACGGATTTAAGCTAGTAGACCACTCCTGATTAATTTGTGAATTGCTAGCTCAGTTCATTATCAGACAAATTTATGAAGGAATAAATCGGAAGAGACCGAGTGACACTTTTAATAGATATTCTATATTCAAAATTTTCAAGCATCTAGGTAAATCTTAAAGAGTCCAGGAAGTGTTGAATTCACGGAGAGCCCGATACAACCAAAAAATATAATATTTTAAAAATGATGGCGATGTACCAGCATGTGGCACGAGGGTGCCACACGGCACCCCTTCTAGCAGCATTTCGCTCGTGTTGAGCTTTCCGTTGCCGTCAACCTCGTCGCCCATCATTGGCATGCCGGAGCCTCGTTGATGGATTCGAATTCACAATTTAAGTTTTATTCACCCGCCTTGATTCACTCAAGGAATTCCTCCTCCTTGATCTAGGGCATCCGCGTCGCGGTGGATGCAAACGGCGACTTCATGGACGAGGCTCCGGCACACGAACGACTAGCGACGAGGTCGGCAGCGAGAGGCGACGATGAGGTCGAAGAGCGAAGCTGAGTAGTATCCCTCATCTTTTTTCTCCCTCTCGCGGCATGGCCGGTGATCGACACGGCCGTGACACAATCCTTACTTTTCTATGCCTTGTTCATATTTCTTCGGTCTAAAATAATATTGCCTGATTAATCATAGTCTAGGCCAATAAACGACTGAACCTTAGACTCAAACAAATTGTTTCAGATATGGAGTGTGAGGCCTACACATGAGATGAGTTTGAATATCTTAATATGCCCAATTGTCTAAAATACAAGAACTAAAAGAGAATACTAAATAACCCTGTTTACTTTGTGAAGACTGAGAGAGTGCACATGAAACATATTTTTTTGGCCTAAAGTAGGAGATTGCTGGGGAATATACATGAACTGACCTCTAAAAAATGAAGGATAAATGAGCACCGACAATTTGAATTACTAAATAACGTGGGAAAGACATTAAATGCAGTAATGATCATTTCAGTGAATTTATGTATATATTTTTAGATGGGGAAAGTAAATAGAGACGTCACATAAGAAACTACTGTACATACATGGTTTTACACTGTGTGCATGCATTGTCATTATTCTTTCAACACACCATAGTTACTGGAGCAAGTTGAACCAAATTAAGTAATCCAATGTCAAAAATCTTGATTTATCTTCTTGCAGTGACATATTATAAGCAGTGAGCAAAGGCGATGCTGATATATAGATAACAATGATTGGATACGAACCAAATCCAGGTCCACTGCTAGATAGATATGGAAGCCTATACACATCGGCCTTCTCCAACTTCAACACATATCTATCAAGAGATGATATGCATAACATGAGTTATTAAAGACATATATTTGACTAAACATGTCAAAGTAAACAGAAAGAATTTGAACAAGACTTTGTTTGAAAGCATTGATGGATAAGTACCATTAGATAGACTTTACAATCCGATCTACTGTGAGATATCTTTTAGCTATATAACTTCTACAATAGAAGCAATACATGAGGAACAAGTTACCGAAGCTTTAACAAAAAAATGGTAAGACGATATGAGATTGATTTATCTTTGATCCTCTAGTTGTATACTCAGTTTACTGATAACTAGTCAAATGGCTCCAAGCCTCCAACTCAGTCTTACTAGCACTTCTGAATGGTTCTCAACTTCTCATAAGTGGATATTTCAAGTAGGTATTCATTTTTGTCTATTTAGTTCAGTTCCTAAATATAAAATTCTGGATCTTTCATACCAACCTTTATGTGTTTCTACGGCTGATTAATACAAAGTTCAGTTAAAGTTAAAAGAATAGAAATCAACATCAAATGGCATCCATATTGTCTTTCGAATCAGCTACCTTTGAAATTATTTTCTGAAATTTCAATTCTGAATTCCTTTAGGAAATTTGGGAAGGCATACAAATTTGCATCATTGACTGATTAGAAAAGAAGATGAAATAATGGACTATTTATATGTTGTTCCATGATTGACACTAAAGGACTTTTTCCCCTTCCAGATGTTTTCGGAGGATTAGAGTAAAGATAACTGTCTAGTACCTGCCTTGTCCTCCTCTTTTCTTATATTCCACACTAGTTCTGTTACTTCAAACAGTTGATGATTTACAATCTCAAATCTCCTGTCCAAACATCTAAAAAGCTGGCTCTCAGTACCTGCCTTGTCCTCCTCTTTTCTTATATTCCACACTAGTTCTGTTACTTCAACAGTTGATGATTTACAATCTCAAATCTCCTGTCCAAACATCTAAAAAGCTGGCTCTCAGGACCAGAAACATCTTCTACACCCTTTGTTCTCCTGATAAGAATTATTTTTTCGTACAGAAAAGCTGACAAACTTTGATTACAAACAGCACATCTAATTATTGACAAACTATATGCATTACCCTGCTGGGAGAGATATATCTTTGCTGAGCCCATTATACTATTTAAGATTTTAAGCTTTCATTAATTATAAATACAGTTACTTGTTATAAGCTCTTACCAACTTAAAATAATATAGAAACTGGTCTACCAACAAGGTTGATAAGACAGATCTACCAGATGACTCAAATGGATTAAATATTATTACATAAGCAAATTATGTGTGCAATATATATATATATATATATATATATATATATATATATATATATATATATATATATATATATATATCCACAAATCAAATGCAAGTACTGCTGCTGCAAACACTTGGAGTGCAAGGCAAGAGTAATTAGGATTTATAGGAATTAACATTAATAAGTTATTTACTTATCAGAAATCAACACACTCATATGTGCATTTGGTTTCCATGAACTAAAAGGGTACCTGAATTAAGTCAAATTCTGCATAAGATGGAAGAACCAATCAGAAAATTCTGTAAGTGGATACATACGCGCTACCTGCTTCAATAAATCGCTCAGCCATAACAGCATTTTGGCTGGTGAATTCACCATAAAGCGGTATCCTGAGAAAAGAAAAAAAGTTATTTTTTTCACATGAATTATACGCCATGATTGCAATGTTACACTGATTACCTTTTATTCAGAAATTTTTCTCTGTTCTCTAAGATCAGGAATAGCAAAGAACTTTACTATTTTTTAACAAAATGAGTGCTTCCTTATAGGGAACCTTTATTTTTTAGAAGTAAATGGAGCATCTAAATCCGCATATGCTTACAGCATGTCTGGTACATTCTGGTTAAGAATGTATCGGGGTTCAATGGGTCTCTATGTCAATTCCGGAGTTTATGGGTGGTTGGGCTAGGGAAAGGTGTAAAATACAAATTCGGTGGTGGAATTGGGTGTGTGAGTAGGCTAAATTGATAAAAAAAAAAACAAAAGAAACGTGCTAGTGGTGGTGATATGGGCAAAGGATGTGGTTTGACAGATAATAACCCTGGTTAAAAGTTACATGGTAATCTAGTGCAAATTGTGGAGGTAACTCGTAGGTGTTGATAACTTAGTAGAATGGAAGAAGAGAGGAGGGAGAAGTTGGATCGTTCCTTAGGGATAAGGGGGGCGATCAGTCGAGGAGGAAGAAAACAATGATGTCCCTAGATCAAAGCTAGATTGACCAAAATTTAGAGTTAGTCGAACAAGAGAGAAAAAGAGCGAGAGAAATGAAGGTGGAGACTAATAATCATCAAAATAATCAATGCATAATACAAAGGGGTTGCCTCAGAACCCTATTTATAAGCTAACTCACATCCTAAAATACTTAAAGAGTCCCAATGCAAGAAAAATACGTAAAGTAATTAAGTTCGAATAGAATTCATCTTCGGGTGTTTGAAAAGGGCCAAGGGCATTGAAACGCCAAAGGGACTTTCTGCTCTCGAGCTGGGGCGTTCAAATGTCTGGACCTGAGAGTGGTGATTCTGGGCTGTTTTGATTCTTATCAATGTCACATACTAGAACGGAGAAAAAAAATTATCCTTACGGCTCTAGGCATGTTAATCATGGCCAGAAACATGCCAATATAGCAACTCAATGCATTGATGGCAATCCAAGGTGGGTCTCCTTATTAGAGAATGATGTTTCTCCATCCCTTACTCCACCTCTTTCATCTCCCTTACGCCCCTTCAATTTTCACTTGAGAGACAAAAGGGTGATAATTGTTGTATCCCTACCTATAAAAAACTGGCAAGGGATGTGTTGAATGCTGCCTTTTCTACCTAAAACAATAGTGGCACGAACCATCCTAGAGACTTATCAATGCAAATATATTCATCAAGGAAAGTCTAAGTAGAAGTAATCTAAACACCCAGACAAGATTTGCTAACCTTAGTTTTTGAAATAATCCAGGCACTGGAGATGAAACAGTTAATGGGCTATTAAGAATCACAAGTTTAGAAACTTTATTTGAGTTCTTCAGAGCCCAAGTCAAGCCATATGAACCCACGAGAAATCCCTAACAAAATAGAAGAAAAATAAGTCTTTGTTAGATATGATATTTGGACTTCGCTAACATATTAGACTTACGAATATTAAAGTGCTTAATCTACATTTAATATGCCAGCAACACTAATATGCAATACAATATGCCTCTAAATGCCATGTGCGTTCTTGCAGAGTGCTACAAGACCACAAATAAAGGAATTGATAACAAAATACACAAATGCCCCTTTCACCTACATACAGCAAGATGCATTAGTCTTGAATGCTGCCTTTGTTCCACTCAAAGAGTTAAGTTTGGCATTGAAACATATGAAGTTTGATTAAATCAAGCATATGAATGCCTTGACCTACACGTGGAAAACATTCCTAATATAACAGTTAAACAAGTTTTACAGCCTGTAATTCTTATCACAACTGCCCTAACTTAATATATTAATACTGCTTATGAAGAAGTTTAATTAAATTAAGAATACGCATGCCTTGGCCTACACATGTGGAAAGACATTCCTCATATAACAGTTAAACAAGTTTTACAGCCTGTAAATCTGATCACAACTGCCCTAACTTAATAATTTAATACTGCTCTAGGTAGTCTACATGTACATCTAGGCAAGCAACAGCTGTCTTAAAATTGTATCCCATGAATTCTGCTGAATGCCTTTACATGTTAGGGTACTTAAGAGGAATCCCAACAGTTTGTATGTCACGCAGATAGATTAAGGTACTTATAGGTGCACGAGGTTTACTAGTATCAAGATCAGGCTAATACTAAACTATTTGAATAAACAAATTTGCCAGAAAATGTTGATAAATATTAATTTATCATTACTATGAAGACAATTTGATATTTCTTGAACCTGAATCACTAAGAAGAACGGAGAACTAATATCCAGGACATCGAGAAGCTTGTCGAATGCCGTATGGAACTCCTCTTCTGCAAAGAACAGTTCTACCAGATGAGTATTTGCAACAATATGTCAAGAACATAACTTAATCTCCACTTACCTGTGTAGGAAAACTCATATCCTGGTTGCGGTTTATCACTAAAACCAAATCCTATCCAGTCAGGAGCAAAGCAATGGTAGCCAAATTCTGCCATCTAATAAATGCAATCACTATTCAGAAGACAGAAGATGTAGTAGTATTATGCATCAACAGAAAAAAAAATAAAAAAAAAAGAACAAGCATCTCATGGTTCTGTTGCTTGTGTAGATTAATTTAAGTATGTAACAATTTTTGTTCCTAAATTAATATGGTAAAATTTGGGAGGAAAATGTAACATGTTTCTCCAAGAACTGAACTAGAAGGGATCTATTCCAATATATCAACAATACAAGAATCAGATCAAGCTATAGGCTGCAAACTGTGATGACTGATGACTACAACAAAAGATAAGGATTGAATCATTGAATCAATTTTGAGCACTAGGACGATCAGAAGAAATACATACGATGTCATAGGCATGTGAAAAATCGTTAGTTATTCAAAGCTTATTTTGTCTAAGAAATAAAAGCAAGTTTCTGGATGTAAGTAAAAAGCGTGGTGACCTTCAGACAAGAAAGTCAAGAGACACAGAAGGGTTGGGGACTACAAAGAAGATTTGAACTAGAAACCAGTAGAAAAAAAAAAAGAATGATTAGGTATTAAACTTCTCATCATTTCTGGCTTTGCCATTGAATTGACCAGGAACTGGTGCATGAATAGTTCACTGTGTTATTGGTTAAGTTGGTAATGCTTTTAGTATTGAACGGGAAAGCATATTATATATCCATCTCATGAGTCTCAAGACCTAAAGTTTTGTATATCTCTGTTAAATGCTATTCATATTGTCAGGAAAGTTCTAGCTGCATATCAGGCTTTTCCTATTTGATCACTGAAGTGATTCAGAAACAACTACCAAGTATATGAAGAACTAATAGTTTTTATTATGCCCATAACAATGAACCTCAATTTCTCAATGCCGTGAAAACATTTGGGATCTTAATAAATAACTTTGTTTCCATAGCAACTGTAAAAAGCTAAGCATTTTCAAAGAGCTCCCAAGGTTTCAAATGAGAATTGCAAATCAAAACCATTGAACACATAGTTTCCTCTTCTATGTCATGAGCTTCCTATTAAGATATTACCCAGTAAAACCTACAAGGGAATACTTATATAATGCGACAAAGCAATTAAACTAACAAGAATTTCTAGCAAATCTTCTTTCCGCAAAAAAATCTGTCATAGCATGTTTTAGATGTCATTTTCTGTTTCATTACATAATGGGACGAAAGTTTCCCAAAAGATTGTGTAACAATCTAGAAAATGGTCTTGAGAACAGGACATGAAGCCAACCTGAGACATAACTACTCGATAGCTATATGATTGGGTTGGAGCCCCATGAATAAACATGACAGTCCCACGCTTGTTGTTGGAGGAACCTGCATTTGTTAGCATGGGAACAAAATACAAAAAATGAGGAGGCACATAATTTAAAATACGGTGCAGAATTGTTACAATTATCTTACTTTTCTGTATCCGCACATTCTTTATAAGATACAAGAAAATTTTGGTGCAACACTCAAAATTAAAAAATACAGGAAGGGGAGCAGAATTGCACTTGATGTACCATGATATCAGAACTAAAGAGCCTGATCCATGCTTGAAAGTAGAAGTATGGTTATCCAAATGTGAGAACATTTATCTCTCTCTTTTGCATGGCAATCTATAAACTATAACTAATAAGATTTCCAATATGACGCACTAAAAGTTGTACAAATAATATTCATATCAAACTCAAGAACTAATCTATCAAATATTCTTGAACATTATAACCATGGATTGAAGTTTTGGCCAGTCCCGATCTAGATTGGCTGAAATGGATCGGGATTCAGGTTGGAATCAACTATATCGGGCGGCTTTTGAACCTATTTCAGCCATTTTGGCTGAAATAAGCGGATGTTAGCTGGTTGGATCTGATTTTGTATTATAACTTAACCCTCTCGCTGTGCATTCCAACCATTCCGATCCGGCAATAACAAGTGACAGAGAGTAAGTTTAAAAATTGTTCAATAAGACATCACCTTTCTATCTCTTACTAATTATCTATTTGAGTTAAGTAAATATTATTCATTAGAAAATGAAAAGTTTACCTGTCTCCCTCACGAACCACCGCAAGTCTCCAGATCTGACATATGAACCATATTCTTTTCCCTTGTCTTCTATCCTCTGGAGGCAACATATTACAAAACAACCTTCACGTCAACCTTCACGTCTAGCATGTTGGTAGAAGCATTCGAAATCTCATCTTAAAACTAAAAACTGGAGGAAGCTATACATGTATCAATCTAAAGCAGCTAGATCAAACCTGTACTTAAATGGCACATGCCAAGTTACAACTCGGAAATATAAACAAGATTCCTATCTCAATCAAGTGTTTTAGCACAAAGCATATGCACCAAGCTGCAGAGCGACTGCATATCAGTGCATAATACTCTACAACCTTTGATCCCTCACTTAGATATCGAGAAAACTCCAATCACATGTATTGTTATCGACAGCCTTCTATTGCATTTTGGCGGATGCAAAGACTAATCGATTGAATTAACTCATCTAGCTTACAATTAAACTTTACATTGTTATGTGCCTCTATAAGAATTGACAGAGAGACCAACTGTAGTCTAACTAATTGTATGCTAATTTCTCCAATAAGCGAGAAACACATTACATGTAAATCTATTTTCCTCATAGCATCAGTTATAACTAATAACTAACAAGAAAAGGTCATTTATAACCTTCAGGTTAGAGAAAGATATCTGGATGTGCTTAAATCATAACATTGTCTCTCACAATGAAATTTCTAAACTTTTCTAGAAGACCTTATTTAAATCCTCTTCATGATTCAGATGACAAGAGGAAATCTCCCAAACATGTGCCTTCTCCTAATTTAACGGCTAACCCATTTGAGAAGGGACAGGTCACAGTAAAGCATGATTGAATACACTCCTACCATTGTGTGCATTCTTTAACAGATAGGAGAGAAGTACACAATGGACGGTGGAATCTTCATGTCATTCATTGAAAAGACTAAAAATCCAGATCAGCTAGGGAAGCATGTCTCACAGAATCACCTCTCTTTTCCTGTGTTGGGTAGGGATTCAAGGGGACTGGCTTGGAGAATCCTATGATCCTGATGATTGCTGACTTTATTTGATGGTTCTGGATGCTGTCAACTTTTTGCTGTCTAACTTTGGGCTTTTATATGAATGTTGTTGATAAAGATTTGTGCACCGATGTACTTCATTATGTTTTATTGGTTGGTGCAATATTCTGGTTAATGGTAGGTCGTGTGACTATACTGGTTTTCTGACACCATGATGGTCTTGTTTTTTGTGGTCTTTTTCGGTAGGGGTTGATATTCTGTATTGTGTAACTATGAAAATGTTCTCTGTGATGTTGTTAATCTCTGTGATGGAGATTAACTGTTCTAAGTTTCACTGAAACAGGGCTGTGTTCTTCTGTCAAAAAAATAAAATAAAATAAAAATAAAACTAAACTAGGGAAGCATGTCATGCTTTTTGTCAAGGCTTATGGTGCTAAAGTATTAACCTTATGCCAATTTCAATATGAACTATGCATAGGAAAATTGCTCCCACATTTCCCATTTTAACTCAACAGGTGAAGAAGATTACTCGAGAATTGCGCCTAAACGAATAACAACATCTTATTTAACTTAACAAGCCATCAAGCGAGAATCCAGACCTCAAAGAATTTTAAAGAACCTAATGAATTCACACACAAAAGAATTAAGAAACCATATCCTCACGAAGCAACTAAACCGAACTCACGTAGAGCATCTGGCCGACGTTGCCGTCCTCCGCGGGCGACTGTGGGAGCTGGATAGCGCTCCGGCTCGAGGGGTTGTCCGTGACGAAGCCGAAAGGGTTAAAGGATGGCGTCTCGTCATCCCCCGCCTTCCCCTTGCTCTCTTCGCTGCTGCTGCGAACAACCATCGGTACTCTTCTCATCATCTTGCCGCCATTGGAGTGATAGGAATTCCTCTTGGAGATCGAGAGGGAAGAAGGAGAATAGAGAGGGGAGGAGAAGAGGAGGGAGGAGGCCATGTTTGCTGGAAGTGGAAGCGACCGAATTGAGCCGTTGGCCTCTCTCATGAAGTTATGGACATCAGCGGATAGTTGGGTTGTGGTGTGGATTTCGCGATGGACTCGACTACTTGCCACCAAATTCTTGAGTTCTTTTGTCTATTTTAAATTTACCCCGTAATCATTTTTAGGTGTTTTACTACGTTTTAAAATTTAAATACGAGATGATTTTTAAATACCGGCCAGCGATTTATATAAAATTATAAAACCATCAAAATAATTATCCAGTTTGAAGGAAAAAATTTGTACTTTTTAGTTCAACAATTTGTATCAAAGTCCAAGCTATTTCTACGAATAAAAAGATGCTTTTAGGATTTAGCAATCCTTTTAATGCTTTTATGAATAAAAGTTTAAGACTTCTATTTAAAAATCGATATTCCACACAATATTTTTAAAATGCACGTAATCTTATATTTAAGTTTTAAAGTGTACTTTTATGTGTAAAAAAAATATGGGACGGCTAGTTTAGTTAAGAACTCCTAAAATCTTTCGGTCAACTTGCCCGGGAGATCAAAAACGGCGGAAGAAGAAAAAAAAAAACTCCCCGCTGGGCAATTCATGACTGGTTGACATTCAAATTTATTATTTTTTATATCACATTAAATATAATTATTTTTATCCAAAAACTATATTAGCCCAAATCAATTTAAGCTACTTTTTTAAGATTAAAATTTAAAAAATAAGCATAGCTAAACTAGACTTGTTACCACAACCAAACGCCACTTAGAATTATTGCAAGAACACTGAATTCTCAAACAATAAACAGCTGAGATCCATTTTCTGCAGCTGTTCAGGTTAAGCTGTTCTCATAGAAGCAGGCTTACGACATCACCTCATCATCTCAGAACACGGTTATAGAAGCTTTGTGAGTCACTTGAAAAGCTTCTCATTCTGTGCGGCGTCTGTGCAACTCTATCGGATACTCATCTGGAACAACTGCCAATAGCTCTTAACATGCTAAGCTACTACAAAATGAGGAACCAAACATTTACAAATGGAAACCTCGAGGCCTCTGCGATATCCGATGAGCCTTATGAGCATGAGATCGACTTGGCTTCATACTTGATCTGCTGGTTGGAGACATCGAAGATCGGTTTATGTGGTATGACATACAAGGTTCTGGACCAAAGTGAGTGAATCCAGCTGCTGGTCTTGCTTGTGCCGGTGCTGGGCATGGACCTAAAATTCCCTGCCGATACTGAGAGAGGAAACCTGAGCTTCTCGTTGGGCTTAGAGATGTCGGAGGTAGAGGAGGAAACACAGAATGCGGTGCTGAAATTTCCGATGTGGTCTTAGGAATTGAAAAGGGCACTTTTGTTGTTGTGCTTGGAAGTTGGTCAAGATGTTCTAGTTCTGGGGGGCACCACTCTGGCATGTCATCATCGTCATTATTCCAACAACTCTTTGTTTGCAAACTGCAATTAGATATTAATTGAACTGGATCTTTACCCCCCTTGGGAGATGCCTGGAATGCAGGCTTGTTTTCTGAATCGAAGTTTCCAAATTTTGTTGGCAGTGAGATTCCTTGAAAAGTACTAAATGATCCAGATTGAAAAGTTGGAGTCGGTGGTATTCGCTGAATATCTCCATCTGACTTCTTATTAAATACTTCAGGAGGCATGCATCCACCATCATTCTTGACCTTTTCAACTGGGAGTTGCTTGGTAAATGGGGGAACAGCTGGGAAAGTGTAGTTGCCCACTCTGTTAATCTTAAATCCACATGCATCACTAAAGTCAAATTCTGGTAGGTCATCATCTTCATCTGGGCCATGAACATCATTCTTAGATTGTGACATCAATGGAGGAAGAGTATGAGGGATCCCTATTGACTCAACAGTAATAGAAGATCTCATAGGTTCTGCAATATTACCACTGAAATTCTCAACCTTGAGTGCAGCGTCCCTATATTCCTGCAGGCAGAACCAGGGAAGACAAAATATAATCTAGGTTAACTCCAAGTAGCAAATAATACACTTAAATTACTGCAAATGAAGATGATCTATGAACCTTTTGTGCAGTTATGCAGGACTCCGAATTTCTCTGTAGAAGATGAGATGGCAATGGAGGTGGCCCAGGAAGAGAAACTTGTTTAAATTCAGATGTATCTCCAGGAGGGAGCTGAACTGGATTGAGAGGATTATATGTGAACAAAGGGCCAGTTTCAAGGGCATTATTCTTTTGGGAACTACCAATGCTAGACAAACTTTTACTTGACTGGATAATCTCATTTTCAGTAGTCACATTGCGTATTGTACCAGAAGGAGAAGATCTAGTATCAGCTAAAATTTGGCTTGAAGCACCCACCAATCTCTTTGAGCATGGTGAATCTTTTTTATCCTCTGAATTACATCCTTCTGCGAGTGGTGACTTCACTTCTGCAGCCAAAGACTCGGGGGATAGAAGTGGCTGCTCCGATAAGAAAACCTTTCTTAAATTTGACTTCTTAGTGACAGCATTTGATGATTGGTGGCTTCTGCGCCATACAACACAACCAATTAATGAATCCTGATCTTCTTCAATAGCCATAATACCCTTGAAGAAACCATATTTCGCAAGAATGGTTATTATGGTCTCACTTCGAGGACAGACATACAGATCAAAACCTGAACAGATCTGTGCAAACCCAACCCTCTCACTTTCTCTGTAACTTTTGGCTACCTGGATAGTCAAAGCCATATGTGATTAATAATTTATGAAATTTCAATGCATATAATGAAATTACTTATCATAAACAATAAATTTTTGACATACTTCCTTCATACGCATCAGCCCAGCTTTGGAGGATCCCACCTTCCAACATAGAGAAGTAACCTGAAAATACATATACGCAACAGTAATCACACTTAAAACTAGCATAAATTGTGCAAACTTATGATTCAAAAATGTTTACTAAACATTCAGAAAATATCTTCATTAGAAAATCCTTTTGCTTCAAAAGTGTGCAAGTAAACGAGAATAAGGGAAAAGAAAAGTTGAAACACAGCATCATGATCTTCCCACCTGAAAGAATACTAGTAAAATGGGACATCATGTGGCTAAAAAAACCCTTTTACATGGGAAACATGAGATTTTAAAATAAAAAAAGCATCTCAAAATGGTCTAAGAACTAATCGGGTCCTGGTACACTCTGTGGATATATTATCTCATTCAATTTAACAATAAATCCTCTATTCCAATTCATTGGGGAAAACTACCTGAATCCTATATCCATTTTATTGTATCCTGGATAAGGTCGTCGGTCAATAAAAAAAGTTGTTGTATCATCTGCTATAGTGTTTCTACCAAGTACTGTAGGTCTTCCTTGACCGTGCAACACTTGCATCCAGAACTGAATCACTTAATGTTAGAGGTGTACCATGTATCTCAAGGCATGTTGAATCAACCTTCTAAGTTCTAACTTCCTCTCACATCTTATTCTCCATTAATGAGACTCCAAAATTTCCATGTAATAATATTTTATTTTCTAACCTTATCACTCATTCATCTTATCATCAAATTAATCTCAGCTGCATGTCATGATCAGTTGATGTAGGTAACACCAAAGTAATTAATTTGGAAGCACAAAAAACAAATACATAGCTTAGAGGGAAAATAATCCTTCCAACATAATTACACGGTATTAGTATTCAAGATGTGTTCTTGATTGTCAAGAAGAAAGATTATATTAGCTTATAGATTTTCTTAAACTACATACTTCAAAGACAACAAACTTTAAAAAAAATACCCAAGTACCTAAACAATTAGAATCTATCAACATATTATATCAAGTGATAATAAAATGACCATGAGTTCTATTGACTAATCTTAAACTGGTAGGTTCCTTGGTTTAGTTTGATCACCAGTTCAACATTCTGCGGAATTTGATGCACTTGCTATACCATCATAGTAGGCCTTGTATTTATTAAATGAGAAAGGTGCAAGACTCACGCTTAAAGGTAATAATGTTAGAAAGAATAAGATCTTACCATCAAAGAACGATTACGAGAGTGCGGGAGCTCCTGGATGAACTTTTCAAATGCCTGCAGTCTCACTTTTCCTTTAATTTCTACGTGTTCAGGCCACTTGATATCTTGAGTCCTCTCACCACTATGAAGAAACAACAAACAAAATCATTAGTTTCAATGCATTCACCTTCTTTTTCTTCAAATATTCAAGTGAAAAACAGAAAGGAAAATTCTACAAGCTCCAAAATAGAATTTAGCTGTCTAGTAATAATTTGCTTAATTTAGGTACTACAACTTGTTAAACAGAACAATACAATCAGATCTATGAACAAAGGCATGCATGAGGTAGGATGTCAACAATTTACCTGAAGACATCAAATTTCTTGAAAAGAAATCCGTGTGGAGAATGTAACGGACCAGAGTTTACACAAATTTGTCAAAAGAAAACTGAAAGAGCTGTCCTCCAGAACTCCACGAGCTATTTTTCCCTCTCTCTTGCAAGCAATTTGTGCTCTCCGCTGCTCTGGTGCTCCATGGGCTACTTTCTCTCCCTCTTCTCTCAGATTTTCCTAGGTATCTCTTTTCTAAAATCTCGATGTGAGAGCCTGAAAGAAGCCCACCATAGGACTTGATAGAGAAGAGTTCTCCAGAAATGGAAAGCTAAGCAGTTGACTTCAAGCTGGGAGAGATGACGAGGATCGAGTACAACTCTGAACTTATGTCTCTTGATGGAAGAAGGATAAAGCTTAGAAATTAAGAAGTCCTACTTGATATAAATGGGGTCAACTTAATTCCACCCCGGTTATTCACTTATGAACAATTGTGATTAGTTTAGGTTAGGTGCATCTGGAATATGGTTAATAAATTGCCTCCTGTATTTTTTTTTAAAATTTTATCCCAGCTTCCATTATTTTCCCTTATAGGATTTAGCATAGCAATTAGAATCCCATGCATGAACATTGCATTTTTTTACTACAGCATGATGTTAGCACTCCATTAAATTATAGTTGATTCCTATATTATCTCTCATTCTTAGGTTAAAAGTTTTCCGGACTTCATAGGCCACATTGCAAGCATTAATAAATAAAAAAATGGTGACACCTCCTTATGCCCAGATGCTTCTCTTATATAGACAGATGACCGCTTCCTGACAGTATAGGAGAATCTGGCACTGTTTAGGAAATTAAGGCATGGAGAGGTACTGAACCCCCTATAGGTTAATTGCTTGCAAATGTTATGTTTCTATAGTGTTTGAAGATAACTGTTCTATTTGTCTATGATGTATTTGCGTTGTGATCCTAACTATATCATATCAGTCTTTAGAAGAGTTGAACCAACATCATTTTTCTTACGTACATAGTTATAAGTACATATATATAACTGAATGTATCTGTACATTTGTCATCAACGCATGTGTGTGAGGTCCATCATTCATGTCACCTCATTCAGATATATCACCAGCTAATGTTCTCAAGAAAGGTGAATGCATTGTTCTGTTCTATGTAACATATATAAATCCACACTGGACTAACTTTCTGCATGGGACAATTTCAATTTATTAGATGATAGGATTGAAGTTAATAGTCCGTGACAAAAGCAGTCAAAGCACATTATGGGTATAGTGAGTAATGATGTCAATTTATGGTGTAAGGCAAGCATCAAGAAAAGGTATTAACCCTAGACGGTAGAAAATATATGACTACACTAGCAAGAGAAGTTAAGAACCTTTTGAAGAAGGCAAGTGTAGACACCATTATAGAAGGACTCAGCTGAAGTGACCCATCCCACAGCTTTTCAGGAACTATAGGAGATAAGTTTCCAGCAATTGACTTGATTTTTTCATCCAAATTGTGAGAAGGCAACCCACTACCAAGCTCAACTGGTTTTATACCTCCTTCAATGGGATGATCTGCATCCTTGTATCTTTTACTATTCTCCTTTTCCGCAACTTTGATTGCAGAACACACAGAATAGTGAGTGGTATTTTCCATCCTTTCACAATTCCGATATTCTTGTTCACAGCTAGAAGGTTCTAAGGAACTTGGCTTTTGAAGCATCATCTTGCGACTTTGATCTATGTATCTCATATCCAAATTGGCGCCAGTAGTATTATTGCAATGATTGCCATACCTTATTTCACTACAAAGACCTTGAGAAATTGCAGTTCTTGGATATGGTTTACTTAGCATACCATAGACTCCTTGTTCCAAATTCATCCCAACATATGATTTAATTGGAGCCCGACAATTCTCCATTTGGCCACTACTTCGAGTATAGTATGACTGGGACTCAGCTAATTCAGGTTGATTGGCTATATAATCTGTAAAGCATTTCTCAGTGAGTTTAGGGAATTCTGCGGAAAATGTCCTACATGGATGGAATGGTCCTTTTTCATGTAATATGATGGGACTGGAATTGCTGATTGCGAGTTCTTGTGTATTTACATCATTTGCATGCATACTAATTGTCACTGAAGAATTACTGACATTGTAAAACTGGTAGTTCCCAGATTGAGGTTCTGCGTTTAGCCCTTTGGCACGCTGTGAAGTTTGAGAAAAATATAGATCTTCAGTTCTCTGCTGGAGATCGGTTCCCTGAGGTGCAACTGCGCTTTGTTGTAAATTATATTCTCTGTTCAAGGGTTGTCTTATCCTGCCTGTCCAAGATCCAGGTGAAACACCATCATGGAAGTTGCAACAAAGATCAAAGTCATCTTTTCTTTTTCTTGATGCTGCAACTGAAAATGGCTCGTCAGAAATGGTAGTGTAATTCATTGATTTCATTCTTTGGCCTGAATCCATCATGTTCTTCTGTTTATCATTCCACATTGTTATGGAATGGATTTTAAAGACGCTCAGGTAGAAAGGGGAGCACCAAAGAGATGTGCTGAAACAATAAATCCTGCCGAACACAAGTAAATTGAGCAGACAACACTTATATCTGTATCACTTTGGATAGCAGCAACAAGCAAAAAGTGGCTTATATGCATTTATAAGAGTATTGTTAGTTGTAAGATTTGATAATAATTAATGAATCAATCTTCCCTAATTTGTTCACTAAAAAAACACCATAAAGCACAAAATATGTCAATCTATCAATGCACATATAACAGTGTACCTATATATTCACGACCATAACATCAACTAAATTTTTTTCTTAATTTCCATGATAAAAAGAACTTCTACCACTTCACACAAAATAATAGAAGGTTGTCTTCACTTTGACATTTTCTGAAGTGCAAGCCATGACTGGTACTTAGTATGTTAGTATTGCCTTCATTAGTCAGTCAAAAACAAAATATAGCAAACATGAAAGGCTCCTCCAATCAAAATAACAAGTACGCTAAAGTTGTCAAGTTTTATCCATGTTTCCTGTTTTGGTGATAGGACATTTTAAGAAGTGTCCACATGCACATATCATATCCAGTGAGTAGCAATAATCATGACGTATACAATATGGCGACTAACACATTCAAGTTGATGCAAGGTACCAAAAGGAAAGCATCAAGTCAACGGCTGATCATTATACTTCAGTCTCTGATGTATTTGCACTTCAAAAGTTGCATCTAATTACTCTTTACTGGTGGACATATAAATTATTTGTGCTTGTTCACTTGCTAAAATAATTGAAAAGCACATCAAGATCATCAATATATTTCTTGCTACTTGTATCTGAGATTTTTCTGGTGTTCTCTCCTTGTTAAATCTTGCACTTGAATCAACATAATATATTATGTGATCTAGGTTAGACATGCTCAAGCATCTTAATAATATTCATATGCAACCCTCAAATTTTGGTAGTCCTAAGTCCTAAACCCTAACTTTACACAAATAAAACTATTTCTGATAGGTTGCATCTCATATACTAATTCTGTAGGTTAACCAAGAGTATGGATCAAAAGAAACAGAGAAATATGTGTTAACACACATGCTTAGTTTAGGTCCAATCATGAAATAAGAACTATTGCAGAACTCGTAACTGACCCAAAGCTATTGATTCCAAATAATGGTTTGCTCATCTCAACAAACTTGAACAATATATAAAAGCAACAGCAGCCAAGGTAAGTTGTGCAATGCCATCACTTAAAACTCCCATGTTGTACTACATCGCCGCTTAGCCATGCAATTGCATAGCACATCTTGTCATGTTGCATTGTGCCATCCTACTACAAGCGCATATTAAGAAAAATTATTTCCTAAACTCTGATTCATAAAAAATATGAATTTACTATACAATAAGAGAATCGATACCTGGCAATCATATACCATATCTTTCCTTTATGAGAGTTTCCTTAAGAAACAAGATCTCCAAAAGCAAACCCGTTTTATAAGAATGAGATAGCAAAGCATATCCTCTCCATTACCATTGCCTTCATACTAAATTCAAAGTAAACGAAGAGTACTAGTTTCTGCATCTTATATCCAGTGTAGAAACTAATTTTGCAGCAGTTAAATTTTCATTTTCATTTTCTTATCTCGAATATATCTCCCAAGCATAATTTTAAAGCGCTTTACAATCAGACTTGGGAACAGATACAGGGTTGGGAGACAATCAAAATCTCCTGCTAGCCTTAGAAAATTTAGCAACTTTGCAAAATAGACTACTTCAGTGATAAAGCTAGAAACAAAGCCGCTCTCAAAAGTTACCAAAGTTATTGACCACTTCGATGCAAGTTGAGACTGCTGAACGACGTAAAAATCTTATCATTCACATCGCAACTCTCTCGTTCACACGTAGATAACTAAGTCTACTATACCACATCCACATTGAACGCAGACGGCCGGAACAACATCAAGATGGATAAAACCCCATTGTTCCGTAATCTACGAACTCAAATCCGATCCAAAAGCATCCAAAGGCCAACAAAGGGAGAAACCCATCTCCTAGATGTCAAAGCCAAAGACAACCCAAAGAAGATATCGTATACTATGGAAGACAAAATTTTAAGGCTCATCGAGCTATTTCCGCCGATAAAATTCGTAAGAATAAATTACGGGACTCAGAATTTTGACGACAAGAAGGCAAAGAAAGAGTGGCATACGGGTAATAAACTCGGCAGTAGGCGCCGGCAGCGTAGATCTCTCTCTCTCTCTCTCTCTCTCTTTTAAGAGCGGGTGCGGTCGAGGAGAGAGAAGAGCGGCTTGACGACGAACTCGCTCGCGTACGGAAGTAATATTTAGGAATGCCCCGGATAGTGCTGGGAGCCTGGGCAGGAAGTATTGGACGGCTGTGATTATTACTATATGGAACAGTAATCTATAAAATGAGTGAATCTATAACCAAATCTTGACGTACTTAAAACACACATATAATTATTCTTCTTTGCGTCGTTGTTTCCTTCTCTCATATAGGTTCCATATATAAGTTTACAAAAGGGTAGCATAAGGCGATCTTTTAAACTTTTTTCGTTAAATCCCCTCTAAATTATGAATTTAATGCAATTGCTTATTCTGTTGTCTGTCTTATTAACGAATTTTACTTTTACGTAAATATTTCAATACCCCTATAATTTTTATAATTCTAATCTAAAGGCTATAATAACTGATTTTTATATCCAATACCTATTTTCTCGTACAAGTTCAAAGTTAACATTACATTAAAAAAACATATTAATTAAAAAGATTAGATTGCATGCATATGATATGATATATGTAGTTAACAAATAATCGAAAAGATAAATTTTAATTAAATTTTTATTAAGTTAATTATAAAAAGATATCAGTTCCTTTATTTGTATATACACATATTACTCTCAATTAATAATATTTTTTTTTTTAATTTGATAAATTATTAATATAATATAATATTTAAAAAAATAAGGTGATGGGTAGTATATTGTTAAAATTATGAAATGTCGTGAAACATATGAAAGATTTCTCTCGTGTTTGATTGTAGGAAAGTTGAGAAAGGGAACTAAGATAGTTTCAGAAACTATCATACTCTTTTTTGACATACTTATTATTATTTTGTTGTGAAAAGTGAGTTGGAAAATAATTTATCTTTCTTTCTTTAAAGTGGTCGTCCATTTACATTACAACATTCATCTAATAAAATGTTCTTCAACTTTAGAAAACATGGCCACTCAATTTTATATATAAAATTAAAAAATTAAATATAATTAAACAGCAAAATCCCCTTGTCACCTCTGATGTAGCCTATTTTAAATTTATATTATGCTTCCTATAACACTCATAAAATATTAACTAAATATTAACCCCAAACATCCACAAAAAATCAAACCAATAAATCTTATTGGACTGGTAAAACCAAAAGATACTTTGTTGGCCTCGTTGTGAACCCTTTTGCATATGGATATCCTTAAGTTTGCCAAGCTTTTACCCCACACGAGGCATTATTTGGCAAGCTTATGATATAATAGTAAACGGGTCATTCGCGAGATATGGATGTAATAAGGATCCGAATCGAAACGGATAATTATCCATTTGTCCGCTAAGGGTTCGGAACCCGATAACTCGAGACGGTTTCCGGGCTGGGCTGCTTCCCTAACACGCGGCCGCGAACTTGGGAGTATTCTTCATGTCTCGACTCTTTCGAGTGCGTCGCTTCGCACGCTTCACTTCCTGAGCCCTAACAACGTTCGCATCCTCGCTCTCTTCGATCTCGTCTTCAATGGCTTCAAGCGCAGCGGTGATGATGGAGGAGTCGAGCGCGGAGGACGACCAGCTCGCCTCCATGTCCACGGACGATATCCTTAGGGCGTCTCGCCTTTTAGACAACGAGATCCGCGTGCTCAAGGTTGGCTTTGGAAAAAAGAAGAAGAAAGAAACTTAAACATTCGCCTTTATACTTCTCTGTCTTCTCTTGATGTCCTCAGCTTGACTTTCATTTGTTATTTGTTATCGATTTGGCTGTTTCGTTTGTGAATTATTTGTAGGATGAGCTGCAGAGGAACAATCTGGAGCTGGAGTCGTTTAAAGAGAAAATTAAGGAGAATCAAGAGAAGATTAAGCTAAACAAGCAACTTCCTTACCTTGTGGGCAATATTGTTGAGGTCTAGTTCTGTTCTCTCCCCTTTTATATTCTTTTGCAAAAAAGAAGAAATATTTATTTGCTAGTTTTATTGCTCACTTTCCAAGATTTACCATTTTCTGGTCTTTGTTTCCTATAATAACAGCCCAAAATGGAAAAAAGGGTAGAGAGAAATGAAGATGTCTGTGTACCAAGTATCTGTCTGAATCATGCGTACCCTTTTTGTTGCAATTTGCTCGCAGGGATTTACAGCCTGCTAAGTGGTTAGGATATCAATAGATTCAACCTGACTTTTCGTGAAACATGATTGTCAAATAAGATGGATTCTGTAATATTGCCTCTTATTGATTAAAGTACCAGGCCACTATTTTTTTTTTTAATGATTCAGCATGTTATATGCATACCGATCTGTTACATATTGCCTACTCATTCCAATTTTCTTTTTAACTTTTATGGTAGACCAGGAGTTAATTATAATCTGTGTAAGTACTGGAGAAGTTGGAAGAAGACAGTCGAATTATTTCTGTTTAAGTTGTCTTATGATGTTCACTTACTACAATAAAATGCACTGCTCCATACTTCTAGAGCACTTGCTTTTCTCATCTTCCTAAACTTTTTCTTGTTTTCTATAGATTTTGGAAATGAACCCTGAAGATGAGGCAGAGGAAGACGGTGCAAATGTTGATCTAGATTCACAAAGGAAAGGGAAATGTGTTGTCTTGAAAACTTCTACACGGCAGGTAAGATCCTTATTTATCATTTTAATGTTCAAGTTTCTCCGTAGAAGATTAGGAGAATAAAAAGATGAGGAAAAGAATAAGCTTGAATACTTTAAAATTGCAGTAAGGCTTTGGAAACAATGTCAGGAACATATTCAGGAAAAAAAAGAGAAATCTGTTGGGTCTCTTGCATTAAGTTAGAGAGCTAAATTCACAAGAGAAGGTTTCAAAGTAGTCCAGTCTCAGAAAATTTATTGGTCGGTTTCATTAGAAGCAACTTAAGTGCATTTTTCCACCTTTTGAACTACCAGAGAGAAATTAACTTGATTCTATATTTGTCCAATAGATCTTGTGTAAACATATTGCTGGTTTGAAGATCGATACATTGATACATCACAAATCCTTTACCTTGTTGATTATAATTTACGTTCATGTATCAACACTTCAAGACATGGAAAATGAGTAGAGACAAGAATAGGTAAGTATTAAGTTACATTGGAAATTTTATACATGGAAAGTGAACAGAGACAGTACTTAGTTACATCAGAAATTTTATACTGGCAGTAGAGGCAAATTGGAGTATCCGTGTTTCATAGCTTTATACTGTTTTGAGAAGGTTTAGATAGTGATGATTCCTTCTCTTTTCTTTTCCCATTATCTAATATCTACTACTATTCTCTTTGGAGATTGAGAAATGGACTTCATAATATCAAAAATATGCAGCTCTTTTTTTCTCAAATTTCTTTTCTTCCTTCTTCTGTTGTCCTTTATTTATTTCGCTCTGGGCATCACCCTGAGTTGTCAGTGCCCTCTTGAGTATTGTTTTTATTTGTGAGGAAGCATGTTTTCTGACTCTATGAGTGGCATGATTTTTCTGTCCTTTTTTATTGCAGACTATATTTCTTCCTGTTGTTGGACTAGTTGATCCCGATAAGCTTAAACCTGGGGATTTGGTTGGCGTCAACAAAGACAGCTATTTGATACTGGACACACTTCCCTCAGAATATGACTCAAGAGTGAAGGCTATGGAAGTTGATGAGAAACCAACAGAAGATTACAATGATATTGGTGGCCTTGAGAAGCAGGTAAATAGCGTATCTGTTTGTAGTGGAAATTTTAAATTTACAAACCTACAGGAATGATTAGAGTTGTTTTTGGTCGGTGGTTATTACAATTAATTGCTCACTGTTTGTTTTTATTCTTATTGTTCACTTGATCGTAATTGTTACTTTGTAGATTCAAGAACTTGTTGAGGCTATTGTGTTGCCAATGACGCACAAGGATCGTTTTCAGAAGTTAGGAATTCGTCCACCTAAAGGAGTGCTCTTGTATGGACCTCCTGGCACTGGGAAGACGCTGATGGCTCGCGCTTGTGCAGCACAAACAAATGCAACATTTTTGAAGCTAGCAGGTCCTCAACTTGTTCAGGTGACTGCATTTTCTGTGATTCTGTTCTTATCCACTTACTTCTGCTGGTTTGTTCTTACTTGTGAATATAATAGCTTTTGCTTGCACTACACTAATCCAGAGCTGCAGTTGCTTGAACAGTTCTTCATGTTTCCTGCCAGTTATTATTTTACCTATTAAAAATAATATCATATCTAGTTTGAATATTCCATGAAGAAGTACAAGATGTTGGAAACCCTTTACATATTGTTTTCTAAAATTTAAATATGAGATATGCTTTTTATTGTCTCCTACATCCATTAATCTGACTAATTTACTGTCCTTTGAATCATTCAGATGTTCATTGGAGATGGCGCAAAGCTTGTTCGTGATGCCTTTCAGCTTGCTAAGGAAAAATCTCCCTGTATAATATTTATTGATGAAATTGATGCAATTGGGACAAAGCGTTTTGACAGGTTTGCTATGTTCCTCATATTATGAATCAGCATAATTCTTCAGAATGTACTGGTAGTGGTATGCTATTCTTTATAGTTGCTATGCAGATAATGGATTTGTGTGCCTATGTTTATGAATGTTTTTCTGATCGATGTAAAAGTCTTCTTTCATCACCTTTTTTCTTCTAAATTTGAACTATTTTGATCATTATGTCATAGTTTTAAACTTCTAATCATAGTTTTAATCTTTTAGAAAGTCTGTGTGGCTGCATTGTTGGTGTCAAGGTGTGTAAACACTCTGTAAATACATTATCAGATCCTTGGTTCCATGTATGCAGCCGAAACCATATATGGATCGCATATGCAATAACCACAAGCATATAATGGATAGACGGATGGACTGCATGTTGACCACATATGCACTATATGCACATCAGTGCATATGATCACTTTAAGTTATATTCTTAATATAGCTGTTCTAATTCTTTATTATGTTATATAATGTTCTGTTAGGAACTTAGTATGTGGTTATCAACTTATCACATAAGTTAGAAATATTTAGTTGTTCACTTAGTTTGAATCATTCGGTTATAAGCATCTTTCTATTTGTGGATAAGGTTTGATGAAAATTAATCTCCATATGTTTTTTTGGCTAATATAGCTATTTATTAGCTTATTAACAATAAAAATATCTAACATACTGTGTGTTTAACATATATATATGTACTTATCTGATATATCTTTTGGTAGATTGCATATGCACCTGGTACATATCACATATGTGTTATATGATTGCTTGACTGCGTACATATCCTTGGTTCTTTTGATAACATATGTTTAGGCCAACAAAATTAACTGAAGCTGTTCAATTGGAAATTATTAATCGAGTTTTGTAGAGATTAATAGCGACCTTACCTTTTCAAATTCAATAAAAAGATGAATTATAGAGTCTGGTAGTACTTCAAGCTGTTCTTTTGAGGTGGTGACAAATTGTATATTAGTATTTAATACATTCTTTTCCCAGATATATTTCTCCCTTAGCTCCCAATTTATCTCCTGCACATTAAATCTTTTTCTCCTTCAGATTTCTTCAGCATACAGTTGATTATGATTTTATAATGTTTCAAATAAAATTGGACTACAAAGTAAAATTGAAAATAACAATTTGAAAAATCATGAAACAAGGACAATATTTCCTGATCAAGTTTGCCATCTCATCAACTGAGACTGTGATACTTTGGCATCTCATCAACTGAAATTTTGAGTGATATATTTTATTACCATGCAACTTATTTAACATACTAATTAGCGCGAATTAGTCCCTGCTTGAGGCAGGCCTCTCCATTTCTGTTTGACTGTCCAAGAACTTTGTTCATTCATGCATCCTTTCATTTCTTAGGGTTTCTCTTTGCTGTAAGCCTGTTTTTAATCTTCTTTTTCTTATGTAAAATGCTTGATATGCTCAACATATATTGGGAAATGATTTTTACAGAGCAAAAGTTATGTACAGGGCACTCTTTTCTAAATGACAAAAATATCCTCATATGATTTAGTGGAGTGGAGTCATTTAAAAGATAGAGTATGGGTATAATATAACGGTCATTTTACTTATGTTTGCTCTGGCAATAGTAATCCTTGCTCTGTAAATATCAGTTCCCTTATTTATCTTCTGCATCTTTTGTGGGTTTGTGGTATCTTTAGTTGAAAGAGTTGTAGTATATATTCTGATTAAAGTATATGGTTAATATTTCAACTGAAAAATTGCTTCCAAGTCTACATATAAGAATTCATAAGTGAATAGTGTAAGCTACCTGATTAGCAACTGGTTTTACCTGTAAATCATCTATTCTTAGATCGTTATAATATTCTGTTTGGTTTCTAATTTCAGTGAAGTAAGTGGAGATAGGGAAGTGCAGCGGACAATGTTGGAATTACTTAATCAGCTTGATGGTTTTAGCAGTGATGACCGGATAAAGGTCCGATATTATGTTCTTCCTCCTAAATTACTTACTTGCATGTGGACCTTGATAGCAACTTAAGTTTCATTGCTTTGATTAAATCTCTTATTTACTTTTAAAATGCTAAAAGAAACTTTTGATAAAAGGATTTGTCCTAGAATTAGACTTATTCTTATCCTTATCCACTATCATTTTTTGTTTGAGAGGGTGTGATATTGCAGTGTAATCATTCCTGAGGTTTTGGTGGGGCATTGACCACTCTTGTTGGGTAAAGACTAAAGAGAGGTGGAAAATATGGAGGGGAATAATTTCTTTTGGGTCCAAATCAATTTCTTATCACTGATTGTTATCCCTTATGCCTTCCTCGAGGTGGGTTAGGAAAGTTATGATAATTAATGTTTGACCAAAGAAGCGACAATTTCTCATCATCTGATCTTTGGTTGCAAAATTGTGATGAGGAGGGAGGTATGCATCTAAATGGAGCCTAAATTAGTAACTTGTAAGCTATCATGTGAAATCATCAAAGGCAATACAGAGGAATAGATAAGTAAATAACAAATTAACAGTACATTAGCTGTCAGTTTCTGATCATATGAGAATATCTACATTTAGACTCTGTAAGTGTTGTCATTTGGCGGTCATATGCTCCCTTTTTGTCTTTTTCTTTTTCAGTTTGACATTATTTTTGGTTGTTCACAGGTTATAGCAGCGACTAACCGAGCTGATATTCTTGATCCTGCTCTAATGCGATCTGGTCGTTTGGACCGTAAAATTGAGTTCCCTCATCCAACAGAAGAAGCAAGAGCTCGAATCTTGCAGGTGATCTTTGATAGATTTTTGTTCCCTTCATAGTAACTTTTCTTCTGTCTTGTGTTTTCTTTATATTAATATATAAAAGTGCATTCGATCAAACTAATTTTCCGTATTGTAATTTAGATTCATTCCAGAAAGATGAACGTACACCCTGATGTCAACTTTGAAGAGCTGGCTCGCTCAACTGATGATTTTAATGGCGCGCAGCTGAAAGCAGTTTGTGTAGAAGCTGGCATGCTTGCACTTCGTCGAGATGCAACCGAGGTTTTACCCTCTTCTTCTTGCTTGTGCTTATCATTTCTTCCCTTTTGACTTTTAAATCTTTCCATTTCTCAAAGATTGATAATTCAATACTATCTTCATGCCATTGGCTACATTTTTGGGTCTAATCTATATGATTGGTGTAAATCGTATGACCAAAAGTTGGTTTTTGCATGTGTAAATTACTGTTATATGTGATTTGAAGTTTTCTCTAGTTACCATTGTTCAGATAAGAATTGAAGTGACCAAATTAATTGTCTTCAGGTCACGCATGAAGATTTCAACGAGGGGATCATCCAAGTTCAGGCCAAGAAGAAATCCAGTCTGAATTACTATGCTTGATACTATCTGTAAGACGTTAATGGATGCAAATAAATAGTTTAGCTGTACTTTATAAGTTCAAAGTGATTTTCTTAAATGATCAACCCCCGTGAACACTCCACACAGGAAACTTCATACTGGTGCATGGTGGCCCAAATGTGTTCTTGCGGTTCCATGGCTAAACAAGTTATCAAGGGCCAGTATTCACTACTTTTAGATCAAAATTTAAATGCCTTTTGTGTCCTAATTTATCTTGCACCAAAGGTAGTCAAAACTTGCAAGGTTGTTATACTACTTGTGCTTCTTCTTGCTCTTATTAAATCTCTTGACGTCCGTTTTGCACCAGTGGGGCCAATTGCTTTTTACATCCTCGTGGCCCATTTGAGCTTGTTTTAGTGGCTGCTCAATTTGTTGATTTTTTATTTTAATCATTGATGAATGTTCCGAGTAGTGTCCGAGTTCACGAAAGCATGGCTGGAGGATGTATATATGTCATGATTTTAGGTGGTGAGGTACAGTTTGCTTTGCTTTAATTTTAGCCGAGTTCATAACTGCGGGCGTACCTGGATCGTAGCGTCGTTCCAGGTAGAAGGTGGAGCAAAGTACAACTCCATGACTAATTTTGATTCCCGTTACTCTCAAGTCTCAACATCGACCATGTTTTGACCCAATCTGACTGGATGAAGTCACTTCCAGACTAAAAGCTATATTTCTGTAAAATTCTGGCAGCCTGACTAAGCAATCCAAATTCAACAACTTGTAAATTGTGGGAAATGATCAAAAAAATCATCCCAAACCACTTTATAAAATTCGACTATATTATCTAACGGGTCATGTCCATAATACGAAATTTCGAATTCCTAGGGTCAATGAACTGACCCATCAAGAAATTCCAAACAGAGTCAACCCAGGAAAAGAATATACATCACTCAAAATTACAAGTTTATATCGTAAAAAAATTAGCACCACCTTGAAAGGGCATATCTACAAATCTTTGCTATCAAAGAGTAAAAAACAACCTAATAAAATTACTCTATATAATCCGATGAACCTGATGCAAATCAACGACTTCAAAGTCTGAATCTTCCATATGACCAATCGGAACAACTTCAAAGTCCGAATCTTCCATATGACCAATCGGAACAAGTTTTCTTATGGAATCATCTGAACTTAGTTCGATTCTGTCTACTAGAAATGAATCAAAATATTTTTCTAAAAGAAAATTACTACGCTCATCTATATGGTTGTATGATAAATCTTCAGATCTTTGCATGGTGAATACTTGATTCCCTAAAGATTGATGATTGTTCTCTTCCTGAATGATACTTCCCTTGTCGTCGGTCCATAGAGATTGTGCAGCCTCATAGTAATGGGTTCGTGAGTCCATACTATTCTGCATCTCCTTCTGCATGTCCAAGAATAAGACCTCAACAAGTATCTTCAACATATGTTACCGATAGTATTATAGATAATGAGGTAAATGCTGGAGAATACTAACTTTCACAAGAGCACATAATATAGTTCATACTAAGCAAAAGATTGACCAATAGCAAGGCAAAACTATAATAGAGGAACAAAAGAACTTTTCTACTTCTATAGAATGTATGGTGAGTTTGCATATCCGAATCTAATTTTAAAGAACGCTCTCTTAGGCATATCGATTAAGAACATATGTTTAAATGTTCACAAAGGACTCCTCTATTACACATTAAGGTAATGTTGCCCATGGTTTGATTAGAATTACCATAACTAATGTGCTATTTTACTGAAATAACTATGACTATTATCAAATTCTCTCACAAGGATAACAAATTTATTTTGTTGGAGTATTCTTATTGAACTTGAAGAACTGCAGAAAATATGAATAGACTATCAAGGAGGACTAACAAAATGAAACTTCTAATGCCATAATTTCATTAATTTAAAGAATTGTCACCTTTAAGGACTTGGGTAGACTCACTAAACAAGATAAAAGATTATTGGATAATTAGCAACCAAATGATACAGGAAATATTGTAGCTCAGGCCTTTAAAAGAATTATCATCATGAATGACTTGAATTCTCAGAAATCAAGGTCAGTAAGTCAAGCTTCCACAAAATAATAATAATAATCAGAGAAACAATGCAATCAATCAACTACAGTATAAAGATGAGCAAATTTAGTAATTTACCAAATATTGATATATAAAAGGATATCATGTAAAGCAATACCTGAATTAATATATGGGCCAAGAAAGCTGCTACTTCTGTTCTACTACACTGTAGTTGTTACCAAATGCAACAAGAAATGCAGCATATGCTATTACTGGAGACAATTTTGTTCAATAAGAGGTAAATCTCATGCAAGTGAAAGTGAAACTGCACAAGTGAAGGATGTTCATCATCAGGCTAACTTTTTCTCTATGAAAACTTTGGAAACACAATCACCTAATAACAACTGTACATTAGTAAAGACCTTGATCCAGTTCTATTGAGGGAACATTTTGGGGCCGTTTGGATTGATGTATTTCATGATGTAGTATTTATAGGAATAACATAAAAATATGAAATCAACAACAGCAGGAAATGTTCATTATTTTTTCACCAAACAATAGTAACAAGAATATATGTAGCACCTTCCCTTATTATAAAAGTTTGAAAAACTGTCTCAAGTACTTTTGACATCAACTCAATTAAAGTAGATGTCAAATAAAACAATATGGACATTGATTGACACTTCGAGATACAATTTTATAGGACCTAGAAACCAAATAGTTATTCTAAAATGGGTGCCTATGCAGTATTTCCAAATACATCCTACCAAATTGTCTGAACATGTAAACAAAGTCGTGTATGAAAAATGCCATATGCATGCGCAAGAGTTAAATTGTTACCCTCTGACTTACTATCAACTCTGAATCATGATCATTAAGCCTTGGATGCAACAGTGCCATGTAAGTCCTCCAAAATAAAGTCTCATTCACAAAAGCAGGACAAAGTCTATTGCGAAGAGCAGCTAAATCTGGAGCAAATATTTCAATGGCTGGGATATGCTCTCCTGGAACGTGAGACAGATCAAAATCTGCAACAACAAAGGTATAATATGAAATATAAAAACCGACAAGCAATTCAATAGTTCAACAAACGAAGGTTGATAGGAGACGAATTCTTCTGGGAAAACAACAATTTTAACTGATTGATGGTAATCTTAATTATAATCATATCCATTGCAATTCCCTTCGCTAGCTGCCAGCAAACACTTGAAGATGAAGACAAATCTTCACTTTTATATCGCTAGTAATAGAGTCAGGGATGAAAAAGAAAATTTACCACCGTCGATCGTAACTAGGAACTCCGGAGCGCTCGACTCTCTGCTTTCTCTCTTGGGACATCCCCCTAAAACGGCGGAGAGGCCGTCGCGAAGGGCGTCGCGGAACTCGGCGAGATCGGCTAGCATCCCGGCGATTCGGCGCGAAGCAGGTCGCGGAGGCGGCGAACGGCGAGGTTCGGAGCGAGAGAAGGAGGAGAGGATAGGGCAGAGGAAGTAGACAATGCCGAGGAAGTGGCGCCGGAGGTCGGCGAGGTCCTCTCTGACGCCGTTGAATCCTCGAGGCATGGGTATGGATTTTACGACGAGGGAGAGGGGAAGGGGGGTTTAACAAAGTACGAGGCGGATTCGGGCTGGGATCGGACTTCGAGGCTTTGTCTTAAATTAAATAGAACTTTTTACATGAAAAACTTTTAAAATATTACGGGGAAATTTGTGTCACTTTATATTTTACATTTATTATTATATATATATATATATATATATATATATATATTTTTTTTTTTTTTTAGTATTATTTTAAATATATTAGAGTATCTTCAAATTTGATACATAGATTAGTCAAATATAATAAAAAAAATAATTTTTATTTAAATACAAAGAATGAAATTAATTTACAAATATTATTCTAACCACACCATTCTTTAAAATATTATAATTATCGCCGAATTCTTTCCGCATGCACGATTAGCTATAACGAATCACTGTTAAAGTTAACTTAGATTGATAAAAGAAAAACTATATATAAATATTCTGGAGTTGTCTAGTATTAGACAATATCATAATATAAGAAAAAAAATATCTTGCTTTCTTCTGAAATTTTTTTATGTACACTCTAAACTTTAAAAAACATTATTTAAGAAAAGATTTCATCGCATATGTTCCCTCAAAATTAACAACAATTAGTAGAAAAATATATCAACAATTCAGATGAATCACATGAATATTGAATTTCTTATTATAAACTATGTTTACAAACAATCAACTCTCAAAAGTTTTCATCAACTTAAAGCAGATTCTCTAACTACATACACCTACATGGCATATTATACATCCCCAAAAGAATTAATAACCTCCGCTGATCAATACGGCCCTTCTGCCAATAATAGTTCCATATCATATATGGTCTAGATCCTCTATTGTTGGCATCTCGATGACATTGCAAGTTTAGATAAGTCCTGCATATGTATTGGATGCATGCAGAGGCATTCCTGTGCCATATGGATGGACACCAACAGTTGCGTATGGATTGACAAATGGATTTACAGGGGCCTGGTGAGCTTGTTGGCCCATCATCATCATCTGCTGCTGCAACATAAAAGCTTGCTGTTGCTGGGCCATTGCTGCCATCTGCACGCTGTGAGGTGCGGAGATTGCATTTGAGGCATAGAATGGGTCTTGAACTGCAGGTTGCATCAAAGGAGCAGTCACCGGTGGCATCTCCCATGGATTGTAGCTTGTGTTCTGGTTTGCTCGTCTGTGTGCTTCGTCATATAAGCTGTCTAAAGTGAGCTTATCTAGCCCACCCGCCTGCCAAAAATAGCAAACATATGGTTTTATGAAGCCTGGATAGAAATTAAACTGTTCTCTGAAATGTCCCAACATTTGTTGTAAAAGAATGTCATAGAGAAACAGGAATCAGCTTAGGGAATAACTTTCTAATTAGTGAACGTTTCCAGAAAAAATCATACCAATTTACTTGAAGCCACGGCACTTTCATTTGAGCTCAGTGTGGTGACAAGAGCCAATTCCCAGCCAGTAGTACCATTTTCTAAACCAACAGCTCCAGAAGGTACTTCAGTCGGTACACTATCTGCAATAATCGTCCATAGAGAATAAGGAATAAGATTACCAATTTGACAGAGATTAGTATGACTCCTATATATAAAGAAAGAGAAAAAAATTACCAACTGGAACAATGGCAAGTGCCAAAGCATTCTTATTATCTAGTTCAGATGTGTCTGAGCTGGGATCACTCAGTCCCTGACAAAGCATGACTGAAAAGTATGAGTAAAAAGAAACTGTTATTAGCTAGAAAGAAGAAACTTTCTGTCTGGCCCAAATGTTTACCAGCAAATCTGTTTGCTCAGTTGCAGAGGCTTCTTCAATTGGTTCCGGAGGGGGAGGTGGAGGCGATGGTGGAGCTGCTTCTTGCACTTCAGATGCGTTCTTGTATTCTATGGCCAATACTTCCTTAGGAGCTGCATTGTTCCCATCTAGGGCCTGGAAAAATATATTTCAATTGAAAAGACCAATCAAGAAAACAAAGATGATAGCTGAATTTCAGAACTATAGTTGATTTATGCATCATCACAAGTTCATAATAATGGAGAGAAACGCGAGCTTATATGATTTATCGATTTAACATCACAGGACTTTTAGTCGTTAACTAACTCTCTTAAAGAGCAGTAGTCAGATCTGAAAGTTGCTCGGATGAAATCTCTCTCATAACCTTTGACAGAAGTGGGGGGAAATCCCCAGTTAGAAGTGTCTTGTCTTAATAACTTGCTTTAATTATGCTAATTAGAGACAGGTTTAGCCAGAAAACGGACAATACTTTTTAATTTATTGTAAAGCAAGATGTAGAATATGTGTAATAGAATGGATAATTGAGAAACATAAAATTATGTGACTATACCCTATAAAAAGATTATGCCACCCATTTCGCACAAGCACAGATAATTTAGAGTTCAAGCATCAATTGGCAAATTGGAATTTGAAGTTCTGCATTCCCCCATTTTGAAAGTTTACTTTCCTGTGTACTTGTTGAAACATTCAACAAACTATTTTACATTATTACCTATCCATTTAGAGGATTCACTTTTTTAATCTCATAACAAATGAATATTATGCCACAATTTTGGCACCTAACTCAAAAGCCAAAAGTAAAGAATAAACTTCAACCACAGAAAAAGTCTATAGGAACTGAACTACCGAGATAAACTAAAGGCTTGAATTATCGAGATAAAATAAAAGGGCAAGCCTTGAACTATTCAGTTTCTTGAGCCCTTGGTTGAAATGACTGACACCGTTAGTGTTTGGAGTTTAGACGAAACAGACAATACCAAAGAATTCTCCAGAAATCAATAATATAGATATGAAAATGAACTTATATGGTGGCCTGGTTCGATGACGACAATGAAAGTGGAGATAGAAAGCTGTGCTCATTATTACAATCTACAGATAGATGAACCAACTACTGTTATGATAAACACCTTGAATTAGGTGCAGTAATCAAGACATTGAGATGAGAGACTTTAAAAAGGTTATGGATCAAAACACAAGAAGAAATGAAGAATCCTACCTAGTTCATTGAATGACCTATGCCAAATGGAGATAATGGTCCAAAGGATAATTAAAGCTGAACAGAAGTACAAGATGGTGCTGAATGTAAGTTTTCTCAAACCTCGGAAACCAAATCTCGCCAAAGTTCTAAAAGCAACATCTAGATACCCAAATTATTATCCAGACATTTCATGTCCTGGAAAGAATGACACCCAAGGTACTTTCAATCTTCAAGTGGCGACCAAGGCTTCGGAGAGGTCCATTCAAGTACGTCAGTCTTATTAAATATGATGACATCACTAGAACATCTTTGGTAAAAATAGGGAAGAGGTGAACATGCATACAGTACTTAAATATAAAATGTAAATTGATAAGCATAAAACATACTGTTCATGATCATGTCAACAAAAAGTTTAAAGAACTCGTTTACCTGATCTTTGCGAACTGCTGAAGCTCGTGGAGCTTCTCTGATGTACTCCTCCATATTTGTTAGAAATGATAATGGGGGCTGCATCATTATTAAAATAATCAGGCTATGTGTTGGCCAGAAGTTTTCAATAAGCATTACCATGTCAAAAAAGCAAAAAGGAAAAGTTATAGGTAGAGGGAATAGCTTTGAATATAAATACCCTTTCGATTTTTACGAACTTTTCTCCACGTCCAATATCAATGCTTTTACATACTTCATAAAATTCTGAAAGTCTCTCTGCCTGTCCACATATAGGTAAATTTAGGGAAAACAAAGGGCATGTAAAGTGTACATTGAAAGAAAAGCGCAGATATCTTGAAGTTCACATTATTTAAGCTCCATAATATGTTCTTTCTTTTGTGGGGGCACATGACATTGGAATCCTAAAATATTAAAGAAGGTTTTCCTGCATAAGGGCAACATATTTGGGCATGTTTTGGTATTCTTTTTTCATGGAGGGGTTTCTTACTTTCTTTTATTTATCAAACTAGATGGGGGAAATTTTTTTTCTTCTTCTTCATATATTAGGTCATGCACTATGTTGAGGGACTTGCCATAGAGGCTGCAAGATTAGTTGACAGGTAGAGTATTCTACCTGCTTGATTGCATTTTAGGACCATGCAACTCAGGAGCATTCACTCATTGAGATTTCTAGACATAGTGTAATGAGGTTGAAAGGTGGCTTGATTTAGGGATTGAGGTGTGTATGTACTGACCACCACATATTAGCCTATTAATTCATCACTTCAATAATTTATACCTGACATATACAACCACGTCTAGACAAGTCAAGTCAATTGATTCATGATTCACGCTCAAACATGAGTATATACATTATATATTAGCAAAGAGATCTTTAAAGAATTACCTGTTGACCTGCTCTCCTGTATATATCAAGTGCCCTAATAGCATCATGACGTTGCATCTCAAAAAACTGCCATAAGACTAGGTAGTTAATAATATTTGGTAGCAGCAAAAGAATTCTATTGGTAAGTACAAAAATTGCAGTACCTTGTCAACCAAATTGGTTGTACCAAAGCTAATGGCATTATAAATCTTAACACTCTCCCTAGCAACCTTTCAAAAATAAGTTAAGCAAAGTCAAGGAATATGGAATCTGTAATTACAATTTAATGATTAATATATGTGAATATAGTCCCTACCATAGAAAGAGCAAGGTGAATTACAAAATTATAGTTCGCTGCACCTTGTGGCTGCATACAAATTCCAAAGTTGGCAGTGTTTATTAAATGTATCAAAATGTATTAACTAAAACAGAGTTAAATATGTAACTTACAACATTGAGCAGAGATTGGATTACCTGGCAACCAAGCAAGCGAGACATAAGTTGCTGTAGGGATGGCAATTGTTCAAGCAAGTCAACAGTGTCAACATCCCGAGTTCTCTGCGCACATCAAGAAGCTAAAGTTGAGAGATGACCTTTCCTTATATTTTGTTTCGATGATTTCTTTTGAACAACATCTACAATAATTCTTGAAAAATCAGTCAGACATCATAAGTTGCTTAAACAAGGTAAATTTCCATTTGAATTACAGTTCTGAAAGTACAAGTAGTGGTGTGCACTTTGATGACATCTTATCAGAGGTGAGTAGCAACTAGCAAGAGAATATGTGAAAAGTAATACAACAAAAATTCAATTTTATTTCACTAATAAATAAGATATTGATTTAGCCTATGCTGATTATCATATTCTCTTTGCACTTCGCTGAATCCTTAAAAAGGACGTCGCTGAGTGGTTTTGTGAATAAGATGGAGAATAATTGCTAATCTATCACAAAGTAATTATGCATTACCCACGTTACTCATTTCATAATATTCAAATTTTGGATCTCAGACTACCAAATTCTTCCTGCAAGGTGCTTGTTTACTGAAACTAACAGAAGAAGAATTGAAGTATGAAACATGCAGCAGAGGTTCCTTAATGTTCGTTGATACATATCTAGATCATAATGAGAAGAATTATAGTTTTAACTCAAATTTACTCCATAGAATCCAAAATAACAGTTTTACAGAGCTACAAGCCATAAAGGAGAAAAGGGGAAATATGTACTAAATCACATACCAGAGGATCTGACTCAACATCATATTTGAGTACACGAAAACATTCAAGCCTCTCCTCTAAATATAGAGCATAGGTGCGCACCCATGCAGAATAATCCCATGCTGAATGACAGGAAACAAAGTCATGAAAATGTTTCTGCTATTTTATTTCAATACTTCAAATAAAAGGCACTACCATTTGCACTTGAATCGTCCTTAAAATGGGCCATGTTGAGCATGTGGCTTCTGCCGCGACCATAATTAATCAGTTCTTCATGGAAAGTTGGGTCAACTTCCCTCAAAGCACGATGTATAACGATCAATGTTTTAAGTGCAACCTGATTAAGTAACACTGAGTCAACAAACAACTAAGAATGAAGTAACATATCCAAAGTCTGTGTGATATTTCCAATAGAGAAGAAACAACGATCAGTTCAAGATATCTATAAAAGATCAGAAATATAATTTAAACAACTAATTGCACTCATCATAATAAGTATTCTTACTTTTAGCAGTGTAATGGTATTTCCTAACAGTAACAGAAAAAAGATAACAAAATAATTAAGATGGTTTCTGTGAAAATTTCAAATTCTGAGGCTCTATAAATTCTAGAAGTAATTAGCACAATTTTATGGTTTATAGTTGAACATGATAGTATGAGTAAAATTGAGGACCAACAATTCTTAATTATTACAAATTAAAAAATTGATAAAAACCAGGTGATCTGCAACACTGTTGTCAAGACCAGCTAGATACCTATAACAGTAAGAACATGATTGCAGATACATAGCAGCATACAATAGCCTTACGAAAATGTTAGACAACAATAAGCTCTAACTGCTAAGTACATGATTGGAGACATACAGCCCAGTTATGTGTTTTTGCAAGGCGTCTAGCAAGAGCATGAATGCAATAAGCAACATCCGCACGAGGCCTTGAAGCTGAAATAGCATGAAATATTGCTGCAAAAAAAAGTGCATCCTAAGTCAAATGACACGTTATGGATGAACGAGACATGAACTGTATCTTCGAAAGGATGATAGGTGAACAAATTGTGATTGAAACTCTATTGAAACTCTTGAGAAATGATATCTAAAGATCATTTTCACAATTGTTAACTCACCAATTATTCTAAAAATAATTAGAGAATCATGGTTTTAATATTTATATTCAAATATTATTCCTCTTTTTTGGGCTTAAAATATTTTGATGGAATCAAGAAGTGGACTTGACTTAAAAGGGTGGAGGTCTTTTTCATATTGTAAATGACAAATAGGTACGACGTAATTTAAAATCAGGACCTCTGCTTTGGTGTTAAGATAATTCATCAATTACTATAAAAGCTTAAATTATTAGATAACGGTGGTTTTGATATTTCATATTCAAACAAAGATCATATAAATACTATTTATGCATATAGAAATGACATTACTTTTCTAAAACATTCTGCCAAAAAAAATATATCTTAACATAAATATATTCTACCAGAAAGTTCAGTGAACTAGTGAATAGAAACCCAGATGGTGCAATAAATGTAAACTTAACAATAGCATTACCCAGAGACATAAATAAATTTTGTTTCCACAAACTACAATGAATTCCTTAGCAAAATTTATTAGTTGAAGTCCTAAACCATATAGTCATAATCAATATCATAACCAGGTTAATCATAAGGTTTGTGAAGCAGATAAATAAACCTACAATGTTTCCATGCAGTTATTTCTTTGGGAAAAAAACTGAAACATTCTTCAATATAATTTTTGATCCAAAAACAAAACAAGCGTACTACTAAATGAACAAATAGCCCACGATCAAAGCTCTAGTAAGCTACTACAACAGGGTGCACCCAACCTATCACGTGCTTCTCTTTTGGGGGACGCTCAACATGGTTTGTAGCCCTTACAACTGCAATATCCAATTCCTGCCGAAAGGAATCACAACATCTAAATAAATCAAGATAATAAGAAGAAGTATGAAGATCAAACCATGTAACTAAGATCCATCAAGGGGTCGTTTCGTATTATGTATTTGGAAAAATTGTATCTACATGTATAAAGTGTAACACAAAAAACAGTTTTCAGTTCATAGATTCTATGAAATATCATTTCCAACAACTAAAATAGGCTGGCATACAACATTTCGGTATTTACTTTAATTAAGAAGATGTCAAAACACATTTTCTCAATCTTTAATGAAAAGAAAATGGGAAAGACAAAAGGCTTTAGCTTATATTGGTTTCTTATAAAACACTGCATCTTAAAACACATGAAACCAAATTGCCCTTCAATCTATCAAAATCTATCGAGGCGTGTTACCTTATAATCACTATTCACTTTAGCTAGCCCGACAGTGGTTGTGTCTTTAATGGCCCCGAGATATTTCCTCAAGCTCTGCTGCGTACCTCCTCCCGACATTCTCCTCTACTAGCACAAGATCTAATCCAATCTGATTGAGTCGCAAGCAAGATTCAAGAGTTTAAAATGAGCTACCAATTGAACAAATCAGATCTTTTAAATTATTGTCCCGAGATCTATTTCCCGAGAGAGAGAGAGAGAGAGAGAGAGAGAGAGAGAGAGAGACTAACAGTCTAGATCTTCTAGACAAGCAAAGCAGTTCTATTTACATCAATCAGAAGGAAGTCATTATAGCTCTCATAGTTCACAAAGAAAATTCAGTTAATTGCTCGAACAGTGAAGAAATACGTGACCATCATGTGCTTCCTCAATTCGCATCATATCCAGCAGAACATTCAAAAAGTTACCCAAGACAATTGAATCGAAACCAAATCTAATACCACCTGAGACAAACTAAAACTCATGTACCGACCAAAGCCGGAGGCAAAGAAGCCAACAATCCAAAAGGTCATATTTTAAAACACTACCCAACTCAGAACAAGAACCAAACGAAACCAAATACTCACCAGAGAACCAAAGAAAGTTGGAGACGCAGGGAGTGAAAATACTCAGTAGCCGTCGACTCCTTTGTGCTTTTATTCTTCTTCTTCTTCCTCTTTTCTCAAGGCGATCGCTTGTCAATGTTATGCTCCTCCCCAGTCCTTTTCGCGAACCAACCACCCAAATTCGAAAGATACAAATTTAGGACAGCTAAAGTGTTGTATAAATTTATACATATATATTAATGCATATGACGTGGTTGTCGGTGGGAGGAATCATAAATAGAGAAAAAATGTAGCCATTGCCATGTGTTCTAATTAGTATAAATTAAAGATGATGGTTAATGAGAAGTTTGTTGGAAATTAATGGAATTAAGCACTTAATTAGAAGAGTAATTAGTCACTACTGCGGGGGAGGAAAGGGAGTTATGGAAGACCGCCGACGTTTTCTGGGTTTATTAAAAAATTTCCAACAATTTGTTTTATTTTTCTCTCAAGTATTTGGCTGCAATTATAGGAGTGGGAGTAGCTTTCAAATGCGTAAAACTATGGCTGGCGACAGCTGGACTACCAGTGGAGGTTATGCACCTAATCCTTGATTCTTTATTAGTAATTATCACTTAGGATTATGACTTGATGACATCTTTGTTACGACTAAACTAACAAATGAAAAAAATGTGAATAAGTTATAGATTAGACTACTTGGCTAACTCTCCCCAATAATTGGCCCACATTGTTTCAGTACAGATTTATTGAATATTAATTTCAATGTTTATAAAGAGAATTAAACTCACGTCATGAATTAAAAAAACTAGCTAGAACAATTATAAAACTCTCAGTTAAGAGTGAAAATAAAAAAATTAATCCAAAATATACTCGTATCCTAATATTCCATCCTAATTTGCTAACCAATCAACCAACAGTTTAATTGACTTTTGTGTAGGTGTGAATATTTTTGAATTTAAATTCTAATAAAATAGATTTAGTTGAGATATCATTAAATTCCTATTTCTTTAAACAAAAAAGAATATCTAGCACATTAGTATTAGTATGAAGTAATATATATATATATATATATATATATAATTTTCTTTTGAGTATACAGTACGAAGTAATAATTTTGTTCAAAATGAGATATAAGTGAAGAGGCCGCCCTTTTTCTTGTATGTGGATTAAATTCAAGCCCGATGCCAATTGATCAAAGTTGGGATGGCTTTAAGCCTTTAAATAGGAGTCGAGATGGCCGGCTTGATTCTTTCGATAGACTGGGGCCTGGGGGTCTGGGGCTTAGACTGTAGTCAGTCGGATTCATTTTAAGCTGCATCGGACCCGAAATACCGCGAAACCGTTGGTACGTCGGAACTAAAACTACTCCGCGGATGAGCAGAACCCGAAGACACCCTTCTGCTGTGCCAAAACCCTGTCTCCCCACCCTTGACAGAGAAAAAGAGAAGAAAAGGCAACGCGATCGTTCGTCGCGAGGCGAGAGAAAGCCCGAGCTGCCGCAATCCAGAAAGCGGAGAGATAGAGAGGAGAAACCCTAAACTCCATCGATCGCACCGAGCTAGAGAAGTAAATCCTCTCATGGCGACCAATATTGGGATCGTCCGAGGAGGAGGAATAGGAGAAGAAGACGTACGAGGGGGAAGCGGGGGCCTCTCGCCTCCACCTTCAATACCCACCGGAGACGACTCCGTCTGGGCCGATGCCTCCCACCTCATCCAGGCTGCTTGCGACGGTAACTCCTCGTTAGTGTACGGCTTCTCCGTTCTTGTTTTAGCTCGGTTCGGTGATCTTCGGGTTCGATGTTTTCTTCTACTTTCCGTGTACTAGGAGCTTCCGAGAAATCTTGTTTCTTTTTCGAGCTTCAGCTAAGAGAAGTTGCATTCTGGGGGCTCTAATAAGAGAACAATTTGTCTTGTCACCTTGTCGTGATGTCGAGTAGTAATTTTTGGCCTTTAATTTAAGACGCAGACACTGAGGTGAAGTTTACTTATTAAATACAAAACGTAGCTTATCATGTTATGAAAAAGAGTACAGATTTTTATGTTTAGCCTTAAAGTTGAAATCTTTTGATATAGATGTTGAACATAGGATAGTGGTTTTATCTGAGATGTGCCAAGCTGTTGCGAATATGGACTCAAGTGAACGCTATTCAAGTGAGCCAAGCTTCGCCATATAGGCCCTGGTAAAATGGCGCCTATGGATTTAGTTTGTGTTTAAGATAACAACTCTTTTGATAACATTAACTCAGTGAAGCATGTAATTTTTCATATAAATTGAGGGAGAATACAAGTTTCTAATGCATAAAGCTTGCTGCTAACAAGATCCACTCCAAGAATCACTTGTTAATAGACTTTAAGCGAAACCATCCAAGTTAGCCAAACTAGGATTCTTATATTCTACTAATATGGTGCCTGAGGAATGGCTTAATTGTGAAACAGAATATGAAGAGCCAGTTTGCAAATTGGCCAACTTCGCATGCCAACTAATAAGTAATAACAATTACACTTTTCTTATCTTTGATTTCAGCCTTATATTCTCATATGATTTTGTTTTTCTCCTCATCTCCCTCCTTTTTCATATTTATAGATCTTCAAGATGGTGAGCTTGTACATGGAGAGAACTTCAGTCTTTTTGCTGCTATGTCTGCCTTGGAGGTATCAATACTCTTTTTTTACTTTTTTTTCCTTTCTTCCTTTTTTCCCCTTGTAGTAGGATTTTATGCTGATGGATTTACATCTCATTTGTTTTGTTTAATGCTGTGCTGCTCCTAATCAACACGTGCAGTGCACATGCCTTGTCACATCTGTGAAACATGGTTACTAAGAGTACCCCCCATCAACTTCAATGTCACCACTATTCAGCATATTATATTAGAGAAGGCATTTATCTGTCATCTCATGATATAAATTATTAAACATAAGCACAATAGCCAGTCAATTAGTCATCTTATGACAGAGAAACCCCCCATAGGTCTTAAGAAAACATAAAAAGGGTTACCAGAATATCTGCAAACCATATAATGGTGTAAGTCGATCCAGCATGCGTAAGGTATTTGTCTCGAAAGGAGATGAGAGCACTGCAAAATGGTAGATGTGAGAGGCAAAGAAGAGAGAGAGAGAAAGAGAGAGAGAGAGAGAGTCAAGGGAGTAATGATCGGAGAAGGAGGCAGACTGACAGAGTATAGAGAAGGCTGACCATGTGGTTGTGAGCCTTAGCAATGGGTGGTCATCCTGTGTTTGGGTGGTCAGGGATGGGTTGTCAGCCTGAAAGTAACAAAAAATAGTTTGGTGGGAAAAAATGTCTTGTAAAGTTAGGGAATCAATGTGCTATTACATGCATATTTAGGGAAAGTCCAGAAATATTGAATTTTGTGTGTGGTATTACACTAGTAGACAGAAGCATGAATTTGAGTGCCGGGCAGTTTATAAATTTTGTGCATGGGGATCAATGTGCAACATACATATCCAGAGGTAAGACCAGGAAGATTGAATTCAATGTAGGACCCATTACACTAGTATACAGAAGCGGATTTGCATGGCGGGCAGTGCGTACATCTTACATTTTGGTGTAAAATTGTCATCAAGCTATCATGGAGAAGCACGAATTTAAGTTTTGGCTACTCCAGTCGGTGATGCCCGGCAAATACCATGTTGGCAAGGTGCCAATGTGGTACAAAAAGGCTGCCACAACCTGCCATTATATAAGGTATGAAGTTGTGCCAAGTATCTATTGCCAACGCAGTTTTGTGCCAACAGAGTGATGAGACACCCCGACAGGCAACTTCTAAAAACTTCCACACAATGCTAATAAATATAGAGTCCTATATATGATCAAGGGAATTGTTATTTGCTTTCTTACCCAACTGTCCGGATTGATTGGATTCTGTTATCAGATGGATTAAGAAGATATCCACAAAGGACCTGGTACTTACAAGGCCAAGGGGCAAACAGTATCATTCTCTCTCCATTGCTGACAAATATGTTTTTTTTTCTTTGGTTTGCCATGGGAGCATTAATGCAATGGAGAGATTGATGTTGTTTGAAGTGATGTCTTTCTGTGTCTAGTGCGGTTTTCTTGTTATTTTAATTTCCCTAGCCTGTTTGTGCTGAACTTTGACACCTTCAGATGGTTATTTTGATATGGTTCCAAATTCTGGGTTACAATTAGGTGATGCTAGGGGCTTATATTTTTCCCTGCTTTCATCTGAATTATGTGCTTGATGAGTTAGCCTCTGTTATTGTCATGCTCACGCTTAATTTATTTTTGGGCTTTTGGCCAACGCACATAACAATTTCTATCAGATAAATACTATTACTCTCTCAACCTCATCTTTTCCTTTTGCTTTTGTCTTTCTCTGTAATAGGTCAATTATGTTTCTGTTGTATTATGACATAGATAATGGATCCAAAGATGGATTCTGGAATTGAAAGAAGTGGATATCACTCAATCGAAGAAGCCATAGAACATGGTGCTGCTCCAGTTCCTCTTAGTTTTGATAGCACTGTCGATGTTCAACGCTGTCTTGATGTAATGGATCATCTTTTAGCATGTGAGGTACAATCAGCAGTATTGAACTAAGTATAATTGCCGAATTTACAAAATTTTCCATTTTAACAGTTTATATTTTATATTGACAGGCAACATGGCACAAGGGTCATTTGCTGGCACAGACTGTCTTTTCATGCATCTATCTTCTGAAGATTGAAAGAACATCGTCACATGCCTTGTTACATTCATATTGCAGAATTGTTCGTGCTACCTGCAATGCTGTCATTTCAGTTGTATCTGATGCCAGAACCCACGAGGTAGATCTGAGTGCAACATATTTCCTGTCCTAATCAGCGTCAGTGTTTTTCTGGAAGAGTGTGTGTATATATATATATATATATATATATATATATATATATATATATATATATATATATATATATATATATACATATATATATATATATCCGTTGTTGACCTGTAAATGGCTGTTCTTTTTGTTCTTTCAAGAGATATTATGTATGAATTCCTTGCAAGATGAGAATATTGAGGTCATATATGATAAATATAATAATACTTAATGTCAATGAAGTGATATCATGGGAGTGCAATATATGAATTGCTTGATTACCTGATTCAAGATCTAAATATTTGATATTAAGCATTGATATGGCTAATATCAAATTTTAATTATTTCCTGATGCAGTTAGTTATAGTGATTTAGTTGGAGAACACATTGGCAGTATGAAAACTAAATTGATTTCACCGGACAAGATTGCAGTTTGAAGACTAAGAAGTACGAAAACTAAATTGATCTTACCCATGCTGTTGTAGTGTTGTTCAACGATCAATGAGTGAGCTTTGAAACTTACTTCTTATCTTGGCAAAAAGGAGCTTCAACAGTTCCAGAAACACAGTAGGATTATTCTTATTCAGATTTGAATAGTAGCAGTAGTTTCGGACATAAAGAGGGATTAACTATAGGGAAAAGACAAAGAAAATGTGGGGTTAAAGTTTTTATGTTTCTCTGCTGATTATTTGCCCAAAAAAAATATTGCCATGAATGTATTTTCAAATTGGTGTGTTCATTGTAGTAGATGTACTTATTCAAAATAATATTACTACTAGAGTGTTTTTATAGTTGTAGTCTTGCAGATACTTTAATGTCTTCATAAAAGGTAGATACTAAATTTTGAACCTTTACACACTGAAATGTTTGATTTTCCACATCTTTTGTTAGAAATTGTCATTGATCTTGCTCAGAATAAATTGCTTATGCTTTGGTTCCCTGATATAAGCTTCAATCCTTTAATCCTTCTGTTTCTTTGGCCTCTCTGTTTAGCATTTGCTAATTTTGTCCTGGAAAAGTACCTCTATCACATTTTACACATTAAATGCTAAGATAAACTTTTCTTTTGTACTTTCCAACACACATTAATTATTCTCCAGTTTTATATTTCTACATCACTTTCTGTTTCTGTAGGAAGATGATCTTTTTACGATGGCTTATGGCTTGCCTTTAAAAGATCAAGATGATGAAAAGTGCTTGTCTATTTTAAACTCAGTTGAAGAAACAGTCTCTCGCCAATTGCGTGCATGTAAGGCCCAATCATCTAAGAAGAAGGCATTTGAAGGTAGTCAATCACTCAACAACATTACTAATTTTCTTAACATTAGCTAGATCTAATATAACTGGCGTCTAATGTATGTGGCTGTTTGTTAGCTCTACTTTGAATGATACCCTAGTTCACGAGGTTCCCACCAGTTCTTAATTTGGTCAGGGCAAGAATTCAGACCCATAGCTAGATAGACTGTTTTCATGATTTGAACCCCAGACAACGGTGTAAACATGCAAAGCTTACTGTTACACTAAGTGATCCTTTAACTCTCATAACATGTTAGATAATATATCAAGCATTAAACACATATAAGTAATTTTGTTTCCTTTTACTCAAGTTGGTTTTGATGAGCTATGATGCCTAATTACTAAAACATAAATATGAAAGTAAATCTTAATTTTTTTTAACATGTTTAGTTTGTTGATGACATTAAAGTAATTCTTCCTACATTATCTGTTTATTTGAAAAATCTATCCTTCCACGTTTTTCTGTTTGATGGAACTATCTCATAGTTGCAAATAAGAAATATATGATGTTCCCTGTCTGGTATGATCAACTAGTTTTTGTCATTAGTTACTTTCATCTGGTGAAGCGCTTTGCTGTTCTTGACATATTGAAAAATAATTTGCTCTATATTCCTTCAGGATATTACATCCTTTTACTTTTCCCCGGCTATTTTTAGTTTTGAATCTTCCAAATCATTCCCGCAGTGGATCCTTGTGTGAAATCTCGGAGAATTTACTATCTTCTCATAAGGCCTGTGGAACTAGATAAATCATATTAAAGTAACAGAATAGAAGTAAACATGAGAATTGAAAGTGTGAAACAAAATAGTATGCTAGAATGACTAAAATTACAAACAAGGTTTCGTATTTCAACAAATTTTTACAAGGTAGAATAATAATGGAAATTTTTATCAATTTATAAGAATATTTGCAGAATCTTTATGGAGATGGAATTTAAGAATGCAAATTTTCTGAGTGCAGAGATGGAATCCCTTCAAAGCAATCCTGAAAAGGAAGAAGGTTATTGCAGAGCTCTTTTATGCAGATTACGTTTTCGTAAGGTCTTACCCATGTTTCCTAATTGTGTTATTGAGTAGTACTTAATAAATTACAGTGTAAAATTATGTACTTTACATTTTAAGTATGCACTACATAATTATGTTTATCCATATACATTCTGATGGATAAACAGTAGCATAGAAAAAGTGAATTCAGATGCATCTTTATTAGATTTGACTTTTCTGACATGATAATCACCTCCTTTTTAAAATAACATTACTGAAGCAGATTAAAATGGAGTAGAGATCCTTGAGGCAACTAATTCTATCTCCAGTGCATCTGACATTGTTTACTTGCAAGGTTCAACTACAAAGGCTGTTTTAGACTGTGGTGAGAGGAAAAAAATTGTTAGCAGATGCACTCATAGTTATTAGACTAATGAAGTTGCGTCCTATTTCTTTTATAGTCAAAATGTTTATTATAGTTTAAAGATAACAATGACTACTGTCCATTTTTCTAGAATCTAGATACTGGTGCTAGGGGTGTAAACAAGTGAGCTGAGCTCCGCTCGGCTTGGCTCGAAATGGAGATTACTCGAGCTCGAGACGAGCTGGTTAATAGGGCTCATCTCGGCTTAAGTGGCTTGTGTCTAAAATATTAAATATTATTTTATTTAGAACACATTTTTTTAGTCTAAGAGACTATCTATAAAGGCCATTTCAAGTTTGTTAGTTTCCGATATGAGACTAAAGTGGAACTTTATTTTAGAAAATAACACACTATCTTGAAAAATGTAGTAAGGATAAAGACATTCTTATGAATTGTGCTAGAATAACTTTAGATAACTAAATATAATAATATACGTTTCGAGCCAACTCGACCCTAGCTAGAGCCATCGGTTTTGCTCGATTAAGTTTTCGAGCTAAAAAAACTTCGCTTGGCTCTGCTCATTTAGAGCTCGAGTCGAGCTCTAAACGAGCTAAGCTCACGAGCCACGCAAGATAGCTACCTTTTCCGATAGCCTAGTTGGTGCTAGATCCTAGTGGAGGTTGAGCACAAGGAGGGCCTATATGGTGGCCTACATGGTAAATTGTCAGGAAGTTCTACAATCCTACTTCACTTGAACAAGTTTAGGGTCATAAACCAAAGAGCATTAGAGCAACTCTATATTGTCCTTTTGCTTGAACCTATTGTTAGTCATATATCCTATCAAACTTCCTCAAAAGCTTCTTTTTGGTTAAAGCCGTAGACATTGAAAGCCTAGATAGAGGCAAAACAATACAACTTTAGATTTACGGAATGTTGTTAAAGCCCAAGGCCTTATTTGGAATGAGTGTTGCACTTGAATGGATTAGCTGCACTAGTTTCTTATTCTCATTTTATGTACCTTAAACTAGTTTAAGAAAAGTAAGTAGTGTTACACTTGAATGGATTAGCTGCACTAGTTTCTTATTCTCTTTTATGTACCTTAAACTAGTTTAAGAAAAGTAAGTAGTGTTGCACTTGAATGGATTAGCTGCACTAGTTTCTTATTCTCATTTTATGTACCTTAAACTAGTTTAAGAAAAGTAAGTAGTGTTGCACTTGAATGGATTAGCTGCACTAGTTTCTTATTCTCTTTTATGTATCTTAAACTAGTTTAGGAAAAGTAAGTGTTTGGTTGTAAGCAAAAATAAGGGGTGTAAATGAGCTAAGCCTGAGAGAGTCGATTCCAGCTCCGGCTTGGCTTGAAATTATTTCGAGCTTAGCTTGGTATTTAGGCTCGACTCAGCTCAAGTCGTGCCGAACCCGAGCCTTGCCCAAGCCTAAAATTAGGCTATTTTTAAGCTAGGCTAAATTAAGATTATTGTTTAAATTGAGCCAGATCGAGTCCAAGTTGATAAGCCTTAAAATGAGCCAAAAACTATCAAGTTGAGCTAAGAACTATTATATATATATATATATATATTAAGAAATATTATATTTGAGCCAAGCTTATTGGGTCGAGCTTGAGAGAGTCGGTTCCAACTTAAGCTTACCTCAAATTTCAAATCAAGCCCAAAAACAAAGTTCAGGTTTGGTTTGACTTAAGCCCAGTGAAGCCCAACCGGAGCTCGAGCCGTTCGTTTATTTTGACACACCTAGTGTCATTATTATATTTGATGTGTTATAAAAAGGTGAGAAAAAAAACCTTTTTTTAGGGGAAAATTGAGATATGTAAGAGATGAGTTGAAATAGGATATGCTATTATTACTTTTGATGCGACAGAGAAAATTCTTTATTTTGGAAAAACTGAGGATGTCATGTAAATGGACTAAAATGTTTGTAGTTAAGGGTGCTTGAAATATTATTATTAAATTAAACCTCTAATAAGGCTAAAATTGTTTAAAAAAATGTGTGCTTTCATGAGCTATGTGAGAGAGGAGAGAGATAGAGGAGAGGACATGGAAAAGATAAATGCAAATCATTTCAGGGGTAAATTTGTAATGTGAGAACTCATTCAAACTAATTCAAATTTATAACCATCAATTTTTTCTCTCACATTTTGAACTTAATTAAAGATAAACTACTGTTTGGGTATTAAATATTGTTAGTGTTCTCTAACTAAGTTCAAAAAAAATTTACCTTCGAACCAAATGCCACCTAAGACACACAAAAGCAAGACCAAAAAGTAATGCACGGACCATCTGTACTAAATGGATCTGTAAGTGGTTTCTCAACTGCATCAAGTAAGATAGATAATTTAGGCACCCACATGGGCTTTCTATGACCGCATTGGTAATGGTCATCTGTAAACTTTCTATGTAATCAGAACAGTAGCAGATAGTTTGCATATTGACTTTGTTTCTTTTCTTCTTTAAACTGAAGGAAAGTGCATATCAAGATAACTCTATGTGAGTTGCTCATAGGTAGAACAATATCAACCAGCTCAGTTAAGTGAATCCACTAGATATGACAAACACCTCACAGTGGACTATGATTTGTTGGAATAATGTTGGAAGAAATAGACAAAAACAAATTGTTGTTAAAAGTAGGAGTAATCTTTTAATAACAATTGAGAGTAGTACGAAATCCCGTTTAGATGTTCTCATGTAGTATATTATATATCTTGGGGTTCTATTGAAATACGTGTTCTTTGGTTCCCAAATTAAAGATCAATGATGTTGTAAGTGGATATTGGTTCATCAATTAAAATATTAAACTACTATTTACTTATTTAGTTGCAATGAGATAACAAAGTTCTGCATTAAATTTTTGTTGCAATCCCTGATTTAAATTGTTGTACTTGTTTAACCTTAGTTAATTTTGTTACACAAGAACTTGTTTTTTTTTTCCTTTTCTTTTCTGATCATATGGCCTCTTTTTAACTGAGTTTCTAGTTAGTTCATATCTTCTCTTCTCGGCTTTGATTATTTCACTGTGGACATTGCTATCTCCAATTTTTTTTAAAGGGACGAAGGAAATTGATTAGTTTTTTTCCCATTGAGAGTTGAGAAATTGTGGATCTTGATGTGTTACAGTTCTTCGCCATATCATACTTAGCATTCCTTATTTTATTTAGCTTGATTTGTCATCAACAATCTGACCCTTTTCAAATGTTTTCAGCATTTTTACCATGTTCTGATGTGCCTGAGGAAGCCTCAAGGAAGAGGCCTGGAGTTAGCACGCAAACATGTGGCTTCATGCTTATCCGAGCTAGCTTACATGTATAATTCTCTGGAATTTCTTAGATCTCAGTCATATGTATCTTGTCAAGAAAGCACTGAAAATAGCACAACTGCCTCAGGTTGTAGACCTGTTGGTTTTGATGCTAGCTTGAATAGCAGACTGTCAAATCCAACTCCACCACGTGCAATCAAAATTGTTAGCTGGAAAGATGTAAGCATTCGAAATTGAACTAAAACATGCTTAGTACATTCTATGGCTGCAAATTAAAACTCTTCAATACCAGTACAGCACATTACTGGTACCAAATTGTATAAGAAAAGATCGTCTGGTACTTCTACTGATTAACCTATCTTTCAGGCTGTCAGATACTTTGAGAAGCTTCTACATGATTTAGATGTCGTATGTGCCTTCTCTTTCTATCCAACCCTTGAAAATGTTCTTCACTTTGTGGTTCAGTTCCAAAAAGCACAACCAGCTCTGGTTGCAAGATCTCATCTGCAGGTATGCTCAATGAACTTAAGTCCAGAGAGCTTTCCATCACATTCCTTTGTTTTTCTAGAGTACCCCTATTTTTTCTGTCTATTGTGTGTCTTTGAATCTTTTTTACAAGATTGGCTTTCAGTTAATGCAATATCACTCATGATATCTAAGTATAATCCAAGAACAGAAAACTGCTGCCTGTAACAAGAAAGTTGTTGATATATGTTATGCTATAAGCTGTTATTCCCTTTTTCTTGGTCAGAAAACATAAGATACAAAACTTATGCACTCAATTTTGCTATAGGAAGACAGGAAGTCATAAGTACAAACCATTTCTTAGATTCCTTGACTTTCATCTAAAGTCTTCTTGTGGCTAGATTGACAAGACAAAACTTAGAAAATAAGAATGTGGTTATGAATTTTGATATTATGATAATAGAATTTGTGAGTTCTACTACTGTTATGTAAAATTTACAATAATGGTGGTTAATGAGATGTAAATTTATTTAAATTCATTGATCCTTGACACCTGTGAAATGTGCTACCCAATTTATAGAAGAAATTCCACTCCCTACCTTTTAATGATGTTATGGTTCACACCATATGTTTTCACCATTTGCAAATTAAACCCTACATTGAGTTTTCTTTTCTGCCCAGAAAATGCCAACAATTAGTTTGTCAGAGTAGCAAATTAAACACTGACTTTAAAATGTCCTATTCCATTTCTTCTCTGGAAGTCCCAACTGAATTTCTTCCTATTTCATGTTTTATGATTTTCACGATTTTCACTTTCCTGCAGCTCAAATTTGACTGGGTCCTCTAGCATCTTTTTCTTATTTGATTCTCAAACATCCCGTGTTAGAGGCTGCTTAATGCCATGCATTATGCTCATGAGAGTTGGTATTGAACTATTGATACTGAAAGGATTCTATGCGTGCTGCATGGGTCTTGAATTTTTCTCTTACTATAATTTTGAAAACTACTACAAGTTATATGAAGTTATTGATAAACAATAAATCATTTTCATAAAGAAAACACTCATTTACATGCTTTGATGCACCATTGTTCCACTTTCCAGTTGACATAATTAAGCCTATGATGAATTAAGGTCAAATTCTTTTCCTGTAAAGGCTTGTCTGATTGTTGAGAAGTAAGGAAAGTTGAATGAGTAGTTTCAAGAGTTGTCTCACATTTTATTGTTTTATTGCAGGAAGTGAGTAGGAGAGTGATTTGTCTTACTTCTCCTAAATCATTAGACTTTCTTATTTTTGGGCAAACCCATTTTCTCTTTGGAGAAGGGAAGTCTACTTTCCAACTCTAGTTTCTAGTCACATACAAACCATGTGACCGTTAGGTTCCTAAAAAACTTTATAAGACAGCCTATATTATTTTATTTCAAGTTTTTTTCCTACATATATACCCTTCTAAAATCTCTTATTTACATGTTTCTCCTTATAATTAATATTTGCTAAAACCTTGGTTTTGTTCATAGATATATTTTAATTTCATCAATTTGATTGAAAAGGTCAAAAATAACCTTAATTTTGGTTTTACATATTCTTTTCAGTCAATTGCATTTATATATTTTATATTTTAAGTACTAAATTTTTTATTTATATTTGTCAAAAAGTAAACTGAAGGGTATCTAGGCAAGAAATGATGGCTTTTAAAAGATGTACACATAAATATAAGATTTATAAGGGCATGCATAAAAATAAAGAACTTTAGAGGGGTATAGCTGTTAACAAGTTTTTTTATTATTGTTTTGGTGTTCTAACTTCTATTTTTCACTTTTCTCACCAAACAAAATCTCACACTCTTTGTCTCACTAAACATTAGGGAGTCATAGGTTTTTGTTAGGAAGTTACTTGGCAACTTTTACTTCTCAACATCACTTCACTTCCCTCACTTTCCGACAACAAAACACACGCTAATTGTATCATTCGAGTAGTATGGATAGAACTGATAGCTATATTGGGGCTTATTATTCCTATTGCATCCTCACTGGAATCATAATGACTTATGAGCAGCTTCTCTTGGTTCAAGATGGAAAGCTTTATGGACGATATTGCTTTTATGAAGTGATCTCAAGGGCTTTAACATTAGGAGATCTCACATCAGATAAAGAATTTCAGACAAATGAATTTGTTGTACAGCTAGGACAAGTAAGGGCCACTGCTTGTTTAATTATTATTCTCGTCATTGGAAGATTATTTACTTCTAGTAACTTTCTCTTTTTTCATTTTTTTGGTTTGTTTTGGTGGAACTGCTATGCACTAATCAATGTGTAGCTGGTGGTCAACTTGCTTAAAATTCTTTGTACGAATACTGCATGGCAACGGCGGAAGCTTGGAAAAGTTCTTCAGGATTGGAGTGTTATTTCCATACAGGTCTGCACTAGCAATATTTTCATGCAAACTGTTGTTTTGACTTTGGAGCATCTCCTCTTCCTTTTTAATTTATTTTTATCATGTTGGTGTTTAATAGCATAACTTAAAGAAACCTTTCACATGTGTCCTCTACAAGTTAATGACCATTTAAGATTACTACCTTAAATAAAAAGTTGCAAGTGCCATGTTGATCCCTGGACAGTATAAGGGCGTGCCATTGTCACGTATTGACACGTCTTTAACACACCTCAGAATAAATTTTTTATGATATTTACATATGATTTTGGTATCTTCGACATGACAGTTCTTAGTTTTGGTTTGAATATATATATTAAAGCCTACATTAGGGTCTTTTATCCTTAGATAATATTATAAATAACCTATTTTCTATGCACGGATACTCCATTTACTCATCCATATCGATATCCGATACGCATTGGATACCAATACGGCCCCGATACATATCGGATATGGCTAAAGAGGTATCTGAATTAAAAAGTATAATTTTAATTTTCCTTAATAGTTCCGATATGGTGGGATACGATACCGGTACATTGATATATGACACTAATGTGTTTTTAAGTTATTTGGGATTTAGCAGATTGAGTTTGCAAAAAAAAAAGGTTTCGACCTGTGAACCCATTAACATTAAGTCATTTACTAATCTGAACTGCAACGCCACTAAACCCTTAATTCTATATATGCTATCACCAGAATTGTTTGCTACAATTTTTGACATGCACAAAGATCAATATGCTATCACTGGAATTGTTTGCTACAACTTTTGATATGCACAAAGATCATAATTCATAAATCAAGCAATCATTCCTTCTGTAGTAAAATTATTACATTGGTTCAATATAATATATTTTGAGCTTTATCTAAGTATAGATATCTATTGTGCTGATTGAATGTAGGGGCAAACTCTATCTGGTCCTCCTTTTGCCCATAAGTTCTTAAGTTCACCTCTTTTCAGCTACAATGGCAGAAAGATGCCTACAAAACATTCAAAAGTAGCGAACATGAGATAAGCTATGGAGCTCATATAGAATGATATATATTAATTTTAACCATATGTTATTATTGGTTGGCAATATATTAAAAACACTTTTTATTAATTTATTTGTTGTCATATCCATGCTATATCCATATCATAGTTTTTAAGAATTTATTATATCCCCTTATCCTGTACAAATATACATGCTTTATAGACTATTTTATCAAAGATATATCAATAGTCAAGTAGAAACTTAGAAATATGATTCAACATATAATATGACTGACTGCATTCATTAATTGACAATAGTTGAATAATTAATACCACTTATACCTCTTGAACTATCACCTTTTTTTTAATATACTCCCTAAATTTTTTTAATTGCCCACACACTCCTTTGAACTAAGAAAAATATCTACATATACGGCCTGAACTAAGAAAAATATATGCATATACTTCCTGAACTAAGAAAAAAGTAACTATATAGACCTCTAATCCTTTTTTTTTTGTGGTGTTCACGGGCTGTTTTTGTGATAAAAAAAAAGTTCAAAGAGTATATATAGAAAATGGTAATAGTTTGGAGAGTCTAAATGGAATTTTTCCTAATTAAAATCAAAACCTAGTTGAACACAATTAATCTAACATGTTCCTATATCAATTTGACTTGATTTGAATGAATTTGACATATTAATTTCAATCTTTTTTATAATTTAGGAAAAATTTGTGGAAATCTAATTATGCTGAAATTTTAGTCAAAGATTATAAAATTTGGGTTCAAATCAATTCATATGGAGTTAAATCTAATATGTTCCTATACTGATTTTGACTCAATTTGAAAGAATTTGACATACTAATTTTGATTTTTTTTAAATTTGGGAGAAATCAAAATTTTCCTTTGTGCCTACAATTTAAAAATAGTTTTCATAGATCTAGCACAAATCCTTACAAATAATAGATCTAGCAAAATGCCAAAATTGAGTTAAATCTATTATTTGTACACCCAAAAATAGTTTTTAAAGTGTAAAAGAATTTGTATGGACCGGCATGTCCCCACTCCAGCCGGCATGGCTTGGCACAAGGTCATGCCGGTTCCGCACGCCCTCGTACTGATTGACATGGCTTGGCACAAGGTCGTGCCACTAGTGCATCCCATGTTGGGTTCCATGCCTTCATTAGCACGATCATCCTTCTTTAAGCGTCCTTCACACTTTTTTCTTCATATTTCATATCAATGCAGAAATGAGGAAACTGATCAGTAAAAGAGATATTTAAACTCCCTAAACTATCACCATTTTTTATATACACTTTCTATACTCTTTTTTTTTACCACAGACCCTCTAAACCAAATATTATTTTTGGGTTTAGAATTCCATATAGTTATTTTTTTCTTAGTTTAAAGTGATATATGTTGATATTTATTTTTTTGTTCAGAGTGTGTACGTAGATAAAAAAAAATTCAGAATGTGTATATGAAAACAGTAATGTTCAGGAGATCTAAGTGAAATTGTGTTTTAGTATGTCTAAAGCCAAATAAAAACTCCGACCAACCATGGGGCTAGGTTGGAATTAAACCCCATCACCCATGTCTTCCAAGTCCTATCCTTTTAAGAAATAACATATCTGCGAGGCATATTGTTGTACCACTGTTAGATGATAATTTCAATAGGATGAGAAGGTATGCTTCAAGGATGCTTCACCCGCATATGCATATCAGTGAAATTAACTCATACATGAAATGTACCATACCGTGTGGTTGCTGTTGTATCAGTTCAACAGATAACACTAACAAGGCCCATACTACAACGGTTCTTCTGTGTTTCATGACTTTTATGTTTGGTTCACTCTGTTAAAGATGTATTTTAACAGAATAACAGAGGATCTGAATGCGCTGACGGGTAGCATTTTGCAGTTGGAGCTGGCTTTCAAAAGAGAGTTTGGGGAAATGCTAGATGTTTCAGTTGAGGAGGTGATTGAAAATAGCCTTTGGTAGTAGAATCTTTATTATGACTAAGTTTTCAATCAAATAACATTACTAAATGATTTACAGAGTGTATGCATGAAAGTGTCCAAGCATCTCCTTATTTGGGCTCAGGAGCAAACCTACTGGATCGCTTCCCGGTTTCTTACATTAGGTTTCGAGTTGGAACTTTATTCTCCCAGTGAATACTGTATGGTTTACTGGTATATGTATGTTGTCTTTATGAAGCTTGTAGAAGCTATGCAGATGAGGATGGTTGCCAACATGGATTTCCGTAAGTTATCTTATTTGTTTCAATAATATTTAATTTGGAGCTATGGAAAATGTCCACACTAATGTTTAATAGTGGTTCCTGTCCTTAAGATAATAATTAATTTATTTGTTATCTTTGTGATGCTTCCTATGCATTAGTGAACGTATTAATGTAGCACACAACCCAATCTATGTATTGATTTGAATCATTAAATAATAATGTTGACTTACAGGAAAGGTAGACATGTTATCCCTCTGTTATATGCTTAGTAGGTTCCTTTTCAGCCTTGAATACTGTTTTGTGAAGTTTGTAATATGTAGGATATGCATTAGAAAGATTACCAAGGTGTATCGACAAAAATATTTCTCAAATACCTTAGCATCAGCGGAATTTAAAAAAAAAAAAATCTCAACAAGCTTTCCTTCTGATACTTATTTTTGTACTAGCCCGAAGAAAAGGGAAAAAGAAAAGGGATCATGCAAAGGATTCAAGAGATGCCATGGTACCATCCTCTTGCTTATTACTGCAATGCTATATTTGTCTCTCCGAAGGACTGGCGATGGTACATATCTATCATATAAATTTGGATGTCATTTGTTTTACACCATTGCATCATTTAATGCTTTCCATTATTGCAGACGCTAGCAGCTTTGAGTAATGAATGCAATACATTTCAAATGCCAAACACTTTTAATAGTGAACAAGAGGTCCCTGGATATTTAGTGCTGTTTTATTTATTTTCCCCTGCATTTAACAATGTACTTGATGACTGACATTCATTTGTTGTCTGCGCAGAGGTTTATTCAGCATTTTGATCTCCTCCAGAAAACACATATTGCCGAAAACATCTCATACTACATCTTTAAAGAGTCGATAACCCATGCTTGCATTTCTGTTGAGTATTAAGTTGTCAGGGTATTCATTATTTTTCTTTCACACTAACTAAAACTAACTAATGTGCATCTATGATGCAGAATGTAGTGAAAAACAACTATTTTAGAGAAGCTCAAAGGATCACCACCTCTCTCAGGGGTTGTTTTTCTGGCGAACCAGACAAACTGCTAGAGCTCCGTCAGATAGAGCAGGTTGCGGAGCATAACCGCATAGCGTTAAATGTTATCAATCAAGTTGGCTCCCATGATCCATCTCTTAAGATTTCACTTGAGTTCACACACCACCCTTACTTTGCAGTTCTAGTAGTCAAGAGATCATAACCATTTCTATGGCAAGCCAATTTTGAACACTCAATAAGACTCAGAAGCTGAAGTCAAACCATCATTTGTAACATTACATTGCTCGAATGCTCGCCATTCTTTAGTTCGCCAAGAGCTCAAATTCTGTAAGAGAATAGTTGAACCTAGGTACCACCTCGACCTTTATTTTTCATGATATTTATTTGCAGAAGATCATTTATGCAATTCTATGTATTATTACTTTTGTAGATTTGCCCAACTGATTAATATTTGATTATTTCAAGAGTTTCAGATATAAGTAAATTAAATTGCAGCTTTGCTTACCAACTGTCATACCATGTTTGTTATTTGGGGCAGACATGTACATGTAAACAAGTTCAATCTTGAAACTACCTTAAAGCTAGACATGTCTAGCTTTATACAACTGGTGGAGAAGATTCAATTTAATTGGGAGTTACAATATCGTTGTAACTCAGTATTACTATAGTACAAAGGAATGATCTTTCTTTTCACTTTGTTCCTTTTGTTCAACGATAGGTCATTGGCTGTGATTTGCTTGACAAGCAGCATTGCAGGTTCTTCAAGCAGCGATGAAGGTTTCCCTCTGGCAACTAGAGAAGGATATAATCATCAGAGATTTGGCATAAAAAACACATAAAGTGGTTCCTGCGGTTGTAATTTATATTTCTAGCAAAAAACAAAAAATTGTTGTATTCTCTTCTACCGCAGGGCTCCTGCATTTGAGAAGTGTATGTAAAAGTCAATGAATTTTTTTTTTTGTCATATCAGTTAAGATCAGCAATCTTTGTAATCCCCTCTATTCAACTTGTTCTATAAGTTTAGGGGAAAATATTTTGCAGCATTTTTAGAGCAACATTTAATTTGACGAGCTCTTGACACCCGCTGATTAGGATCACCGTTGACTCAGATTTATCCTTTCGGATTGGGGGAAAAGGATCAAAGATGATAAAGCCGTTCCATGCTGTGAACTGTCACAAGCAAGACCAGCTAATCTACGGTTGCCATTTTATGATGCACCAGTACACAGGGCCGTGTCAATAATAATAATTCTTACTCTGTAAAAATATCAATTCCCTCGGGCAAAATATTTTAACAAACACCCATACTAAGATTAAGATAAAAGCGAGGGAATTGAACTCCTTTGGATGAAATCTGATTGAAATATAAGCCTAGTGATGAGTGTGGAATGGTGCTCTTCTTTTATCTTAATTAACACCCAACTTGGCATGTTACAATCCAGATGGACTGTTAGATCTTTCAATATTAATTCGAGGAGCTTCTCAAAGGGTCCTTCCTCTAAAGAATGTTGTTGGTTTACTAAGATTTCCTAAAAAGAATTTTTAGATTATTCAAGCTAGCTGAGTAGCTGGGTAATAGTGGGAGACTGTTTTGTAAAAACGAAAAGGAAGGTGATTGTCCAGGCGGTAAATGGTATTTCTGATAACAGCGATTGGATCATTATGGCGATTGTCAAGGAATTCAAATTTGCTTTGTGATAACACCTGCTCATAAAGATGGTTCTGCCGCTCGCTAACATTCGGGATTATAATTTAGAACCCCGCGAATGTAGAAATTTGGAGACTTGCTCACGATTACTCGACGTGTCGAAAACTAGTGGTTCTGCCGCTCGCTGACCGCAACGCGGTCTTTCACAGTCTCCTCCAATTAGCCCACGCCCAATGGTCAACGACGTTCACCCGCCGCCACTATTCCAACATAGGATAGAGATCCACGAAATCCCATCATTATCCCTGCAGTCAACCATCCATGATCTCCTTTTGGGCACTCTAATTCCATTTTTGGTGTGAATATCACATCTTTGTTCCCCTATATGATTTCTCTCTTCAATTTTGGGCTCTCATGGAGTATTTTAGATGTTGTCGGTTGCTAATTCGTCTATGATGGCCTCGTATCTGCTGGGTTTGTTGGTTCTGTCACTTGGTCATGGGAATTCGGTTGATGGGTCGTCCTTAATCTGTTCGGAGAATTGCCCCTTTGATCGGATTGGGTTTTTGAAGTCCTCAGATGGGTATGATTTGTTTGGTGACCAGAAGAGGGTAGAAGATGTCGGTTTGATGTGTGAATTGTTGCGGTTGTACGTCAAGAAGGAGTGTTTTTCTTGTAGTCATCACGGCGAGGAATGGCAAAGGATTGAGAAGTACTGCGATCTGGAAAAGCATCTAAAAGCTACTAACTTTCCAGGTAAGTCTGACTGCTACACGATTTTAGTATTTTCTCACAGCAGCTTTAAAGTCAGTTTGTTGATTGAATCTTGTATCCCTGTAAATTCTTTCATGTTGTTATGATTTGATTGATTTACTACGTACTCATCTATACCTTTTTAGTTATCAACACTTATCATGCTCACTTGTGGCACTTAGCTCAGTTACAACGAAGTGATGGCACTTAGCAATTTTAATCAAAGATTTGAATTCCTATACTAGCATGCTGATTTTACATATGAAAAAAAAAAAACTGTAACTCTTGTCAATGGGCATATCTCCATTTGAAAAGAACTAAAATTCTAGAGATACCATCTCTGCTTAGGTAAGCTCTTCCCTTCTAGATAATTTATAGCTGAGAGGCACTGAGTAGGGTCTTAAATAGTTGCCAAGAAGGGCCAGAGAAAGATACTATCTGTTGGTTTTACTGGCTGGGCGACAAGTAGGCCAATAACTGCCGTGAAAACAAGGTCTAAGGAGTCAAGATATATTCTGCCTTACCTTCATTGTCAAAGAGGTTTTCTTTATTAGTTGGCCTATGACCAGTTGCATGCAATTGCCAAGTCTTATGGTCAGATATGGTGACATCCTCAATTCACTTTTCTCTTTATGGAATGTAAATAGATAAGCACATGATGTACTGTATTTTGCAACATATATAGTTTCGTAATATCATAAATACACTGTCAGGAGTAGCCGCATGCCTCCTTGCCATCTTTGTTCTTGTCTAGCAAAGTGAGAAGCTAGGAGTGTGTTCTTAACTCTGTGCAGGCTATCTCCTGTGTAATATGTCTCTGTAAGGGAACAACTAAAAGAAGACTAACTAGCCATTTGCACAAAGTTATTTTGAGCTACTGACTAAATAGTGACAGTTCAAGCTTCAAATTAGTTATCTATATAAAAGTTGCATCATATCCAGAATTACAAAATGGCAGTAATTGCACATTACCACATACTAAGGGAACCTATCTGAAAGTAACAAGAGAGGGAGACCTGATGTGGTTCCACTAGGTGATACAATACGACATTGAAGCACAAGCAGTAGAAGTTAATTGTGCCAGCTTATTTTGGAAGATCCAGATTATGTCCAAGGTCTACTGTTAGAAATGTAGATTGTGACAACACTAGCAGAATGATCCAGAATTATACATAGTACTGGCTGGCACTTCAGAAAGCCAGTCAAATGACAGTCATAAACTTAAAATCTAATATTCCTAGTATAAACCAAAGGGAGTGATCCACCAAAATATTCTCTGCATGGTTCTTTGGATGATAAATCAGTAAATCTCGGTATGGGCAGTCCACAATAATTAGGAAGTGTTTGGTGTTACCGATGTGATCATGAAATGACATGTTCTGTTCTATCTGTTGTTGAGAAATCCATGGTTGCTTTGATCATTTAATGACACATTAGATTAATCCAAAGATAACAGATCACCTTCGTCAGTAGGATGACCATAATTTTCTTGGCGCTGTACAAAATCATATGAGTAAATTAGAATTGCTTACTATGTAATACATACTAGAAACATTAACACTCGCATTGTCTAATCATTTCTCTGATTTGCCTCTTCTTCAGATTGATTACATGTTTTCTGAATTGATTTAATTGAATGTGAATGTCTTCATTTTTTTGTTTAAAAAATTACTCTTCCTGCTTCTAGTTTGCCTCTTTTTTTCTCTATCTTTCTTGAAGGAGGTCTATGATCAGTGCTCAATTTATTTGGTTCTGCTGCAGTGGACTTGCTTAATAGGTCAGGAAGAAAACTTTTGCTTCGGCTATCAGATAGTTCTGCCATCTCCAATGAGCCAAGTAAAAGGAATCAGACAAAGGAAAATAAGCAAGAGAACAATCCTAGTATGGAGTCAGATCACATTGTGCTTGCTATACCAGGAATGTTTCTTCTGTGTTTCAGCCTAATTTGTCCTTGTTTTCGTTCGAGAAGGAAGGACATTAGTGAGGATCCTGTTCTAGCCAGAGATGGAAATGCAAGTAAGTGAAATAACACTATTTGCTTTGAGATGGAAATGCAAGCAAGTGAAATAACACTATTTGCTTCCCAAAGACATTATAACTAAGCCTGGTTTGGAATTATCTTACCTGTTTCTATGTTTTAAAATTTATCTGATGTCCCTTGGTAATCTTTGTTCTTTTATCAGCACTACCCACTGACCGAATTTCTGTCATCTATCGCTCAGCTGTAGTACTTAAAAATAGACAAAGAAGATTCCTATTTGTGAGTCCATCTTAGCCAGTTACCTATGTCTTCTCAGTACTATGATAGAGTTTTAGTACTAAAGAGGGTCCATCCCCCTATGTACCTAATTTTGATTCTAGAATCAGTACTCTTTTCTTCAAATATAGGAGATGGAAGCATCTCGTGCAGGAGATGATGCATAGCATGATAGAAACTGTCTCAAAGATCCATTATCGTGCCAGCTGACATGGTGAATATACTGAAATGTGCCAGATTCCAACTATGCTCTACCGATGCTCTTAGGCTGATGCGTGCAAGTATTCAACATCTAGCAGGCTGTCTATGATACCAAGATGAAATTACTTATACTCTTTAAATGTGATCTTAGACAAAATAATTGTGCTGTCTTTTTCGTATAATTTTCCTATTAACTCTCTTAAACATATTATTATCAAAGAGAAACCAGCTTATAAGATATGTCAATGAATTGTAATGAATTGCTTATTACAAATCAGAAAGATGAATGCTAGACTTAGACATAGACAAATCCTATTCAATGAAGATCTCAAAATCTGCATCTTGTGAAAGTAATGACGCTAATCGACCTTATGATATGAGTGCACCATTTATTTTTCAGATCATCATGTGTTGTCTATATTTCATAGCATTTTGCCTGGTTTTGTCTGATGATGTAGTGATGTATTGCTGATGGACAAATGAAGAGGGAATACAGTTCATGTTTTTCCTTTTTGACTTCTATAGTCCAAATCTGATTAGAACATTAGATGTTAAGCCGGCTTCTTTTGGACCAATGCTGGCAAAGGAGTTAAGCGCATGGTTTTAATTATTCTATGAACTTGAGATAAATGTAAATGGTTTAAAGGATTGAAGCATACCTAAGTTTTGTCATTTTTCAGAACTCATAGGTTGCTTAAGTTGATTAGGAGTCCTTAAAGAAGCTGGAATGATCTTTGGCATGAGTGGTAAGTGGTCTGTAACTTTTGATGAAATATGATGGTTTAGGGTTTCAGAAATCAGAGTAGTCAGTTCATTGATAGGATATCAAAGTATCTCAAATATTTTAGGGATGACAGAATATCATGAGGAGCTTACATTGATATTAGGTAAAATTATTTCATTAGTCATTGTATGAGGGATAATTTTTAATTGGATTAAGAAGCAGAGGCTGCAATTTATGCTCTGGGAAAATTGTTTTCACCTCCTTTGTTCTAGATCCTCTTAGTTTTCTCAGGGACATATTGAAGTTCAACATCATTTTCAAGTACCCGCATAGCAGTTAATCTTTAAATCTTTCTAGGACCTTAAAATAAGTTTTAAGATATTAGTGTAATATATGCAATTAGCTCTAATATCATCATACCAATTTATCATGGATCTATATAGTTCAAGTACCACAATACAAAGATATCAAAAGGGATGAAAGAGACCCAAAATTAAGTTTTTTTTAAAATAAGATATGTTCAATACTTTAATTCCTTGGCACGCGTCAGTACGGGTTAACATAAGGGAGTATCAAAATACTTAACGTGCCTATAATTCATTGCATACGTATCGAACCATGCTGACCATGCCGATGGGCACAACAATCCATTGATGGCATAAGCAACTAAAGAGTCACACAGCTTTTGCACATATTTCTCACTATTTCTAATTTGTATATTTTCTCTAAAATCAATAGCTGCATAAAAACATAAAAGTTTATAACTTCCAGGTACATTTGCATAGATTTCTACACGAGTCCTAGATGACTCCATGTGTACCCTTACATTTTATGAAATTCTTCAAATAAGAAGTGGTTGTTGTCATTGATAGATGAAAGGAAATGAGAGGATGATCAACAACTCTAATATAGTAAGATGAGAAATCAGAGTGTTCTTCTCTTAGGTACTTCCCTTTGTTGTTTTATCTATAGATGCACCTATGTTTCCTGTGTATCATAGTATTTTCTAATGGTTTATCAATGCCAAGGGAAAAGAAAATAAAAACAGGAATCTGTGAGAATGACCCATAAGCCAAATTATAGCAACTAGTACTTCTGGAAATTCTGATACAGCTAACTTCTGTTATTCCTATACTTCATACTTCACTTTCTTAACTCAAGTGATCATGGTATATGCTTATGATTTGAGCAGCGAAGTATTTTTGTGCACAACCTGGAAGTTCTAGACTTGTGCACTTTACTATGTTGGCTTCTATTTATAGGGGCATCCTTTTGTGTTCAATTTTCTAACAGGTCGCTTTTGATGTTGCAGTGCATTCTTTTGAACTAAGATCATCTTCTGATAGGATGCCTGGAACTCCACTTCGAGTACCTGCGAGTCCTTCTAGATTTACATTGTCTCCACAACCTAGTACAATTGGGCCATTGCAACTCAGTATCAATCAGATTATTAAAATGACTCATAATTTTTCACCTGGATTAGTTATAGGTGAAGGTGTTTTTCGAACTGTCTACAAGGCTGAGCTGCCACATGGTGGTCCAATTGTTGCTATTAAGAGAACAAAGAAGGTAATATTATATTTCATCCAGCTTTGTCAGAGATTCACCTGATTTATGTTTGTCCTTTCACATTATTTATAAAAAAATTATACTCCGATGGGCTACTAAGAAGCTCAGCATAGAAAAACATAATATTATAGTCTGTAACAATAGAAGATCTAAACCTAGAATGAGTTTGGAGAGAAGAGAGGGAGGAGAAGAGAGGATTTTGGTTAATGTATTTCATAAAATGATAAAGGGGGCATTAGCCCTATTTATACAAAGTCACCATATATCTAAATAAGTAAATAAAATATTATCAAATAACTCTGATACTCAAATTCAAGGTGGATCATAAATTGAGTTTGCTAACTAGATACTCAAAACACGGAAGAGGAAGAGATTAATGAAGAAGTCGACATTCTACTCCTTAGTGCTGAAGTGATGGAGAGAAATAATGTCAATTCGGTACTCCTGGCGAGTGTAGTGCATATTGACTTCAATATGCTTCGTCCTCTTATAAAAAACTGAATTTTCAACGAGCTGCTTAGCACAATCATTGTCGACATAAAATGTAGTTAGCAGGGGCAATGAAACACCCATATCACTAAGGAGGCGACGGAGCCAAACAATATCCTTGGTCACCGACTCACCGTACACATAGCACGATACTTTGACTCAGTATTAAAGAGAGACACCACATTCTGTCTTTTGTTGTGCCAGAAAATAAGGGGGTCTCCTAGAAAAATATAGAAGCCAGTAGTAGACTTTTGATCTAACTTATCACCAACATAGTTTGCAAAGCTAAGATAGAAGTCGGTGGCATGCAAAGAGAGCAAGTGATGGTGCCATGAAAATATCAAAAAATATATGTAAGAGCAACATAGTAGGTAGTTCAAAGAGTCTGCATGAACTAAGTGATAGGACCAACTGCACGATGGTTTTCTCTTAGATGATACATGATATATTGGTTATTATTGGATGGACCAATAATAATAATAATTATATGAGTTGATCTCAAATCTTCTTTCGACTATCTGTCCCTTTTCTTTTCTTCTTTTTAACTGTTTGAGTTAATTATCTTATAAATGTTTACAAGAAATATACAGTCTTACGAAGTAGATGACAACTCTGTAGCTATTTCATATCCAAGATGGTAGCACAGCAAACTATTAGTGACAGAAGAATGGAAACTTATGTATTAACATGTACAGGAGATTTGAAGAGCTCATGGGTCAAAAAGTGAGCATACAAATGTGTTGGTATGATGAGAATTTAATACAACAAAAACTTCCATTTGGAAATTAAAGATGGGAATTAAGAGGTGTCAACGAGTATCAGCAAATAGAAAGGTCATTCCGATTAAAAGAATCTGATTGCATGGCAATTTCCATCATCATAGCATTTCCCTGCCATCTGAACCATTCTCTATACAAAACTTGTGCTGTCAGTTGTTCTTTGCTAAAAGCTAGTTCACTTTATGATCTTTGGGTTACATCAGCTACTGTATGGCAATTTTACACTAGATTTTCATTCGTCATGTTACTCATGTATGTTGATTGTTCATTTCTTGATAAATAATCATATGTTGATAATTTCCCCTTCTCATGGAAGGAAGTATGCCTATGCCTCCTGAGAGCATGTAGTCAGGCTCTGTTTACATTTATCTTTTCTTGTGCACAGGAACATTTAGCCACTCTACGAGCTGAATTTAGTAATGAAGTTGCACTGCTCACCAAAATTGAGCACAGGAATTTAGTTCAACTACTTGGTTATGTTAATACACAAAATGAGAGCATTATTATTACTGAGTATGTTCCACATGGCAATCTTAGGGATCATTTAGATGGTAAGATATTTAAGAAGCAATTCATTTATTTCCTTACCTATCTAATTGAGAACTATTAAATCAGTCAATTCATTTGCCAGGTCAGCGTGGGAGGATACTGGACTTCAGTCAACGGCTAGGGATAGCCATTGATGTTGCGCATGGATTGACTTATCTCCACCTTTATGCTGGTGAGTCTGCAATATCTTAAGTATGCATGTATGGTAGATTCAAAGATAATCTACGATTAATTGAATATAGTTTTCATCTCTAGATGTTCCTTGTATAAGGGCATTTGTTCCACGTACTTGTAGCTGCAAACTTAGGGTTTGAAAATAAGATTTCTCTTGAACTTAGGGGAATCTCATCAGGCAAGCATCTCCTCTCTCCCTCCACATTTACATGACTTACTCCACTATATACAATTATACATACACCACAAAATAGCTATTACCTCAGATCACCTACTTTTTCACTATGGTTTTTGCTTGAGCATGCTCCTTTGTTTAGTATTATATAAGAATGAGGGCAGCAAATATCTTTCATGTTTGAGAATTTGAGTGGGATTCCCTGTCGCGAGCTATGGAAAATATTGGAAATGATTGCCTGTCTTTGCATGCTTCCTTTCTATTGTGTTCTTTACCCTCCTCCCTAAGTCATGGAACAAAATATCCAGACTTGTAGAGTCCACAAAAGAATATCAGATGCTTTCTATTAATCATCAGAAGATATTACTGATAATAATTTCAGTATCCTCTTGAAGTCCACTTTAAAGTTTGACCTATCATAGAGTCCAAGGTGCAACATTTTTGTAACGAGGAAAGAGTTTTAGAGATCCCCGAGAAACACCGTTGCTGGTAGGTCTCTAAGACTTATGGGTCATTCTGGTCTCATAAATACATTGCACTTTTGACATTGTTGAGGAGGTATAATACACAATCATTTTAGATTCTGCAATAAAGCACTTCATTAGCTAATGCATTTGGAGATACAATAGTTAATCTTGGTATTGTATGACCCATTCAGCCCAACGTTTGCTCTTTAAGGATGGCATGAATAATATTATAAGGGTTTTTTTGACAATTTCCTTGTTTTCCCGAGAAATATCTTCAACCGTATGAACCTCCTAATAAAAGGACATCCTTAATGGTGCTAAGTTTAAAGGTCCAAGGGAACCCAACTTGATTTCTCTAATTATAAAGACATTCTTTTTGGTGAAAGTGTATTTGCGGGAAGGGGCTGAATGCTCTTGTAGAATTTGTGTATGTCAAGCTATTCCAGTTATAAGGTTACTTCAAGTCTTCAAGACAAAATAGCATGTTCTAATTATTTCCATATTGCAACATTTGCTACTGATTCATCTCAACATTTGATTCTGCTCATTTATCATCTTCTCTATACTATCAGAGAAGCCTATAATCCACCGTGATGTGAAGTCATCAAACATTCTTCTGACGGAGAGCTTCATAGCCAAGGTGGCCGACTTTGGATTCGCTAGAACTGGTCCAATGGAAGCAGACCAGACTCATATAGAGACTAACGTTAAAGGAACAGCTGGATACGTTGACCCAGAGTACCTGAGGACATATCATCTCACTATCAAGAGTGATGTGTTCTCATTTGGTATTCTTCTCATAGAAATTCTGTCCGCACGTCGTCCAGTAGAATTGAAGAGGCATCCCGATGAAAAGATCACCGTCCGATGGGTAAAAATCATTATTACCATATTTTTGTGTTAAAATCGTCAAGTTGATCGACATCAAAAATTGAAAATTATACTTCTACAGCAGGTCATTCTTTTACTTCTTATTGAAAGTTTGAAACCTTCTCTTTGCTTTGATTTGTTGCAGGCTTTTGCCAAATATAATGAAGGCAAGGTGAGAGACATATTGGATCCTATGTTGCAGGAGGTGGTACATGAGGATGTACTGAACAAGATCTTCAGTTTGGCTTTTCAATGCGCTGCACCTACTCGTTCTGACAGACCTGCCATGAAAGAAGTCGTAGAACGGCTTTGGGAAGTAAGGAAAGACTATGTGAGGAACCACAGACGAGCATGAGGCGACGCTCAATATGCTCACAAGAGAAATTCATCACTAACTTGTGAAAAGCTTACAAGTTACAATTTTAAGTCCAGATGATTTATTTTCAAGGTACCTTACATATTTCAAGAACATAACCATTTAAGATTGTACAGATTCGTGACCTTTTCAAGCTTGTTTTTGTTCCTCTAAGCTAGATGTATTGGGACATATGTGAGGAAGAATTGAATAAATAGTCATGAGAGTGATCCATGCACTACAATGTATATCATTTGTTTCTGTGTCCATTAGCGTACCTCTTCGGCAGTCTTGATTTATCAAGAAATCAATTGAATCGAGCAATTTATCAACATACTGATCCAAAATTTTGTTTTCAGATTTGAGCTGGAACTAATGAAAAACCATGTAAATCATTTTTTTTTTGTGGCTTCCTGATTCTGTTTTATTTGTTTTCCTCTCTTTTTTTCAAGAATTTGATATACTATTCTATGCTCTACTTTAGGTGTAATATTGTTCTGATTATATATTATATTAAAAATTAATTTTCTTGATAGACATTAGTAAAACAAAATGATGCAAACTCTTCTTCGGGATCTGATTTACAGCTGAGAAGAATGATGGACCAGTGAACCAAGAAAATAAAGAATGCATAAACAAAAGCGAGTTTATTTTTGCTATCAATATTTTGGTACAAATTCATGACTCTAGGAGAAAAGAAAACCTATTTATAGGCATATAAACAAATTTTTTAAAAAAATATTTCTAAATCTGAATGGACTGAAATTTTTCACAGAACTACCCGGGCATAAATTATCACATTACGACTCTGTTGGAGCCTTTAATCTCAGACAGAAACTATGTGCGAAAGATTTCTAGAAGTGCACAAAGAATCTAACCTAAAGGGTTGAAACTTATTTTTGGATGTCTCCGATCACCCATTTGATGGACCCACATCATTCATTTAGTTTTGGCTGAACCAACTTCTTTCACGTCAACAATTCAATAAAGCAAAAAATGATAAAAAGTTAATTGAAGAAGAAAGAACTCCTCTTTAGTTTTTTTAAATTGCTAAATTTTCAACTGCTATTTCTTTGTCCTTAATGCAGACAACAAAAATAATTGATCAAATTAAACTTCCCAAACCGCAGTCTCTTCCATCTTTTCTTCAAGAGGGAAGGATGCAGTCCCAATATATGCTCTGGCATGAAATCGTGCCTCGTTAATATGCCAACGACAGGAACCCCCTGTAGGAATTTGTAGTTCAGAAAATATATCAGTTGAAGGAATAAAGATCTACTCTATAAAAAGGTGTCATAACATACAATCAGATAATTCACTAAAAACTCTTAAGAGTTCATAATAGCACTATTAAGTGCCCTCACTTTAGAATGTATCAATTTTGCGCTTAAAATAGAGAATGAACATAGAAATACTACAAGATCACTTACCAATGAAGACTTCGGAACAACTAAGAGGTGCCTCAAACCAACTTCGCGGAAGAGTATGAGAGCCTTTGCCAATGACATTGTCTCAACAACTGTATAAGGTGAAGTGTTAGTGAATGGATGCAAGTCAATGAACATTTCTTTCTCTTCTACTGTGAGCATTATATCCTCAACACTATCACGCTTTCCTGATCCACGCTTAGCAAAATCATCAGCTGAGAGCTGTCCTAGAACACCAACCCTTGAGGGTGTGCAATTATGAAGAAAAATTTTCTTCTTCAACAAAACAAGGAGGTGTGCACGAAGAATCAGGCCATACAGTACAGGCGAATCTGAAAGAGATTCATCCACCACAGGGAAACCATGATGACCTGTTGTCTTTAAAATATGAATAATATTGCCAACCTTCTCCACACCATTAAATATTTGCAAAGGACCAGTAACAACATCACTGACAGTGAGTTGCCTCATATATGGCTCAGCATGGGCTTCAAGATAAGGAAATCCCTTCAATCTGACAATCATATCATAAATATTGGCATTTATTGTGTCTGCCACGGTTTTTGATATGAGCAAAACCAACATAACCAGGGGAAGCAAAAGAAGATTGTTAGTCAACTCTAGGATAATTACACAGACTGAAACCGTCATTCTCATTGATCCACCTAGAAGAGAAGCAGATCCAAGGACTGCAAAGAGACCATGGTCCAGAGTTGAGTGTGATCCCATCAGCACGCCAACAAGCCGTCCGTAAGTAGCACCTGTTAAGATAACTGGCACAAACAAGCCAGAAGGTGCGGCGATGCCATAACTAATGATACCAAGGAAGTAAGAAGTTACAAAGAAGAGAAGGATTGAGGATATCTGGAACACATTGTCAGTGCCGGCACTGTAAAGGTTTCTTATAGTATCATCATTGGTATTGAAAAATAAGCTAGCTAAATCATTGTAATGGTCGGGAGGGCATTGGAACTTCTTGAAGTTGCCAGACCTGCCTATGGAAGGGCAAGCTTCAGATAAACCAGCTGGACAAGGCCTACAAGAAGCAAGCCATGGTAAACCAAAGAGGCAACAAGACGTGCAGATGGAGACAGTTGCAGCAAGAAGCAATTTGCACAGGATGCCTTTCCTGATAGTAGAGAGAGAGAGAGAGAGAGAGATTATTAGTCAAGTAGAAGTTTGTCTCTTTATCATAAAAAGGCATATTTTATGGATATCATTGAAAATCTAAAGATGCAACTTCTTGTAAAGACCTCTCAAAACTGTCATGCAACAACACCGAACTTCCAAGCAGAATTAATACTTAACACTTTTACATGCTAAACAATGTTATATGGAGGAAGTAGAAAGATACATACTCATTCAAAAGATTGTAGACGCGAAGAAATTTGTCAACCAGAAAATTATAGAAACTCCCAAGTACTCCGCCAATTATTCCTAGGATGATAACTGGAGGTAAGTCCACCAAATGATAGGAGATTTTATCTGAAGTCACATCAAACATTATAAGGCCACCCTTCCCAAACAAACCACACCTGCCACTGTTACAAACATCTATAAGAGCCCTAAGCACGACAGCAACCACAGCTGTTGTAAAGAATGCTCTCCAAAGAAGGGCACTTCTCCACCTGCAAAGCCAAGTTAGATTTAGTAAGATAAGTTGTAGACACGTAAAGAAAATTATGCTACAGTGCTACACAAAGTGTTCTTTTCCTTTTCTTTGATTTCCATAATTTCCTGATGTAATTAGGAAAATACATTTGCAGTAAATGTAGAAATTCTGAAGTAATTCTTCGAATATTTCAAAGAATCAGCACATTTATCCTCTTTGGTAACTAAGATTACACCCTCTATTAGCAAACTACAAGGACATCGTATGCTGGAAATCCATCTTACTGATTTCCTCAAGGGAAAACCTTATCTTTTGACAGAAATTAAAGAAAACTGAATTAGTTAGAGGCAAAGTGTATATCATTGGAATTCATTATACAAAAGTATGAACCCTACTATCACCTCTACAAACGTACTTTTAATAATGGAAACAACAACTTCCCAGAAAGATATAAATATGCAGAAAAAAATGTGTGCCAGAAGAAATAGTCTCATACCATGAGGATACTGCTTCAAGTGCAAACAAGACCCCACCAACAGGTGAACGGAAAGCAGCAGCAACCCCAGCAGCAGCTCCACAGGTGACTAGATCCCTTCGGTCTCTATCATTCTTGAAGTACCTCAGCCATCTACAAGTCATCCCATACTTATGTGACCCACCCTGCCCCAATATGGATGCGATGCACGCACCCGTATGCACTAGTGGCCCTGCCTTCCCCACATGGAGGGATGAGGAAACGGCAGCAATGCTACCCGCCACCTGTTAATTCCAACAATCATCAGATGCAAACACTTTCCTCTTCAAGATCAGGAAAATGAAATGCATGATGCACCTCTTATTAGAACATCTAACTCCACACCACATTCTCTCTAACTTTAAGAAGGTAATTGATGGTAAATCATAAATGACTGTAATAGCAAAACCAATCAGAAAAGCATGCAAAACAACTGAGTAAATCAATTGAGGATATCAGTCAAACCAAAGACTGCTCTTTTACTAATTGCTAGTGTAGATCCTAATCATAGAACAGTCTAAACTAATACCCAATTGCCAGATCTGCGACCTCACCTTGACCAGCAGAGTCCGCCACGAGAAAACTTCAGGAGCATCGACTCCATTCAAATAGGCCTTCACCTCCGGTATCCCTGATCCGGCTGCAGCCGGCGCAATGTACGCCGTGATGGCCGAGGCAAACATCGTAAGTACAAAATTCGAGACCGCAAACACACCAAACGCCCACCCATATCTAACCCACCATCCCAAACAGAAGAAGTAATCAAAATCGAGATATCAAACAAATTCAGATCGGGAAAAGAAAAAAGATTTTTTTTTCATCGTCTACCTCTTCACCAACATCATGTTCGACGTAATGACGAACTTCATCCCGGCAATGTTCTCGACGGCGAGGTTGGTGAGGAACCCAACTGCGCCAGCGAGGGCGCCAATGAGGAAGCAAAGAGTCCACTTGAGGACGACGTACTGGCAAATTTGGGCCTTGCCGCGGCTGCGCCAGTCCTGCTTGAAAAAGTCGTTCTCGATCAATCTGCGACCTCCCAAGGCAGGATATTGCGAGATTAGAATAAGACCAAGAAGAGGAAAGAGACAGAAAAAGGCGAGATGAGTACTCGTAGTCAAGGCTTTCGATCGGGGAGACATCGGAGCCGACGATGGCAACTTGGGAAGTGTTGTTCGATGCGGATCGGCGGAGGCGGAACTGGCGGTCGTCGATGAGGAAAGAGTCGGAGGAGATGAGCGGCGCCTCCAAATCATCGTCTTTTGGGTCTCTGCCCGCCATGGTTGTTTTGTTGTCTCCTCCTTCGGATCTCTCTCTCTCTCTCTCTCTCTCTCTACTTCTTCTTGGATGCTTCGTGGTTGGAAGTGGAATGAGGTCGTAGAAAAAGGAGCAACTATCAAATCTATGTTGGAGGAATCTAGGAAGGAGGAGGAAGGAGAAAGGACACATTGGAGTAAGTAACAGTTTTCTTCCTTTTAAATAGAAGTCCAAACGGATTACAATTATCTAAAGATCCTCTTGCGTCGAGGGGAAGTTGAGGGGGGGACTGGCCGACTGGGGTGTCAGTGCATGTTAACTGTTGACCAGAGATATTTTGGTTTGTGGGGCCCGACCAGTTTCAGAACTTGATTGGTGGTTGGGAATTTGACATCCGAATTTTAGTGGACAAAGATCATAGATTTACATCTATCTATTTCGGAGATATTGAGATAAATAGATTGAAGACTTCCGAATTCATTACGTAGTCCTAAGGCCCACACCAATTGGAAGAGAACTATAATACTTCAATGGCCCAAACTCGGTACTCAAGCGGGTTGAAAGGCCAGTCTGGCTATCAAAGGTTGATCTAGTTATTGTTTAACCTTAACTATGTCCTGCCGGCTTTAGGAGTTCTTAGAGAAAACAATCAGATAGTCACATTATTCGATCCAATAATAATAAATAAATTTAATAAATAAATTACAAGTTACATAATGTGGAGTATAAGCTGACTCTAGTGTTAACATTATTTGGTAGACTCGAAAATGTCTCCCTAATATAGACTCTCTTATCCTATTTATAATAAGCGAACAACCACAATAAAAGGGTGCAAATATTAGTTGAAAAAACTAAAGCACTCTTTTGTGTCAACAGAAGTATATCGATATAAATGCTAGAGCGAATAGAAATTGATGGATTCTGCTCAAATAAACATACGTATTTGCTCGGGAGTTAAAGCAGTTTAATTACTTACGGATCGGACAGTGCTTAATCCATATTCGGATTCATATTTTTAGTCTGAATACGGATTCGAATACGAATATTAGACGTATAGCAAAATTTAAAACCATATCTTAATACGGATAATTTTCGGATAGAGGATTAGATCTTAAACGGATATTAATTGAATTTAAAATAATTATAATTAATACAAAATTATTAAGAGTTTTACAACAAATAATTTTTTTGTATGTCAAATTTATAAAATTAGAGAAATTAATCTCTATAAATAATATATAATATATTATTAGTAACAATATTAATATTTACTATTTAAATAAGTAAACTAAAAACTATAAATTATTTAAAATTTATACGAGTAAACGGATATTCGTATCTGTATCCGAATCCGAAAAATATATCCGACCCGCATTTGAATCCGTATCCGAATTTTTTTTTAAAATTCTATCCATATCCGAATCCGTATCCGAATCGGATCGGATAGCGGGTTGGGTCAGAGTTAATCCAACACCTAATTGAAATCTCATCCAGCAAAACTAAATTTTAGGAGTAGATCATGCGCCACTGAGTAAACGGAGCTTAGAATTGGGCAAAAAAAATTGTCTCAAAACATGAGCTTCCCATGGAGCCCAAAGGAATAAGTGAATTCAATTAAGTGAATATACCACATTAAAATGTTATTTGAGCTATTTACGTTCCATAAATAGATTCCAATTAATTTTAAAAGATATTCAAATCATAATATTTCCAACTAGAATATCATAAAACAAAATATCTTTGCAATATTATATGACTTAGATCAAAATCATAGGTTTAGTGGTTGGGTTCTGCTTGCTTATCACAAAGATTATTAGTCTGATTCTCTTATGAATATCATAATTATTATTTGATAGGTTTTTTTATTAAAATATTATATATATATTGTTTAAGCTTATTGTGACCTATTTTTATATAGTTGACTTAGTTATCCAACTTATATATTAGAAATAATTAATTATTTTATCTATTTTATAATTAGCCTGCGAGTTCATGATCTATAAAAAAATATATAATTTAAAAATTATATAGAGTTAAATTAATTTTGAGGAGAAGTACCTTTTTAAAATATATTTAAACCTAAAAAACAAAAATATTATGTATGAGTTGGATATTTGCCGTGGCAGTGACTACTTCGTTAAGTAAGCTATATGTCATATATGTAGTTGTAATATTGACACGGTAGAACATCCTACCTATAATTATAAGGACTTATAATAAGGTAGATGGTTGCACATGAATGAAAGCTGTGAAGAGACGTATAGCAAGCGCATCGCATCTAAATCCACGGACCATGAGCAAACTAGCTGCATCTCAGATTGTAGAAATTGGCCACATAGGAGAACCTGGCACCTTCTCACTGGTAAAAAGGCTAAAATTCCTGTATCCTGCGATGCAGCCGATCCGCTCTCCGTTCTACCTGGTACGTTAGACTTAGATCGTCGTCTTTTACCACAGACGACAGCACACACCGAAAGTTCTAAAACCCGAAGTGATCGCCACGGCCTACCTCTCTCTCTCTCTCTCTCTCTCTAAAAGTCTCGAACACAACACCGCAAAACCCTCTGTTTCTCTCTCTACAACCGAGTCCAAATTTCCTCTCGCTTTTGCTCGTTTCGGGTCAAACCAAACGTATCTTAAATACTACTGAACTTGGGCTACAATACTTCCTCCGTTGGACATTTGTTAGTTGAGGTCACATCAATCTCCTATCTAATACTCTTTGTTGTCTTTCGTCTTCTTCTTCTTCTTCTCTCTTGGTGTTTTTGAGGTAGGAGGCCTGCGAAGAGCGGATTGGGCAATGGCATTCTTTCTAGGTTTGGTTCTTGGGGTCGCGTTTGGGATTGGGGTGGTGATCGCCTTTGCTCGATCCGAGAACTCGCGATCCAGGCGCCGCCGCGAGCTGGTAAAAGATCGATCTTTGCTCTTCCTTCTTCGTTGCTACTAACTCTTGGTGTTAATATCTTATTAGACTTTTTGGACGAATAGATTGAATGCAACATGTAGTTCCGCGAATTAGTTGTCGAATTTTATTCAATGGGGAACCATTTATTTGTAGATTGCGCAGTATTAATTCTAGATTAGGTGTTTATGGCAAGTGTGGAAGATCTTTCAACAGGTAGAGATGTATTGAGGAAGATGAATGCTTTAGTAGGAATAACTTCGTTCTTTTTGGAAGATGAATGCTACTTTCTGGGAGTAAAAAGAAACTTCTCTCTTCCTTTATATTAATCCATTGCACGAACTGCTGCGCCAATTGACTATCAGTCTGTCATGATTTTAGCATAGCATCACAAACAAGATTATTTGACATTTCTTAGTTTGTGTAAGAATTAGATTTTGTACCACTATGTTAAGGCTTGCATTACTGATAAAACTCAACTGTGACTTTAGTTAGATAATCTATTAACAATAGATCAGGTCGTATCAAGAAGAACTAATAGGAAAAGGATGCACTTACCTGACATTGCTTTCACTTGATATCCGTGCACTCAAATTCTTCACATGCTAATGGATGCCGTGTGCATGAGCTTCGTGTGCCCCCAATATCCCTGTTGACAGGAAGTTTGTTGAAAAAAAAATGCCTGGGACAAGGGACGAGACATCTTTATAGGGGTGTCCTAATTCATCAAAGTAAATTATCTAATCCCATTCCAGAATGGCAGATAAAGCCCCATTTCGTTATCCTTATCAGGAAAGATCATTGATTATTTAGGTGTTGTGGTTAACTTAGACCATTTAACTTTGGATTCTAGCTTGGACTTCTTTTCATTGAAAGGATTAATCATAAAACAGGGTCCCAGGTAGAATATTGAGGAACGTATGTCTACTATTGGAGCTACTAGAACTGGGAATCAGCTTAGAATATTGAGGGATTGCATGTCTATCACTGGAACTACTAGTATTGGGTAAAAGTTTATATATATATAAATTTATTTTTTGATGTTTTGGTGTAGGCTGCTGCTGTAGCGAGTTTCTCAAAGATGACAGTTGAAGATTCGAGGAAAATTCTTCCAGCTGATTTATACCCTTCATGGGTAGTTTTCTCAAGGCGCCAGAAGTTATGTTTGTATCTCCTCCTTGTGATTGCATTTTAGTCTGTGAAGCCTCTATCTAATTATGTACTAATAGTGGTTTTGTAACTTTTTTCAGTTGAAATGGCTTAATCAGGAACTGATAAAAGTCTGGCCTTTCGTTGACAAGGTGCTTCTTATTTCTAATATGCAACTTACTATCTAAGGATTTTAAACTTTGGTTGCATTCACAATTTCATCTACTTCTCTATGAACTTATGATGTGTTACCACTCTTTTAATGATTGACTGTATACTAATACATGATGCATGTGCCACAAATTTCTTTTTGCTTGCTTTATGGTTAGTACAGGCAGCATCAGAATTGATAAAAAGTTCTGTTGAGCCAATTCTCGAACAATACAGATCAGGCATCTTAGCTTCCCTCAAGTTTTCAAAACTGACTCTTGGTACTGTTGCTCCCCAGTTCACTGGTGGGTCTTCCATCTGTTGCTAGATCTTTAGTCATGTCTACTCTAATGTTGTCTAGAAAGTATGGTGTTTGCAGAGCAACTTTCCTTATTTATCTGTAACTTTAAATTGAGTTAATAAAGAATAGATATTCTCTTGCATTTGTAATAAGTAAATAATGAAATCTGATGTGAGCCCTTATCATTAATCTGAATCTCTCCCCATCTGTCACAGTAGGGTTATTCAACTATTATATAATCATGGGAATTGAGGATCTCTCTTTGGTTACATTTAAGCTATACTATATGTGAATTTCATTATGCAACAAAATAATGGAAGGATGAAATTCAATATTGACTAAATAGCAATAGTGGGATTTAAGCCAAAGACATTTTAAACAATACTTTTTCGCTGCAATAGAGTTATGTTAAGCCAAGAGTGTACCATGAGTAGCATAGTAGTACATACATTGGGTAATCTTTTTATTCCATTTGCTTATCATAATCCAAGACTCTGGAAATAATAGATCATTAGTTGAAAGGCTCTGAATAAGTCTCTCCCTTGAGATCAAATGATAGCCATGTGAATTGATTAATGAACCTATTTGTTGCATTACTTCTATTTACTAGAATCTCATATTAGTTACATAATATATTATTTAAGGAGTTTCAATCATTGAAGAAGAATCAGAAGATGCATCTGGGATAACCATGGAGTTAGATTTGAACTGGGATGCAAATCCAAATATTGTTCTTGATATTCGAACAACGCTTGGCGTAGCACTTCCAATACAGGTGATGCTTTTTTCCTTTAAATGTTTTATAGGTAAAGTATTGGCACTATGACACAAAAAATATCATCGTGCATGATAATGAATTATTGAAACTTATGTCAGTTTGCCATTTGAAGTACAGAATCTTTAATTATATCATTTTTTTTATGGACTGATCAAACAATCCTACAGAATCTTTGTGCTCTATGACTTTTGCAACAGTATACTCATGTTTAAGTTGCTACATTCATGGATTTTGTGCTCAGCACAGTTGTCATGTACCATAATAGTGCCTTATCAGCAACACAGTAGGGAGTTTCAAGATACTCTCATGTGCTACCATATGCCAATCATGCGTGTCAATATATGCCATGCCTATGTTTAAGCAGCACGTTCTGTGCCATTGACACACATTTCTTAGCCACTTTATATGTTAGTAGAAAACTATGATGATTAGTAGTATCACAATTTGTTCTGCATATTCCTCTACTTTGGTCTTAACTGTTAGTTACTACTTAGTAGTTAATACTTAATATCTGTGTCCTTATTGTCCATAGAATCTGAAATCTTGTGTTTTATGTTAAGTATTGAACCCATTCCTACAAAATGAGCATTCAACTTCAGTAATCAGTTAGAATTCCATGAAGTGATTTCTCAACTTTGTAGAACTTTTGAACCTATTCTTCATCAACCAAGAGTGGAACTGAAATTTCAACATAATGCCACCAATGGAGGACCGCAAAAGTGTGATAAGCATACTTATTTAATGTAAATATTAAGGTTCGAAAAATTGGGATTGGGATTGGGATTGGCCTTCCGAAAAAACAATATGTATTGGCTGGATTGGTCGCCTAGATTGGATTAGACTTTTTAATTACGTAAATATCTAAATATTATTTAAAAATACAGGAAAACTTTTAAAAATTTAGAAAATTTTACCAAAAATAATAAAATAAAAGAAGAAAATTTATGGTGCGATGAAAACTTAAAAGAAGAAGAGATTCGAAAGAGTGAATGGAAGAAAACTAAACAAAAAAAGAAAAACCATGGTGTAGTGAAGAAGAAGAAGAAGAATAAGAAAAAGAAAAAAAAGAGAGCGGAAGAAATGAAAAAACAGCGAGAGATATAAAGAAATAAATTAAAAAATTATCAGAATTCGTCGAAGTTAGATCTACGTCGCCAGAGCTAAATCTCTCCGCAAGAGAAATAATGGTTATATAGTAAGAAAAGAAAAATAGAAAGAAAGAGTGAACGAGAGAAAGAGAGAGGGTGAGAAGAAAGAGTGAAAGAGATAAAGAGAGAGAGAGTGTGTTCTGATCGAGCCTAGATCAGAATCGGCCGATTCGGCAAATCATGGTAAATATGGTTGTAGGTGAAATTTTGACTCTTCTGATGGTTACTACTGTAGTGTGATAAACATACTTCCTTGGAGGGGGCACGTTTGGGATTATTCAGGAGAAGCCAAAGGTTCTCCAGAGTCAGAATTTAGTAGGTAGTAGTGGATGCAAATATTCTAAAATAGTTCAAGTAGTTAGGAGAAGCATACATTCACGTAGTTTGTCAATTGTCTTGAGCTTGTGACTTTCAGGATCTTATTTGCTGTTACCCAAGGAGGACTGTACTTCGTAGTGCATGATTGAAGGTTACAATTTGTTGTTTCTTCAAGGTTATTTTTGGAATCAAGTTTAACATAGGCATTCTTAGGAGAAGTGGCTCTTGTTGCCACTTGAAATGCAATATTCCAGATTAAATAAGAATCAAGGAAAGTGGTAGGTATTATATTTCTGGTAATAATTGGCTCTGTTCTCTTTTTTTTTTTTTCCAGTTCTTGTTGGTTCCTGTGGGCTGTGGCTTCCTTCAAACTCAAGATTTCCATTATTGGTATTTCTTGAAATTTTCTGGACTGCTCTTCGTTTGCTCACTTCGTGTGACTTGAAAAGCAGATGTTACCAAGGGCTACCAATCTCTTTGTAGTAGTCTGACTGCTTTGTTTGTCACAGTGGATCTACAACTCGTGGAGATCTTATATAAAGTTTGCACATCAATGAAGAATTAAATTGCTTTTAGGAAACTTATCAATGCATCACAGGTAAAGGATATTGGCTTCACGGGAGTTTTCCGCTTAATGTTTAAACCACTGGTTGAACAGTTTCCATGCTTTGGGGCTATCTGCTATTCTTTAAGAGAGAAGGTAAAAACTTTTTCCTTTGGGTTATCCATCTGTAAGTCTTTTGTAATATCTCAAATGAAGTATAATCTCGTACGTACTTGTAGAAAAAGCTGGATTTCAAGTTAAAGGTTGTTGGTGGTGAAGTTTCATCTATACCTGGAATTTCTGATGCAATTGAGGTTTGAGCATTGCTATTGTATATCCTTGCTGATCCATTGAATTATAAGCTCACTTTAAATTTTAATTGGATCTAAAGTCTGAACAAATATAATATGGATTATTATTCAGGAGACTATACGTGTTGCCATTGAAGACTCCCTAACATGGCCAGTACGGAAGGTTGTTCCAATATTACCTGGGGATTATAGGTAGTTATTGGTAAACACTCAATGCAGATTACAGTTTATTCAACTTAAGAATTGTAACAGTTCCTTTTCTTTGGGAAATAATTTCAGTGATCTAGAGTTGAAACCTGTCGGAATATTGGAGGTAAAGCTTGTGCAAGCAAGAGATCTAACAAACAAAGACCTCGTAGGAAAATCTGACCCATTTGCTGTGTTGTACATACGCCCATTACGTGACAGAATGAAGACAAGTAAAATAATCGTAGGTTTCAAAAAAAAAAAAAACTGTTTTTCCTTGTTTTCATCTTGTTCTTTCTAATTGGAATCGCTTCTTACAGAATAATGATTTGAACCCTATCTGGAATGAGCACTTTGAATTTGTAGTTGAAGATGCAGATACCCAGAATTTGGTAGTGAAGATCTATGATGATGATGGGATCCAGGCATCCGAGCTAATTGGTTGTGCTCATGTAAGGCTGAAGGACCTTCAACCAGGTAAAGTGAAGGATATCTGGTTGAAACTTGTAAAGGATTTGGAAGTCCAGAGAGATAAGAAAGATCGGGGTCAGGTTAGTTTGCACTTTCTTGGACTCATTCGAGCTTTATATGTTTCCGATCTTTGTTCTTTGAGAAACACTCGATCCATCATATACCTTTATCAGATTTCTAATGTGTTATTGCTAAAGAGTAATATTAACATTGTTCAAAAGAACTGAATGAGTCAGATTTACTATAGCTTCTGTAAGCTTTTAACACTTGTGATTAACTTTTGAATTTTGATGATTTCCTTCAACATGGGAACTAAAGGAGCCCATCTAAAAGAGCTGTCTGTTACTTGTATTATGTAACTTTATACTTGGCTTATTCTTTCGTGCAACATAACATGTTTTTACACAACAGATTGCAGTGTCACTTTGATGGAATCCTCAACTTTTACCTTGCTTTGAAGCTAATATTGTACTGGTTGGCATTCATTGCATGAAAAGCTCCAATCTTTTTGTGCTCACAGTTACTTCACTGAAAAGCTTCATCTGTAATACTATGTACTTGACTAGTTGACTCTCCTTATTTGGAGATTATGACAATCCGGTTGGGAACAACTACGGCAAAGTTGAAGTACTTATCTCTTAATCATTAATCCTGTGGTTCTATGCATGCCTTGAGGTGTTTATTTGCATTATCATACCAATCCAAACAGAGATATAAAAAAAATGTCTCTGATCTTTACATTTGGTTAGATTTATTACAGACAAAATTGATAAACCTTAAATAATATGAAGTTGTTGGATGTTAGAAGCTTTACGCTGATGCAGTGATTCACAGATCATAGTAAAGGTCTAAATTTGTCCTTGAATCTTCTTCATATGGTTATCAATGTACCACTTTCTAACTTGTGAATTTTTACTGTTTCTTTCCATCGTGCAATGAACATTAGGTGCACCTGGAGTTATTGTACTGCCCTTATGGCACAGAGGACGAGTTTTCCAATCCTTTTGCAAAACAGTTTTCAATGACTTCTCTGGAGAAAACCATCAGCAACCGGGAAAATGGAAATGGAGTTACTAATATTGATAGGTTATCATCACGCAAGAGAAAAGAAGTCATCATGAGGGGAGTACTCTCTGTGACGGTAATATCAGCACAAGATTTGCCTGCTATGGATATCAATGGAAAGTCAGACCCATATGTTGTGATTAATATGAAGAAAATGAAAACTAAAGCCAAAACAAGGGTAACTTCATCATATGAGATTTTAAATAACCTTTGACCTTTGAAATGCTACTTTTCCTCCAAGACTAAGGATAATGTGGACTATTGCAGGTTGTGAGTGAAAACTTAAATCCAACATGGAATCAGACCTTTGAATTTGTCGTCGAAGATAGCCTACATGAGCTGCTAATTTTGGAAGTCTGGGATCATGACACATTTGGGCAGGTGAGTACCCTTAAATGTTTAATCTATCTTTTACTAGCTGAAAAATCATACATAATAAGTGATTATCTCCTGGATTTAGTTTGTCACAAGGAAATAGTATAATTGTGTGATTATCATTTGTCAATCCACCTAATATAGTTATGTGATGAAGTTCTTGATGTATCATCACATCAATCTGAGCAAAGTTGTTTGATTAACGTTATATGATAATTGTGTGATCATCAGTTGTCAATCCACCTAATATAGTCATGTAATGAAGTTCTTGATGTTTCATCACAACAGTCTCATTTTTCATTTTAGGATTACATCGGAAGGTGCATCACAACCCTGACAAGGGTTATAATGGAAGAAGAATACACAGAGAGTTTTCCCATAGAGGAGGCAAAATCTGGGAAGTTAAACTTGCGTCTCAAGTGGTCGCCGCAGCCAATCTATCGAGAATCATAGTGGGAGGGATGCCAAAAGTATATTCTGGTTAACGTTCATATTTAGCGGTTATTGAGTATCATCGTGTACTCAATCAGTAATCAGTAATCATGTGGTGTCTTTGGACATGGCAATATACAAGCTTCTTGCTGTATCAGATAGTCATATGGTAGCTCATACAGAACAACAGCAAATTCTTCGGCAATCGTGATAAGGGGGCTTCATGGTTCCTTCTCTATATTGGCCATGTAAATTCCTCCAGGTGAACAGAGTGTACTGATCTTAAAAATAAAGTGTTTTTGAACATTTTTTGTTTTTGATTTTGAGAGAAATATCCACGCAAAGAACATTTATTTTGAGCTAAAGTATAGTAAATACTATGCACAAAACACGAAATGACCTTTTACCGAAGCAGCGTTCAAGCAGTCTCTGAAGACCGATTAACTGATTTTCCTCTAGGCTTCTGGCATTTACTCCTAGAGATATAATTCCAATGGCCAAGTGAGGAACAAACTAGGAAGAATGGCGAGCCACAGAGCTGGAACATAGTGAGGTTCCGAGAAGGAACTGAGTACAAGCACCTCAAGATCGGTGAGCCACATGTTGGCCACTAAGTAAAAGGTCAACAAATTGGCCACTAGTATCATTTGCGAGACAGAAAGGCCGGCATTTTGTTTGCTGACCGTAGGACAATGTGTTTGCATGCGTGTCCGCTTGTGTGGGCTCCGAAATTGGAGTGCTAATTTAATACAGATCCTGAATTTGGTTATCGAGCTTACTTCTGTGAGCCTAAACCTTTTCTTTTAAAATTTTATGAGCATTACGTTCACAGGGAAGATTACTGATGCCACATCAGCACAAGAACACACACGTAAATGGCAAGTTCTATATGACATGAGTTATGAAGCAGTTAGAGCTGTCTGGACTCTGGACCAATGTATGTGGTCATACGGATGTCTAGTTAAATTGAGGCTTAACAACGACATCTCCACTCCTTGCGTTACTAGACTCATTCTAAACCAACCCAATGATAGGTGATGGTAACTCAAAAGCTCCAAAGTTGTTAGCGTTCCATTTCAGATAGGTGGCACTTGTCAAAGGAATTTATTAAGTGACATTCACATTATTAATTTATTTGTTTTTATACACGTTGCTTTATTAGATTGCAAGGTTTAAGCTGGCACCGCAAATTTGGCTTCCAAACTAAATACGAAAAGAGAAATAAAAAAAAAAACGTTACATTGGGTTTTCGTGATTCACGTTGCAGCGCGGGGCCACGCAAGCGTCGGTGCGATTTCGTGGACAGTGGAAAAGGCCACAATTTTTTAGTAGTGTAAATTTTTTTGCGCCAAAAAAAAAAAATCTATATTCTTCTTGTTTGTTTATTCCAACTATTTCGCTACGAGCTTCCATGACGTGGCAGCATCACAGCCGTTGCAAGGAGAGGAGTTGCCACGTCATCAAGTTATGGAGTGGAAAACTAGATTTCTTTCTGGGCAAATATTTTATTCAGGTTAAGTGGGAATAAAACAGAGAAATATTCCATGTCCCCGGATGATCCGAATATACGTTGGTATCCATCCATATAACGAACGCACTTGCTCCTTCAACAAACCATCTATCTATCTATCTATCTATCTATCTGCAAGTCAAATCTATAACTTTACTCCGAAATTCCCACACGGTACTTACGATATTTAACCTACGGATGGCCGAGATCCGAAGAAAAGTAAATATCCAATCACCTGTGATCTAATTCGTTTACGTTCTATGTGATAATTAAAACGACTACGACTACGACTACGTCTCTCTCCGACCCTAATTTGTGCTCGCTGTTTTAGTACTACTTTTCGTATCTCGTGGAATGTATAAATCATACGACTCTGTGATGGAAACATGCGCGAGCGGCGCGCGTCGTCGTTTCCTTCGCCGCCTGCCATTCCGGTCTCGAGACTGGAAACTCGAGATATAGGAGAGAGATCTAAGTAGATAGAGTAGCTTGGTCATGGAGGAACGAATCCTGAAGGCCTTGGAAGCGCTCAAGAAGGCGTCGAAGGAGGTGGAGGCGGCCGACGACGGGGGATGCGACTCGCCCTCCATGAGAGCTCTCCTCGAGCTCGAGACGGGCTCCGTTGACCTCTTCTCCGGCGACCCCCTCCTCTCCACCCTCTCCTCCCTCCTCTCCCACCTCAAGACCCTAGCTTGTTCCCTCCGCTCCGGAGAGAACGGTGGCGGAGGAGGAATACTCCGATCCTTCCTCCGCCGCCGAAGATCCAGCGAACACGAGGCGCTCTCCCGCGTCGCTGGCTCCATCGGCTCCGAGATACAATCCTGGATCGACCGTGAGTGCGTCGACCGCCTCGTCTCCGCCCTCCGTTCCCGATCCGGCGACGAGGAACCGGATCTCGAGGTACTCCTCCTCGACCTCGAGTCCCGTGCCGCCCAGGGCTTCGACCGGGGGCTCCAAGACGCCCTCCTCCGCGCCGGTGCCTTCGCCGCCGTGGAGTCAGTCCTCTCCGACCCGGCCGCCTCGAAGCGCGTGCGAGAGCGCTGCGCCGCCGCCGTCCTCGCCCTCGTCCGCTTCAACAAGGACGTCTTCGTCGGCCCCGTCCTCATGGGCCCCACCGTGGCCTCCCTCGTCTCCGCGTCATCCTCCTCCCCCTCCTCCCTCCGCGCCGTCAACGGCCTCATCGCCGCCATCCGCAGCCCCCTCATCGACGAGATCCAATCCCGAGGCGAGATCCCAAAGCTCGTCTCCCTCCTCGCCTCCCCGGACCTCGAGATCCGCGTCCTCGCCCTCGACCTCGCCCTCGAGATCGGCTACTACGGCCGGAAAGAAGCCGTCGACGCGATGCTCGCCGACGGGTTGATCAAACGGCTCGTCTCCCTCCAGTTGTCCGAACTCGGCGGCGCCCTGATCGAGATCGACGGCTGGGACAGCGACGAACCCGGCGGCGACGGGATCCGAGCTGGAGTCCTAGGAAAGCCAAAGCGAGGCGAGAGCACAGAGCGGCGGTTTCTAGAATCCCGGCCCTTCGCCAGCGCGGTGGCGCGATTCGCGATACAGGTGGAGGTAGGCGAAGGTCTAAGGCAAAGGGAGAAGCAAGAAACGAAGCAGGAGATCCTACGGAGGGTGAGGGAGGCGGTGCACTCACCGGCGGAGAACGCGACCATAATGGCCGAGGTACTGTGGGGCTCCACGCCTTGATGAATCAAATGTACCGGGAATGCAACCCGGGGCCCAGTACGAGATCCTCCGATGCGACACTGGGGTTTGGTGTAGTTGGAATTTTGGCCTTCTTTTTTGTACAGGGATTGGTGGTAATTAGAATAGACGGAAAGAGATGGCAAAAAATTGTGCATTATTTATTTTGGTTTATTATCCCGTTTAGTTTCATTAATTTTGTGTTCTTCGATTTGTTTGGAATCTCTCCTGGATTCTTATTCGAGTTAGAGGTAGAGATAAAATTGCAATTATCCTAGAATCTTTTAATCTCAACATCAAAGCTGCATACTTAACAGTTGTCTACACCAATGTGGAGTCGATTATTGTGTGATTTGTTAAGATTCCCAGCCTTGGTTCTGTGGATTGCACCCACTTGCCCACTTGTTGCTGAAACGGAATTAAAAAAGAAAAAGAAAGACTAATAAATCATTTTCTTCGCATCCTCTACGATTTTAAAGAGAATGTGAGATACAATAGACGTCATATTTAGATATATATATATATATATATAGAGAGAGAGAGAGAGAGAGAGAGAGAGAAATTTCCAGATGTCGCAGATCTAAGATGCTCGTTAATCGTTACCATTATCGATCGCCGATAAACTAGTGAAAACAAAACTAAAATCGTTTAAATTTTTTTAATATGTATGACATCTGGGAGGAACTTTCCCCCTGGAACCTAGAGTAGATAAAATGGACCTTCAATAATCAAGAGTGTTAGGTAAGACGAGTAGGTGTCCTGGACCTCCTGGTGCAGCTGCAGACAAAAATATAACCCTCCATTAACTTCCCCACATGCATGCCTTGAGATATGATTAGTCTCCATTGGCGTTATTTTGACCGATTAAAACCATGTCAACCATCTCCTGGAAGCTATTAGGATGCAGCCAAATTTATTGTGGGACCCGCGGCTCAGGAGGGAACAACCTAAGCCCTGCCCATCCACAGTTGTATTAGAGATAATTATAGATAAACTATGAACTATTTTGCCTATGAATTTCATATAGACTCCTCGTGATTATCTTATAAAACAATAAAAATTATCAATTTAGGTTCTCTTGGAATTTAGTTTATAATTAGTTTAGAGGAAAGAAAAGAAGCAAAAGTTGAAAGTAAAAATAGTCATACATGATAGTTTCTGTTCAGGCATGAGAGGTATTAGATTTTATTTATTTTAAATAAGAGATATTAGATAGTTGATAAGATATTAACAAGTGCATGACAACTGAATAATTATGGGTGGTGAGGAAACCCTCACCATTGCCGGTTTCCTTCTTGAATTCCCTTCCCTTTGGTGGAAAATGGGAGTACTCATGGATGATTAACACTAATATCCATTAAATGTGTGTGATATGATGAAGGATATCTCACTTTGTTGCAGTCTTAAAGTGCTTTATGGATGATAAACACTAATATGCCCAATAGTGCATAGTGAGTAATAGAGAGGAGGCTATCCACTTCTCTAGCCTATGAATTTACAAACCTTTTGCCAAAGTGCAATATCTTATTAGAGATGCAAGAGAGGTAGAAATGTTTTGATCCAGGATGAGGGTGATCCTAAAATTGCTTGTATCTGAAATGAGTTCTTCTGAAAGGGGGAATTTGGTAGCAACAAAAAAATTGAGCAAAAGCATCTCACCTTTGTATCATTTGCCAAAGACATGTAATGGACAGTATAAATACCCCAGGTTATTAACACAATACAATATAGTAGATTGAAATAATGAAGAACAAAATCATTTCGCATTAACTTCCCTTACAATACATTTCAACCAAGAATTGAGTTTATCTGCATTTGTACAACAGTTAAGAAATCACACAGACAAATTTTGAATGTAAAAGGAAAGAAAAAATTCAACCAACATCACACCAACATAGGAACATCTTTGAGGGAGAAACAAATGGTTGTCTCAAACTATGGAAATAATGGAAAAACAAACACTCATCAATCCTTTTCTTTTTTCTTTGAGAGAGAGAGAGAGTGAGAGAGAGAGAGAACTACAATCACTCATCAGGTACAATGGGGGGAAGAGGATAAATACCACAGAATACTGATTGAAGCTGCCAATGTAGTTCTTCATTGTCCACAAAAGCAGGCAAACATGGTCAAGCCGATCGACAAACCCCAGCTAACTCACCTGTCTGGATTTTTTTGGAAGAGCTCCATTGGGCAAATGGAGCTGCTCTCAAGGCTAAAAGAATGTCAGGTCTAGCTGTACAGATCGGGCATAGTTAACTGAATGGTTAGATTTGGCATAGTGAACTGAATGGTTGCTACATTGGTTGATAAAACGATGAGGTAATTGAATAGGAGATGCAGGACATGGGCCCTTGCTTCTGAGAAAGTTCGTGAATGTCCTTGACGATATCAAATACCGCGTCTGGCTGAGCCAGTCTCAGTGCATTCTCTGACATCCTTTTCATCTCTTCTGACTCAGGACCAAACCAGCGTGCAACCAATCTAGCTGTTTCCTTCGAACTTTTGGAGAATACTCCTGCTCCATTGTCGACGACATAAGGGACATTCCCGACTTCCTGTAATACGAATATAACTTAATGGCATCCTTGCATGGTGTCAATTGTCAATAGGAGTAGAGGAAAGATGGTTTGTCAATTATGTAGCATGACATGAAGACAACACAAGATGAGAATCTTAGATTTAATAACTCTTGCACTCATTGTGCATCCATATGCATATAGCTTCTGTCCAGAACCACATAGAACACCTTATGTGGCCAGCTCCGAAAATAAAAAAAATTCTACATGAATTTGAATCTCAAGTAGACGTTTTCCAGACAGATACTCCATGAAGCTTTTGTATATTATGAAGTTCCATCATGATGCTTTCGTATGTATTGAAATTCTGTAGACTCAGAAATGTATTCATATGTGATGGGGAGCAAGCGGGTATTTAATATTTCATATGTACTTCCAACATATGTATGAGGTAAGAAGATATTGATTCTAAAATGTAAATATTAGCTTAAATTTAGCACGGTGCAGTAGGTTAGATTTTCACATGTTGTCTTATAAGAGTTAGATATGTGATGTTATTTGCAAGGAAAAGATCATGCTATTAATTGTTCACAAATTTCAGAATGACGATGTCTATTTAAGGCTTCTAAGCACGAACCTGTCCAGGGATAAAGTCATTTAGAATAATAGGGAGTCCTCTTATCAAGGCTTCAGCAATAGTTCCTGGTCCTGCCTAGTGAATTGACCAAAAAAATCATCAGCAGAATGACAGATGAAACTGAAGCAAGATAACTGGTCAAGAAAATTATGCATTATAGCAATATAAGAGAGCAAACAAGCTCAACTAATACTTTTTTCCTCTGGAGGCATGAGTACTGAGTCAAAATATGAAGAGATGAACTACCTTAGTTATAATGCAATCACAAGCTCCCATCCACTTCTCCATCTGGGTTTCAAATCCCCTAATCTGTTGTCAAAGAGCATATACGGTTGACAATTCTGACAAATGGATGAAAAATTTAGATTTGAGCCATTTGACATATATGTATTAGTATCTTGATACCTTCACAGGGATCTTCCACTGAATAGCCTCTAGTGTTGCTGCTAGAGTTCTATTACGGCCACATATAACAATGAGCTGCCCAATTGGCTTGCCAAGCTCCTGGTCAAACAGTGATTCTCCAAGGGCCTTAGCTGTCTTCTTGACTGGACCCATTCCCTCACCACCTCCCATCAATAAAACTGCAGGCAATTCAGGGTCCATTTCAAGTTCCTTTCGCAAGTCATCCTGCTTATTCATATAACGTAAAAAATCTTAATCAGTGGGAACAGAGATTAGAAATAAAGGTTGCTATTGAATGGCAAACCTTGACAAGAACTGCACGACAGAAGGATGGTCGAATGGGCAACCCAAACACACGGAATTGTGAAGGCTCTAAGCCTTCTAGCAAAGCCCTCTTGGAAACTTCCTCCGAGGGGCAGTAGCATCGGTTGACCCCAGTGTGGAACCTGAAAAGTTTTAGGTCCGTTTTAGTCTTTGATCAATTAATCACCATATTAATGAAACATATCTTTCCAAGCGCTTCATGAAAGAGGCAACCAGAAGAGCCTAGATTTTCTTCAACAAGTAGCCAAGTTTACCATGTTGGGTGGCATGTATTGAGGTCTGTGATGACGGTGACAAAAACAACTCTATTCTGCAGGCCCTGCCATTTGAGCACCCACAAAGGAATGTGTTGCATAAGGGGATGCACACTGATTATGATATCAGGCTTGTACTTCTTCAGACCAGCTTCAACCTTCCTTCAGCCATAAAAACCACGTAAATCAGCACTAAAAGATTCCAAGTTGTTGAACTGGAGGTAGATAATTGGTTATTTAAATAATAAGTAAATTTCTGCAATCACAGGGTGAAAACAGATAATTATATAACTAAAACACAAATGATCATGCAAGGGCATCTACATTTGCCGAAGACACTCACAAAGGAATCTAGGCTTTCTCGTGTCTTCACCAAAATCACATAATAAATAATGCTTTGCTGGCATATACGAAAGATGATGCGAGGGCATTCACATTTTTTTCCCATCTTCAAATATATGGTGACAGCATGAATTTTTGAAACAAGAACCCCAAACAACAGCAACACAACATTTTAATTTTTAAAAACAGCTAATAGGTAAGCACCAGTTCCAAAGTTTTGAGAAGATAGTAGTGCTTTTGCTTCCAAGTTGTGTAACCCACTTGTAGAGTTGTAGGCCCATAATAAATTAATGCTAAAACATCAGCTTCTTCAAGGGCTAAATGGCAGATTTCTCAGGCATATAATAGTTGGAGAAGGAGAACATGCATCAGAAAGAGAAATTCATACTTAGCATAGAAGGCTGCGAGGGCCGCAAGGTAGAAGCAGTGGACCCAACGAGGGGATGTGCTGTGGAAGGCCACCTTCCACAACTGGACATGCTTCACCATAAATTTGTAGGACCTTTCCATGTCATTCAGTGGCCACCCTGCATGATCTTTGCACAAATCTTTCACAAACACCTGCAAATAATACAGGACATTTCTTAGTATCCATTGGGAAGTAAATTGAACCACGACCAAATACCATTCAATTGGTACTCCTGCAAACTATCCATTTGAGCAACAGCACATAAGAAACCATTGAAAGTAATAAAGAAGCCCCGATTGGTAGGCGAACTGCCTTTAATCGGAAAACCTTCAGGAAACCTGACCTCCAAATGGCAAAAGGGAGACATCTTTACACCCAGAAGAGACAGAGAAAGAAGAAGCCGAAACCCCTCAACACCAGAACAGAAAAAATTATACTAACCCCACAACCAAATGGAAGAAAGGAGCCACCTTTCCACCTAAACCAAAAGCCCAACTCAAGAAATCAGCAAAATAATCCAAAATCAAACCCCACCCACCTTATAATCGTCTCCAAACTCGATCCGAAACGCATCGCGAATGGCCTCCGCAGATGCCCGGTGCCCACCCCCGGTATCGCTCATGAGGATCAACACGTTCTTAGTCCTCTCCGCGCCGAGCTGGACGAGCTCCATAGTCCCCTCCTCCTCCTCCCAGAACCCAGCCTCGTCGTCTTCCCCTCCTTCTCCTCCATACGACAGGCTCCTCTTTTGCTTCTTCAGCTCTTGCTTCTGTTGCTGATAGGCGAGCACGCTTTGGACCACCGCCTCCCTTATCGTCCTCCGCGGCTCCGCGGCCGCCGGCACCACCATGATACAACGGTCAAGATCGGCCTCTCTCGCTCGCCGAGGGAGAGGGAGAGGCAATGGAGAGAGGACGCAAGGAAGGAGCTTTCAAGTTTCAAGAGTTGCAATTGATGGTTGGGATTTGGAATGGTAGATTCCGAGCTGGCGAAAGGAAAGCCAACAAGAGGATTTTATTAGAGAAAGAAGGGAGAATAGAGTCAAGGGGAGGGGGACGTGCATAAATAGAGAATATTTGGTGGCTTCTGTTCTCAGATTCCCTGGAATAATCCCCCCGAATAATACTTATTCGCGTTCAGAATGAGAGCCGTCTGATTCGCATCTTGTGACGGTAGATTCGTTTACGCTGGGGAGCGGGATATGCTGGTCCTGCGGAATGATTTTGAATTGGCGGTAGACGTAAAACATAGTGTTCCCTCGTCCTGGTAGCTGGGAAACGTGCTTCCTAGCTTCGCTACAAACGACGGGAAACGCAGATAATTTTTTCGGATAACGACAACTCTTTACACTAATTTAAGGGGAAAAAAATAGGTGTAATTATCTCTTCTATTAAATAGAGTACCGAAATGCAAGCAATGGATACGCCAGAAACCAAGAATAAATTTCCGTTAGGTTGAATTCATTCTTAGGGGAGAAGAAAAGAGAGCGCACACACACTCTCTCTCTCTCTCTCTCTCTCTCTCTCTCTCTCTCTCTCTCTCTGTTGCTTATAGATGTAATTAATCAGGACCGTTCATTCATCGTCGATTGCCACCTCATGGCCCAAGTTGCGGGCCCAGTAAAATTGCGTGTGGGAATGAGCTGGAGATGTTAGGGTGGGCCCAATTGCTGAATGTGGAGTATAAAATAAGATATATATAATGAAAACTATTTCAGGTTGTGGAGGCTCCCACTGGATAATACATTAGGATGATTATACTTAAATTATTGTCCATTTTAATACGGCTCTTTTATTTATTTAATTAATTAATTAATTATTTTGGTGACGCTACTCCCTCAACTATGAAAACTTTCTAAATGCTCATTTTGTTCAATTATTTCGATAAAAAGTATTATGCAATCAATATCAAGTGCTTTGACTTGTAAATATATATTTAACGTTTTTTGTCCGCATCGTCATCAGATAGTTATGAAAAATATTAGATAGTTATGAAAAACAAAATGTTATTTAACCAAATACACTCGACGGCCTGGCATTGTGGTCTCCTTTGGAGTGAGGCAAGAAAATACGAGGGAAAAATCGATATGTATAGAGAGAGAGAGAGAGAGAGAGAGAGAATAATTAAGGGAAATATCCAAATCTGGTGTTCAAACAAATGGAGATTTTAGAGAGGACAAATGTCCACCCACCTTTAGAGGACAGTGACCCAATAATACCAACAAGAAGTTCCATCAAATTGAGCTGTCCCACGTCTCACTAAGTTTTTGTTTGTTTTAAGCAGCAGATGCAGTTTGGTCTTACTCTCCTTAATTATAACAAGCAGCAGTCTTTTGAGAAAAGATTGGGGATTAGATTCCACCCACACACACACCCCCCAACAAGCAGTCAATCTTAAAGCTACTTAATATCCATCTTCTTCATATATATGTCCATATGAGTTCACATTTTGGATGTTCTATGCATCCATCTCAGGGATGTTAGGATTAATGGAGCTGATAATATCTTGACCTCATCAGTAATCAGCTCGTAGGAAACATTCCTATCTCTCTGCTCTTGAAGTCCTAAATCTAGATTTGAATGCAATAACTGGTGAGTTTACTGCTGAAGCCTGAAGGTATGTGTTGTTCCTGAGCAAGAATATAAGCTATGTTACAGTTCTTCAGATGCACACCAACCAGACCTCTTAAGAACAGTTTAGAGCATTCAATGCTAGTAGCCATGAGGGCAACATTAAACCTGCATGGCCAACCAGCATTGGCAGCGTCGACATTTGCTGTCGTGGTGTGTGACAATGTGCATGTATACAAATTATAAGGATTTCAACAAAGGCGTGTGAGATGGATTAAAAGGTCAAAATTTAGCTAAAATTTCATACAAAGGGAGGTGAAGATATAATTCCATTAAGCAACACAATGTTAAAGCCATAAAATGTTCCCTTTTCATTGATATAAATTACCAAGAACAATTTTGTCCAACTATGAAAAAGAAACACAGCACTTTATTGTTAAATTAGAATCATGGATGTATACCATCCACAATAGAAACTTAGTGGGCATCCAATGATATTTAGAGGGATAGGTCAGCCAAATCAAATGTTCTAGACACAGCCTTATACCAACACTCTGACCTCTTTTGCCTATGGGCTTCATCCAATTTAGGGTGGAAGATGGTGGTCTTCTCTTTGTCTCCAGCTGCAAATATCTGCTCCTCAGTCCAAACTCCAATTGCTAATCCAGCGGCGTATGCTGCTCCAAGGGCAGTTGTCTCAATATCAGCTGGTCTAACAACTGAACTGCCCAACAGATCAGCCTGCAAGGAAACATGGGAATGAGACACTGATGGACAATAGATTTTTCCAAGGCTAATCTATTGGAGAATAGTAAATGTCGCCCATGTTCAAAACTCCTGGAGTCCCAGTCATGCATTGTGAATTTGAAAAAGAGCACAGTCTGGACTTTTGATCAAATGCACAAAATTTTTTTAGTAGAGCCCTGGAGCAATCCATTACCATGTTTCAGCAACAAAAAAGATCTAAGCTTAATATATTACAAATGGCAAAATCAATTATATTAGACAAAACAAAGAAAACCAATATGAAATCATTGAAATGATGATGTCTGAATAACTAAAGGAGAAGCATTAATATAGAAAGGACAAGGTAAGATCCATTACTCCATTAGTACAAGGAGTCTTCAATCTTAAATCATATGGGACTAAACTATGTTTAGAGAGGGGTGAACTTGAGTTCTGACAGTAAGAGAGACCAGGGCAGGTAAGATACTAATGCGCATTTTCACATACATGATAGGAATAGTGCAAACTAATTTGAAGTCTACCTTTTGTAGACTTCATATCGCAAACTTCGGTAAAAGTGATAACAACAATTCTTAATATTATATTATATAAGATTAGGGAGACATCATATTTTAAGGTTCAAGATGACAATCATCAAGAACCATGGTTCAAAGTTCCATTTGGTTTTGACCATAGAGAAAATGAAACTTTTCAGCTGAGAGCAGTCCAAAACCAAAGTAGACACAAGCAATTTTACTGGTTTTGATCTTAAACAGTGGCCCATTGTCGACCAAAAATGATCCGTTTCATGGGAATTTAAAGCCATGCCAAGGACTGCAAATAGAAGAACCAAGAAATAACAAAAGAGTGGCATTTTCCATGACAGAAACCAATATTTTAATGCCCCTGGTCAGAAGCATCATTGATTATCAGCGTAGCAGCTAAAGAAAATAAAATCTGCAAAAAGTCAAGGTTCCCTTTCTCCAACAATAGCCATGGATGAAAGGACCAATTATAAAATGGAATCTAGTGATTTTACTTTTGGAGTAACTTTCATCAGAAAAGAAAGATTAAAGATCAAAAGGAAGGTAAATTACAGATATTTAAACATCTAAGATGTAGCAACTAGATCACACTTCCTTGGGATCTTTTATGGTTGCATCCAATTTTCAGAAAAGGAGGCCTGAAATTGTTTTACTACTTCCATATAGTCTTCATTCATCAAATTCTCTTATTATGTAACTAGGCGGCTAGCTAGTCTTCCTTCCAAAGGTTCAGATGAGTAGAAGCTATGAAACACAGACACTTCAAATAGCATGTCGTGTCCGTGTCCGACACTCGTCGGACACCGACACTCGTCGGACACTCATTGGACACGTGTCGGATACTTCTACGACATACCTCATATTTAAAAAATTATAGAATAAATTCGGACACTCCTTAGACACCTTTGGAAAACTTTTTGGACATAAGATTTATCATATACTATAAAAATTAATAACATAAATTATCAATTTTAGAAAATTCCTACATATGCTATGTAAATATAATGCAACAATCACAAGTTAGTACATACAAGAAAATTAATATTAATGTAAATTATTGTAAAATCACAGATTCACCTATGCCATCCACTGTAGTTAAGTAATGGTAGTTAGTTATTTATTCTTAGGTAGTTAGATATTTATTCTTATAATATAGAATTGTCTTATCACATATTAGCATTATCATTTTTAGCTTTGTAGTATTGTATACATTTTGTTTTTCTCTCGTGAATAATTTATGCATGCTTGTGTATCTATACTATAAGTTTAGAAAAATATTTCTTTAAACATATCGATAATATATATGATGCTTTTATTTATTTATTTTGCCGTGTCCTAAACGTATCGTGTCCTTTTTTTAAAAATTTGTCGTATCTCCGTGTCCGTATCGTGTCGTATTCGTGTCCCGTATCCGTGCCTATGCTTCTTAGAGTAGAAGTATATGACGTGAAAATCTTTTATGTCCAGATGCAAAAGAATATTAAGCACAATAAGAGTGAAAGGTGCTGAAGGAGCTAATTACTCCCAAGCTGAGGTAAGCTGTGCCTAAGTTGGTGGCTTGGGTTTCTTGAAACCCTAAATGTGATTCCTATTCAACAACATTTGGAACTTCACTATTTTGATAATTCAAGAGAGAAAGAAAGAGGACAGTAGAAGCCCCTTTGGAGTCCTCTAGATAAAAGAGTAAAGATCAGCTGTAAATGAGAAATTGGAATGATTGAGCCAACAAGGACTCCAACAAAAATGTTTTCATTAAATCATTACAAGCACAAAAATCTTATTACCATGTAGCATCCTTCAGATTAACTGCCCAGTATGTTGATTTTTCAGTAAAACAAACGCTTGCATTCTTGTTCAGCAAGAGCACAATTGAGTTTAGCAAACAAATGAATGAAAAATGGGTGTTCATATGACTAGTGGATAACATGAGTTGAACTTTTACCACATATCTTACAAGAAGCATATCATCAAGAAATGGAAGAAAATGGATGCAGAAAACCTTGTCCTATATATGGAAGTTCAGACTGTTTAAACTTTAAACATCAATGCATAGGAAAACCAATGAGCTCCAAAAGTTACTAAAGGTTTGTACTAAAAGGAAGAACTGTCATGCCAAAACCAATAGAGGACTACAAAGAGAAGGCATAAAAAGCAGCAACCATGTAACTTTCATTATCAAACTACTTACAACTTCCAGAATACAGATAAATGCAGAGGCAACTATGCAGTCAAACAAACAAATTACAATCACAAACGGGAAAGAAACAATGATATATGTATATACCTGTATCTGCATGAGAAGATTATTGACAGTGGCACCTCCATCCACCCTTAGCAGGAACTCCCCTTCCTTGCTCCTGATTTCCCTCCCTTCCCCTGCATCCTTGTGCATAGAATTGAGGACATCATTCACCTGGAAGCACATGCTTTCCAGCACTGCACGTGCGATGTGCCCCTTATTAGTAAACCTCGTAATCCCTATACACACACCCCTAGCATCATCGCGCCACCATGGTGCAAACAACCCATTGAAGGCCGGGACAAAGTAGACACCACCAGAATTCTCCACCGACCTGGCCATCTCTTCAATCTCTGCCGCACTCCGTATGATCCCAAGACCATCCCTTAGCCACTGGACCGCTGCACCGGCGATCGCAATGGACCCTTCGAGCGCATAATTGGTGGACGCATTCCGGCCCAGCTTGTAAGCAATAGTACTAAGCAGACCATGAGACGATTGGATAACCTCATCACCGGTGTTGAGGAGGATGAAGGCCCCAGTCCCATAAGTACTCTTTGCTTCACCTTTCCGACACAATTGGCCTAACATTGCAGCATGCTGATCACCAAGACACCCACAGATGGGAACACCAGAAAGGGGCCATCCATTGGCAATCGAACCAATGTTCTCCGAATTGCTTATGATCTTGGGCAAGATCTCGCTTGGAATTCCCAAAGTATCCAGAGTCGGTTGATCCCAATCCAAGGTCTTAAGATTCATCAGCATAGTTCGGGACGCGTTCGAGCAATCAGTGACATGCAATCCACGGACCAAATTCTCCTCGCGGTTCGTCCCACCGCAGCCTCCGGTGAGGTTCCATATCATCCATGTCTCAATCGTGCCAAACAACGCATCGCCAGATTGGATCGCCTCCTTGACATCATCCACGTTCTCCATCAACCACAATAACTTGAGGGCGCTGAAGTAAGTGCTAATGGGCAATCCACAAGTCTCCACGAAGTGGGTCCTTCCACCCGAGAGCTCTTTCTCCAACCTCCTATAGGAAATCAAACAAATCCACAACATGGGTATTGTTCATCTACACGCAAACAATCCAAATAATCCATCTTTTAAAAGAATGCAACCAAGTCAAGATATGGTTTTTACTGATCTTAGCATAAAGATCACAAACTTTGGAAGAAAACAACTAAAGAAGATAAAGAAACACCTGCATATAGCGCTAGTACGAACATCCATCCAAACGATGGCGTTGTGGAGTGGGAGACCGGTGGATTTGCTCCACACGACAGTGGTCTCCCTTTGATTCGTGAGCCCGATAGCCTTCAATCCCCCATCGACGTTGTACCCGTCCGCCGTTGCCTTGTCCAGTGCCTTCGCCATACAAACCCGGACGCTCTCCAAGATCTCCATGGGATCGTGCTCGACCCATCTGAAACACCCATCAACATCAAAATTCCATCAAAATCTCAAGACCCAGAAGAGGAATCGAACAGATACGGCGTAAAAATCACAACTTTAGGCAAAAGAGCTTCGATTTGCGTACCCTGCTTCGGGGTAGAACTGGGTGAACTCCACTTGGTGGGATGCAACAGGCTTGGCCTCTCGATCGTAGATTATAAACCTCGTACTGGTCGTTCCTTGGTCGATCGACCCAATAAAGATTTCCTCCTCTCCTGACATTCTTTGTCTCTGTTATCTCTCTGTTTCGATGGATTTGGATCAGACGACGAGATTGGAACAAGAAGGTTGGATGGAGATATCTAAGAACGCATAGGGAATTGAGACTTTATAACCAATTGGATTGAAGAGAGCGAGATAGAGAGAAGAAACGGTGGAGTCAATGGTTATCCAGTTTCATAGGATCTTTGGTGAGGGTTGGATTGAATTTGTTGGCAGTCAACATAAGAAACTTATATTTATCGGTATGGGATTAAGAATAGAATATTGTTATCGATGTCACGAGTTCTTGGAACTTGGAGAAGCCCGCCCAATCTTGGAGATACCCGCCAATTATTTCGTTGCTTTGTAAAGCTTCAAATTAATTCCTCCTTTCCAACTGCAAACTGTAACCACTGCGAACAGTAACTGCGGCGAATAATGATATTTACAAGCCAAAAGTGGTCATGTAATCAATTCTTATCCAACTGTGGATTTGTTTGATTGAATAAAGAGCAAAAGTGGGAAAAGATGGCAAAAGTGAATAAATAAATAAATAAATAAAGTTGCTTATTGCATGAATTTTCGGCTAAATATAGAAGTTTTAGAAGAAAAAAATAATATATATAATATTTCTTGGGCAATATTTTTATGTTATGTTTTTCTTATAAATTATGAGCTAAAATAATGGAGTAAACTATTGTCCTAGCATTAAGAAAGGGATTGGCATGTGATTCATCCAATGCCTGATGAAATGCTTATCTAGTATTAATTATAAATTTTCTTTCTCTTAGCTAAACATGACAGTTGAGGTTAGATGGTTTACTAGTACTTCATTATTCATACTGTCATTTTATATCTAGAGGTGGAAATTTTGGATGACCAACTTCTATCTATATAGAGTTTTAAATTAAAGGTTTAAAAATATTTTACCATTATATATTCATGTATAAAATTATTTTATCCACTTATACTCTAAAAAAATATTAAATCAGTCATTGTACTTATAAGTAAAATAAGACTGCTAATTTTTCTATCAAATTTAACGGAGCATCATAGCTATTTTGGTCATTTAGTGATATTATCTAAAAAATCTATCTGACTTATCTAATAAACATGATGGAGATAATTTGATTATTTTAATATTATTTAGTTAAATTTAATAAAAAAACTAACTATCTTATTTTAATCATAAATATATGAATTAGTTTTAAAAAATTAAAAAATTTAAAGTATAATAAAGTACAGTGATTTTAAGCATCAGTAAGAGATGATAAAATATATTTAATCCTAAATTAAACTAATGTCGCTAAAATTTACATTAAAAAATTATCATAAGTTTAACAAAAAAAACTAACTATCTCATTTGAATCATAAGTATATGAATTAATTTTAAAAAAATTAAAATATAATAAAGTATAGTAATTTTAGGCATAAGTAAGAGATGGTAAAACATATTTAACCCTAAATTAAACTAATGTCGCTAAAATTTAGATTAAGCTTCTTTAATTATTTGAACGCAAAGTTCATTGGCGACCCATTCTCCAGTATTAAAGAGGTTCGACATATTCGACTGATGGGTCTTTTTCATGATCCATGGAGAGATATCATTGACCAAAATTTTCCATAGGTCTGAACTCATTGATGAATTCAGATGGAAATTTTCACACCAAGTGGTTGCCTTTTTCTTTTCTTTTTTAATTTCTTGGCACCAAGTGGTTGCTTTTACGCATAAATAGGATTCAGTGTAATCTTGGAAGTTGCAATGAATGAGACAGTGTGGATATATGACATTGTAGTGAGCACAACCCATTACTCTGTTACCAATTTGGTGTAGTGTATTTAGAATATTTTGATGGGTCCATAACCCAAGACTTGTGAGCCATCAGTGAGTATGACAACCATTGGAATCGGAGCTGGGTCGGTCTACAGGATGAGTCAGGCCAAGTTCGTCCACTCAAAGGTTAATCGGCTGGGCCGAATATAATTATCCACTTTATTTGCTTATTTATTTATTATATTTATTTTAGTTTAATGCCACATTGGATAATAGACTAAACTCGCTTATATCTATCTCCTATAACTAGGAGGATTGATCTTCACTTGCTGGTATCATAGATGAATTATTATGAAACTTCTGACTTAAGCCCACTTCTCCCCCTTCTATATTCGACTAGTCGTTCTCTCTCAACCTTGAGAGCCGACTCCCTCCTCCCGTATCTTCTCTGTCTTATGCAGCACCCCAATCTAGCCTACACCATCATTTACCTCCTCCACGTTCTAAGGTCTTCCCCCACACCCATACATAGGCCTTCCACCATCTGTCGACAACCTTTATCACGTTGATCCTTAGGTTTCACTTTTCACGCCAATCTCGTAACCATATGATATTCGGCTAGTATTTGCATAATAACTCTTGATTTACTCATTCGATCGACTTGATTTTGATTGCGTTGGATCCCTGACTCCTAGGGGAACAACTTATCAAAATATCATATCTTTAGGATGGTTAGATCGAATAAAATTTATCTCGAAATATCTGTCTCCTGATCTGTTCCAATCCAACGCAGTATTCGATAAAACCTTGATAACTAGAAATCCACATATTGCCCTAGAACCCACATGTCTCATTTCAAAAAGCTAACTTAGATATCTATCTTCCATCCAAATCTAATATGTATCTAACGGTCGGATCATCGGTAAATCAGATCTCAATTTTTATATATTTCGAATTCTTTTCCATATTTCCTTAATTATCCTTCCATATTTTCCCTATCCTCTTCCATTAGATTCCATCTACCATCCATAGCCATTCTATCTCCACCATTCATCCCTAATCTTCCATAATTATCCTCCATCTAGCCACTCATCTATCATATCCCAAGATCTGACGGTTGGATTCGATACGTTTTACGGACGCTCCAAACCATGATCGTAACATAACCTAAAATTCTTCATTTATCATGATTTATAACTATGCGATATAAGATAACCAGTCCCCGATAATTCCCGACTGTTCTATTTAGAGGATAAGCTCGATAATCCACTTGTTATTATTGACTGAATAATAGAGTTTTCAATTACATCATAGTAAGTGAGAATTTTTTATAAAAAAAAAAAGGAGGGCCTTAAGTCCGCATGGCCCTTGGGCCAATATAATGGGCTATATTGACTCTCGTTTTGCTTATAATTCTAAGATATTTGGGCCAAATTTGGTTGAAATTGTAATCGTGAGAAGTGGATGATCTTTCATGGCTATTATTTTTTGTCATCACCGACAACCTCAAATTATTGAAGATCTATTGGTATCTAATATGATATGAATAAAAATATAATAATTTCCCTAATTATAACTTATTTTTGTCTATAATATAGGTCATTATATAACAGAGAAATTTCTAACGCCGGAGGTCATGGCCTTTGGTTAGAGACCCTATAATTTCACTCCGTTGGCTAAACAAATAAAGCACTATAATTTCACTCTTACAAAATAAATCATATGCTAGACAAAAAGATTAGCCGTGGAAAAATCATGATAAACTTAAATCATACGCATATAGTACTGGCCCAATAAATACCCAGTAAATATCAAACACAATATCTATAAGAAAATCAAATATATGATCTTTATCATAAGCGGATAGAACTCAACTATCGAGCTTCATCCGTGATTTAAATTTTTTTTTATGGTTAATCTTGATTAGCTATTAAATCTTAAGCTTATTCTTGGACCTCAAATTTTCACATCTCCATGCCCTTAAGTGGGAATGTATATTATTTTTAATTTGTTCTAATTCTCTTATGATTGCATTGTTTGTTCTTGTCTTATGATTGCCTCACAATAACAAGTTAGTTGATTTACAAGTAGTCTGCACCGACACAGACAGCTATGAGCAAATAATAAAAAAATTTAAATCATAAAAAGAAAAAGAGAAAAGCCCAGATCCAGATCTCCCCCATTGGCACCATATTTTGCATTGCAACCACCAAGGAAGGGACCATAAGCTATATCATATCAACACTATATAACAACACATCAACTAACTATATTATTATTGCCATTTTTATAAGGAAAATACTATACCTTTCCTCCAACCACAGGGCCCACATTTATCAATTCAATTAAGTTTCAAAGTCTTTTTCTTTTATCTATATATCACCCACCTCCTCCTTTCTAAGTCTTTTTTGTGAAACAACCACATCTCTAGTTTATTAGTAAGGAATATATTTAATGTGTACTATCTTAATTACTATAAACAAAAACCCTTTAGATGGTTCACGAACCAAATGTCACCTTAAAACATATCTGCGCAAAAACTAAGTATTTTGAACAATATATATATTTGTGCGATAAGATTAAAATACATGTGGGGATATTAAAAGAAGTATCTATGTTAAATGTTGGAATGGGAGAAAGAAGGGGATCTTACAATTAATATGAGCAATGCTTGTCTTTGTGCATTAACCTAGGTAATGGGAGAGAAAAATAAAATAAAATAAAATAAAATAATATTTCTATATGATAAGGAAAGAATGAACTTTTAGTTCCACATGGGCAATTAATGAATTAGAACATGATTACAAAATTCTTTAATAAAAAAGCCCAATAATATTAACATAATGGCATTTGATGGCCCATGCTCATGCAAGAACTCAGGCACATTCCATGGGATCTTCTCTTTCCCATGTACCCATCCCACCAACCATGGTAGCTGCTGATGGAAGAGCTGTAACTCTGTAAGGTTGTGGCTGTAGATAAGCATGCATGCATGCATGCCTTATGCTATACTTAGGAGTAGGATGAGCATCTCCATCATACATACATGCTAACAACCCAACCACAAGAAAGGTCTACTTCAACTAACAAGCCAGCCTGTGATTTGAACCCTATAACTTCCAAAAAGTTCTTAGCAACTTAATGTAATGCATATAATTATATAATAGAAAAGGAATTATTAAAAAAAGGAACCAAGCTTTGGTCTAATAATTGATGAAGCCAGATACCAAGCAACTTCTCAAGGAGTTATTATTATTATTATTATATATAATTAAGATAAAAATATTCCCTTTATTGACAATTAGAATGCTAATCTTAAATTGGCATAATTTTCTCTTCCAATTAGATACCTAGATCTACCCTTCTCATCCACTAAAAAAATTGGAAAATAATAATAATATAGATGATCGACAAGTTGTAAGAGCAAAAATTATTAATTAATAACAAGTTGGTCTCTGGGTGAATCTGTATCTAACTTCGGAGAGAGATCCTCCAAGTCGTTGGGTCTTTAATTATATCAATCTTGAAACAATAAAATACGAATCAAAATAGTAAATATATTGAATTTGCCAATGTGTAACACTAATCCATACCACGTGAGAGATCTCGATCCAGAAGTTGGAGATTAATTATGAGAAGCTTAAAAAAAAAAAAGAAACTTGTGACGCTTTCATACTTCCGTGTATATCTCACATTAATTGTCCCTCTCACTCATGAAAGCAAAGGAAGAACTCTAACACCAAAATATGATTGTTTAACTCTAATAGTTTGAAACTTGAAAGGGCCAAGATGAGATGCCCAACTAAGCTTCTTACTGAAAGATAGGGATATATAAAAAGAGTAATAACTTCTCCCACGCATCTGCTCACTTTTAACACTAGTTATCCTCATTATAATATTATAATATTTGAGTAAATAGAGCATATATCAAGGCTGGCCCTATCAGAGGAGCTCTGCTAGGGTTTGGAGAAAAAAAAATTTACTTTGAAATTCTCTATTTTTTGCATGATCATAATAGTTACAATGTTGAAGTGAGAATTTAGTAATGTTTTAATTAAACCAATGTTATTATAATTTATATATATATATATATATATATATAAAAATATGAGCTCCATCTGATCACTATCTCATTGGTGACTTTAGTCGAGCTATTACCATAGCTTAACCGCTAATTGAACTCATAAACACTAATAATTTAGCAATTTTCTGTTGCCCTATGAAGTAAGTGGCCACGAGCTGTCTATTCTTGTAAAAGATCATAGAAGTAATTATACAATAAAATGCTAGTGGGATATATATATATATATATATATATATATATTTTATATATTTTAATGTGGATATCCACTCTATCTTGTTACTCATTAATAACTCTATTTTGGTTCATTCTTTGTCAAAGTTGGGGGCAGTTGAGAGTGGGTGGAATAATCGATCATACTTGGGGATTAATCCACATCCGTTGGTTCCTTTTATGACCCAATAATCCTCTTATTAACCATGATATAGACTTATCAAGCAACACAAGCCGTTTATAATTTGTATTCACAATTATATGATGTTAAAGCCAAATAAAATCTAATTATGCCGTGGCCCATGAGTGACACTAATTAATTTGCTAATGGTGTTAGTAGAAGAAGGATGTTAATTAGCGAATGCAATCGACTCTTTATTCATTCAATCATGCGTGGCGACAATCTAAACTCATGACTCCCATGTCGCTTTGGAAGGTTGATAAATACTAGATTTAGATGAGGTGGCGATGAGTTGGATCGTAAGAATTCAAGCCGTTAATTAATGGAGGCTCACTTTCGAGTCCATTTTCCAATCAGAACTCAAATATAATATCATCCCAAAGTTGTGAACTAGGAAAATTTTATGACGGAAATTTTAAGAGTCACGAGGTTTTGATGATATAACAAACCTCGTTAAAATTAAAGGTCAGTTTATATATATATATATATATTTATTTATTTTGTTCCAAAAGAAAATTTTGGTGTTGGATTAAAATGAAAAATTGAAGAAAAAAAAGAAAAAGAAAAATTTCAGAGAGAGAGAGAGAGAGAGAGAGAGAGAGAGAGAGACCGACAACGTTATCCGTTCTCGGGAAAGGTAAGAGACATACGTGGAGGTGACGTCAGCCCTAAGAAATTCTCAGCAACCCGAAACGCTACATCTCAACCGTCCAATGGATTAGTGTCGGACTTATCCAGACCCAGTCGTATTTACCTTCCAGTTTATTACCAATTAACTTATGTTATCCTCAATTTTTTTTAATTCATTTTAGTCCTTCATTTGATTGGTTATTATATATTTTCTCTCACTCGCGTTGGTTCTTTGGATTCGTCCAACCTTGCACACTCTTCTTTGCTGCTTATATAAAGAATCAAGTACGAGGCCCGAGGCAACCGAGCTACTATATCTAGAGAGACACTTCATCTCAAAACCCTTGCGGTTTCCATTTTCTATTTGCTTTCTTCTCAGGCGGGATCCATCGCCGCCGCTGCCGCCCGAGCGAAGAGAGTGTTTTCCGGGGAGTTCCAGCGATGGGAGGAGCTATACTGACGGATCTCTTGACGGAGATCCTGATACCGGTGGCGGCCGTCGTAGGGATCGTGTTCGCGCTCGTGCAGTGGGTAGTCGTGTCGCGGGTGAAGCTTTCTCCGGACAAGGAGGCAGCGCCGGCGGGAGGTAAGAAGAATGGGTACTCCGATTACCTCATCGAGGAGGAGGAAGGGCTCAACGACCACAACATCGTTGTCAAGTGCGCCGAGATCCAGAGCGCCATCTCAGAAGGTGTGTTCTTGTGGTGAAGCTTGTTATTTGGGCTAATTTTTTATAAAAAAATTTAGCATTATGGTATATTAGAGCTTGTTTTTTTTTTTTAAATAATCTAATTTTGAGCTTTTTTTTATATAGTATATTATCATTATGATTAGATCATGGGAATATATGTATATATTACGTACCGTTAAAGACAGTATCTCTGTGTTCTATTTTAATGGTGTTAGATTTTACTGAGCGGGGAAGTAATTTACTCTAAGGATTTGCTGGGGCTACAGGGCTTTCCTTTTGGTGTTTGATGATTTAAAAATTGTGCTTGATATACACACGCACATTTCATTTTAGCTGACTAAAGTCATCAAACGTGACTGTTAATTATTTTTCTTTCTTTAATCCTGTTTGCTGGTATGAAGATATTAATCTGTGGCTGCTTCCTCTACTGGGAATATTTAATTCGAAGTCTCTGCAAGCAGCAGACATTGATGTCTTTGATTAAGGAGGCATTTGTACAAAAAAGCCCATCAGTTTTCAAAATAGCGAAAAATGGGCTTTGTTCACTTTTATGTGCACTTCATTATAGAAAGATGCGCATCTCACGTAAAAAATAAAAGTATTCAGTTTCAAGAGCTAAATCTTGCTATTACCACAACAGAAGTTTTTTTTTTCTTTTTGTGCAAATAGCTCCTTGATTAGATAGCCATTCTTATTTATTTGTATTATTGGAGGTAGGCAATTGGGATCATGTTTATCTAGCAGTATCTCTCATCTTATGCAGCCCATGCTTTAATTAGTTATCTAGGTTTTATCTCTTCATTTAAATGTTGAATCTGCAAAACTAGTAGTCTTTCCTTTTGTCATCATCTCAACATTCTTATTTAAAGATTCTGGTTGTGAGAGATTTGTGTGAGATTTATGTGAATACATAGATTTATACTCTTGGTTTAGTTTTGGAGATGGATCTTGTTATCGATCCTGTGGTTATTCTTAGTTGTGGGTTCTCCGCATAAATTTATGTGTGTGTTTTGTTTTTCTTTTTCTCTTTTATAATTTGGACCAAACAAACAATATCTGGCTGTGCCAAAATTATCGTTTTCGTTTTTAGAAGTACTCATTGTACCCTTCTGCATATTATGGTTGAATTGTAGTCCATTCACGCCCCTACACTGTGCACTTATATTGTTGATAACAACATGGGGTATTTGTAGATAAATATATAATGCAGGAGTAATTTGCAAATGTGCATAATGCATATGATATAACCATATTGCAGGTGGTATATGCAAAAATAAAAGAAAAATCAGTGTCCCAATCTTGTATATGCTCAATATGTATTGAGACAGCACATTGGGAGCAAATGATCAACTTCATTTGAGATCTAATGGTTCACTCTAGTTGTGTATGATTCCTATATTCAGCATCAGTAGATGTTTCAATGGATACCAATGATATCTAACGATTGGCTTTCTCTGTACACAGGAGCTACTTCGTTCCTTTTCACTGAATATCAATATGTTGGCATCTTCATGGTTGCTTTTGCTATCCTGATATTCCTATTCCTTGGCTCTGTGGAGGGCTTCAGCACAAAGAGCCAGCCATGTACCTATAACAAGGATAAATATTGCAAGCCTGCCCTCGCAAATGCACTCTTTAGCACTGTTTCCTTCGTGCTCGGTGCAGTCACCTCTGTGGTGTCTGGATTCCTTGGAATGAAAATTGCGACATATGCAAATGCTCGAACAACCTTGGAGGCTAGGAAGGGTGTCGGAAAAGCTTTTATTACTGCATTTCGGTCTGGTGCAGTGATGGGCTTTCTGCTAGCAGCAAATGGACTTTTGGTGCTTTACATTGCCATTAACCTTTTCAAACTGTATTATGGTGATGACTGGGAAGGTCTGTTTGAGGCTATTACTGGTTATGGCCTTGGTGGGTCTTCCATGGCTCTTTTTGGGAGAGTAGGGGGAGGTATCTATACAAAGGCTGCTGATGTTGGTGCTGATCTTGTTGGTAAAGTTGAGAGGAACATTCCTGAAGATGATCCTCGAAATCCAGCTGTAAGTTTTTCCTTACATTGTTTGATTGCCTCTTTTATTGCTATTACTGTGTATTTGGTATTATGTAGAGATGATGTATTATCACAATGTTCCTTAGTTTTCGTGAATTTTTGTTGTTGTCTTATCTAATGCACGTGCATTCCTGCATCTAGAAGCTGTTCTTTTTTCTTCTGTTTTAACTGCTGTCGTTAAATCTAATAAAATCATAAGTGTGAATAGCACCTTTTGCCTAGAAGTTCCTGTTTTAACTTAACTTTGACATATAACTTTCAGGTGATTGCTGACAATGTTGGAGACAATGTGGGGGATATTGCTGGGATGGGATCGGACCTCTTTGGCTCCTATGCTGAATCATCCTGTGCTGCCCTTGTTGTTGCATCTATTTCTTCTTTTGGAATCAACCATGAGTTGACTGCTATGTTGTTCCCCCTGCTTATTAGCTCAATGGGTATCATTGTTTGTTTGATTACCACCCTTTTTGCAACCGACTTCTTTGAAATAAAAGCAGTGAAAGAGATTGAACCAGCGCTAAAGCAACAGCTGATTATCTCTACTGCTCTTATGACTGTTGGTATTGCAATAGTTAGTTGGATAGCCCTTCCATCTAAATTCACCATCTTCAATTTTGGCGTCCAGAAGCAAGTTTCAAACTGGTGAGTTATGTTTGTCTTTAAATTATTTTAGAACAGGAATATTTTGATGGCTATCTCATCGTCTTTGATTTGCATTGTAGGCAACTGTTCTTCTGTGTCGCCATTGGTTTATGGGCAGGCCTAGTCATTGGATATGTAACTGAATATTACACTAGCAACGCATACAGGTCAAAAACTCTCTTGTAGTTGTTCCAAGTAGTAATTAGCTAGACCATTGGTTTAAGTAGTTGAGTTAGTATCTATGTTAACCTTCATCTTGTCTGTTTGTAGTCCTGTGCAAGATGTTGCCGATTCCTGCAGAACTGGAGCTGCTACCAATGTCATTTTTGGGCTTGCTTTGGGCTACAAGTCTGTTATCATCCCAATTTTTGCCATTGCTGTCAGTATTTTTGTTAGTTTTAGCCTTGCTGCCATGTATGGCATTGCAGTTGCTGCTCTTGGCATGCTGAGCACCATTGCCACTGGTCTGGCCATTGATGCTTATGGTCCAATCAGTGACAATGCTGGAGGCATTGCAGAGATGGCTGGCATGAGTCACAGAATACGGGAGAGAACTGATGCATTGGATGCTGCTGGCAACACAACTGCAGCCATTGGAAAGGTATCATGCTTGTTATATATCCCTAGCTGCCCCGGTTTCTTTGTTTTCATGTTTCATGCTTTAGTAGTTCAAAGTTTTAGTTCCGTAAACAAAGGTCAAAACCAAAAATCTTGTTTGTATTGCCCTTGATAAATGAATTTCGGTCTTAATTTCAGTAGTTTTAGTGAGTAATCAGTAATGTTCCCTTTCGAGTGAAATGTAAACCAGAAATTAATTACAATAAATTGTTTCCGGAAGTGCTTGATCGGATTGATTGTAACAGTAGAGAAGCATTTTGTTTGTAGCTTTGATGCATTATAGATAACTTAATACTTACCAATTTTTGTAACAATAAAGACTGGAATTTTTTCTCTTATTCTTAGTTGATCTGGTAGGACTGATCATTTTCTCATTTAAGAAAACACTGAATCTTTTTGTCTGTTTTTTGGACTGTCTAGAAAACTGTAGCATTGGAGTCAAGTTCTTTTGTTTGTCCTGGAACATCTTAAGTAGTAATTTGCTTCATTCCACCATTTCGTCAGGGTTTTGCCATTGGCTCTGCTGCGCTGGTCTCTCTTGCTCTCTTTGGTGCCTTTGTAAGCCGTGCAGCAATCTCAACTGTCGATGTCCTGACACCAAAAGTCTTCATTGGGTTGCTTGTCGGTGCAATGCTTCCTTACTGGTTCTCAGCTATGACGATGAAAAGTGTCGGAAGTGCTGCTTTAAAGATGGTAGAGGAAGTTCGCAGGCAGTTCAACACTATTCCTGGTCTTATGGAGGGTACTGCAAAGCCCGACTATGCCACCTGTGTCAAGATCTCTACAGATGCTTCAATCAAGGAGATGATTCCTCCTGGCGCTCTGGTTATGCTTACTCCCCTCATTGTTGGAACTTTATTTGGTGTAGAAACTCTATCAGGGGTCCTTGCAGGCTCACTGGTCTCTGGAGTTCAGGTACGTTTGGAACTGCTTCTTTGCTTTTTCTGCAGCATTTTCAATACTTTGTATTCATCTAAGTGTTTCCTGCGTTCACCAGATTGCTATCTCTGCATCTAACACTGGTGGTGCATGGGATAATGCGAAGAAGTATATTGAGGTAAGATTTTTTATATTTACCTTTAACTAAAAGAATAATCTGTTTCATCTTATTTTATGCTTCTTATCTATTTCCCCAAGTTCCTTGTGAACTGGTGTGTGGTATCCATCTTGTAAATATACCTAAGAAAGAAGCAGTAAATTTGTTCGTATTATTTTTTCCTCCAAATTTATAACCTCCTCAATTAATTCATATATTCTGATGATCAGGCTGGGGCATCAGAGCATGCCAGGTCCCTTGGCCCTAAAGGATCAGACCCCCACAAAGCTGCTGTCATTGGTGACACCATCGGGGACCCACTGAAGGATACATCAGGCCCATCACTTAACATCCTCATCAAGCTCATGGCTGTGGAGTCACTCGTGTTTGCGCCGTTCTTTGCCACTCATGGAGGTCTTCTCTTCAAGCTCTTCTGAGGAGAGAGCAATTCCATGGGTACTTATGTTCTTTAGAAACAGCACCCACATTCAGTACATCATATGGCCATAGCTATCACCAGCCTATCCTACTCTGTTTTGGTTATTTATCTTTCTTGCTCGCCGATATCATACAAATACTTGGCCCTACTTTGTCTGGGTACTAGTTTCAGTTTGTAGTTTTTTGTAGGCACTTCCAGATGCTCTCTTGTGGGCATGTGGGTGGCAAATTTTCCTTTTATTTGATGGATGATGACGATCATGTTGAAGTTGTTGTCTATGGTAATTTTCCAAACAGCATATGATTCTCGGGGATTTGTTTCTCTTATGTGATGCACTATGTCATTTTGTTTGTTGGTGATGTCTGGGAATCATTTTCATTGTTCCCGTATATTAGTTTCGGTTCCAGTTGGAAAGGTATCAGAATTAGTATCAGTTCTTGTTCTATGCCGCATGTTTATACTTTTGTTTGAGTGAATCATCTTGGCTGCAGCTTTCCTGCGAAAAGGTTTACTGGCCCCATTTGCGGTGGGCCATATTTTATTTTCTTTGTCTACATTTTAATCCGTTTTACATCCAACAATTTTGTCCTTTATAATAAGCTTAGGTTGTAGGAGCCTTTGTAGAGGTGAAATCCTGCAGGATTAGGTTTGACTTGATTTACTTTCATACTCGAGTTTGAAAAAAAAAAAAACTCTCTGTTTTAATATTGACATTTTTTTATTAAATTTATTTTAAAAATAATATTTGAATTAATATGTATATCTATATACTTTGAAATATTAGAAAGTAGTGATCTAAAATATTATTTTTTACGTATATGAATCTCTAATATAAAATTTTGCATATATTATACTAATTGTGCAATAGATTCTAGTAATTAATACGAATTAGAAAATGAATCAGACGTTTGATATCCGATTCGTATCATGTTTCAAAAGAAAAAAGAAATGCAATTGTATCTGAGTCGTTTTCAACCCGCTGCGCTTGCATTTGTTTCAGGGAGTTATGATAAATATAATATCATGATAGAATACTCGTGTTGTGATACCAAGAGATGTCTACATACCCTTTGGTTATTGAACATTAGATTACATATAAAAAATCTGGGTTCCCTATCAATTGTACATCTATCTTATTAGTAAAAAGTTCATGGAATCGTGCATTCCTACAGTAGTCAACTGACCCTTTTTTTTTTGTTGAGAAAAGTACAAACTCTAATCTGCCCCAATCTGAAGCCAATTAAGCTGTAGATTGACTTATTAATTCGAATAGATTAGGTTTTGAATGTTACCTTGTTGCGGTGTTTGAGTTCTGACATGGGCGATACTCTTTGTCCTCGTGGAAGCTAATTAATGTATACTTCTTTTTTCTTCTTTGTTCTTTTCTTATAAATAAACTACTCCAGAGAAGCCAATCTTTAATAAAGCCTTGCTGGGTTAAACTCATTTGGATCTTTTGCGAGATTGTGTTATAGAGCTTGGAAGACTGCTTCTGACGAACATCAGATAACATTCCTGGTAGCAAACATCTGTGATGCATTTTCATCAGCAATAATAATTAACAACACTAGCCAATGGAGAGATATGGCAGGTTGTATTAAGCATTCCTAGGTTCGTTATTTGTCAAATTCTTGGGTAAATAACAAGAGAGCCTGCCTTAGTGAAGGATCAGTTTAAGGTGAAGGAATTACATTTATACATTCTTTTAGTCTCCCTGAGGTGGATAACTTTGGAAACTCTCTTTGTTCATCATATGATAAAAGCTTTCATCCTACCATGTTTCCTTCAGGGTTTCTTGTACACATGAAAAGTGAAAGTAAAACGTCCTATTTTGGGACCTCCATTGATGCAGATTAGGGCAGAAATAAGTGAGGTATTTCATACCAAACTCACCAGGGGAAAATTATACTGAAATGAGAATAGTAACCTGGCACAGGTCTTCACCCATAAGACCTATCCAGGCTAAATCCAATTTCTCTCCCTTATTTGCTTTTTCTGAAGATAATTTTCTTACTACTAAAATCTGCAGGGTAGAATTAAGGTTTAGAAGAATGACAATTTGAAGTAAAACACATGGAGTAAACAAGCTATACATTTCATAAAGACAGCTGGAGAAATAGAACATGTTAATCGTTGTCAGAATAAAGATTACAGCACCTCAAATGATAACATACACGTCGAATGAGATTTGGCAGCATACCTTAGTTAGAAACTCCTCAACCATTAAGTGTGAAAGGAAGAGAAAAGGGTTAAATTATGTGCTGGCAGCTTCCTACATCACCTCTGTGGTTGATCAGAACTCGAGGCTCCGGCAGGCAGTGGTGTGGACAAGCTGCTTGGTGACCCGTTCTCAGCTGGTGGAGGTACTCCCCATTTTCCCTCAGATTCTAATGGTTCCAACACATGGACACCACCATCTGTTAGACCCAACGCGAATTGGTTCGCCTCTGATGGATGTGCAGCGATCACGAGTGGATGGACCGTTGTGCTGGTACACCATACAGACAAAGTCAAATAATGCATTGACTACAGACTCACTCAAGGTAAATAAATTAAATTCAAATGCATCCTTGTGAACAAAGAACAGAAGAGTAGGCAGCACCAAAAGCCAACTTTCGAAGGTAGTTATTTAGGTTTAAACAGTATAGGGTGAGACATTTATCCTCCTGTATGATGGAAGCAATTAAGAGAGAAACAACCTAATTGAGACAATAAGTTCAATATATATGCAAGCAAAAGATAGCATGTATGCATGAAAGTATAATTTGAATCCTGACAGCTGCATAAACAGCAATATATACACGAAATGCAAAAATCAAGATAAAATTCTAGAGTATTTAACATATGAAGAACATTTCCAGTAAATATAGTTATAGAAACTTAAATCACCGGCCTAGGTAGATAGAAAATACAACCTAAATTCCATGCCACATTTGCAATGCTTCTACTGTGAGTAACAATTACTGAGTACTGCATTTAAAGACTATTAAGAATCCCCCAAAAGAGCAAGTGGGAAAGAAGCTAATTTCTTCTACCTTCATCTATATGAAGTTTCTGTTCGACAAAGTACCTGACATTGGGTGGAAGGTATGCAGCTGGAAGAATTCGACATCGCAGTTTCAGGTTTGAAGCACTAAATATGCACACAGTAGCATCTAGAAAACTAGCATATATTAGCTGACTGTCACATGAGAAGGTGGCGTGCGTGATGGGTGCAGCATTGTCACGGGGGACCCACTGGAGAACAATAAAATCATCAAATGATTAGCGAACATGCTCAAAATTCTAAATTTTCCAGAGGGAAAAACAAGTTTACCTGCTTCATGCACTCCAGCTTAGTAGTTTCATATATTGCAATCTGTGTCTCATGGACAGCAAGAAAGTGAACTTGATCCTGATGGAACTGGACTCGTGTATCTGAAACATTTGATGGGGTACGACCAGAAGGAATCTGCAAAAATCTACTCCTTTGCTTCTCCCATCCATCAGTGCCCCACACACAAATCTGCAGCAAGAAACAAATATATTTTGGATAGGAATCTAAGGATACTTAAAATAGTCTTGTAGTGTCAAATAGACATCCATAATCTGTACACAAACTGCATAGCAAGAGATGCAAAAGTTAATTGTTCAGGTGCCTGTTCATCGCAAGAAGGTTTATAGTCACCTGAGAATCAGCTCCCGAAGAGACCAGCACATTTGATACATTTGAGAAGGCAAGACCAGTAATTTTCTTTGAGTGCCCTCTAAGTTTGCTCTTAACCTGCAAAATGATGGCCAATTAAATTTCTTCCTGGTGTTTATTGCTTCTTTTGTCAAACAGCAAGTAAGACTTCTTAAATAGTGATATGATACCTCATCAACTCGGACATTATAGATTTGGATTGTAGAGTCATCCATTCCTATAGCAATTATATTGTTGTCTTGAGGATGGAATGCAAGAAATGTTGCTGCCGGTGGTGGAGGCATAAATGTTGTCATTGTCTGCAGTCATGAAGCATAACACTAAAATTGTTTATAATAGGCCTAAGATGTAATGAATCAAATACATGTTCATTAATAGTTCATGGCCTACCTTAAAGGTCATCATATTGAATAAAGAAATTTTCCCGCCTGAGGCAGACATGACGTAAGAATCATTCTTTGACAAAGCAAAGCAGGGAACTGCTTCTTCAGGATTAGCATCAGTTATATCATTAGTCATCAGAATGCCACTTGGTGGTTGCCATAATTGAGGAGTAACACTGGCAGTTGCCTATTGATGGAAAACAAAGAAGATTTTCTATGACTAGTACTCTAGTGTAGCAAAGAAAAGTTTGAATACGTATAAAGAGCAATCCACATAAAATCAGAAATATCTCAAATATTAAGGCAATAAAATCTTTCACCTTTCCACTAGAATTCCTTTCATTACGAGGCCACTTCCAAAGTAGATGAATGGCATTTGATGCTAAAGCCAAGATGGCAACACCAGAATTTGTATAAATCAATCTCGAGATCTGCAATTATAAGAGATTCTTTTTACTATTCCAATTTTCAAAATCAGTAGGAAATTCATAACCTTGAGGGCCACAGTGCTGCAAAGAGAAGGAACCAAAATACATCTTCAGTACACCTAATTGACTAAGTCAGTCACAGTGTAAAATGAGGAATCCTGTAGTCTTTTTTCACAATATCTTGTGCAATATATACAGAACGTTTTGAAGAAGAAAAAAACACAATACCTATTTTGTGCAGTTGTATATGACAAAGGAACTAATCAAAATCCAGAATATTTGGGAATAATATATATTGTTGGACCATTACCAGATAAATTTGAGTTAATTGGTTATTTGATATGATAGCAAAGCTAGAATTTTCAGCAGGTTAATCCCTATTTATATAACTATTTTGGTGTTCTATTACCATTTATCTATCAATGCTTAGTGCATATAGCTCGCACATGAGGGGGCATGTTAAAGAATTATATCTATTATTACCAAACAACTTTAAGCTTCCAGATTAACTAATTATATAATACGGAGAAACATGTCATATCTGATACCTTGATCATACAAGAGATATTAAGCACACCGCAAAAGATAACATGCAAAGGTAGTACATGATGATTTTGATCCACAATATACAGAATAATTTAGAAGCCCAAGAACTCTTAAATCTACATGGGCAGAAAGAGAAAAGTGAAAAAGATGTCCCTACTTTCATTATGAACCATCCTCTAGAAATGGAGTGAAAAAGAAAAAGAATTATTCAAAAGTCAGGTGCGAAACCTAAGCATCCTTTACTTTCACAACTGATCCAATTAAACATTGGCTTGAACATATCCATACTATACAAGTTATTTTTTAGATTGCAGATGGACCTTCTGACACTTGATTTAGCTTGAATATTTAATATATATAATCCTTCAAAAAAAATGACAAGAAGCAAAGACAGGAAGAGCAAGAAGCAAGAAGAGCTCAAGCAGGTTATCAGGTCAAAGGATTTGTGAAGTCATTTCACTCATTTGAAATTTGAAAGTATACCATACACAGTGAAAGGAGCACATGATAGACAATTTCTGGTGAACTTTCTGTCTCTCCATTTACATTTTCCTTTATGGCCATATTATTTCTTATATGCTTTTAAACCTGATGTAAAATCTAACTTCCTTTTGCAGCAAATTTTTTCTGCAAAGTGAAATGCTTGTTTGATATGAAAATTTCAAAGCTGCGTCCTTTCTAGCTCCTGGCATTTTGCGTAAGAAAATTTATTTATACCTAACAATTGTTAGTAGAGACTTCCCAACAATATAATTCATTGATATCTAATCTGAGATCTTGTATGAGTGGAAAAGAAAAAACACCAATAATATGAGTTGCATTACTGTACAGATTAACAAATCCATAATATATGCATGCATGGGATGAATGCTCGCAAAAAATCTGTACCTTGCTTGTCCTCAAATTATCTGCAAGCCTCAAAGATCTACACTGAATTGGTTCATTAATTTCAGTAAGCTTCCAAATCTTTGATTTATCCATTGATTCGTCAGTTATTCTAGGCTTTACATCCACCAAGTTTCTGCCATCCCCATTCTACCAAATTTGATCAAGTTAGTGCAATACTGGAGTATATGGAAATTCATGAACTTGGAAAATTAAATGATACAGAATTAATATTAGCATAAATAATAGAATGAAAAAAGATCCAAGATTAAAACAAACCATTCCAGCTATAGGCACTGGAGGAGCAACTCTATCTGTTATTCCTGAGCTTGTGGCAACAGCAGCAACCGATAATGGGTTCACTATAGGCTGTATCATATAGCAATTTGTGTTATTATTCTCATCAGAGTTCACAGATGATTTTACAGCTAAGATGGTTACCTTTGTAACTGTCTCTGAACCAGTCCTGGAAGCATCAAAAGAACGATTTTCAAATGTACGCAACAACCGAAGCCCATCAGTATTTGCCAAGATCTTGATCCCATTATCATGAGTAGAAACAGCCAACAATGTGCCCTCCTTGTTAAAGCGTATCCGTGGACTAGCCTAACAGAACAAGAAAACAATAATCAATGCAAAGAAGTTCTTGATATCTTTTTCTTGCATCCACACAAATTTATGCAGTGATCATTAAGTTCTATAAAAGACTTACTGGTAGGCCACCCTCAGCATCAATAGTTGTCAAAAGATTAGTGTTATCCATATCCCAAAACTTGATCAGGAATTCATCACCAGCAGCCAAAAATCTGTTCCTTGTAGTATCAAATTGGACAACGCCCAAGGATCGTTTTCGAAATCCTTGATATGTTCTCTTCACAGCTCCTTCACTTTCATTCCATTCCACGATGAATGATTCCCCTTCTTTGCTGGTCCCACAAGAGAAGAGCCTAGAACAAAGGAGTGGAAAGATAAGTCATTCATGAACTATAAACCAGAGGAGTGCCTAAATTAGGTTAAATGCAGAACCGCTATCTGAAAAAATAAACCTGGAACCATCTGCACTATAAGCCATTGTAGTACACCAGTGGCCAGGTGCATCATAATCCACTCTAGATCCCAAATTGTCATACAACCATGCCTTTATCTTTCCATCCAAAGCTGTTGAAAAAATGAACTGCACAATACAAGGGAAATGTTAACAGAAGATATAATATCAATAATCTGACACATACATAAATTTGGTTTAGCAGACCTTAGTATATGATCATTTATGCATCAGTTACCTGGATGTTCTCTTTGTAATGTGGGCAAACAGAGTAAACAGGTGCCTCATGACCTTCAAAGGTATACAGTTTGGTTCCATTAGTTGCATCCCACACCTAACAATATGAAATTGTCCATTAGTGATGCTTTAAGCATGCACAGATAAATACAAACATTCTTTAAGCATACATATAAAACATATACGGTAACAGGTACATTTCTGAGTGAATTGGGGTGCTACCACAGTTAAGAAACAAACCTTGATTGTCTTGTCATCTCCGCAGGTTATTATACATAGTTGCTTATTAGGATGGGCAAATGCAATGTCATTGACTCCACCAACATGAGCATCAATCTGCAAATCACATGCCAGAATCAATCAATTTACAGAAGGAGCTATCGCATAGAAGTAGAGAGAATCAAAGAAGAAAGAAGCGATATTGGTCACTGCTAAATCTCTTACCTCCAAGTGCTGCCTGATGTCATTGCCACCGTGATATGAGTAAACTTGTATAATATGCCTTGAATAGGCAACACCTACATGGCGAGGAGGTATTATGACACCTGATAAAATGTGCTATCTTAAAAAGGACTTCTGGCTTTTCTAAGCTTACCAAACAAGGAACCGTCAGGGCTCCATATTATGCGGTTAACTGATACAGCAGGATCCTTAACTAGAGCAGACTGAGTACATAGAAGACTATTTCAATTTATTGTGAACTACAAGAGAAAAGGTACGGCAACAGAAAACTATACTTCATTAGATTACATGTCATATTGGACAAACCTGGAGGGCCCCAGAACACTGTCCAAGTTCCCAAACTTTGAAGCTCCGTAAAACAAGTCTCTCTCTGGTACCAACATCCCACAGTCCAATTTCACCCACATTTGTACCAACTAATGCATAGCAGAAACACAAAGAATCATCTTGAAGAACCAATCATAAAAGAAAGTACTGAACTCACGAACCTCAAAATGGAATGAAGGGAGAGAATGAAAATTTGTGAGGAAAAACACACCAAGAAGAATAGTCTGATGAATTGGATGAAAATCCATGCTCATGGGAGTTGAGCCTTGACTCAATGTCCGTGCGACAGTTTTGGGCAAGTCATCTGGTGTGTGCATAATCTGACTATGACTCTGAGGATAGGTAACTGGCAATATGTTTACCGGTAGATTTACCTGGGTTAAGTATTGAATCATCAGGTACCATTCAGTGTAGGATAACAAACAAGCACCAAACCAGATGAGATAATCAATAACCAGAAGAATAAAATGGATGTTAACTTGAGCACAAACACCAGCATACCTCATCAGAAATCCCCATAGGCCTAGATCTTTTGGATACATGATCAGAATCTGCTGATGGGTAATCTACACCAGGATTGGTAGGTGTTCTAGGGTGCTTCAACATTGCAGCTACAAATAGCATTCAAAAGTTCAGATTAACTTACTCAAGAAGTTCGAATGAAATTAATCCATTAATAAAATTCAAAATATTATAGTGTCTTGCCATCTTCTATTTCTATCATCAAGTAAATTGAAATACCAGAATTTGTAGGACCGCCAAGCCCAATAGATCCACCAGAGACGCCTGGATGAGTGACAGGTGGAGGATTGGACATCCAACCAGCCAGGGGTGTGGGAACTGAAGCAGGTTGAGGCTGAAAAGGCTGACAACAACACCAAATCACATATTTGTGCTAAATTCAGCAAAAGATTGTAGCAAGCAGATAAAATCAGCTAAATTACCCCATGTGCACCCAATGGAGGAAAACCTCCTGCTTTAGTTATAGATCCAAGTAACGGATTATTTGCTGGTGATGGAGCACGTGCACCATTTGGTTGTCCACAAGAATGATCGACAAAAAGGGTTTTGATATCAGGATTTGGCCTGGGATTTTTGCAAAGTTGGTGCTGCCAGTTTAAGCTGCAAGATCATATATATCTCTATCAATTTTTGTAGGAGAAAATACAGTTAATTATACAATGAAACAAGCCTAAGAGATCCCTCTATGCATTGCTAAAGCACATGACTACAAAAGCTAAACTTCTGCATGCTGTAATGCACTAGAGAAGGTAACGCATGCTAGCAGCACATATATTCCCATACTCCTTTTGGTCTGTTCACCACGAAATCAATATATAACTACCACATAAATACGAAAGATTTAAGCGACTCTAATCTTATTTGCCAGTATTAATTTCTACTTAAATGCACTATATTTTTTTTTTCTAAAATAGTTAGTAAAACGCTTAATAATCCTATAAGGCTCTAAAGATTAATGCACACATGATGGATCATGCCTAGAGGCCATAATCTACAAATAACCAAAATATATTTTAGAAAACACTAGATGCTAGGACTTTGTAAACTTTAGTAAAGTGAGCAATTTCCCGAATAATATTTTCCATTATTTATGGAGAAAAATACTATCAACATTCCTGCCAAGTATCTTCTTGATATGGCGAACAATGCTACTGGAAAACCAAAAACATAAGGTCGCAGGCCAACTATTAGAAAATAAAGGTTACTCATTCGAAAGTGAAAATAATGATATTATACATATATTCTTCATGATGATCTCTAAAGGGAATACCAATGAAGATGCTCCAAGTATACTCACTACTTTGTATATTTTTTGTGGCTTCCACTTATCATTCCCTCACGAATCACATTGAAAAGTATACATTTAGTAGGTGACCATCTCTAACCAAACTGCCCCAACTGACTAACACATCAACTTGCAAATCCCAAAAAAACAAAGTAGAAGCGGAGAATTTCACAATCAAGACTTATTGGAAGCTAAAACAGACATTGTGAATATCAAGAATGGAAAATGACAATACTAGTAGAAGTTGACTACATTTAAAGATAATGTTTAACTAATTCTTACCTTTGGTTTATAAGAGTACGCAACCTAGAACTCTTTAGATTGGGAAACTGGAGTTTGTCACGGAATAGAGGGTTTGCTTCAATCAGCTTCTTGAGCTCAACAAGCATAATTGCTCTTGCTGACTTTGTATCACCATACTTGGAAAGCTGCTCATTTTCCCTGAAAAAGATTCAAAATGCGCATACTCAATCATTCATCTAGTGCAACAATAGCCAAGGACTGAGGATAGGAGAAGAATTATCTAATACCTAAAATTCTCTAAAGTCAATAGTTGTGTAATTTCCTTAAATAACTCCTCATTAAAAGATGCAAAGACCTTCAAATCCTTGACAAGGACTTCAACCGCCTTTGCTCGATCATGCCTACGTTAAAGAAGTTAAAATCAGCATGTAGCATATCAATGTAGAGAAACTGCAATGGACATCACAGAAAGAAGATTGACCACCGTATCATACTTATCCAATGCCTCGAGATACTTCTGCTTCCGAATCTCAAAGAAGATCTTCATTGAGTACCGATTATCATCTACCTTGGTGAAGCCAGAAAGATACCGCTCCACCTCATCCCAGTTCCCATTCTGCACCTCATCCTCGAAGTACTTCATATTAAAATAAAAACCCGATTCTTGCTCAAGCCTGCAAATAAAGACACAAACAAAAGTAGTAACAAAAAATAGAGAAAAAGCACAATAGAAAAAAGCCAAAGATGGAATTTTTGATAATAGAGGCGTACTTGTGAACAGTCTCCTTGAACTTCTCCTCATCGAGAAACTGTAGGATCAGGAAAACCAGTTCCCTACTAAGTGACGACATCGTCGCCTCCTATCCCACGTCAAAAACCTAAATTTCGAACAAAACCCTAACAAGTAAATAGAGCTCTTAAAAGAATTCGAGAATTTAAGCAAAAGAATCAACCATTTTTCACCATACAATAATTAAATATCCAATTTGTGCAGCGGTCCTTCTCACCCGCATATCAAACCGAACCGAAACTACAAGAGACAAAGAAACCTACTTCTAACACCCTAAAAAAACCCCTTCTCTGCTTCACAACCTAGATCTAGCTCATATACCGGAACCAACGCCAAAATCTAGGGTTTAGGAGGATCAATGAACCAAGAAATCCTTCAAACCCGACGAGGGGAAGGATGGACGGCTCGTAAAAAAGGCGAGAATTTTTTTTTTTTTAAAAGAAGGAAATTTCCGCAGGTTTCAAAATAACAAGAAAAAAATTGAAGAAACGGGGGAAAAATCGAAGGTTTACCTCCTGCTCAGGAATAGATCGATCCAAAAGAAGACTACAGCGAGCTGCGAAGACTAATTAGTGGAGCAAATAATAGCAAGAAAAAGGAGAGAAAAGAAGAGAAATATCCCATCGGCGATGCAGCGTTGTCGGCTTTATAGGGCGGGGAGAGAGTCGTGAATGTCAATACGGCCATGAACCTATCGATGATAAGTCAGTTCACTTATCAGCAAATGAATGATAAGCCAATTTAAGTTGATAAGAGCGCCAAAAGAACGACCACGTCAGCGCGGAAATGTTAGATCGATCGCATGGCCGCGAAATACGCGAATCGCACCGGCATTAATGGATAAAGACGAGGACTAGAGGAAGTAATCTTAATTTTTTTTTTTGGGGGGGTGGGGTGGGGTGGGGGTAAAAATAATAACGGAGAATGCCACTGGTTCTGGACTTGGGGAGCGGGTCAGAATCACGTGAACCGCACAAGTCTCGCTTCATGGAGTGCACACCCTCGAGGAGTGGGTCCCACGTCAAAATAAGGACCAGGCCTTTTAAGAAGACTTCGAGCAGCGAGATGAGATGACAAAAAAGCGCGAGATTATTACCTTTATGACTAGGTAGGTACCTACTCGAGACGAGAGACGCTTTGTTTCTCGTCAAAGACTTTTTATATATCAACCTAATCGGCATATTTAAAGATACTTCTCTTGTATGTTATCGTTGCACGACTCAGGCCAGAGTTATTGTCCTCCTCTTCCCAGAAGAGCATTTTCAAAGTATGCGTCTCAATTATAGAAAATTATTATTATTATTTATAAAAAAAAATACAACTAACTTATTTTAAATTAGGTAAAACGTGGAACTGTAGTTTCTGGAGCATCACGTGACTCGCACTTGGTTCTTTTCTTCCAGGTAATTTCAGATCCACATGTTACTTCTAGAAACAGATACGTATAAATTCGTTTATTATAAATGTAAAAAAATAAAATAAAATGATATATCTCTTCTCGTCTCGCTAATCCGTTTTATTATGATGCCCTGGGAAATATCGAGCATACCATACCTTCTCGTCTCGTATCGTCTTCTCGGCGAGGAGCAGTTGAAACCGTGTGAGAATCACTAAGCGGGTCCCACGGGGGACACGAGAAATATTCAAAGAGCTTCTTGAGGCGAGATTTATAACGCTTGAAGATATAAACCAAGCAAATTGTCATCTGCTCCGAGTTTTTTAATTGATTGATAATGAATGATAGGGTTTCCCTTGTGCCGCGAAGTTGATGGTACGAGATGACGGGACTTCCTTTTTCTCGGTACTTCCTTTATCCGGGTTGTAAAGTATTGAGTAGATAGTGGATATCGTTGATCGTCTCACCTAACTTTTATATACTTTCCAAGTCGTCCAAGTCGTTGGACTTCAATAGAATTATTTCTTGGCATAAATAAGCTAATTCCTCGAACTCTTTATTTCTTGGCATAAACAAGCAAATGGTCCAACTTATCCAGATGCACACACGTGTCAAATGGCCTCAAGGATCAGGGCTCTGGGTCGACTGTTTGAACCAGAGTCTTGATCAAAGCTGATCCATGCCTGACACTTTTCATATAATAGATGATGAGCCCGAGGGTGGCGCGATAAATAGTTGAAAAAAAATAAGGGGGCTAATTATTCTGAGCCCCCAGCTAGAGCCTTAAGAAGCGTAGAAAGTAGAAACCCGTGGGTTGAATGGAAAACAAAGCCCAGCTTGACGCCTATTGGCTATTGGCTATTGGCTATTGGCTATTGGCTATTGGCCGGCCTCTTTATTAATTAAACTTTTAGCACGAGAGGGGTAGTGAGAGCCAGAGCAGTGAGCAGGAGGAGTACCACACATGTGAGGGCGTTAAAAGGCACGGTACCCCGCCCAAATCCGCGATAACTCTCTCCGCTAACCACCGTTGTCCCAGCTCTCCGAGAGCTCTCGCTAATGGAGGCCGGCGGCCTTCTGCGAGTCAAACCCTTCTCCTCTTTACCTCTCACCCCGTATTTCCATCGCCGCCTCACGCCGCTCCCGTGCTCGTTTGCCGTTAAAGGCTTCTCCTCCTCATCTCCTGCGCCTCCCTCAGCTTCGTCTCGGGTATCCTCTCTCTCTCTATCTCTCTCTAGTCTTATCCTTTCTTTTGGGGGGTAATTTCTGTGCGTTTTGGGGGCGAAGGGAATGTATAGAGGCCCGAAACCTCGTCGGGATTTGGTGGAAGAATGGGTCTCGGGGAACGATGGTTTGGTTCGGAGCTTGCCAATCTTTGCGGGCGGCGTTTCCCTCCTTGCTGTTCTTGTTAACCGTGCCTTCTCGGGAATCGCTCCCGTTGCGGATGCTTCAAGGTATATCTTCCCTTTCTATAACCACTTTTTTTGTGATCAATTGCAAATTTTTAGATGTAGAGTTGTTGTAATTTTAGTTGGGGGAACAGAGTTTAATAAAAACCATAAAAATTATCATCTTATTCTTTGAACAGGTTAATACGAAACTGTTGCATTTAAGAGGATGGCTCATGGCCTCTTTTGTTCATACCAAATTACGTTTAAATTGAAAAAGTTCAGAGGAAGCAAATATATTGTTATGTTCTTCTACTCATCTATTCTTTGTTTTTTCTGCTAGAATTGTACAGCATATATTGATGATTCTACTTCTTAGCTTGTTGTTACAATAAAATAGGTTTCATCATTTCTGAATATTGGTGTAGTATGATTTGGCATTTCCACTAATTTGTGGACATTTTTTCTCTTTGAAAAAGTTCACAGTCGAGGGCAGATATATTAACTCTTTCTTTGGCTGTAACTGATCTTCTCACTGGCCTTGTATGGCTGTCAATCCGACCAAAACTTATTTCGCCGGTAAGAAACTTGGTGTATATTAGACTCCTTTTTCTTTTGACTTAGTTCATTCTCCATGCATACAGTTTCCAGAATTTTCTTGACTTTCTTCCTGGACTTGATATCAGGTGGTTCCTCATGGTGTTGAATGTGAACGGATAAAATCTGGTATTGCACATCATGCAGTTATTGAGTTGATGTGGTATTACTTATTTTCTAGCAACATTGGAAGTAGTTTTCTACTATTCTATCAGTATTGAATAAGAATATGTTAACTATTTTTTGTGTAGTTTTTAGCATTCATCATGTAATCATGTAAGTTGGTTACATATTCAAAAGAAGCTGCTCTTGATTTAGCTTTTGGAAAAAAAAATTAGTGTTTGAGGTTGTCTAATACTTGAACTTTGTCAAGTAGGTTTGGCATGAGTTATGGTTGTCCCTCATGCCATGCGGCACGGAAAAAAATGTACATTGCCGATAACTTGCTTGCATGAATACTGTGGGTATCTATTCATGGTTCCTTTGCTTTGCAGTAAATATTTCTTTCTTGGCAATAGAGCTTTAATATCTAAACCTAATCAAGCCAAACAATTTGTTCCACTATCTGTAGATGCTAGTATCAATTGACTATCATTTTTTGGTGGATTACATCATTAGTAGATGTCAGTGATTTTGATATAAAATCATTTATCCTAGTAAGATATGAATATTTCATTATAGTGGGCTGATAATTACAATTACTCCCTAAGTATGAACAGAACTCTCCACAAACTTAGGCCTTTCCATTTATACTTTATTAGTTGAAATCAGGTTGATCAGTTTGCAGCTGTAGCTTGCTATGCTATTCAGTTATTCCATGATCATTTCATAGTTCTTACTGTCTGTTACTATCAAGAAGTTTCTTTAAACAGATTACTATTAGATATGCATATTATTTTACAAAGAATTTTCCATTATCAGTGCTTGATTGGACAAAAGAATTTCCATTATCAGTGGTTGATTTCCGTTCCAGTATTTTCTGACTTCTATATCCTTTTGAGAAGCATTGAGTTTTCTTGCCTAATTATTTTATTTGTGATCAGGGCATGGAAATCTCTTTCAGCTGCGACTTGTTGTAAATCTTTAGTTGTCATGCATGGAGGTGACTGCCTTCTCCAAATTGGGATTGCAGCTGAGTCTCCTAAAGAAGACGGTGAGGCAGTAGATGTGGATGCACATAAATTGATCCAAGGATCACTTTACAAAAGTGTCATGGAAGCTGGAAAGCGTATGTGTCCTACTCATAGTTTCACATCCATCTTTCTGGTAGTTTCTTGAACCTTTGTGTAATCCAGCATATACAATATTCCTTCTTCCAGAAAGCTACTTAGCAAATCTTTCTCTTTATCCTGGAAGATCTGAGCTACCTTTTCTACCTACTAACACACAGGTGCCATTTTTCACTCTTCTCCAGAAACTGTTAGTTACATTCCCCAAATATATTTAATTTTCTTTTCAACTACTAATGCAAAAAAAAAACTGTGATGCTTCTTAATTTCCAAACCATATTGTAGAATGACAAGTGATTGTATAAGGCATAGATTAGGGCTATCTTCTCGTGGCCATGTTTGGAATTCATAATTGGGAATGGCTAAGAACATAATAGCACTTGATGTTATAGGTCTCCTTTGATTTGTGGATAATATATTACAAGAATAATTTTATGTGCACATCTTAAATGCAAATGAAGTACCTCTGTAATTTTATTCACATTTTGTTTAGTTATAAAACATGGATAAAACTGTACCAATTATCTCGAATAAGTTTATGTAAGAATGTGTGTTTAATTACTGAACTGTAAATAAGTATGGTTAGAAAGATCATTTTAAAATGAAAAGACTAAAATGTCCTCATAAAGATAGTGTGAAGTTAAATTAGAGAATTAAGATCAATAATTACAACTTGCTATGCAAAGATGATTGTTTTGCTAGTCATTTTTAATAGGTCACAAGTATTTTAAGCCAAAACTAATGGTTGATTGCAAAATTGAGCCTTTTGAAGAAAATGAGAGCATGAAAAGGAGAAATGCAAGTCGACTAGAATTTTTGCATGTTAGTGGAAGAAGGGAAAGCATAAAAGGGTTAGGTACATAGAGGAGGATATTTTGGTCATTTTTGTTAATAGAATCTTGTTTAGAAATCATGCATTATTTATCGTACTCTTTTATCTATGCATTATTGAGCCAAAACTTATTATATAACTTATCTTATGCAATGTTTGACTAAAATGTATATAAGTGAGTGTTAGTTTGTAAAATGTATTTAAGATCTTATTCATGAGTAAGTAACTCTGCACGAACTAAAAAATACATAGTTACACCAAATAGTTGCATGGAGGAAAATTTCCATTGCCAACACAAGATAGTTGGGATTAAAGTTCTTAATTTTTATTGTTTAGGAGCTTCTGCCATAGATCATAAGCTAAAGTGCAGGTTTCTATCTAAAATATCACTTGTAAAGGTTGCACACTTGCATTATAGAAAAATTTGGGTTCAAAGTTCAAACCTTTCAAGTATGTCTCTAGCTCAACATGTGCATGTTTCGTGATGCACAGATGCACAATCAAAACTCAAAAGACATTTATGTTCTTTGTACAATGACAACAGAACAGTCATAGCTTATAGCGAATGGTCCTATACATCTTTCCATTATTGTCCCTAAGAAAGGATATACTCTGTACCTCAGTACTCAAAATGTTTCTCATTCTCCATTGCTGTTCAGCTGATGAACATTTTTTATTTCCAGGCTCTTATCTTACAACCAGTCGGGGACAGAGGAATTGCTATTGTAGGTGGTGACACTGTAAGGGGCTTCACCAATCTTGATCAGGCAAGTCTATTATTTGGAGAATGAGATTTCCATATCAACTATTTGCTTTCAAAATTATTTGACCATGTTAACTTGTCAATTAATTGTATTCTGATGATCTCCAACTTTCCCATCATTTTTCTGCTATTACTCCCCTTGCAAAATGGCATGCAAGATCAAAATGTCTTACAAAGTCATCCTTTCTTGCAGGCATGGATTAATTCGATTGCAGAGAAGTTGGACGCTACATTGTCAAAGTCTTAGACCCTGAAATTTCTGCCTTTGATGTTTGACCATGTTCATTTTAATCTCACTTATTTGTTGTACATATGGAAATGACCAGATCCCTACATGAACGGAAAATTCTGCGACATATGATTTTGTTTTTTCATTTCAAGAATTTTAGCTGAATGACTAATACAGACAACTGCATATACATATATGTACATACGAGTCAGCTGATAAATGCTCTTAATATTATTATTTTTTTCTCTGATTAATCATAACACAGGTGATTTATTCAATCAAGATCTAGTTTAAAAGTCTTAAGAAACCACATTAGAAGGCACAGTGATATCCAGCATATTTACAACTGATTGGTGCTCTTATGACGCAATTTACTATATGCCAAGCTTAGGAAAGCTATGAAGCATTGGTGGTTGACTCCAGCAGGGACAGGTACTCCGCTATGGCCTCTCCTTCGTTCGCAACCTCAATGTCATAGTCAGCTAACGGATCCCCAGTCAGTTCGTTTGCAAGCTCATTTTCCATTACCTTGTCTCTCCCATCATTAGAGTGCTCTTCTCCATCCATATGATCATCTTCCAGACTATTTGCTGCAGCGCCTGATGAGCCTGCTTGATCATGTGTTGGTGGATTACTACCAGCTTGCTGGTCATTGTTACCTGTAGCTGTTCCACCAAGCACTCTCAGCAAATCCTTTTTCGTATGCACATTGTTCAGAGCATCCATCACTAGGAATGAGACGAAATTAAGATCAGACTGAGGAATAATTCCAATAAACTATGTGGTCAATTATGTTACAATAACATAACTCAAGTAAAGATTGTGGGAGAGTTGATCGTTTGATTATTTTAACGAGTCAGAGGTTCAGTACCTGCTGCTCTTTCGTAGCCCATGGATATGATTTCCTCAATATCTCCAGCTGTTAGACTTGACCCTGCTGCTATTCTCTTCCTCCTTGACTCAATTTGGCTCTGGATATGAAATAACATTGATTGGTTGATGATCACTCGATATGAGGAATAAAGAGGAGATTAGGAATAGAGATCAAGTACTTGTAAAGCACAATTCTTCTCAGGATCTGTTAGAAGATCCAGTGCTTTTTGTGTGTCATTTTCATTTATCCGGAGAGCCTCTGCAGCAAGGTATTTTTCGAACCTGAAGAACTCGAGAAGATATGGATTACCAGTTAGACGAGCTGAAGTTTCAGTATTAATCTAAAGAAAAGTTCTTTCAAAATTGAATATTAATCAGTCTGCCCTTTAAATATATAATACCCACAATACTTGAGTAACAGGACTCATCAAAATGAAAAACATATAGAGAAGCTAGTCATTGAGAGGATAAGGAGCGGAAGTAAAAAATAAAAAGGTTGTGAAGCATTTAGTTGAAAAGCTAAGGATCAGAAAGAAAAATCAAATTCTTATAGCAAATGAACGAACACCTTGTGACTGAGAAGTTACCAAGATATGTGTTATGCATTTATATGTTACAGCTCAAGCCTATTTATATCCTACCATATTTGTCTCAAAGTTTTCTGTACTACCTCAGAATTATGTTGTCTTCTTGTGTATCTATATTGTATGCTTCAGTAACAATAAATATGACTGCAAAAGATAATGTAAAATTATTCCTCAAAGGAAAATAAAGAATATTTTAGACTAAAGAGCGTATATAATGTGAAAGAAGTAGGAAAACATGTCTGAAGAAGCAGTATTTCCACAATACATAGTAGAGCTTCACAAGATTAGTAGGTAGTCCACTTAAACATTTGATTAAACTTGGGTGCAGCTTAAAGGAACTCACAAGGCAATAGATCCTTACCCAATAGAAACCAACTCCTGCAACCTTTGCAGATCAACAGCCTTGTTTTTAGAAGTTCTTCCATATTTCTTCTGTTCCCTGCAAGCTCCTAAAGTCAATCATGATACTAAAAAAGAATAAATAAACATTCTATGCCCTGGAAGTAGAATTTCACATTATTTCTTTCTGTCTCTTAATGTTCTCCTCTTTTCTTCGAGCTTTTTTAGCTCGTTCTTCCACCAGGAAATCAACTGCTGACTGAATATCTTGGCATGTCATTCTTAGTGCCCTTTTTGCTGCCCTTTCTTTGTAGCCCATGCCCATCAACAGTGACAAAGCTTCATCTGGCACTTGAAGCTAAGGAAAAAGACATGCAAAATAAGAGAGAATCAGTAGAAAGATCATAGCAATCATTTCACTGTCTACTTGTAATAGATATTCCGAACACTTTCTGGTAGTTATCTTCCTTGAACAATAGCAGAAGCACATATCACATGATTCATTAGACCCAAGATGGATTTTGGTTAAATATATATAACTCTGTTGTTTCTTTAATCCGAGATAAAAGACTGGTGACAAATTTCCCAAAAAAGAAATGTAAGATAAAAGTCGATGTAGATCATCTTATTACAAAATAAAAAACAAATAACATTAGACAGACCTGCATGTATTTAGCTTGCGCAGAACTCAGAGATTTACGAGCCTCTTCAAAATTGCCACTGTGATAAGCTACCACCCCTTCCAAGAGGTCCAGTCTCAAATATCTGTTTTACCAGGTCATAAATGAGGCATGTCATGATGAGAGAAATCCCGAATGCGTTCAAAATGAAAACTCTCATTCTTTGTATATAAAAGTGAAAAGTCTCTAAAATAAAATCTCACATGGCAAGTTCTGAATGACGACCATCTTGGAGGAGTCGAAACCTAGTGGAATCTTTACCGTGAGAGAGTTCAAACCCTTTTCTAGCCTTCACCAGGCGTCTTCCCGCAAGTGATAAACATGAAATGTCCCGAAGCATGAAGTAACACCACACAATATCTAGTTGAAGTATTGGTACATTATCAATCATCTGGAGGCAAGCAACAAAAACAGCTAAGACAGGGATGCTATCAAAATATTGCAAAAACTTGATGCAAAATGATTTTCTAGATCACCTCAATAAACTTGGGGTCACAAAGAGAAAAGGCCTCCTGCAAATAGGAAGATTAGATAACTATTCTACATATAAAAATTCCAACCATAGACTGCTGGGGAAGTTTACAAAATAAGAGACTTTCCCCTCAACATTCTCATAACAACTACAAGAATGTACCACGGACATTTTAGCGGCACTCTATAGCAAAAAAGATAAAAGGAAGGAAATAAACCTCTGCCATGGTCAAGACATCCAATGCGTCTTTGTAATTTTGCCTATTCATAAGACTTCTAGAATTTGTATGGAGCATCAGACCCATCATCACTGCCCTAGAATTATTAATTGAATTAATTTCATTAGTGCATAAGATAATCATCTGAAACTATAAGCTAGTTATTCAACACCAGATGCAATCAAATACCACCTTTTATCAGACTCAGATCCAAATGACACTGCCTGACCACTTTGATCCTCGAGCTCTATGTTGTAATCTTCAAGGGGAACTGAACCATCTGAATGCCTCTGAGACAAAGCCTTGGCAGCCTCCCTGCATAACAATAATGATTTAAGCCACAAAGATCTCCAAAGCACAGATGTAGAAGAAAAGGAAGGACAATCACCCAAAGAAGAACCGACTAAGATATTGATAATCTGATAATGCAATATTTGTAATACACCGTGATGGATAAGAGAGAAAGCATTGAGGCTTTAAAGTGTGAACTTTGAAGTCCTGATTGAATATAATGTCTAACCCTCATTTTCGTTGTGATTCTCTAGTATAAGGACAAAATAAATTGCTAATAAATAGTGCTCAGCCAGCAGTACTTCAATAAAATATTAAGAACTACAGTACTATTTAGAAGTTACACAAAATGAAAAACAACAAAGGCTGCTGCATTTACAGCTTGTAGACATATTTGTTAGGGCAAAATGCAAATGAGCAAGTTTGCAAGCTGATTGACATGAATAATTCATATAAACTAAAATTAATCCATGAATGTTCTATTTTTTCGCAAATGCCAACCCAACTGCACGCAAACAGTGTGCAAGCTGATAAGCGCGACAAATTCAGATAGTATATGTACCAGATAATCAAACTATGCTATCCCATAACCTCAAATTCAAGCATCTCCAAGTTCCGTCACCCAAACTATGCTATCCAAGAACGTAAACCCACATCAAAAATTGCATCCACAGACGAAACAACACAGGAATTACCCGCAAGTCCTCACTTTTAACAGGACGAACAAAATTGATCGAGAAACAACAAGTAGAGCGGAATCTTACCGGATTCTGGCCAGCTTGTTTGAGCGCTCGGCCTCGGCGGCCTCTTTCGCATTGACTTCCGCGGCCTCGGCATCCAGAGCCTTTCCCCGGTCGGCGGAGACGCACGTGGCGAGCATCTTGGCGTTGTTCTTGATCCCCAACTGGAGGAGAGAAGCCGCCCCATCGCCGTCCATTAGAAGCTTCCCCGCACAGATGAGATTGATGCAACTGGGATCGTCGCCGCCCTTTCGCTGCGCCACCTCGGCCCGTAGCATCGGAACCGTCCACGTGTCCAACCGGACCTCCAGGATTCCCGACCACGCTCCGCCAATCTTTAGCCTCGCCGCCGGTGCCGCTGATCCGTCGGCCTCCATCGGAGTTCGAGGTTTTTGAGACTAGATGAGAAAGATGGAAGAGACGAGAAGTGAGAGTGTTCGTTTTGGAGACGAAGCAATTGACCAAGTGCAATTTAAAGTGGGACGGAAGTTTCTTCTTTTTTTCTCTTTTGGTCCTTGGTTATTAAGTTTCGATGTGGGTGGATATCTGGTCGCAAGACGTCAATTCGTCAAATGGGTTGAGTACAATGCAAGATCCGAATCCGGCATGGGTGGGATAATAATATTGGTTCAGCTGGTTCTGTGTCCGGGAAAGCATCGATATGGCTCACAAATTTTCTTTACAAATGTGAAACAGTACTTCAATCTAGTAGTATGTAGATTCTTAAAATTTCTAACTCTCCTATCTCATTTTGTTGTAATTTGTTCACTGCTTTCGTCTTCTACAATTCATATTCCACTATTAAATACGAATTCGGACAGGTATTAAAATATCGATTCATCCGTAAATATATAAGAAATTAATATTAAGTATATATAATTTTTAATATATTCAGATTAGCTCATTATTTAAATTTATCCAAATTATGTCTCTATTTATATGTTACTTATTTAAGGTTCAACAGGTATCTAATTTGGTTCGATTTTATATTTATACCTATCCGTATCTAATTTATATTTATACCTATTTAATTCGAATATAAATTTATATTTTGATATCCATCTGATACCTGTAATTCACCTCTTCCTGCAGCACAGTCGAAAATAATATGTTAAGTATTCCAAACTCCAAAGAATCTGCCAAATACATCCTTATATTTGGTTGAGAAATCATAACAAAAACTAAACAAATACTAGCAGAATATCAACAAAGGTTTTCTGTTGCCCAAGAGGCTCAAAAAAGGAAAAGAAAATATATACATAACAATTCTAATGGAGCTTTGAGGGCCTATATCATATTTACATAACCATCAAAGTGCTCACGGTGTCCATCGTAATGGTTAACGGCTTTCACAGTTGTTTCCTCCCTACATGCAGTAATGAGAACATTACCTGCAACAAAATACATCAGAACTTTTCAGATAATATGAGTATATTCATGATATTATAGTGGAAACAAGATTTTTTAACTTTTGCATACCTTTATTAAGAAATAGAGCCAATGTCAATCCCATTCTGCTGCAACATATGGATGAAGATTAGTATCCAATTAGTATCTGCTATGAGAAGTCCAACTATATAGGCATTTGTGGGAGAGAACGGCTCCTTTTGCAATTAAACCAGCAGGAGAGAAGCCCCGCTATGCCTGCTGCTGTTGGCTGGCGAATATCGCTTTCTCGCTTTTGTAGAGCTCTTAGGAATTCATCTGAGCTTAAATTCCCATCAGAGTTTGCATCAAATACGTGAAAAACGACATCGACTATGTTGTCAGTAACAGAGACACCACAAACCTATCACACACACACAAAGAAAAGGGAAGTTAATATAGAACAAGGCAGTGGCATACAAAGCTATGAGAACAATAAGCGCATTATAATAGGTTAATAGAAGCACAAAATTCTGATTATTTCGTACCAACTTCATGCACATCCTTCATTGGTACTTGAGCTTACAAGTTACAAGTTATCTTTAAGTTAATGGAGCTGATACAACAAGCAGTGTGGCTGGATTTCAAATTTGATGCTCAATAGCGAAAAGATGCATAAGATGATCAATAAAATGGTCGTTAGATGCTTAAGATGAAATTCTAACACCAGAAAAAAATGACCAACTGTCAAGAATTAGAGTTTGGACTAGTACAGATATCTCAAGACACAAGAATATAATTCAGGAAATATAAGACAAATATATCTTACATGCAATGCCGCACGTTTAAAATCCTTCTTCCTCAACAAACCGTTTACTTTCCCATAACCAAAGATAGCTGTTGCCAATGGTTCTAATCTTCTACGCAATTCAGCAAAAGCCTTAAACTCCTGAATTCCAACATAACGAAAGATATATAAGAGAAGTCTACAAGGCTGATGACATTGAAGCACGCAGGAAGAATCAGACCTCAAAAGTAATGGACATATCCCTGAGATGTGGCTTATTGTTCAGATCATCAACTCTGTCAAGCAACTTGTTTATATGGTTTATGTCAGCAGAAGCAACCATGGACAATGCAAAATCCTTGGCAGAAATAGTTCCTCTTGAATAAAAGTCATAATGAGCAAACTCCAGGCGCACAATCTGATATGGAAAAGAGCAAGACAAATGTAAGTTTTGATACTTTGTAGTTTGTAAGGTGAAAAGGAACCCCAGTCAATACTATACACTTGGAATTGGAAAACATGCATATCTACCGCTGTAAAAACAGTATTCATATATTCAAATAAAAAGCATACTTAAGTACAATTTTTTGTTTATTCTTCATGAAAATTAGAAATTTAGTGCCTCAGGAAACTTTGCATTGGCTCATACTGATCAAAATTCCAAGATTCACGCACAAGTGTAGCAATGGGGCTTCCAAGCTATAAAGCATGAACAATTCCATTTTCTATGGCCTTCTTTGGTTTGAGGCTAAGCCCCGTAACTTGATTAGTTAGTCTCATTTTTTAGTTTTGATTATTTTATGAGTAAACTTGATTAGATATTTAAAAAAAAAAGTGTTTAGTTACTGAACCAGTTTAAGGATTCCAAAACTAGTTCTAAGGGAGTCTCCAAACTCAAAGCAAACAAGGCCTAGGTATTCCTTTATCGGATGCTCAATACTTGTCAAATACTTGTAGATAGCAAATACTTCCTTTGTATCAGATTTTTTATAATAAGTTCAATTTCGCGGCTAAAATACCAATTAGGTGCTATCAAGAGTCCTACAAGAAGCGTAGTGGAAGAAGATTAGTACTTTCCATTTTACGCTAGGTCTGCACTATAATAAATATTTCTAATCATTTGTGTTATTTTATGGGGAGGACAATTGATATATTTGAAAGGAGGCCCAAATTAGATTTTTATGCGAAATGGCAGCTATTTGGCCTGCATCTTAGTAAGAGGTTAACTGAAGGACAAATCCAGGCCATGACAGACAAGTTGATGTTTGAATAAACATCACCGGATAACTAAGAGTCATAAGATTTACCATTAGCATACTAATACCTCGCGCCAAGGCTGACTACCCTAAGAACTTGCCTAGCAGGCAAATATCTTATGAAATATTCATACAAGATATGTTATGTTAACAAGTACTGTTGCACATGGATCAAACACGAGCAGGCTTAGGTTAGTTTAAAAGCTTGGTACTCTTATAGATGAACAGAGGCAGCTCATTTAATCCGCGTCAAAGTTTGACTTGCTTGGCCACAACTCAATTTCTAGAATGCTCAAAGAACCAAGTCATTAAGATTTAACAAAACTCATATGAGTGAAGATGGCAAATGTCATCAACTAATAAAATACATCCCATTGTCAAAGATATTTTATAAACAATAGATGAGTACAATCCACTACTATGACGGATGAACTATACTTGCAGAAATATGTAAGAAAAATATCATCTCACTAGCACCTTGCTAGTTTGAAACCCTTTTTCTCAATATTGAGATAAACAGCAGAACCATTCCCCTAACAATGATGTTCATTGGAACACCTTCCTAATAGATAAGACAACTGAATTACTAGAGAATATCATAGTGAACAAGAGTCCCACTTAATGCCTAAATCACTGATAAAATGAAGAATCCTCGTAGATAAGTTTTATTCAGAAATGATTATGGAAGTCTAAGTCTGCTCTATTTCATCTTGATGGAAAAGTGATGAACTAACAAATAAGGGATAAGTTGATGGGGAAATTTAAAAAGAAACTGCAATAACCAAATAACTGAGGAAATGAATCACCTCATCATGCAAGTCCCTCAAAAATTTAACAAATTTATCATATTGAAGGCATCCATTTCCATCCTTGCCAAAGAAGTATTCAAGCAGACCACCATTTTCCACAGACTGGTCAACTTTTAGACCAATACGTAAGCCATCTCTGTGGCAGGCCCCTTGTCTATTATAAGAACGCATCAGTGCCATCACTTTCTTAAATTCTTCTTTTTCTATCTCTCTGGAAAAGAAAAGGACCAATCAATACAACTGTACTAGTGAGAGTTAAGATGACTAGAATGTGTTCATACCCTTCTTAATACCATCAATTAACAAATGAGACGATTGAATATGCTCATAAGAGCAGGTCTTTGTCTGGACAACAAGAGAACTTAACTGCACGTGAATTTTCACAAGTAAACAAAACAAAGTACAACTTCGACCTCAATAACAAGTTTACATAAATAAATAACTCCTAATGAAGAAATCACGGCAGACACTTAAACAAACATTAACATAAGCAGTAAAAGACTATAATGATTCTTAAGAGAAACATTTGAGCTTTAGTACAGGCAAGGTGTTTGGAATGCAACGTCAGACGGCAGAAAGTAAAAGGTAAACAAATGTAACCTGAAGAACCTGCATGTGCTCATGACACTCTATATTCAGAATATCATATAGAAAGGGAAAGAAGTCTCAGGAGGAACTCTGTACCCTATTACTTTATCCTTTTACGCACATAAGCTTGAAACAGAAAATTTTATATTGAAATGGTGCTGCGGTTGTCTATGACAGCTTTGTGAATAGATCAATCTGACTCTACTGCAAAAAATGGCTAACTTTGGTATCCTAGGATATGATATTAAACTCTAATTAGGCCTTTAGTAAGTTTCACATTTAAAACAGTAAGACATGATGGTTTCTTAATTCAATTCTATATTTAAACCATTTAAATTTCTGCATTAGTAAAATAACGTATCATAATTAACATACTCTTCTCTTCAAGTGACAGATAGACAATATATGGCAAGTTTTAATGGCCATGAGGCATGAGTAGATAAGGAAACTAGAAAAAAATCCAAAATGTATGGATATGGAAAAAATTAAATGATTTGTTATATTGATTGCAAGAATGCATGTTGCAAAATGAATTTGAAACTTCCTTGCAATCTACAAGTCCTAAAATTGTCATTATCCAAAAAGGCAATCAGTTTTGGAGAAAATTGCATATTAATCAAGTAATATCACTATCAATGCACTGTATTGTTCTTACAAGATATTAAGCACAATTGATTGATGACTAAACAGTGAAACCTCTCTCTCTCTGATGATAAATATTAATATTCTTCAATCAAACTTTTTAGTCCTTAGTATCACCAAAAATCATCACTTATTGAAATATAGCCCATGAAATAAAGCAGCAATGACATATAAGCTGGAAAAGAAGATGATCATACTGTAACAGAAAATAACATGTAGTGCCTAAAATTAGAACTTCCACATAAAATACTTATGTCAAGTGACAAATTCATAAGATCAAGATTATTTAATGCAGATAGAAAACCCACCCATTGTTGTCAACATCAAACATTTTAAAAGCCACACTGAAGCTTGATTCAGAAATGCTGAGAAGAGTCACAAAAAAGATGTACCTATATCAGAGGGGGGAAAATGTCAGGAAGAGCCCATTTTGCTGTGCCTTTCTCATTTAAAAGTTTTTTGGTGACTAGTACAAGCTTCAATATTTTAGCTACTTACTCAGCGAAGGATATAAGTCCATCATTATTAGTATCAAAGAGCATAAAGAAGTTTGATGGAGCACAATGCAAGTCTCCTGGAGGGTGCTCCCCTCTTAAACGTCCTTCTCTGATGATATTCGATTCAGATGGAGGAAATACAGGAACAACCGCCCTCATTAAATCAGCAGGTAACATATATACTTCTCCTTTTGGGCTTCGAAAGGATGCAAAGTACTCAAAGATCTAGTAATAAAAATATTAGCATTAGTAACCCAAACTCCTACAAATGGACATTAACGCATCAAACAATTCTCCATATGAGGCAGTTATATATATTTAAATGTCTTTAAGGTCATTACAAATGCCTCAGTTGGTCCTATACATATGATAAGCGATCAATAGCTAAATGACGTCAGTAATATGGGTCAATCATAAATCATGCAATCTTCAATTAGGAACCAATTTTTCAAATTATAGTTTTCATTTGGTGAGTCATTTGGAACCTTAAAAAAACCTTTGTTGTGTTGAAGGAATATCTATAAGGTATAGTATAAACAATTGCCTAAGGCCGTAATAGCAGTGGAACGAGGAGAAGTATATAGAAAAGACAGTTTTCTTTTCTTATAAAAGTATTAGTTAATGACAACATTAGTGAATTCATCTCCAAGTCCTTTCTTCCATGATAAATTCATTGTGCACCGAAAAAAAGGGATTAGTATTAGTTAGTGATCCAATAGTGGAACCAGTGCTCTAGGAGTCCTTTCTCCTGTGATGAACTATTCGCACCAATCCTACATTTTCTCCATTGCAAACCGAGGAGAAAGGGAGCTCTATCCAAATGGAAAGAAAAATTTATCATCTATCAAACCATGAGTAACTCATTGCTCGAGAAAAATAAGCACCAAAATAAAACTAATAGAAAACACATAAAATAAAGATAAGTTGATAAGAAAATTTTGGATAAATGCATTGCACAGTATTGCAATATGGTTGTAAATGGAGACAAAATTATTACGATTTTCTTAATCCTTAACATATTCAGTGTACCAAAAGGACAAAAACAATATTGGAAAATTACCTTTTCTGGGGGACTCCTCATCCTTATTCGTTTCTCATAGTTAAAAAATACCCTTCTACGAAATGAATCTGAAAGAAGATCGGATGTAAAACCCACAAATGATTAAAAACAGTCAGAATAAGATATTCTGATATGAACAAGCAATGACAAAAGGCATCATTCGTGCGCATACCAATGCTTACCTGCTCGCAAAAAACATTTAGCTAAGCAGATATGAAAATAATAACATTTTTATTGATCAGTAGTAATATCATTATGCTTTAGTAATCTTTTTACTCTGGTTATTTACTCCCTCCCCCCTGGACTAACTTGTGAAACTTTGTTGGTTTTACGGTAATCCCATCATTCTCTCAGAAACCCTGTCTCCTTCTGATTGGTTAAGACCTCCAGAGGATATAAAACAAAATTATGAAAAGGTTCGGAATAGATCATAGACTCCACATCCTACGAACTTTCGTGTTGATCGATTCCATTATACATGTCTAATCTAATTGTGCTGTTATTTTGATTCCATTGGGATTGTGACTTTTGAATTTGATTAGATTTGGGCTATCATCAAATTAGATTGCTAAAACCTTTTTCTCTTTTGGTGCAAAAGTCAAAACTTTAGAAGATTACATAGCATCAAAATAGAACATGAAACAAGTACCATAACGACATTGAAACAAATAAACCGATACATAACCACGCAAAAAAGGGAGGGGAAAAACAAATCCTCACTCGAACATCGAAAATAAAAAAGAGATCGAGGAAGAGACTTTTACCCCCGAAGAGAAATTTTGGTTTCTTTTCCTTGGAAGCATCCATTAATGAGATCTGATAGTTGGAATCCTCCGTCCCCGAACCAGAATCTGCAAAGGAGAGAGAAGCATCCGGCGAAGAAGGCAGCAACCAAAACCCTAATCCGGTTCCACCGACGGCTAATATTCCGGTCACCGCCCTCGCGATCGAGCTATGCTCCGGCTCCGGCTTCGGCTCCGGCTCGCTGCGTCCGGCGGCGGCGACGGTGGAGAGGGGAAGGGCTGATCTAAGCCGTCCGATCGCAGATCTCCTAAGAGCGGAGCCACATGAGGAAAGCATCGCCGTCGGATTGGGAGAAAGAAACGAAACGAGACGAGACGAGATCGAGATCGAGATCGGAAGATTAAGAAAAGGAGGAATAGAGGCGGCGAGACGGAAGCGGAGACGACCTTAACGACCAAATCGCTTTCTATCCGTGGCGAAAGGAATTCGGCATCATTTACGGACGATAAATTGACGTGTCAATATCTGGACTCTTTTTCCATATCATCAGAGTGTTATGGAATAAGCCATATACCAATAACCAACTAAGGAGTTCGTTTCTAAACTTAGGTAGGTAATTATTGCCAACAAAAAATATCGTTGATGGTTTGGTCTATAGATAGCTTGGTTCGATGGTTGCCTCTTTTTAGTTCAGCTGATTTAGATGAGAACAGCTCTATAAATTTTTTATGAAAACTAAATAATTTTATATTGATCTCAGTTTTCAAATATGCATGACTCGTATTTAAGTTTCAAAAAGATCTAGTCATATAAAAAAAAAAACCAGGGGCGGACTTATAATAATCATAAACTCATTTGCCTGGACTTGGGCCAGTTTAGATATTTTAAGTTATGGGCCTCCAATACATTTGCCTGGACTTGACACATGGCATTACACTTGGCAAGAGATAGAGAAAACCCAACTCTCTCTCTCTCTCTCTCTCTCTCTCTCTCTTCTCCTTCTCCATGCCATTATTGAAGCATGGAGCTCTCACTAGACTCCAAAAGATTGGTATCAATCTATCTTTCCTAGGCCATGTCCTTTTTTCCATGTGAAGTATTGCTCTGGCCAAGTAAAAGGACAAAAGCTCATCTCTCACAAGACATGGTGGGTTGCGATAAAATAGTATCCCAATTCGCTAGGCATATCTCCCTTTGTCTTTTTTTTCTTGTATTCGCTTTCTCTCAACTCATGGGAAGTGATGTGCAGTAGTCTCGAGTTCCTCTTTTACCAATATATATAGGAATGCACACTAAGCAATATAACTAGATAGCTGATTAGCATGATAATATATCTACTTAACTACCAGTTCCTGTCTTAATTTCTCCATCAGAGCAGTTTGTAGTACTGCAAATATTTGATCTTTAAGGTATGAGTCGTTGGGGAATGACATGGGCTATACGCGAAATTATTTTGCATTAAAGATGGCAAATATGCCCAAATAAACTAACTTTAATCTCAATGTTGGTATAGTTTGACATGGTCATACTATCCCTTGAGGTATAATCTAATCTAAACTAATAATACTCTGGAGAGAAAAAAAAACCCTTAAAGAATTCATATTTTAGAAGTTTAATCTTAGTATCTCATAAAGATTAATTGGAAAATTCGCTTCATTCTGTAGGAAATTGGTTCCGTGAATGTTACATATGACCAGAAAGAATCAAAAGGTCGGCAAAGCAAAAGAATGAAAGGATTCAACTTTTGACTACTTGCACTAAAATTGTTTACATTTCCCCAAAACAAAGCTAAGTCACAAAATCTTGTCCTTTCTTGTTCGCACCAACAATGGCGATGGCATTAAGACATACATGGCGAGCAAATCCCCCACATGTTCCTTTTCCCCATCATCATGCAGTGGTTGGGTGGCTTTGAACTCACTCTAATGAGCTTGCTAATTTGTCTCTCTTATGTTTTTGTCTTTTTTTCCATCACCCAACAGTAGCTTAGTTGCTCGGATATCCTACCTATGAAAAAAGAAAGAAAAAGAAAAAAAATTGGTTTGCATGCTCAGATTCAGAGTTTAGCTAGGCTCGGTTGATAGTTTCACGATGTGATAGCTTAAAAGAATTGTTTGATAACGCCACGGTTTGAAACAAACGGCACATAGCGAACGACAAACCCCATTGTTTATTTTTTGTCTTGATTAATCCTTTGCTCTCACTGGAGTGCTTCCTCTCAACGCAAGAAAAGTGGGGTTGGTGCATCTTCCATGAGTTTTTCAATTTGAGAAATAGAAAAAATTTAGAATTAAATCATAAATCATTGTTCAAAGGAGTCGAATTTTCAATCAATAAATAAAAAAACCAAGTGTCTCAATCATTAAGATACCAATCAAGAGACGGGTGTAGATGGTAGATTATTGTATGTTCGAGTCATAGAAAGTACATATATACGGCGTTCAAATTAAATCCTTTACCATAAAAAATTGATGAAAACTCTTTAAAGAGCCGTTTAGTATTTATAGTATTAAATGGGAAACTAATGTGTAAATAAATATATTTTTTTCATCATCTCTTCTTCTTTTCTCTAATAAAAGTTGAGAGGATATATTTAAAGTGGATGCCAAGATGCTGAATTTGAGATACACTCTGTTAGAATGCAAAAATTTATGGAGACATAGGGAAGGGAAAGAGCCCCTTCAACACACCAGAAGCTTTGTCAGTTCAGTTAGTTACTAGACTCTTATTAAAAACACCATCTTAACTCTTAAAAAAAATAAAGAGAGTCTTAAGACTCATTTTTTTAATTTTTTTTACTGAAATATACCACACTCAAATTTATTTACTAATTCACTATAGTCATAATAAAAATATTAATCAATTCAATATTTTTATCGCTAGATAATATTTTTATAAATTACTAAAAGACTAAATTAAAAAAAAAATTATATATATAAAACACTGAGCAGATCAGCGATTTAGAATCAGATAAAAACAATGAGAATAATTTATTCCGTTAAAAATGTTTTAGAACCGAACTAATTTGGTAAAAAAAAAACTACACAAAAAATATAATAAAAAAATCCTGCACCTAGTTGGTTAACCACCCACCGCACCCAATCCATGTGGACCACCACACACTTTACACTACTTTTTTTTTTTTTTTTTTTTTTTTAACTATCTTATAAGCTTTCAAAAATCTTCTCTTCGCTTCCAAAAAGAAAAAAAAGTTCCAAGCCATGGACTGGTACTCGTGGCTCTCCAAATCATCGCTCGACCCTGCACTAGTCTACGAATACTACCTTCTCTTCTCCCAGAACGAGCTCGAGGAAGAAGACATTCCCCACTTCAACCATGAGTTCCTCCAAAGCATGGGGATCTCCATAGCCAAGCATAGGCTAGAGATACTTAAGCTAGCCAAGAAGGAGAAGAACAAGTCACCACCACCAGCACCCATGGCTAGGCTCCTGGCCATGATCCACAGGACCAAGAATTGTCTAGCTAGGTATGTTTACACTTTGGTCCATAGAGACAGTTCCGCAATTGTGGTCGTCCCGAGGCGGTCCTACGACAGCGGCGGCGGCGGCGGGCGGCGGAAGGGGAGGAGCATCTTGAAGAGGAGTAATAGGAAGCCGGCAGTCGGGGTGCAGAGCAGGGCGATGATCACCGACGGACGCGGCGGTGCAGGGGTTGCTGCACAGAGGAGCTACGTCCTGCGAACAGCTGGCCTGATTGTCTGTCACCAAGAGAAGAAGGGCAAGGAGAAGGAGGAGGAGGAGGAGGAGGAGATAAGGTGGGACTCCATGTTTCAGGGCTTGAAGCCCACCTGAGCTCATGGTGGTGCTCTTGCTTTTGCTATTGTAATTTGCATGTAGTTGTGGTGGAAATGATATAATGTAATTATGGTAAGAACTGAGTAGTAGATCTTTTACTGTGATATTTAGTTTTTGATTAGATGACAAATTCCCAGGCCTTACCAGCGACTAGTTACCAGTTACCAGTTACCAGTTACCAGTTACCAGGATGGTGGTTGAACTTTCCCCTTCTTTTCTTTAATACTAAGAAGTACTTGGTGGTTGCATCCAACCATCTGCAGAGCAGGCTAACAGTTCAGTCTATGTTTGAAATTGGAGGAATTTATATGTAATTACATCAATGTCTAAAGCCCAGGCTTTTCTCTACATTGACAAAAGGGCACCACCTTGCCTTTTATCTTCATCAGTTAAGAGTTTAGATCATTTATACACAAGAGTATTAAGTACAAATTTCTCCTGGAATAATAGATGGGTCACGAAAATACCAATGCTTATTAGTGATCAAGGCAAGATATACATTATTAGTCTGATTCTTGGAGCGATTTTTTTCTTTCTTTCTTTCTTTCTTTCTTTAAATATGCCTGTCACATAAGTGAGGAAGAAAAATTGAAACCCTAGAAGTAAAGCAAGCAAAATGAAAGCAAGCCGAAGTATAAAGTGGAATGAGCTATGAAGTGCCCTCTCCATTGGTACTAACAACAGTTGTCAATAATAAAAGCAATTCAAGACTGTAAGGTGAGTCCTATATGTCCGGTATTGAATCCCATTGAGATATGGCACAGCAGTTGTTCCTGCATCAATACAAGGGTAAATATATTTGGGTAATCTGGAAATTTTATCTTCCACTAAAGCCTTTTACCTTTGTAATAGATATGAACACAATCGACCATCACCAATTATATCAACCAACTTTTGTTGGGATTCATATAAACAAATACAACGGAGTACTGTTATGTTCCTAATGAAACAGGGCTGATGACCTTTTCTTTAATATATATATATATAAACAAATACAATGAAAGGTACCATTCAGTACCTCTAACTTGCATAGTATATAACAGAGAAGCCAAATAGTCCTGCTAGTTGCTGAACCATCTATTAACATTTAAATTACTTGCTTAATTTTTACAAACGATGTGGAATAAGTGACTTGATAGCTTGTTTTTAACTGAACCTTTTGTGCTGCAGGGATTTCGAGAATCCTTTTAACCCAACCGATCCATATTAGTATCTTACCAAGCACTTGAATCGTGATCACCCAAATAATAACGGGTGCATGAAGACATTAAGACAATAACTAAAATAACAAAAGAAGTTTTGTACAAACTGATAAAGAAAAGAAATAATTGAAGTAGGCATAGTTGAATAAGCATTTAATGATCATATCACAGAGAGACAAACAAGTAAACAATTATTGTTAACACACCTGTTCTAGCAACTTTTAGCTAGACATCTACTTTAGTATTCCATGGAAAAAGACAGGTGCTTCACCTAAAAAGAAAGACTGACTTGTTTTTATTAATTTGCAATATCTGTCAATAAAAACAATCTTGAAAGAGCTGAACTATTTCATTTTCAGTGATTTATTTGCCGATAAGTAAGATCTCAATTACACTGGCCACATCAGCCTTCAATTTATCATCGACAATAATGATTACTAGGGAGTTCTGGAAGTGGTAGTCTCCAGTTTACTGTCAGACTTATAACCCTTTCAGTGAGGAGCAACTAATTGAAAGGCCTGCAACTATCTAATTATTCAAGATGATTTCTATGGGAATATTGAGATTCGAAACAATGTATCATTCTGCAAGTATCAATATGTCAAATACCTGATAATCGAAACTGGACAATAGATGCACCAATTAACCCCAGGATATTGCATCAGTGACTGACCATTCGGACAAAATAACAAATAGAATATTTCGACTAATAGCATCTCAAAAGATTGAAGCCAAACCTGATTAATAGAATGTTGTATGTACTTATTGTTGAAGTTAAAGGAAATCCTGCTACACTGCTACACCCTCAAACTTGTGATGTAATGCATAAATAAACATCACATCCCAACTCTTACTACAGCACTAGCTTTTCAATTACTGATCTATCTAAATTCACCAAAGATCCATTTACTGGTCGCAAAGAAGGCTATCAACCATCCAGCATTAGATGGAGGCACATGAAACAAGTTACACACATACATATAACAGAAAAGGGCTATACTTGGACACCTTATAGGGCATCTGGTATATTGGCCTGTCAATGTAGTGAACTTCGAGGCAGCCTGAATGATCCACCAGCATAAAGCATTTGGTATACCGGCCTTATTCTCATCGACAAAACGATGCTCAACAAAGATCCCAAGGTGCACACACCAGCTAGAACCAAGAAGGTAAGCCTAAAACAGTTGGGTCCCAAGCACGAAATGCTAGAACTGTCCAGAAAACCAGGGTGCTGTTTCTCTACCTCTATATCATACAAATAACCCGCAAGAAGACCAGAGAATAGAAGCGCCCCAAGTGGATTTCCTAACAACATGAAATTGTAGATCATTCCAAAGTGCTTCAATCCAAATAGCTCAGATGCCGTTGGCACCATGACAGAGAACTGGACTCCATAGCAGATTCCGAGCAATGCAGTTGAAGCATAAAGAGTACCGTTAAGACCTGAAGCAAAGAGAAGGTATGCTATGACCATAATAATTTGTGTGCATGTCATCCATATAGGCCGAGGGAGCATTCTTGACCTGCAAAAGTTCAACACTTGATAAGTTTGTCTGCACTTTGACTCTTGCTAGCATATTTGATCGGACAATAAAATTACAACAGAATTACCTGACGAAATATTCTGAAACTGAACCCCCACCAAGACGGCCAACAAAATTGCAAAAGCTGAAGAGACACAATAGGATAGTCGTGTCATCGGCACCAGCTGCAATCCCAATTTGCGCTAGATTATTAAGTATGGTAACACCTGATCCAACCCCAAGAAAATACACTACAAATAAAAGCCAAAAATCTGCTTTAATCAAAGCTTCCCGGAATTCAAAATCCTCCCCTCTCTTGGGCCTTCTCTTCTTTTTCACTGCTCCCTCCCCCTCAGCCAAAAGCATATCCACATCAGAATCATCAACCTCCAGTAAGCCTCCAAGATTTGTTGTTGAAGAAGAAGAAGCCAGCAAAGGTTCTGACTTAGTATCATCTGCTGCAGCGAAATGTTCTAATGAGCTGGATGGACCAACTGCGCTAGCTCTTTTTCGACTGCTTGGATAAATTGTCATCTTTAATGGTATCGCAAGAGGAGCAAGAAGGAAGAGTATCATTACAGCAAACAAAGTCCAAGTGACAGCATCGCTTAGTGATAGGACATCATCCAATATTGTACTAGTGAGGAGATAAAGCCCCAGAACTACACTGGACACTTGCGTGAACACAAAATGCCCATGTTCTGTTGAGTCATCTTCCAAAGCTGGAGTGCAACGCCTTACGAAATACATCATTGCAACACATATGACAGGAAGCCCCAGAGTAAGAAATAGCAAAAGTTTTGTTGACGAATTGTGAAGTACTCCGGTATATATTTCAGTGTATACGCAAGCGCTAAGCCCCACATATCCCTTGAGGATACCAGCAACAGTACCTCTGCTAAGAGGAAAGTTCCTCATGTTGGTCACTAGCACTCCTGTGCCCAACCATGCACTGCTGTTGGTAGCTATACATAATGCAATCCACAACTGCCACAGTATTAGAAAGATTAACATATTACGGTAGTTCAAAATTTAGAACCAAATGAGTTACATTAACTGTTCAAGGTACAAAACCAAATAGCTAATTTCATGTAGGGAGCGACATTTTAAAGGAGAATAGCTTGCTCAGGATAGATACCACAGGTTGTTTTAATCTGTAGGTAATAACCAGAGGAGTCCATCTACTTGTGGCTAAAAGCTGGATTGCTGTTGTTTTATATATCAAATATCAATGATCATCCAAAGATGTAAATATTAACATAACTCGGAAAAATTAATCCAATCTCATTGTCTCGAGTGTTCTTTGAGTTCTGTAATTCCCAAGGCATTAAATTGAAGAATTCTTTTAATGCTGTCGTGTGTGACCATTAGAAACAAAATCTTTTAAACTGGACATCTCTCATCTATGTTTCATAGTTAGAAAACAAAGGACATCACGAAATTAATTATTAGCTAGTACAAGAAGCTATAACAATTTCTTCTGTTCTTTCTTTTTTTTTCTTTCTTTTTTTCTTTTTTGAGACAAAGATACTCCATCCCTAAACAAGACTAAGATGCCAGAATGATCTAAATCGAAGTAACCTTTGAAGCAAAATATTGCTTCTAAAAAATCGTTTTTTTTTTTTTTTTTTTTCAACACCAAATCCACACAAAATCCAACAACCGAAAACCGTTCTTTCAGCTCAAATCCTAAGACTGGGTACTCGCCAAACCGTCGAAGAAACCGCACCGAACTCCCAAAGGGGATCAATTTACTCACCACCCAATACGGCAATCCGGTGACGGTCTGGCTAACGGCGAGCCAGACGACGCCGAATCCGACGAAGCAGGAGGCCCCACCGATCAGGAGCACGAGCCACGGCGGGAAGCGGTTGCAGAGGACCCCAGGGATCATCCCGAAATTCTCGCCGATGTCATTGGCAACTCCGAGCATGGTGAGCTGCCTCTGGTTGTAACCCAACACCGACTTCAACGAGTGCGAGTAGAGCGGGAAGTTGTACGCGCTCCCCGCCGCCACTTGCACCCACACTGCCGCCGCCAAACCCACCCATGGCGGCCGGCTTCCAGCCTTCACTGCGGCCATTTCTCCTCTCCCCTCCTCTCCTCTCCCCTCCCCCCCTCTCCTCCTCTATCCACTCTTACGCCTCTTTATTTATCAGAGACGAAAAGAGAACGACCGACGAGGCGTGCTCTATTGTCAGGATCCTACTAGGAATCTACGCCCCAGATTTGAGCAGCTTCCTTTAAAATCCGCGCGCCTCGAGATCTGAGAACCCCGAATTTAGTTTACAATCATACGAACCTCTAATTAATTCCCACAATGTGACATTTTGATTCATATTCCATCTTGTTACCATTTGAAGAATTTGATTCACTAAGTTTAATGTGGAGATCTGAGTGACAAAAGAGTTGCATGAGAATCTCATTCTTCTCATTTTTAGTCACTAAACGCTATGTAAGTTGGCAGGGAAATAGAATGTGTACTCTTAGATGCCATTGTGGTGGTGTTGTCATATTAGCAGTGGGAAAATAATATTTATAGAGCAAAAGTTGCTACGATGCTTATTAATTTTATCAAAATGACCAAAAAAACACTCTCATATAAATGAAATGGATCGCAGTAGTCTAAAAGACGAGTATGGGTATAATTGTCATTTTACTATGCTCTCTAAATATCAGTTTCCTTGATAGATATAATATTTTTGATGGTTGGTTGGTTGGTTGGTTAGCTGATCACATCTTTAATTTAATTCGTAATTAAACAATTAATTTAGCGTGCCAGATCTCGTAGGCTTTGAGTTCGCAGGAATTTGCCTACAATATTGGAACATAGATTAATTTATTTCTCGCTATTATTTTAGCATGTGGACTTAGAATTAAACAAACTGGGACTTATATTTTAAGTGACATAATAAATAGAGTTGAAACTCCATCATATTAAATTCACCAACTACACAACAGATTAAATTGTTTTAAGTTGTTATGATTCAGTTAGAGCCATCAAATGTTAAATATCCTAACTAGTAACTAAAGTCTCATGGAATTCTTTAATCTTTCTAAAGAGGAAAAAAAAGAAAAAAAAAGAGTAGAAACTTTATGATAAAGAGTTGGTGCTCGTAGTGGCATAAATGGGTCTGTGAAGGTGTAGACAAAGTGCCACTTTTCCAATGGAGGTGGTGATGGTGGTGGTGGGATGGCATGGCATGGCATGGCATGGCATGGCATGGCAGAGAGACAAACCCTAGTGGTAGTGAGACATGGCAGCAACTTTTGCCAAAGCTTTAAGGGAGAGAGAGGAGGGTTTCTTAATTTTGGCCACACTTCTTGTGGTGGGGTTTTAACTTTAAAGCTTGGTATTTGGATTGGTGGTGGAGTCAAAGATGTGGATGGCCTCCTAGATTCTTAAAACACATTCTTATTTTGTCCATTAGGACTCTAGATTGTTTAAAATTATATGTCGGATAAAAAAAAAATTGTAATAATTTTCTGAAAGTGAGTCATGATTACTAGTAGGTAGGAGAGTGAGTCACTAAAAATTTGCACAATTTTATTTCATTTATTTCTCATTAATTAAATACACCCTTAAGTGTGTGGTTTTGGTTTTATATGAGAGCTTGTTCATAAGAACTAAAGTTGCTTTACTAAGTAACCATGACTAATTATTATTTAACAAAGTTAGTAGTCATGAAAATTAATATTGTTACACTCTATATAAAAAGATGCAAACTGCAACCCTCTTTCCTACTAAAATTATGAAACTTAAGTAGGTTTAAGAAAACAGAGAAACTCACTTTATTACTTTAATTTTCTTTTGTCCAACTCACTAGTTCTCAGCAATCAAACATATTAAAATTAACAATAGAGCACCACTCACTTTATTACTTTATTTTTCAAGAGCCATGAGAGAGCCACTCACTAACTAACATTAATAAATGGGCTCTTTTTTTTTCCAAAATTTTTTTTCTCTCTTATTTTATATTTTTAATTGCTTTTTTAATTTTCAAATTTTAAAATCCAAAATAAACAGTCAAAGATTATATAATCTCTTGTGATGAGAGCAAGTACAGAGTGCTCATCAATAGCCTGCCATGTTCAGATCTCGTGCTTGAAGATACCAACTTTGAATCATATAATATTTAGTAATTACACTAAGATTTTAGCAACCATCTAGAAGAAGAAAATATTTTGTTTCATATTTCTCTCTTCTTTGCATTGGATGACATAACTTGTAAATGGGCTAACTTGGAAGTTGAAATCATTCAGCCCACTTTAATTCTTCTATATGGGCCTACTAAAGCCCAAGTTATAAAAAGATCTAATTCATCATGTTCAAAATTAGTTCAAAATTAATTCAAAATTGCCTAGAAATGATACTAAATACACAGTAGAAAATTTAACTGCCTACATTAAAAAAAAAAAAAAGAATTTTTTAGGGAGTCATCCATTTGGGTTAAGATTATTATAAATTGAATAAGGAAAGTATTCATTTTTTCTGTTAAAAAGAAAGAATATGTTTCAATGCACATTGTATTCTCAATCTCTGAAAAGAAAAGGAATAGAGACATCTAAACTATTAGCTATTTCTATCTCCACCCAACCCATCCGAATGGTACATATTAATCCTCTAAATTATAGAAAATTATTCACATCATAATTATTTTACTCTTAATTTTTATCTCATCTCCTTTTTATAAAATAAATATTTGTATTTCAACCCTAATATTTTCTTTTTGTACACATTGATCCTATAAACTATAAAAAATATTTTACCTTTGTGACAATTTTAAAGAAAAACGTTAATAACTATTTTATCCTCAATTTTTTATTAATTTTATTTTAAATAAATATTTATATCTTTAAATAGCCTAAAATTAATTATATGATACTCACATAATATTTATAAATAAAAATTAATGGATAATTAATAAAGAAATATTTTAAATATCATGAAGAAAAATAAATAAGAGAATCTATTAAAAAAAACAAATAAGAGAATTTAGATGAGAAATGTTCTAATCCATCAAGTCAACATCACATCGAATCACAAGTAATTTGGATGACAATCCCATCAGCTGCTGTTGTTTAGTACTTGATTTCTTTTCATCAAGACCAAGAAATTGACTAAGGGAGCAGAAGAAAAATGCTGTCTAACCTAATGATTAAATAAATAATTTCATTTCATCAAAAAATTAAATTATATTCTCATCCCACAACCACTTATCCCATGTATCTCATCTCACTCAATCAAAAAAATAAAAAAAAAGTCTTCCACTACTAGAATATTACCTAATCTTTTTCCTAATGCATCGTATTATTGTCGAGACTTTAATAATTTATTTATATTTAATTTTTATCGACTATAAAAAAATATACGCATCATAACAAAATATCTAACTCATGAAGACATTTTAAAGTAGCCTTGCAATTTTATATATATATATATATATTAAATTTTAATAATAGACAATCCTTTGGTGGAAGTTATAATTAGAGATGAAAGCAATCCACCTATTGATCGATCCGCTGTTACGGCCAACTCACCAAATCATCAAACGTTTCCAGGATCAGGACGCGTGGCATTTTATTAGATCGATATAGCAAACAGCTGCTTAGCAAATCGTAACCACCCGCAAAGAGGGATAAAGGAAAAGCGGATAGGATTATGGTAAGCGTTTCGACGCGAGTGGGACCCGGATAAGTTTGATCGCTATCCACATCGGGAGGGCCTTATCGGCGGTAATCGGTATCCCGTGACCTAAGAATAGGATTCCGGTGGGCCCAGTGCGGATAGTGGTCCTCCCTCACTCCTCTCTGATATCTCCGTCGTTATCCACGCTGGTCCCCGTATAAGTTAATGGCATATCCTGGACACCTGGAGCAGCAGTAAGCGGTGATATCACTTAGCTTTATTCCTTGGCTTTTGCCTACCTCGAGAGGCTATTTCGATAAGCCATATCCTAATTTTAAGAATGCTACTTGGTTCAATAAATATATATATATATATATATATAACTGTCAACATACAAGCCGATTCATTTCTATGTATAATTTTTGGTACGATTACAATCATCGAAATAAGCGCCAGTATCGAGCCCAATCCGAGTTAGGGCTTCTGGGTCTGGCTCTGGGTCTGGGTCTGGTCCATGAGAGCCGGACCCTATTTTTGCAAAACTATTATCCACTCCACTGGTCCTATTTAAGGACTATTTAATAGTTATTGATGTAATGAGATGGCACCATAATGATAGGTTTAATGCGGTAGGATTTTTACTTGGGCCCACCACACACAAAAAAGAAAGCAAGTCGGACCCACTCCGAACCCAATCGGAGACTTTATTAATGATTTTCTTAGTCCAACTTAAAATGTCTCTTTTGTCAAGGCATCTCACTCGAAGTTAATACTGTAGAAAAAAGAGGAGCTCTAAGATATTTACTCTGGCACTAAGATATTCTTTTGTAGCATATAAATATCAACCAACATGTCATTGCCAGACATCGTCATTCCAGTGGTAACTTGACTACAAACTTTATCCATCTTAGATGTTTGAGAATTTTTTTAAAATAAATTTTAATCATTTAATGCACATTGAATTATCTCCTATTCAAAACGGCTAGTGAAGAAGTAAGAAGTAAAAGAATCTTTGAAAAAAAAAGATGACAAATTTGAGGAGGAGAATTAATCCAAGTCTGGGGTCCACCTCTATAATTTTTTTCTCAGCTTCTAGAGGTCATGGAGTCTTCCAATCCTTTGCCTTTTTTTTTCTGATCCCATTTGCCAATTTGAAAGGGACTAGATATGTACTAATAGTGATACAAAGCCCAACATGAAGATAAAAGTACTCTAGAAAAGTTTTATTCAGTTCATGCTATAAAATGCTTATGATTTTAATGAGTTATGTACTTTTGTGTAGAATTTTCTTTTGTTTCAGAGTGTTTGTAAGCGTAGATGGTATCAATCAACTCAGCAAGGTCTTATTGGCATCTGAAATTAGAATCGCTGCAATGCTAATTTACTTTCATAATTGATAATTAAGATATCTAATCTGACAGACAAGCCTTCCAGCCCATTTACGTGTAGAAATTAAGTGAAGACACAAGAGGTGTCCCCAAATTTGAAGACAAAAGGTCTTTCCAAAATTTCCTTCACTTACCTACCTATATATATATATATATATATATATATATATATATATATATTGGATTAAGATTACCTACCTAATTATTTTAGTCACCTTCTTACACCTATATGAGTTATATATGCCTGCACATTAAGAACATACTACATCCCAAGTTATAGGAATTTCTTACAACCTATAATAACTCTTATCGCAATTTTAGTTTTTAAAATAATAAATGAAGTTTTTAATGCGTGTTTCTTATATAAATTATATGTATTTCAGCATAGATAGATATATATATATATATATAGTTAAGAAATGAAGGTAAGTTTCAAAAGCTCAATAAACCGGCATTTATCGAAGTTGTAGGAAAATCATGCCACTGTGGAAGTAGAGAATCAGTTGGCAACCTCTTTCTTCTTCATTGGTGTCACAAGAACAGTATGATCCCCTTAAAACTTCTCACCAACTAATCAACTGATTAAACCTCCCAACAAACACTAAATAATTGGTGTTTGTTTGGATTTAGCTTCCTAAACCCAAACTACTCCACCAAAAAGTATCTGGGGTTAAGTTATCCTGTGGGGTTGTTTCTTTACCATTCACCTATTAGGGTTTGGACTCTGGACATATATCATCTGAGTGAGAGGACAACATGACAGGCCACTTGTTTAATAAAGAATTAAACAAAAATTAATGCCTAATGGGACATTAGGTTGATAATCTATGGCATAATATTGTGTGCCTCCTATTATTAGCAGACAGCTAGGGTACTTAACTAGGCCAAAAGAAAAAGAAAAAAAAGGACAGCTAGGTGCTAGTTGTATATATATATATATATATATCATTTGGCCCACTACCTAGTAATGTATTATTCTCTGGGTTTTGGTAAGCTTGACTTTAGATTTAATCTGAAGTTATAACCAACATTTAGTAGGTAACTTGCTATTGATTTATTAGCCAATAACAAATAATATAATAGTTTCATTGGTGAAACCAAAATAGCATTTAATTATAAGCCATTTATTGTAAGCTAAAATTAAAAGTTATTTTTTTACTCGGCAAATTATATAGTTAAGAAACACAATCAATAGGAAAAAGATAAATACCTGTCGAGAAGCGCCAAAACTAATACAGTTGGTATCTTTTTGCTTACCTTTTCCTCCAAGAATGGATAAAGCTCGGGTTCCCGTCACCGTCTTCACGGCCTCCGCTTCCTCCGCGAAGCAGTAGAACCCAGATGATGTGCGACGCACATTTGAAATCCTTCTAGACACAGTGGCGGTAACCTCACAGACGGTTGCCGCCATCCAATTCAATTTCAAGGGTAGTTTCGTCACAAAAATGGCAGCTCGTAAATACCGACTCGAAGGGAGCTGGCTGTTGTTTGTAATAAGAGAAATGAGCTGAGGTCAGTTTGGTAATTGAGTGGTGTTACCTTTCCGTGGGCACAACGACCAAAACCACGGCTCTGTGGGGCCCCAGTCCGTTCCCTGCCCATCGTTTCGGATTCCTTATCTTTCTCCTGACCATAACTGTGGTTAAGTTAACCTAACCCAATCCCAACGGCCAGTCGAGCTTATGTAACCCACCCCGAGATACAAGGTTATTTACGAGCCCTGCCATTCTTCCTCCAATGCTAAATTGTTATAAATGCAACCCCAGACTCAAGCTAGGTTTGCCAAAATAGCGATCTAAAACACATCCCTTCTCTTTCCTCTCCTCTCTCTACTCTCTTCTCACTCTCTCTCTTAAGTTGGATTCCATGGCGACCACTTCGAGGCGATCAAGCGGCCCAGTAATGCCGATGTCAAACGCCTTCCAGCGATCGATCTCGCCGTCTGGCCGCTTCTACTCCAGCGCCGGCACGGGCGCCGGTGGATCCGCCTTTGCTTCCTCCTCCTCGAGCTTCTCCTCCGGCTCTACCTCCTTCTTCCACCGCTCCTCCTCCCCCACCCGCGTCAACCTCGTTGGCTCCGCCACTCCCAACTCCTCCGTTCGCTTCTCCCTCTCCCACCACCACCGCACTACCTCTCCTGGCCGCTCCATCGCCGTCTCCGACTCCGTCCCCTCCCGCCGCCCCATAGCTGGAGCCGCCAACGGAGGAGGTCGTCGTCGGACCTGCATGTGCTCTCCCACGACGCATCCCGGATCATTTCGGTGTAGCCTCCACAAGGGGTTCCAGAGCCCGCAACACCACCCGCACAGTTCGTACGCCCGGTCGAATCGTCTCAACGCGAGGAGATCGGCGATGACGAACTCGCTCGTCCGGATCGGGACGGTCGAGGGCGATCTCGTCAAGCGCGCCCTCGCCGCCTTGATCCGTCCCTCCTCGCATCAGCAAAGGCGGCGCGCCGACTTCCAGCCACGCCCGAGCCGGCTCTCGGTCATGTCCAAGGCGAACGATCTATGATCTCACGTAGATCTCGAGGCAGGTTCGTAGAAAAAGAAAGTAAGAAAAAAAAAAGAAAAAAAAAACAGATTCTTATATATCTTAAAATCTTTTCTTCTCTCTCGGTCACGACTTCACCGGCGGCGTCGGTTGCGCAACTCGGCGGGCTCCTAAATAAGGAGGGAATTTTTTTCATTTTTCCCTTATTTTTTTTTGTATCAGCTAGGGAAGCTTGGCTGCTTTGGGCGGAAACAGAGCCGTCCATTTGTATATAACTCTGTGTGACAGCCGTTGATGGCTATTGAAGAGATTTTGCTACTCACCCTGAACGGAACTGGAACTCAAACTTAAGACAACAAAATTAATCCACTAATTTGTGAATTAATTACTAATTAACTTGGATTGGATGTGATCTGTAATCCATTTGATCTCATGCCTTGCAAGGTTTAACCATCGAGAAATGCTCTCTCCCGTGCCGTGTCGTCCGTCGTCGTTGCGTTAACGCCGTTTGCGTTGTCGCCGTGTGGTGCGTGTACTCTCTCCGTTTGAGGTAACCCTTTCCGTTTGATCTATTCGTTTACTTCTTTTTTGCATTATTATGTTTTTTAAATTTTTCTATCACATTATTTGTTAACTTTTCTTTTTAAAAGTCGTTGCTAGTTGCGTTCGCAGGAGTGGCGGTGGCGTGGATTGTAAGAGAACGAATCCCGCTATAGTGGACTTGCTTTGCCAACTTCCAGATGGAGGACTAAAATAAACGGACAATTCAATTAAAATAACTAAAAAAAAATATCAGTAACGAATTAAATAGGGCAGATTGGATTCGCTTGGGAAAAAAGCAACAGGATGAGGCATAATGGACTTGGGGCCATGCTGCCATGGAATTTGGACTGGGACCCACCCACCCATTGGGATGCTTAAGGACACCAGCGGTAATTAATCATAAAATGATTAAAAAAAAAATGGAGATCAATCGTGTGGAAAAAGGATCTATTGGAAAGAGAAATATAAAAAAGATTCCTTTAGGATCACCCCATATCAAAGATGTAATTAATCAAGTTGAGGAGTAAGATGTAATTAACCTAACCATTCCATTTAAAATGAAAGAGAAGGTGGGCGTCAATTTTCCAGCGGAGCAAAAGAGAAAAAGTGGTAGGTGGGGGGGAAGCGAGCTGTTTGTTGAAATGTCGACTTTACGAGGTCACGTCGATTCGCACCAACCAGCATTTATAAAGCCAACTTACTTTTTTGGAGCCAGGGATTTGATGTGGCAGCATCTCAGACTTCTCTCTCGTTATCTTTGATGGTGCTGCTGCCGCGTCATCACTGGTAGTAAAAGAGTTTTCAGGAGTAAAAATAAAAATAAAAATAAAAATAAAAATAAAAATAAAAATAAAAAAGTTTTAAGAGATGACAGATAAATTCAAAATGAAAGATTAAAAAAAATGGAAAAGGAAGATATTTCTATAAGGCTGTGATGTGTTCATTGGAGAAGCGCTTAGGCTGCAGGATCACAGTTGAGTGGCGTATTGGAAAGCGGGGTTTTTTTTTTTTTTTTTTTTTTAAATTTCGGGATAAAAGATGCATAATGAAGTGGAGAAGAACTTTCAATATAAAAGATGCATGGGTTCGCAAGAACTCCATCCAATCTTAATCTTAATTCCAGCTTCCACCGGTGACAAAAGACAAACACCAGAACTATTTTAATCTCCAAAAAGTATCTGAGAGAAAGGAAGTGTCGATTTGCACGAAAGCAAAAGGAGCAGCAGCTCTACAAACTCAACAAGAGAAAAAAATAACTAACCACCTCCAGGCTCCATTGTCTTGGATTCACAAAACTAACTAAAGAACACAGACCATGTACATAGCCCAAATATGCATACAATCACAACTTACTTGAGCCAGTTCATCAGCAGCATGCATCTCTATGCACCATTCGGTGCCTTGTCTTGCAGGGGACAAGATGGCTGCTACGACCGGGCAAGGAACTCCTTGTTATATTTCCGGTGACGTCTCTCTCGAGCATATAACACCCAGAATATCAAGGATAGCATTACTGCCGCCGACACCATAACGAGACCTATGTAGATCCATTTGCTGTACCGCTCGAGACCGGGGCAGTCATCGTTATTAATTGCGGTAAATGTATCGCGTACAAAAGTGCAGTCTTCTAGCTGAGTGAGGAACGGGCCGTATTGGTATAAGCCATGGCTGACACTGACGGCCGCCGTCATTTGGTTGTAGATGCTTGGAGTAACTCGGCCCACAGTAGTACATATGTCGGATCCAGAAACCATGGCAGTTTTACATTCATATGATTTCCAAACCTGCATTGCAAAATTCTGTTGTTGGACAACTGATACATAAATGATAAATCTCCATAGCCATTATTAGCCTTTGACTGGATCCTAGTGAATTCTTTCTGAGCCATAAAGGCAAATTTAAGAGCTCGTTTGAGAAAAACAGAAGATCTTCAGTTTTACCTGCGGTGCATTGTTCAAGTCAACTTCTCCGCTGAGGCAGGTGCGGTTACTGAAGTCGGGTTTATATGGGTTGCAGAGCGCGGGCATTAATGGTCCGGACTGGTTATAATACAACGGCGCCGCGCTTGGAGGGAAATTCCTATTTGATACGTTGACGATAACCTGATTGACGAGATTAACTAGCTGGAAGGTTACTTCCCTACTTCTGTATAGCGATTCGTTGGCAGTGGAAACATCGACGCAGGGAAGAATATCATCCAGAGCTGTATGTTCCTGAGGATGATTCACCCATTCATCCATTGCAACGCATGTATCACCAACCACGCTGTTAAATTGAAAATTGGTGTTAGCTTCAGATCTTTTCATTTGTATGCGTATTTTCACAAACATCTACGAGTTCAAGTAAAAAGAAAAAAAAGATAAGGTAATAGTAACCAGAAGACGATCTACATGGCTACATCTCATAATACATGTCAAACTCTTAAATTTCCTCAAGTTTCTTTCCCAATATCCAACTAGGAAGTAAATCCTCTTTTATGATCGGTCTTCATACATAACCTCGACAACTGACTCTAGCTCTCTGCAATAACTAACTAGTCAATCCGTGGAATAGAGATTTTCTTATGATATAGAGTGATTTGTTCCTCCATTCTTGGGATATGCTAATTGTGACAGACTCATTTCTGAATATATACTGCATAACTTAACTGCACAAAATCAATCAAGCAAATGCTTAAGACTTCACAATATACACTGATATTGGCCTTACAGTTGTCCGACTATTTTGGATTATGGTGTGCACAAGGTCTATAATAGACAAAATTCCCACAAAAGGTCTGGATTTTCTCCAAACTTCATTTACTTAATAAGTAACAAGTAGCTCCGCTACATAAAGCTTAGAATTTTGCAATACGAAAGTCTATGCATTTTTCACACACAAATTAGAGCCCTCTATCATATATAGGAAAGTACTGTTACATTCATGATTCATGCATCCCAGGAATTGTGCCTAAGTTTTTAATCTGAGATGTCTACTGCAGTATATCCTGAGTTTCAAGCTGAAGTTTGATTATAATCAATAAGAACTAAGTACTCCAAAACAATTTCAGAGGGCAAGAATCATGTTTGATTGAATCAAATATCTTCGGGACTACATAACCTCTTTTTTTCTAAATTAGAAAAAGCAGTTCATATTTGACTCTACATCACCAGTCACTACATCTAACTTATTTCATAAAACCCAAATTCTAACTGCATAAGGAATGATAAACATGTGCAAGGACTTAAATTCTACGACTCCAAGTATGTCAGACTGTCTGGCCTTTCTATGAAGTACTATTATCTGCATCCAAGAGTTACTAATTACAGAAAGATGCCTAGACCGAATAGCTTATAATAGACCAAGTTAAAGAACCGGTTGGAAGAAGAAAACAAAAAATACAGAAAAAATAGTGAAGACATATATGAGTATATTTGAACTTCGCATAGAAGGCATGAAACTTTCCAGAGGTTAAGGAGATCGTGGAAGTTGATTTTGTACTACTAGTTGCATATTCTAGCAAGGAAACATGATTAAGATATATCGATGTCACCCTTATATAACTTACTTATGTAGAAGAAGGAAAACACCACACAGTATGAATGTGCCTGCCACCAGAATCCATCCAACGACAACCAAGCTGCAAAATTATCAGCAAGAAGTGTAAGAGAAAAAGGAACACTAATAGCAAGTATGTGGATAGCTGTGGGCAGTATCAGACATAACATTTGACTTACACATATACAAGAAACTGCAACCCAAAAACGGAGAGCACTGTTAAAAAAAGAAAAAGAAAAAAAAGAGTGCCAATATTAGCTAGGATCTTAAGAGATATAGTTCAAACTTTCTTAAAGAATTTAATACTTACAGAATCCAATAAATGCCAAAAGAAGCATCACGGCAGCGACTATAATCAAATCCAACCGCCTGAACATATATCACATTAAGCTCATCATGAAATTAACAAATCATGAGCATATTCCCGTATCTAAATTATTCCTATGTTTGGAGAGCCTGCCAGAAGGGTTGCTCTTGGATTGCATGAGCCTAAATTGCAACCAAAAAGGTAGGTTATTCTTCATGCTGACTAGCTTTATATAGCTTTTATTTTTATGGCAAGTCTCTCTAATATCCAATGGTAAAAATTTCTTAATTCTTTTGGAGATATCATCTTTCAGTTGTGCTCTAGCTGACCATACTATTGGGAAAAATGCTTAGATGAAATGTATAAATCATCATAGGCAAGTCTTTCTTGGTCAACTAGAAGATGTATAACATTTGAGAAGGCTCTTAAAGAAAATTCAGATCGGCTCTCAGAAAAACAAGTTTTTATATTCTGACTAAACCAAATTTACAACAAAAAAATAACCTCACAAATGACTTTCTTCCTACTTTCAAATTAATGCTTCAGTCACTATTAAACCCAAATTAACTAATGGAGATAATATCAAAAAAGGAAGTGCAGGTATCATACACTATATTCAGCACATTCCGAATCTTCCTGGAATTGTCAGATGTCCGACTAGAAAGTTCGTTTGCTGAAGAGTTCAATTTCGTCTCAAGGACATCAATCTTGCTCTGGACATCGGCAGATAGGAAAATCTGATCCACACCAACCTTCTTAGCAGCAGCCAAATTGTTTGAGAAATTCCTAAGATTGTCCACTGTTAAATTAGACTGACCCACGACATAGTCCAGAGTAGTCGTAGTGCTGGAGTGGAATTTCCCCTGACCGACATACAAAACAACGCATCCCACACTGCACAAATCAAACATAGACAATCAATCAATCAACCATTGAATCAAGTCAATCAACTACAATTAACCTACGCTGTGATGAAAAATAAAAAGATAAGTATAAGCATATACTTACATCGCTGCGCAGGTAAATATTATTAGCAGAATCAGAGAGAGTGCGTATGCAGTCCGCGAATAAGAGTAATTCCGGCGGCGACAGCAGCAATAACAGCAACAGATAAGCAGCAAAGCCAAACCAAATCCCACGAACCATGCCAAGGCAATGGCAAAGAGGGGAGCCGCCGTGAATCCAACAGACTGAGAGAGAGATAGAGAGAGAACAGAAAAATTATGGATAAGCATAAGCTAAATCTAAAAGGACAAGAACAAGAAAAGTTCAAATTTTGAAATTGGAATATCTTACAGCCCAGTAATGTTTATTACTAATATTCCAACCACCAGTATATCTTTTGTTTCCATCCAAAGGATCTCTTCTATGAGTTCTCCCCTCAGCCAAGACAAAGGAGGAGCTATTATCCACAGAAGCTCCACTGGACAAAGATGTCTCAGCAGCCAACCTCCTCCGTACAATCAATCCATGATCCTCTCCTGTAAAACCCACCTCAAACAACACATCAAAAACTAACCTTTTTTTTCTAACAAAACAAAAACTTATCTACAAATATACCGTTTAGAAAAATATACCCATTCTAAAAAATGACACGAATTTGACACAAAAAAGCGAAAGATTAAGAGAACCTGATGTGGGTTTTCTCTGGAGCTCAATAGCGGCGTGCGAGGCGGGAAACGGGAGGAAGACAAGCAAGAGAAGGGAAAGAAGGACGAGAGAAACGGACAATGCCATGGCTTCGCGAAGCAGAGGTGTTCTGTCTCTGGGCTTCTCCAAACTGGCGCCTCTATGAGCTCAGAGGCCTTTGGAATCCAAGGAGAAGAGACCCTTTAAAGGAATTGGAGAACGCTGCGAAGTGCGGAAGAGGTCCCTTTCTACGTCGCTTTCCTTCCTTTGATGGGGTTCTTCGTGTCAAGAATTGTCGAGAGAGAGAGAGAGAGAGAGAGTTTTGCCGTCGGTTTTATTTCCTTCTCCCCCTTCGGTACCGGAATGACCCTGCTCTTATATCCCTCGCAACGCGAAATGACTATATTAACCCTGGAGATTTTATTCACTGGCCACTAATGTGGTTGCTTACGGAAAACGATCTTATGATCCTTTTCTTAGTTAAATCTTGTTCTCTTGGATATGAATAAAATTTATGCTGCCTTATATTATTCCATACCTTACTGACAAAGAAATTGTTCCATTCTTATTTCTAGAATTAAATTTATAATATTTATACACGTAATCTTATTTTTTGAAACTGATAATCTCCCATAAATTTGTATATTATCATCTGTAAACGGTACTATGTCTGGAAAAAGACTAGTCAAATTGCAAATATGTCACACTTAGGCCTTCTTTTTCAAGGGTTTTGTAAATGTCATCATGAGATATCCAGAGAGCATATATGCCAAATGCCAAACTTGATTAAGATATCTTACATACAATTATAAAAACATGAGGTTAATATTTAATAAATCTTTTAGTGGAGTAATATATGATTGTTTTAAATTATTATTATTATTTTTTTGGGGATGAGTGATTTAATTATTTAACTTCTATATTCTAATGACTTATAATTGATAATTAGAAAAATAAAAAAGGAAGAAGAGGATGAATGAAAATATCAACCGACAAAGGGTATGGATTGATTATAAGGTGCAGGCCACCTAGCCAAAGAGTAAACATTAATATTAGCCAGAAAAAGGGGGGGAGGGGGGGGTTTAATTCTCTCTGATGGGTCCCATGTCTCAACTCCAATAGTCTTTATCTGAGATATAGTCTACCCCCACCAGGCCACCACCCAAGTGGCTAACCTTCCCCTCCGCCCTTTATTTCTCAAGATTTTATATATAGGCAGAGTTTTCTTTTAAAGAAATTAGCTCTTTTATTAAACTTTTGTTATGTTTCTTTTGCACTTCAAAACTTAAATATAAAAATAAAATATATTTTATTATATCACTAAGATTTGTAAATTAGACAGTTACTTTTAAATATTGATCATGTTTTACTCCATCAATTTATATAAAAATTTTAAAATTTATTATCTAAGTTGTTTTTACTAGAAAGTGAGAAAAAAAATAATTTCTTATAAAAGTTTTTAACTTTTGATATTTAATCGTAAAAAATAAATAAATAAAAGCCACTTCCTTATCTACCAGGAGTGGCTTCACTTTTTTTCTATTTTAAAAGGAGATAGTCCCTTTATCAAAAGCCAATTATTTTATTAAATTATCAATTTATATGAAAATTTATCTCAATTTATAATTTTTAAAATTTCACGTAAATCAAGTAACTTATATTTCTAAATTATAATCCACCCCACAAAACACAGCTAGTTTTTCTTCTCTTTTTTAAATTTTGAAGTAAATTAGACTCTTTAAACAAAAAAAAAAGTGGCAGACTTAAAGACTACGATCACCAACCATCTCCAACTTAATTTATATTTTGCCATCGGATTGAAGAGAAACGAGACAAATATCAAACTCAAATTAAGTCAACTAATTCTAAACCGCTTATAATTCTTACCATCCATCTACTCAAAATTTCAAACCAACCTTTTTATCGCTCTAATCGACTTTTGTTTAAACTAGTCGCGCGTGAAAGCTCCACCTCACCTAAAACGATATCATTAACACAGAAGAGTGAGGGCATTTAAGTCACGTTAGGACTTTAAAAAATAAAAAATACAAACAGTCAATTCCCACGTTGCCCCCAACCAACGGCTATTACGGTCAATAAAAGTAGGGGCATTTTGGGACGAAGCATGGTTCAGTTTTTTAAGGGTTAACTGCGTAGTTTACTTTCACTCAAGAAATTTATCAATAAATTTTTTTTTGATATAAATATTATAAATTTTTATTCATATAGTTAGTCAAAATTTTAACATATTTTTAATAAAAAATTTCAAAATTTAATTTAATAATATAATTAGATAATTCAAGAGGTGTACGTGATTTTTTATTTGTTTTATTTAGAGGTATTTTGGTGGGACTTAATGCCTTGTCCACCTAATGATGCATACGTGGCAGGTTGTCTACTTCAATATTACACGTGGCGCATGCATGGCCCAACAGCTAGCAAACATCGCATTATTCTGAATTTTTTTTTATCGATAACGCTCTATGTTTTGTCTTATTAATTATTCACACTTTATCGTATAGTAGATATATAATCATCTAATATTTAGTTTTCTTAAACAAATAATTATATTATAGATGAGGGGGGATATTTATAACACATCGATGCACATATGATAATATTGATTAATGTGATGCTTAAAACGTAAAAAGATCAATGATATCTACAGTTTAATTATAAAATAATCTTTTGGGTCTACTTTAATGTATGAGAATTAGGTTTTGGATCTAACCTATGATTTTCCTTAAACATGAGAATATTAGGTACACTAATTATTATTTTTTCTAAGAAAAAAAATACACGTACCTTCCATAATCCCTATAATTATAAAAATAATTATTATGATTCTAGAACTTTAATATTTTAGTTTTGGGACCTTATTTCTCGTTGACCTTCGTAGAGTATATAATATTAAATTGTGTCAATCTACGCTGCACTGCATGCGTTTTTGTTAATTGTTTTAAAGTAATATTATTGGACGTTTGGTATCACGTTATGGACACATTAAATACTTAAACACAAAAATATTAATTAATTAGCATACACAAACAATCGAACACAATTATAATAATATTAAATTATGTTAAGAACTCTTAACATAAGGAAGGTAGAGTGGCACGAGTCCATTTTAACTTCAAATATATATGTTATGGTTGTTCTTGATCTAGGCCCATATGCCATTTGCCAATGGCCAAGCCAAACACTATCTTAATTGACAAAGATTAGATCCAAACCCTTTTTATCCCTCTAATTAGATATTTAGATGTGGAAATGTAGGCTAAGCTTAACCATTATTAAGTAAAAAAGTATATATATTTTCTATGTTACCAACCTTGTGCATATATAGTTCATTGCATGACAACTCTAAACGCAGCCCATTCACTCACTTATTGGGCTCAAAGCTTTGAAGCCCGGCCCAGCTTATGGGCTTAGGCATCATAAGTTGGTAATCTTTTGGGGGATTAAATTACCCTCTGGCATTAACTGGACTTAACTACCGTAATAAAATTATAGTCTGGTTTGAAGATGATAAGATTTTTTGGTCATATTGCAATTTATTTGTGGCGTAAATAATAATTATGCATACATTTTTTTCTATTAACTTGTTACTCCTCTAATTAATTTGGTTTAGTTTAGGCTCTTCTCATATAAATATTAGATATTCTTGGAGGCCAGAAGTTCACATTATTCCCTTCCATCTAATCTTGATTTTTTCTTATCCTTGTTTAACGTTAATCAGGTTTAATATTTGCTACAATACTTTGAAATTATGTACATGATCTCTGCCTCATAATTCCATAAACACCATCTCACAAAGCTAACTAATTAATAAGCAACAATTTGTCAATTAATTCCACGATTAATAGAGTTTGTCTTCTAATTAATTTGACCAACAATTCCTAAAACTCATCCACTTGCACTAAGAAATGCTCAAATCCTCTCACAACTTGGACCAGTCAAAAACTCCTCCTCCTCCTTGGCATGCATGGTGAGGATTCCATGATCATGGTCATGGCTCATGGCTCATGGGGTCCCCCCTCATATTAATTTCTCACCTCCATTTCTCCCAAGGCGAAACATATAAACATATATAAGTATATATATTAAAAAAAATAAGAATAAATATATGAATCAAAGTTGAACCTACATGATAGCTATGCCAAGCCCCAATGCATTGCCAATTCCCCACAAGTAGCTAAGAGGAGAAAGAACCAAACAACTCCTCGGGCAACTCCCTCAATTAGCATTAGTTTTAGGAAGTGGAGCTCTTTAGCCAAGGTCTAGTTGTTGTCTTAGTTAATATTAATCTCAACCCATCCATGGGAGACATGGGAACAACCCCCACGTTCTCCTCCCCTATCTTTCTTCATTAATATATCCCTCATCCCATCCTTTCATCCCTCCTTTTATCTTCTAACCCTAGCTATATTATCTCCATCCTTCTCCTGATCTCAAGTTACTACCAGTGCATGTATAGCTAGCTACCTACCCTTCCCATACATACATACATATATATAAACATAATTAGGTGCTAATTTTTGTGTGGGTTTATGTAGGAAATCATGCGTAAACTGGCGTGGTTGGATGCGCTGATCGGCACGCAGAAGTTCTTCGTGGATTGCTCTCTCCATGAGGGCTTCAAGAAGAAGGAGAAGAACATTTGCTGCTTGGATTGCTGCACTGCTATATGCACTCACTGCCTCCCGTCTCATAGCTTTCACAGGCTCATACAAGTGAGGCGTTACGTGTACCATGATGTGGTTAGGTTGCAGGATCTGGAGAAGCTTATCGATGACTGCTCCGGTGTCCAGGTAAATGAGATCAACTCACTGCTACCTCCGAATCCCAGCGAGTAGTATAAATTAATATATATATATATATATTTATGTATATATATTTGTGCAGTCTTACACGATTAATAGCTCCAAAGTGGTGTTCATCAAGAAACGATCTCAGAGTAGGCAATTCAAGGGATCTGGAAATGTGTGCACTTCTTGTGATAGGATCCTCCAAGAACCTTACATCCATTGTTCCCTCGAGTGTAAGGTAATCGTATCAATACTATATTAATTTCAGCTAGATTATATGTATATGGTTGATATTAATTTATTATCTGTAGGTGAATTATGTCTTGAGGACTTGCAATCCGTCGCAATTTCCTCATGGCGATGACTGCGCGTACGATGAGAACAACGAGACGACGCAGTCGACTGTGATCGAAGGGGATGAGGCGAATATTTGCTCGTCGTCGGATTCGGAGAATTTGAGCGCTGATGATCGGTTTCACAGTTTTGTTAGGAAGAAGAGAAGTAGTAGTGGAATAAATCTCCTCTCAAGGTTTAGTAGTAGACTCTCCAGTGATGACATAGCTGGAAGCATCAGTAGAAGGAAAGGGATTCCCCATAGATCTCCTCTATGTTAGAAATAGTACTAATCTTCTGTAGTTTAATTAATCTGACTGTTATCTTAGATGATGAGAGTTTTTGTTTTCTGGTGTAATGACGCCATATGGGTGCTAATTTCAAGGTTTTACGTACATTTCCGAGAGTTATTTTTCAACGCCACATAGTATTCTTCTATTAATGTTGAATAAACCCAGATTATAAATCATTTAGGGCTTAACTGTTTATACTAATTGAGCTAGATCTACATAATGACGGTAATGAATTACTTCAGACATCAGTGGTCGTCAATGAATCTACTAAGTTTAGAGTACCTACCTCGTGATGCACTGATGAGTGTGTTAGAACATACAATTAGTATCGAAACTTACATCGCCTTTGAGTTTCTTTAATTAACTAAGTCATTGGTAGAAGAGAATATTATTGAAGAAAACGACATGACACATCATTGCAAATGCTTAATATCTTGAGATCTAACGTTCATATTCATTTTTGATTAGCAGTGCTATATTTATATATATTCTTGATATTGACAAAGATGCCAACTAAATATGTTAAATAGTTGATTTAAATTGTTGGTGCACTTACCTAACTTAAGTTTTATAAAGTACCAGAGTTTAAATATCATCTAGCTTCATTAAGTTCTTATTTTCTATTATCTATTCTTGTGCGGTGCGGAGAGCTGCATACTCTATTATCTTTCGTGTGTGCCGCACACACAAAAGGGGGTGTTTGGAATATATGATATGCATTGTTGATTTATTTGCTTAAAAACTTAAGCTTTTAGGTCAAAAGTTATGAGCGCACATTTTATTTTTGGTTGCTAAATTGTGCTCCAAAGCTATCTATAATTGATTCTTAGACAAACAAAAACATGTGGCATATGATTTGGAACTGTGGCTCAATTTGTCTGGCCCTTTGTGACCATATAGATTAATTTTTTTTTTAATAAAAGAATTTGAATGGCAACTATACGTGCAGCTGGAAAGATTGGGAGAAGCACTCGTGCACCCTATGCTTGCTTAGGGTTGTATTATATCTAATCCTATGTATTAAAACCGGGAATGGAGATCTTTGTCAGCCATCCACGTTTTAGTATTAAAAACTCCTCATTATAAATTATGATCTCACAACAAGGGAAGGGTTTCTTCTTTGACTTTGACTGCAAGCGACCATTTTGGAATAATCCTCTGTGATAATTTATTTATTTATTTATTTTTTGTAACCATTTACACTGCTTTTGCTCTAATTCATTATGTAGTTTTGAAGGAAAAATAAATATTCATTGTTTACCTTGAAAAAGTTCTAGTTAAAATATTTTAATCCAACAATTTCGAATTTATAACGGGTTTGGGCTTCGAGCCAAGGCCCAGATCCGACCCAGACTTGGCCTGGCTCAGATTGGGTCGTAGCCGAGAATAAGGCCCAACTTTTATTCGGGCCCACAAGTTATTTGGGCTATCTAAATACCCACTTCATTCCGGATTGGATCAGATAAACTTAAAACTATTCTTATACGAAGAAGACACGAGTAACTCAACCGTTGCGAAGCAGCAAACGACTAATGGCTCTGGTCACTCCCACCACCACTATCCATCCTCTTATCCCTCCCTCGGGATTGAGAGGCAACTACTATTCCGCCACTTATCCGTTCCTCTCGTGCAATCGCTTGTCTTCGGTTCACACCTCGACCCGCTTCCGTGGAAGGGGAGATGTCTCGCTTTCCGTTGCCTTCAACCCTTCGGGAAATTTCGATCTTTCTCTTGACGCAGACGAAGAGGGTAAGAAATTTTTTCTTTATATCTTATTTTATTTTATTTTATTTATTTATTTTGGGTTGTAATTGGATTTTTAGTTGGTTTATTATGGTTTGTTTGGATTACCTATTTGAGGTTTGAAGCATTACCACATTGGTTTTGATTCTGAAACTGATGTTTGTTTAAAAAAAAAATTATTTTCGTGCGTATTATCTGCTTCTATTTGTTTAATTTACTATCTGCAATAATCTTTCTTTCAAGTTGTAAAAGAAATAGTGATGGATTATCTTTATCTTTCAATTCGTTAGTATAATTTGTCACAGATAATGGAATCTCAAATTTGGTCATGAGCATGATAAATTTTGGCTGGCCAAGGGGCACTTTATAGTTGAAAAAAAAAACATATGCAAGGTGTTGAAATGGCATTTAAACTTTGAAGCAAAACGGAAACTGCTTTATTAACTCCTTCTTTGTGATGAGCTTAGGTGCTAAGACTTGATTCTTTCCACTTAATCAGTTGACTGCTATCTGGTGATTAATAAGTGCATGTCAGGCCATCTCCATAGAGAGGTTCTCATTAAAAATCAAGAAATTTATGTATATTCTAGTAATCAAGTCTCTAGTAATGTTTTCTGGTGCTTAAGTTTGTTCTGGATCTTTTCTTCTCTTTTTATAGGAAAAGCCCGTAGGCTATAGTGATTTCATTCATTTGAAACAAATGTTTATAAGCCTAATATACGGAGGAATATTGGAGATAGTTTGAACAAGTACTGAAAGATATTAAATCAAACCAAAAGGGCCCATATAAATAAAGCAAACAATTCTGCCCAAGCTGCAACACACTGAAGATCCAACTTCCAGTGATTCTGCCATGGCCACTGTGGATCCAGGCTAGCCATGAAACTCAACTACACAAAACACAAAATAGAAAAAGATGGGAGGTTCTCGTTCTGGATCCCCTGGGATTCATTTTCTTAGACAAAACAAAACTCTTGCTATTTTGTCTCTCCATTTATATTCTATAAGAAAAGTAAACCTTTGGAATAAAGGCTTCATATTTGACAGAAATCTTATTGGATTCACTTCAAAGTTCATTCACATTAGAGCTTCCTGTACAAGCTCTGTTAAACTTATAATTTGTTCCACAAAAGTATCTTCTTTGATAACCTATTAACCCTAAGATTATAATCTTTTCTTGGAATTCTAATGGCTTGGAGAAAGCCACAGCAATTCATGAAAACTCCATGTCTATCTTTATGGCATAACTGTTGCATATCATCGATTCCTGTGACATAATTTTACTGAATGCTTACATTCCAAAAGTCATCTCTTGTATGATATTTTATTTGTCAAATCACATACTCCTCTGTCTTTGTCATTGCATTTTGGTCTTCATATAGTAATGTATAAATATGAGAGTTTTATGACCTTCAAAATAGCATATATTACCCTTGTGTAAATTGATCCAGTAAAGGAGCATTATAAATGATATATATATATAGTTCTTAGGTGTCAAATTACAATGTCACTGCATTTTGGTCTTTGTGTGAATTAGGGATTAGTATATAGAGGTTTCCTTGTGTAAATTGATGCAGTAGAAGGAAACACCATAAGTTATTGTGAATGCATATCTTGAGAAAAGATTTTTCTTTACTTATCCTAGGATATGGTTTATTCATAAAAGCTCTTATATTTTTATCATATATGTGCCTCTGCAGTTGACAAATTGTAACTGTATAAAGTTATCTACCGAATGACTGTTTTTTTCATGTTCCGTTTGATAGATGCCCAAGAAATTGCACCTCCGCTCCCCCCAACTGAAGGACGTTTTGAAATTGTAATCAACAATGATACTATACGAAGACTCGACCTGTCTCCTATTCATGCATTAAGTGAAATTAAATCCCTTACAGAAGGTACACCCGCATTATGAAGTGTGTATTATCAATTGTATGAGTTTTAAGTTTATGCCCTGAGAGCTACTGTCACTATTTCAGCTAAATCAAGGAAGCTTTTGGAGCAAACTGTTGGATTTACTATCAACTATGAAAGAGAGGATCCTTATGATACCCGTGAACTATCAGAGATTCCTGAAATAAGGCTATGGTTTGTGAGACTTGATGCTTCTTATCCATGGTTTCCAGTGGTTCTTGATTGGAGAGCTGGAGAGCTTGCAAGGTATGCAGCAATGTTGGTGCCTCATCAGGTAACCACAGTAAAGCAGAAATTAGCTGAAATCAGATATTGCTTCTTAACCAAAACTTTCTTTTTAAATCTAATTTCTTCTTCTTCTTTTTTTTTTGGTAAATATATATTGATGATTGGCATCTGGTAAACTATGGCAGATGAGTATGAGACTTGGCATAGTCTTCAATCCTGAGGCCCTAGAGTTGTTTGTGATGAACAAAGCTTTTACGGTCTATTCTTGGTTGAAGCAACAAAATCATCCAAAACCTAGGTTGAAGGCAAGTGACATGGCTCGAATGCTCGGATTTGGTCTAGGGGATGAACTGTTTGACTTGATTGATCGGCATCCTATTCATCCCTCATGAAGATAGAAGACTAAAACAACAAAACGTGGAACTTTATGTGAATCGACAAGCACTATTTCTTATTGGTAGAATCTGTGAAAGTTTGGAGACCTCTACTCAAGAACAATATCTTCTGAACAAGGTTTTTTCGAGCCAGAGATGAGCGAAAGTCAGAACAAACTGATTGAGGTCAATTTATCATTACACGAAATTCTTAGATAAGTACTGATGATGTAGAACAGGGCGCTTTGCCCTTTGTCCAAAAAAAAAAAAAGTACTGATGGAGTACTGATGATGTACATGCCATAATTCTCAAAGTTTTTGAGCTGGTGTAAATTCTAATCTCATCTTTGAGATCATAATTCTCTTCCTAGGTTCTTATTGTTGGATGATAAAAGAGGGATAGAATGCAACAGTTTTGTTGACCTAATAGTTATTCTTTTTTCACATCCTTTACTCTTTTAAATCCCGGTTAGATCTGATCAGATCTCTGAAGGATCTAAAATGGTGTTAGTACCTGGAAAGAATCCAACTCGAATCCAATATATATAGAGGTACGTTTAACTTCATATGTTTTCGTAGCCAATTAATTACCTCTGGGTGCAGGAATTCTGAGTAGAATAATAAAGCTAAAAACTATAGTACCAGATTTGAAGTCCTCTACCTCCCATTATTGCCTTAGCTTAGTTTGTGGCTAAGCCTTAAATTTAATTAGTTGGTCTTATTTTTAGTTTTAATTTTTTGAAGAGTGAACTCTGCTAGATATGAAAAAGATAAAAGGATATTTAGTTATTAAACTAGGTTAGGAGTCCCTAAACCAGTTCAGAGAGAGAGAGGGGTCTCTCAACTCAAAGCAAACAAAGCCTAAGGTTTGATAGTTCATGGATTAACAAAATCTAAACTTGTAAAGTCCACATCCAGAAAGATTAGATGTCATTAAGCTAACTTTACGTGATGTTTCAGAAACAGCGATGAACTCGAGATCTTACATCGCGGAGAGAATACTTACTAATACCTACCGATGGCATCACCATCATGAATACATACAAACAACATGTTTGGATTCATCTCCTGATTCACTCAACATTGATGGGTCTACCACTGCAAGCTTGCATCCTCCCCCAGCATAACATGCCATAAGACACACATCCTTATCTACGGATGGGCCGGCCCGATCGAGCATGTACATGCATGGCCGGTAGACAACATGTGAGAGCCCACATGCATCCAAGAGAGACAGCCCAACCCTTTGCAATCAATGACATGAACATGGTAGCCCCATGACCCATCCCCTAACCCATTATCCATCCCACACTCCACAATGTGAGGTACATGCTACAAGCTTTCACCCTGTCCAACTTAATTCCAATCTCAAAAGACATAAGCTATGATCAGTGACATCGTTTTGCGATCGATCCCCCTCACAAAAGGCACACACATATGAAGACAAACATCTCTCTATCTTTGTCTCTCCCACCATCCATCCATAGCATTCAATCATTCAAACACAATGAGAAGGGTCCATGGAGGTTTGTCAGGGCGTGGTGATCCAAGTAGTCAATCAGTAAGTCGATGATATAAGAATGATGGGAATATTTATAGTATCTGCACTAAAAGGAGGCCTGGGCCAAGAAAACTGCAGCATTTCCGGTAATGCTGTCCAACCTTCTCCTACTATTCTATTCTCCTAAGCTGTTTGTACTAGCTTCTGCCTACTAGCTAGAGAGGAGCTTAGTTGTGGATTGGAGGCTTCCTCTTTGCAGGGGAATAATCCATTCCAGCTATGTCTAGTATGTCGGGGTAGGTCTGCGGTTGCTTCCGGGCGGGCGGCGGCGGCGGTGCCGAACGGAGGTCCTCTCGGCTCCCGACGGCTCCATCTCCCTTCGCCTCGACCTTCATCTCGTTGCTCTTCTCCATCTGTACATAACCATGAAATCATGAGCAAAGAGGGTGTCACTAGTAGTGATTGAATCATGCATGCATGTACTGTTAGCTTTTTGCTAGCTAAAGCATCTCTACCTTTGATGTACTGCTTGTCTTGCCAATGAGTCTTCTACTCCTTCCTGCATTAAAACAGGCAAGAATGGAACTGTTATCTCCTTGGATGTGGTGATATATTTTTGTGTTCTATTTTGCATATAATGTTGCCAAATTTTGTTCACATAGGCAAACACATGTATATATATATATATATATATATATATATATATATACTCTCTATATGTGCAAACTTTGGTCATTCACAAAATTGTTTTTCCTACATACAAGTAGAGAGGTGTTTGTTTGGTTCTTCCTCACAGCACTCATGTGGAAACTAAGAAAAATGTAAATGTGGGCATGAACGATTTCAATGGTGATTAGGATTGTGATCCCTAGGCCCAAAGTAATCTTCATAAATCCCTGGAACACCGTGATCATGGACTTCTCTAACTTTCCTAATAGCACTCTTCTCCTTCACCGTACCTGAACAATGCCTATCAAATTCGCACGAAGGTTGAGACTCAACAACACTCCCGTCTCCCTTCAAGCTAAGCTTCTCCTGGTATCAATTGCAACCAAAACTATATCAGCACCACTAACAATTAATACCAAGTAATAGTAGCAGTACATTAATTTATATTTGTTCTAGCTCAATCACTCACATGGATATTGCTGATCTGGAGGGCAGCTCTGGACTCTTCTTCCAATCTAATACCTAAGCAAGAAACAAAAGTTCCAATGTTAAGTAGTGAATAAATAAATATACATATATATGATGGAAAAGAACACCCATGAATGGCTTCGTTTGAGTTTAATTACCAACAACTCTGGTGATCACCAGAAGTAGCAGCACAAGAGAGACTAAGAGCTTGGCAGTCCTCATTTATTTGTGCAAGATTGTAAGCTAGATATGAGAGATGAGGAGAGGTGGGAGAAAGAGAGAAAGAGAATGAGTGCCAAACCACCCCCCTGGCTCAACTAATTTATATGGCAATGGGCCTCCTCAGACCCCACCATGCTCCCCCCCCTTGCATTGACAAGTGTGCCAAAGTCCAAAAGCCAAGATCTTTCTAAAAAACATATGAAAATATTGCGAATAGCAACCTAATTTTTTTTAAAAACATTAAGTTTGAATTGATTCCATAACTTAAATGTCACTCTTTAAGGAAGGATGTTCCCCGAAAATTTGGATTTTCTTCAGCTTATTCTCCATTAAATCCTAAAATGCCCTTCCTATTGGGATCAAAGTTTATTATGAGACACTATTAACTCTACGTCAAATTAGTTGACATGGGTTTACTTGTTTCTTAGTTAATGATATATTAAGACCCTTCCACTCAAATGGAATTATCGTGCAAATTAACATGATTGCTAGTTAACCAACCAAGGCTGAGCAGTTATGTTAAGGATGACCATCTTACTTACAAATTTAAGTCCAATTTTAATGCTAATTGTAATTAGGAAAAAAAAGGGCACAAGAAACCTTAACGTTAGGGGCAGCGAGATATTGTTTGGCTCTAAGGACACCAAGTTTTACTGGATGACATTTTTAATTTTAAATATATTTACAAACCTGCTACAATATTTTGGTTTTAATTATTCGAATAGATTTCGGGTCAACTTTATCAAGAAATAATCACAAGAGAATTAAATCATACTAATGCAATACTTTGTGTCTTGCAAGTTGGGGGGGAATGAAATATATATTATCCTCATAAACTAGTGGAGATAAGCATTTAATAAATATACGTTATATATATATATATATCAAATATTAGTGCTTGGCAACGGAGTTTTCGACGGCGTTAGGAGGCCGTTATCCTTCGTCGGCGAGCTCCCCTTGTTGTGGGTCCCGGTACACGTGGCCGTCCACATCACTCTGGGGCTAGTGGTAAGTAAACGGAGATTAGGCCACGTGGCGGGAGGCTGATAACGTGGCATGTCTGTTCTTTGGCTGGCAGCGAGACAGTGTGGTGGCGACCTTGCTGGGCGTTGTAGGGGCAGCAGCCCAAGGGCTCAACAAGGACGGCTCCTCTTCCTCTCCATCCCATATATAATTTTGCATTAAAGGCCAAATACCTTATCCCCATGGACTTAAATTGCGTTCGATCAAATGAGATTGGACCAAAATACGCCTTGCTTATGGAATGTTTTGGAATGTTTTGGAGAGTGATGTCTTTATAGTTAAAGGGTTAGGTTTTATTTATTTATTTATTTTAAAGTAATTTAAGTTTAAATTATTATTATTATTATTATTATCTTTCGTTCGAGAGCCTACAAGGTGACAAAAAGTCTAACAATCTTTTAATATAAAGACAATTTAGTTTTATTAAGCTTTTAGCTAACATATAGAGTCATTTGGTTTAAACTCTAAGTTGTTGCGTTTTCAAGTCATTGCTCATCGTTGATCGTCATCGAGCCATCACTTTAAGTCGTCGCGCCACTAGATTGTACAATTGAACTGAACTGCCAATCCGAGTGAAACCATTAACTATTAAATAATTTTTACACAATAAATTTACTAGGAGTTGGACTTAAACTTATAATCTTCTTCTGTAGTATAAGTGGGTATTCTTTCAACTTTCTAATTGTTCAAAGTAATCAAAGTTTATACTATTTGTAAGGCAAAAATAAGAATAGAACCATTGACTGCCTTACAGTTGAGATGCATTGTTGGATGTAAGGGGCAGTCTTCTGTTAGCTCCAAGTGCTCTCGAATTGTAAGAATTTGATGCCAAATGCATAGAATTTGTTGGATCAACAAGCTTGCCCACTTCCAATAGAGATGCTCTTCTATACCCTAATCCATTTTCATGGGCAGACCTGGTCAACAACTTCCAAGTTATACCTAGAGCCAAGTGGTACAGTGATGAGATTGTACTATTAGCCAGGTGTCCTTGAGGTGAAAAGACTTGCCAGGCTTTTGAGGAAGGAAATAAGGAGATTTGCCCTACCTTATCACCACTTCTTCCTCCCCTTTGCATGCATGCATGCATGCATGCCTCCCTTTTGGTCAAAAGCTCCTTTTGAGATCCTCGACGCCCTAACCGTAGCCTTTTTTTGTCTCTCCTTTCCCTTCTCCAATGCTAGTAAACCGAGTTCCAAGCTCAAACTCTCTTGACCACACCTCCAATGATTTGGGACCGATCCTAACTTTGGTCATGTCAATATTTGTTTGTGGGGGGGTTTGTGTCCTCTAAGGGTGCATATGTTTGAACCCAAGAAAGGATAAAATATATATTATGTAGCTAGGTTGTGTGTGATAATACAAGAAGCACAAGCTCCTTATCTTATATATATATAACTAGGTAAATTAGTAGCTTGTTCATTGTTCAAGAAGCAATGTATTGCGAAGGGAAGACAGGAATCAGATCAAGGTACATGAATGAATGAATGAATGAGCTGTTTGGAAATGGTAGGCTTATTGGAAGGCACATTTTGGTACATTTGAATTCAATTGTACAAGTAGTCCTTTAACTACTTTTCTTAATCAAGTACCACGATTTAAGAATTTTTTTTAAAAAGAAAAATCTTATCTACTTTTTTTTTTCTTTTACTAATTTGTACTAGTAGTCCTTTGCTTAATAGTTTATCTTGAATCTTCTTTTGCTTTCGCGAAACAAGATCACCCTTAATTTGATAATCGTAAGATCCAACCAGCCAACTTCCTTCGTATGTGCAAGATGATCAGTAGCTGAGAGTGAGATTGTGATCGTATGACAGAGGGTGATAGATATTGCATCTATTACTTTTATCTGAGGAAATACCTTGTTACTTGGTTATCTTAATAACTGACAATTTTGTAGAAAAAGGTTGTTGGAATGTTTGCAAAATTGTCTTTCCAAGTGAAGAACTTCTATGAAGACTCTCTTAATTATTAGGAAAGATTTGACATGCACACTGCATTAATTTGAATGCTATGGCAGGAATGTTATTCATAACTAGTCCACTGCATTGTATGAACTTTCATTTTACTACACACAGAAATAATTAATGAATATGAGATACTCTGGACCACTCTATGCAAAGAATGAAGAATCATTCAGAAGGAAGTAGGAAATAGCCAAGTTTGATGTCTTCTGGAGGAGGTCAATACCTTTGTTTTCAAGGATGATGCACCGATAAGGACGCATGTTTTCGTGTCGCTGATCTTCACTAGAGGCAAGGCATCCAGATTCAAATCCACCTCTGGCCTACAATATTAGTACTATTAACAGGTTGTGTAGATGTTTCTTTCTTTTATATGAATGCTTTCTACTTGTCCAAAACCTTCATCCTGTCAAATGCTAACATATAACATTCAAAGTTCATATCTGATAAGGAATTAAAGATAAGGTTTAGTCATTGATGCTTATCCAAGTGCAGCTGCAGGGACCATTTGTTCACATGGTTAGAGAGACTTATCAAGGCAAATGTAGGAAGACCATCCACTCTCTCACAGAGCCATGCAAAAAAACAAAACTAGTGGATTCCTACTGTTTGTTGACCTGGAAACTAAGCTACATTTCTAGTCCTTGAAATGCATAGATACTCTTGCAACCAACACCATCACCTGGAATTTCTCAGGGCAACCACAGCTTTCAACCATCTCCTTTTGTCTCCCATATGTTCCTTTTATTTCCTTCTCTTTCTTTTCCATGCTGCCCTGTTTCAGGCTATTTGGCTTCACATGCACTTGTTAAGAGGTTGGCTAATGGCATATTGACTCAGAGGAGGCTGGGCTTAATTGATGATGATAAAGGACTTGTACACAGAGTTAACCAGAGGAGTATGGAGCTATTGTTTGGGCTAATGATCTAGCTATTCGGCCAACTGTTCTAATGGCCTAATTTAAGATAATATTAGAGAATGGTGACTTTAATATTTTATATCTAATAGAGAAGCAACTCAAATGGAGATGCAGATATTTGTTGTGGAAGACCGGGAGTTATAATCTAAGTAAAAATAGAGTTTGATATAGTGATATCCACCAAACTCTGATAACAAAGTCTATTAGGTGAGAGTCCAAGAATTTAGAGTTTTACTCTAACATGTGATGCTCGACAACTTCATTTATGACATGCATGTGGATTGCCTCATATTTGTCCTTACCTGCATATATAAAGTTAAATGATCATTTGAGAGGAAACGACTTACCATCCCAATTCACAGACAGTATCTCCAATGGAATTACTAACCCTCTCTCCTTATTTTTAACCTAGTGTTTTATAGTTTAATTAGGATACTAACTTAGCTTCTATAATGAGTTTTTGCCACCCCTTAGTACACACACACACACACACACACACACACACACATATATATATATATATATACACGTGTGTGTGTGTGTGTATTTATATATTTTTTGATAAAGGTATGTATTTATATGTTACACTTCGGCAATATCCGATCCAGTTTCGAAAGCCCAAGCCCAACATTGAAGGCCTACCCGAAGCCCATATGTGGTGCCGGGACGAGGTCGGATCTGATTAATGGATGTGGCTCTCAAATCCGATAACTTTTGAGATTTTTATGATCCGAAGTCCGAAATCGTTGGTTCGGACTTCGGAACTAGTGGCAGGTGTATTTACGGGTTAACGGGTCCCCACGAAATAATAATATAACCTTCTCCCACGTCTATATATATACGGAGGCTAGGGTTTTGGTGCGGCCGAAGCCCCTCTTTCTTGCTTCTGCAACTGCCGCCGTCTTCTCGATCGAAGGGTTCCTTGCTCTCCTTGTTGCATCAAGCATGGCGGAGCAGGTAAAGGACTAATCTCTACTGCCACTTCTATATCTTTTCCTAAAATATGTGGTCGAACCCTATATTCTTCGAGGGAGTTGGAATATTTTTGAACTTTTTTCCATGGTTGAGTAGAGACAACGTTATAGAGTGGGCATTTGGTCATGTTATTTCATGTTTTGTTCATCTTATGTGTCGAGTTTGTGACTCTGGAGTTCCATCGACTATGTTGGAATTCAGGGTTCAATTCTTGTTGTCCAGGAAGCTGTGAGCTTTCTTTGTTAAGATTAATTAGGAAGATCGTGTGCCATTCTAGCTTCCTAATTGTGGTTAAGAAACCACACAAGGGCATTATTCGTTTTGTATTTATTTGTATGAGAATGTGTTATTTAGTTATTCAACAGCAATCTTTTGTTATTATAGTTTGATGAAGAGAATGGAAGAGTAAATATTTTATTACTCACAATTCCTGCTAGCTCATCCTATTTGTAAATTGTAATAGTTGTAAGAATAGTTTTGCAATTGAAGATGAATTACCAAGTGCAGTTAAGAGTTAAGACTCACTATTTTTATCAGTGTGTATATTACTAGGTATTTGCGCATGAATTTTAGGTTATAATTGGAGCATATTTCGTGAAATAACATCTCTGGTTATCATTTCTTTCGGAAGTTGGAAAGAATTTTTTTTTTCCGGTTGTTTGTTACCCTGACTGCTTTCCTCTGTTTCTTTTGCACTTACGTGCAGACTGAGAAGGCATTTTTGAAGCAGCCTAAGGTGTTTCTCTGGTAAGTACATTGTTACATTATCATTCTTTCCTTTGTGGTTACTTGGTTAGATGTTGATTTGATGGGAGTGATGCAGCTCAAAGAAATCAGGAAAGGGAAAGAGGCCTGGCAAGGGTGGGAACAGATTCTGGAAGAGCGTTGGACTTGGGTTCAAGACACCCAGGGAAGCTATTGAAGGTCTTACTTTGCTTATGCTTACTCAGTATTTTAATCACTAATTTGCTATTTGCAAACTGTGTTTATCATTGTTATTGAAATTATGGTGCGAATGTCTGTGAGATCCATTCGTTGTGAAATTGTTATCTGTTTTTTCTTGCAGGTACTTATATTGACAAAAAATGCCCATTCACTGGCAATGTTTCAATTAGGGGTCGCATTTTAGCAGGCACATGTCATAGTGCGAAGATGAATAGAACCATCATTGTACGCAGGAATTATCTTCACTTTGTGAAGAAGTATCAAAGGCAAGCTAATCAATTTATTGTTTATCTTTTTACTTGGCCACTATAGATTGATAACTTCTTTAATTCAATAAATAGGTACGAGAAGAGGCATTCAAATATACCTGCACATATATCACCTTGCTTCCGTGTTAAGGAAGGGGACCATGTCATCATAGGCCAATGCAGGTAAGCTTTATCTTCAATATTTTTGGCATGATTTATCAGAGTTATGCCATCTGTAAGAGTTCAATGCATTTGAAATTACTGTTCGGGTTCTTATATTCACGATAAGTGCAGCCATCATTTTCTTGAGGCATTGTATTATTGTTAGTCCCTATAATTGCTATATTCTATAGCTTGTATCATGCACATAGTCTTTATGGTTCATCAAATTGATGTATGCATGATGTGTGATCCAGGCCGCTGTCTAAGACTGTCAGATTCAATGTGTTGAAAGTCATTCCTGCTGGATCAACAGGTGGCGGAAAGAAGGCTTTTGTTGCAGCCTGAGATAGCCAGAAGGCTTTCTCCAAGAGTATATTTGTCAGTTAAAAGCTTCGACTCTGGGAGAAAATAATGCTTTCGACTCTGGCAGATTGTAGGTTTCTTGTGTTTGATCCTTGAGCTAGTATTATCGAGTGAACCATTTTTGTAAGCTTTTTTAAAATTGAATGCTAAAGATTATGATATTCAATTTAATGCCTTTTTGAGTAATGAACTGACAGTCCTGTGATATGCAAAATTTGGTATCTAAAAGGCTTTTTAATTGCCTTTTTCTTCTCATGCTGATTCGTTATGAATTTGTTGTTTCCACAAAAGTAGTATCTCATATAGCCAACAGGATGCTGGTTACACAACCAAAGAGTTGAAGATTTAAAGGTCATTGTTATTATTTTGCATCTGTTTAATGGTATGCACTTGTGGCTGTCTGTGTGGATTTCGAGCAACCTGGTTAGAAGAATGTAATTGCGTTTAAGTAGATTTAACTCTCTTTACTTGTTTCCTGTGATAGGTAGGATTTATCATGTGATGAAGCATCATCTAAGATAATAATAATTAATGAGATTTATCACACTAATTTGAGATCGGATAAAAGACAATCTACAGTCATAAGACCTCTCTTAGATGCAATGATGGTGTTTGATTCCAAAAGAGTATAATTAGTGACCCGTTTATATATACCCTCAACCAAACTATGATAGTATAAATGGCTAAAGTCTAATTTAGTCCCAGGAGGCTACCTCTCTTATCACCATTTTTACTTCTTCGTCTTGCGTTTTGCTTCCATGTCTTCCCCAATCTCTCTCATGAGTCACAGCTTAAAGATACTGGTAGCTAATGCAATTACGTATGCTTGAATCTTTCTCCAATTCCTCATGGCTAGTGGAGATAGTGTGGAGATGCCCTCAACCTCCTCAGAAAAGATTGACTGATTCATTACTCAAGAAAAAGTAAATGTTAGGATACAAATCTCCCTGCATCAACAAGAACAGCGTTTTGACAACCAACCTGATTATTTATTCATGAAAATTTAAAGGCATCTTACAGGTGAAATTCGAGTTTCAGGCAGATTCAATTTGAATCCGCAAGGTAATATGCGACTGCGTTGAACCACCAGCAATGTTAGTAGCACAAAGATGATTTACTAGGTTTAAAACAGCACATAGCCTTCCTTCGAAAATAAATGCTCGATCATTTTGACTGTGGCTCAATCTGTGGATAAATTGCGGATAAAATCATAAGAACAATCAGAATGAAGAAGGAAAAGGCCTGGTTTCTCAACACGATAGAAAGATTGTTTACCAGGCAAGCAAATATAGTATAGACTATAGAGACAAACTTCTAACCATTAAAATGCTAAAAATCAAGATCTCCATATCCTAGTATAGCCTGTCGACCGAGCAATAAGGTTTCAACATTCCGGGTATCGGGAAAAGAATGAAGAGACAGAAAAGGATTAATCTCTAATGTTAACCGACTCAAAGGGAAAAAATGGAAAAAGAAAGAAACAAATGTTTGTGAGATATTTGCCAAATACTTACTTTTGTACAAATGGCCACTTGATAGCTGATAAACTAATCTATTGTTAATGACATAGTTGTGCCATTGACATATTGTACGTGGGAAGAGAAAAGGAAATAAAACTGAATAAAGCATGTGGAAAAGTAAAATAATTAGTGCTTCTAGTACTGAAAGAGTTGGACATTTGAAGGCTGAAGCTCAGTAAAATTAGGAGTTAAAAATGTTGGATGATTAAAAAAGTGAGTAGTTTGTATTAGGATGTTAGATGCAATGTTATTCAGAAAATGAAATTAAGTCATTAACAAATTTATATATTTGGGTGAAATTGGAGGAAATATCAGTTAGTCTAACAATTTCAAATAAGTCAGAGCACTTAGAGGAAGAATTTAGTGCACTTTTAAAGAGGAGAGATTCAATGGAGATTAAAAAAAGATAGAATTAACAAGGCTTGAAAAATATGGTTGCAATCAGGACTTCAAATGAAAATATTGCTTTTGAGCTTTATCAAAAGTTAACACCAAATGTATCGTGCACAGGAACTTCAACACTCCAGCATAGCCGTAAGCAGAGAAGCTGACATATTAATGACAAATCCTAGGAAGATAATTCAACATATACTATCTTTCTTTCTGATTGACTGTGCAAAGGTTCTTTAGTGCCAAATGTTTCACCTAAAAGCATAAACGTTATGGTCTATATGCATGAGGAGGCCAAAATTCCTAGCTACAAAAAGCATGGCAAATACTGAGTATAAGACCATTTGATGAAGCTGTTGTTTAGATGATTTGCGACTGTGTTTAAATTGAGATCTGAAAGAGCAACACCAAGATGTGATTAAATATGTAAATGTCTGAGCAAAGTTGGATGATGTCTATGCATATAACTCATGCGTGATATCTGCAATTTCTAGTAAAGAAAAACATATTAATAGTCTCTCTTCTGAAGAACAGATGATTCCAATCATCAGCCTGTACTCTTAGATTCCTTCAATTTTATGCACAACTAAGAAACAGGTATCAAGAGAACCATATCGATATAAATGATAAAAGAAAAAGTGCATCCCAAATGCTTATACAGTTAAAAAGATGTGTTAAATTCACCTTTCTTTCAATTCTCTTGTTCCTCTCCAGTAGTATATCCGCTCTGCTCTTCTGCAGAAGGCCTCCAAGAAACACTTGTTCAAGTACGCCAAAAGAACCCTAATCCACCACTCAGGTGAGACGATAGGTAAAATACTCGCGAATCTACAACTCCAAAAGGTTCAGCCTCATGAAACTCCCGACCAAAACCACGAGAAAAAGCATTATCAATAGAATACTGCTTAGCCGCAGCTGGGCATTTCTTTCTTCCTACAGTGGGCATCCATATCAGGTAATGCAACTCACTCTACCCTCAGAAGACACCACTCAACACATTATCGTCATCCGATTCTGCACCAGGAGGTTTAGTCCCCAACTCCTTCCTCGGCTTAGGCGAAAGACCCTTCGCCAGCATCTCCTCGTCATACTTCCGAGCCATATCCACCATCCCCTTCTGCAGCAAAGCATCAATCAGAGCATTGTACGCAAACGCATCTGGGCTACATCCTTGCTCCTCCATCGCCTTCCAAACAGTAAACACCGGCCGGAGGAACCCCCACCGCCCAAATTTCTTCATCAGCATCACATAGGTATCCATCCTCGGCCGACATCCGGTCAAAATCATCTTATCAAACAACCCAACAATCTCCTGAGGGCGAGTCAGGTACTGAAAGAAGCAATGATAGGTGAGCACATTCGGTTCACATCCATTCTTTTTCATCTGATTAACAAACAAATACCCCTCCTTAAACCTCCCCTCTTTGCACAAGAGCTTAACAATCGTATTAAAAGTCGCAGCATTCGGCCGGCAGCCGGACTCCATCATCTCCTTATACATCCTGATGGAGAAATCAACCCCTTGCGATAGCCCAATCGCGTGGATGACCGTATTGTACGCGACAACATCCAAAAAGATGCCTTTCTTCTTGATTTCTTTGTATAATTTGACGGCTTTCCATGGCTTTCCCGACTTGGAGAGGAAGTCCATGTAGATGGTGTAGGAATGCAGATCCTTCTCTACCCCTCGACGGTCCATCTCGTCCCAGAACTCGCGGCACCGGCGCCAAGATCCCACCTTTACCCATCCCCGTAGGATCAAGTTGTGAATCTTGGTGTCCGGCGGGAAAGGCGGGGGCGAAGGATTAGAGCGGAGGCAAAGGTCTTCGGCCTCGGAGACGTGGCGGTGATCGCAGAGGGCGTCGACGAGGAGGTGGAAGGTGGGGAGGTCGCCGCGGAGGCCGAGGGAGGCGGCGAGGTCGAAGAAGGCGAAGAGGGCGTCAGAGACGAGGTGGGCGGCGGCGAGGCGGTTAAAGAGGGAACGGAGGGCGGGGCGGAGGGAGGAAGGTTCGGAGAAGGAGGAGGAGTGGGAGGACAGGAGGGAGAGGGCGGCGGGGAACTCGAAGTGCTTACCGAGGATGTCTACGGCGAGGGAGAGGGTGGAAGGGGTGTGAGAGAAGTTGCCGCCGGTGGGGGAGGCGGCCCAATGGAAGAAGTCGATGGCGCGGGCCCAGTCGTTGGAGTAGGTGGAGAGGGTCGAGAGGACCGTGGTGGAGTCGAGGGGGAGAGGAAGAAGAGGAGAGGAGGAGGAAGAGGAGAAGCGAGATAGGAGGAGGTAGGAGGAGGAACGAGGGAGAGATGGGAGGTTTGGCATTGGAGAGAGCCAGAGAGGCGGCTCTCTAGTCTGTCCCTCCTATTTAGATTCTGCTAATTTATACAGTTTAAATTTTAGTTTTTATTTTTATTTTTATTTTTACTGCGTAGGGAGTTATTTTAATTTGAAGATGAGAATTTAGCTATGTTGCCAAAAAGTCCTACTACAAATTTTCTTTTTTCTCACAGAACAGGGAGTTAATTTTGATTCAGAGAAGAGAATATATCAACCCAGGATTGTTGAAATATTAAATGAGATTTTTGTGCGAGTAGATTTAATTTTATTTATGCAATAAAAAAGATTTTAAATTTATTTAGTTATATTCATCAGACAATCGAGTATTTCAACAAGAAATATATAACATTCTGAATGCAACTTCTATGCATCATTTATGGGAAAAAAATCTCAAGGCTAATTATACTAAAAATTCTTAAATTTTAACAAAAGCAAAATTAGATTCTTATGTGTGATTCCTTATAAATTGTGTGCACTCATCTACATAGGCTAATTCATAATATTACCAAAAGTTAAGAATCTTTTGAGTATTAATGTCCCTACAATCCTACAAAGGCAACAGTACACAAAAAAACCTAGAAATTCAACAAAAGCGTCAATATACATCATTTTACCAACCCACGATTATAAAAAATCAACTGTACTAATGATCCATAGAACTGGAAAGAGAAACTTATTCTATTATCAGGTAATATAATCAGGATTCTACAAAAGCGGCATTGCATCTAGCTTTACTGTCGCGAGGAGTACATGGACAGTGTGATATGTTTTAACAATCAAATTACAATGAAAATAACTAAAAAAATTGAACATATGTATGTATGCCGCTAAGAATGCACCTTGTACGTCATTGCTTATATCTATTTTCTCTCACTCATCTTGCTAACTACCTCAGATTTTGCAATATTTACCAAAAACATAATAGCAAAGGAGGTTGAAACAATTAGCATAAAAAATACACTATTCCATCCCCTAGTTAAGATATATCCAGTGAGCAAAGGTCCCAGAGCTGCCCCAACAGAGCCAGTCCCATCAATAATGGCAGTCACGGTAGCCAATGCTCGCGAATTCCCTTTAATCGTGTCTTGAGTACCCAGATCAGCTGCGACCGCTGTAGTAATAAGAGAGTATGGGCCATTCACAAAATAGCCAGAGAGGAACATTAAGCCAATGTTGTGGTTCATCGACAGGCTGCCATATGTTCTATAGAAAAAAAGTGTTGGGATTGACAAGAAGAGGAATAAAACTGAAGTGATAGCACGAGCACCAATTCTATCTGAGATGAATCCTGCTGAAATTCCACCAAAAACCCCTCCAATATCAAATACTATTGAAAGGATTCCAGCAGCTTTATGCGACAAGAGCTGGCCAGCAACAGCTACAAAATAGAAAAAGTTGATTCAGTATAAAGGTCATTTATGATTTTCTGCTGATTCTTGCTGAAAAGCCTAAAACTTTTAGGCAATTAATCCAGTGTACCACAATAACGCCTTAAAATCAAAGACTTAATTTGAATTAATAACTATGCTGAAATTACAAGGCTAATGGAATGAATACAAACAAAACTTTAGAAATTGAAAAACATGCAAGAAACCAGGAATCAGTAAATAGATTTTTTTTTTGTTGAGAAAACAAGAATCGGTTAATAGTTATGTTAACTTTTGCGAGGTTCTACTATCTACCATGGGTTTATGTGCCGGAAGCCCAACAAGGCATAAGCATTGCAGAAGGCAAGTTAAGGCATGCAGAGAATCTTATGTCGCGCACAATATGGTGCCACCCAGCATGCACCATGCTGTGCACTGGGTTGTACCAAAGACACTTCCCATCTAACTAACTGACACTTTTGCAATGGCAGAACAAAATACTGAAAGTTGCATATTAAAATGTTTCAAATCCATCCAGTTCTCCCATGGTGCAGCAGATAACAATGGTCGGGTACTAGCCCATCTTTTAATAACCATGGTTCTTCCTTCTATGTGTGCTAGTACAATCACTTATTCATAGCAAGAATCAGATTTTTCACTATTTAGATGGAAGGTCCTTCTTAGGTCTTTTAGTAGATATTATATGTCTTGAAGTGTCCCAATACTTGTGAAGAGAGATTATTTTTTTATTGCTATTTGTGCTTGTAGGCTTCTTCTCTCTGGATTTGGTATCATTCTACAGAAAACCTTCACTTTTGCACTGCCATAAGTAAAGCTTCTATCATTTTAAACTTGATACTGAGACAGTGAGTAACTTTTAGAGAGTAGCCCAAAACCTAGCTCTACACTGTTATCGTTTATCCGTGCATAGGTAACAGTGTAGAGCTACCAACTAGCTCTACATTAACATAAGCCAAATCTCAAAGTTACCAACTTATAGGAAACATTAATCAATTCTACTACTCCCTGATCAAGAGATTTTCCTACAACACTAATCTTCATTAAATTTCCTAAAGAATAGCATACAGCTGTGGTCCACCTAAATCTTACAAGGGTAATAGTTTCATTTAAATTAGTCAAAACAAAAACACTTTCTCCTGTTTGGCTAACCTAAAAGAACATTCAAGCCCCCATATAGTCTTACTTGGAGCAAAGAAATCAAAAATCCTGACCAAATATACTTTCATAACATCATTTAAATGACACAAAAAAAAATTTGTTGAAATTTGTGTCTTTCCTAAAATATGATAGAAACTGTAATTTCCACCTCATCATTGTCACCATCGTAAGTATCCTAAATATAATCTTGCACATTTAAATTTTATGGAGGCTTACTATGAGAGCAATAAGTTTTCATAGCATCAACCTCGAATCACAAACCCAAGTATACGATACTACACCTATGCTTCAGATTTATGTATTGATTGACATAAGTAAAACTAGAACTAGCTAATCTACCATTATCATGGTTATTGTCTTACTAGTTATTAAATTACAACTGCAAGAATCACATGATGGTTGTAAATCACACAATTTTTAACAAGGGCATGAGCACATCTCTGCTAACAGCTTAATCACAATGCACCGGATAGTATATATACTCACATACCATTGTGTCGAATGTAGAATGGCAACCAATACAGGAAAGTGTATGCGACAAGCTTGGAGAAGAAGAGGCAGAACGAATACGGTGCCACACCAGGCAATCTCCACGCCTCTAAGAAACCAATCGCCTCTGCTGATTCGACCTTCGCCGATCCAATAAGCCCAATCTCTTCCTCCCCATTCAAATGATCCTCCTCATTCTCAGTATCAGCCATCTCGATCTCCACGGCCGGCCAATCAAACCCCAGATCTCTTGGATCCGCGACTAAGAACGCCCAAACCAAAATCCCTACAACAGCGATCACAAGCCCCGGCAAGACGAACGACCAACCCCATCCAAACTCCAAGACCGAGGAGGCAATTACAGATCCAAGGATGTTTCCCACCGAGGTGTTCGAGTTCCAAACCCCCATTACGAGCCCTCGCTTCGACTTCTCGAACCAATTCCCGACCACGGCGACAACGCACGGCCACCCGATCGATTGGACGATCCCGCTCACCATCTGGACGGCGAGGAAGAAGGCGAGGCGGTGGATGTTAAACCAGAACGCGAGGCCGAAGGCGGCGGTTGTAGCGCCGCTAAGGAGCATGCCAACAGCGAGGAACCGGCGAAGGTCGACGCGATCGGCCACGTGGCCGGCGAGGTACATGCCCAGGGAGTACGAGGAGAGGAAGGCAAGGTCGAGCTCGCCGAGGCGGTGGGGACCGCGGGGGCCGGAGAACGGCGGCCATCCCCCTCCGTCGCCGTCGCCGGATGAAGGGGATTCGGGGCCGAGGACGCTCTTGACGATGCTGGGGGGCTTGCGGGAGGCGTGGAAAGCGGCGTAGGCGGAGAAGGTGAGCAGGAGGACAGAGATCTGGTGGAAGAGGAGGCTCCGGCGAGGGGTTGGAGTTAGGGTTTCCATTGTAGGAACCCTAGATTTGGTGGTTGGGGCATGGGACAAGGAAGGAGAAGAGGTCGGTGAGGAGATAATCGAGGAAGAAGCGTCGAAGAGAGGGAACAATTAAGTATAAATAAATCAGTAATTAAAATGTTTTCATACACTATTTATTCCTATGATATGACTATAAATTGCTAATTCTAAGCTAATAGTATGACTTTTTTTTTTATATAACGAAAAACCCGTGGACAACATTTGTTGTGAATTACTAGATCCCCAAAATTATGAGCTATATGATATCCTACTTCAATAAAGCACCTTGATGGATTGAAATACTATAATTAATAACAGGGGAGATCTGCTACTCTATAATTTTGGCATTGAAATTGACTGCTTTCACTACTTTAATACAGTTGCCGTAGACGGTATCGTAGTTTTGATTATCAAACTTCATAACTTCTAAAAATTGAATCTTTTGCATGAATCAATTGCTACGGAAAGATGTCGGATCCTACCAAACTATAAGACTTTTTTTTAAAAATAAATAAATAAATAAATAAAGACGAAGCTACTAGATATAATGAATTCAATTATCCTATTATTAGTATTTGATGAATCTTTGTGTTGAAGCCCAAATTGGATATAGTTAAAGCTTGTTGTATTTTATTTTATTTAAATAGTTAATTTAGTTTTTTAATTTATATATTAGAGAGAATTAATTTGTATGACTAGTTTAGCATAATATATTAAAAAAAAATGTAATGTTAATATTATTATTAGATTCTTCGATTATCAGAGAGTCCATCAATAATGCACGCCATCATATCAGAGAGTTAATCACAAGCAGGACTCTCTGATATCGTTTATCAGAGAGTCCTGCTTGTGATTCAAATTGTGATTTCTGAATCACCTTAACATTCTTTTTGTTACTCTATTCTTAAATTAGGCCAAGGTTGAAATGGAAATTTCAATGATGTTAAGAGGCCCAAAAATGTCTTATGTGGTTGCTTTTTCTTTTAATAAATCAACTTCAAGATTGATCTTTATCAAAACCAACTTGTTATAATGAAAAAAAAATAATACATAATTATTGATATGATACCTAATAACTTATGCCTTTAAACATCGACTCAGAGCTATCTTCTTGTTTTCTGAAATGCTCTGTTTTGCTCTTGTAATTAGACTCAATAATGTATGTTTGATCGTTTTCCAATCAAGCAATCCTACGCACACTGCATTCCAATAGACCAATGGAAGTTCCTAAAAGTTTCTCCACAGAGAGAGAGAGAGAGAGAGAATCAATTAAAAGGAGACACGATCGAATGAACAACAGTGTGCAATCAACTATGTGGGCTCTGGTAATTAATAGGTAGGCCGAGAGAAGGAAGATATATCGAGAGCCACATGATGGTGGTGCTTATCTTTTTCTCCAAGTGCCTGGTCCTTGTCGGCCAAATGACCCAAAAAGAATCCTCTCCTCTCCTCTCCTCTCCTCATCTATACCCCCACCTGTTGACGATTATTAACTTGAGATGGCAGGGATGCTCCCGGGAGTCGAATTCGCTAGGAGGAGGAGGATCCACCAAGGTGGCTCGTCGGAGAGATCGCCGTTTTGCTTGAACGTACGTATCCATCGTACCCCACTCTAGTCGAATAGAATACATTAATCTTGTTCCTAACTGTCCTACACCATTGCTAATAATTAGCAACGAAGCAGCCTCAGCAAAGAGCTCCACGATTGCACTCTCGGAAGCATCGCTCGCGAGGCGAAGGAGAGGTTGGATGAGAAGCTAAGGAGTCAGACGAGAGAGCCCGAGATCAAGAGGTGAGAGGAGACGGAGTGACGATCATAATTTGTAGGTTTGCATATCAATATAAGTTGTTGATGTCTTTCCGTTCGTTTTGCGTGCTTGTTAGCATGGAGAGCATTGGAGACAAGAAGAAAGGTGGTGGTTGCCTGCAAAGAGAGGTTTACTCTTCCAAGAAGAGCATGAGAAGGTTTAGCTGGAGCAAGCTGGGTTGGAAGGCGGCGGAGCAAGTCGAGTGCGCCGTCTGCTTGGAGGATTTCAAGACCGGCGATATTCTACTTCACCTGACGTGCAGTCATCGGTTCCATTGGAGCTGCGCCGCCCCATGGATCAAGACAAGCTCCAACTGCCCGATTTGCCGGACGTACTGCACATATGTATAGATATAGATATAGATAGTTGCTTAATGTGAGGATTACATCTCATGCGTCAATGGAATTGTTAATCTACTGTTTGGTTTGCAAAACTTTGCATAGATTTGCAGTTGAGTCAGTATTTTCTTCATTCGAAAGAAACCTCGATCCTAAATTTCCCAGGAAAATTATCAGTTAGATATTGCTGGGACTAATGCAGAAAGAAGTTAATGGAAGAGGATAAGAAAAGAGATATACCATCAGATCGCAATAAAGGTTGGTGGGCTCGCTCTCTGGATTGGTATGTCTCCACACTGAATTGGCTTTATTGGTGTGCCACTATACAGAATTGACACCCATTAACTCCTGAGGAGAATTATATTTAAATTAAAAGATGAAGCTGATTGATGCAACTGCAGCAGAAAGCAACAATACTTGTGCCAAAAGCAACAGATATATATATACTATACCTGCAAGTGCAACAAATTAAAATGATGTAAACTTCAATACATTACTAGATATACAAAATATAAGTATTTTTTAAGTTTTCCATATCTTTCAAATATAATAGATGTATGCTTTCTCAAAAGCCCTCTCCTCTTACTACAAAGCTTTCTCCTTAAAAATCATCATAATAGCATTTATAGGTGTGTCTTGTAAAGATAAATCTTGTGAGGATTATCAGAATGCGTTCCAATGTACTCTTATGAATCTCCGATAAATTCAAAGGCTATTCTGAGTTAAGTCAAACTAAGCAACAATTTTATCCATAAATATTCTACATAACGTGACAACGTGTTATCATTTTATGTGCTCATTATGTTGGTTGTTATAGAAAGAGGGAAAAAATGAAGGATTACTAAAATGCCACATTATCTTATTATTTTCTTTTTAGATATTTGTAGAGGGTTTGTAAGCATAGTAATATTCATTACTTAAATATCTTTACATCTTTTAACTAACCAAGAGATAAGCCAAGCTGAGAAGCTAATTAAGAGAGAGATAATTGCTGGCTATTCTGAATTTTGGAGACCATTGTTGTGGGGAAAATGCTTTTAACTGTCTGTTTCAGATAAGATAAAGGACTTTAACGCTGCAAGTTTGAATCACACAATCTTCTATTGGTTAAAAATGAGAATGTAAATAATTAAAAGTCATGCTAACAAACAAAAGTATGAGATTTTTTTTTTCTTGCCAAATTAAGTGACAAAATCTTGATGACAAAATTGAAGCCAGAATTAAATTAATCTACGACGTGCTGACAACTTAATGTATTATGATCTATTTATCGTTCTTTGATTATTTACTTCTGTAGATCAAAATCTAGTCTTTACTATACGAATGTGCATTAATACGATTCGGAAGTCAACAATAATAATGGATCGAAGTATGATGTCTTACAGGCATACAAAGGTCAATAACAAAGACTAATAGCTCAACAAAATTAAGCAAACAAAGAAACTAATGTGCATGCTAATTAAACCACTATAATTCTCAGTACCATATCTGTATATCTACCAAGATCATAACATCACACGACTCGCCTTACAGATGCAACTCCACGATCCTCCCCCTCGTCAAAATTCAAGGCGTAGCTCCTCGAGTCATAACTAAACCTTATCTCGCTATTATGCCTTCTCTTATTTGTAGTATTGTTACGTTGCATGATCTCAGGCACAATGCTCTTCCATCTTATCCGGCCCAGTCTTTCCTCCCACCACCTCTCCTTGTTGCAATCTTCATGAACTAGAGACCTATACCCGGCGTAGCCCCGCCTTCGCGGCCGGCATGCGACGCAGACGAAGTCGATGCAGTGCGGTTTCGATCCGAGCTCGTCGTCGAACACCTCGGGAAAGTCGTTTTCCGGCATTGACTCATGAAGAGTTGCCATTCTAGAGATCAGAAAAAGGTAAGAAGGAGAAAGAGGCGTAGGATGTTTGAAGAATGGAGTTTATATTAATTTGTTTAGAAGAGAGAGGGGAGGAGGTAAGGAAGTGGTTAGGAAATCGATCTCAGACCGCGTAGCCAACGGTCGTGAAATTATTTATTAGTCAAATAGACGTGGGAATTGAGCACTTGGTTGTGGTAGTGTTTGTGTTGTTATACGAGGTCATGGAACAAATGGGAAATTAAGATAAGATTAGGATAATAATGAGGAAGTAATAAACCGAGACGATCTTCCAACGGAGAGCTGGATTAATTATAGTCTATTGGTGTCAGGCAGTAGAATTAGATTGGATGTTAACTAGTTAAAGGTTTGGATATTGGGTTACTGGTTCAACTAGTTGGTCTAAAATTCTAAATAATTTAAAACTAAAACACAGTTGCATTAATTTCTTTCATTATTTAGCAATTTTTAACTAATATTTAGATTTAAGTACATCAGATCATATGGCTTATATAAAATTATATCTTAATCACACATTTATTTTTTAAAATATAATTTTTTAAATTTTAGGATTAAACTATCCTTAGGATAAATAATATAATATAGTTGACTAGTAATTTTGAAGAAAAAAGTAACCCTGTCAATTCCTAGAAACACATTAGGGTTGCACATTTCGCAAATTGAATCAACTATACGATATGTTAGTCATAGGCTAAATAGTGGAGCTAATCCAAGCGTGATATTTTAGTGGGTGATCCATTCAGGTCAGTTCAAGTGCATGTTGGAGACATGACAATGTATCATCTGACTGCTCTAATTATGTTTAAAAGAAAATACATAGGGCATAGAAATTTTCCGAGCAGAATTGGATTCTCCCAAAATAATTAATGTGTTAGAATTAATGTATAAACTAACCTACAAAATATGTGTTATCAAATAATGAACGTGTCCGTCTTTATCAAAGACAAAAGCATTCTTCCCGAAGTTGGAACAATCGAGTCCTAGTTAAACGTGCAGTAAACATTCCACGAAAAGGGCAAGACCCTTTTCCTTTTGGCCATGGCACAATCTCAGAGGCTAGCTACAAGATGATTACAAAGTAAGTATATATATATATATATATATATAGCTCTTGGTTTCCAAGTTTATAGACACTGGTTGCATATTATGCGCGTGACTAACCCGTCCTGTAAGAAGCCGCCGACGTGGTCCAAGACACGACAATAAAAGTTTTGTCTTTGGTCCATATTTGCACTAATTAAATATTTTTGATAATTTTTTTATATTTAATTAAGTTTATTCTTTAGAAAATTAAGACTAAGCTTTTCTCTCCCCCCCCCCCCCAACCACCAACATCCGTAATCGTACATCAGAAGCATATCACAGCGTCAGTCTCTCGCTGTCTCTAGATCTCTCTCTCCATATACCAACAAATTCCCACACAAATCCATTCGCTCTCTTTTCACCTACTCTCCGGTATCTCCACCCCACGGTGACCCGACCTCTCCGAACGTCCCCCCACAAAGTTAAAAGACCCCCCTCACCCCACTCACCTCTCTCTCTCTCTCTCTCTCTCTCTCTCTCTCTCTCTCTCTCCACTACCAAAAGAAACACACACTAATACACGCCCATGGAAGTAGTAGACTCTACCGCCGCCACAACCCCACCCGAGCCGGACCCACCGGTTCTAGAAGGGATCGCGGCGGTGGTGGGCTACTACGTCCTCTTCGGTAAGGATCCCCCGACGCCCAAAAAGGAGGACGAGGTAAGAAAAGGAGGCGGCGGTGAGGTCAGCGTTGGGGGGAGTAGGAGGAGCACAAGGTACAGAGGAGTGCGGAAGCGGCCGTGGGGGCGGTGGTCGGCGGAGATAAGGGACCGGGTGGGGCGGTGCCGCCACTGGCTCGGCACCTACGACACCGCCGAGGACGCCGCCAAGGCCTACGACGCCGCCGCCCGCCGCATGCGGGGCTCCAAGGCCCGCACCAACTTTGCCATCCCCGATTCCCAATTCCTATCCACCTCGGCGTCCTCCCCGACCATCGCTGCCACCGCTACTGCTACTGCTAGGAAGAAGAAGAAGAAGAAGAGGAAGAGGAAGAGAGGTGATGGTGGTGATAGTAAGGGGATCCGAAAGGCGGTGAACGGATTCAAGGACTCGTTCATTAACCCCCTCCCCTGAGACGAACAGGGAGAAATGTACTTCTATGGCTTGATTTACTTCTTTCCTTCTTTCCTTTTTGGTTTCGATTTTGGGTAGTTTGTTTGGCTGCGTGTGTAAGTGTTCGTATAAAGGTTTGTTTTGGTTTAATTGTTATGTTCATATATAAAAATATCAGCTAATATATAACTACGCATGCAATCCTAATAAGATTGGCAATATCATTATATATAATCCTCAGCATATAGATAGATAGATAGATAGACAGATAGATCATGATCACTCGTTGCGTATATATAGTACAAAACGACAGCTAGTACACTGGAGTCCTACGAACTCGATCACAACGTACGCTGATCATCTTGATACGCTGCCCTAATTAATCCATCTCGAAGTTTCATCTGACGTAGCTATAATTAAAGTGTGAGGAACTCGCTTCTCGCTACTACTCCATGATCGATTCTATCGTCATCTCACCACTTAAATGGAGTTATATATATATATATATATATATATATATATATATATAATATGTATATATCCTGCTTCTTTTTTATCCCGTGATATCATGAACTCGTATCTTTGTGATTGGACTTGCGATAGTTACACGTTGTACAACTAAAGATTAATTACACGAATTTAAAACAACGACATGCATATATATTATCCGAATGGAAGCACGTATTAGATTTTTGAATTGGTTGCAAATTAAAAAGATATGGCATTTACTGCATGAAACGTAGCATGTCGTACGTACATCCCAGTCTAGTACTAATCCTAGCGATTCATCTCTTGCATGGACAAAGCTGACACGTCAGAGAATGTACTACATATCCTGACGTACAAAAAAAAAAAACTCTGGACGTGAAGTGACTCGATCACATCATCCCCACTGATTCTAACTGTAGCTTTCTACTACGTGTACATGCTGATACAATGTGGATACTTTAACCCTATTAAAGTTGGATGTTGGAGTAGGCATCGACGATCCAAACTATAAGAAGACAGCTGAAGAGATTTTATTAAAGTTTGACACATCGGTGTTTTGAAATCTATCAATCTATAACATATATATATATATATATATAATATTTGCTTAATGACGTCAAGTTTATGTAAGCTCGAGTTTCCCATGTTGATATGAAAAATTATGTACCTGGCAATAACTGATGCACGTTATTGATCACATCTACAACCGACAACTTTGCTGACGTAGTAACGGTTAAAGCAGCAAGTTGATGGCATTAACTTAATTTGTAAGAACCCAAGATTTCTTCAATTATGAATCACTTTTACTAGAATTAGAGAACACTTTTCATTAATATAATTGTACATGTACCATAAGGTTATATAAGTTTACCAATTAATTGTTTGTCTTTTTTTAATGTTTGGTTAAATGCTAACATAATGGTAAAATGGGTTATTTCATTCATGTAGGTTTAATTAGGACATCAAATAGTGACATAAAGTCTTGGTGATCTGTTTGGAGGTTAGACTTAAAAGTAGAATAGATAAGATTCAATTGATTCTTATTCATTCTTATTCAAACACACATAGATTTGGCTCAACTAGATGGCTAGTTTTACCAAGATGGGTTCATAAACTTAACCAATTACTAACCCTGAATTAGTTGTGGGCTTCTTTTTATATAATATCTTCGCAGTCGAGAAAAAAAAAAGGCGGCAGTAATGTATCAATGGTACAGTGCCGAAGAAAGAGAAGAAGCTAGAAAACGATCTCATCTACTACGTGGATTTTTCTTCCCACATAGATTCTTAATTTTAGATTTTTTTTCTAAGTGGACCATAAGTGAGTGAATTCATTTATGGTTTTCACTCATATTTTATGAAAACATGTGTATGCTACTGCATTGTAAGCATCACATTACCTCTTTAGCAATGTTAATCTTCGTGAAATATTATTATTTACATAATAATATTTTTTATGTAATATTATGCAAAACTTTAAATATATTAATTATAATTATTAGGTGATTCAGTAAATATACCTATTCTAGATCATTACAATTAATTTATTATATGATTCTGGCAATGTTAAGAAATAGTCTGGGTTAGATTGAATTTCTATGGTGACTCTAATATGTCTCAATGATTAGAGAAAAAGATATAATGCATTTATTATTAACTGACACCTCCTAATGACCTTAATCGAGTCATTCATAAGAAAAAAATTCGAACTTCATCTCGAGGGTGATGAAATATGGCATTCGAGTGAGATTGAAAGATTTTGTGTAATGACATTATCAATTTGTAACTCGTACTGTTATTAGTCATGCTTTACTATTTATATGCTTTCATATACTATTAATGTCGTAAACATCCTTAGTTTTTATGTATTATGATTTTCAATTGTTATCATACCTATACAAAATAGGTACACCCACTGAGCTAAAAAGGTCTTATGTCGAATGAATGTTGTGCACTGGAACTGTTCTAAACTTAGGATTTTTGTTTCCACTTTGATCATAATAGTTATTTCAGCATTATTTTTGCAAGACCTTAGTTGCCTAGTACTTATTTCTTACTTAGCCTTAGGAGTTTTTATTATTCACCGACTTAAATTTATTGATATATATCAGTTGTCTTATACTTTAGGCTTTGAGAAATAAATATTAAGGCTACTTGTATCTCAGTGTCTTGTATGACTAATCATGATTCCAAATTTCTTTCTTTTTTTTCGAGAAAAGGAGCTGTTGTATTCAATTAGCTATTTCTACCACCTGACGTGGCAGAGTACCCAAATTAAAGATATTACATAGATCTGGGGGAATGAAATCCGAAGTCCCAAGAACAATCTGAGAGACAGCCTCTCTGCCTCGGTTAGCTGTCCAGCTCCCAACATAAACTATCCTAATTTCTTTAACTTTCCTTGAGAGTCTTTTACACTTATCTACTATGCCTATGATCTTCCATGGGCATTTCCTGTTTCCCTGAAGGATCTTGACCACCTCGAGAGAGTCTGTTTCCACCTCTAATCTCCAATTGCTCTCCGCTAGACGCAACCCCATACGGATTGCCCAAATCTCCGCCAACATGGCAGAGTCATTTAGACAAGGCTCCCACGCAAGACGAAGGAGACCATCATGATTCCAAATTTAGATGATGACAAACTTGATTTATGCGAATTTTCTTATAGTGATGCATGCAATCCAACAAACCATATACAAGCAACAAGCTCTAAAAGTAAATAACATTTACATCCGACTTCAGTCCGGGAAAAAGTGGCAGCAATGATACAATATATATTCGGACGACTACATCAGTATAGATGATCAATTTCAAGTAAAATCTATCCTGAGCCGGAGAAAAAGAATTGATTGCATAAATACTTGAATGCTCATGATACTTTGACAACTACATGTGCTAATCATATGGTGCTGAACACTTTCTCTAAACATACTGAAATTTCATCGTCTAAGATGTACCAATAACACCGACATGGAAAGGAGAACCACGGCAAAAGATTGGCTCATCAGGGGAATCTGCCCTCGCTCGAGCTCGGAGGACATCAGTTGCATCCGTTATAACAGCGGTGGCTAGGAGACTGTAGTCTCCTGGCACTAGAAAGTAAAATGAGAAGGTATGTGTTATCTCTTGCTGCGGTGGAGCCTCCAGATGGATGTCACTCAGAACACCTGAGAGAGAAAATTGTATGATAAACTAAAGGCACTGCTGACAATAATGCTAATGGAAAGATGAAAGAGAGCATGGCAACCGTCGTCGTCAATGAAGCAACTTCAATACTTTTAAAGTCAAGAAAAAGAGCAGATCATCTGTATTTTACTGGTAAGATAGAATAACACTACTCAAACATGCAAAGTAGCATCAGCCAAGATAAACCAAACAGATCAGTTTCTAAATCCAGAGTAACAATGGAAAAAAGACTGCAACAACCAAGCATTTTTCATGACTATGTAAAACAGTAAAAGCAAGTGTTATTATTTGCTTTCTTAATTTCCTATCACGTCAGTTCTGGTCAAGGAACTTATAACTTGAATCCCATCATATTGATGCACTATGTGGTCTTCTTCAGTTGACATGCTGAAACCATATCGAGCGGGCTCTTACAGAACTTATCTAGTCCTACACCAACTTTTCTCTTATATAACCATTTCCTATTCAATCTTTTCTAGTAAATCCCCTGATTAGCCAAACACTGTAGTCTAGGTGACAATCATCTTTTATATGTTTTTTACTTTCCTAGGTTGTCCAACATTCATAAATCATTGCCGAAGCCTTCCTATAAAATTTTCCTTTCAGCTTGAGGATTATATAGTGATCACACTATCACACAACCTATAGAAGCTTTTTTATTTTTTTATTTTTACTTTTAACATCCTAATATAAATCTACATGGGATATCCTTAACAATCTCCTTATTTTTGTCTCCATTTTATCCTAAGTCAGTCTTTTATAGCTGTCTTAAAAGTATATTGTGAAAAGAGTTGGACTTTCATCAGTAAGCTGATAATATATAAGTTGAAGAGAATAATTACTCCCTGTAACTGGCTCCATGCTTAGTTAAAAGAAAAGGTGAACTAGCTTGGGATGCCAGTGGGTCTCATTTAACCTTTAGCATCTGGGTGTATCAATGAATCAGTTTGTAAAATCTGATCTAGATCATTGCATAATACTAGTCACCTGTGTTTCATGCAATTTCTTGAGATAAAATACGGAAAGAAATACTACTGACATACACAAGAAAAATTAGTTGAATCAGTAATCAAAATAAGTTGCATCATACCAGCCCATAGGACAGTTGCATTGTTTCCCTCAAAGCAATTCTCTCCTGCTACATCTTGACATGTAATATTGAGGCTCATTTCGATCATTTCTTTTGTGTTGTTTCGAATCACAACTTCCATATGAGTCATTTCATGAGCTGAAATAGAATCTTTACTTCTTAAATTGGTCTCCTTAGTAGATTGATCAGAATGAGCACTGTTTGTGTTAGATTCTGCTGCAATCTTTGCCAGCCTGAAGCCGAAGGTTAGAGGGTCGGGCAATAATATGTCCATTACTGATGCTTGTAATGCCGCTTGAGTAGCATCTTTGATATTCAACTCGCCACAGCTGTTTCGTCCAGACTGCCATCTTACTTTAATTTTTGAAATTAAGTTGTTGATAGAAGCATTCAACTCGGCCTTTGCATTCCTTTCTGCTGTGGTAGGAATTTTACTTCCAAGAACATCATCTGTATGAGTATCCTTCAAAAGGAAAGAACCATCCAAAACAGGTAGCTTGAAATGCTCAAGAGGTATTAGAACCCTTGCAGAGTAATCACGATCAATTCTGGTCTTGTGATACCCTACATCATAAGTATTACAGTTGAGAACAGACATGTGCTCATTCTTTGGACTATCCACCTGGACAGAAACATCAACCTCAAACACCACATCAGTTGGATTAGACAATTCAAGTTCCAGAAGTCGTAGTCCCCAGCTTCCTTTATATGGGTCAATCTTCATCAGGCTGCCATCCTTACCCTGAGACTCAACCTCTTGAGTTATACTCTTTTCAGCATTGAAAGGTGTTGAAAGGGTCTCACTAACGCGGGCAGGAATTTCCATCGCGAGCAAGCGAGCCTTTACAAAACGTAAACCCTGTTGAACACAAACATTCAGTGGAACAACCAAGCGCCTCCCTGGAGGCACAGAATTCTCAATGTTTTCAGATTCACCAGGATGCGTTAATGGGCCTGGGATAACAAACAGGAATTGGTTAGCTTACATGAAATGCCGTTGTGCTTATCCCAATGATCAAATAGACTCACTAAAAAGTCCAAGAATGCAGATATCAGATAACAGGATGAACTACACCCAACAGTAATGGTTCAACCAGTTCAACTAGGATGGTCTGGATTTAAAACATTGCTTTACACAATTATGAGGACTAGACTTTGCCTTGAAAGTCAAGAATTTTCTGACTTCAATAGTAGATTAAACATCTCAAAACATAATAAGAAAATAGAAGTTTCCAAACTTCTTTGTCAACCCTAAATATTAGATTTTTATGTCATCATATGAATATTGGATGCATATACTTTTATTTTTTAGTACTAAATGCAACTACTAGCTTGCACAAAACTGAGCAAGTATTCAGCAATGTAAGTCCACCAAAAATTAGCAAAAAGAGACTGAAAGAATAAGCATAAATGAACTGTGGGAATTTATGCAGAGCTAGATACTTACCAGCATAATGGATGAGTAAAAGCGGACTGTTTCCTTCTTTGGATATCCTTCGTGCACTGTTGGGAGTCTTGCTTGCATCAAATTCAAAATCCACCAAACTAAGTTGCCATGCCTTCAAAGTCACTCCAAATGTCACTTCACCACCTGGTTTTAGAGGAAGGGCTGTCATCAGTGCATCATGTGCAATTGAAATAACAGAATCTTGATTCTTCCCTGATAGTGTGATGTTTGCTTGTTCAACTGGCACTGTTCCAGCATTTTTCAGACTTATCCAAATATCACGAATTTCACCTTCATACAAAACAATAGAACCATCTCCACCAACCACATGAGAGACTAGCAAAGGTAGAGGAGGAACTACACAGATATTTGGAAAAGAAACAGCTTTTATCCTGCTAGAACCACAGCATCTGAAAGGATCAGAAAGAACAAGACCCTGTGAAGCTCCCAGGAGCAAATTATCGACATCTCTGAAAAGGTGTTCTGCAATGACGCCAAAACAGTGGACAACGCATCCAGGAATGGAAACTGGTCCAACTTTTGTTGGAACTCCAGACAACAGAATCACCTTGGCAGTATTAGGTGGAAGGCTCACACTTACGGGGAAAGCATCAAAATTTCCAGAATGAACAGAGAGATAAATGCTTTCGACAAAAAGGTCAAAGCTACATGGATTTGCCAATTCCACCAAAACTTGAACTGGCTCCCCAACAATCCAAGTTAGTTCCTGTTTACTGCTATCAGTTGTACTTCCCTTGCTGAAAGGTGTATAAATAAAAGGTCCAGAAGGAGCTGAACCAGTCCACCATTCCTTCTTCAGTGGATTGCGCTTAATAATGTCTGCTTGTGCAGGATGGAGTGGAAAGGAATGTAACCTGAGAGGTATAAGAAATCTAGCAATTAACCCATATGAACATATTCATAAAATCAAGAAATTACATTCTCATTAAATATAAAATTCTCTGAGCATGATTGTCTCTAATAAGTAGTTTACTACACTTCTAAATCACCACTTATGATCCTGAAACAGAAAAAAAAAAAAGTTAAGCACTCATTATACACATTACATGAGAAATACCAATATATCTTATGACGCCTCTCGCTCAGAGAAGCATTCCTTGCCAAAGAGAAGGAAGCCCTAAAATGCAGAAAGTGAGAATGCATAATAATAATAATAATAATAATGTCCATCGGACACCGTTAATGACGACCATTTGGCATCCAGAATTTAAAATATATTATAATGCATTTATCTATCATCCTATTTATTTTAAGAAAAAGATTATGAACTGAAATAGTGGAATGTACCCAAAATTTCAGATGAGGGGAGAGAATGACTGTGTTCGCTTAAGAAAATAAAGAATCATGAGTGTGTGTCAGAAAATAAAGAATCCTTTGCAAAGCATTTCCAGTAACAAACCAGAATGACTATGGAAAACATTTTCTCTCTCTTTGCCTGGTTGTATAAGTTTACTGGAAAGCTTTAGACATAAGGAAAATATTAAAATGTAAATGAGCATGCACAATTACCACAGAAGTTCCAATTGTAAGATATCTCAAGATGCTCTTTATCAAGATTAAAAAAAAAAAATCTTATCATCATACGATAAAATAGTTAACTGACCAGCTTATAAGTGCGGAGCTGTTTGACTCAGTTGTTCTAAAATAATCACCTGATGCATCAAAATGATTGGCAAAATCAGTATATGGGGGTGCTCTATCTGGAGATAGCCCATTGGTAATCTAGCTATCAAACAGTATTGATCCAAGCTCCTCCCTGACGCACCACATAACTTTTGAATATCTTCAGAAGCCTGTGTAACTTCTATTGTTCTCTTTAAAGTTATGCTCAAAGACTCAAACAAAGCATCCTGAATTTTTTTTAGACTAGAACTGAAGCCAAAAAAAGAAAAAGAAAGATGGGATCATCTCTTAGATTACCCAAACAACAGAAGTGGGAAGATTCAATGGTTTAGAACTTAGCACCAAAAGGACTACTTGCAATGTGTACACTTTGAAATTAAAGTTCCAGAAAATTTTGCTTTTCATGATTTTCCATAATTGGCCAGGTATAATCAACAGAAGAAAGATATCATAAACAGTGGCATATGTGGAGATAAAATTAACAGAAAAACATGAAAATATCACTCGAGGCATTTATATGCATAAAAAAATAGTACAAGAAATTACCAAATTATTATGGAAACAAAATCATAATTTGTTAACAAAGGAAGAACAGATCACCTGATGAAAGGAAGAGCAGGATCAGCAGAGCGTGTGCCTGATGGAAGCCTATCTGCAGAATTTCCAAGTGAGCTTGCTAGCCCACTCTGACCTGCTGGTGTAATGAGAGGGTAAAATGATCTAAGAAGACGAGCTGCAGCACTCCATGCTGAAAGAGGATCTCCAGCACGAACAGAAGACATCAGTATCTCTCTCAAAACAACCATTTGTAGGCTGCTCCATTGTGACTCAAATAATGCAACAACTGATTGAGGGTACGCTTTTCCACCATCACCATGGGTTGTACCAAGTTCCTTTATAATCGAAAAGAGAGCAATTCAGCTAAATTTAATAAAATCCTGGGACAACATCACAGGAAATGGACAAGGAAGCCTCTATAATAAACTTTGTTAATTGTACATTAATTTGTTAACCTCGTAAAGAAATTGTGTTATTCCGAGAAGGGTGCTGCCTGTCCTTACAAATATACAATAATCTTTCTCTGTACTAGAAACTACGCAACAGATACATACCAATCCAACCTTGCTATTCTGATTAAACAATCAGCACTTCATGCATAAATAGGATATACATAACCACTAAAGGTTTATGCCTGGATATTGTCATGTAAAAAAACAGACATAATTCAAAGCATGTAGTACATGCTCATAGTGAGGAGAGGCATAAGTCTGAAGATATCTGCACAAGACAATTCTAGTTCTTGAAATATAGGCTAGTATAAAATATTCTGAAGTAAAAATAAAAGACCCAAATCTTCAATACCTGTCCAATACTATGGTAAAGATCATTCGGTGATGCCGGATATACATATAGAACAAATTTAATCACATAGAACAAGAAAGTTTTTACTATGTCCTGGACATGCATTCATGAAAGTCTGATTGTACTTACTATTGCTACGTGCAAGAATAATAACAAGAGGAAGACACAATTTCTTACTTTCAATCAATTTTATGGAATCCCATTTTAGTAATTACTTAATTAAAGGTAGTGAGAAATCGCAAGCAAGACGTAAAGTCATGCTTGACCAAAGGTTAGAGCCAGAGAATTTCTGCAAACAGCAGGAGGCCAGGAACTGACTTCATTATTTCTTCAAAATTAAAAATTACATGAGATTGACAGAGCTTAACTAAGAGGTAGTAGATATTTAGATTTTCGCTTATTTGCTGATGATAATAACCTTAAACAAACATTCATCAATTGGAATACTTAAACAGACATTATAAAAATAACTAGTTTGAGTAAATGGATATTAAACATCATGATCAACAATGGCATACCTGCTGAGAGGCATGCTGTTTCGTGCTGGTCCTTCTACTTTGGACATGATAAGCATTTGTGGTCATGGTCAAGACCTGCATAGCACTGACAGCTGCACAAGCATTATCCTGCTGCAGGTACAGCTGAGCAACTTGACGTGAAAAAAAGGCTGCTTTACGTTGATAGCCAAGAGCTCCAAATAGTCTTGCAATTTCAACGTATAATATCAGGCGGTCACTAGCATCAATAAGAGACTTAGCACCATCTGCAGCTCCCATCAACAATTCTACAACCTCCTTAGCAAGCTCACGTCTAGCAAACATAAGTAGAAAAGAATAAAATTTTACAAGCACTTGAAGAATGAATATCATAGAGAATTTACATTGTGAACTTCACAATACAAACCAAAAAGGTTTATGCAAATTGAAAACATTAATATGCAGACTTACCGACAAAGGTATCTAGCCAGCTTCAGTGCAGCTTCAAGCTCAAAACTCACTGTTGAAACTCTAAAAAAATTTAAAAAATAAATCAGTTTGCTTGAATAGAGGAGTCGGCCTTTACATGCAGAAAAGATGGCATTAAAATTTAAAAGCACATCTATGAAGTTCCAACTCATGTGAGCAGCAAGCTTGACTCTGTAAGCATATAAATGAAGTCGCTGATAATAGAACATTCATTCTTTATCATTTTTAGTACTAATAACTATTCATAACATACAATTATGGCTCAGTAACAACTTGCTCAAGAGGAATAAAATAGATCTCAAAAGAAAGGCCTCACAATAGTGAACGTCAATGCCTCTATAATTTAAGCTGATGAATAATTTGTGATATTGTCAAATTCATATACTGGCACAGCAAAAGTCTTTCAATATTACTAGAACAAGAGACCTACAGCAAAATACTAAAATTGGAAGTGCTGATCAGATGGTTTTTGAACCAGCCCATGACGACCATGCACCTTTTGTTAACAAGAGTTCAACACAATGCCTCTACATCCTATAAAAATATTAAAGTTTCATAGTGATTGTTGCAAGACAATCTTAAAATTGGTCTAAATGATAATGAAGCTGATGATCCTATATCAATGAAATTAAGATAACAACTTTGAGGAGAAACCAAATTAGATACATTGCCGACCCAAGACAAAAGGAAGGAAGCACTATCAGTACAGTTCCATGATTTGTGACAATTTTCACCAAACAATTATCATGGAAGTGTTGACAATCTAGTCCCAAGTATGCCAGATAGACTTTATAATGAGTACTGAACATATTTTGATATTGATGAATAGCAGTACCTCTGGGCATTATCTTGTAAAAAAGCTCTTCTGTATAACTGGATTACAGAGTAATAACGATACTTCACTTCCTCCTCTAAAACTGGATCCTTTTGGTCCATACGATCGACCTGCATGGATAAAAATCGATCATTTCAAAATACTACCTCAAAGTTTTACTGTAATGCACAATAAGCACTATAGGCATCATACACTCTTGACAGAAAAGAGAATCTCAGGCAAATTGCTGGAGTTAAAAACAAAAGAAGAAATATACCATTATAAATATAATTGTACTTATAGGGTTAAAATTTCTTTGACGAAAAATACATGTGCCAATGGACAGAGATGAAACAGCTGACGATTGCATATGCTAAGGTAGTATTTTAAAGGTATTTTGAATTAATACATCTAGTATTTCTTTGATTAGGCACTAAAATGCCAGTACACAACCATGAAACTGTTGATGCTTCAAAATGCTAAGATAGTAATCTAGAAGTATCGATAGTTTAAATAAACTTTCTTTGACTAAGAATTGAATTGTCAGTGCACAACCATGAAAGCAATCAATGATTGCATATGCTATACAAAAGAAACTGTTTACCAGTAAGGCACAAACGCTACCCTCCAGGGCCCCCGCATGCCAGAACACATCTCCGGTCAATCTGGCAAGCTCTATTGCAGTCGAATAATGTGCATTAGCATCAACAGGTGATCCAGCTAACAAACAGTAATCGCCTATTGTCTTCTGTGCACGACCAAGCCTTCTTTTTTTAGCTTTAATAACCTAGCAAAATAGAGAATATTTCAATAACTCAATGAGCCCTAGCACATTGTTAACACCAGAAAACAACTGCATTAATTCTTAGAACACCTAAAAATAAACCTCCTCTGAACCAAGAGTAGATTGAGAGTCCAAAGGTGTCTTTAAAATCGTCCCCACAGACTCTGCATGAAGAACCCATTTTTCAAACTCCATCAACAATGAAGCAGCAAGATCTTGCACCATTGTCAGCATATGAAATTCCAGTGTCTGTCGATCCGAAGGAGGGAACAGAATTATATCTTCTCTTTTCTTATCCTCCAACTGTCCCAATAGCCATGAAAACATAAAAACAGTAAGTTCTAAAAATATGAAGGTAAAAAACAAGTAGAAATATTAAAAACAAGATAGAAGAACAGCAATAATAGCTAAGATCATGAAAAACATCAAACTCACTATATTGATTTAAAAATTCCATCTTTTAAGTGATTCAATCAACTTTTGTGGTATGAGCTAAAGAGATCTACATAACCACGAGGCACAAAAATGAAGCAAATTGAGAATTCAGTTAAGGGACAAGAGTCATGTGAGAATCAATCAATCAAGGTTTTAAACCCATCCATCAAATATAGACAGCACAGATAGAATTCTACGTTCCAAGTAATTCTTCAGTAGGTATCACCTCTTTTTCTATTGATCCTAATATGCTTGTGATAAAATAGTGCACATCATATTTTTGAATCATCCTTCAACTGATATCATCAACCGATCATTCCTAAACAAATTTACTATTTCGATCAGTCAGATAAGTGCCACTAAGGCAGCATGTATCAAGCAAACAACACAACATGGCAAGAGGCATCATATAAAACTACAGACTCCGACCTAGATCCCTCAGCAAAAACGAATTTATCCAGATCAATTACACGAACCTGAGCATCAGTAGGGCAGAAGGCGAAGCAACGGCGGGCAAGGGCGGACGTATAACCCTTGGAAGCTGCGGCAAATTGCTCGGAGACTAGATCGAGGTCGGGGGAGACAGGGCAATGGCAGAGGCCGACGACGGCGAGGATCTTGCGATTGGATTGGAAGTCCTCCCACGGGGAGGGAGGGGAACCGCCGAGCATGTACTTGAACCGGAGGCAGCCGGTGTCCCAGGGCTGGTGGGCGAAGGGGCTCTTCTGGTGCTCGGAGTAGAAAGAGCTAACGGCGGAGAGGTCGACCCGGGTGTGGCGACCAATAACGGCGACATACTCACGGAGGCGGGGGTGAGGGATGGGTCCGCCTACTGGGACTACCGCGACGCGGATAATGGAGCCCGTCTCCATGCTCACGTCCGGCTCCATTGCCGCCGTCGGATCAGATCGGATCGAACCGGAATTGGATCCAAGGTGGATGAAGGAGAAGGAGAAGGAGATGGTGAGAGAGAGGAGCGAGTGGAAGAGTTCGGAGAGGAGCTTCCTTTTTCTCTCAGATCTGGGGAGGTTTTGGTGGACTCATCGAACACCCTGGATCGGGACGGAGTGTGGTGAGTCGTGACTTGGGATCGACTCAGGTGAGTCAACTGGGTCTAACATTATATTTTCTTTTTTTTCCCCCTCCATAAACCCGATTAACATTTTATTTACTCATTCGTTTTTTTAATTTTTATTTTTATTTCTACATCATGATTTCTCCACCAATCGTACATTATAAATTACAAGTATTAATATAATTCTAGTGATCTCAATTATGGTATGTTAGAAAATAGTGACAATTTCAATATTTTTTATTAAAAAAGTCCAAATTATGGTTGCTATCTTGGATCGCCCAGCGGCCTGATCACGATGCGATGCACCGAGTGATCCGTTCATATAGGATGTATTAATTTGATTTAGTTTAATATGCAGTGAGGTACAAAATTCCGGATTACAAGAATATAGATGGCTTTGGTGGAAGTGCATGTTGCAATTTGCATGGTCATGATTGGAAAGCCAAATGGCACCATCTTTTTTATTTTTTTTCGTATTATGAATATTTCCTAGCAGCTTAGTTTTAGTTTTCTTTTCTGCTCGGTACGACGATCTTACTTATCATCGCCGGCGTCCTGCCCCCTCTCCTAGCCAAGTAGCCGGAGAAGAGGGATTTTATCCCTCCTAAAAGAATTTTCTCTTTCTTCATCTCTTTCTGGTTGAATTTGTCTTGTCCCTGCTCTTTTTCTCGTCATCTTTTTTGAGGCATCCCTTGAATTATGTCGAATTTGTTTTGTCCCTGCTTTTTCTCCCTCTTTATTAGTTCTTTAATTATATTTACCATTGCCGACCTCCTCTTTAACTACTTTCTCTTCAAGTTGCTCTTGCCATCGACATATTTGCCCTTACTTTCCTCCTATGTTCTTCACTCTCACCCATCTTCTTCCTTCACTACTATAAATACATAACCACTTGTCTTGCTCGACTCTTTCCCTCTCTAGCCCTCGCTTGTCTTATCGTGACAGTTTGCGCTGCAGTGATGTCAATAATTGTGCATGGTGCTAGCTATGGGTTAGCATCGAGTTGTGTTGGAGGCAATTTAGAATTTTTCATGACCTTTGTAGCTCGTAAACAAAGTGTCGCTGATTCTTTCTTTCAGGTTGCACGTATAGATTAGGAATCTCGCTTCTCTAGCATTTTGAGGATTTATGAGGCTGTGTCTTCCACTATTGTACTGCGATGGACTCATCTCGACTAATTTTAGACATTTTATTCTTATGAATTCTTAGCGCGTTTTAATGTTATTTCTTTTATGTGCCCTAGAATTTATTATTTTGTTCTTTCATTATAGCTAGTTTATTATTGTAATCATATGTAAGGCTTATGTTAAAAGTTCGGATTTATGTATCAGATTGCGATTTAATAAATTGTTGCCCATTTACTTTCCTTAAAAGAAATTAACACCTACCTGGCCTCACATACCAAACAATTTTGTCAAAACTAATTAATTGGGCACAATAAATTTGTTCCTTAATTTATATGGATAATTAACATATTTGAATGGATATGAGAGAAATTATATTTTATCTCTGTGATTAGGTCTAAATTTAATTCACTTACTTATAATTTTATATCACTTTATTCTTTTATAATTATATTTAAATTAAAACGATAATATTTTTTTATTATTTGACTAATAAATATGTCTAATTTAAAGATATTTATTAGAAATAAAATTATACATAATTAGATAAAATTTTCAATGTATTTAAAAATAATACCAATCGATTTATAAATTAATTAAATATCAGAAGAAAAAAAGTAATAATTTAAATATAATTTAGACATAACCTGTGGGTAAAATATAGTTCCCCTAATCGTATTCCTCTAAGAATATTTGGGGAATTTCTAGAATAGATCATAGTAATAAGGCAGTGTCGGTGGTATTAGGCGTTTCCCAACTCAAGCCCGGGGTATAAGAGTCGTGTCCTCACTGCATTCGTTTCCACGCTCCTTCTTAGATCCAAACTCTTTTCCGCACCCTATTTCTGCCGAAGTTTTCCAATCGAAGGCGCTCCCCGGAAGCCAAAGGTGCGTTCTTTTAACTCCTTGCTTGATTCAATTTTACCTTTCCTAATCTTTCATTGCTATAGATCTAAGAACTCAACCCACCCAAAGCCTACAGATCTCAACTTTTTGATCTGTTTCCAATCTGCATTTGTTTAGATCTAGCTGATTCCGGTGCTAAAATGGGACCTTTCTCGAGATTGGCCATCTGGGCCTTGGTCGTTTCCCTTGTTCTCCACTCCGGAGATGGGTTTTACCTGCCCGGAAGCTATCCCCACAAGTACCAGGTTAGAGACGCCTTATCCGTGAAGGTAAACTCCCTTACCTCCATTGACACAGAGATGCCCTTTAGCTACTATTCCCTCCCCTTCTGCAAGCCCGAGGAAGGTGTCAAGGACAGCGCCGAGAACCTTGGCGAGCTCCTCATGGGTGACCGTATCGAGAACTCCCCTTACCGATTCAAGATGTACACCAACGAATCTGATATCCTCCTTTGCCGATCTGATCCCCTGACCCCCCAAGATTTCAATCTTATGAAGAAGAGGATTGACGAGATGTATCAGGTGAATCTGATATTGGATAACCTCCCGGCAATCCGCTACACGAAGAAAGATGATTACTTTCTCCGGTGGACGGGTTATCCGGTTGGTGTGAAGGTTGGGGATGCATATTATGTGTTCAATCATCTAAAGTTCACCGTTTTGGTGCACAAGTATGAGGAGACCAATGTGGCCAGGGTGATGGGTACCGGTGATGCCGCAGATGTAATACCAACCTTGGATAAGTCTGGAGCCGGAACACCTGGTTGGATGGTTGTCGGGTTCGAGGTCGTCCCTTGTAGCTTTCAGCATGATTCTGAGTCCATCAAGAGCTTAAAGATGTATAATAAGTACCCAGCGAAGATACAGTGTGATCCAACGATGGTGGGCATGGCCATTAAGGAGAACCAGCCTGTTGTGTTCACTTATGAGGTTTCATTTGTCGAGAGTGATATCAAGTGGCCTTCTCGATGGGATGCTTACTTGAAGATGGAGGGAGCGAAGGTTCACTGGTTTTCTATACTCAATTCCCTCATGGTTATCGCGTTCCTTGCGGGAATTGTTTTGGTGATCTTGTTGAGAACTGTGCGAAGGGATCTAACTCGGTATGAAGAGTTTGACAAGGAGGCTCAGGCACAGATGAATGAGGAGCTTTCTGGATGGAAGCTTGTTGTCAGTGATGTGTTCAGGGCTCCAGACCATCCATTGCTGCTTTGTGTTATGGTGGGGGATGGTATTCAGATTCTCGGTATGGGGGTGGTGACCATTTTGTTTGCAGCACTTGGATTTATGTCTCCAGCGTCAAGGGGAACTCTTATCACTGGAATGCTGTTCTTCTATCTGGTTCTTGGAATTGCAGCTGGATATGTCGCTGTTAGGATGTGGAAGACAATTAAGTCTGGAGATCACTCTGGATGGGTGTCAGTTTCATGGCGTGTCGCTTGTTTCTTTCCTGGCATTGCCTTTCTGATTTTGACCACGCTAAATTTCCTATTATGGGGTAGCCACAGCACTGGTGCCATCCCTATATCCTTGTTCATTATCCTGATCCTGCTTTGGTTTTGCATCTCAGTCCCTCTTACACTTGTTGGTGGATTTCTTGGTGCCAAGGCACCTCACATCGAGTACCCTGTTCGGACAAACCAGATTCCTCGTGAGATCCCTCCACAAAAATACCCCTCTTGGTTGTTAGTTCTTGGAGCTGGGACACTACCCTTTGGCACTCTTTTCATTGAGCTCTTCTTCATAATGTCAAGCATCTGGATGGGCCGTGTTTACTACGTGTTTGGTTTTCTTTTCATTGTCTTGATACTTCTCGTTGTTGTGTGCGCGGAAGTCTCTCTGGTCCTCACTTACATGCATCTTTGTGTGGAGGACTGGAAGTGGTGGTGGAAATCATTCTTCTCATCAGGATCAGTTGCTATTTACATCTTCCTGTACTCGGTGAACTATCTCGTCTTTGATCTTAAGAGCTTAAGCGGGCCTGTCTCTGCTACCTTGTATCTCGGTTACTCGCTCTTCATGGTCACTGCCATCATGCTTGCTACTGGCACAGTTGGATTCATTTCTTCGTTCTGGTTCATTCATTACCTCTTCTCATCAGTGAAATTAGATTGAGGTACTCTAATGGCAAGGAGCATCACCCCTACCAAAGGCATATTTTGAGGATTCCTTGAACAAATGGAGAATGTTATCATTAAATTTCGGTTCCTATCTCCAGCTGCTTTATTTTGATATTCTCCAGAATTAATAATACCGCATGGGAGCTCCTAGGATTCTTTATTGGTTATAGCTAAGTAGAACTTCTGTTTCCTGTATGTTGAGCAGCTACTGTGTGCTAGAATCAACTCATCAGCCTTTTTTTTTTCTTTCCTCAATTTTTTTTGCATTTACTCTGTTATTAATCAGTAATTTATGGGCCTGTCTCTAATGCAGTTTGTATCCAGTGGCCTTAGGAAATATCTTTCAATGCATTTATAAGGTTCTAAATGTTTTCTTCGAATGGTTTCCTCCATCACATTTGAAGGATTCTACTTAATCAAGTTGCTTTGCGTCCATATTGGCATGCAATTTTGTCATCAAAATTTCTCTTTTCGCTGTGAAACAGGACTTCTGGTACAATAACATTTTTTTTGCTTATAAAAGCGCAAGCTTATGCATTATTTGTCTGCAGCCTGCAAAAAGAGTTTCCTTGATGTAAGCAAGGCGAACCCTTTTGAGTGCTTCTTCAGACCACTCCTTGGAAGACCTCAAGGATCTTCACCTCCACAGGTGAGAGAGAGAGAGAGAGAGAGAGGTGGAAGCCTGTGTAAATTAGCACCTACGAGGTGAAGATTTTTGAGTTACAGAAAAGCCACCAAAGGAGCAGGAAGTGCAAGACCTTTCTCAGCCCCCCTTGGGGATGGAGATCAATGTCACTCCGACAAGTAAAGAGGTGAGGGAGGGCGGGAGACCCGGAAGGTTGAGAGGGGTGATGAGACCAAACCAAAGCAAGCGAAAGTAGAGGGGCAGCTCAGGAACAAGATGTGGTTGACCGACTCTGACGCCGCGTCTAGAGCCGGCTGGCCAAGGTTCAGTTGGCATTCTTTCTCGCAATGACGTCCCGTCCCTCGCGTCACAGAACGGATACTTCTTATGCAACCAAACATCTAAGTAGTCTAAATTGGTATAAATTTTCTTATGCAAGTTTGAAAAATAAGCATAGTTTACTCCACAACCAAACGACGCACACACACACACACATCAACTGCTAACCATCTGTAATCCCAATATCTTTCTTTGCGTTAACTGGATAATACTAGTCAGTTTGTTTAAACACCCTCATAGCGTCCCTCAGTTCTAAAAGAATGCCATCATAATGTCGTATTAACAAGCTAGCACTACATACATACTCAGTAATGACCAACTGTCAGATTTTAACACCATGTTACATGGAGGAGCTTCTCCAACTTTCTTATACTACATGGATTTACAGAAACAGATAGGTCTGGCCACAGAACAGATGCATCTCAGTCATTCTTTGGCTGAAGTTATTGCAGACTAAATCAATCAGCATCGCCTGCAGTGAAATCAGGTTCAGGAGGCTTTTGTAATTTCAATATCTCCCTAGCACTCCTCCTATCGCGGAGTCTATGGACTCCTCGGAGGGCATTAGCAGCAAATCGAGATGCATATATGGCTGCTCCAAGGCTAGAGTGGCCACTAACACTGTGGGCATGGAGTACCTCTTCTTCCTTACGCCGGAGTTCTGCCAATTTCCTCTTGGAATAGCGTCGCCATGCTGCTTGAATAAAGGAGGCGGCCCATGTCCTCCACTGTTGCGAGTAAAAGCGGAAAGTGTGTTGAACCTGTCTACTATGAAGCCGTCTGAATTGACTAGCGACAAACTTCAGTTCATCAGCTACTAATGCAAAAGCTTCCACTTCCTTCAAAGCTTTTACTGTCCTAGTGGAAGTTGGAAAATTAGGACTAGACTTTGGATCCAGTGCCCAGGTTAGCAACTCCTCTCCACAAAAATCTCCCTCTTTCAGTAAACCTCGGTTGAAGAATCCGCTTCTGCCACCATCAGTGGTTATACTCTCCAAACAACCTCGGATGATGAAAAGCATCTCATCTACAGGATCACCTTCCCTCAGTATATAAGAATCTTCTGTGTACAGACTAGGTTTCAACCGCTCACATATTGCATCTAGCAATCGCTCATCCATGTTCTCAAACAGAGGGACCTAGAGACAAGGAAAAAGAGCATAAAGGATTATAGGACAAAACCAGAACAGTAGCCAATATAGAACATTGAAATAACTGTGGCTTACCCTCTTCACCGACTCTAAACAGAGATGGCGTTTGATGTCCCTCCTGAGGTCCTTGGGAAGGCTCTGAACCAAGCTTTCTTCATCCACTCCTCGTGTCTCCAACCATTTGTACTGTTCATACCGCCTAACTCGTTGTCTAAGCTCTGGTGGCAACAAGCGATGATGCATCCACTGCTCAGAGTCACGCTTCCTAACTCTCATCTCTTCGAGCCGTATTGTTAATGACTGAAGATAGGTCTGCAGCAATAGCACGCTGATTGTCAGACAAGAAAATGTACTAAAAGTTCCAGGGCTGCCATATCGATAATATTAAGTTGATTATATGATAATAGATGGGGAGGAAAATGAGATGGTATCCTACCTGCATGTTTCCAATAAGGAGGGCAAAGAGAATAAGACCAAGAACAGCTATTGTGATTGAAAAGATCACCTCCCCAGGATATGTAGTTGTTTGAAGGCCTTGGCCAAGTGTGCTGTTGCATAGAATACAAAAGTTATACACAATCTCTGAAGTACAGCAAGACATTGAAATCTTTTTGTCATCATGAACATTTCATTTTCTTAAAATTGTTTCTGCTGATGATAGATACTGACGCAGCTAAATGAGCATGTGCACAAAACTATAAATCATTATTCAAGAGTTTGTCCACTTGAGAACCTATTTGTAGGTGTATTCAATGGCTATCTTAGCTCTCTTCTAGAACAAATTAGTTCAGCCTTGACTTTTGAAGAGCTCGCAACCGAGGCTTCCAAATATTGCCTAAAACTTGAATTCATCTCTCTGATGGAATCTGGCATCCCTTTAATATATTCCCCATGGAAATCCGCAGAAGTTCCTGGTTTTACCCATTCTATTTTCACTAACACATGTAAAGAGCCTAGCGTTTAGTCATGTCATGACAGATTTATTCTCAGTAGCCACCTCATTTTCAACCCTCTGCTACCACTGAGAGAAGCAAACATTTCTGTCATAGAACATTCTCAAAGTGGCTGCCTTTAGTGCATTTCATTCTTTTTTTGACATGATGATAACAACCTTACAGCCACTAAAAGGGGCAAAAAAAGGCGTAATGACAAAAGTAACCTCCAAAATGAATTATGAACTGTTCAGCAAATGGTCTTAAAGACATCATTACTCCGACATAAGCCCAGAGGACTACACAAAATAGACTATAGACTCCCGAGAGTAAAAATGGTTTCTTTATGGAAGGGACGGAATAGTTTAATACATCATAGTAAATCAATTGTAACACCTCAGGAAGAATATTTGTAAATATAGATGTACACACACATAGACAATGACACACACACTCGCACACATGTGTATGTGTGTGTGCCCACGTGTGTGCATATATAGAGTCTAAAAGGCAGAGGAGGATGAGATATGCCAAGTGAACTACATCTATGAGAACTCGAGTGCTGTTTGCACCCCGCACTTCCTGGTTGATTGCAAATTATCCAGGATTCAGCTGTAGGTGGCTGTATGATTATCATGCACCAAGAAGAGGGCTGGACACAACATAGAGGTTTGGTTTGACTTCTTAGGCCCAAAACAAGAGCTCAATAAGCATGGATTACAAGTTTACGACAAATCAAGCATTGTTCATAAGCAAAGAAAAAGTAATTCAAGTGTTACTAATGTTCACAAGATTACATGGCAATCCATGATTTCCTGTGCAGGCTATCGAGTTATTTATGAGAGAGATCTCTGATTTTAAAATTCAATCATATATGGTATATTTGCTGCTCAGTAGGGTAATGCAACTTTAGGACTATCCTGAGCTGAAGGCCTGAAGATAATCACATGCATTAAAGCAGCAATCAGCAGCCATTCTTCAGGCCTTATTTTATGGGAACAGATGAAAGAATACAATAAGATATGAATTCTGAAATGGAAAGAAACATATTTATTTCTCTGTCAGTAAGAACAAAGGGATTACCTTAGGTTTTGCAGTCCCCACCAGAAGCAAAAGAAGAGTTTGGAAATAAACTTTCTGGATGCAATTATCCCAGATGTCAGGGCCTGAGCATATATACCAAAATTGAATGGCGGATTGTCACCATCCGCAGAACATTTATCATTGAGAACCTTGTGGCTGTCATTGTGCCATATGTCATAACCATCAAGATGATGATTGCCACAATACAAGTAATTGTCAACACATCCTGTATGGTTTTTACAAGCTAAATGCCAGCAATCATCTTCACGCTCAACAGACAACAAGTACCAGAAAGAGCCAACATTCTACAAAAAGATAATAGAAATAACAATAATAAAAATTAAGACAAAATATCTATATAGAGAATTGCAGATAGCGAGAGAGAGTTGAGTTACTTGCACTACGAGGATCGTAGCATCAAAAGATGCCACGTAAAGAAAAACTGACCAGGAAAAAAATGAACGATTAGACAGTACCAAAGGCCATCTACTTGATAATAATTCCATCCACTGATTAAGAAAGATGATCAACAATTCTACTATATGCAATAATCACAAATCATAGGCCTTCAAGAACACCCATATGGAATTATTATAGATATCTATAACCAATGTCCTAATATTGCTCTCTGACCTTAGAAACAAATAAAGTTTAGCTGCCCTATAGAGGTTTCTTAATGCATGCAATTCATCAATCAATGGTTCGAATGGTGAACAACTCTTTGTATCATAATGGTCAAACATATGATGTTGCTTCATGGTCAGCTAAAGCATCCACCTAGTATGATAGCATTACTCTCAACAATTCACCCTTTGTCGCTTTCATTTAATGGCTTCCGAGACTGCTGACAAGAGGATATGCCTGTTGGGAATCAGGACATGCAGTTTGTGGGTATAAAAACTATCTTACCTGTCACTATGTTAAGTTCATGAATTTAAGGAACCATTGACATGTTCCTTATTTAAGAACACAAGTTAGGATATTTAGTATGCATTATTTAGTCGAAAACAAATTGTGAACCAGAGCCAAGTGAAATTTAGTTTCCAAAAGAGAAAAAGAAACCACAGAAAAGATGCATTCTACATCATCATTTCTTATTTCTAATGCATAAAAGTTGGAAGAAATTTTATGGGAATTTTTATGGTGAGGTCTGTTCAAATAAAGATGCTGGTCACTGAATGATAGACTAGACAATGTAGTACTCACATGACCAGCTAGCATAAACCATAGCAGATAGTATGCAGCACCAGCCCAAGCAGTCTCAACAAAGACACCAGCTGTCCTTTTCAAGTCTGAAGTTAAGGGAAATATCCGGAAGAATCTTGGGAAATACTGAAGAATGATAATCAAAAGCAATGCGTTTTTTGTAGCCAATACATCTGAAGCTTCTGAACTTTGAAGAAATTTCCAAATCACAATCTGCAAATGATGATTCAAATTAAATAGAACTAAGAAAATGTAGCAGATTCAGAACAAACAAATATTAAAAGGTGATATTATGTTTGACACACAATGATTCTGAATATGCAGACTTAGTGAGAAGGTGCTATTAAATCTGACACAATAAGGTAAATGGAATGTTTAACATAATTAGCTCTCTGTCGTTTCCTTTTTATATGTTAACTGAGGTCTAAAGAAACTGCACTTAAAGAACAAAATAAGAATACTTAAGAGTTAACGTTGGTAGAACATTGCTCTTTCTTCTAGGAAGGCAAAAGTTGAAGTTACTTCAAAGTCACAAAAAGGGATGCTGGTATCTGTAAGATACTTGTATTTTTTTGGTACACAAAAACATTTCAAATAAAATCAATGTTGCGCTTGCTAATTGCTTTTAAAGCCAAAAGTGAGCATCTGAGAAGAAGACATACTTAATTCCCCTGTTCCCTGAAAGATTTTTATTTATACATATCAGTTTGATGATTCTTAATACAACTGAAAGAGAACCTTGCCCGAAGGCCAATTTAATTCATAATTTGACTCGATGCGAACAACTTTACATCTTAGGTTTACCCAAACTATTAGTTAGCTAAAGTAAGAGATCTAACTAGACCAAAATTAAGGAAATTAAACACAACCAAATCAAAATTAATGAACCAAAGCATAATTGGGTCCAGCTATGTTCAAAGAACCTCAGCTGGGTTAATTGAGCAGTTGATGCTGACATCCAGAGTGCAGAAAAACGATTTGTCATGATATAGTCGCAAACAAGAAATGAGCAGAGCGTATATTTTGCCCAACAGTCTACAGCACTCACGACAATGTCCTCATACCAATACAATGTTTTCCTTCTTCTATTGATATAGCATTTGAAGTTCAATTAGTTTGTTGGATTGCATCATAGAGCTTATAATGTAAGCCCTCAAACAAAATCTTTCCAATATAAAAGATGCCAGAATAAACGTACAAAATCAAAAATTAGTAAAAGGGAGACTTCTTCAAACCTGCGGAAGTGGTAGCACTGCAAGAAAATCCATGATGAAGAAGCTTGTCAAGTACCTCCTAGCAATCTGTGTCGGGTCAATTACAAGTTCACCTCTACCAAAAACCCGAGATGACGGAGCAATGTAGGCAGTGCGAAATTGAAAAACCATATGAACAACATAGAACAAATCAATTATTGACCGCACTATGGTTGATGCTATAGCTAGCTTCTGGTCTATCCCAATGCAATTTGATCCATTATCGACTACAGGAAGATAAAAGAAGAGTGGATCCACTGCTACAGCGAGAATACAAGATATGACGAAAAGCCTATTCATTCTTAAAAGGAATTTATCTTGTGGATCCAATATTTTCTTCTTAGAAGCCTTAAGATCTTCAGGAAAAACTGCCTCAGAAGCACCAAACGGAAGAGAAGAGCCAAGTGATCTGAGCATTGCAGAACCCCGTTTCATTCCTATCCTGAAAGGCTTTAACAAATTAACTGATCTAGAATCAGATCCCAATATGTCAAATTTGCACTTGTTCATTCGTCCCGTATCAGAAGATAAGGACAGCCTAGGACTTGACTCCTCCAACCTACAAAACAAACACATAGTAAATGTACAGCAAAATTCAGTCCCATGTTACTCTAACATCAAAAAACTTTGTAAAATTCCAACAGCATAAGATGCTCCAAGTTCCAATGAGCATAGAATTTGACACTGAAGTTCAACCAAGACAGGTCTAATTATAAAGGGAAAGTGTTTTATAAAATTGCAATTGACTTTCAACTTCCAGACATTCTGTATTTACTATTTATACATGAGAAACAAGGTGTAATAACCAGAAAGAGAAAAAAAATTTGAAGGGCACCTGCACCTCCTTCTCTCTCCCTCATCATTACACGACAAAAGGTGTGGCCGCAGGGTTCTCAGTCCACTAGGTGGGTTTCCTAGTAAAAATAAAAATTTAAAACTTACCTTTAGGAAAAAAAAACCTAACCCTATTTCTCTCTCCCCACGCTGCCATCACCCTCTTCCTCCTTCCGTTGGAGCGCGTCTTCAAATCCAACCAAAGGAGCCTCGCCGGAGCAATCAAAGACCACTCCACGACCCACCGATGAGTTCTCCCCCACATTACATATTTAATTTGGATTTAATAGAATAAATACAATGTACCTTCATTTTTAGGAGTCTGTGGCTTTGTCGGCAAAATTCGTCGACCGACAGCTTCAGGTTGTCACTTCACTAATCTGGACTTGTATGGGAGGACTCGTGCTGTTGATGCTCTTGATTGGTGTTGTTGATGTCGGGTTTCATTTTAGCTTTTGGGTTTAGATTTCAGGTCCAAATTCAAGTTGCGCAGGCAACCTAAATTCGTTATCTTAGTGGGCTGTGGGGTAGGCTACACCGATTGGGTTTGGGCCTTGGGCCCTACCTATTTAATTATATTGAGTGAGTTGTGGGCCAATCATAACTCAGCCCAACTCTTTGAGCTTGATTTAGCTCAATTTAGTAATTAAATTAGTTTTAAAATTCAGAAATCAAAGTTATGAATAGATTAAAATATATTATTTATTTATTATTAAAGGTGACGATTTTGCTTTGCACTTGGACTAGATATTTCAGTCATTTCAATTAGACTCAAATAAGTGGGTTCACTCACATAATATTCGTCTTGGTTTTTGGTATTTTACACTGTCATGTATTCTCCGTGCTTATATATAATGTTGTCTTTGTGAAATATTATCATGTTATTTCTATGCAAAATATATAATTTAGTGCATTGCTATTCTTCATGTAAATAACAATTATATTGACTGAGTAACTGATGGAAAACTTAATTTGTAATTTGTATGACTTAGAGAACAATCACAACATAGATCGCTCTGTGACTTTCTGTAGTGACTCAAGTCTACGTGAATATCTAAAACAATTCTATTTTATATCACTATAGTGACTTTATTAGTTGACTCTGATGAAGCTTAAAAACAGTCTTAAGCTATATCAAAAGACCCTTGATGGTGATGTTAATCTCTTTCAATAATTAGTGAAAGAGATAGGATACGTTTATCATATAGTGATCATAATGACCCTTAGGGGAAAGAGAGCATAGTAACACCTCTCAATGACTCTAATCAAATCACCTACCAGAAAAAAATTCAAGCATCATTTTGATGTGACTTCTAGTTGATATGGATTCACAGAGCACAGACTCAAATAAAACATATGACATTTATTTAATATTGGAAAATTCAGCATATTAAAATAATAAGCATGTTATTATTTATGATTCACACTATTATCCTTTGTGTTTAATTATTATTTTTATGAGCATACTTAGTTTTATTTGTTTACTATATATTTGAGCCCTGAAATTATTTTAAGATCATGCTTATGAATTTTGAACTTATTTAGTTTTTTAGTAGATTCCACTAACCGAATTATAGTTGTTGACCAGTAAAATCCGTCCTCTACCCCTAACATTTCAGGCATTGGTTAGCTGGCAACTGAGTGTGATGCACTGAAACTCTACCTCTACTTAGGATTTGACCTTCCACGTGCAGTTGTATTAGTTATATATGTTTCTAAAACTATTTGTTATTTTAGTTTATTTAGTGAGACATTAATAGTCATATATTCGAATTATATTATTACCTTTGGAGTTTATTATTATTGATTTAGAGTTGGTAGTTCATATTGAATTCTTATTATTATGGATAAAAAATTTTATCTATCAAGCCTTCATGTATCTTAAGTTTACTGGGGTATATGATCAGTAATAATTCCGAATTTGGGTCGTGACAGAAGTTTCTCCGCTTTGATGTTGCAATATTCCTTAATAGTCTAAGTGTTCTTCAAGATCATGTAAACCTATTAAGGTACGATAGCAATGGCCTAAATAGCAAAACAGTGAAGCAGGTTTTCTCCTGCCAGCTGGGCCTCCATATTCATGGCAACTCTACCACTGCAAACTTTCCATTGGCCAATAATCCAATTAACTGATTCACAAAGGGAAAACATCAAATATACACTCTATAGCAATGGCTTTCTCAATTTCACTGTCTCCCCTTTTAATCATATAAGTAGAACCTTGCTGGTAAAGGAAACTTATTTCTCATGGGGAGTTCTACCATAACTCATAAGAATACTTGAAGACAAAGAGAGTGTTCTTTAGAGAACATCCAAGCTTTACTGGAAGAATTAAGCAGCATAGCATTTCATTGTTGAATTCGTCAAGCTTCAAATTTAAAATGTGATGGTTCAGAAAATATAATTGATCTATTGTCAATTTTATTTGGAAGGACTGCAGGAAAAAAAATCAAATTTGCCTAGGAAGAACCATAGAAACATATGAAAGATAAATGGGACAAGGAAAGAAGTTAAGGAGATGTGATAATTATCTTTTATTTATATTTCAGACAGCATATGCCAAATTTTCTAAAAGCTTTGAGATAATGAAACAGGGATGAGACAAATTGGAAGAGGGTAAGGCTAGGTTGTAAAAGCAGTATCTCTGCGTTATAGCTTTATAGGGGGAGCATCTTGCACTTCCCAAAGCCCACATCGATAAAAGCCCCATGCAATTGGATGCCTTTATCTTGTTTTCTGAAAGGCTCCTTCTGCTGATGAAACAAGGATGAGGGGGGAAATGAAGAATATATAGGGCTCAGTTTGCTTGGAACCAAAAGTAACTGGAATAACTATTTTTATCCTTAGGAAAACTAGTGCAAGTTTCACTTGCTTGCCTAATGCAAGGGTAAGAGTAATGAAAACAAAGATGATTGAAACCATTATAATTCATTCATTTTAGTGAAACATAGTGCCACTAGTGGAACCACTTACTGAAAACAAAGGATAATTAACTTTTCAAAACACCTTTCCATATTAGAACAAAAGATAACCTATTTGGCAGAATAAACCTGACCGCTCCACTTAACTTCCAGTTGTACGTAATTGCAGAAGACGTATAGTTCCCTCGACATATATCTCATATAATATAAATGTTTTCTGTAAACCTGAACTAAAATATTTAAATAAATCAAACTGTAACGAAAGCAATAGAATGAAAGATCTATCGCAATGTTGACACATTCATGTGACCAGTGCACTATATCGATTATGCACAGCAATCTCTTTAAGAAAGAGAACCAAATAAAAAACGAAATTTAGATAAATTCTACAAAAAGATATGTATAAATCAGTAACAAAAAGTTCGGGAGATATAGATTAACAACAAACCTGACAAACTTCTCTCTCTGCCCGTCCATATACTGTGCTCTATAACCACAATCAAACATCTTGTACCACCTACAGATCACCACGGCCGAGAACTGCAGATTGGATCCGAAGACGGTCAAGAAATCGAGATCGGGGACTTAGGTTTTGATCCTCTCGAGCTCTTTGACATCAAATCCAAAGGAAAGATAAAGGATTAAGACAACGGAGGGGAGTAAATGGTACGGAGGGATTCGGCGCCAGAGATGGTGGTGGTGGTGGTCTCGATCGGATGATGGGAGATGGAGGAGGGGAGCGAGAGTCGTAATGGGAAGTTCCTCCTGTGATTTCCTGAATGGTAGAAGCCGAGTCTTTTAGCTGGTAAATGGAAGATTTGGACAGCGTCTTAACTTTTACATTACTGGGGCTGCCAAAACCCCGGTAATGTAATAAGCTGTTTCACAGCTCATTTTCTCAACCAAAAAAAAAAAAAATATATATATATATATATATATATATCCTTTCACTGTGAGTAAACAACAATAAGTGGTACCGATCCAAAAAAAAAATGGTATTATTCAAGAAAAACAAAACAAAAGAACCGGTGCTAAGAAGTTCGAGTTTTTGACTAATTTAAGTCTATCTCAAATTATCTTTTAGGAGTTTATTATATTTTAAATTTTAGTTTTAATTATATATTTAAAATTTTAGTTTTAATTTTAATTATAAATTTTCGTTTTAATTATATTTACCATTATGTTCTTTAATCCGGTATTATTTTGCCCAAAACCGTATGAAATATTTTTTTAGACTTTTAAAAAGTTACAATTAAATCAATCTGTTAGTCTTCCATGAGTTAGAACTCACATGTCAAACATACGAACAATATGTTATTTTAATACGGACTAAATTACTAAAATAAAGGTAAAAAAATAATTTTGAATAATTTTGCCCTTATCTTCTTCCTTGTGCTCAACTACAAAAAAAAAAAAAAAACCTTCCCCTCTTCTTTTGAAAGCTATCTCCTTTCTTAAGCTATAAATTTCTTCTTTTTATTTCTCGTCATTTCTCAACATGACTTCTAGCACAAGCAACACGGCAACACCAAAAACATTATATCTCTCTGCATCTTCGTCACATGATTTTCTCCGATACGTGAGACCTTTAAAATTGAGAGGGAATAGTTCAGATGAAAGTGAAAAAAGTGAAGCAGGTAAGGTAGATAGGTAATTTTAAGTTGTCAGCTAATAAAACCTAATATTTTTCTCTAACAACATACGGACAGTAATGTAAGTTTAGATTATCTGTTAACGATGTCTAAGGGGTTATAGCTTTTCAAAAGTATACGAGGTATTTGTATGCTTTTATAGTATAGGGCAAAGTAATACCGATCAAAATATAGACGAGCAAAATATAGTTAAGCATAAAATTATATACGAAACTATATGTGTTTTAAAATCGCTATCACAATTAGTAAATTTTAAGCATAAATTGTTGACCAGGTCATCAACTTATATTAAAATTTTAGAATTATTCAAAAGTTGTCAAAGTCTGAAAATAAAATAAAATACTTTTCCAGTTCAACAATTTTCATATAAATCATTAATTGAAAAGGCGATTTATATGAGAAAAAAAGTTTGTCAAGACTTCTCAAAATTTCTAAGTGACTTTTAAATCTTCATAAGTAGATAGTCGGTAAAAAAGCTCAAGAAGTTTCAGTTTTGTCCTCTGAAATTTTTCAGGATCCTCTTGCAATTAACCACAAAGGCTTTGAATATATATATATATTTTTCTCTATGTAAAAAGTACACATGGCTTAGGATGCGGAGGGAAATGAGTGCAGATTTAGTTCACAGTGTGGCAATAAAATAATATAGTGCATCTAAAGGTTTCAATCAGCCAAGTAGAGAATACACATAGGCTATATAATTTAAGCAAATATAATGAGAGTCTTTGGATGTGTGAATTATTAGGGTAATTAATTTAAGCGCATACAACAATGCACCAGTATTAATTTGTATAGCGACCCCACACCATGGTCCATTATCAAATCCAATGGAATTGGGATTGAGTGAGGATTATTCTATACTGCTCAGCAATACATTATCTATCAATCAAACTCTAATTTTCTATCCTATATAATTTTCAATTTGTAGTATAATTTAAATCTAATCGCTATAATAGCCAGTTTTCACACCGGGTACTAGTTTCTTGGTATCAGTTTTAAAACCACGTAATATAAAGAAATGATATATTAGTTAAGAAGATTTAATTATGTGTGCTTAATTTTTGAGTTACACGTTGTTTTTTATTCCGTTAAGATTTCTCTCTCTTAGATATAATTATGATAGATGTGATTATGCCTTAATTATAGAAATATATTTTAATATTAAACTATTTAAATTTGATTATTTAGAGAGACTTCAATTTAAATATGATTCTCTATCTCTATCTATTATTAAATTTAATTTAAATTAATCTTAAACTAACAAGAGATATATGTAAATAATAAAACATAATCAAAATAAATAAAATTTAATTAAACTTTATCAAGTTAATTATAAAAAAATATCAGTACTCTTATTATGATATATATACATTATTCCTAACTAAGAATATATATATATATATATATATATATATATATACTTAATGAATTATAAAAATAATATAATTATTAATAAATACTAATATATTTAAAAAATAATAATTATCTATTGAAACGGTGATATCTTTTAAATTTATCATATTCATATTATACCTTTAAAAATTTTAACAGATATATTTTTACCCAATCGATTGATAAACAATTACCTAGAAAGAATACTCTTATGCAGCCTAGATTTTATGCGGTGGGGTTTGATTGTCCGGCATATCGCAACAAATGACTTTTAAAAAATTTGTATTAATACATGCAGAAATTCTACTGAAGAGTTGGAATATATTGGCCGGACTTGTCTCTTATTGGATAGCCAAGACTAGAACGCGACCCGTTTCACCTCGATCCGAAAAGCACCCGCATATATATATATATATATATATATATATATATATATATTCCAGTGTTAGGGTTCTCCGCTCAGTCGAGTTGTCCCTCGGAAATCTTCTTTCGATGGGTTGCCATCGCTAATTTGGTGATTGGTTTGTCCTTTTCTCGATATTTCTTGCTAATTTTGATGGTAGTTGATTCATTGTCTGTTGGTTGTTAATGTCGTTAGTTGCAATCTTCTATTGTTGATACCTTGCTGACTGTTTTATTTCCTGATCTATTAGATTGCTCAAGAAGTCAAACTGTACCGAAAGTATTTTAGGTGTAGGGCTTCGGTTAGCTTCATTACATCTTGATTGAGCTTTTGGGGAATGTAGATCTTTGCTGGAGCAAAACTTTTTTGCCTTTTCTACATGTGAATCTTTAATTGTTGTACTTGGAAATGCTGTATGTCTTACGATTTTTATAAAAAAAGTTCGAGCTCCTACCGATGATATCAGAAGAAGGTATGTAGGTAAAAAGAGATATGGCACATTATCCCAGTGATGAAAAGTTTAGTAATCTGAACTAGCATTTCAAATCCTTGAATGATTGGTGCTCCCTCGTTAATTATGTTGCTGAGGTTGAGGAACCAAGATTTCTTGACTTGTGGATATCAGGCATTCTGAGGGATATGTATTAATCTTATCTTGCTTAAATATACACTACCGGGATAAGGTTTTAAATCATTTTCCATTAGTTGGACCCTTGAGTATTAGTATCTTAGTAAGTAATCTTAACTCCATTTGCCATTACTGTCAGATTTGTCAATGCCAGGCCTGCTGAAGCTGTTGAGATGTAAGAATTTGGTTTGTTATTTTATTTTTGTGCTTAACTGCTCATCATTTTATCATTCATAATACAGACATATCTGATAATTTACGGAGAAATGATGAATACAGAAGAAAGGGAAAAAGAATAAAGAAAAGAGAGAAAGATTAGGGAAGACATCTTTACTTTAATTGAATGAGAGAGACAGAGAGGATTAGTATAGAATCCAAATTTTTTACTAACTGTACAGTTTACCATGAAAATCAGGTGATCCAAGAAACTATGCGGGCATTTGATGAATACATCAGTAAACTGCACGCTAGTAGGACCCATGCAGCTGTTTAGCCTATGACAGAAGCTGTTTACTATGCAGAGTCTAATCAGGGAAAATCAAAATTTTGGCAAGTTATTTGGATAGCTTTAGTTTGGCCTAGATTTGATTTCTACAGTTGCTAATTGTGCTAGTTGAATCTTCATCACAGATTCCAGGCATACCTAGGTTTGAAATGCCGGGCGCATGATAACTCAATATCGGAAATTGTGAACTTATTCAGAATATACTCTTACGCACTACAGCTTCAACATGAAGTCGTACAAATTTTATTTGATTCTACTACAGTTAGTGGTTTGTGGTTTAATGATCTATCCATTATTGACTTCCTTCTACCTAAGGAAAGTTGGAAGGTGATATTTTGGTTTTCCATTCATTCCCTTTTAGGATAGTCAAATGGTGTGTTAATCGATTCATTTTTACTTCTTCCTTTGTAAAGTGCTTAACTTAGAAGGGAAGGATCTTTGCATCTTCAGAAGAAAATGCATGATGGTCATCATAGTAAGATTCAAATCCTGAAAGAACTGCTAAACCATGAAGATGAATCAGTTGAGAATTTGCCAATGATGTTTTAGTTGGGATCAATCTGTGTACAAGGTCATTGTTAATCATGTAAGGTGGCAGCAATCTGTTGGGTTCTGCCGTGAAGCTGCAAGAAATTCCAGCCTAAAATGGCTTGCATTGGTATGTTTTATGTTGCTTTCTGCCTGGTATACTAACAGTTTTATATTGTATTACAGAATTCTTCACACTGGGGTTGATAATTTTGATTGCTTGGCTTAGATAACATAGTATATAACCTCTGTTAGCTCATGCCTTGTGAAGAAATAATGATCTCTTGATTTGTAGAACACTGAATAGTCTTGTTGTTTTGCCGATCTATTGCATCCATGCGGCTTGTTCTGATTCACGATACAGACAACTTGGCTAATTAGGTGATTGTAGAAAGGTTTAGAGGTGAGTACCATTCATTATCTATTGGTAGGTTACTATTCCACAAACTGGAATCATACTACTTGAGACCAAAATTTTACTTTCCTTATCATTCTTTTGATCTACAAGGGCATTTATTAGTACATATATAGGAATCACATTTTTTAATATTAGGTATGATCCTTGCTCATGAACCGACTCCAAATGACTAATGTTTGCAGAATTCCAAGTAAAGACCTCCAGATGACATAAATGGTTTTACTCAAAGAGGCATTCTTGAATAGTACAGCTGGAGACATTAAATAGGTTTCCTTCAAAGTATTTATTTCTCATATTGGTTGCAGGCTTGCAGCAGTTACTTTTCCTTTTGCTTGCACTCGTGCTTACCATTTTTTTTCCTGAGAGCAGTGCACACATTTAATTTGTCAGGATTAAGGTAAACCTTTTTTGTCCATAGTCCTGGTGAATATAATTCTTTTCTTCAAGTTGTGACCTACTTTGTGATGTTCAGCTTTTAGACTTCCAGAAGAATTCAGATGTCATTAATGAGAGACCAATGGAGAGCAGTTTATGGGTGTGGCTGATTGGTTTCGTCAGTATTTTTAATCTAGTAAATGAATGCTGATTGGAGCAATTATTAGTGGCCAAAGATTTATGTGAACTCAAAGTGATGCAAGAGCAGAACCACTTATTTTCCATCGAGGCTTATCCTAACCTTGACTGCGGCTCAGCTATCATTGTATTTATCATATTCCAAGTAGAAACTGAGGTGTTGACTAAGCCTTCCAGGCCTCGCTGGAGCAGCCTCGAATCAGCTATTACTTATGGCATGTTGGCTTTGATCTGTCCATGTCAGACTTTTTGGCTTTTTGATGGAACACGAGGGCCCGTTTGGTTTGAGTTCAGGACAAGATATTACGAGTCAATGTAGCCAATCAGTCAGTATGAAAAGAAAAGCAATGCGCTGAGATTCTCCATGTTGCTTCTCTGTTCTCTGATGTGGAAGAGTCGTGCAACATTCATTTTATTCTATCACTTGTATGCAAGAATAATAAGAACAAAGGGCTTCTATCTTTGTTTAATATGTACTTCAAGCTGACAATACTAGAGTTCGGAGGCCACTATTTTCACTAAAAATCTTAAGCTGGTAATATCTATTTCAAACTTGGCATGAGTCTGAATTGGGTCGGTGGCGTTGGACAAGAGTATGGATGTAGAGATCGAGCTTGGATGGATGTCCCGAGATCATGGTGTAGTTAGCTGCATCACGAGATCATATGGGTCCATTCCGAGCCGGACAACTTGGCCCCACCAAAGAAGTTAAAAGTGCTCCAAGGACTCCTAAAAAGAGATTTCTGATGGCTTATTCTTGAATCTGACATGCCCCTAAAGAAATCGCCCTTCCTTTCGCAATAATGAAGACCAGGACATAACAAATGAGATGACCCATTAATATTTGGTTTGAAGCTAAGCTCCATTAGTTTTATATTTTAGTTTTAATTTTTTAGAAAGTAAATTTGATTAGATATAAAAAAAGAAGATAAAAAGATGTTTAGTTATTGAATCAGTTCAAAAAAGATTTTTAAACTCAGAGTAAATGAGGTCTAGAGTATTTTCATGACAATTTGAGGTGGATGATTAGTCCATCATCCCATTAGTTGGAGCTTGGAAATAATAATAGAGACGCTTAAGGCCTCTGTTCAGATTAGCATCACTTGTCGAGCAAAAAGCTTATTAATAGTTACAAGTTAAAATCCTAGTAACTTAGCAAATGAAAAATACGTGAATATTCTTTCATTAATACTCAAGTCAAAAATTTTAATTGGCCAGTTCGATTTGAGGGGTATTCATAAAAAAATTGTTTTAGGGGGGGAGGGTGTAGTAGGGAACACATGAAAAAAATATGGAAGAGTATTTATGCAAAAAAAAAAATCTATAAGAGAAGCCTATATTAATGCCCATTACCCACCACAGGATACATTACTCTCCGCACATCTGTCCACGCTATTCAAAGCTGACGCATGCTGGAGACTAACACGACAAGAGGACGCCAACCACCCATACTTTGGAGAGCCTTATTCTGAAGTAATCTCCATTCTTTGTGGTAAACCCACCCCCTGTGATTAGATCTTGGAGATAGAATCAAAACCGAACGAACTCTTCTCCCAAACCTCCCCGGCTCCAAAAGTGATCCGCAGAAGAATGCGGAGTGATTGACCAAACTAGCCCTATTTTAATTTTTTTTTTCACCAAAACATATTTTAACTATTATAAAAAATAATTTATTTTACTGTAATCCTAACTAAAATGCTGAATTCATAAAAGTTTTATATTTTTACAGAATCGTTTATCAGTTCGGCATTTTTATATAACGCTAAAATATTAAATATTTTAACATTTTATTTGCAGAAATTCATTTAAGTCAGTGTTTCGGTAGTTTAAGTTAAAATTTTATTTTTATAAACAAATGCTTATTTTAGTAGTGTTTTTTTTTTAATTTAGAGGTAAAACATTTATAAATTCAAGGTATCTCATATAGTTATAGTAAAATAGACCGTTTTTAATAATAAGTTTGAGTACAGTGTGTATTGGTAAATAAAGTTTTAGTTCGAGGCTAGTTTGGTTAAAAACTCGAAGAATGTGGAATACAAAAGCTTGTGAGAGAGTAAGCGCCGGGGAGTTCCAGGTAATTATTGGTCGATATGCCATGCCGTCGTGGGTGTGGACAGCGACATCGCGTCGCCTATTCGCGTGTTACTTAACGCACGCTCCTCGTGGAGATGTCCGAGCTAGAGAGAGTTTATCCCAACGCGGGGTTAGTTGGGTCAACCGAGAATAATTTATCTCGTCGATCTATTTATTTTATCCAGTTCCCTACTTCCACTAGTGAATATAAACTCCGGTACTAGATAGAAGGGGGGGCGGGATTGAGATTTGGATTTGGGAATTTGGGCGGAGGAGAGAGAGAGAGAGAGAGAGGAGATGGCCGGAGGAGGAGTAGCGCCATTAGGGGTGGCAAAGGAGAGGGCGGCGGATTATAAGGGGAGGGCGACGCCGTTCGTGGTTATGGCTTGCGTCGTCGCCGCGATAGGAGGCTCCATCTTCGGCTACGATATCGGTATCTCGGGTATGTCTTTCTCCTCATCTCTCGTTTAATTCTACCCCCTTTTTTTCCTTTAATTAAATAGTAGTAGTAGTTAAATCTTGCATTTTATCAAGGCCTTCTATATTTACTCTCTAACACCTCTTCAAAAGATCAGTTTTGTCATTTTGGGAAAAAATTGCTGCCTCAGTAGATCTCTTCCCTTTGTTTATGAACCACCTACCAATGTAGAGATTATTTTTTGCCTAGATTTCATAAGAGAGAATAGGGTTCGAACGCGGTCATAGTCATGGCTTCCATGTGCGATATTAGCTGGGTTTCTCTTCCGCTAACACTACACAGATCTTTAATATCGTAGTTTAATTTGACATTTTCTTTTTCTTTTCTTTTCTCAAAGTTTGGTCCGGGAGGCCCAATTGACAATTAGTGTTGCACTCTCTCTCTCTCTCTCAGAAAAAAGAGAGAATAAATTAGCGTTACTAGTCAATGGCAGCCATGAAGAAAAATATGTCCTCTCTTTCCGTAGTATTGGATTTAGGAGTATGTGGCCCACTTATAAAGAAATAACCATTTGTGCAGTCCAATAGTCTATTGGGTTCGAGACTACTATAAAGAATAAAATATAACTTGTTACTAGTGTTGGTATTCAGCTTGCCAAGGTTTTATATGGCGTTAATTTAAGGCATAACTACCTTTGATGCTAATGATTCTTACAACAATCTAAGGGAGTTTTGACTAACATAGGTGTCTACACTAAATATTATATACAAATATATGATCTACAGATTTATTTACGTAGATAATTTTTAGTTCATGTGGATTCCATGTAGATACATTAAAGAGAAATCTCGTTCGGAAATAACGATTCAGTTCAATAAAAATAAGCAATCTTTGATACGCATAATAAATTAGAGACGTAATATAAATTTTTATTCATTGAGCAAATTTTCTTTGCTAAGAGTTGTTTTTTATCTGTATAACAGATTTATATTAAATGAAAATACTTACTCAGATAACGATTTTTTTAAGACTTGTATGCATCATCTTACGTGCATTCATGTGGACTAAAACTCAGATAGTGAGGTAAATAAATCTGAAACTCACTTACCTGAGTAATACCTTTTGTTTGCATACCTACGTCCATCCAATCTAAGGAATCTAGTAATCTAATTAATCGATGGAGGTCATTTGCATCATTGGCTCGGTTCGCATTTTGAGGAAGATGACATAAAAAGGTCAACTTCTGAACAAGTATGTTGAAAGCTCTGCACTTAAGTGCCAATTAAAAAGAGAATGATCACTACACTTAATCGCCAGTAGTTTGCCTACAGGATATGCATATACCTCTCGTGTCTCACAAGTATCGCTCGAAACTTTCTATTCCCATGCAAATTCGCGACATGAGGGAAAAAAAAAAAACCATACTGACCAATTTCATCAGATTAATGCATGCAATCTCCTGGTGTGGCATATTAAAAGTTTGCTCTCACGGATGCATCTCATGTCTTTTATCTCTCCTCCTCCGACCTTAGCTCATATGTAAACTTGCAACTTTATATAATGTGACACCACAGGGGGAGTGACGTCCATGGATCCATTCCTAAAGAAGTTCTTCCCGGTGGTCTACCGGAAGAAGAACTCCGGCACTCAGAACAACTACTGCAAGTATGACAACCAGGGTCTGGCAGCATTCACTTCCTCCCTCTACCTCGCCGGCCTCGTCGCAACTCTCTGGGCCTCTCCGGTGACCAGGAAGTACGGCCGCCGTGTCAGCATCATCTGCGGTGGGATTAGCTTCCTCGTCGGAGCTGGCCTTAACGCTGGCGCTGTTAACCTCACCATGTTGATCTTGGGCCGTATCATGCTCGGAGTTGGCATAGGTTTTGGTAATCAGGTAAATTGTAGGGCGACTTGAACTGTCTAGAGAATGGTAATTTTAATCTTTTATATATTTAACTGAACTACGTATGAAGGCTGTTCCTCTCTACCTCTCGGAGATGGCTCCGGCCCACCTCCGCGGCGCCCTGAACATGATGTTCCAGCTCGCCACCACCCTCGGCATCTTCATCGCCAACATGATCAACTACGGTACCGAGAAGATCAATCCGTGGGGCTGGCGCCTCTCCCTTGGCCTCGCCGCTTTCCCTGCCTTCCTGATGACCGTCGGCGGCTTCCTCCTCCCCGAGACGCCCAACAGCCTTATCGAGCAAGGGCACGTCGACGAAGGCCGGCGCGTCCTGGAAAAGATCAGGGGCACCACGGACGTCGAAGCCGAGTTCCAAGACATGATCGAAGCAAGCGAGTTAGCCAACTCCATAGAGCATCCGTTTAGGAACATTCTGGAGCCGAGGAATCGGCCGCAGCTGGTGATGGCGGTGTTCATGCCAACGTTTCAGATACTGACCGGGATCAACTCGATACTCTTCTACGCGCCGGTGTTGTTCCAGAGCATGGGGTTCGGGGGGAACGCGTCGCTCTACTCGTCGGTGTTCACCGGGGCGGTGCTCGCTCTCTCGACACTCATTTCGATCGCGACCGTCGATAAGTTGGGGAGGAGAAAGCTGCTCATTAGCGGGGGAATTCAGATGATCGTATGCCAGGTAAAAGCATACAATGTTGCAACGCTCTGATAGTATGTTAGATAACCGATTGACGTAAAATTAAGCTCTTCGATACAGGTGATAGTGGCCATCATATTAGGTGTTAAATTCGGCAACGACAAGCAGCTCTCCAAGGAGTTCTCCATCATCGTGGTAGTGGTCATCTGCCTCTTCGTCAACGCCTTTGGGTGGTCGTGGGGTCCGCTCGGGTGGACCGTGCCGAGCGAGATCTTCCCGTTGGAGACGCGTTCCGCAGGGCAAAGCATCACGGTGGCAGTCAACCTCTTCTTCACCTTCGTGATCGCGCAGGCGTTCCTCTTCCTCCTCTGCCACCTCAAGTTCGGCATCTTCCTCTTCTTCGCCGGGTGGATCACCGTCATGACCGTGTTCGTCTACGTCTTCTTGCCGGAGACGAAGGGGGTGCCCATCGAGGAGATGGTGCTGCTCTGGAGGAAGCATTGGTTCTGGAAGAGGGTGATGCCGCCTATTGCGTTGGAAGATGGTGATGGGATGCAGATGCAACACTCTGATACCAGGGAGTACAAGTAATACGACCAATGCCATTTGGAGGGGTTTTCGATTACAAATTTACTTACTCGTGCACTATTTATGTATAAATACGTACGGTGTGTTCTGTAGCTTCTTCTTCTTGTTCTCGTGCACAATTTTTAATCTGGTCAAAAGTCAAACTACTGACCAATCTAAACTACGATGCCTCCAAATATCCTACACAATATTTTTCAAATCTAAAACATTAATATTAGGCTAAAATATCTATCACTCACTTTCATATGATGTCTCAAAGTCAAGAGAAGGATGCCTCTTTTAATTTCACAGCATATGACACAGAGCCATTCCACTATAAATTCCCACCAACCTTTCGTTATCAGGAGTTGCATCAGGAATTTTCTTGGCAGTTGGCGTGAATTCCTACTGTAAAGCTCCTTCCTTTTTCGTCAATTTCTTCTTAAGTTAGCATAGATGCGGATGATTTTATCCGATGAGGTAAATCATTCCAGGATTATGCTGCCAGAGAGCTGGCTTATATTTGCCATGACTTAATTTTGGAGTTCCGATTAATATTAAAACAATTTATCAAATAATAATGACTAAATTATAATATATTTTTTATAAAGTAAGTAATTGTATGAAATTCCGTAAGTAAATCGCGCAGAGAAAACTATTTAGGATGTCGCTTTGCTTCTATTAGTTTGTCATAACTTAATAGATATAACATATTACTATATATATTGTTGTCTCAGAAAACATCTAATATAGCAATTTATCTAGCTAACTTAGCATTTGAATGACAATAATTGTAATGCTTATTAAATAATATAAAAATTACAGCAAAGTAATCTATGTTATCAGGATAGTAGAGTATTTAATACTTCGAAGCCAAGGTTAAACTATTTACATTAAGAGGTTGACATAAAATATCGTGCAATTTTTTTTTAATTCTCTGAGTTGATAATTTTGACCTCCTAGCCAAAATTTCCGGCTTTTGTTTTAAAATATAGCTCGGCTACTTGTCGGGAAGTTATTGGTCCACCAAACGGAACAACATCTCTGATCGCACAGCCTGACAACCATCGCGGGTCCGCGGGATCAACGAAACCGGCTTCGCCCTCCACCGCGTCGCCTCCGTGGACGTTCCTCGACTATTTAGGTGCCAGCTTGGGCGAGGAGCCCTCCCCGCCCACCGCCAGTGAACTACGCCAAACCAACGGATCTTTTCACCCCCGGTCCTCCTCTCCCTTTCTTGGATCGAGAGAGAGAGAGGAGCTCCAAGAAAGAGAGGAGAGACTCGAATCTCTTCTCCTTCGAGGGTTGGAAAGGAAGGAGACGATGACATCGAAGGAGGTGGCGGCTGGAGAGGATTCGGAGAGGGAGAGCTTGGCGGATGATGACGGCTCCAGCGGAAGCCGCGGTAGTAGCGGAATCGAGTACTCTGGTTGGGTCTACCACCTCGGCGTCAACTCGATCGGGCACGAGTATTGCCACCTCCGATTTCTCCTTCTCCGGGGGAAGTACGTCGCCATGTACAAGAGGGATCCTCATGAATTCTCTGGCATTGTTAGTATCCTCTCTCTTTTCCGAAGATTGGACCTTTTTGGTTGTGGGTCAATTGAGGTTTCATTTTGAATTTTTGACTTAGGCTTCTGTTTGAAAGCCGGATCGTTGTACCGGGTGAAAAAGATTTGGGTTTAATTAATCATCTTTTCATAAACAAAATATCTGGTCTGACATAAGTTGAGAATGACTGTTCAACGAAGTAGAACTGGAAGGGTTTAATTTTTTCTGCCAATTTGTGGAACATATATTTCAATTTATGAGCTTTATTTGCCTAATGCAAGACTATATCATACTAAAGTGAAAATGTAAGATGTTCATAATTCCCTTTTCCACAACATGTAAGTAATAACTGCTCAATTTGTCTCTAAAGCATGAATTTGACATTCTTGGTCATTCCCTTCGTGCTAAATTTTTACAATGATAGGCCTTTTTAAGGCAAGTTTTACTTGTTAGGTTTTCCGCCTGATGGTTCCAGAACATCTTCTCTCTCCTCCAAATGTGTAGTAAAATTTTGAGCAAAAGCTTGAAACATTGGGCTCTATCCATAAACAATGAAAATTTTTGGTGTGAAACATAGTACCATTAAGAGACAGGGTGGAAAATGAAACTTTCCCTATTGCCCCTATATCTTCTTTTTCTTTCCCCCTTTGTAGAATCTAAAGGTTTCTGATTTCTGGTTTGAATGCTTATGGAATTCTTTTTTCTATATCCATTGCTGCAGAAACCTATCAGGAAAGGTGTCATAAGTCACACTCTTATGGTGGAGGAAATAGGTCGGCGGAATATAAATGAAATGGTAATCTTTTACTTTGCTTCCTGTTCCTTTCAGCAACAACGGATATTTATTTTGATCAAGATTTTTCCAAACTGGAACCTTGTCCGAACTTCCTTTTGGTTGATTTCAGGTTCTTTTCTTTTGTCTTGCAATAGAATTATTCTTTCAGTAATCTGTCCATCTAACAGTGAACTATTCTAATTAGGTTCTTTATGTTATGAAGTTTTACAACCGTCTGGACAAAACAAAAAAAGGAGAGGTATTTGCTTGTTCTTTTTATCTACTTTATGGGAGGTGAATTTGTAAATATTGTAATTTCTACTTGAAACTTGTAACTTTTCTATATACATGAACATCCTGTTGAATGCCATGTTAGTAAAACTGTTCAGTTCTATCAAATTTTAAGCATTTATGATCCTTTATATTTAGGGCTGTCAAAATAGTCAAGGAACTTGAGTTCGGCTCAATTCAGGCTTGACTCAATCTAATCCTTTAGTCAAACCTTATTTAATTTAAACTATAGTCAAGCCTTATGTAATTTAATCTTAAATCAAGCTTGATCCAACCGGCTGGAATAAGGCTTGGATTACGATCGAAATGGGCTTGTTTTAATGCTCGAGCTCAAATTAGGCTCACTCAAGCTAAGCTCATTTACACACCTATTTATAACAAGGAATGTTTTGTACAAACTGCCATATCACTCATTTCAATCTTTAGTGGAGAACCCACTTATTGTTGTTGTTAGTAGTAGTAGTAGTAGTAGGACTATTATTATTATTATTCAATTGGTAACTATATACCAGTATTCTCATGTCTTCTTTAACCAGTAACATAGATTGTGATAAGAATGCACCAGCAACTTTAAGGAGTTCAAATATCTTTGTCAATCATCAATCCTAGTCTTTTAGTACTTCATACATTTATAAGTTTGACATAGTCAGATCTTAGAATTTGGAAATGCGTTTTATTACTTCATTTAAGCTCCACTATTCTTCACTTTTTGTTCTTCGGATGATCTCAGCCTACTATTAGATCATGTGATAACATTCTGCTCATCTTTCAATATATTTCATATTCTTTTGCATGTAAGGTGAAAATATGCAACTTCTTTTCATCTCTCAGCTTCTTGGTCTTATACGCAATTATGTACTCTGTCGCGTCATACTTTGCTTCACGTGTTTAGCATTCTTTTGTTGGTGATATCTTACGCCTGATTTCATGACAGTAAGTAGCTATGCTTGATTTTCTTTTCTAATGTTCCTTTACTAGATTGCTTGTGCTTCTCCTGGAGAGGCACACAAATGGATAGAAGCTTTTGAGCAGGCCAAGCAACAGGTATCTAGAAAGTACCTTAATATAATTTATAAAGATAAAGAAGTGCATATATGTAGCAGTGATTGTTTTTATTTCCACATGCATACTCAGCTGAGTTTATTTTCTTGCTTATACTGTGGTTTTTTATTGTTATTTGATTACTTGCTGATACTTGTTTATTTTTTGCTTATACTGTGGTTTCTTATTGTTAGTTTTTTGCTTATACTGTGGTCTCAAGAGGAAAGAAAAGATAAAATAAAGTTGATGACGTTGGTTTGAATTTTACATAAGCTTTTGTTATGTATTTGAGCACTTGCAGAAAGAATGCCTATGCAGGATCCTAGCTGAACATTTAGTGAGCATTCCACTTATTTCAAGTAAATCATAGTCTCATTTATAATGCTATTTAAGTATTCCTAGGGTAAACTCGCACATGCACATACAGTTTGGTATTTGAGCTCATAAACAACTACGTATTCAGAAAAACTGTCTTACGATATGCTTGCTTTTGAGATGGATTGTTACTCCAGTTGTTGTGCAGTTCCTATCCAATTGCTCGTCCCTCAATTTTTATATGTTCCTTTTGTATATTTTTGTCATCTAGCTGTTTGACAAATTGACATTTGATATTCTCTCTAGGTTGTCTCTATCACGGGCTATTTTCCATAGAGATTGGTTCTGTTTTTAAGTGGAATTTGGTCAATAACCTAACAATGCCACTTAGGCCTTTATACTCCTTGAGTTGATGTAAAATGTAACTTATCCCTATTATTGGCAGCTAAATGGCATGATTGGATTCCTCCATATTAAGAGAGTTATAACCACTTAGCATCCAAATAATATGCAACTAAAATCGAGTAAACATAATAACAATCAAGTAAACATAGTAATAACATCATATGCTTCCGTGAGTAGCTGATGTTCTTCTAATTTCTTTAGATTTTATTTTGCCTTTTATTGCCACAACTGTCTTTCTTATGCTTACTGAATTCTGTTACATTTGTAGCTGATTACTTTTTTTGAATTGCGGACCATGCTTCTCTCTTTAGATCTTTCTTGTACTCTTTTATTACTTGATTCTTTATCTTCCTCCTACTCTGATTCATGCAACTTCTCAAACAGGCTGACTATGACCTTTTGAGAGGAAGCACCCGACATAGATTAAGCACTGAGACTGAGTATGTTAATTTCCTAGATCTAATTATCTAAATGATCATGAATGTAACTTTTTAAATTTTTCTTGAGTTTCACTTCTTTTCCTCTTTGTGAGTCTGAGATAGTGAGATATCCTATTTTAATTTTTAAGATAATTCTTTCTCATTCAGCTTTTGTAAACTTTTAGGCTTAACCTTGATGGGCATCGACCACGAGTTAGGAGATATGCACGAGACCTGGGGAAGCTTATAAGAATAGGAAAAGGTGAATTCATAGATTCTTTTTTCTTCTTTTTTCTGGATCATTTTATGACTGGTAATGTTCTTGATGAATCCTAGAGTCTCTATAAGCTTTATGTGTTTATCATCTTTCATACTCTGTCTTTGTTATTTTCAATCTGGTCCCTGCATTTTTCATTAAATCACTGATAACATCATTAGCAACCCTTACATTTGTCATTATATATATAAAAAGCACCATAAGTAGTGTTTTTTTTGACTGTTTTCTGTAATTAATGTAAAACACAGGGGTCTAATTAAGATATTGAAAAATGGTGTAAAAAAGTATCGACTTGTACAACCAAAACAAACTTTTTCCACATTCTACATGTACACATGGTGATAACACTTTACAGAGACCTGCCAATGTTGTGTGATACTTCCTCATATTTAAGGTCTCACTGTTCTTCCTAATGTTATGAGTCAGAAACATCTACTATAAGAACATGCTAGCTTGTAGCTATGTGCAACACCGGCTGCATCAGTCATAATACAGTTGCAAATTGTAACATCCTCATATACAAAATTTATTCCTTGATAAAAAGAAACTTTTACATGCCCATTCTGAAACATGTACTCAATTCTCAAAGTTTGAGAACCATTGATGTATGTCAAGTATGCAACTTGACTTAAAACCAAGGATTCGAGTTTCGGCCGATCCCGATCCACCTAGTTTCGGCCTGCTGCAGGCGGCTGCAGCAGGCAGCTGTCTGCTGACAGCAGCAACTGACAACTACTGCTGTCAGCAGCAACTAGAGAGAGAGGGAGAGAGAGAGAGAGAAAAAGAGGAAGGGAGAGTGAGGGAGAGAAAGGGAGAGAGAGAGAGGGAAAAAGAAAGAGAGAGTGAGAGAGAGAGGGAAAGATTAAATAAAAAAGAGGGTATGAGAGAGAAAGAGAGAGAGAGAGAGAGAGAGAGAGAGAGAGAGAGAGAGAGAGAGAGAGAGGGAAAAAGGGAGAGAGAGTGAGGGAGAGGGAAAGATTAAAAAAAAGGGTATGAGAGAGAGGAAAAAAGGAAGAGAGAGTGAGGGAGAGGGAAAGATTTAAAAAAAAGGGTATGAGAGAGAGGAAAAAAGGAAGAGAGTGAGGGAGAGGGAAAGATTAAAAAAAAAGGGTGAGAAAGAGAGAGAAAGAAAAAGATAGAAAAAAAGAGTGTGAGAGAGAATGAATACTTTAGACTAACAATTAGAGGGATAAAAAAGAAGAGAGGGAGAAAAAGAGATTTTTACTTTTTAGGCTTTATATGTGAGTAATTATTATTTCTTATTTTCTTATAATTTTTTCTAAATTTTTAAAAATTTCTCAATATTTTTAATAATATTTAGAATTTTATTTAATTAAAATAGTCCGATCCGATACAGGCGGCCGATAGGCCGATACGACCGATACAGCCGATACGTATCGTTTTTTCGAACGGCCGATCTCGATCCCGATTTTTGGAACCTTGCTTAAAACTCTGATTAGCACAAACAAGTAATTGCAATTGACAAAAAGTTCAACTGAATATTTGGTGGAACTATTCACTATATGAAACAATCTGGAGCATCACTAGGACTTATGGAAATGCCATTGCATGGACAGAGACATAATAGTTATACTTATACTGCTAGATACATGTTTGATGGAGACAGTAAGACCAGGACTTGGTGTGCATCTAAGTCTTTACCATATGCACTTTTATGTCTTGGGTCATGGAAAGTCAAGAGTCAGTTCTGAGGGGAAGGTTAAATATCTCTTGGCCTAGTCCCTAAAACAATAAATCTATATTGATGAGAACCTTGTGTGCTGGGATGCCCTTCCTTTAACAGATACAATTTGAGATACAAGGTCAAATAAGAAAATGTTATTTGACTAAATTGCGGATGTAGTTTTTTTTAATTCTTGGGCCATTTGGTTTCATGTATTTCTAGATGCTGCATGCTTGCATCTGCAGATCAAAATGAGATACCGACTTGAGTAAAAAATTTAGATCCTTATCTTTTTTCTTCTCACCAAAGCTTAAGAAATTTTGTTTTGACACCCACTTAATTTGAGTCGATGTCAAGATGTTATATCTAGGCCTAACTTGGCAATTGAAAAAGGCTATATTATGGCATCCATGAAACAGAAACTGATTTTCATATTACACTTGAGGCGCATAGATGCAGTTACACGAAATCAATCCGCCCCCTTTGTGTGTTGTGATCTATATTACCACTGAACTTGAGTGCCCATGAAAACAAGTGTTGCGTCAGATGGCTTGATAGAAGCTTGTCAAGACAAGGTGAATAACGATCATTCTTATAATACAATGGGAGCTGAAGGGCTAATGTAAGGGGTTCCAATTGATTGGGTCATAAGATCACAATTCAAAGATGCTCCACCTTTTTCATTTTTATGCTTGCTTTTGCTTGATATGCAAGTTAAAAGTTGTATTGGTAGTGACATGGTATGCTAGATTTTTGTTGGAAGTGTTCAACTTAGCCAGCATCTGCCCACATTTAAAAATAGGAGAAGTTGAACTTTATCTAAAAATTGATCAACTTATTGAGTTCAATTAACAAGAATAATTCACCAATTGCTCTCAAAGCTTAAAAAGATAGAGGATGATAAGTTTATTCCTTTTATACTCTTAACAGGTTAGACAATTATAAATCCAATAAAATAATCTCAGAAGTCCATAGTTATTTTAATATGTATAAAAGTCAGTGCAAATAATAGTAGCTACTTTTCTATCATGAAATCAGATATAAGAGTCCAAATGTAAAGTTACAATAACACCTATCTAGCTATTGAAATACAATGCTCTTTGAGGTGCTTGGTTGAAGGTTCTTTAACTGTTTCAACTTCTAAACCTTTGTAGCTGCTCAGTTGAGTACCAAGATGTTATATAGGGGGTAATTCTAATGTTGACTTTATCTTGGACAAGTTCTTATATCCATGCTTGTTCACTTAGAGATACATGTAATAAAGCAGTAAAGCTTATATTGCTGAAAAACTATGCCATTTATGTCAATTGTGTTTTTTAAATTCTTGCAAATTTCCGGTCACAGGTCCAGAGGCATTTCTTCGACAAGCTTCAGATCTTGGAACTAATGGCAGAGCAAACACATATAAAAGTGATTCAGGCGACGCATTTGAAGCTCATGAATGGAAATGTGTTCATGCAGTTAATGGTAGTTGTCTTAGCCATGCTTCTTGTAGCACTTTTGTAACTTCTACGTGTGCAAATTTGTGGCTTGATGTTTTCTTTTTAGCTGAATAATAAGTGGTTATCAAATAGTTGAAGTTAGTTTATGTAGTAGTCCTCACATTAGAGCGTACACTCCAAGAGTTCCATTGCATGACCTTGTTTATTTTAGCCATACTTCTGGTATTTCAAATTATGAGCCGTCCCCATGCCATATTGTTGGGAAGAAGTCTATATGATGGTGTTTGTGCTTTACATTGCATTCCCTGATAAAAATATATTTAAAAATAACTATTAGCAGCAAAGAAGCAGTGTAAGCAAAGAAAAGAAAGGAAGATAAATAATCTTAGAAACCCATAAATTTTTTTTGTTCTAATAATAAACTGTCATATCAAGTAAAAAAGGTAGAACACTCTAGATTCTTCATGTATTACTCCATAATTTGGCTAGGTTGAAATTTGGAATTCTAAATTGAAGCTATCTTTATTGCAGGCCACAGACATCCGTGCACATCATGACAAAGTGCATAATATGCAATACGCAAATTCCTATGTGGTATCACATTAGCCTCCCTTACTACCCCTATCTGCTAGGCCGTTTTCCCATTAGGATTTAGGACCTGACGACTGATCTTGATGCATGAGCTTTCATGTCACATCCAACGTGGAGTTGAAGTTTCAGTTCTTCTAATATTTTTTTAACTATAAATATTCATCTATATTACTTGATTAGTATGCTGTCTTGTATATCTAATACTAGTTGATGGAAATACTAGACACCAAATTGGGACCTTTTCTAGAGCATATCAGTTATTCCTGTTGATCTATCAAGTTCTTTACATCGTGATCAGGTCTTCAAATTCAACTCAGGTGAAAATCTAGTAGTTTAAAATTTAAAAGATTGACATTCAGATAGTAGAATGAAAGAGTTAATAGTACAAAAGAGAAGCTCGAGGATATGTGATTTATCTTTATTTTTTTTGTAGTTCCATGAGGGAATGTGTTAAAGAGAAATTCTGTGAATTGATTAGAAGAGATTAAGAATCTTAAGATAATTCTTTGAAATTTTCTGCTCTGCATAATTAACGAAAGGACAGCTTGTCATTATCAACAAGACCATTAGGTAAATCTAGGCAAAGATCACCCAAGGAATAAGCAAATTTGAAGACCATTTCCTTATAAGTTGTCTCACAATTAACATTTCTTGAGATGTACTCTTTTTACGGTCTGGTTATATCACTATATGCATTAAGCTTGCTTCTGATGAGATTTAAATACATAACTTGAACAGTTTTGTTGTTTGACTATTTTAAAATTTTAACAGTTTAGATTTGTATGAATTGACATGGCATTTAGAGTTTTAAACCAAAAGGTCAAAAAATGTAACTGTTGACGATGATATTATGATTGTGTGCCAATGGCACAGGGATACACCTTGCTGCTGAATAATGTGTGCCAGTTTGGCATATAGTCGCCACGAGGTTGATACGAGTCATCATAGGGTTGGCATGGGTTCAATGCTGGTCACCACGGGGGTGTATCGAGATACCCCCCTATATTAGTGCTGATTCAGCATGATATATATTGACCTATTTTCTGTCAGCACACTTGGCACAACAATTCTTGTTTGGTAATGTTATGACTTATGATGCTACAGATCCTGAATCATTAGTTTAAGTTTTATTATATATTGATTACTTGTTCCTGTTCTTCGTTTGAACAGATTTAATGAATTTATGACTTCTATGCCCAATTATGAATACCATGTAGATAATATACAGAAACAAATTTGGGGACTTGTTATTTTCATGTTATATTCAAATGTCTTTATCTTCTTCAGGTGACATAGCTAAATTCTAAACCCTCCTTGGCATGCAGGTATCAGAATTTTTGAGGATGTTGCTAATTCAAAGGTGACTCTTTCTCACTTTGCTGGATTATGTGGTTGTATTAATTTGCATTTTGTTGACCTTTTATACTGTTATACGTTTAAAATTTATGGGTATGTACAGTTGTACAAAGTTTGCACTCATGAGAACGATTTAGGGTGTTCAACGTTAGTCTGTTATGGACCTAGTTTTCCATATTCTGTAGTATGCCTGTCTGTTGCAGGTTTCACTCACTATAGTGGAAGTGCAGAATTTTTCAGGTTAATGAGGCTTGCAAAATCTGAAACTAAGTGCATCATGTTTTTAAGATGGAAAATCTCTGCAATTATGATCTGATGTACTGTGTGACAAATACAATTGAAACTGGATTTAGAAGCTTGAAAACCGCGAAGGCAAAAAGTATTTGGGATTCCTTAATTCTTTTTCTGATAATAGTTCTTTCTTTGTAGTATCTGGGACTCCTTAATTCTTATTCTGATAATGGTTCTTTCTTTGGAAACAACAGTAACTGAAAGGGTGGTAAAAGATTCATTCTAATGTTGTTTAACTTGGCAAATTTGGTCAAAGGAAATTATTTGTTTACTAGTTTCTTTCCATTTTTCTGTGATCGAAAAGCACAATATGCAAACTGTTTACTAAATTAAATAGGATGATGAGCTAATCAAAGTTTTGAAGATTCCTTGCATTGGTCTATATTAAATGTAACGGCTACCATTGATGTCATTCTTGCTATATTAAGTTTTGTGTGTCGACATTTATTTGACTCGGTACAACTAAGGAATATTACCCATTGTCACATTCTGCATTAACCTCTTGAAATATCCGTCATCCATTTAACTATTTATGCTATTTTAATATTTAATTGGAAATGGTTATATACATCACTTTTCCTTTTTCTGAAAGTTCCATCTTGTTTAGCAGCGAGCAAAAGGTGTACTTCTCAAGTCTGTTGGTGTCATTGACGCAGATTTGGATACTGTATTTGAAGTAATTCTCAGTCTTGAAAGGCAAAAGAGATACGAGTAAGTTAAAGTATAGGTGCTTTGTGGTAATTATGGTACTTCCTCTAAAAGTGACTCCTTGCAGGTGGGATATGTTGACAGGTCACTTGGAATTGGTGGAATCAATAGATGGACATTGTGATGTTGTTTATGGGATATATGATACAAAGTACCTGTCTTGGTATGTATGTTTATCCTACTTTCAGAAGATCCTTTTGTCTTTTCCTGTGGCCATTAGTGACCAATCTCTTATTCCATCTATGGAAAGAGAGTTTGGCACAGCAAAAAAGTAGATAACTTTTGAGCTATATTACTGCATCAGCATCATATTCTTTCTGAACATTTATCTTCGGAATTGTATACTACAATATGTGCTCTGGAATCTACAAAATTTATGATGCCATTAGATACTCGGCTAGGTGCTTTTGGACTACTCTTATACTAGGCTATGTGCCTTATGATTTGTTCCTCAGTATCTTGATGCCTGTGCATCCGCAGTATGCTCACAATGCAGATACTGGACACTTGACACATCAGATTGAAACCATAAAAAGTATTGGAATAACAATGTTATTGCTCCATGTAACCATGTATGTAACATGCCAAGTTAGTGAATGTAAAAGGACCGCTTTGCAAACTCGGTGTCTGCACAACATGATGACATATTAGGGTGGTAGTGGAACATCGCAAAACATTAGGATTTAAGCGATAAAGCACGGATATGGAGGATATGATAAATTCTTGAAGTAGAATACTTATACGGTATGTATGTGCCAATAAATAAATAATATATTTTCAATTTGCAGCCAACCATTATAACATGTGGTAAAAATTGATTACATTCTCAGAAATGATAAGATAAAAGAAAAAAAAGCTATAGATTTAATATCTACATGCCTAAAATTTTAGAATAATATTGTAACGGAAACTGATATGAAACTCAAAATGTAAGTGAAACATTAAAACCTAATTTAACTATTAATCTACAATTAATTTGGATATTTAAAATGCTTTTAAATTATATGTTTAATTCATTATCAAATAAATAAAGCCTTAAACTCCCATTCACTTGTGAAATATGAATAGCCTTCTTCTAGAATAAGCTTTATTATTCTGGTGTAGTAACTAACAAATAACTTAGCTTCTTCTCGTATATTAATTCATCATTTTCTCTCCTCTTATTTTATATCACTTTTAAAAATTAATTTAATAATAATTCGAAATTATGATTATTTCCCTAGATTAAACAAAACTTGATTATTGCTACTACTTTACATCCAATCAAGAATATTTTAGTCATTTAGTTTAAAATGTCACCAATTTTTAATACAAATTCACTGTTCTTCATTATTTTAATATCAACTTTATATCACATCAAATGTTATTATTAGGAATGATTTCCTTTTCATCCCTTGAACTATCATCCTTTGCACCATTAAGCTTCTCTCCCAACCGGTATCATTGACCTCCCACCTTCATGGTATCTTCAAGTTGCTCTCCAACTATTTTAATCCAAGATAGCCATCGACCCACCAAATATCAAAATTCTACCACTAGGAAAGCTCACAGCCACATGATCAAGTTGAGGTGATGATCCAATCCCTGCAAGATTTTAAGCACCTAGCATTCCTGATAGGTTCTTATACCAAAAGATCGGCTACGGAACAATTCCTTAAGATCTGAATTTATTGTAGGAAGCAGTCCGCATAACTGTGGGAAAATATTCGTCAAATATTCTCCGGTAGTTAGAAAATTACGAAACCAAGTGGATTAGATTCGTAACTTCCTGATCTACAACTTTTGTATTTACGCCCTTCGCAGATTCGAACTGCAACTGGAATGAAAACACGAAAGAACGTGGGTGATGGTGGTGGTAACGGGTGAAGTGGATGTTAGGGTTATGGATGGGTATGGAGGTGAAGGTGGATGGTGGATATGGTTAAGGAATGTAGACGAAGGGAACAAAATGGTCGAGATCCCAAAGAAGAAGGGTGATTCGACAGACGAGGGAGATTAGAAGTTAGGAGAAACCTTGCCAATGGTATAGGTAGAAGGGTGGTGAAGAGGGAGGAGGGAGAGAGTCTAGAGAGAAGATAGGAGGCAAGAAATTAATAATCCAATCGCATAATGAATTTGACTATCATCCACATATTTATAGAGGCTAGCCAACAAGTCCTAAAATAATATGTAACCCTAATTCTAGAGGATTTCCGCCGATCGCGTTCGAACGTGCCCGAACGCACCAAAAGACGTTCTCTGTATGTGCGAATGCGATGCAGGCGTGGTCGTTCGAACTCTCCCGACTGCGTTCGAACGCACAATATTCGTTCTCTGTATTTAAGAACCTGATGCAGGCGTTCGCAAGGGCGTTCGAACGCGATCTACAAGAATTTTATTTTAATAAAAATAAATAACTAATACAATAAGAAAAGATCCTAACTAAGTGTATCAATTCCGCTCCCAGTAATACCTGCAACAAGGTTCTTCTTCACTAAGATCCATTGTGAAGACATCACTTTCGGCTAGATAGCCAAACATTAGTATTTTGGAGCGCAGCCATCTCTAATTCCTTCTAATACTCTCACTATTGCACTCTCCCCTTCAAAGATTTGAATATTCCTAACAAATGCTCTATCACTATCCTCTTCCACACCACCTAAACTATTGTAAGAAAACACTAAAGATCCAATCTAAAGATTTGGGCATAAAAAAGTAATCTTTTGGGAGGAAGGAAGAAGAATATGGTTCATAGATTAGAGAGGCAAAGATGCTAGGCGAGAGCAACTCCGATTGCCTCCTCTCTCCCATGGCCGAGCTCGGGCTCAAATTATTAGGGCAAATCCATTTCTTTTGGAGGAGGAGGAAGGAAATAGTTGGAGTAGGTTCATTCTACTAGAGGGCGAGGAGGAAGATAGTTGGGACAGATTCATTACTACTGGAAGAAGAGGAGGAGAAGGAAGATAGTTGGGGTAGATCTATTGCTGTTGAAGGAGCAAGGTAAGAGGTGTTGGGGGGCAATAAGGGAATTTACAAAGAAAGTTAAAATATATTTTTAAGCTAAGCCACTTAACTCTTCTACCATTATAAGTGGAGGGACAATTTAGTCATTTTATTGATTCCATCTATAACGTTAAGGGAATGAGGTATTTTTGAGAGTTTAGGAGGTAATTGTGTACCCAAAAAAAGTTCAGGAGGTCATTGTGGAAAATTGTGATAATTCAGAGGGGTGAAAAATGAATTATTCCTAATTATTTTTCATTATACTAATATTCAACTAAATAATAAAATAACTTGTACTGGTATTAGCTCTTTTTTTTGGCATTAAAGATTAGAATACTTCTTCTCGAATTAATCTTATTCTACAAATAAACAGGGCCTAAAGTATCATAAAGGATTGGATAATCATATATACATATAAACTATATATTTTATATCATCTATTAGCAAAAAAGAAAAAAAAAGATTGGATGATCTAGAAATGTATTAGAGCTGTATCGTCTACTTTATCAAAGCCATATCCCACCGTGTTGGAGCTGTATTGAAAAATTAAAATTAATCTTTTTAATTTGGATCTGATACATGTTGGGCCGTATCGGCGCTTTATCGGGGTTCAATACATATCGAATACAAGTACGGAGAGGTAAACAACATATCTATGCTTCATATGATTTAAGAAAGAAGTAAAATGGAAAGAAAGATATCTAGACAAAGGATAAGAGAAGTCAACAGATATGCATAGATAAGAGATTGAGAAATGAAGGGAATGTAGAACAGGTATATCTTGTCTAACCTAAGCATGATTCGAATTTTTTTTCAGATCCACTGTTTCTGGCTTTCAGCCATTTCATTTCGAATTTCTGGTTTTGGTCTGTCAATTTCGGACTTATTTTAACAAATGAAGTTCAAAAAGTTTAAGCACTATCAGAAAATTTATAAAACATGAGAAAATTACGGACAATTGGAAGAAAATAGAAAGACCTGCATAACAGTATGAGTGAAATAGTCAAACACATTGTTCTCATTGCCGATATGTCCAAATTGAAATTTGTGTAAATACTCTTCTTTAACTTATTTTTCATTGTATTACACAAGTCTAATAACATTGATACGATCATGCCTTTTTGGTAAAGGGTCGATCTCTTCCAATTCTTGATCTGGACTAGATATGGCACGGAATTTTGAAATAAGATCCCAAAATATTCCATCGTTGGATCGATGTGAAATTTTGATATGTTGTCGCCCTAGAAAAGAGCTTTCCAACAAATCAAGTTTCAGGCGAATCGGAGTTGTGGATCTCGAGATACCGTCCGATTAGTGGACGAACATCAGGATGCTCTGTTTTGGATTCATGGATGGAGGCACGAGATCCTAGGTAATGATGGTTGGTGGAGGACCGGCGTTAATGTGGTGGCACCGGTGAAAAGTGATGGTGGAAGGGTTGTGGTTGATGGAAGGATTAGGGCAAGTGTGGGATAGATTGGACGAAGGGGGAGAAGAGGGCCACCCCTAAGGGACTAGGGTGATTAGCCGGACGAGGGAGGTTCGAAGCGGCGTCGCCGGGGATTGAGAGAACGGGAGCGAAGAAGACGAAGGAGGCAAGGCAAAACTCAATCTCAATAATCAATCATCAATTTGGTTGCCTACCACACCCTTTTATAGGCTAACCAACAACTCAAATTAACCCTAAAAACATAATTTTCGTCGACCGCGTTCGAACTCGCCCGATCGCGTTCGAACGCACCGAGTTCGCTCTTCTGGATTTGCGAACGCGATGCAGGCGTTCGAACGCGCAATCGAACGCGCCTGTCGATATTTGCGCACCGCGTTCTAACGCACAGTACATTCTCTTCACCACGTTCACAACCCCGTTCACAAACCGCGTTCGAACTCACTCCACCCGCGTTCGAACGCGACTTACAGAAAACTTATTTTAATGGAAATTAAACACTAAAACATGAAATAAAAACACTCCTAAAGTGAATCCATGCTCGAGACGACGTCGGTGAAGTCCGAATCGTATCAAACATGTAAACAGTGTGATTGATATTAGGTTTGGTACAAGATGGATTCAAGCCAAATTTTGCTTGAAATCTGATATGTACTTAAAAAGTTGTTATTAGGTTGTTTCGGTTGGATGCTGGTTTCCAGGAAGTTTTAGATCAGAAGGGTCTGAAAACATTAAATGTTTTGGTGGAATGTCTCGGTTTAAGGTGAAATTTCACCATGATCCAAGTGGATAAGAAAAGTGTGCTGAGATAAGTGCCTATTTATGGATTATATTCTATTATATAACTTAACAATTAATTATACTTTTTCTTCATGTGAGCTGTCTCTTACTGCTGGTATGAGTGATGTTGTTCGACTTGTATTGACAAGAAAACAATACCGGATATGACTGGAATTCATAGTGATACTTAAAAGTTACAATAATGATTGTTTCTAATCCTATTATTTACTCTTTGTCATAATGACTATTTCTGACCATATTACTTTGAGCACTGTTTCAGGGGGAGTGGAAAACAGGACTTTGTTTTCTCTAGGAGGTGGCTTCACGGGCAAGACGGGGCATATAGTAAGTAACCTATCAAGCAATTACTATGCATTGTAATAATGTGAAAATATTTATTTCTATTACGTAAATCTAGTTTTATTGGAGATTTAGATGTATAAAACTTTGGTATAAAATTTCTCAAGACATACAGTAATGGCATAAAATAATATGTGCTACTTCTTTCCTTGTCTAATTTTCATGCATATGCAGAGTCTACTTACTCTTATTAAGGAATTATCTTTGAAATTTATAGCATGTGTGACATTTATTTTGTTGGATTATATACAGAACATACCAGCTTTATTTGGAAACCTTGAGTCTTTCTTCCATCCTGTAGTATAAGTGTATAACGAAATTAGTCCAGCAATTTATAGTCTTTAGGCTCATTTTATTGCTGATAACATAATATGACATACTGTTTCTGTTGCATGTTCAAGTAATGTTTATGCACGCGTGCAGCTATTCTACAGTTTCCTGCTGTCCACAAGAAAAAACCTCCAAGATCTGGTTATCGACGTACAAAAATAAACCGTAAGATGTTCTATTTTTAAATATCTTGCATTTATTTATTACTATTTACTGAATCTGTCCTGTCTCCATGTTTCCTTGTAATTCATAATATGGCAGCAAATAATCTTCAATCATGTTTACCTTTCAAGATTTAGATGATATTATGTCCACAAACGCACAAATGATGGGAAAGAAGCTTACTGTTGTTAAGTGTATTTCTTTCCTTTCCTTGTTTCATTCTGTATCATTCTTAATGTGATGTTAGTCCGTATACATATTAGTTTTCCTATTATTGTATTGAATATTGTCTGTTGTACTTAATGTTTGTGTGTGTACAGACACAAATAATATGACACAAGTATCATACTTGACAAGAAACTTCATAAAGATAATGGAGAATAAAGTGATATTTTTATTTATTTATACATATTTATACATGCTCTTTTTTGGATATTATCCAAAGTTTATGTTCCATCAAAACACTACTGACATCAGACATGCTGAGTGGCAAGGCTTTTGCGTTTCAGCACAGTTCTTGTGCTGATGCAAGAGAGGGGGAGATATAGAAAAGAGCAAAAGGGATATGTGGTGGGGGAGATAGAGAAAAAAGCAAAAAGGATATGTGGTTAGGGATGGAGAGAAAGGAGAGGGGTGCAAGTGCTATAGGTAAACCATATTGCAATGTGAACAAGAAACAAGGAAGAGAAGAAATCTCGGGTTGGGTTGAATCAGGTCGGGCAAGCCTCCCTCCAGTACTCTGTTATCTCTTTTGGTTGGGTCAGGTCAAGTTTGGGCCTCAACCGATCTGACCTTGACCCTAAAGCATGACTGATTTAATAAGTTGGCTTCTAAGAATAGTTGGTGCCAGCTCAGGCTCAATTTACTTGCATATCTTCTTCTTACCCTACTAATGTAGTTCAACTTGAATTTCTTCTTCTTATCTCATGTTTGTTCTTCTCATCAAGAAATAGTCGAGTTGCTGTGGTCCCCGCTATTCCTCTCTCATTCCCTCCCTTATTTATTGCCTTCCCCTCACCGCCACTCCTGTTGTCCTTATCTTTCCATTTTGTGTAATAGTAGCATGGTAAAATCTTATACCACACACAGAGTGATAAGCACACTTAAATTCCTCCTTTGTTATTAGCTTATAATGTTACAACTGGAATTCATCAATGCTCAAGCCTTTGGGGTGTTGTTAACTCAAATGGGATATACTCTGATTCATGGGAATTGTTAGATTACTAGTTGACCCAAAAACTTAAGTTGCTTGGTATTAGATTAATAATGTATATCATGCCTAATCATGCTCTTTTATGTGCAGTCTCATACAATACACGTGGATAGATAATATATTAGAGTACATACAATCAAGGTTAGTAGTGGTGAGCCGCCATAGCATGGGTCAAATGGTGCTCTAAACTAGGATTCTCATGTCGAAGGCATGTGTTGTGCCGTGTCGGTTGGCTCGCCTTTGCGTGCCGCTAGCACACATTGGCATGCCTTTAACACACCTCTAATATATATCTTAGAGTATCTAGAGATGTTTTAATTTGAATATATGTATTAAAGTCTACTTTAGAGTCTTTTATCCTTCGATTAATTTTGTAAATGATCTATTTTTTAAAAATATAGCAATAATCAAGTAGAAATATTTTTTAACACATAATATATTGAATACATTCACTAATTAACAATAGTTTAATAATTAAAATCAAAATCTAATTGTACATAAAATGATAGGGAGGATCAGAGGCTTTATTTGTCGGCACAAAAATAACACGAGAATAATCTTCAAAACTCATATATTGATAGTATTACTCGTTGTAAAGAGCATTTTTCATTGATAGTCTTTTCTCTTTATTTTTATATTTTTAAGAGTATTTTTTATAGATCTTGCATCAAAATGTTAAATTTATGTAAAAAAAACCCTTACAAATGATAGATCTAGTATTTGTACATCCTAAATTAGTTTGTAAGGTATAAAAAAGTTCAAGAGAATGAAAGAAAAAAAATTACCTTTTAATGAGATTTGAAGAAGAAATCTTAAGAGTCTTCCTTAATTTCCTCTTTCTCCTCTCTTTCACCCTCTGTCACCTTCTATCACTATCACTCTAATTTTAATAAGGTGGGCTGCCAAACAACAAACAAGGAGACAAAAAATTATCGTTAATGGATTATTGGCTTATTGCAGTGGAGCATCACCACTAACCCTCAATTGTTTATTAGTTCATTGGAGGATTTGAAGCATCACCACTAATCTTTAATGAATTATTGGCTTATTGGAGGCTTTGGAGCATCTGTTGACCCGTGCTAATCTAAAGGGCTATTGGCTTAGTAGAGGCTTTGGAGCATCACTTGGCTCGTGTTGATCTAAAAGGTTCTTGACTTATTATTGGAGACTTTGGAGCATCACTTGGCTCGTGTCAATCTAAAGGGTTGTTGACTTATTATTGGAGGTTTTGGAGCATCACTTTAATAAGATATTGGCTTATTGGAGGCTTTGGAGACAAGGAAGATTATGTCATTGACACACCCTGTGATCGACACTTGTCATGCCAATAGAGTATCTGCACTCGGCATGGGTGTGCCAACAACTCGTTGCCAAGGCGTGTTGGTTGGCACAAGGTTTTTTGTTGCACTTTAAAAACTAATTTGGTGTGTACAAATAACAGATTTAACTCAATTTTGTTAGATTTATTGTTTGTAAGGGTCTTTTTACATGGATCTAGCATTTTGCTGTTAAATATATAAAAAATACTATTTAAAATGTAGGAATTAAAGAGAGAATATGATTTTCTTCAAAATTTCTCACAAACTTAAAAAAAAGTTAAAATTAATATGTCAAATTTATTCAAATTGGATCAAAATTTGTACATGAACATATTAGATTAACTCCATATGAGTTGATTTGAACCCAAGTTTTATAATTTTTAGTTAAAATTATAGCACGATTAGATTTTCCCCAAATTTTGGAAAATCTAAAATTATTATGTCAAATTCATCCAAATTAGATCAACATTGATACAGGGACATATTAGATTAACTATGTTCAACTAGGTATTTGTTTTAATTATTTAGTTATTATCAATTAAGTAATGTATTTAATCATATTATGTGTTAAATTATATTTTTACTTGATTATTGCTATAATTTTTTTGATAAAATAGATCATTTACAATATTATCTATGAATACATGACTCTAATGTAGGATTTAATATGTATACTTAAATAAAAAACATATATAGAAATCCCAAAAAATATAGTAGAGGGCTAGAGGCATGCCACTGGCATATAGGGACGTGCCACGGCATGCTGACCAGCACATGTTGTGTTGACCGGGTATTGGCACGGCATGTGCCTTTGACACAACCATCCTTGCATACAACATCTCTACACTAGTATACCGCATCATAATAGACAATAGAAAATAAGGATTAGCTAGGGCTTGGCAAAGTTTGAACTCATGATTTTTAAAACTCCCTTTGATCCATGTCTAAAAACCAATTGACCCAAAATCTTATAGTGAATTGACAATATAAAGCATGAGAACATCCATTCATAAGTTGTGAGTCCCTCCTTTTGTATCATCATTCATCTTTTATCATGGTCAACAACTCAACGTGTGCTCGTTTCACTTTATGTACTGATAGTATGGCAGTTCTCTATATTTTGCATATTATTATCCTTTGACATTAGTATGAATATATGATTCTGATATGATATGGTTGAGACATCATTTAAGACTATAATATCCTTCGATGATGGAAGATATTCTGCTACTGATTTTACTGTCATGCCCCTTATGATTGCTTCATGATATGAAACGAAATTTATAAATGAGTCTGCCCGACATTTCATCCTGTTTGTCTTTGTATGCCTCTGATATATAGCTTCCTGCATGGATCAGTTGTGATTATTTCTTGCAACATTAATTCTTAACTGAATCTTGTATTTCAGCTTCAACTTGGGAAATTAGGAGGCTAAATACATCATCATCGACCCCAAAATGCCTTGTTACTCAAATGCTAGAATTTCATTTCAGTTTTTGGGACAGATGGAAGAGAATGCACCCTTCAAGTTTCGAGAAAACCTTACATTATGCATTACTATGCCAAGTAGCAGGTTGAGTTAACTTTTTGTTCATTATGTTATTTTGAGATAAATACTTTTTAGACTTTCTTTTACTATTTTGCGATGTGTTTTAATCTTGTTGAATCACTCATATATCTACAGCTGTATTTATTTATTTTCTTCAAAAAAAAAGTGTAGAATCCTAATGGAAGATGAACTGCCTGAAATCTGTATGTGCTCCATAGCTAATTGGATATTGTGATGTGTAACATAACTGACATCATTGAACTGTGTCTAATTTCTTCTTTTAACAGGAATCTCCTTTTATTCTTGGATTATACAGGGTTAAGAGAATATTTTGGAGCAAATCCTACCTTGACATCTGATTCTCCCTCTACAATCTTGCATTCTAAAATCCCTGGTACTTCAAGTACTCGAGCCGAATTGGAGGGTTCTGAACTTAATGATGAGTTCTATGATGCAATTGCTAATGGTGATTCCTTGGAAGATGAAGATAGTGATGATGATTATGAGTCCCCTAAGGTTATGCTTAACAATTGGCATATCCAGTCCGAAACATCATATACTTTTCAGCATTTATACTCTGGTCACTCTGTACATGAAAAATAATAAAATAAACATGCATTTTTATCAGGCTGGAAAAGTAAAGCTGAAGAATGTTTCATGGGCCATTGCAGGCTTTGCGTTCAAGCAAAGTAGAGGTCATCTCCGTAAACATAAAGCTGAAATACTCTGTTTAGTGATCTCTTCTTGTATCTTTACTTCTTTTATTATCTGCATATATAAAAACATATGCTCAGAGAGTGCAAGAGGCAACCTTTTATGACATGCCATTTTTCCATTGATAATATAAATACCAATGAAAATGATCCAATCTTGAGTATCTGTATATACCTTTTGTACATCTTGTCTTTTACTTCTTTTGCATGTACATGATCATATTGATGTCATTAGTAATTTTCTGAAATACACAAGTATTTGCTTCGCGCTATCATTTTATATGATAAGTCTGCGATACTACAGCCTTTTGGTACATTTTAGCTCACATAAAGCAGATTTACAACCTGAATGTGATTGTATTTATGATAATACACCTTCTTTACATGTACTATTTTTTTTTCATACACTCAAATAATACCTGATTCCACATGTTTATACAAGCCATTGCTTAGTGCTTGATTGCCCTGTTACATCTGATAACAAGCCATGATTTTCAGTCATCATCATTAATCGACAATAATTATAGGAAAAACAATAGAATGTCCAGCGATAAACCATCTTTTGGTTCTAGATGTACATCCTACAGTTTAAAACTAATCTATCCTCGGTAAATTATTTTAGATGTAAAATTGTCCTCTTTGCTATGTATATTCAGAAATCATATATGCACAGCAATGTCATTACTATTGCATATGCATGAAGGGCACATAGTAATCCCTTTGCAGGAATTGCCAGAAAACATGTTTGCAAAGTTAGATTATTTCCAATGCACAAAATGCAATCACAAATTTAGAATGTAAATTTTACTAGGCTATTGTCAATTTCGTAAATCGGATTCAACCAGCAGCAGTTGAACAATGGCTTGCCATACTTTCTTTGAGCATGCTTTTGCTCCTTGATATCCCTTCAGTAGATGAGAAAAAGAAATAGAGAACAAAACTCTATCTTAATGTCTTTTGTTGTTCTTACGAGTTAAATTTCAAACTTTGGTATAGTTATTGTTTACTTTTAAGATCTATGCTTTTCGCAAGATGACAAGTGTTCGTTTGTTATCTGGGAGACATTTTCTCCATAATTAACTCTGTTGCAACAGATAAGGATGTTGACTATGATAAATTTACGATGATATCTCCATGTTCATCTATAACTACTGAAGTCCAGCTTCTTCATGGATGCAGCTTCACTGGAGAACAGTGAATTAGATGGCAGCTTCTCACCAATCACAATTGATCCTAGTCAGTTTCATGGTTCTCTGCGACAAGGAACATCAGATAGTGACAGAAACTGTTGGAGTTCTCCAGGTGGGCAAGGGTTTATGATAAGAGGGAAAACATACTTGAAAGATTCCTCCAAGGTTGGTGGGCACCTGTACCCTTTCTAGCAAAATTAACCTATATTTGAAGTCAAGTTAGTCTTCAAAATTGAAATAGTTCTAGTTAATACTGAGATTATGAGACTAAGAGACCTTTTGCTAAAAGTTTGAAATGACGTCTCCCTGAAGAGCATGTTTCTGGAGAGCACACCTATTCAAAAAAATGTGTATTTTGAGAAGAAATAAGATATGTTGTTTGCCATGAGTTTCAACTTCAAATTCTTGTGTGTCATCACCAAAAGAAGTTCCTTATCCATTAAACATAAATACTTGGCTTCATTCCTCTTAATATTGGGTGATGCTTTCTATTCTATTTCAGTCAAAGGGTCACCATTTGTTCTTTCATCATATAACAACTAGCGCATTTTTGGTCCTCTAATTTCTCTTGATATTTCATCATAATTTATGAAAACTTTTTCATGTTATATGCTAGTACACGTAAGTGCCAATATTTTATTTCTATATTGGGTAATGGATTGTCAGAGGAGATCCATTTTTGTGTTATATGTTCGGTACTCATGGCTAATATTTCTTCACTGAACAATAGATTATTGGAGGAGAACCACTTCTGAAGCTTCTTGCTGTTGACTGGTTTAAGGCTGAAGATTGCACTGATACAGTTGCACTACATCCTAAATGCCTTGTCCAGGTAAATTTGATCGCCGCTAAAGCTTTGTCAAGGATCAACAAGATTGTGTGTTCATACGCCCTCTGATTTGTATGTCATTTTCTGTGTCTAAATATACTGAATTTTCTTTCCCTTTTATCCTATTGGCCATATCAATTGTAGTAGCAGAAACAAAGAGACTGAGAGATAAAGAGTGAGATGAGAAGGAATACTGTTCTATCTTATGGTAGTTCTTCAGCTATAAATATCATGACGATCGGCATGTCACTAATACTTAAAATTGAAAGGTGCAAATTAAGTTTCTGCAAAGTATTTGTTGGGCTATCTATCTTGGGAAGTATTTGCAAATCATAAACACATGATTTAAAGCATTGCTAGATACCAGGAGTAAAGCATTTGTAAGGTTTCTTATAACTAGATGAAAGATGCATAGTTCTGGTAAATTTACCGCGTCATAATATGTGATGGCCATTACAAATCCACATCTTCCTATATGTTCAAGTAGGGCATAAATGAGCAAGCTTGATCAAGCCCAGTTTGAAGCTCTTTTGATTCTCACTACTTTGTTATGATTTAATATAAATTTACAGAATGGAATGCTCATAAATTATCTTCTTCTAACAATATGAACCTCTAATCTCTAATAATAGACGTGTGAGTAAGTATAAAAAAAGATAAAATAGAGAGATATCCATTAGATAATTTGCAAGATTACTACTTTCCTGCACTTTTTTTTTCATTTCAGCATATTAATATGAAGATATATCTTTATTTCAGTTAAATTGATTAGATGTTGGCTTTTGAGATGTACTTTTTCTTCTTTTTTTCTGTGTCTTGAACTTTAAAGTTATCAGAGTACTAATCTTGAGAAATTTTCCCTTTACCAGTCAGAAGCTGGAAGAAAACTCCCATTCATCCTCATTATAAACTTACAGGTCTGTATAAACTTTTCTCAATTTTTATATCTATTCTTGCTTTCCCTTATAGGAACTATGGAACTTCATTGCTGCATCCAAATTTGGTATCATAAGTACTTTATATTGTTATTGTATATTGTTTGCAGACTACAACAGTATTTATGAGACCAAGTAGGGTAGACATCATTTCTAAGATTTTCCTGATTCAATCATATTTGAGATTAGGTTTTGTTACATGATAGAAACAACATGAAATTTAGGATTGGTACTGCGATGACTTTACTGGGACTTGACAGTTCCATATGCAATGACCTAAGATGATTTTTTGCCTATGGACTGTGCAAACCTACAAACCTCAATGATCCTGCATCTTATGATTCTGTCAAGGATACTTATTTCAGGATGCATAATCTTTCATCCTATGAAAGAGAAAGTTGCAGAATGTTAAACTTGAGGCATTTAAAATATTGAATTATCAGAGATGAATTCCTCCTCTATTACATTTCTTCTTCTACATAGAATCAATTTCTTTTCCTTTTATACTAACTTAGGTTTTTGACCTATGTTATGTAAACAACAGATTCCTGCGAAACCAAATTACAGCTTAGTTCTTTACTATGGAGCAGAGAGACCTGTGAAAAAAGACTCTTTGTTGGGTAGGTTTATTGATGGAACTGATGTGTTTCGAGATGCAAGATTTAAACTTATACCGAGTATCATAGAGGTATGCATTTCTTAGCAGAGTTAGCTGTTTTCTTACTTCCATTGACTGTTATGAAGATTTCAACTTGTATAACATGATGAATAGGGCTATTGGATGATCAAGCGAGCAGTCGGAACAAAAGCTTGTCTATTGGGCAAAGCAGTTACATGTAGATACCTTCGCCAGGATAACTTTTTAGAGGTAATGGAAGCTTTACTTGATACATCCCATCCTTTCATCTGTCATGATTGCTTCCATATGTTACTTCTATACAGCCAACATTTTTGTGTATGTTATTTGTCAGGTATGATGCTTGCTTGCATAAGTTCAAACTCATGTTAGACTGAAAATTTATAGTTTGGAAATTTACGATTAACTTGCAAATTTCAATGCTTATCTTTATTTATGAAGTCCTACATTAGACCTTACCTTTCATTGTATATTAGATTCCTTATCGGAAAAGGACAAGTTGATGGGATTTAAGAGGGAACATTTTGTGTTGACCAGAGGAAATCGAACATACAAAAAGATGCATCTGTTTCAGATGATTCTTGTCAGTTGTCACCTTCAAAGGATATAGTGGCCTGTTGTTAGTGGTAACATCTCATGCAGCTTATTCTTTAGGATCATTTAAAATACTGTTTTATCCTAACACTGCAAAGCTTTAAGACTGTGGGTTTGAGTCACAGAAGCGACCTATCCACTAATTGCGACAAGGCTGCGTACATATTTTCCTCTCATGATGCCTGTATTAGCGGGATTATCATGCATAGAAATATCCTTTTGAGGCATCACTTAGAATTAAGGTTCACTACCTTGCCTTCTGAGGGTGTGTTTCTGAGTCTTGGAAAAAACATCTTTAACATGTAAGGTGGTATCAGCTCATGCATCTGACACCATTTGGGCTAGAAGTTGTATTTATATTGATGATCCTATGGAATTTTTTCTCTTACATGAGCTTTCTTTACGTAGGTGCTGGACTTTAATTGTGTGCATACATGTGTAGCAAGGAGTTCAGCAGTTAGTAAACTGCAGTTTAAGATTGCAAGTTTGCTAATCAAATTTACTGTGCAGATTGATGTTGACATTGGCTCCTCATCTGTAGCAAGGAGTATCATCAGTTTAGTTCTTGGATATGTCACAAGCATTGTTGTTGACCTTGCAATCCTGATTGAGGTATGCAATGCTGTTATTCGGTACTTTAATGAAACCCCCATGAATTTTTATTTTATCGAATAGATCCATAACAATTATTGCCCTGTACCTTTCTGATGTTAATTTTTTGATGTGTTACAACTTACAACTTTCAATTTTATATTACATATGAAGATTAAAGGACAGCTAATCAAAAGAACAATTCAACTCTTTTCTACTTATCATCTATTTGGCTTCTTATCTGGGAGGAAAATCATAAAATTTAGTTGGCAAAAGTATCATGGTTTTCCTTTGTACCGGTTCTCTCTTTGTTGGGGGGGGGGCATGGTACTGTAGCATTTGAGACCTCGGGGACTGGTGTATACTCGATTGTGGGTTATCATGCCGGACTTCGATTCCCTCTGCATCATCTCTTCCTCTTAAGCATGAGCTTAAGTTCAAATATCTTCTTTCATTCTTAATTTTAATTATTTAGATACTGTTCGACTGTGTTCCTTCCCACGTGCAGTGTGGCTCAGCTGCCACTTACCACAGCTTTCTTGAACTGGGATTTGACAGTGAAACCAAGATGTAATTGCTCAGGAAAGTGATTAAAATACGTTGTACTTCATATCTAAATACGTTGTACTTCATATCTGAATTTGGTACCTTTATCTTTGAATTTGCAACTTGTGGTTTGTCTTATTGAATCATGTTTCTCTTTTTACCTGTCATCTTGAACAAAATGAGCAAATGAATAAAACAATACTATGGTATTTCATGAAGAATAAAACAATACTTGGTTATGAAGTGCTAGTGTGAGTGCATTTTGACTAAAATTCTTAGCCTTTTGGTACTTGTTGCTTCTTTTCTTGCTCTTCCTTTGACTTCATAACCTACTCATTTAGTAGTTACCATGCATTTAACAATTAATGACTTCATCATAGTCTAATCTTTCTTCCAAAAGCCATATCTTTTAATGCATCAAGCAGCTTGTTATTATGGGTACCTTAGGCTTCTAAAGAAAACTGGAATTTGGATACACCTATCTAATTAAGATATCTCCTACCAATACTAGTGGTTATACATATTTATACTGCGGTCTCAAGTTTTAGCTCTTGAGCCAAATATGAAAATTTTCGGTTGTAATTTCTTTGTACTTCCATTCAATGACATGGATGAATTTCTGGTTTAATAATGCCCCTATGTTTCCTCTCCAACTGTGAATCATCATCAAGATATTCTAAATTTTACTGGCATTCTTCTTTTCGCTACCTGATGCTGTCAGCTTTTATACTGCAGGCAACGGAAGAGGAGGAACTACCTGAATACATTCTTGGGACAGTCCGCTTGAATCGTGTGAGGCCTGACTCTGCAATCCCATTCTGAGGCTGCAGTGGTGTTCCACTTTGTTTTTTCAACGCCTTGGTGTATCCTGTGACCCGGATAAAGTATCAAATCAATCTCATACATTTTTACCTCTCCATTTCAATGGAGTGTATTCATTACTGTGTATTTTGGGAAATAAACAAGTCTGGTCCCTTTTGTATCCAGTTAAGTATTTGCATCTTCCATATGTGTACATTTGTAATTGATCCATATGTTGTCAAAAGTTTACCAGGACCAGTATTACAGGCCAAATCATGAGCTGCTTAACTCATCCTTTCTGGTGGCCATTAATGTCATTAATGTAACGATTGTTGGATCATTATATATTGTTCTGGGTTTTTGCTATCTGAAAGACCCTGATCAAGCTATGATACTTGATAGGTCTAAGTTCTAATCAGTTAGGCGGATAAAGAATTGGCATGTTGTACTATCAGATCGTTCAGCTGCTTCAGCAAACTATTCTGTAGTATACCTCCCTGCGACCCTGCCCCTAAATATATCTTAAGGTTAATTACATCTAGTTTAGGTCCCAAGCTATAATCCATTTTACATACTATAATATCTTATACCACTCTTAATGGTGTTAAATGAAGAACATTAAATAACCATCCTAACATCAATTTTTAAAAAAAAATAAGGGTGAAATGATCCTTTAAAGACTAAAATCTAATGATTAACCAACGGAAAGAGCATTTCGATGACTTTCCATTATTATTGAGAGACAATGTGTTTGAAAAATAAATGGTCTATATAAAAATGGCCAATAGTTCAATAATCTAAATATAATTATCTTTATATCTTACAATCTATACAGAAATTGGACATCTTTTATGTGTACCTGTAATTGAAGAAATGACAAAAGACATGGCCCTTAAGCCTACATGTAATATTGCCACACAGTTAGATTCAGTGGAATTCAAGTAAATGTATCTCAGATACTTCCAGAAGAAAAAAAACAAATCTAGGGAGTCTTAGCTTGTTATATAGTAAATCGGTACCAAGTCCCGGTCCTTCATCTTTATTTTATCTTTGGTATCTCAGCCAGCTGCTTCATGTAATGGAACATCAAAGATGAAGCAGAGGAAGACATGGTACATGATTGTTCTTATTATTAATATCTGCTTGCAAGTTTGTATGAATATCCCTTCATACAATCTCACCTGTCCATTCATTTCAATTACTGCATGTGAACTTAGGTCATCAATCATTTCAGAGAATTTGTGCAATCAACAGATCCTAAATACTCAGCAACATTTATCTTCTTTAACAAAGAAATCATGAAAATACTATGAAAACCTTGGATGGTTCACCGACCAATAAATGCGTGGATGTTTTTATTGTAACTCAAGAATGTTATAATTAATTGTTGTGAAAGTACTCTTACTTCCATTACAAGATGGCTGCAAACGGATAAATTGATTTAAGCACATGAATGTTTAATAGCTTGTCTCTAGCCAAGCTGGAACAACATCAAAATGTCCCAGAATGGTTGTTGATGTAGTAAAAAGATAACACAAGAAAACATACTTATTTATCTAGCTGATGTTGTGGAATGAATCGATGATGGCATCAGCAAGGTACTCACATTTAGACAGAGACAGTCCAGCCAAGGATATCCTTCCATCCTTTGTCATGTATATGTGCCATTTATCAGTCATACTGTCGCTCTGAAAGAACAGGTTACAACAATATCAGAAATATACTGGTAAAAATGAGCCGTGAATTCTCATTGCAAACTGAAAATTGTAGTTATTAATCTCCTCAAAGATGAACATGGACATTAACAATATAATTTAGCAGATATCAGATGGTAGCAATAGTAGTACCTGAGCTTTGTTTAAGCCAGTAAAGGAGAACATGCCAATCTGTTTCAGAATGAAAGACCAATCCTTCCCACTAGTATCTTTCTGAGAGAGGCTATCATAGAGCCTTTGTCTAACATTCTTAATACGCCCAGCCATTTGTTCCATCTCTTTTTTCCACTCACCAAAAAGAGTTGGATCTCCAACAACATTGGCGACTATCCTAGCTCCGTGAACAGGAGGGTTTGAATACATCGGGCGTGCAATCCTTTTCAGCTGGCTTTTCACCCTGATGACCAAATCCTTTTAATATATGATGAAAATCATATACAGAGGTCAATTAATAACAAATATCGTGCATTATAATACCTGGCTGAAGCATCAGGAGATGAGCAAACAACATTTATTGCACCAATCCTTTCTGCATATAGACCTAAGTTTTTACTGTAGGATTGGGCAACCAGAAGTTCTAAACCACGTTCAACAAATAGCCTGACAGAATAAGCATCTTCATCAAGGCTTCCACTGGCAAACCCCTGCAATTACTCAAAGTTCAGGAAAAACTATGTCAAGGATATCATGCCCATATATAAAATGCTTTACCTGGTAAGCAACATCAAAGAAAGGGATGTGATTTTTCTCTTGAATCACGTCAGCAATTTTCTTCCACTGTTCAGGAGTTGGGTCTATTCCTGTAGGGTTGTGAGCACAACCATGTAACAGAACAAAGGATCCATCTGGCGCAGCCTAATTGTCAAAACAAATGAACAATGAACCAAATGATATAAGTAAGAAACAGTGAATTTCCTTGATTCTGTATACAAAACTTATGCTTTTACTCCTTACTTTAACTGGCAATCATATAATGAACTTAAGCACAAAATGTAAAGGATTTCTTAATTCGAATTTGGAGCATAAGTGCAAAGGATATGAGTTTTACAATCTGCAGGGGCTCTTTTTATTTAATGAAAAAAAAAATCTGTCTTCAGATGCAAACAATTGGACTAACTGAAAACAGTTAGAAACTAAATTTTAGGGGCGAGGGACATCCAACAAGAAGTAATGATGAAGCCTCTCAGGTGTTAAATTCAGAAATATGTGAAATGACACTGCAAATGTCAATTTCAAAATGAAGCATAAACAGTAGAAAAGAAAGAATATCAAGGAGTAAAAATACAAGAAAGAATTACTAATATGTAATAAGTTCTATCCATACTGAAACTTTTCATCACATCTTTATATATGTTCTCACTAAAGATGATGGGTGATTCACGGTATAAAAATTCGGCTTGAGTTACCTTTATGTCTGCTATCATTCCTTCAAAATCCAATCCAACAGTTCTAGGATCATAATATCGATATTCAGACCAAGGAACCCTAGCATCATTGAAGATGTTCTTGTGGTTACCTGTTAACATATATTGGTTCTTAAAAGTTAGTACATGCAACATATTCCAACTAGCGTAGAATACATGATCACCCGGTTAACACGCATACCCCAAGTTGGAGACGATATTAGAGCTTTTGATTCAGGAAAATATCTTTGTATAAATGCTGCGGCAAGACGTAGAGACCCAGTGCCTGAAAGACCTTGAACAGTCGCAACCTGGATAACAAAGCTAACGTAAGACAACTAAAGATAAGAATTTACAAAGATATAGTCATGAAATATCATCAAAGAATAAAGAGCACAGGTTATTAACTACATACTCTTCCTTGCTGGATGGCAGGATTATCTGCTCCAAACATTAGCTCTGCTGTCACTTTATTGAATGCAGCCAGACCTTCAATTGGAAGATACTGCAACATGAAGCATCATTTTAAGGTTGCAAATGTAAAATATTGCTGAGAAGTGTAACTACAAAAGGTCCTTTGAATTGAATGTTTTATTGTACCTCCTTATTTTCTCCTTTCTCCAGCATAAGATTCTCAGCCTATGGAGCAAGATATCCAGAGTCATATCTTCTCAATTTCACACACACACACAGGCACAAGAGAGAAAAAAAGAAAAAAGTAGCTATAATTTTGTTACTTTGTACCTTCTTAACCACATTTAGCACATATGGTTGCAGTTCTTCTGTCCTGTAAGCTCCAACACCAAGGTTGAGTTTCAAGTTGTTTGTATCAGCTTTATATGCTTCAGATACCCCAAGAATTGGGTCTGGAGGAGCCATTGTAACACCTTCAAAACGAGAAACATTTACTGCAACAGACATACTAACACGACCAAGGGCCTGCAAGTAGAAAACCATAGTCAGTTCTCAAAGCTTGTACTGTGTCCAATTATTGAGGTAACAACAGCATTGAAAAAGATTGAAGTCAATATCATAGGGAAGTTGGCATTGTGGGATGCATCACTTTTAGGTGGAAGACTTGGATTGCTGGTAAATTGGGAAGGATCCTCTGTTTACTGTGCTTAGTTTAAAGCAAGGATTTGTTGCAATCATCTAAAAATTAGTCAATAAAGTGGCTCTAGATTTAAGAATGCAGGTATGACGCACTTGTTGAAACCAAAGGAGAAAAGGAGCTTCTTAAGTACCATAAACCTCACAAAGAGCATATTTTTAGGCTCTCTCTCCCTACTTGCTAAAGCAAGCTCAAACTTCACAGTAAATTGTACATCAAATAGTGGAAACAACTGCTGCATGACAACACGAGAATAACTTTAACAATCTGTTCAGAAGTAATAGGCTTCTCTTTGTCTAAAACAAAAAATTGTAAAAATCCATCACTACCTTTTCCACAAACATTTCCTCCAATTCCTAACTGCCCTCTTCTATTTGTCTTCCTTTATGTTCTTCTCCACATAGCTACCAAACTAAAAATCAGATGGAATGTGGAATTTTGAAGCCTATATTGTGAATTCTGCATATCTTACTGTGGTCATTTACCATTTCGTACAAGCTACAAGTAAGAAAATTCGGCATATTTATATAATATAGTGTAAAATAGAGTGGAATAATACAATCCATCATCAAGCTACCAGCCATATCAACTACACTAGACCAAGAAAATGCAAAGAAGTATACAAAATCTTAACTACGTCGCAAAAACAATTCTCACAACATTAAGCAAAGAAAAGAAGAAAAAAATTTCACCTTTTCCTTGACGAAGATATCGCTGCTGCTCCTCTTTCCGATTCCAACTAAGGATCTTTGCTGGATCATGAAATCGATCCCGTTTCGATGACCACTTAGAGAGTTAGAACCCAATAACGCAAAGAAAGCATCAAAAGCTAAGAGGAATGAGAGGTAAGACATAGTTCAAACCTTGGGATTGCGCCTGAGAGCCACGGCGGAGGCTGCAGGAGGGGGGGAGAGGGCGAGAGAAGCCATCGGTAGACTACTATTGCAAAGAGGAAAAAGAAATCTACGACCAAATCGAATCACTGGTATCGATTAATCTCAATAAGATCTGGTTCTATATATATATATATAGGCAAATACTTCATTAATTTAGATGGGCGGTGAGTGGACCCGCTTATTCTCATACGCTTCGGTATCTCCGTCAGTTAAGTGAAAGTCGCATGCGTTGCGGTGTATATACGGATGCCGTTTGTTTTCTCGTTTCCGGACCCCAGAACCATGGTTCCATCACCATCGGTGAGCGGATGCTGCCACACGTGCTGCTAGTTGGCACCACGTTGCCGGTTTCTCGCGTCCAGCTGTAGGTTGTGTCAGTGTGACTGCGTGCGAGAGAGAGAGAGAGAGAGAGAGAGAGAGCATGTATTATTGTTTATTGATATACTTTTTATAATAATTAAAATACTCGAAGATTGTAGACTTGTGTAATATTGAGGTCAGTCCTCCAACAGAAAAACTTCCCATATCTAATAAGTTTCATCAAATCTCTCTCACGTTAGTTTAGCATATGAGTAATTGTTATTTTTCAGATCTTTTAGGGAAAAATTGAGCATTTTTATTGTCGCGGAAGGTTAATTAGATTCAAAGAATTTTTCTTCTTTTATCTTCTAGAAATATGTGTTTTCGACTATTCCCCTTTTCCAACTTAATAATCCCAAACCAAGCTAATTCATAAGATAATAGGATATAAATAAGGAATCCAGAAAGCCAAACTACTTTGATCTTGGCATATATGCAGACTCGCACTAGATGAGCGTTTTGTTTCGAAGATGTAGTGCAAAATTTCTTTGTATTAGAGTAGCAACAAACTTGGCTATCATGGAGAATATATATATGAAAGAACAAATAGAGATCGAACACAAATCACAGCGAAGCGTAATAGACGAACTTTTTTTTTCTCTCTCTCTCTCTTTTCTTTCCAATCTCGCCTCTGTTGCAGATCCAAGCTGTTTCAGGATCCACTTGTTTCACTTAACCCCCTCTTCAACTTTGCTTTATTATTAGTTGTCTTGCTCCCATTCAAATCTATACGATATAGCACCTTCATCACACAGTGTAATGCTGCTGTATCGTCTCAATGTCCAGTCCCTTGAGCTTGACAACGGACTCAACATGCCCCTTGAGCGTGTGCAACTCTCTGAGCCTGCAAACAAACAAACCAATGCATAAATACCATTTACTTGTTAACCCAGTAACGAATACAATCGGATGTATACACACACACTAAAGTACCTAGCAACCTCAGCTCGCCTCTTCGCCTGCTCTGCTATCTCCGACAGCTCCCGGTAGCTGTTCTTGTCTTGGAAGAGGCCGTTGGCTTCCGGCGGCTGGAGGCCGTGGAGGGTGCGCTGCGCCGCGGCCCATTGCGCCTCCCGCTCGCCTTTGCCGTAATCCTTCTTAGAGGTGAAAGCAGTCTGCAAACGATTGTTAGTCAAAACAATAAAAGTTATTCTCGAAGAACGAAAAAGGATTACCTTGTTTTGGAGAAGGTTGTCCCAGGCCTTGCCACTCAAAGCATATCTAATGATAAACTTGAGCACATCAAGAGGGAAGTAGGTGATGAGACTGTAGACCCAGATCACTCCGGCCCATCCCCATCCAACTCCTTGGATCCTTGCAAAGCCCCATGATGCATATACCGCTATGACCGTAGCCACCTAAAATGACATCAAAGATGGGACTTAAGACTATATATGCTAAATCTATATACAGGAAAAAATATCAAGATATCTGAGATGGAGATATAACGCTTACTAGTTGTGCAGCAATAAAGGCTGTGACAAGCAAGAGACCAGGGCGTTCGACGAAAGACCAGCTCCTTGAACGAGTCACAAAGATGAGAGCCTGACTTATTATACTCACTTGGAGGTATAAAGCTGCAGTGAGCTCATCTTTGTTGGCTCTTATCGACCTCACCCCGAATGTTTTCTAAATTGACATAGAGATTAGTACGAGAAAGTAAGAATTAGGATTACTAGTATAAGAGTAATGCAATTTACAGGGAAGAAGTCGGTGTCGTGGGCGATGTGGAAGAAGACGACGGTCATGACCGCCATGTATGTCCCGAGGACTACGCCGGTGGCGAAGATCTCGCGGAGCTTCCACGAGTCGGGCAAGGGTGAGGGCTTGACGCGGTCCTTGGAGATGGTCATGATGGTGCCGTCGTTGAGGATAGCGATTATGAGGACCATGAAGGGCGAGAAGTCGAAGCGCCAGATGAGGGCGATGAGGAGGAAGCCGAGGACGATACGAATGGTGATGGAGACTGCGTAGATGGTGTAGTTCTTCATGCGCTGGAAGATGGCGCGGCTGGTGAGGACGGCGCTAACGATGACGCTCAGCCCAGGCTCGGTCAGGACGATGTCGGATGCGCTCCGGGCGGCGTCGGTGGCGTCGGCCACCGCGATACCGATGTCGGCCTTCTTCAAGGCAGGGGCGTCGTTCACGCCGTCTCCTGTCATGCCGCAGATGTGCTTCTTCTCCTGCAGTCTCTTCACGATTTCATACTTGTGTTCTACGATCAAGACATCAAGCATTAAGAAATAAGTCTCAAAGCTTAATGTGGATGAGCTAGTTTCTCTAGGAAAACATATTACCAGGGAAGACTCCGGCAAAGCCATCGGCCTTCTCAATAAGCTCGTCGACGGGGAGGCCGGTGACATCTGTGCTCTTATCGCTGAGGAGGGAGGAGGAAGGATACATGTTGGTACCCATCCCGAGCCTGCGCCCTGTCTCCTTGGCAATGGCGAGCTGGTCTCCGGTGATCATCTTGACGTTGACACCGAGGTTGAGGGCGCGGCGGATGGTCTCAGCGCTGTCGTGCCTCGGAGGATCGAAGAGGGGCAAGAGACCAATGAACTGCCACAGGCCGCCGGCGCTCTCTTTGGTCGCCTCGGGCACCTCCTGCCTTGCGATGCCGAGGGAGCGGAGGCCGCGGTCGGCGTAGTTGTCGATCATGGTGTGGACCTTCTTTTTGGCATCGTCGTTTAGATTGCAGAGTTCAATGATCTGTACATGGTGCATGGAAGTTGTAAATGATATGATCAAGCGATCGATATATAATAGTACGCAAAATATCCAGGACTAGTTTCACTCGTACCTGCTCCGGAGCTCCCTTGCTAGACCTGTGCCACTTGCCATTGGAGTCGATGTAGGTGATTGCAGTGCGCTTGTCGACTGGATTGAATGGAAGGAAATGGACCTCTTCGATACCGGCACGTGCCTATGTTGTTAATATTATCACGATTAATTGAGAGAGGAGAGAGATTACTCAATACGATTATTAGTTAAATATGATTTAGTAGATTTCCTTTCGTTATATAAGAATGAGAACAGCTGAACGCGGCCATAGATTAAATACCTCTTTGGGGTCGGCCAACATATTAACAATGGATGCATCAATAGCGTCCTGATTCTCGATCCTGGACGCCCTTGCGGCGTAAAGGACTACCGTATCCTTGTCCATGTCCTTCACAAACACCTGCAGCCAAGACGTACGACCCAAACCTTTTACACTTACATATGGATTCATCAGTCATGAGGTTTATATCTGTAGAGGGAGGAGAGAAAGATGACCTCAATCAAGGTCTTGTCTACTGTGAGCTTGTTCAGGGTGAGAGTTCCGGTCTTGTCGCTGCACAACACATCCATCCCGGCCATCTCCTCGATCGCCGTCATCCTCTTCGTGATCGCCCCCTGCTCCGACAGCCGGTGGGAGCCGATGGCCATGGTGACTGACAGTACGGTTGGCATCGCTATCGGGATCCCTCCGATGAGGAGCACCAGGAGGTTATCAATGCCGTCGCGATAGCGGCGGTGCTGGATCGGGTACATGACGACGATCTCGATGAGCATGCCGGCCGCGATAGAGCATATGCAGAAGTTTCCGATGGCGGTGAGCACCTTCTGGAAGTGTCCGACGTTGTTGGTGCTGTCGACGAGGTGAGCGGCCTTGCCGAAGAAGGTGTGGACTCCGGTGGCGATGACGACGGCCTCTATCTCACCCTGCTTGCATGTCGAACCCGAGAAGACCTCGTCGCCCGGGTGCTTGGTTACGGGGAGAGACTCCCCGGTGAGGGCTGACTGATCGATCTTGAGAGGGTCGCCCTCGAGAAGCCTCGCGTCGGCTGGGACGATGTCACCGAGCTTGATGCTGATGATGTCACCGGGGACGAGGATTGCTGCCTCCTGCTCTGACCACTTCCCATCCCTCAAGACCTGAATTGAGAAAGGTCTGATAGGATTATTACCTAAACGTTATGTACTGAGGCTTGGTATGTAACTTGAACTGCTGCTTAACAGCTTATGCTTTTAGTTATACCTTAGTCTTCGGGGCGAGGCCAGCCATGAGGGCTGCAGCGGCGTTGCCAGCATTATTCTCCTCGATGAAGCTGATGGTGGAGTTGATGACTAGAAGGACTATGATACCGACGAAGTCTTGCCAGTCCGGTGGCTTACCCTGTCGACGTGCATAATATCATCGTTAACGCATGCAAATTTGTTGTCGATATAAACCAACGAAGCAAATCAAGAAATGACAATAGATACCCCTCCGTTAGCTAAGACAATGGCCATGATGGCGGCGATCTCCATGACCCATGAGAGGGGGTTCCACATGAACCCCAAGAACTTGAGCAGCTTGCTCTCCTGCGAAAATGGGAAGTTTTTTTTTAGTCAATTAGTGAAGACAATAACGTTTAGTCGATTCTTTTTAGAGTCGCCTACCTTCTTCTCCTCGAGCTTGTTGGGGCCAAAGATTTGGAGGCGCTGCTCGCCCTCGGCGTCGGTGAGCCCCTCTCGTGTGCATTTTAGCTGCTCAAAGACCTCCTCCACCGGAATCTTCTCCTAAAACAAGAACAACAACACTTGCAAATTTAGCTTCAAGAAATGGGGAGACGATAGAAGAACAATACTGAAAGGCAGTAGCGATCGATGCTAACAAGATCAACGGTTTCATTCTTGATTTCCTCCAAGGAGATGGACACCATCTTTGTTTGTTGTGTTAGGTTTTGCCTCCAAGGAGAATGGGGGAAAGAGAGCTGACGGATGGGTTATAAGGAGAAGAAGAGGGAGAAGAATAGGCAGCTCATGGAGCCTTCTCGTCTTCTCGCCTCCCTCTTCAAGCACAGGCACGTACGCTTCCGCTCAGGCCTTCGTGAAACAAGTTCAACAGGAGACGAAAGGGGAGGGAACCGAGCTACCCTGTTTATATATGGGAGTTGGGACCAAACTTGGGGTCGCGATGACAAAGGTATTTCCCTTCTCTCGCGCGCCACAGAACGGTTGGTGTTCAACGTGACCGCTTCCTACGGACGGGGGGTATTCGGGTGACGTGGTGGGCTTGGAGGGGGAGAAATTAATTCGCTGATTTTTTTTTCCTCAATATTCAATTCACCTACAAATTGAGAATTTAAGCTCTAGTAGTTAAATAAAATAAAATAAATAAATAAATCCTTATTTATAAGGGCCAGATTGAAGATGATGCTGTCACACTGTTCTTATTATTAAGTATGCCAGCAACTATATCTTCATTTATCCACCTTGGGAACTCTTGATTTCCATTGTCCCTTCCATTTCTTCCGTTCTGATAAAAATATGAGCTCTTCTTCAGTACAGTACCGTTCTTTCCAAATACAAATCTAGACTCCCATAAGTTTTAAGGGTATCAAAAAGAGAGTTTTATATGGTTACCTTTTAAACCGGTTAGAGAAGAGGGATAAACGAAACACTGTTGTTTTAGATATCATTTTAAATACCAAAAAAGACTAACATTTTTAAATCAATATATTAGATTTGGATCCTATCTTTAAAAAAAAAAGTTAATCGTATATCATAGAACAAAAGAGATTTATATTGATCGTAGAGAGACGTTTGAAGTAGTCTCTTATCGTTGTGAATAAAATAAAGATAGATTTGAATCTAATTTTTATATAATCTTTTACTGAAAAAAAAATATGTGTTTCAGAAAAGAAACTTGCATACCAAACTACTTCTCAATCACTTTCGATATAAAAAAGGAGAGAAACCAGCTATATTGCGGGTGGGATTAACATTAAACACTAGAATGGGGTATTGACAAATTTTCCTACAAATATAGCAAAACAAGAATATTACTGCCTGAAATCAAGAAAAAAGAAGGATGGGTTAGCATCAAGGATTATTTTCCCTATTTAATGCACTCCCTACCATCGAAGAAACCTAGCAAGCAATTGACACAGATCTTTGTGACGCAGCTGCATTCCGGATGTCCTCTGATATGATATAGTTTAATATAGGCACAGAAATTTTCCACTTGATATATGTAAGGTTTACAAGAATTTCTCTTTTTTTGCCTCATGAACTGAATACAAAGCATAAATCATGAATATCATAAAACACTAGCAAATACAAGTACTTCCATAGCAAAAATTCACATTTACAATTGAAGTTATGCCCTTTCTTTATCTCTGTCATATTATCAGTAAAAAATCATTTACTAGACCTGCATCCTAGATGCAGCTCTTGCACCAATACAAACAATAGTTCATCTATAATGAATGAAGATATGTTCCACACTTCCTCACCAAAGATCTATTGAATAGCTTCTGGATAAAAATATCTTAAGATCTTTTGCCCAAAGAAGAAAAGTGCTCTATGCCATCATGAATTGCTCCACTCTTGTTCCCGCAACCCGAATACATCCCTCACAAGTTTTGGATAATTAATTAACAATTCTCGATTTGATATGAGCTTCTTCAATCATATTAAATAAATGTTTCCCCCATAATTTAACCTCTCATTGCACCAGCCATAAAATGAGTTACAAAAACATAATCAATTTCAGTAGCGGGAAAAACAACCCTCAAGAAGCAAGTGAGGAATCATTTTACTTGGCACCCAACCTATATTAGTAAAAGATGACGAAAACCAAATCTCAGTAAAAACAACCTTTGAATTGAAAAGTTTCAATTAGCCACTCAACCTTTATCATTCATTTAGATCATTTTCCAGATGATATTCTTTTTGCAACTCAACCAACCTATGCTACCAATGGTACCTAAATATCAGCGTCCTTCTCTATCAATTTCTCTAATAGTCTCTAATATTGTAGTAATCACTAGTACAAAGCCTATGTTAATCTTCAATGATAATTTCAGTATCTCTTGGGTTCACAGATTTGGGGGATTTTTTGAACATGAAGCTCAATTACTCTTTAGCTGCCAATATCTATCACTAATAATGGCATATCCAAACGAACAAAGTGATCAAAATTTCAATAGGATTACTAGATTGAAACAACTTAAGTTGCTACCCGACCTGAGAATGCCCATTACACTCCTATCATGGCATCAAAGTTCCAGCACTCCCAAATAGAAAAATGCCATGAAGAGTATGTCTGAGTCTCTGAGTCTATAAGTTGTTAATCATGCAATATATTACCTTCAAAACAAAATGGTTTCAATAGTAAATCACATAGCCAGTAGTAAGCAGCACCAAAATATAATACATCCGTACTCACATTAATCCCAACAAAATTTGAAATATGAGAGTTCAATGAATAAAAACACTAGTTCTTCGAAGAAGGAAAGGAGAGACCAACCACGACGACATCAAAACCCTAGCTTTGTGCGACGCCAGTGCCTGCGCTTGGCATTGTACCTGAGGAACAACATAGCCACCACGAAATAGCGGTCAAAGCACCAATAAAGCGAACAGTACACACACACACACACACACAAAACAAGGCTAAGAAGGATCGGGGGAAGAGAGAACCTGATGGTGTTATCAGTGCGCATGCGGATCCAGTGAGGGATGGGGCGGTTCTGCCGCTACATCTCCGCGAGCTTCTTCTTGATCGTAAAGGTCTTGTGCGATGGCTATGGAGGGAGGAAAGAGATCAGACGAAACTTTTTCAAACCCTAGTAGAGGAACCCCAAGAGAAGAGGGAGAGGGAGTGAGTAATCTACCATTTTCTCATGCCCCAACCCCAACCCCAAGGTCCCCAACCCAGCGACCGCGGGAAAACCCCTAGAAGAGCAAGAGCGTTGGAAATAGCTACGTGGGCGAAGATTGTGGCGGCAACCTAATTACACGGTTTCTCCTGTTGAATTATGGGCTCGTAATTGGGCTGGCCCAGGAGTTATAAGCCCAACAGGCATCAAGGATATTACTTTATTTTGTTAGGAAAATTATCTATCAGGATACGTTGTTTGTGTTAGAAAATGGAAACTATATGTAACCATGGACATTGTAATTAAAGATCCAAAGGATATTGTTAACTGGAAAGCATATTGTAAATATTATTTACATAATTTAGAGAGAAAGTTGCATTTTTTACCTTCCTTTTTTTTATAATGATTTTGCTTTTATTTCGTACAGAGTACAGACAACGTGTATTTCAAGACTTTCCTCACTTTATTGAGCTCCCCTTAGAAAGTCTCCTGTGAATCCTAAAAATATTTATATTCGCATTGTCATGAGAAGAACTTTCTAAGTCTAGCTCCTTATTCAAGTGGAAATATAGAACTCTAGTAGAGCTAGTGGTAGTCATGAAAGGTGCCATGTATATTCCTCCATCAAATCTTTTTTTTTTTTTTTTTAAATACTTACATAAGTATATTTTAGTATTGGAAACTAAACTATGTAATAGAGAATTCAAAAATTAATTAATTGAGAACCTTAGAATGTGTCTTCTGTTTTTTTTTATATATCTAAAATATTTTTAATTAGAATATTATAACGGATAATATTTTCATAATATTTCTATTCAACCGAAGATTCTCCCCCTCCGGCGCCGCCGCAGCCCGTGGCCTCCTCCCTCTCCCCTCTCCTAACTCTTCGGCTCAGAGGAGAGGATGGGTTTTCCCTCCTCCTCCACAGTCCCTCTCTCTAATCTCTTCTTCCTCTCCCTCCTCCTTTCTCCTTCTTCCCTTATGTCATTCTTCCCATTCATTCCTCCTTCCTTTTCTTTATTTCTCTCTTCACCCTTCTCCGGCGATTCCTCTTAGCGAAGGCCACCAACGCCTTCGTCGCCGAGGTCGCCGGTGCCTTGACGCTTAGGCCTTCTCCTCTCCTCCTCCTCCTCACCATCTTTTGCTCGTGCCGCCGTGGTCGCCACCACCACCACCACTCCTTCCATGTCGCCCCCACTGCTCCTACCTCGCCGCCCGTTCTTTGCCACCCTCGCCACATCATCCTCGCCGCGTCAGCTTCACTCCTGTCTGGCGGTAAAACATCAAAGGTGGTAGAGGTAGAGGTTACTATCAAGTCATTTCGGTTGTCTTCTCTCTACTTTTTTTTTTCAGGGTCCTAATGGCAATATTGCTTCAAAATCCATGAACATGATGAAGCTATAGTTTGCTAAACTATTTGTGTATTTTAGGCGTTGTTTTTATTTAGATTTTGTACACCCTAAGGATTTGAAGCTTATTCTTTCTTGTTGTGCCAATCATGGGGCCTTCCATTTCTCGGGTATATCAAGCTTATAAAATCTTGTTGGAATGAATGAAATTACAAGACTACCGGCTTTTCATGGAAAAGAAAATTTTATTGGGCCCTGATCAAAAATTTTTGTCATCGCCCCTAATAAAAATTAATTAGACATAAATTGAATTATATCGTTCTCAAAGCAGCTGTCCATACGCGTAGGAACATGCCTGTGGGGCTACCTATAGTATTCCTCGAACAAAACATAGCCATCAAGCGTGATGACTTAATGACATCCAATGGTTTTATTTACTTCCTACAATGAATTCATGGTGATGTCGATTGGCCACTACCTTAATTAGTCCAACACACCATGTTGTGATTTAGAGAGTTTTTGACTAATTTAATTGTGCCTCAAATTTTATATAAAACTAGGTATGATTTGAAATCGTTGATTAAGTCATTAACTTATATTAAGATTTTAAAATCACTAAGAAAATTTGGAGAAGAGTTTTCATATAATTTTCTATTCGAGTTAAAGATTTGCATACGACTTATACGAAGAAAAAATTATTACATATATTACATAAAAGTTTTGAAATACAGTAGACCCAAGAAAATTAGGAGGTCTAGTTTGGTATAAAAATAAAAAAAAAACTCGTGATTTAGATGCGTAGAAGTCTTGGATGGGTGTAATTTAATTACTGTAAGTATTTATGTGCAATTGGGTACAGCTCCTTCCTAGTTAAGATGTCATCTCATGCCCACTTTCAAACACATCCCATGAAGTGCGGATAAATGGAAGTGACTTCAAGACTTTTTATCCTTGACCAAACTAAGAATTAGCTACTCTAAGTTGGTCACTGTTTGATTTCAAAAAAGAAAATTAAAGAGAAGAAGTTTGGCCATTTCTTTATTAAAAACGCGTGCTTAGTGATACTGAAGTAATCAGCAATGATAGGGATGTCTCGGTCTCCCCATGTTTAGTTTAGTTGCTTGGCTTTGCATTGCTTTTCTCACAGCTTAATTCCAAATGTTTCAATTAAAAGGAAAATTTCTTTTAAATTTGAGACCACCTTTAAGATAGAATTTGGGATTGCTGCCGTGAATTTCTCCGCAGCTTGGGTTTTTGTGTTTACTTCTATTATGCAATTTCAGTTCATTCTGCAAATTAGCTGCAATAGAGTAAAGGTTTTATTTGCAAAACATTAAAGTATAGGAACTTATATCAAGAAACCCATTGTGATTTAAGTAACAAATGGAGTCAGAAATGGTTTTCCTTTGGGTCCTATTTGCCATTGCTTGCTTCATTTGGAAGTCATTTAGAGCTCAAAACTTTAATGAATTTGTCTTAATATAGAAGTTTCGGTCCAAGTATAGCTTGGACCATCAACCTCATTCTCTTCCCTACCAGGAGAAGTGGATCGGAAGAAAGATTATTTTCTCCTACGCCAAGTGCTTATTAATTCTATAGTTGTTTGAATGCACTGCAAACAACTAGCTTTCTTTCAGAGATTACAAGCATTTGGTAGCTAAAACATTCTCTGTTAGATTAAGAAACTATTCTTGAAATTAAGTATTTATTTAGCAAACTGCTGTAAGATATACCATGGAGTAGGGGTCCCCTTGGCATCAATCAGTCCGAGAAGATAAGATCATCATAATTGTTTGTCATTGAATTCCAAATCTCTCTCTCATCATCTATCTTGTTCCCAAATACTAACAACCCATGAACCTTACACATGCTTTTTTCCTATCAAGAAACATCATCTGCAGACATAATCTCTTCAACTCTCTGACCAACTGCTTCTTTTCACAACCTCATTCATGTTTTGCTAATAAATGCTTTCATCAGGATGCCGCATTTCCTGTTGAATATACAGTAGCTATGTTAACATCTAGGAAAGTTATATTTAATCTATTTTTAATATATATATATATATATATATATATATATAAATTATAAGCTTGTAGACTAATCGTAAAATAAATAAAAATATGAACTCTTGCCAATACAGATTAATTAGATAATTACGCAAATTGATTTAAGAAACGAACCACAATGAACTATTATTGCATAAATTCTGCACCATGGGCAAGACCATTTGTTGCACATCTTTGCTGGTCATGTTGGGTCCAAAATTTAGAAGGCAGACCTAAACCCCAGTTGCAACATAGCCATAGGGCCAGGGCCACCAACCCAAGTTAGCAGGGGCAAACAGCCCTAGGATCCTGATCACATGGTTAGGGATGACCCACCAGTCCACCACCATATGCAGATTGGGTATCTTTCAGAGATGCAAGCATGGGCATGACATGTTCTGGGACCCACCCATCCTCCATGATGAATCCAAGGTACATCCATATAAGTGCACAAAGATCCCAACATCAGGTGAGTGTACTACATTAGCACAGCCATGTGAGGGAGTGATTGAATGCAGATATATAAACATAAATATATATATGTGGGTCTGAAATCAATGTATCCTGGCATAAAGGATGGAGGAGAAAAGGGTCAGATTCAGATACATACAGCCGCAATGAGGGGAGATCATCACCACTTATCTACATCCTCTTCATATGGCTCAACAGTTTGATTTGCAGCCATTACCTCCCAAAACCATCAAAATCCACAGGGCGATGAGTCATGTGGTCAGCTTTCCCCTTGTTTGGGGCAGCATGACATGGGCATGCACTGACTTCCCACCCACAAGGCTCCAAAGTAGATGCTGTAAGGTGTAACAAGATGACACTGCCTGCCAAGCTGAGGACTTTGGCATGGTGTGGTGCATGCAGTACTGCTGCATGCTGAAAGCAATGCTCTTTCCATTTCCCAATGGCAGGAGAGGAGATCATCCCGAGAAAAATCTTTCATGTACTGCCTCCTCCTTGAATTGAGCAGCAGTAGATAAACAACTCTTCTTCTATCTTAGAATTTTTTTTCTTTTTTCTTTTTTTACTTCTAGTGTTTACTAATCAACACCACAAGGTCCATATGCATGTGAAATGATGATAGGTTTTATGGTAGGCGCATATGCATATGTTCTCAAGGAGCTTAGGCTAATGATCAGCTTAGCTGAAGTCGTAATATGAGTCGGACCTAGACGCAATAGACTAGAGAGAGATGCCTATGTGGACCAGTCGCCTTTTCATATTAGATTCCTTTGATCTACCGCGGAATTGCTAATGTTTAAAACTAATCTCTTATGATATACTTTTTATATGAGCTATATATAGTTAATAAAAATAAGCAGGAATTTTATAGCAGTTAGTATAATATAATACCATATCCAGATTTTTCACCGTTGTAACTATGGAAAGTGTCTAACTAAAAAACTTACTTACGTTTCTTTTATTATATTTACAACCAAGCCCTTTGTAATGATTTGTGGGCTTTGAGTCTAATTGAGTGTGCTCTCATGCGGATATCTTGGATTTGAGCATTTAAAAAGAAAAGGAGGGTAGCTTAGTAATATAATCCCCTCAATCATGCCGTGTGCTCAAGTCATGCAGAATCTTTTATTGTGATAAAATCAATGTGGTCAAGAAATCAAGAAAGCAAGACCAAACCCCTGTGGGGCCCTCTAAACTAAATTGGCAATTGGCATACAGAAAGGCAACCAGGAGGGCCCAATCTCCCCTCCTTCAGAACAAACTATATAAACCTCCTCCCCCCTCTTCCCCACCCTTTAACTCCAAAAGGACACTCTCCCCTGAGTTAACCTCCCCCTCTCCCCTCTTCTTCTCCACTTTACTCCAATCCATTGCCAATAACATCAAATAAATCCATCCATCAGCTTCTTCCCATGGCTAGGCCTCAACACCGATACCGCGGCGTCCGGCAACGCCACTGGGGCTCCTGGGTCTCTGAGATCCGCCATCCTCTGCTGTAAGCTTCTCACCAACTTCTTATACCACCTTCTCATATCTAAGAAAAGCATATCTCTGACCTCTCCCAATGGACGGATTCCTTGCAGGAAGACTAGAATTTGGCTCGGCACGTTCGAGTCGGCGGAGGACGCGGCGCGAGCCTACGACGAGGCGGCGAGGCTCATGTGCGGCCCGAGAGCGAGGACCAACTTCCCTTACAATCCGAGCACCTCGCCGTCGTCGAATTCGACCTTCTTATCCCCTGCCCTCACCGCAAAGTTGCACCGATTCAACTTGGTCTCAGCTCAGCACGCCAATTACGTCAAGGAGGCGCCGCGAAAGGCTCCGCCACCGCAGGTAGCGGAGAAGAGAACAGATGCTGTTGTAGGGCAAGAAGGAGAGAATGGCGACAACGGGATGCAGTTTAGTTATCTCGAGGAGCATCATATAGAGCAGATGATTGAGGAGTTGTTTGATTCGAACCTCTCTATAGAGCTCTGCTGCACTCCAATCTGTTAAGTTCTATCTCTTTGATGGCATTAGTAGGATTGCCACGTTATGTTCTTCTTTGCCCCCGGGCCCCTTGATTTTAGTACTTGTACAGAGATGTTTACAGAATATTGTAGTATTTGTTTTAGTGGGAATGGAGTAGCAATTTAGCTAGTATTGCATTCGGCATACTATATATATATATATATACTCTGATGGATTTCGAATGTCAGTGTGCATGACCAAGTTCATTTCGAGAGTTTGAAATAAATCACTTTCACCTGGCTTTTTCTATCTTTTTCCAACCTAAGTCCAGCATTGGCATTGGATTATTTCCATAGCTACAACTGTAACCATGTTCCCTTCTCCTATTGTCTAACCAAGCCGCAACTTAAGTTACTCTTTGTCTATTTCATATTTGGAAATAGGACATCTAGGACTGTGTAATTGATGGTGGTGGGTCTTTCTTTTATATAAGACCATATGAAGGTTGGTGAGGGGAGGGTGGCTCTTTGGGATGAATCATGGCATGTGGAGGCACATGCCTTGCAATTTTAGTCAGTGTTGCCAGATTTTGGAACTTGTGATGATGGAAACTGGCAAACACCACTAACTCTCTCTGCCTATCTAATTTTTTTTCCCTTTATGAAATAAAGGTAGAATAGTTAGCACGACTTGGCCCTTGAAAAATAGGAGCATTCTTTTGACCCCTTGCTGGTCTTTATCTTGGCATGCTTTGAGATGGTCTAGAAGCTTTGATGTTTGATATATTTCCTTAACAAGGTTAAGTGGGGTATGTATGTATGCATGTATGTATGTATGTATGTATGTATGTATGTATGTATGTATGTATGTATGTATGTATGCACATACCAAGTAAAAGGAGAGATGAAAAGTTATGCTTTCTTTAATTTGATACTAAGCCTCAAAACTCGATTAATTAAACTCAATTAATTAGTCTTATTTTTTTAAGAATAAATTTAATTAGCTATGAAAAAAAATAAAAAAAATATTTGGATACTTAATCGCTGTACTCAAAGCAAACAAAATCTTTAACTATCTTTGGAAAAAATTTCTAGGCCCTTATGATTGGGGAAGGCAGAAGCATGCCTTCATGCTCTGAGCCCCCATGTCATTCATTCCCTTCACGATCATCTTTATCTAATATGTGATTCCCTAACTTTGCCTTTCATGATCAACACTCCCTACTTTGCCTTCCTCTTTTCCTCTTCTCATTGGTCCACTAAAATCTCCTCATGATTGTGATCCAATAGGATGCTGCTTTCCGTACAACTGGAAGGCTACCGTAGGGCCTGGAGTTGATTGAGAAGGGCTACTTCAAAGTATGATGAACCTGGTGGTATAGTTCACGACTCCATTATGATTATCTTTCTACGACTCTTTTGGGAGTTAAAAAGGACTTCAAAGCATGCCAAAAAGGATCGCTAAGGCTAAGGGAGATGAAAAAATCTCTACATTTAAGTATTAAATAGTAGTCTTAAGCTGGGAGCAGAAGATCGAATGTGGCAAAAGAAAATTTTACCACTTATTATAAGAACTAAGCCAAGCTCGATCCTACGTAGTTTTGAGTTTTGACCCGATTCAATGGTCTTTACGTAGTCTCTAATCGTATTAACTCACAATATTCTCTAAGCCTATAGATTTCAGCAGTTTTAATTCTTTATTTTCTAACACACAGTAATCTCTACAAAGGGTTGCTCGCTAAAAGCAACCGTCGTACTCTCTGGCCATGGATTATATTATATCATAATCTAATATAAAAATGGGGCTATTTGTAGAAACACGCCCAGGAGTTTTAGTAATTGGCATATTTGAGCTCTTGAAACTGAATATGTTTAATTTTTATACTAAATACATATATAATTTTTTAATAAAAAACACTTATGTTTATTATTTTAAAAACTAAATGTTATTTTTATGCAATATGCCACTCTTTAAAGTATATTGTTTTCACTCCTCTCCTTACTATCTCTTAAGAGCGTATAGACCAGACTCTAGCACAATTTATTAAAAAAAATTTGGAATCCTTTCTCACATTCTAGTTAGTAGAGCAGTGAGCAGTATCTCATTAGATATCCTCGTCATGTTGCATGGAAAGAATAGGATGAGGAAAGAAGAGAATAGAAAGAAAAATAAGAGAGATAATATTTTTCTCTCCTCTTGTTTGGATGTATGAGAGAAGCAACTAGAGATACCTCATTTGGGTGGAGAGAATAGGAGAAAAAAAAAGTTTCTCTTCTCTTGATTTTATCTAAATAAGATGAGAGAAAGTTATTTTCTTTTTTCTCTGTCCAAACATAGTTAAAATAGCTTTTCTTTTTAAGCATCCGCCATCAAATACACTCGTCTCTCATATTAGTCGAGTCCACTTAATTCTCACATGACATACATGTTTTTGTCTGCACACAATATTTCATCGAGAAGGGATATCCTTAGTATGCTAATTACTTGGCAAACAACTAATTGATTGTCTATACTAAAGTCACTACTCAAAAAGACACGGTAATGCTGCATCATTGCGTACCGCTAGACTTATAACTCCGGTCTCATAATTATAATATATTTAACAATCTCAAACATTGACTAATATAGATATAGACATCACATATACACTTTGGGGCCCATAATCTAGAGCTGGATGAGTAAAAGAGCCCGTCGAAATAAGACTTAACTACATACCTATATGCACAAGTGGTGTAATAATGAAATACTAAAAACATAATTATGCTGACTATTATTTAAAATATGAACATGCAAGATATGTATGCCATAAAATCATAAAAGAAAAATAACGCTGTAGTATCTACACTACTCATAGACTATATGATTCACTTGATTAAATTATATTTCGCTGCTACATACATTCCTCCATTAATTGGACATCAAGCTCTACGGTCTTCATTGTATGGTGATGAATCTACCATGTTACGAAAGTAATTAACCATACATAAGAATAATACTTATATAGAATTAAGTCATATATAAGCTCCATTGACTAAGAGGTTGGATAGTATATTAATTGTCCAAGTAGCAATGATATAAGTATTATCAGTTCCACACACACGTTACAAGTAATTAATAACCCTCTGATCCATTATTATACAAAATATTGTTAACTTATAACAATTATTATGAATGAATTATAATTTCTTGATAATTAATATTTAATGAATCAATCTAATATGGCCAAAACTAGACATAGTGACTAGAAATTAATGAAATACAAAATAAAATAAATTCACTTGGACGTCCAAAATAATAATCTGGGTTGCAACCAAATTGAAGCCTACTAATAACACCCTATTCGGTTGGGCCTTTGGTTGCAGCCCCGCCAACACCATCCCAATTGGTTTGCCCAAGGCCCAACCGAAGCCCAACTCAGACTAGCTTCCGTGGCTCAATACACTAGCAATCGAGTTGGGCCTTAGCATAACCCAAACTCAACTCTAGCTGGACTGTTTGCAGCCCAACCCATAGGCCCGACTTGAGATAAAGCCTATCACACGCCATTCCTCTCCCTCGACGGAAGATAAGCCGAGGGAGGGAGACAAGCCAAGAGAGCAGAAGGAGGTGGTTCCTAGCAATGACAAACACCTTTAGTGGAGGCTAACTATATTGGGATACTTGTAATGGGTTCAAGAAGAATGCACAAGGTGGGAGGGTCGGCCATAATACACGAGGAGAAAGGGACACGTACTCCATGGTTGGAGACTATGAAGAATGTCAAATCTATAAACTGAGCTACGAGAGTCCTTATGAACAACGCCTACAAAGTCTACATTGGAAGACAAAAACAATATGATAGACGGGTGTGATAGGTAACATAAACTAAAAGTACGTAAAAAGCTAATCGATGATAGGAGACAATGACTATAGCGTCCACTAAAAGCATAGAGTGCCCATTAATGACCCCCACGTTAAGAGGACGCTAAGGTAAAACTTCTCGACTGGTGTAGGGGACATGAGCTCATCGGTCAGTAAATTCTTTCATGAATACTAAAAAATAAAAGTAGGATCTACGAGATGAGAAAATCGTCGTAAGTGAAAAAAAAAGAAAAAGAAAAAGAGAAACATTTTATATACCTTTTTTCTCCACTTTTTGGACCCTTTTGTCCCCTTTCTTTTTAATTGTATCAAACTTTCATATTTCTCTTTTCTCCTATTCTTCTCGTCTAAACGTGACGGAGTTGTCAAAGTCCTGTGAGAAAAATGATAATTTGGCAATGCATTATATATATTGTTGTATAATTAAGTCTCTGTCACTAGGAATCAGAAAAGGGCTAGCTCTTGTCCAGTCCATAATCAATTTAGACGTCAGTAATTATCACAAAGAAGAAAAAAAAAACAGACAGTTTAACTAATACTTACTATATTTCCATATATTTATTCTTATGGTTACAAATATATTTTCATATATTATTACACTCCTGTAATTGCCACGTAGGATGGCGAATCAGCAACGTAGGCGTATCCAAGAGAGCCTAGTAGCGTGCCATCCATCAGGACCATCACCACCTCTCTCTCTCTCTCTCTCTCTCTCTCTCTCTCTCTCTCTCTCTGCCAATCGAGTTCGAACTAAAGAAAGAACCAAATCCCCTCTTAATCCCCTCCACCTTTCGTAAGAAAGGAAACCGAATCCAAGTCGGAATCCCGGGAGAGCTCGCTCATTCCACTGCTCTCCTCCGCGTCGCGGCATCGATTTCTAAGATGAGGGGCTCGTCCACCAGGAAATCGGGCTCCGCCGCTGCGATCGGTAATCTTGGATCCGTATCTCTTTCCCGTCTTCTTGAACCCTTCCTCTGCGATTCGCCTTGTATTTCCTTCTTGGCTTGATGGATTAATCCATGCTCCCCTAAATGCCCAAAAGAATTCGAGGCTCTGGAAATAGTCTCTTGGAAGCATTACTTGATGGTAATTTAGAGACAACTGAAATTAATTTGCTAGTTTGATCGAAGACCTATCCTATAATAATCATTTAGGGGTCTTAGACCTATACCAATCAAATTGCTGAAGAAACTACTAAAACTTGGCCGTCTCTCAATTCCAAATCTTGATTGGTATGGTCTTGTTCTGTAAACATGAGCAAGCATAAGCGGCAGCAACTATTTAACAATCTCGCTATGATGTTTGTGCCGATTTATCAGATCACAAGAAACTATTTCTTTGGCTTATACCCTTATTTTAGTAAGGTTTTGATCTGTAGCCAGAGTACTTAACTTCTTGCTGCAGGTACAGATAGTAGACAGAAAATTCTTTGGATACTAGATTCATGGACTCCCTTTGTGATTTTTTCTTTCACTATGTTTCGTGAGATTAATTCTAGTACGCTTTGTTGAGCATAATATGAGTTGAATTTTTTTGAAGGATACAAAGGTTAACTTTGGCTAGTTCTGTGCATCCTATATCATTCTATTGGATTCTTACTATAGTGTGAAAGTTCAGGCAAATTAAGTTCCTATTGGTGGACCTTCGATGTAACATGTGGTGAATATGCAAAGATATAAAGTGAAGCTTAGTTGTCCTGTTATTTCTTATTGTTCTATCTCAATCCCATCATATTCTTCTTTTTTATGCCTCTCATTTCAAATCCTTGCTTTATTTTGCTACTTTATTCAGATTTCTAGTCAAGATATATAACTACATCAACCTGTGCATATGTCCTTTCTCTATCCTGAACCTACCGGATTTGATAACTTTCATCTATTTTGACCCATATCCATAATTCATTGTACAAAATTCAGATCTATTCTTATTTTCTAATAATCATTACAAAATAATCGGGGTCACATCTACTCTAAGCTCCTACCGCTAGGTTAATAGATATGATAAATTGTTCTTGGGATTTTTGTCGCCAATGTTAATTAATGTTGCCCATTCTGAATAGTTAGTTATAGGAGGGGGCCACTCTCATCAATTTGGCTTAGCATCGTTTTGCTCTTTGCTGTTCAGGTCCAACTAAAGCTATTTCAAAGGAATTGGAACGAATAGATCAGCTGTTCTACGCATATGCTGACACCTCTTCTGGGATTATCGAGTGAGTTCTGATCATTCAAGTTGATAATTCTTTTCATGTGCTGCTCATACAGTGTAGACACTATTGTACAGATTCATTAGTGAGAAGTTACAAATGGAATGTGCTAAACTGTCACTATTATACGTATATGACTTGAAGTTACTGTCTTAGATTATACATCACTTATAGGTATGTATGTATCTTGTGGAAAGAATCCGTTAAATCATCACTTTGTTCTGATGCTTATTCAAGGAGAAAATATCAACCAGACTTATAAAGAGATTTGGAGTTTTAAAACCAATGACAAATATTTATTTTGTGGAAAAAATAATTAAGCAGGAGTATTCACATGGAACCGAAGTGCTTTCTTTATTACTTCACTTTGCAGTTTTCAGAACACCACTTAAACAAATTTTATTTATTTTAATTTCTCTTAGCAAAATTTACTTCTCCTGAGGGAATGCATTATGCATCGCATAAACACACTATTCAAAGAACCAAACAAATGGAAATAAATGTAATGGTTAAGAGCCAAAGGAACAGAATGGAAGTTCTTTTAACAAGTAGATCCATAAAATTACATTATTTCACTACTATAACATTTAATAGTGTTGTGTTTGTGCTTGTTTGAAAATGTTATGTTGTTTCTTGTTACTTTTATTGATTCTCAGTTTAAAAAGGATTTATCCTTCCGATATCAGCGTAAGAAAATTGAGATCATTATCTAAGAACTTCTTGTGAAGAGAATTGTTTTAGGTCATGGCCATTGGATGATTAATCGAAGCATGAAACAGTGATTGTAGTGTACAGGAATACTCATATCAATTTCCTTGTTCATAACAGCCCAGAAGGAATTGAGTCTTTCTGTTCTAATGTGGAGGTTGACCATACTGATGTCAGGATACTGATGCTCGCATGGTATGACAGTATAATTCTTATGATCTTGTTTTCATTGGAATTTATTATAAGTAATTGTTTATTAATAAACATTTTTCCCTATGGATCTATTTATGTTGACTGGGAATATTTGGTCAGGAAAATGAAAGCTGGAAAGCAAGGGTACTTTACTCTGGTATGTTTTCCTTCAAACATTCTATTGTTTTATATTCAAGCGATTACAACGTTATTTCTCTTCTCAATATGTGAATGTGAATCTGATTTTTCATTTTTTTTGTGACAGGAAGAATGGCGAAGAGGACTAAAAGCTCTACGAGCTGATACTATCAGCAAAATAAAGAAGGCATTGCCAGAATTGATGAATGAGGTTGGTGTTCTATTCTGTTCTATTGCTAGTCAAGCATGTCTCTCATTGTTATCTATTTTTCCACCACAATATTTCTGCAAATACTTATTTGTATGTGTATCTCGATTTAACTTTGTATTTGTTGAATACTTATTTACCAGGTCACAAGGCCATCAAATTTTCTAGATTTCTTTTCTTACTCCTTCCGTTATTGCCTAACAGGTGAGGTAGCTCTGAATATTTTGATATTCTTCTGTTTGCACGGGATCAATTTTCATTTTTTTTTTCTTATATTCATAAACTTCAGAGGACAAGCAGAAGTGCATAGACATAGAGAGCACATGCGTGCTTCTGGATCTAGTCCTGGGCTTCCTATTCCGGCCCCAAGTTGATAAGCTTATTGAGTATCTTAAGGTAATACTACTTTGAAGCCATTTATTTGCTCTTAATTTACAAGAAATTATTTTCTATTGGTTGTGAGTTTTCATGTTTCATTATGTTTAGCATACCCTGCTAAATTTCTACATTTGTGCATGTATACTGCAGTACCAACATGACTACAAGGTAATAAACATGGACCAATGGATGAGTTTTCTTCGATTCTGCAATGAGGTTAAGTCCAGGACCATTTGCTACTAAACCTTATTTAGTTTGATCTTTATCTTACATCTTCTCCTTTTTCTAAATATGTAGTTTCATTTTAAATGAGTTGTTTTAGTATTGTCTTCCTAATTTGCCTTTTTGCTTTCTCATAATGTTTTTCTTTTAACATATCCTTTGACAGATAAACTTCCCATCCCTTGATAACTACGACCCAGACCTTGCTTGGCCCTTGGTTTTAGACAGTTTTGTAGAATGGATGCGTGGAAAGTAAAGCTAGTTCTCTTTTAAAGCACTGTCACAGGTGCTGTCTAGTCCATTGTGCTTGCAGAATAAGGTAGATCGACCACCTTTCTTTTCTTCTTTAGCTTAACATGAAATTGAAAATTGTTTCTCTCAATCTATATTCTATATATTGACAGGTCATGTGCCCATTTATTTCTTCAATGTACGGGGGTTACAGAGACTCGAGAATTTCTGCAGATTATTTCCCAAAGTATTTACTGGAATGCTGCATTGGAGGCACAATTTGTGATAGTCATCATCTTCTTTCTTACTGTGTTGTGAAATTGCTGAAACCGTTGTTAAAATTTTATGTGATTTTAAAGTTGGGGTTATCTGCTTAACTTTGGCCTCCTCCCTCATCTAGTAATCTCAGAGAAAATTTTTTTCGGACATAAAGCAGGATTGTTTCTTCAATTTGAAGTCAAATTCCAAAACTCTAAAGCCAGATCCTTTTTCTTGTACCAGTTTTGAAGATGGCAGGCATTAGAAAAGCAAGCAAAGATGTTGTAACTACCACAGGGGTTACCATTAACCTAGCCATCCATTTCCTTTTAACAGCTACTATTTTAAATCTTTTTGAATTTGTTGGATGTTTTTCAGACAGAGCTAGTTATCATATCAACGCGTGGATGTACACCAATTTAGTACCTTTATTGTTGCGGTGTTGACTGCTAGAGAATCTAGCCCTAGCTAAATATTTATTGCATGAAGTGGTCACCCCTAATGTGAATTTAAGAACCTTATAAAGGGCCTGTTGGCTGTTGGTATCAGGTTGGTGCGATATTAGGGTGAAAACTTACTGGATATAGATCATTGGTGAAATCATATTTGTATCTCCGATAAGGACAGTGAACAGATAAGTAAGCGTAATTACTATATTCATTAAGTATAACCATAGATATAGATTGGATATCAAATATAACTGTATTTATATTTTGAATGTAGAAGAACTTGTAGTATAACTGTTAAATTTAATAGACAATTAGTGAATATATATGTGAAAAATGGATAAGATATTCATATTTAAAAGTATTTAAAAGCACTATTTTTATTATTTTTCAACTCATATATGCATTAGCATAGATTACTTAAATGTAGATATGGATTCAAATATCAGGACAGATAGGAAAATTTTCAGCTCATACCTCTCAATTGAATTAGATCAGATTGAGTTGAATTAGATCAACTGTTCGTCAAATTACAGATGACATCCAGTTGTTCTTCAAATAAGAGGTTAAAAGATCTTAGGCAAACAACATGTTGGGACCGTAGAAATTGATAAGCCTGCTAGTGAACCCAAGTTTTGACTCAGGGGTTTGTAGAGAGCAGCTGTTTACTATCAAGGATAATATGAGTATTACCTAGTCGGGGTTGTCATCCAGATTGTTGATCCAATTAACTGCTAATTGGCCATCGCTGGAAAGCCATATTTAATCCTTTGAATGGAGCTTTGAAAACCCATTCAAGCCTGCCAGAATGACTTGTGCTTCACCAAGTAAGGGTTTAGAGCAATGATCAATGAAGATAGATTTTGCTAGCGGGGTAGAGAGGGCGATGTGATTAGTGTAGATGCCTATGCCACCACAGAGCATGGTGTTCCATGCAACATCAACCCAAGCTTCTCCGTTGACCACCACGACAATTTTGTTCGTCAGCGACGAGTCCACTGCTTGGCTAGGGTACAGCTGAGCTCTGTCCAAAATTTAGAGTGGAGCTTGTATGCGTTGAAGACTATATCCTGAGGGTGAACAAGTTTACTGTTGAAAGTCTTTTGAGAACGAGCTTTCCAAATACACCCGAGCATGTGAAAGCAATAGACCACATCTTCTTCAGATAGCAAAGAGCGAGCAACCATCAATTAGGAATCTAAAAAGAAGGGTAAATTCATTGATTTGAATCCCAAGTGATAGGAGAGCCACACTCTCGAGTAAACGGACAACTGATAAGGAGGTGATCTATAGTCTCGATGTTGGATTGACATTTAGTGCCATATTGATAGCATCCAATAGTTTTTATTGTGACCACTTAAATTTTATAGCTCTTATATTTTTTGTTTAGACTTGATTAGAGTTATCATGTATACATAATCAATACACGGGCATCTATTTGATGGTGCACCCTGACTGCGCACCAAATTTGTGCTCATTACCACATCCTGCGCATCTTGTGTCTCCTTCAACTCATGTATCACACTTTACATCACACTACGGTAACAGAGAAATTAAACTGGGGCTTCATAAGGCCCATCTTTTTGTGTGTGTATATACCTATATATATATATATATATATATTTACATGTGTGTGTGTGTGTATATGAGAACAAAACTTCACGTCGTGATCAGGTCTTATTCAGATTAGATGTCATGTTTGGCTCGATCCTACCAACTTGGACACACCGTAATTAAGGACAAATATTTGCACCGTTAGGAAGGTAGAGAGACTGACATTTAGGAAATTCCTGCAGTACTACTTGCCAGCCCCCCTCCCCTTAGCTGCCAAAGTAGTTATCCTTGGCATTGCCAATTTTTTGCCACAGCATTCTCAAGGTGGCTTCTGGATCTATAACCGTGTGGACTATCGATTCTCGTCGTTTGACAGGGCGTGCAGGATAACTCGCTAATCTAAAATTGCCCTCAAAGATGATGATAGAAACATTGAACTCGTGGGCATTTTAGACATTTCACCTGTCACTTCCTAAGTTCTAATAGTTAAAACGAAATGGTAAAATCATCAACTATTTTAAAACCTTTAAGCTGTTGGATAACAATAGAAGATCTTATATTTAAACAACAAGATTTGAACTCAATGCCTAGTTTAATGGTACTATAGTAAACTCATTAACTACTCTAAAAATTTAAACCATTAAAAAAGATTTTTTTTTATTATAACATTAAATAAAGTCCATATATATATATATATATATTTCTAAATCAACTTAAATTATTGAACACTTGAGTAAAATTTCGATCCAACCCCATCATTAAAATTTTGATCTCTTCTTACCTTCTTGTTCATTCTGTATGAGGGGGACAAAACCATGCATGTGAGCATTGAAGGGGTCATTGGCATTATTAGGAGATACACAACTCAGCGATGGCACGGAGGATTGAGTTATATAGTCTGGGGCCTGGCAAGAATCCTTTGCACATGAGGTTCTTCTCTCTTAGGTTAAGGTTATTAGGTGAAGTTTGTACTCATGGAGTCCCTTCTTCGTGTCACTCACTTCACAAAGATCAAAATAAGGACACTACGCAGTTAGTATGATCGCTTTCTATTTTGTTGGACATTGGTAGCAAGAGCATTGAAGGGATCAGTCCATATTCCTGAAGTAAGGGACAAAAAGATCATGTGGCTAATGCCGGGCATCCGTCTCGGATTCGAATTCGGATTCGATGTGAACTGTTCAGATCGGTACTAATGTGCTTTCAGATATTCATTAATGCATCGATTGTATGTATTTACCCGTTCTTGCACCTCTAATTCTACAATCTCGCTTTATTCTTTTCAGACATAATTAGAATTATTAAATATGTGCAGAATTATAGTTAGTAGAATCATCCAACTTTAGTATTTCAGGGTTCAAATTTCAACAAACATACTTAGGATATATTTGCTCATACTGTTTACTGGAGAGGATTTAAACAGATGATTCTTAGTTAGATATAGCAAATAGGCATTGAGAGGATGACTTAATCCATATTGCAATTTTTTTTAAAGGAGTTAGATGGGACTATCCAACCAAACTACCAATATCTTACCCTACCCTACCAATGATTTAACAATCATCACTAGCTTTTATAGTGATATAGGATGATTGTATCTAATCTCATACACAGACATAATACACTGCAACCTTGATTAGCATTCTTTGGTGGGAGAGTGATACAACTCACAGGCGGTGGTTGATGGCAGTCTATATTTTTCCCATAAATTCTACTAAAAATTATCAGCAATCATGTAGCTAAAACTAAGGTTATATACAATTCAAAAAGAAAAAGAAAACTCTTTGGAGTATTTCAGATTGTATTCTTAATACATTTTTTCAGAGGTACAAAACAAAAAATTAAAACCATTCACGTATTAGTCAAACAAAGTACCTCGATTAGGGTTTTGAGGAAGAGGAAACGAACAAACTTATTAAACTACGAGAAATGAGAAAACATAAAGTTTACCGATAATGATCGGTAGAGAAGCTCCAAATCTCTCTCTCTCTCTCTCTCTACAAGAGACTCAAAGACCTAAAAATATCTCAAAATATTATTAATGATAAAAAATTTATTTTTATGGTTAAAACGAAAGTAGGAGGACCTACTCTTACCAAACCAAACTAGGGATGTTTCAAAGGAGGAATTGTGATTAATTAAATGCCTGGAAAGAGCTGAAGCTATCAAAGTGAGGGGTTTGGGTCACCCAATTAATATTCTGTTCATCAAAGACAAATATTTCCAAAATCTTGGCCACACCAAAAACTGTGGAAGCTGCTCAGATTCATCCCACCAACATGACAGGGTAGCAATAATATTGCATACCATTCAAGAACTCTCTCTCTCTCTCTCTCTCTCTCTCTCTCTCTCTATATATATATATATATATATATATGTAATCTAAATACTCCATACCAAGTGGGGCAAAAGGCAACGATTAGGTTGGTGTATGTGCAAGTGAGTGGCCCTGATAACTAGTTTTATCACAATGAAATGAAAGCCACAATCTGAACATCAACAATCAACAAAGAAATGTGAATCTAGTTAATTTTTATAATAAAAAAAATCCACAAATACCAATGAAATTTATAAATTGTACAAATGATTAAATATACCCCCTCTTTTTTTTATAATTTTATTCTCCAAAACAACTGCTAGATCAAAACTGTGCGTCTCAGCCAGAGAAGAAAGGTGGAAATGCATGGATTTATACAAAGACAAGGATTCCATGCCATCACAGAATGACGTGGAATTTAAAATTTTATTATAAGAAATATGTTGGTTTATGAAGCTTCCCGGTTAATTTCTAAAAGCAAAGACTTGGGATGATGATCTCACCGAGAGTGAAACAGAGTCTTCGCACCTATTTACTGTACTTTAATTGGCATTTCTCCTCTCAGAATTAATCCAAATGAGCATTTAACGATTTTATTGTAATCTCTTCTAGATTAGTTATAAATCAACTGATAAGTAAACCACCTCGTGAGGTTATTCGTTCTTTTTCCATCCAAAGTCTTAGTAATTCATAAGACACGGACTCAAATCAAGTTGAATAATCCTCACAAGTTTCTTAAGTATCAAATCAAGACAAATTAAACATATGTCCACACATTTGATTTGGTCTCTAATCCCAAAATTGTGTTGACCTATCAAACTTTCTCATGAATTATTGGACATTACGAAGTCAAGTGCAGCACCAAGTTTGACCAAAAACCCCCAATTTCTCCATCATAGAATGAATCTTACAAACTATTTTCCCGGTCTCCACCTATCAACACCAAATCAATCTCCCCCCTAACCCCCTTCCTCTTAATTCGCTCATTGCTTTTTGAAATCCATCTCTGTTGAACAATTAGATCCTAATTATTGCTCTAACTATAATTACAATGATTGGTTACTAAAAGGTTAGCACATAAGCTGGAATAGTGGTGGAATCCTAATCCATGTTACCAAACCAGGATAGATAGATCTCAATAGTCTTCTCTCCTGGTTATGATCACCGCCCGTGATTATTACCGACACCCTTGTGCTAAACTTATAAGAAAGGTCTCTCGCCAGTCCCCCAAACCTCTCCTCTCCTTCTCTTTCTCTGTGCCTTGGATTCGACAAGATCATACCTTTTGGTCGGATCTTTTGATAATTTTAGAATCCGAGGAAGACCAAGAAGAGGGAAGACGATGCCGGACCCGATTCCGGCGTGTTTCCGAGGCGGCGCCGCTGCGTCGCCAGCGGGGGCGGCGGGGCCGAGCCTGACGACCTCGGTATACGAGACCCATCTCGGCTTAGTGGCCTTCTCCTGGTCCCGCACCGTCCTCGGCCTCTCGCTCCGGGCCGAGATCCGCCTCTTCTCGGCGGAGGACAACGTTGGTGACTGCTCCGACGAGGACGCCGATGGGCCCCTCGGGTTCCGCATCCGGCCGTGGGTCCTCTGGAAGCGACGTGGGTCGAAGCGCTTCCACCTCGGCAACCAAAGCCCGCACCGCTGCGTTGACTTCGCTTGGGATCTCTCTCGCGCCCGCTTCTCCTCCGGCGGCAGCCCGGAGCCCACCTCCGGCTTCTTCGTCTCCGTCGCCGTCGACGGCCAGGTGGCCCTCGTCGCCGGCGATCTCTGTGAGGAGGCCTACAAGAAGGCGAAAGCCCAGAGGGCAACCAAACCGTTCACCCCAAAGGACCCGGTTCTAATCTCGCGGCGCGAGCACGTGGTGCTTGGAGAATCGTGCGGGAGGAGGTCGTACAAGACCACGGCGCTCTTCGCCGGGACGGAGAGGGAGATCTCCATCGACCTCGCGGCGCGGGAGAAGGACCGAGGAGGAGAGGTCGGCATGTGGGTCGGGGTCGACGGGAAGCACGTGCTGCACGTGCGCCGGCTGCGGTGGAAGTTTCGAGGGAGTGAGAAGGTGGAGCTCGAGGGCGGCGGTCGGATCCAGGTCTCGTGGGACCTACACAACTGGCTCTTCCAGCCGACGGCGGATCCGGCGCCGGAGGTGGCGGGGCACGCCGTGTTCGTGTTCCGTTTCGAGGGGAAGGGAGGAGTGGAGGAGGATGGGCGTTTTGGGGAGAGGTGGGGTAGTTTTGGGGGTTGCAAGGGGGCATTGGGGGAGTATTTTGGGAAGAGGATGGGGAGGAATTTGAGTGAGAGTAGCAGTGGCGGTGGAGGAGAGAGGAGAAGTGGGAGGAGGAGGAGGAGGAAGGATTTATTGAAGACGAGCTCGTCGTCGTCGGTCTCGTCGACGGCGTCGAGCGCGAGCGGGTCGACTATTATGGATTGGGCGAGCCCGGAGGAGGTAGAGATGCAGCGCGGCGAGGGCTTCTCCCTTTTGGTTTACGCCTGGAAGAGCTGAGACGAGGTTGCCGTCAACAAGCGGCGGCGGTAATGGTTGATGCTGTCCCTTTGCTTTTGCTCCCCCCTTTTTTAATTTTTATAATCACTTGTTTTGGTTACTTTACTTTAGGGTTGAGTTTGTGCTGTTGCTGTATGAATCTCAAACTGACTAGAAATTTGTTCATGGATATAATAGCTGAATAAAATGCATACCAAAAGAAGAAATGCTAATTTCACTACTTGTTCTTCGAAGTGGCTATGACTTCTCCTATCCTATTAATGCTGGTTATGTTATGGAGATGACTGTGCAACAGTTGACAGCATATCCACCCAATGAGTCAAACAGGAGTGGCGTATGTTTAATGGGAGTTGTCGACCACGAGTTACGTGCATATCATTGCTAAATTACCTCTAAGCTTCTGGGTGGGGGGGCATGTGGCTTAGGAACACAAATATAAAAGACTCTCTGAATACTCCCATTCTCTACTACAACCTCTTACATCTCTTTCTCTGCAGTTAGGCCGTTGGACCGGTCGCCGTAGAAGCGGCGCTGAGAAACGCATGTGCTAGTGGGTCCCGCTTCTCGCGTCTTCTCTGCTGCTTCGCTGTTCTTTCGTCTCAGTCCTCATCCTAATTTATTTTAATATAATTTGCCCTTTACTTCTTGCTCTCCTCGACCACGAGAGAGAGAGAGAGAGAGAGAGAGAGAGAGAGAGAGAGAGAGAGAGAGAGAGTGGTTTTAGCGGGGACTGGGCCAATCGTGGGAGGTAGAATAGGATTCCTGCAATGCTCGCAAGAGCTACCTGCTCCTGTAGACATGTGCATTTGTTCATCAAATCTCTGTTCACCGGAGGGGTCCATCCAGTGGTCAACTCTGCGCATGGTCTATGCCAGTGCCATATAATATAAGGAACTGTGATCCAGTAACATAGCATTATTTGCCTTGGGTATTCACTATTTCGTAGCAGAGTTCTAATTGAGAAGCGTCAGAAAGTATGTATCATAAGGAGAATGTTGGAGGTGATAATTATCACGCAGATCAGTAAATAGTATCGAAATGATTTGAATTTTAGAATTGAGAGGATGGCTAATGGCTTACGTTACGTATGTGTGCGAGTATCAATTGTTCTTATATAACTAGTGTCAGCTTGCTAATGGGCTGCACAAGAGCCCTCTTCTTCCACTTAAACAATGACTCTATTATAGAGTAGATGCTCTAATCCAGGCAAATCCAATCCAAATCTACCACCACATGGTTAGGACTCTTTTTGTTTAGAAGACAATATTACCCTATAAATTCATAAATTCATAGTACATGATATATATAAAAGGCCATGTAGTGTTCTATAGTTAATTTTGTTACTTTTTTAACTTTTATACTATAGAAAGAAGGGGTATTAGATAAGTAACAATTAATGGACTCCATTAGCTAAAAGTACCCAGGTCAGGCGTAAAACACGTTTGTACGGTGACTCTGAACCATTAAAACAGAAGCTTTGTTGGTGTTGGAAAAGTCTTGACCAAGTCCTTTTGTTCCAAATACGGGCCAAATCTAGTTAAAACTCTCTTCTTAATTCTCCTTTTTCTCCTTCTCTAAAAACTTAGAATTTTTTTATCTAGTTTTCTTCTTCTTATTACGTTCCCTTTTCTTTTCGATTAATGCAGTCATTTTGGAGGCCAAAATGGGTTGGTTATAGCAGCTAAACAATCAGGTATATTGTTCTTCAACCTCCTTTTCTTTTTCCTCTTTTCACATATATATAATCACTATCAAACAAATTTTTTTCCCCAACTCAATGCAATTAATTAGTATAACACAACTCAACATGCTATCAATGTAACTGGCAGCATTGAGCTTTAATTGCGAAGAAAATTATGCTATTAATTTAGTGTTATAGTGTTTCCTCTTTGTAGGCTAAGTGCCCCTATCTAAAGTAATAAAAAGAAACAAAAAAAAAAAAGAAACAAAAAAGTAGTTTGACAAATAATTGAACTAATATAAAACTCTCGTATTTTCAGACTTCTGATTTTTTTTTTTCTTTTCACTATATTTCTTTGTAGGAGCCATGAGTGAAGAGAAAAGTAACTCAGATAAGGTAAAGCTTGCTCTATTAGAATTCTTTCGTGTTCCATCTCATATTATGTGTATAGTTTTAACCTGCAGTTTCTTTATTTCTATGTTCTGATATGTATGCCACTCTTCTTGTGATAACGTTTAGTTCTCATTCAATAGGCAATCTTTCTGGAGTTAAAAGTATACATGCACTGCAAAGCATGTGAAAGATCAGTCATGGAGGCTCTTAAGAGAATTAAAGGTTTAGTGTTTTTTTATTGAATTCTATGTCTTTAAATATAGCTTTTGGAGAATTTTAATAAGTTCTTCTTTAGGCATTGAGACGGTGAAGGTAGATATGAATCTGCACAAGGCCATCGTTACCGGGCAATTTGAGCCAAGAAAAGTTTTGAAGAAACTCAAGAAGAAGACCGGCAAAAGAGCAGAAATTATGAAAAAGAATGAAGCGAATAATAAAGGCGAGGAAGAAAAGATGGAACCAGTTCTACAAAATGGAGACAATCTTGTAATGGATCAAAATAATACCATGAATAATGATTTTGATGAGAATATGATGACAAATTTTAATATGTTTAACGATGAGAATGCAAATGCATGCAGGATGATGTAGCAACAATCTTCATTTTTTCACTTCAGCTTCCAAGTTACAATTTGTCCGAGGGTTACTAAAACATTGATGCAAGCCATAGCACATAGTAAAGTGGAGTAAAAATACAAGAGGACTATGGAACATTAGATACAAAACAAGGGACTCTAAAAGGCTTGCTTGAATTTAATTTTCATGCACCATAGTTTCTATTTTAAAATTTTCAATCTAGCTTACAGTATATAGTGAATTGGGTATAAAATCAGATATATTACGGCCTTCTAAACCTGGTCGTCGTCTTCCCCTCCTTGCATGGGGGCTTTTTCTAGTCAACCTCCCCTCCTCTAGTCTGCACGCTAAGGGAAGGGAGAGGCTTTCTCCCCCATGTTTTTTCTCTTCCTACCCTCTTTTCTCTCCCTCCTCGCCAAGTTAGGGGTTAGCTAGTAGCCACCTATGCCATGCCCATCATCTCCTCTTCCTTAGACCTCCTTCGCCTCTACGTTCATTGGTTTCTCACTCTTCCCTCTCCTTGCTCTATCTTTGCTAGGATCTCACTTTGCCCTCTTCTCGCCTCCCTTTCCTTTGAAATCTCGTACTCAATGGCGAAGCCTTCAACCCAACTGTCCCTACTCTGGTTACCGCTAATGACAATTTTGGCCTTTCCTATTGTTGTCTCTTCGGCCCCTGCTCTATCTCCGCTACTGCCTCCAACTTGTCGGAGCTCTAGGCTACAACCTAGTCGGTCTCCCTCTGTTGTCATCGCCAACCCCTTGCCTCACCCCGCCCCGCCCCCTTGTCAGGCCTCCTCTGGTGCGGCTAATGTCGGGTGGTGGACTTGCCATGACAGTTGCTAGGCGGTTGTCTCGCCTTCGTGCTGTGGTGTTGCTATTATGCTAGCCATTGTTGAGTAGGTTTACTATTAAGGTTTCTCTTGGTGGCTAGGCTGAATCTACTTTGATGTTTTGTACAAAGTTTTGTTCGAATGGTTTGGCCGATTTCTATGCATGTTGGATCTATTTTGGCTAAGAAGAGTCATTAGGACGTCGACATTTTATTGAGAAGTGCTCTAAGTCTAAGTCTCATGCATCTATTTCTTCTTTGCAAGGAAGCCTCGATGGACCAAGAGAGAAGATTGCTCTAGGACCGATGTCCTATCTCCTCCATTTTAATACTCTGGGTTAATGGTTGGTCAATTTGTTTTTTAGCCAGGAGCGGAGTTTGTTATATAAATTTATCGTATCTTTTCATCTCATTTGTATATCATATTATAAACACTATTTGAAGATTAATGAATTATCATGATATTAAAAAGAAAAAGACCTTTCTGAACCTTGACTTGGATGAAAAATGTCAAGGTATCTAATAATTCAATTAGGCCATTATCCAAAATAACTAATTAGTAATATGAATCAAATTAAAAAAAAATGTTATAGAAATAAACTTATTTTCAAATAAAAGGAAACGCATTAGTGATTTAGTGGAGTATTATTAATAAATGCACCATTGTAGACTAAAACTCTCGGAAAACCCTTGCAAGGCTTAAACCCCTTCTCCTCCTCCGTCCACTTCACACTCGATGGCTCGCTTCCTCCTCCACTCTCGAAGGCTTCTCAAAACCCTAATTCCTCCTCTCCCTCATCCCATTACCTTCCTCTCCTCTCGCTCCTACATCTCCGAGATGCGCCGCGCTGCCTTCAAAGACAACCTCCTCCGCGTCCTCCGCACCGAGATCACCTACGAATCCGAGTCCCGCCCCCCTTCCCCGGTAAGAACCCTTCTCCCCTCTCTCTAATCCTACAAGCCCTATCCCTAAACCCATCTTCCAACTCGATCTCCTCTCTCCCCCAGGCGGCGGCGCGCTTCGATTCCTTCTCCGTCAATGACCGCCCCGGCGAGCAATGGATCCGTCTCCTCGGGAAAAAGGGGAAAGAGGACATCAAGATCGACGCCACCATGTTCGACGGCGCAGCTCACTCGAGGAGATCGGACGGCGACGATGCGCGCCTCCACATTAGCCTCGTCGTCGAGGTCTCCAAGGGCGAGGCCTCGGGATGCGTGCTCCAGTTCGTTTGCTCGGCGTGGCCGGACGCCGTCGACATCGAGAAGGTCTTCCCGGTTCGGCGCGGCCCCGCCGCGCTCAGGCCTTACATGGGCCCTGATTTCAGGTGATAAAAGTTCGAACTTTGCTCAAATTTCGCTGTTTCTCTTCTAATTAACTTGATTAGAAATCTGGATTTGCATTGGGTGGTTGGTGGTAAGGGAATTGGATGAGGAGATGCAGATCGCGGTGAGGGAGTACCTGGAGGAGAGGGGAGTAAACGATAAGCTAGCGGAGTTCTTGCATAGTTACATGGCTAACAAGGACCAGACGGAGCTGTTGCGGTGGTTGAGAAACATTGAATCTCACATCAAGATATAGCTTGAACTTCTGATATTTTGAGTATCAAATTATCAATATAAGCATCGCTTTGCCAAAATCCAATCTATTGCATGCCTAAGTATTTCCACTGACGAGTGTGATCCCAATCCGCATAATATAAATTGAAATTGAAACTGAAACGACTTCGGCAGTAATTGTAAATTAAATGCTCTTTATTTTGAGAAAACATTCAAATCTACTTAGTTTTTCTTTTATCTTTTCCGAAAGAAGTTCTGTAGACCGATTTCATTGATTCAAGGAGGGGTACAGATGGCATCCAGTGCCTCACCCGTCCATAGGCCCGAGGATCTAGAGCGAATGACACGTTGTGCCAGAAGATGGGCTTGATGGTTCTTTAGCCAGCTCGTGAATCCCCTAGCCTTATCAGGGGGCCTTGGCGAGCAGACGCCTACAATCAAGGACAATATAGTGGATTATCCGGTCAGGGTTGGCCACTTGGTCATTGATCCATTTAACCATCGCTAAAGAGTCACATATTTAAGAAAATATAACTATAAAAATCACAAAAACTAGTACATCCAATCCAATACATACAAAGAAAGAAATTGTGGGAAATATGAGAGTCCAAACAATGAACAAGCAGTTAAACGTGTCTTACCTCCCCATGATAAGGAAACTTATTAGGCCAGCCAACATGATAAAGGTGACCACCGCCAGAAAAAAGACCATATCGAAATGTGTAGAAGTGTTTCTTTGGTCAACACGGGTTGTCGTGGGCTTCCTGCTTCTCATTTGTTGTCGTAATTCTTGATATTGATCACTAGTATAATGCGTGAAACACGCATATTAATAATAGTAAATTGTGATTGAGTTTAATTAGGATAAGGACTAGGACTATAATACCTATTTGAGATAACTTCGTGGTCTACCTATCAATCCACTACTGCCTATTGTAATTCCAATGACGAGGGCGATCTTTGAAATTGTGATTAAGTTTTATTAGAATTAGATATCACCTGTTGCGATTTTTGCTAGTAAAGAAACAGAGGAGAGAATTGAAAGCCCTTTACTTATAATTCTACAAGAGTTTAGAGATATGATATGAATTATTTATAATTTTTCTAGGATATCATAAGGATGCAGCTGATAGGAGTGTATATTTCTTTTATTAAGAAACATAGTATTAGTCATATTCAGATATGAATTCAAATACTGAACCTTAAAAAAATCTCAACCAATATCCAACAAAACTCTGGTGCGAATACGGATCGGATTGGATATAATCCCACTAGTTCTCACCCATAGAAACAAGATTAATACATGAAAAGTGTCATACAGAAAAAATTTTACTTGAAATACAATATCATTTACAACTTATGGGGCCAATTTTCTTGGCAAGATCTAGAACATATTTTTACACCTTTATTGGCTCTTCTTCTTTACATTCAAATAATATTACAGCACTCTCTTCAAATCAATCTTTATGATCTCATTGAATGAGAGCCCTGTAATCAAATATCTCTCTTAGCAAAGAAAATTAACTCATGAATTCTTAAATAGTACATTCTCCTCTTTGATTTGAATCTTGCTTCCAGCTACTAAAACCCATGTCTCTATAATTTTCTCCACCCTCCCATCCAGCATATCTACTAAGGTGAATGCTCGCAAGGTCGCATCTACTGACCCTGCAGTTTGGAGCTGATTCTGTTCCTCACCAGTGCTGCTGCTGAGGCTGCTCTCTTTTATTTGTTTCACTCTTGGCACAATAGCTCCATTCAGGTACACAGTTTGATTGGTATCAACCACAATCATCTTCCTGAGACCATTTCCATAGGCTAACCTTTTATGCATGTGCCCAAACACAATCAAAGGGACGGAAATTGAGGTTTCTCTTTGTATGTCAGATATGGCTCGAGCAAGATCTGCAAGAGTTGAACGAAGGAATAATAAAATCTGATACTCATAGGAAAAACTTAACTAAATGAAAGCAATTACCTGGATCGCCGTGGTCACCACCTCCAAAGACCCAATCTCTTCCACAAATATCATTCACGTTTGAACCTAAACCTGAACAGCACAACAATTGAACAAAGTCAAGAAAATTTTACCTGAATATTTTACTGAGTTAATAAGACACATGCACTTTGGCATCTTATCAACCTGTAGGGCCATTATGTGCAAGAAGTATGACTGAATGCTCCTCCGGAGTCTCCACAGCAGCTTCGTAGATTTTCTTAGCACTTTCTTCTATGTCATTTACACCATACCTACTTAAGATAAAGATTCATCAGATATATATTGGTAAACCTTGGATATATTGATATAATTTGGTGCCTCAGAATATGCTGCCTTGCAGTAACATCAAATTTAGAAACAGCAGCATCCTAGTGTTTCTGAATCATAGGGTATAATCATCACAAATGCCCAACTTATCTTATGTTTATTGGGAACTATGATTTGTGAGACCACATATGGATTTGATCCACCAAGATGACCAATCAAGTTAGCAGATTAAATTCTTACGCTTCATTTTTTTGAGCAACCTACTTGAGTTATCTACATGCCACAATTATTTAAGTTAGAGATAGCCCAAATTTAGGAAACAATGACAAAATGATGCTAAAAATGAAAACATCATTGGTACCCTTGCAAATTCATAAACTTAAGACATGTAGATGACTGTGTAAAAAATATCTGATCAGCAAGCGATTCTCCTTATGGTGCACTAAATGATGTATGATGGACAAACCCGAACGAACCTATTTTGATGTTATTACCTGTCCATAACTTTGTATGCTCAATGGGAACTATTCCAACAACGTGAAAATAAATCCACCCGTCTCTATTTTAGTACCACAACTGCTCAACATTAAACCTCATGTTCCCTATACTCATTCTTTAAACATGACATTTCCTAATTGATGTTCACATTCCAACCAACAAATCATGGCCTGTGTTATGATGTACTATGCTGTAATCTACTATTAACTTAAGATTTAGGAGGCAATTAGTGATCATTCAGCGCCAAAAACACATCCACTACATACAGGACACATTTATCTTCTTATGTTATAGATAAGAATATGAGAAAGATAAGAAATGATCAATGTCTCAATAGATGACTGGTGTACATAAATGATGAAGATCAATGAAAAAATCAATTTCCCTTTATACCCTAGAAGATATAACTAACCTCATAGACAGCAACCTTGGCCTAAATAATCTGTCTCCCCCACAAGAAAATGGTCGGCCACCAACAACACTGAGCTTCAACAATGGAAAATCCATACGCCTATACCCGACATGCTGTTCACCGAGACTGGTCATTGGCAAATGCATGCCACTTGATCATTAGATAAGGGCAATTTTATTCTGGTTCTAATAACTGTGACTAAAAGTACATGAATGATCAAAAAGAAAATTCTGTCGAAAAGGATGATTGGAGAGTACAGATCGACAAAATTACCATTCCAGTTGAAGCTGGACGCGATCTGCCTTTCTGAAGCCAAGTGAAACACATAATTAGGTCAGGTAGTTATATTCTCTTTCTGTTGGATAAAGAAATGTTGCAAGCATAAAGCTTACTTCCGTGAGAACTGATGAGTGTTCCAACAATCATGGTTCCCCAGAATTGCTGCTTTTGGTAGATTCAGATTTGAAATGCTCCTTACAAGTTCAACATTCTCATTTCCATAATCACCTGCAATGAAGAAAAAAGAAGATTGAAGAAGTTGGAATCTTACTGGACAGAAAGAATTTGTGCAATGATAAGGTTACATCATGTGGAGCCAGATGAAGAGGAAAAAGAACATGCCTGTGAACAGCACCAAATCAGGCTGCATTTCACATTAAAAACAAGTAAGAATGTCTGGTGTAACAAAAGGAGAAAGATAAAGCAATTGTTTCTCATGAACATTTACAGATTTAGGAAAAGAAACAACGCAGAATTTACATAATGACATCCAAACATATGTTCTCATTATAGTTCTTGGAATTAATAGTAAGCCAAAAGAAAAATTCATGATACAAGAATGAATCCAGGAGGATAAATATTTATTTAAAGCAACTCATCATTCACAGGAAAGTCAAATGTGTTGAAAGCACACTCAAAAGTAAGATGAGGTATCAATGAGCATGTATGATGATGTCGTCCCCATTATACTTGTCATTTTCATCTTCTTCCCTCTTTCAAATAGATTAGAAACCCCTTCTTTTGTAGAGCCTGATGATTCAGAAACTGCAAAATCAAGCATAACAAGCAACACATACTTCAACTGACAAGCCTTCTTGAGGATATCAACTTCGATGAAAAAGTGATGCCTCAGTTTGTAACAGCTAGATGGCATAGCCTTTTGAGGAGTATCTACTCCAACAATTTAAGCTTGTATAACAACAAGATAATCTTTGAAACTAAAGAAATGTATTAAATGGAAAAGAGGTGTAAGGAGAGCCTCGATGAAAGTGGGAACTGAAAGACATTGAAGTAAAAAAGACCTCAAAATTATTGACCATTCAAAATTAAGAAAGAAACACCCAATATGACAAATTGTGAATATCATTATCAGTTGATGAATATTTACTTTAGAGTACACTATTTTAAATTTAATGATTCATCAGAGGTTAAGAAAGTCACGAATCAATGGTGGCAACATTTAAAGCAAAATGAAAAGAAAAGAAAATTAGAGCAACCAATATAAAATAGGCATACCTATGCATGAGGCTTCTGCCAATGAGGGGTTATCAATTTTCAGGCCAAAGAGAAAAACAAATTAAAGAAGCTTCAAATCAGAGCAGAGGAGGCAACACAATTCAATGGCAGTGACACAAATAAAGAGTCCAAATCACCAAAGATAGTGACACTTCATATTTATCAATTATCATGTCAACTAAATTAAAGTACATAGGTAAGCTCTAAAGAACTTCACATTGACAATCATGCATCAAGTGTTAAAAAAACTCCTCCATCATGTGAATTTGAAAAATGATCCATCCTTAACTACTTTCTCTTACGAAGTTAACGAAGAGAGGAAGGAAGGAGGTTTAAAAAAAGGAAGGGCACAAACATGGTAAAAATTAATGTTTAACCATATATAATGCAAGTATATATATATATATATATAAAATTACATGTAAAAGAATCAACCTAACAAGCTTCATGGGTTATTAACATTTGCCATATGAAAAGGCTAAATTTCCTAACTTTTGATGGTAAAAGCGTAAGTATTAAGGAACTTGTTATTTCTCAATATTTACAAATAGATCTGAGTGGGCCTATAAACCAAAAGCTTCAGGAATATAATTTACCTGCAGAAAGTAAAGAGCCTTTGAATCTTCTTCCAAATCCCAAAAATCATGCTAAATAATCCAAGTACAAGAGTAATTAGTGAAAATTTAGTCCTACCATCAACATCAGCTAGCAACAAATATAACACCTAACTATAAATGGCACCACATTTTGAGAAGCATAATAACGAAAAAAAGACATGCATTACAAGTAAATAATATAGGCTGTATACAGACATTATCATATTTTTGTAACTATGAATTGCAGCATGAAAATGCAAAAATCCACTATAGGACTTAGAGAAATATTTTTCCTTGCTTCAACTTCATGTTCTGAGAAATCTTGAATTAGCATGAAGTACAACCAGCTGTTCCAAGGTTGGAAAGTACATCTATCATATAAAATTGTAATTACCTAAAAACAGGTCTCTATTTGCAGTATCTCCTACTAGCTCAACAGGCCAATAACATCAGTTAATAGACATAACTAAAGTGATAAGCATGTATGAGCATGAGAAAGTACAAATGATAAAAAAGTTTATGATGCACGGAGTCTGTTGCACACTATTGATGCAGGCAAGGGGGTGCTTATCTTTCTTGATTTAATTACTTAATAGTCCAAGCCAATTTAGGCTTAATATAGCTTAGCCACCATGTAGGGGATCTCCACATAGAGTCAACTTAGAAGACAGATTAGTTTTTGGTTCCTTCTACTTTCAATCCTAGGAGCTTGGTTCTTCTTCTTCTCGCTTTAAGCCAAGCCAATAGGCAATACTACGACTTAAACCTAAGATTTAATAGGAAGCAACAAAGTCAACTTCAATCCAATCTTACATCACATTTTTATCATAGTTTCATTTCTACTAAGATATAATATTTGAACACTTCCTTCATGTAAGAATAACAGGGAGTTATTTCCATTGCTTAAACCACAAGGTAAACAGCACATGACATGAAATTGAGAGCGAATCTGTGAGACTTGCCGCAAGATAGGAGCGTATAATCCAGAAATATAAGAAATTGTTCAAAATTCAATAAGAGTGAGGCATTTTATTTCCTATTTTGACAAAAGAATTCAAAAGAAAAAGTTAACACATCTATGTCGAAATCGGATAAAACACCAAAGACCCAAATAGGATTATGTGAATTAGAAGAACATCAACCACCAAACTCGAACAAAACCAAAGCCATCCGGAGAAGGAACGAGAAAGGATGAGGCACCATCATCGAACTCACCACGTCTCCAACTACTGCGACCCGTACGGAACTCGGCATGACTGGGTGATTGGATTTCGAGGAGGCAAGAGAAGAGGAAGAGAATGGAGAGGCAAAAGGAAGAGGAGAGGTTGGGTAGCCGTGCCAGCTCACCGCCCACGACCGTAGAAGCATTAAGGCAAGAGGAAAGAGTTAGAAAATTAAAGAGCGTCCAAGGCTTGAAAGATTCCGTCGCCACAGTGAATGGGAGCAGCAGGTGGCATATTTTTATAGGCCAATCCCAAATTGCAAGTATAGATACAACAATAATAAGAACCATAGATTTAATTAGTGCTCGAATGCGAATTGTTGTTACATTTTTATTGATAGATGTGTTCATAAATTTTTTTGTTTGATTAATTAATACATAGAAGTGAGAATAATCGATATATTACATACTGAGACAAAGAATTAGGCAATCTGGTTCTGGTATGACCTGCTTAAAAGTTAAGGTCTTTCCTCTGTTGCTTGTTTTGTTTTCCTTCAAAAGTAACCTTATATACACAATGTGATCGTGCAGGAAAATTTTGAAAATAAATGAAATTAATATCAGCTTTTCCATTTTTCTGAATCCAATCATTTAAAAGAAAATAAAATCTGATCAATCTACCAATTAATGTTTCTATAGACATCTTGACTTCAAAGGATAAAATAACTCAATTTTATGTCTATTGATTCTCTTTACATTTGCATATTCCTATATTCCATTTAAACCAACTCATTTATATACACCCCAAGCTTGTGAAGCTTCTTCTATCTTTTCTATTTCCACACCTTAACAGCACCATCTCTACTACTGGATACCAACATCCTTTGGTTTAATTTGAAAGACGCCAGTGAGAGGACAGAATCACGGTGGCAACTGGCGGAATCAGTGGCTGCCGCGGCAAGTAGAGCTTTCTGAGTCAATTTGGCTGACGTGGCTCTGGTGTTCATTTCCTGTTCAAGATTTTGCAAACAGAGAGGGAGAGAGAGTCAGCATTACTAGTTTGATATTGCAAGCTTCTTATGATCTTCTCAGAAGAAAAGAAGGGCAGTTACTTTCAAGGAAAACCATTCCTCATTCACAAGTGTTAATCAACTAAATAAGTAGAAATGTTTCAGTCTAATTCAGATAACATCTGTAGAGAAAAGCTAGAGAAAGATGTAGCTGCATAAATCTTTGTCATTATCTATGCAACAGCACAACATGGACTACAGAGTACCATACAACTTTGATTTACATCCAAGCGGATCATTAGGGTTCTTCAAATTATTAAACTAAACTGAAACTTCAAAACTTGAATGTGAAACAGCAACATGATTTAGCATGCCAAAATATTAGGTATAAGGATTTGTCCTCTGAAAAGTAAAATCTTCGTTGAAGAAATTTTAATATGATAAGTTCTAGGTAGGATGTCAATTTGTACCAGAACCATGCAGAACATCTATCATCCATAAGTTGAAATTACCAGATACATTACCAGACCAAATTTCAAAGAGAGGATATTAAAAATACCTGCACAACTTGTACGCCGAAACTAGACCTTATGTCAAAAAATTCATCATTTCCAATTCCTTTTGTTGAAGGTCCGCAGACACAGTAACTCCGATCAGGACTGCAAGTTATTGACCAAAAGAATGATTAAAGTAACCACAAAATGACCGAGTGCAGATAAGAGATTTTGTATCACTGTAAAGACCTGGTGTGATCCCAGTAGCGTATCTTCAAGTCAGTGCCCCCGGTCAACAAGTTTCCCCCAGGCAAGGGAAGCAACGACCGTGTACCTGGAAACCGAGGTGAATGCTCATTCAATTCGTCAATTCTATATTTAGAATTATTAGTTCGTTTCACATCTTGCTTAGAATTTGACTTGCTAGAAGGCCTTGCCAATGCTCTGGGGACATTGGAAACTTCAGTTTCATTTTCACTGCTTGGTGTTCTGAATACCTGAGAACAGAACAAGAACTCATGAAATTATTGTCATGTATGCCATACACGTACGCACAACATAAAGGTCAGCTATTCTATCAGGGTAGCCTCTTCTACATGAGAAATTTTTTTATTAAACAAACTAGCAGCTGTTGTACATGAAGTTCGTATCATATGTAGATAGAAAAATATGACGGTCCGACAACTTATTATTGAAACATGGACTGCCCTCTTCCTTTTTGTTGATCCCAAGAGAAATATAAAACTATTAATATATATATGATAGAATATGAAACTGTTGTGTAAGTCTCTCAACGAAATATATGTGGCCTTTCAGTACCTGGTGGCAGCTTCCATTCTCCGCATTCCAGAGCGAAACCTCATTATAGCCAGCTGCAACGTAAACTAAAGGTCGTGAAATAAAAGATGTGGAGTTCGATGGTGGAATTAGCAAGCACATCTTCTCCACAGGGCATACCAGAGAATACTGCCACGAATTCACAGGCAAAAGGAACCTTAGATCCCACAAAGTAAGCACACCCCTTGAAGATCCTGATACAAACCAATTCCCACATTGACCCATTACAAGAGAAGAGATGTATCCCTCTTCAGGTGCAGATTTAAACGTCCAAGCTTCTGAATTAACCCTTGTATCCCAAAGATGAATCCCACAACCTTGGGTGCTAAAAAGAACTGTCTGACTAATACAATTATCACTAGTAGAACAGTTTAACATGCTAAGAATTGCACCTTCCCCAACTTCCTTCTTCTTGACATCAGTAATACCAGAATACCTTTCAATGACATTTCCCAGACCTCTAGATACATAATCAACAGAAAACAAGTGCACTGTCCCATCACTTGCACCAACAACTACTTGTGCAGTACCACGAAGCATAGTTGTGCATAAAGCCCGACTGCCTCCTAGAGTATAAGTCAGCCTCGATCTGAAGGCAATGTCCCTTTCAAACTTCCTGGTATCCCAAATCTTAACACTGGAGTCATCAGAAGCACTCACAAAGAAGGCGTCATCATTTGATATGGCTATGTCATTGACTGCAGAACGATGCTCTTGCAGATGTGCCACGAGAACTCCACGAGGCTTCCATCCTGTATCTGGAACTGATGATCCTATGCTGAAGGGCAATCCAGTTGCATCAGATTGTGACGCATCATCTCCGGTTATCGATGAACTGCCCTTCATGTTGTCATAAATAGCAACATCCTGAAATCTTCTGGTAATATGTGCAGACTGATTAGTTTCATTACCTTCTGCATCCTGCACTGATGTTTGCACTGACTTGACATTGGTGTTGATATTGAAAAAAGAACCTGAAACAAGTTTGGGTGGAACAGAACTAGATAAACCTAAAGGCTTATTGACAGGTTCCAACCAAGGCATGCATGACGATGTAACTCCCTTAGTATTCCAGTGTAATGAAGTATCATATCCTACAGAAACAGCTCCAGCTGCACGTTTATCTATGCAAAGAGAGTACAAGGGTATTCCTTCAGATACTCCATCACAGAAGGAATTATTACCAGCAGTGACATGTGGTGAAATGAAGCCAGAAAATTGCAACTTGTCAGAAGAGAGTGAATCTCTAATGTCAACTGATGCATTATGGGAAGAATTAACAACTCTCAGTTTTGCGACATCTTCAAGAACTGGTAGATAAGTGTTTTGCATTGCTCTACCGGCGTATCTTCCACCTTGAGCATTGGATTCTTTACTAACAGCACTTCTCACATCTCCTGCAACTCTCTTGGTGTGTTCAATAGTTTCCCACTGATTTGAGTAGGCTGATGAATTATACCATATCTTTCTCTGTCTTTCCAACATGTCAGAACTCCTTGCATTCTCTAGAACTTTATAGAAAACCAATTTTGAGACTGGAGGCTTAAGGCAAGAAAGGAGAGTTGTCTCACAAGATAGAGAAGGTGGCTCACTATGAAAGAATGGGCGTAGAACTGGGGAAAGGTACACATATGAATCTACTGGGCCTAAGCTCTCACTACTAGAAGCAATAAAGGCGACAGCTGACTTTCTTACCCATTGGATTGGATAACATAACATGGGAAAGGCTTTCTCAATCAAGCCAAGAAGTATCCCTTTCCTCAAAAAACCACTTTTACAAAGCATGGACAAGCAATCCAGCGCATTAACAATGACGGCTTCCATGTCATCACTTAAGGCCTGCTCGATATAAGGTAAAAGATATTCCTCGACACTTCTTTGACCAACAAAGTAACAGACATAAACTATTTGACCATAGAAAACTGCCCGTAGCTGCTCATCTCGATCATTAAGAAATGCAGGGAGGATGGGTAGCAAAAAATCATTACTTTGCCTGTGACCAAAGAAGTAGCACAAATAACCGATATCCTGCAAAAGAGCTCTGCGGATATTTGGAGTTTGCTTTGGCCCCATAACTAATTCTTGCACAATTTCAGATATGGATTTCCTCAATTGTGAAAGCTGATTGTCACTTTTATCATGATGCCTATCTTTTGGTGATTCTGTAGCAACAGATTGTGATTTAAGAGCAAGATCTGATTTATCAAGAGATACTGCATCAGATAAGCTGTGAGAGTGAATCAAGAATCTGTAAGCAGTCAGAGCAATCTTAAAGATGTTGCTAGCATAGCAAATCCTAACACTTTCCTCTGGATCATCAGGAAGAGTAGATAGCATTGGTAGAATATACTCGGGAAATATCATTGCATCACTAGGAGGAAAGTCTCTGACAAGAGGCAAAATGTCACCTAATGTTTCCAAAGCAGCACAACGGACAATTGCAGATGGATCAGAAAGCATTACAATTACATAGGGAACTACATGCTGCAACCGGTCTTCATCATCAATATATAGCGAAGCAGTCTTAAGCAGAACTAGACCAGCCCTTCTCAACTGTGACTGCTTGACATTTCGTATACATGAGCAGAGTAGTGATGCAATCAATACCATGCCTTCGCAATTCATCTTACATTCGGTTCCTAGAAAATAAGGCATGTCAAATGTGTCCCACTGACTATCATATCCAGACATTAAAGAATTCAAGTCGCTTTTTAGGATTTTTCTCAAAGTGGGTGCGGGTGCTTTATTTTCCTTTTGACCCTTGAAACTGTTTAAAGCATGCTGCCTTGAGTAAGTTAATGGCTGTGAAGCATTTTGAGCAGTTTCCTTTGTTGTCTTTGCACTTGAATGATGGTTTCTTTGTTCTACTTCTCTTAGAAGAGAAGTAATATCTCCAACAATCTGAATCTGATCACCAGATTTTCCTTTCTCTAACTCACCTTTGATCTCTTGAGAGGCCCTTGGTGAGTTTATGATTTTCCTACTTCGTTGCTGTTCAGAGGTAGTATTACTGACTCCGGAAATTACGCAAGATTCAGATGTTCCCTGAGCTGAATCTCTTATCATCATTTGCTCATGTATCTTCCTGAAAGCGCTCTGGGTCACTGCAACCTGCAATGGAGATAATTTTGATTTATTAAGACTATTGTACTTAGATTATAAATGGCTTCCCAAGTTACACATAATATAATTGGAAACTTCTATACCCTTGTATCTGAGTCAAGAGGAACCAAGCAGGAAAAGAATTTATGAAGAAACGGTGAGAAATAACTTGGAAATGCGTCTGCTGCATAACTTTGCAAATAACTTTCGCATGACAACCTTGACTCTGGGTCCAGTTGAATCATATGAAGTATCATTTTCCGAATTCCAGCATCTTGTATCTGCAATCATGAAGCATTTAACTTTATTGTATATTTATCCAAATAAGCGGAAACAAACAAACTATGATAGAGGATCTTGATTTAAAGCAAGAAATAACTATGAGTCAGGAAGTGTAGTGAAAACAGATAAGTGTATATAGAATCGCATATTCATGATCTTAAATGGATAAATTTCACTTCTTGTCATCATCAGAAGAGACCATATTTGCTGCAAACAGGAACTTGCTTCTTATGTGCCAGCAAAGTGCAGCACAGTAGACAACAACATCTGGAGCTTATAAGTGGTCATGTTTATGCCAATTCCAGCTTTCAGACCGACAAGGAGTGAGATTCTAGATTTGGTTTCAAGTATCAAGATATATGAGATGATAATCACGTCTGTATTCAGCTTTAATTAATTAAAGATAAGACAAAGTTTCAGTTGAGGATAAATATATACTACTTAATCATCAATCACATGCACACATAAATAGTGAAACATTTAATAATCAAGAAAAGCATTGGTACTTGAAGAGGTGGAGGCAATAGAAAGTGCATTCCCAGAGGTAAAGTTAAGAAAGGGAAAATATAAAGAATTCAAAGTTTTCTCTTAAATCCAGAAATCGGTCATAAATGTTATTGTGGAAATTGCCTAAGAGACAAGTGCAGTTATTCGAGGAGGAGAAAATAATAATGAAAAAGAAATCAGCAGATACAGCCATGAGGATTGAATGTTCAACCCTTTAGTGTTTAGAACCTTTAGGGATTTGAATGGAAGCTTAGTTTGACGTTAGGTAAATTAAATTGACCAAATACAGTGTGGCATATATTTTCAATCATGGGATCAAAAGTCAAAACCAACTAGAAAAATAGAATGAAGGCCAAATTTCAAAAATAAGTATAGTATTGTACATCACCATAAATCAGAATTTTTTTATGGTCAAAGCAGATCTTTACAAGTACTAAGCTCACTCAACTCTCAAGTTAAAGAAAGAAAGGGGAAAAAGCAAAGCAACTCTATATAATTGAAAGTGAGGAAGGATAAACAAAAACACCTTTTCTAGGCTTGGACTGGGATCGTGTTGTCCTCGGCGATAAGAAAGAATCTGAGACAGCTCAAAAAGTGGTTGTCCCTCAAGAAAAAGCTCAGCAATAACACACCTGAAAAGAGAAGATACTGCCAGGTTTTAACAATGATCAGCAACAGATACATCTGATGATTATCAGATCATCGTTCTTCAGAAAACAATCGATGCTGATTTATTATTTGAGTGTTATTTGCTAAGAGAAGATCTTTCCAGAATAACACCTGATACAATTTGGCAGTATAAATTCAAATTATTTTTAGTTTTGGTAGATATAGCCAATTTTTGGACTTTTGGTGTAGTTCAAACTTCCCTAGTATAGCAGATAAAGGCCCTAGTGCACATGGCTCAGCAACTTTGCAGGACAGAGAGAGAGCAAGAGAGGTGCAACCTTGCCCACATCACTAGAAATGTTATTTTCGTAACAATACAAACAAAATTATTTGCTTTTCTTAATTCGTGCCAAATTATGGATCAATAATAATAATAACAGAAATAACAAATTTACCTTTTGAAAGGTAATCCATTATGAAACTTGGGCAAGAAAAACTTCCCTTAAAGGCCATGAAGTAAAAAAGTAGAAGTAAATATCCAACTCAATCAAGAAGCCAAACATCAATATAGCGAGATTAGTTTGACAATTGGTCTCACTTCCCAACATTTAAAACTTAAGCTAGTAAATGGGGAGCATGACCACCTAATTGTAGATAGAAATATTGTCCATTAGTCAATAGAAAATAATGTCTCTTCTTTAACTGATGTTAACTACAAATTTTACGCTACCAAGAACAAAAAATATATAAGCCGAATAACCGATAATGACTAAGGTATAAGCCAGTAACGAGTCATCCTCTTTCTACAAATCAAAGTAGAGGAGGAACCAGTTGGACACATTATATTCAAAACAGAAGGTGGCTGGATTGAGGATTGATATATAAATATGCACCTATTTCAGAAAGATCTTTTAGATAATGGCACACAAATGGACTAGTTCGACAAAGAAAAATAAGAAAAAGAGCTGTAAATTAAAGAACAAACTATTACATGTCAAATCACGATAACATGCATATGCTTCCCATTTCCTTTAAAGTCAGTAGCAAATTTTAACATCTAGGGGTAAGCACAGTGTTATATAGAAAGGAGCATAAATTTAGTTAACTTCCAATAATCAGCTAGAAGAACAATTATGCATACCCAAGAGAGAATATGTCCATAGATGGCTTTAAAGGTGCATCTGGTGCAACTTGGGCTTCACTTCCATGCTCGTAGAATCGCTAGAAGATAATGAAAGTTTAATTTGATTTATCTCTTCAGTAAGGTACTTATCAGAATATTATAATACTACAAACAGTTAATAACCAGCAAGTACACTCCATCAGAAGTGCAAGAACAAGATCAATAGCTTTATCGTAAAACTTCCCTTAAGATTCTTATGAGATTCTAATTAAAAGAAAACAAAACCTCATTTAACAACAGGGTTCACATGAAACTCACATAAATGAAGTAGAACAAATGTAGTTGAGAAATTGCTCTAGAGTAATATGGATATACTGTACATGGCAAATTCTTTTTTTAGAAAGCAATGAAGTTAACAGTTTATTTAAGTCGTCCAGCCATGTAGTGATCATGTAGCTAAAGAATCTCAAGCATACTAAAGTGTTCTCATATGAACTCTTTTTGGTGAGTATAAAATTCAGCTCTACTTTCAAAAAAGAACAAGACAAGCTAGAGACTGATGCAAGACAGGTGGAAATTATTTTTATCAATTCAAGCATGGATTGTCGTGCCGACCAGCATGAACCATGAATGACGCTAGGTCAGCACGTGACATGAGGAGTGCTGACAACACCACCCAAAAGACTTTAAAGCTTCCCAATGAGTGAGAAAAGCCTCACATAGGCCTCTTGCGGTCATAAGGAGAAGCCATAGGGGATGAAGCCTCGTTGAACCTTCCGTAGCCACGTGGAAAAGCCAAAGAAGAAACCATGGTCGTGCTAGGATATTTTTTCTGAATCACATGGAGAAGATGATCACATGGTGATAACTTAAATTATGAAGCGGATCAGAGAGAATCAATTTATAATAAGTCAATATCCATTAGCACCTAAAATAGGATCCACATCCTCTATCACTTAAAGTAGGATATGATAAGCTATCAGTTAGACTAGCTATGAAAAGAAATAGATTGTCCTCTTTTCTTGCCGGTAGACACCACCTTCTCCTTTGCAAACCTTAGCATAAAGGTCTTTATGTGGCATGTGTTGTGAGACCTTTAAAGGATTGAATTCAAGTATCATTTTGTAAAAATTTCCACCCGAAACTTTGACTCCACAGCACAGTTAAATGATTTACTTTGTCTTTGACAACAACAAACCACGAGGTATGTTACCAAACAAAGTGAGCATGCGCAATGAAAGTCATGAAACTGAGGTGTGTTACTAAACAAAATGAGCATGTTCGGGGAAAGTCATGAAACCGGTAATACTCTTGCAACCAATGTAAAGGAGGCTGATTCAGGTACCTCTATACTTACTTTGGCAACAAACAGTTTATGCATGAAAGATTAGGGATGATGAGTTAAATCATTCTCTTATAAATATCATAAACACTAAAGAAACCTCTATCAACAAATGAATTTGATGAAAGTTGTATAGCATTAGAAAAAAAACGAAACAAAACAAAACAAAGATGGCAAGAGGAAGAGGAACTACTTCAGGTGCAACATAACATCTCCGCCTTCCTCCGGTGTCAAAGAAGAATGAGAAGTCCGATGGATCATCATGCGGTATGTATGTTGGTTTAAAAGATGCAAAGTCTGCAAGGTATAGCCAATTCCAAGAGGTGACAAAAACATTCTCACATTTGATGTCACCTGCAAATTATAACAAGATGCCCACTCTCAGCAAACATCTTTTTAATTTAATAATAAGTACTCATTGCCTCCAGAAGATGCTTCACAGTTCTCACCATGACAAACTCCCTTACTGTGGCTTTGCTCCACCGCACAGAGTAACTGCACAACCAAATGAGCTAAGTCCACAACCATATCTGGGAAAACATAAAAAAGAACTTTACACGAACAGCATAGAAAGACATTTAAAAAAACTTCTTTTGTCAGTACAATATCGAGGTAAAATAACATTCCGTAGCACAAACCAAGTAAGTATGGTTTCGATATAGTTGCTTTAATGCAGAAAAAAGGTATAAAGTTAAACTGAAAAGTGAAAGATTCAGAATAAACAAATATGAAATTGCCTATGCTTTGGTGGTTCTCATTATTATTTGCTTTCTGTGGCCAGTTTCAAGTTTCAACTCTATTCAGCTGGTTTCAAACACCTTTGGCTAGCATTAACTAATCTCAATAGTTGTAATCGAAGTAATGATTTTCCCTCAAAGCTCAATATATATGGTAAAACATGTTATAAAAGAGATAATGTTCTTTTGATGAATCCTTGCATTTCTTTTTTTTAATGGTTTAGGCCTTTGCTTTCCCTACAAATAAGAGGAAGTTGAAGTCGAGAAGACACCAATGTGTACATTCCAGAATTCTTATGAAGATTCAAAAAATATTGGAGTTAAACCATAATAAGTTCAAACTCTAACCCTATATGATCTACATTCATAGAAACCATTTTGTCATACATATACCAATTAAAAATGGAAAGGTATGTCATCTTATAAACTAATATCTTCATTAACTTATGTTTCCTATATATATTAATGGATGTAGACAGGAAATCAATGGTACTTCAAATGTAACAGTCGTATAAAAATCACTGTATTTCCTAAAAATCTTTTGAAGTTCCTGGTTTCTAGGTCGCCCGATTGTCCTATATGATTTTTTGGATATCTGACATTTTTGGGGCCAAAGTTGAACCAAAACTAGTGAAACCACCGAAATTGCCAAAATCGAATTTCCATGAGACCACACAAAAGGGTAACTGGAACCAATATTTTTAAGAAGTTTATTTCTAATTAAAAGAAACTCATATTTTCTTTAGTTTATTTAAATTCCCCTTATTTGTGAACAAGCTGTGATTCGGTACCTGAAAAGCTAGCCACTTCTTTTCAATGAGACTGAGGAAGGGCCGCGTGCTCAGCCGATCATGAAGACTGCTGAAGAAATATTGCCTCAACAGATATGCTGCCTTATCCGTCTCGAACCAAAACTACAAATGTAACCAAATGCTTAGAAGAAAATCCCAGGAAGGAAAATGATAAAGAGATATTCCAAAGTAGCATACCGTTGATTCAACAGTTCTGCTTAACATTTTGTATCAACCTTATCATACCCGTGCTCTTTAATTTCCTTTTTCATATTTAGAAATTGAACCCATAGCATTGCAAATTGCATGAACTATCATCGGATGGGTCATGTTGATTACACAATTACCCATCTCTCTAAGTACACTATTATTGCCAATTTCAAAATAACAGTTTCCCACATAAATTATCTAAGAACTACTAAAAGTTATAGCTTTTAGAAATTGAATCCATAGAGTTCCAAATTACGTGAATCCATCACTGGTATTGCTTATTGCAATAATTTCCCGATCACTCTGGTTCTCATATCCAAGAAAGCCATCCATTAAATTCTATCATACCCATCACCTGGATTTCTTTATATTATCAACTTACACTAAATCCCAGAGTTCCACTTACAGCATCCAATAAAACCATAAAATTCCTATTAGACATGGAATCCGCAAAACCAAAATTGCATTAACCTTCTTTCCATAGTTCCTACGAGAGCCCTATTTGGGTTATCCTTTCTTTTCCAATTTGCAATAACCCGCCTAACATATGAACTATAAAAGGAAGCACAAAAAATCCTTTTGTTACTATACTATTGATCCCGAAAAGGAGCATAGAGAGAGAGAGAAGGAGCAGGAGGAGGAGGAGGAATTCAAGCTAACCTGGAAGGGCCAAACATGGGGATGTTGAACACTTTGGAATGTGTCCCTGATCAGAACCAACCTCCTCTCATAATCCTACGCGTCGACAATCCATAAGATGAGATTAAAAAAAATCTGAACTTTTGATACGAATCGAGAAAATAAATTAGAAATGAGTTGCGTACCTTGAGGTCGAGGTTATCCCCGCGCTTGAAGTAGACCTTGACAAGCACGAGGCCTTCGTCGTGCTTGCAGATGATAGATTTAAAGAAGCGGCCCCGATCGAGCACCTCGATGAGCACAAGGTTGTACGACGAGGGCAGGTCATGGAGATAGTACTCCGACGCCGAGACCTGCGTCGTCCTCGCGATCTTGTTCCCCATGCCAACGCCGGCTTCTCCTTCTTTGGATTCCTTCGATCGGAGACGGGGATGTTGGATCAAAGGGCATGTGGTCCGCTTCCCTCTCCGAGCTTCTCCTGGCACGCAACTACGCAAGCGAAACCCGAAGATGCCCACCCAGTTTGGGTATTGTCCACTCATCCAATAGTTCATTATACCATCTCCGATCATAGCCCGGCCCAGTAAACCTGACCCATTGGACCGGGTCGAGTCTAAATATTTCAGCCCGTTAGGTCGGGATGGGTTGAAATTATCGAGCCCGATTAACAATCGCGTCGGGCCTAGGCTTGTTCTCAAATCCATTGACCCGATCCAATGTAATCAAACCCAAGTAATAACTGCTCTACGAATTACCTCAGTAGCCGAAGGATTGAAGCTATTTATAATAAAGCTTATGCTCTAAATTTAATTCTTCCTCGTAAAAAGAAAAGAATCTACTGGTGAAGCTAAGGATTTATCTCAGCCCAGCTAGAGGTAGCAACTTGAGAAGTGTGACCCAACTTTGTTGGCTTGGATAACAACAAAGAAGACCACTCCAATCATTTCAGGAGGTGGAATAGAATTGCATGAGCCCATCACATCCTGGCCCTCTGCTCCCTTGAATCTTTTCTATTTCATGGCGCAAACTTCCACACGCATACCAATCTTTGTTGACCCATCTGTTCTTTATCCGTTTGACCATAGTCCAAATCCATCCGCAAAAGGGGACGAAAAAAAGGCAACATTGCTGCTCAAAAGAATGGACTTGTGGTCCTAACAAGAAAGCAAAGGGCTAAGAAGGAAAAGAAAAAGAAAAGAGAGAGAGAGAGAGAGAGAGAGAGAGAGAGAGATTAATTTTGACCCATCCTATTTTTAAGGAGCATTTGCTATAAAATAAAAACACGTAAAATTCATCCCCTCCCAATTTGATTTGTTATCTAACAACTTAATTTTTTTTGATAGAGTTTAAATCTCGTTTAGCTTATGTAATTCATATATTCTATTATTTATAATTTTAAAAACTAGTATATATATGAGCCGGTGTGTTAAAGATATGATATGAATTATTGATTTGTTACCTAACAACAAGATTATCTCTAACAAGTCAAAAATATAAAAATGTAAGTGGTGATATGAAAAGGAAAAGAAAAACTAATACCATCTAACCATCTTTGGAGCTGGAGAAGTGATTAAGAGGAGCAAAGAGCATCTTTACCAAAGCTCCTTCCAATCATATATTCTCTTTGAAGGGGCACAGAGTTCAAAGACGAGCTTCCCCAATGTTCTCCATGTTGGAGGGGGATGATTCCTTTCCAGTTCGATCTTCGGCCTTGATGTCTTCTTAGTTGGGAGTAGAGGCAGACAAAAGAAGCCCACTCTTTAGAATCTACTGAAGTGTGAAAACAGTGTGCATGTAGCCATCTTTGGATGCAACGTGCAGCTGTCATGCAGCCATTGTGTAGGACAAATTGCTTCGGCCAACAGAAGAAGCAACAGCATCATATCCAGCTCGGGAGAATAAAGAGAAATGAGCAATAGCAAAATTCAGGTAGCTGGAGATTTTTTATATAGCTTGAGATTTGAGAAGTAACTAAGAATATACAACAATGATTGCTCTTGAAAGCATAACCTCTTTAAGCAAAGCTCACTACATTTCATGATACCATTTGGTGAGAGAGAGAGAGAGAGAGAGAGGAAGAACAAGAGGTGCATGCATTGCATTCCAACAACTAGCTCCTCCAAGCATAAAGGTGGCTGTCTATTTCAAGAGATCGATGATCTATTCACCTTATCGGCATAGAGCATTAAAAAGGTTTATTAAACTAGTTGTATATCTTAAATAATAGAGATAGAGCTCTAAATTGTATAGTTATATTGTATCCCTCACTTTTTAGTGATAAAAAAAAATAATTCAAAATATCAACTACTAAGTAATATAAGATATAAAAAGTTCTTATCCTGATTTGCCTGTATTATGCAAAAAGGTCGTGCTTATTTTAATTTGAAAAGTTCATTAACACTATTTTTGTCATTTATCATTAAATGATGTTATATTTTATTTATTAGTTGTCATCTATATATATATATATATATATACAAAAAGCGGTATTCTTAAAAAAAGGTAAGTTAATGTCGATGTTATAGCAAACACCTGCTTAATTTTCCAAAAGAAAATAAATGAACTAACAAAGAGTTCAACTCCTTTAAGAAGTGACTTGTGTCTTAATTGCAATGCCTTTTATGTTCGCACTTTTTGTCACAAAAGATATCAAAGATGGAGTATGATAGCCTCAAACAAGGGAATTTATGTGGTACTGGTACGTTCTGATGGAAGAAGAAAATGTAATTATTATAATAATTATGCATTGAGTTTTAGGGGTATTCGTACTAAAAAGGAGGTTGGAATCTCACATATAATAGTGCGCATTTAGTTATTAACAAAAAAGTATATATATATATATATATATATATGATATAGAAAATAGACGTCTTCAGCCTTAAGAGCTAATTTTGAAGGTACGCAAATTGGAACTTTTGGGAGGTTGTTTTGGTAAAATTGAAGTTGTACAGTTGGCAAAATCTCCGTTCCCACCTAGTATTCTAACAACTGATGACGACCGTCCGGTCCGCTGTGCAAAGCCTTTCAGCTCCCCACAAAGAATGTCTGACCACAACTCCCCCAAGTCTGACAAGTCTCCGCCAGCTTTTGACCGAATTCCAGCCGTTCATCCGTTCTTGCGATCCGTGCTCCATCTCCTCTTTCGCCTCACTTTTGTTAATATTCATACATCGGAATTATATTAAATCTAATCCTGGGTCGTTTCGCCTTTGGGATCGTTACGATGCTCCGCGGGATAGCGTAGGTTTCGAGGTCCTCCTTCCTTTGGTGGGATCAGATCGTTATTGGCTGGCTACGTGTGCTGCGTGCATGGAGTATGGAATTTGAATGTAGTTTAAACTCAGGCTAGTGGGTATATTTTGCACCAAATGTTGATTAAGAGCATCAGACTCGTAGCAGTTAATTTTCTCCATTGCTAAAAAAAATTTGAGAGAATTTTTTTCTTTTTTCTGGGGGAGCCAATAATATGCTGCCAACTGTGCTAGTCGATGAGGGGATCTACTTAAGCTCCTGGGTTTTAGCTTGTCAGTTGTCCAGCTCATCACGACAGCAAGCAACAGAAACTCACACCTTCCTCCTCCTCCGGGTCCAATCCATCGAAATCTCCACCCTCCAATTCCCCCAAATCTTAAAATTAAATAAAATACGTCAGTAAATAAATTTAACAATTAACAGTTAACACCCATTCGCCTCCGCCACCTGGTTCTATATTTCCTCTCCTCCCCTTCCTCCTCTCTCTCCTTTCCTCTTCACAAAAAAATTAGGGAGGGAGGGAGAGAATTGGGTACGGGCAAATGGGGAACATGACGTCGTCGGTGGCGGCGAGGTTCGCCTTCTTTCCGCCGGAGCCGCGGACGTACGAGGTGTTCAGAGAAGGAGCGGGTGAGGGGAAGCTATGCCTCACCGGAGTGGGACCGGGGCAGGACGTGGAGGTGCACCTCGTGGAGACACGTGCCGGTAACCGGGTTGTGGCGACGTTCTGGCGCCACCCGCTCGCCCGGTTCACGCTGCTCTACTCCCACGGCAACGCCGCCGACCTCGGCCAGATGCTCGACCTCTTCCTCGAGCTCCGCGCCCACCTCCGCGTCAACATCATGTGGTAGGATAAGAACGATCCCTTTTTCCCTTGTAGTTTCCTCTTCTCGGGTGGGGGTTTTGGGCGTTTTCTAAGTGGAAGTTGGGATTTTTTTTTTCCCGTTGAGTTTGGTATTCTGTTTGGTAATTTTTGTTTGGGAATTACTTATTTGCTGGCAATTCATGGAGGCTTGAGGCCTTGAGCGTTTTGGGGTTTTGTTTGTTGATTGGTGATCTGACCTTTTCTTACAGAAGATGCGTTTTTGTGGATTGTTTTGTAATTGGAGAATTCTCTGGGGAATTGTGTTATATTATCTTCTGTGGATTAGTAACTATTTGAGCATTTTAAGGGAGTGAATTGTTATCTAGAAGCATTTTAGTAGGAAAAAAAATAATCTCAGTTTTAGTCTTGGATTCTCTGCTAAAGGGCACTTTACTTGTTTGGAATTTAAGGAAGCTAGTTGCAGATAATGTGACAAATAATTAGAATTTTTTTTTTGTTGGATTGATTTTTGTCAAAGGAAAATAATAATAATAATTATTATTATTATTTTGTGTGAGGGGTAGCTCGAAAAGCAGATGAAGGTGATGTTTGTAGGATCTCTCCGTTATTTGTAGCTCGAAAAGCAGATTCAAATGAATCTTTTGAAGTTAGTTTAGATTTCATATTGAAAATTAATAGATATTTTTTCTCTTTTGCATTTTTTTGATAACTCAATAGATGTTACTGTCATTAGCTTTACTTGCCTTTAAAATGACATAGAGCAACGAAAGATTCGCAAGAATTGCTTTTTGTTCTTTCCCTTCTTCTGGAGCAAATTATTTTTTGTTCCAATTTCCATAGTTGAACATATGTGGTGGTTTTTCACTTTATCTCTCTTTTTTTCCCCTCTAAACTGATCTTTCTCTCAACATCTATTCCAGTGCTACTTATAGCCTGATTGACTGTATTTTTGGAAACCCTAACATATAATACTTGCTCCTTCATCAGTAATTTAGAAATTTTTGTTCTAGTCTCTTTATAAGATAGTAAGAATTAGAAATTTTAGGACTTATTCTCTGCGTATTTACTCTGTTTTTCTTTTTCTGGTTAACATTGCAGTTATGATTACTCGGGTTATGGAGCTTCCAGCGGGAAGGTAATCATTGAAAACTATTTTTAGAATTAAGTATAGACCTTGCTAAGCTGCAACATTTAACAAAAAAATCCTCGAAAGTATCTAGTAACACAAGTTGCATGAAGTAGTGTAAGAAGAGCAATTGTATAGACACAGGATTCCTGGAGTAGTATCTACGCCACAGGCATTACTAGCTACTAATGGAGGATGGAAGTGTTTTCTACTTTTCTCATTGAAAAGAATCATATTTCATGGGAAGAGTGCTTGTCATCTGCTGCCATTTCAGCGTGTAATAATTATCTTGTGAAGCCTTCCCATGGTATAGACTTCTCCAATGAGAGAAATGATCTGCTTGCCTAGTGATGCTTGAATTAGTTTGTTCTGCCAAAGTGGCTGCTAATAATGGTACGAAGAAATTTTGAAAATGGTAATTATGCTCGACCCTAAGTATGTTAATTTTCCCTAATAAAGTTCACTATTTCCTGAATATCTACATATATGCACTCTGTTTTTATATGGTCGTACCTGAAAGATTACAATTCTGAGGGTTCCAACTGTTACATCCTTGCGATGCTTTTCTTCACACAATATATATTTGAGCTTAAGCATAGCAAATGACATAGCTAGAGACGCAGTTCAATTCTATTGTATTTCTCACACATAAATACAGATGAGGATGCTGGCTATGGTCATAATAGTCAATGCTAATCAATTATATTAATTATGTTCTTTATTCTCAACACACGATCTAATTTTGTGCTCTCTATATTTCTCCTGCCTCAAAAGCCATCTGAATTCAACACATACTATGACATAGAAGCTGTCTATGATTGTCTGAAGAAAGAGTACGGGATAAGACAAGAGGATCTGATTTTGTATGGACAGTCCGTTGGTAGTGGACCAACATTGCACTTAGCTGCACGCTTGCAAAAGTTGAGAGGTGTTGTCCTTCATAGTGCTATCCTCTCTGGCATAAGGGTCTTGTATCCTGTGAAGGTGACATTCTGGTTCGACATATTTAAAGTAAGTCAGAATCCATTTCATTTTCCTATGCTTTTCTTGTGGATTTGCTATCAATTTTTAAAAAAACAGTATCTCCTTGTATCTTATTGAGAAGTCTAAACTGTTTATGTGCAGAATGTTGATAAAATACGGCAAGTCAACTGCCCTGTTTTGGTTATTCATGTAAGTATACGTTAATTTTGTGCACCTGCACCCCATAGTTAATTATATCAGAAGAGAAGGAATTGCAAATTACAAGTTTTATGTTCTACACTTCTATGTGTTATCATGGTTAACATAATTGTGTTATCATGGTAGGAACTTGAGATATCCTCCAAGAGTAAATGTGTGTGAAATTAGACCACCTAGTCACAAAGGCAGTTTTGGTTATAATTATTTTTCCTATTGTCACCTGACCAGCTTGATATTGACTCAGCCTATTATCAGACTTATTTCCCATTCAACAAATGCCTTATCATTGATCATAATCAGACTAGTTAAAAAGATTGCAATTCACAGATAGCATAGTATGGCCTTTTCTTTTAAAAGTATCTGCTTCTAAATTGCCTCTTTTGTTTATTTTTTTATTTAGGTACTCTTAACCCTCTTTTGGTTTATATGGTGCAAAACTAGGATAGTAATGCTCAGTGACAAAAGAGAGCGGCAATTTGGAGGACATACAGCTTAAACTTTTGTCAATATAATTAACAATCTTAGTTAAACAACCCTTTTTTGTCATCTTTGTTTTCTGCAAGAAAGTTAAGTTCTCTGAGATTTAGATGTATGATTACAGAATAGTAGAATAATGAGTTAAGGGAACACCTGAGTGTCAATACTACAACTCAGACTTCTTTGTTCTGTTTCTTCATGGGAATATTATGCTGTACCAGAAAATAAATGGCATCTAACCTGGTAGGCTGGGATAATGAACCAGTATCCAAGCTATTCTCTGGTATTCACTCATTACAAATTATTTGGACATCTTAATAAATGGTTGGCCCATTGTGATAAAATGTAGTGCAAGTAAATCTGAACATGTAGCTGGATCTTTATAGATTTCTATTATGTGTAAATAGTTGAATCATGTTTATACATGGTCTAACGGACCAACTGATTACTTTCAGGGTACAGCTGATGACATTGTTGACTGGTCTCATGGTAAGCGCCTGTGGGAGCTGTCGAAGGACAAGTATGATCCACTATGGATCAAGGGTGGTGGTCACTGCAACTTAGAAACTTATCCCGAATACATCAAGCACTTACGAAAATTTATTAATGCGATGGAGAAACTCTCTACTGCAAAACAGACAAAACAGAGCAATGTGCCAAGTTCGAAGATTGCAGAAGTAAAACACAACAAGTGTTTGAGATTTGGCAAGAGAACCCATCTTGATAGTTGATAGCCATGTGGTTTATCAGAAGACTAAAACCTTACAGAAGCCTATGGATTCACACAAGGCTTCTTCCTCCATACGAAAAGACTTACACAAGCACCTTGCTTGCACTATGATGAGCTCAAGTCAAGCCCACAGAGATCTTACAGATGCTTCTAAACAGAATGTCTAAGGTCCATCTTTAAGAGCTGAATGGAGAAACAAATTCTTGTAGTCTTTGTAAGTGCTCATTGTTTCTGGGATCAAATTATGATTTTGAGCTCGCGAGTTGAATTGCTTTCATGATTTGCCAGATCCATGGCTTGTATAAACATTACCAATTCCAGAGGAAATATGTCTGTTTTCTGTTACTTTTAACATCGAATAGTGCACTACTGCATTACACTTTGTGAAGTAGATTTTTTTTTTGTCTTTTTTCAGAGTGGTGTCACCGAAGCATTACCATGTATTACTCAATAGTCTGAAGCCATTGGATCGTATAAATGGAAAATATTTTATTTTTGGTGTAAGAGAAGACAGCTTGTGAAATCTCTAAAGCTTCTAGATGATATAAATTTGAAGAGAGGACCAGCCACCTATAAATGGCTATTTGCACTAAAAAATTGTAAAGTTTTCATAATAGTAAGATTAAACTCTAATCTGTATCTCCTATATAAATTGTGCGCACCAGTTAGAAAATAGTGTGCATCTTTATAGAAAATGGCCGCAATTATTTTCAAAATTTTGATTCTTATTATTATCAAAACTTAAAAGATTCTTTTAATACAAATATCCCCTATAAATTACCACTTGCTTTTCACTGTTGCAGTTGTCTCAGCCTAAAGCTGGCAGAGTTCTTTTAGAGCTGTTAGACAGAGCTACATATGTACATGTACAACCTTCCTCAGAAAGTGGAGAACACGAGTTGCTGAAGAGCACAAACTCTAGAGCAGGATATATAGTGTAGCCCAGTTTGAAAAGCAAACTAGCTAGTAGGATTCATGTATGTTAGAGGAGACTCTTCTTCGAGACAGGTTTTTTAACAGTTAACAGAAGTGATTGGCCAATAGTTGGATATATCCTCACATAAGGTGAACTTATTTCTTCTTTGGGATACTTGTTTAGTTGGTGACAGTTTCGGTTTGAGTAGCGGGTTGATGTTAACTTGATGATAGTAAGATTGTTTTTTTTATTATAGAATGAATGGTTGTTTTGGTTTATTCTGGTTGTGTTATTTGAAAGGCCTATAGGGTCAATTTCTGTTAACTGCAGCTTGTTTGTCGGAAAAAAAAAAACAGTTTGCTATCAGCATACTTCGTATCAACATGATCATAAATTCAAATTGATATCAAAATCAACTCGTGTAGTCTTTGAAAAGTATATGTAATCAAAGATACCGTCATATGGGACAGAGCTATAGAGTTCTTTTGCAAAATTCGAGTTGGTTACATTTCACACTTATTGATTTAATTTACCAATTCAATGTCCATGGTACAAAGGATTAATCGATTATGTCAAGTGCAACTTACAGGTATGGGTAATCAATGGCATGATCTGTGAAATCTTAAAGCCCTAGAGTTCCAATATTAGGGCTGAGTTAAAAATCGGATATCAGTAGTCGATAAATCACCGTGCCAATCAGCAAGGGAAGCTCCCTGTCAACTTGATATGGTCAAGCGTACTTCTGAGACCATACAGAAGAACTGCTTGGTTGCCAGCTCTAAAGCCATCTCCATAGGCAGGTGAAGTATCTGATTCAATCTGGTTCTTGAAAAAGTCACCTAGATTCCTCTCGAACTGAGATCGCGTACCCTTTTTAGATGATGTGGATGAAGAGGATGAGGAAGAGGATGCGATGTTACTGCCGGACCCTGCCATTATCTCAGACTCTAACCACATGTGAGCCAGAACCTGGCAAATGCCTTCTTCAACTTCTTGACTGAGAGTGCGATATCCTGCAAGAGCCAAATGCATAGTAGCACTATATTTATGAGGACGGTACAACTGCAATGCAAGTGTGTGCTACTTGGTTGGTTGAGCAAACAATAAGGAACATTTCTTTCGTAACATATTTTGATCTTCGGTACTATATAGACTACGATCTACAGAATTATATCATATTAAAATTGTGATTCTTTAACATACGAAACATAACGTAAAATTGTAATAAGATTTCTATCATATTTTCAAACATTATCTTATCATTGCTTCATATATCCATACGCTTGTCTACTCTTCATAACCAACAAAAGAATCTGGTAAGGGTAAACCAGTTACTACAATTGACCCAAGAGACTTCAACTTCAAAGGTTCCTGATATTGATAACTCCTGGATGAGTTGAAGTCATTAACACAATTGACTTAAGAAGACTTATTATGGTTTATAGATATTACCACACAGTAGATAGCAACTCAAGACTCAAAGCATGGCTAAGTCAAGTAAGACAAAAAATTATGGAACTTCACATTAGTGCATGCAATCAGTAATGAAGCAACAACTGACAACAATAAAGAAAGCAAATAACAATGTATCACATTCTATTTTTGTTGCAAGTACCTTTAAGTCGCAGCCATGCGTGCATCAACTCATGAGCTAGAATTGAACCTGTCAATAATCTGCAAACAGAATACCAGACATGCTGAACAAATAGAACGCATTCTATAAATTAAATTCATCCATAGTAACTACTCAATTAGACATGACAAAGACAAGCTCTCATCTGGCATCATTAGCACTCAATAGGTTTGCGGGATATGTTCAAAGCTCAAATTATTGTAAGAAAAATAATGCAGCAATTACCAAAAAACGAGGATAGGTGTTAATAAGATCTCACCACTTAATAAAAAAGATCTTCTAAATCACATAAGTACCTCCAATTATATTGCAAGGAGACGCACAAATTCAATTTTACCTGGGGAGACCATACAAAATGAGAATTGCAGTCACTTCACATCGCCGGGTAAGTCTATATGGCTCGGTTATCATTTCCATGATTCTGTTTCCAGCTCCAATCCTTGGCCTCCTTGATATCTAATAATAGTTCTTTTTATGAAAACAAGAACCCCAGAACTGACATGCGAAAATTTTACAAGACAATCTAGTTAGCAGCTAAGTGTTATAGCTGAAGACATCTCACCGTGCTGACAGTCTGCTCTTCAGATAGACAGAGGCCTCTTGTTTCAGGGAGGTGATGATGTCCCTGCTCATTAATGAAAAGTAATAAGTCAAAACAAACAAAGGTTGTGTACAATAAATGCATGTCTAGCGCATCCATTTATCTGACTTACACTCTTTTCTCCTTCCAGGGCCTCATTTAAAGCTTGTCTCTCAACTAGAAGCAGAGGAACTTGCTGTTCCACTTTCATGTTTAAACCTTCATAGAACTCTTTAATGTCTAGGTAAAGAGGTTGGCATTCACTAGTATCCATTACAGAAGAATCCAAACACTCCAGGCAGAGTTTACGTCCATCATCCAAAGTAACGTACTTTATGTCCCTCGGCTGAGTCACAGGAAACAAGAAAGAAAGAGAATAAATAATGTGCGCCTAAAACAAGACAACAATTTGATATCATCAACAATGTCAAAGAGTGAGCGAAACCAACTTCGAAAGCAACCTGTGTGCCAAGAAGATTAGAAATAGACACACTAGTATGATAAAGTTACCAGCTGAATATGTTTGACTACAATTTAACACTAGTATTAACTCTTTCACAAATATATTAAATCAACCTCCATTCGTTCACAACTGCAGCACCTTGGAGTACCATCAATCTCATGTGAAGGGCAATATTTTTGTCGCCAGAAAGGATGCGCCCTATATTCAATAAGGCCAGTCACATTTGTTGGAATCTGGAGATGATAAAATGACATTGAACTTAGTGGACTTCTACAGAGAATTGTCAGATGCAGTTAAAATCTTACTAGATAAATCAAGCCCATAAATCATTACATTAGACAAACAACAAGATCCAACTCAGTCTCTTTTCACATCAGGTCATTGCTTCGCAAATGCCTTTACTTGATTCAGGAGTCATGAATATTGAATAATAACTAGCAAGCTAAACTTACACCCAAAAGAAGAACCTAGTCTCATTTGGGGGTCGCATCAAAAGCCCTTCTATGCCAGCAAAGAGGAACTTGCGCAAACAACTAAGGGGTGTTACAAGTGTTTTTGGGGAAAGCGGCATTGTTGATCAAAGTATTGAATGGTTATCTGGGACCTGACTGATCACAGAAAGAGACAAATACACACACAGCAATGTCTGCAGCTATTCAAAGAGCAATAGACTTGTCAAAAACTCAAAATTAGGAGGAGGAGAAAAGGTGTGGTTATTGGAAGCCCCCAAAAATAAAGAGAATGTGGAATCGTATAACCATAAAGTTTCTCATATGGAAGGATCAGAATCCAGAAATAAGTCAACAACATTATATAAGCTAGCCCATAAGTGGCATTTATCATGAGATCTCCATTTACTTACTTTCAGATTATAAGTAACAACAGAATCAAAAGTGATCAGAAGTTGTGGGTAAGAATTTCCTTTACTTTCACTTAGCATAATATTTCTTAAATTAATGTCTCAGCTTAACACTTATAGGCAATAAACAATCACTTAAACTGTGTCAGAAGCAAATATAGTTTCAAGTGAACACAATATACTTACAAATTGCTTGCAGACATCACATTTTGGGTGGTATTGCTCCTTATAGCAAGATTTGTGATATGGGTAATTTCCAGACATAGAGAACTGTACAATAAGCAGGTGAATTTCAGATATATCCATAAGAGATGTCAAACATGATGATGATCAAATTACCTCATAATCGGATATTGGCTGATTACAAGCATGGCAACGAAAACATTCTGGGTGCCAAACAGCTTCCATACAGCTGAGAAAGCGCCCATGACCAATCTCAGTATTGCATCCAGCACAAATCCTACAACAATGGTAGACACACTAACTTATGTAAGAAAAAGAAACAACACGATGTTCTTTTTCCACATGTAGAAATGCATTCAAAATGCAAAAAGAAATCTGCATGAATGCAGAATGAAAGTAAATTGAGAATAGTCTATTTAGCATTTTATCCATATAAATGTTGTTCAGTTTATATTGTCCTCTAATCTCTACCAATCTAAAGATCACTTTCTATGATTCTAACATGTACTTGATCAATTTCAACTGTCTTATGATTTAGAGGGTATCATTTAATGTAATTGTATGCTTGCTCCTCCCATCCATGTAGTTATGGCCTCATAGTTGGAAAAATGGAAACAGCCTCTTCTGTTCCAACCTCTTCAGAATGAGATTAGGATCTTTTACATCTTGCCCTACTCAGGCCCCATGTTGCATCCAAGAAATGGCTTACTACTACCAGACTGATGTTCTACACTGCTAAATAGATGATAGTAACAGCTGAAAGCAATATAACAGCTAGGTCAATAATATGATGATACAGAAGTGGCAAGTTCATCCAAAAATATTGCTGGAAAATGATGACAATAGATTCTGAATGCATGTTAAAAGATGAAAAACAAACAAAGAATTACCTGAATCCAGAAGAAAAAAGAAAAGGTGATGGTTGATATCTACCACCATTATCATGAGGTGACGGTTGATATCTATCGCTATTTTCATGAGGTAATGGTTCATAGGTATTGCCACTTTCACGAGGTGGAGATTCGACATTCAGACTCTCTTGTAAAGCTCTTGCAAGTTGTTCATCCTCTTCCAAGTGTGATTCATTTTCTAAATAGGAGAAACAAATTCAACAAGCAATTTTTGATAGGCATAAGAAGATATGATTCTCATAAATGAATCAAGACAATAATATGAAATTGCAGCGTTGATCACCTATATTATTTCTTCAGGAAAAAGGAATCTTGCTCGTGAGAGTTTTAAAAAAAAAAAGAAACCTGAAAGAAGGGCAGAGCGAAAGATGTTTTACTAACCAATCGCCTTTGCCTTTTTCTGTTCTTCCTCCAATAGGGAAAGTGCAATAGCATGGTCAATATCTTCATCTTCATAATTTGAAAATGTATTCTGCATTCAGTATATAAAATGATATTAGTTTAGTAAGAATTGGAAGAGCATAGGAAGTGTTGACATAAAAGTTCACACAAGATGCATCATCTCAATAGCAGGATTCATAGATACCTTGATAAATACCAAAATTTATACAGGACAGAAACACAACTGTCTCATGTCATAAATATGAGCCTTTAGTACATAATATCTACAAAAAAAAAGTTTAAGGACTAACATTCTTTTTGACACCATATATCAACCCAAAATAAAAATGATAAACCCAGAAGGTAAATGGAATAATAAATTATGAGTAGACACATCATGAATGCTGTCAACGGCTCAAAGTGAGTACCATGGCGAATTAACGTCCTTGATGCAACTGGTTATATATTAACTAAGATCAACTACTATGTATTGAAAATTGTAGTATCCTTTTTAGTGGTGTAACCTGCCAGAAGTTAAAAATGACTCAGCAGAAGGAATGTATTTTCATAGTAAAAAGGCATTAGTTAATACCTACAACCATGTGTAAGGTCAGAATGATTTACGGCTATGACAGGTTTACATGAATTGGTGGGATATGCCTAATTACCAATCACAGTCTGATTGGGTTGTGTTATTTATCCTTGTCATATTAGAAATAAATAAAGTTAAATATGCATTATTTACTAGAATATGAGAAAAAAAATTATCCAAAAGGGAAAGGTCAGATGATGCACAATAGAATCTGTGATAGATTTCTCTGATCATAATTACTTGTCAATTAAGCATTCATTAGATATGCGATAGTATATTGAAAAAGCAATGAAAAATTACAAACTTACATTAATTGCATTTACTAAAAGGAAGAAGTTTGTTTCCGCTATAATCATACTCAAGTTAAATTGATAAATTTCAGTTAATTAACTTGACCCATAATTTTGACTTATTTTCTTTAATAGTTCATCCTAGGAGACAAAAGAGTATATAATGAATAAAATAAGAGTTATTTAGTGCAAAGAAAAATAAGTTTCAAAATTTCACCGATGGACTGCCTCCGAAAGACTTACCAAAGAGCTGGAGGGCTCATCCCTAAACTCATCATTCCCTGACGTCCCATTGTATCGCCCTTCTGAAATTTTATGGCTGGACACCTTAAAAATTTTGCTCAGCCAACCCATGATATGACTTGTTATATTTATACACCCAAGGAAAACTCTATCTGCAATACAAAATTAAATTAATCATATGAAACAGGAGTACATGCAAAAGTCATGAACTCTAGTTTCCAATGACTATTGCCAACATTACAAGTCCAAAAGTTCAAATTCATATTTTAGAACACAACTTTGACAATGTTTCTTCTTTGTACTTCGTCATGTATTGAGATGAACATTACATCATCAAATATTTGGTATCTTGAAACATAAGGCAACATAAATGCAGATGCACTTCGTAAATAACTCATAGTCCACCTAAGTACACACACACACAATATGAAACTCAAGTACATATTACTTAGCATCTCTAAAAGAAATAAGAAAGACTTTGCATCTAAAAATGCAATGATTTAACAGTAATTAAAGAGTGTAATTGAGAAAAACAACAATAAGGATCACATAATTCCTTATGTTGTTAACCTGTTGAGAAAAGACCATAGGACAGCATGCATATGCGGCTGCATAGGTGTCCAGCAGCACAGGCCTACCAGAGCAGTGCTTTAATGTAGCATGTAAAGATGTTGTATGCTATATACAACCACCAACCTTATTAACACCTACGCGGAATTGGATGAAAATGATATGGTAACAGACCCAATATTGCTCTTACCAGACTCACCCAGAAATTTATCAAAAGATGCAATATTTGATGGAACTTGGAGAGAACAAAATTAGAGATTAACCACAAAAGGTGGTTCCGAATTCTATAAGCTATCCAAAGAAAAGTTTATCCATGATTCGAACGAATACATTAACAGCGTGGTACTTAATAATATAATCGGAACACCAAGATATGATAATAACTGACATATATTCTTCCCAACAGTCTCACCTCAAAAAATATCAAAAGATGCAAAATTTCGTGGAATTGGGAGAGACCCGTATCAAAATTTTGGCCCAGAAGCCAAATCCGCCGAACAATCGCCCCAAAGAATCGACAAACAAGGTTGAATCCTGTGTGGAATGCCTGATTACTCTTTCTTCTCTCTTCTTCCGATCTGAAAAAATAATAAATAAACCAACAAATATTCCATCGCCATCGAGTAAATCACCAATGAAATTCCAGGAAAGAACAGATTTTTCTCCATAGGCAGTCCAATTACCACATTAATCAATCGGATCTCGGAAGCAGGAAGACGTTCAATAGCTTTCTCCCCCTTTCAAGTTCCCCTGTTTCATCACCAAAACCACAGGGGATCCGATACGGGAGGAGGTCATCGGACCCATGTGGGAGTTGAATACTTCTCACGCTTCTCGGAGCTGCATCCCAAGTGGGTCCTGCGCCCTTCACACGGGAGGACTCCTCAATACCAAAGTAGAAAGGCTAGAAGTGTCGGTCTTAACTGTTAAAAAGATAGAAAAGGGCAAAAACAAGGAAAGGCATGGATCTAACAAAAAATAATAATAAGAAAACGAAAGAGAAGGGAAAGGTATAAAAGTATAAAGGTTTTTTTTTTTCCTTTGATTTGATTGTTATTTTAGAAAGATTGCATGCAACTCAAAGAATAGTAACGTATCATGCTTTAATCTAAGGATGAAAAAAAAAAAAAAAAAGAGTAAAGGAGAGAGGAGGAAGTGGAGAGGTGGATGAAGCGACGAAGGATCAAAACAAGTGCAGTGGTTGGGCTAAAGATTCCCGACTTTGTCCAAAACCCACACACCAACCAGAGAGATGATGTGTCGGATTGCGTCCTTTATAGCCTATTTGGATTATAATTTTCGCATAGGAAAGTTCATTCAAAGAAAAAGAGAAAAAAAAGAGAAGAGAACATGGAAGTAAACCTTACAAGATTAAGAAAAAACCTTACAAGTTCTATAATTTACCGGATTGAAACGTTTTCAAATCTAATTTGGTCTAACATCAACGTCAACAAGACTGTTGCTTTGTTTTACATCGACGTGATGATGAAATACACCCAAAGGGATAGAGAAGTCCAAAAACACGGCATAAAACCTTTTTTTTTTTAATAGCGTTTAATATTTATCAATCTCGAATACCGCTATGATGCATTCACGTGGCACTAAAATTTACCACATAGAGATAAAAATAATCAAAGTATATATAGAGAAATAAAGTAAGAAGTCATAGGCAATTTCTTTCTAAAATAAAAGTGATATGCAATATTTATTAAAGGATTTTTACACAACTGCGACTATTTTTTTTTTAAATATCACAATTATTATTTTTTATTTTTGACAAAAGTCGGCAATTGCCCAATTTCATTGAAACCAAATAAAAACTGTATCAAGATGAGTTTGTTTAAACTAAAGTTCAAAACAAACACCAACAAACAGTATATTTCCTCACCAATATTCAAATAGCTTTACTGACAACAAAGCCTATCCAAAGGATAAAAAGATAAAAAAAACTACACATCCAACATGAACCCAAACATCATTATATAGTTGTGACAGACATAATGTCTAAAACTTCCTTCCGTAATTATTAGAATAAAATAAGCCCAAAGCTCCCACATCAGTCATGAATGTACACGATCTGAACCATCTTTTTAGCCTTCTTCACTGCTTCATCTCCTTGCAAACCTGCCCAGCAATAGAATAAAGAGATTATGTGATGCTAAATATCTTCCCAAGATCTGGCTTTATCATTAAAAACTTTGTTGTTCCTTTCCAACCAGACATTCCAGATTAGAGCCACAACCAAATAAGCAACCACTTCCTCACCACCTTAGGAATCATTAGCATGCTTAGGAATATTGGTTAAACCAGCCGCCATCACCACCTTTCCCATTAGGTTCTAAAAATAGCTACATCTCACAAAAAGGTAGTTCATAGACTCCTCTTTGGCACAAAACATACATCTAATAGCTCCACTCCAACTTTTTTTGTGTAGATCATCTTTTGCACATAAGCCAAAGAAAAGCTCTCACTTTTAAAGGGGTTTTTCAATTTTCAGATCATCTGAAGGTGTTGAGTTATGATCCCACCATTATTTAGAAATTGATACAAAGATTTCACTGTATAGATTTTATTGCTCATAAGTCTCCATTTAATTATATTATTTCCTTCAGAAAAGATACCCCACTATTCTCCACCAAATTTCTTAATTCCTGCTCCTCACTTTTCAGATGCTTAATGAGATTCTATCTAGACCCGTACCTTCTACACTCTAACTAATTCATTCTAAGCAATTTTAAACAGTCTAAGAAACTTGATCGCTACAATCACCACCAAATATCTTTCCAAAATTTTATATCCTTCCCATTTTTTAGCTCCCAACTTGTTCCAGTCTGAAAGATCTTGCTTGTCTGCACCACCCCCTCTCTAGAACAAAGAGACCTAGTTAGAACCACCAAGATCAAAGTCACCCACTTTGAGTCTTTTATAATATCTTTGCATAACCCTCTCCGCCCACAACTGATTATCAGAATTCATAAGCCTTCGCCACCATTTAGCTAACAAAGCCTTGTTCATATCATCTATGTCAGTGATCCCCAGACCCCCTATATTCCTTTCTTTACACACATTTTTCCAGTGGATCATGGAAATATCACAGTTACTATTACATTCTTCAAAACATCATAATTAAGCTAGCATGGAACTAGCTACCGATAAGAAGCTTTCTCCACACGATAACTACAATGTCGGAGGAGTGTTGTGTGGCTTGTACAACGAGACGAGTGAGCATTTGTTATTCACGTGTTTATTTAGCGGAGAGGTTTGACAAAGGGTGCGTGATAATATGCATGTGCGAGACTTGAGGGTGGCCTCAGATTGGCTTATGGCTACATGGCATGGGAATCTAGGCCAAGACAAATGCATGAGACAAGTCATCGCATCCAAACTATGGTATGGAAGCAACAAAATGCGGCCGTGTTCGGCGGGACTACAATGAACCTGATGACGGTGGTGTGATGAGCTTAGCAAATGGCTGAGGAGTATGCTAGGAAAGGCAGAAAACCAGCCAGGGCCAGAGCAAGAAGAGTAGCTAAATGGGTGGCGCCTAAGGAAGGTTAAATAAAGATTAGCACAGACAAGACTTTTGTCGAGGCAGCAACTCAAGGTAGTGCCGGTGCAGCTGCTAGGAATGACAACAGAGACTTAGAATGGGCAGTTTGGGAACCCTACCTTAAGGTCTCTACGATCCATACGAAAGTTTGTGCTATCAGGCTTAGGCTTCGGTGCGTCGAGTCGATGGAAGTCACCATTCTTGGGACGGATTGCCTTGCGTTGGCTATGATCTTGAGGGGTGAGAAATTTAGCTCTTGTCCTATTAGAAATTTCACTGAGTAGTGCATTAATATCTTGAGGGCTTTCGAAATATCCGAGTTAAATATGTGTACCGAGAGGCAAACCGAGTAGCGAATTGGGCCACAGCTCAGGGTAGCCTTAGATTGAATAGGACGTGAGTTGGGCCAGTCGGTCCAATCCCCCTTGATTTTTGTAGCTTACTTGTTTTGGACACCGATACAACTGTTGGGTGAGGGGTTAAGCTAATATAGCTTACCATTTCAAAGAAAAAAAACACCGTGCACTTTCAAAAATATCACTATATTAGTTAGATATAACTAATCACGATTAAATTAAATTTGCATTAAAAAAATCATTGTGCCATTGTATAAAATTATTTAAAATAATTCAAAAACTATCAAATAATTTACCTAATATCATATTACAACGAAATATCTTCTATCACTCAGGACAAAAAATAGTTGATAAATATTTTATACAGTAAATTTCAAGAAAGAATAATATTTTAATAATATGTGTATGTTAATCTTAACAATAATTTGTTAGAAATATTCCGGTAAATACTAACTATTATGCACTTCCGAAAGAGTCAAAAAATTGGTGGTAATTATGATATTTTAAATTTAAACTTTGTAACGACAATTAAGATATTTGAAAGTTTTGTAAAGAAATCCCGTTTATTAAGTAGTCTATAAATGGCCTCCCAAGCTGGACTAATGAGGTCCAATGGGCCCAATATGGGCCTTGGATTTATTACTGGTCTCCAACACTTAATACTATATTTGGGCCAATCTAGCTACATGTCAAATTTGGGGCGATCAATTAAATCTAAACGGTGTGTGATGGAAAAACTAAATTGTTGGTAATATATTAAGCATCAAATAAGATCAGACGGTCCAGATTCCATCATCACTTGGCAAGACGAAAAGGCCCACACAACTCAGACCAACCAAGAGTATCACCGTCGGATCGAACAGGGACGGTAGTCGCACATTAATATTGGTGTTCATCATTGTACTCCTATTTGTATTTTGCCTAAATTCGAACGGTTGTACCCCTACCCAAGCTTTTATTTTCAGTTAGTAGGCTCATTTTGTATCTTTATTTTCTCTTAGGTTTGTGTTATTGATTAGAGGTTCCTCTCCGGTCTTTAGAGATCACAGTGATGTGTACTTATAATTGCTAAATTATAGAGCCGTAGGCTAATCCTAAGTCTTTTGTGTATCTAGCCGTCCATTCTTCCTATTGTATTTGATTAGAACTCTAGAACTTTATCTTTACTTTCCTTTGTGATGATATTGGATTAAACTTAATTTATATCTTTGGGCTTTCACTACAAAAACGGCATGTGAATTCTAAACTTATTTAGATGACTATGTAACTTTTATTGCTTTCGAATATGGCAATTTTTCAATAAATATCACTAATTTAGTGAATTATTTTTGATATGTAGAGTAAAATATATGTTGTTGTATAAATAGTTGATTCCTTAGACATTGAGCGATTTTATTACATCTATCATTTGCTATTTATACGTATAAAATTTATAGTAAATATAATTTCTAACCAACAATATTTATATTTGTGTACTTTATTATCTCAGGTAGCATTTACGCGGATCAGAAGCTATAAATAAATTTGAAGCTCGTTTACTCGAGTGCAATATTCGACGAGCAGACTTAAAATAGTCCGAAACTCGGCCGGGCGGAGGTGGTGATCGTCGACCACGTGTACGGATGGGATAATGAGCAGTGAAACGATGGACGAGTTCCGCACGTGTCGGTTTCTCTACATCCGACAGCCGGTATAGGTGGAGCTGATATCACGTGGGACCCACGCGGGACGGCCTGGTTAATGAGAGATCGAAACGTGTCCTCCTGGGTGTTAGCATTACCCATGGAGGACGTGGACAGGTTGCTGGTCCATGCTTATTTTGATGGAATTTACGAGAATGCCATTCTTCAATTAGACCTATTTTGATTTTTGAAGCAGAGTTTGTAAATACGTGGACGAATTGTCTCCCTCGTGAGATTGAGTTTTTCTTCTATATATATATATATATATATATTGTTTCGTATGCATATCAAACTCATAAAATCTAATTAAAATTAATAAACTGAAGAATTAAAATTATATATTCTAAATGTATCACATGCACCATGCTGTAGTCTACTTGGTCAAACATATTTGAGGATAAATATGCATGTTATGTTAATAGATTATTAGGGTAGTATGACATAAATTATAATGTAATATCGTATAGCATTCGCTACGAACGAATGTATACTGTTTCACTCTTGCTTCTCGCTTACAAAGAGAATAACTGAGAGATAAGTTTAATATAACATTTTCTAGATTAAGAATCATATCAGATCTTAGCTGGTAAAGGACCCTGAATATCTTATCTAAAGTTGTTTAATTCAAGTGGATGAATAATAATAGCCTTCATTGGAAGTACAATGCCATTACAATGTTAGTTAACTCTTTGACAAAGACCTTGGAAGCTCTAAGAAAGGCGAAGGGAAGCCCTTGTAAAGCATCAACCTAAGCTTCAGTGGAGCTTTGTGCCTTGCAGCTGGTACACAAAGATAGTGACCCCTGGAAATGCCCTACCAGAAAATTGTTCATATCACTTGGATTGAATTATTCTCCTACCAATGCCAAAAGAAAACGTTCATTTGATCAAAAATTATAATAAAAACATATATTTTTAGACATTTTTTATATAAATTATATATTTGTTGTTATAAAAAAAATATATATGTATCTAGTATAAGATATAAATGCATTCAGTTTTTCTTATTATTACTAAAATTTATAGACATTTTACTCCCTGCCCATAAAATATTGAAAAATATATATATTAATGTAGCTCCAAACTTATGGAGTAAGGGATAGTTAACTAGACAAGCTAGAAGGTTTGATAAATGCAGCAGTTCCCAGATTGCAATTGGAGGAACTCTGTCACAATTAATTTCCCTATGAATCCTGGCATTTACCATAAGTTTAGTTTCATAGAAAAGGATACATACACATCGAGAGCTATAATAAATGCTTATAAATGGAATGACTCACAGCAAAATAGTAAGTCGACTAATAAAAACTAACACCAAGGTATCATTAAAGCTTGACAAAAATAAGTAGTAATGGACAAAAAGCTATCCTTTTCTAGATTTTCTTTTATCTTTTTCCCCACGCTGCCAAGCTAGCTTCTTAATAGATCCCGAGCTTCTAAATGCTCATTAATGGCTAGAGCAAATTAAAGATGTACTAAAGCTAGAGAGAGCTAGAGAGGAGAGAGGAGAGAGGAGAGAGGGGGGAGAGAGAGGTGTGCTTCCATTCTGAGGTGTGTGGATTGAGGTCCCCCCTTACATCCATACTCTGTTGTTGCTTTCCCCATTTGACTCCCTATCAATTCCCATAAAACATTCCTATCTATCAACCCTTACCATCTCTGTTTTCTGCCAACCCATCGCCACTTTGATTCCTTTCAAAGAATCCCCATCTCTCTCTCTCTCTCTGATCTCTACTACTCTTTGTTGGTCGCCGACTTCGGTTTCTATTTATCTGTTTGTTTTGTTGCTTTTGGAGCTACTTCTGGGTTTCTTGGCAGGGAATTGAGAAGTATAGGTGAAGAGGGGTTTTGGGTCCTCTGGGAGCTGAAACAACTCTCTTTCCCCGGTTCAAGAGTGCTTGCTTTTGCTTCCTTCTTTCTTCCCCACTGTGTTGAGAAGGTTACTGATAACATTTATAATTGAGGAGAGCAAGGAGAGCATGGAGAAGGAAGGTGGAAGTAGAGATCAATTTCCAATAGGTATGCGGGTACTCGCTGTCGACGATGATCCCACTTGCCTCAAGTTGTTGGAGGCTCTGCTGCTCCGCTGCCAGTATCATGGTTGGATCTCTTTTCTTCTGTCTTCATTTAATTTCTTCTCAGTTAATTTGGTGATCTGGGTCTCGCTTGTACTTATTTTTGTGGACATTTGAATTGGTTTCCTGGTAAAAAGGTGTTATTTTGAGGTTATCCTATATATGAGTTCCTATTCTAGAACTTGTAGCAACTCTTGGTGCTTTCCTTTGATTGTTTCTGTTTCTGCAACACGTACTGATTTCGTAGGTTCTGGATACTGTAGTTTTGAATTTCGGAATTGTAGTTTGATCTCTTGACAGATTAGTAATTTTCTCCTCCCAGTGACAACAACCAATCAGGCAATTACAGCTCTGAAGCTGTTGAGGGAGAACAAGGACAAATTTGATCTGGTTATCAGTGATGTCCACATGCCCGACATGGATGGCTTTAAGCTTTTGGAGCTTGTTGGCCTAGAAATGGACCTCCCAGTCATTAGTAAGTATTGGATGCTTCACATTCTTGCAACTGTTTCTATGTACTTAAGAATATTTTCTTTACCATTTCTGAAGGCCAATTGTTTAGATGATTGCCTTGAACAGTGGAAAAAAGAGGAACTGTTAACTTTGATTATGGAATGCCTTGAACAGTGGGAAAAAAAAGAGGAACTGTAACACTCATTCTGCTAATTATAGCATTTAATACTTAATAGTTCACGCGTTTGTATAAGATCTTGATTGCTTTAGATGAATTAGGAGCATTTACTGAGTGAAGAAGATTTGCAATGCAGTGTTATCAGCAAATGGTGAAACCAAAGCTGTCATGAAGGGAATAACACATGGTGCTTGTGACTACCTTCTGAAACCTGTTCGGATTGAAGAGCTTAGGAATATATGGCAGCATGTTGTTAGGCGGAGGAAGTTTGATAGCCGCGATCGCAGTTATCTTGATACTGATGAGGACTATGAGAAGCCCCAGAGTATAAATTCTGAACGTGGGCAGGGCCAGAATGCAAGTGGATCATCTGACCGTAGCGTGAAGCCCAATAGGAAAAGGAAGGATCAGAATGAGGAGGAGGAATATGATTATGAGGAAAATGCTCAAGAGAATGAGGACCCATCCACCCAGAAGAAGCCAAGAGTTGTTTGGTCTGTTGAACTGCACCGTAAATTTGTAGCTGCTGTTAATCAGTTGGGAATAGACAGTAAGATTTCGTACCTTCTTCCATTATTTGTTAGGGTTTCTGTCAACAGTACTAATGAGAATCATGTGTTAAGTTACTGTTGATTGTATCTGATGCAGAGGCTGTACCTAAGAGGATACTTGATCTTATGAATGTTGAAAAACTTACAAGGGAGAATGTTGCAAGCCATTTACAGGCATGTCAGTTTTCATTATCGGTTCCATTCTTGTTACATTTTCATTACCAACATTATGTCGATACTATACTATATGTTCCCTACATTTACACTGCAACTGGTTCTACCTGTTAGAAAATACTGTTGTTTCGATGAAGACTCCCATGTACTGGTTCTACCAAGATCCGGGCGCTAATGTTGGTGTTTCTCACTTCTCGATTCATTTTAATACATAAGGATGACTTATAGATAGTAATAGTCAGTGCTTCAAAATCATGAACAAAAAGGCAGCTATTAGGTGGCTTACTCTCCTATACTTGATCTCTAAATAATTGGTTTTGTTGCTATGCAGAAGTATAGGCTGTACCTGAGAAGACTAAGTGCTGTGGCTAATCAGCAAGCTAGCATGCTTGCCGCTTTTGGAGGAAGAGATCCCTCCTATTTACAAATTGGTGCACTAGACGGGTTTGGCAACCTCCATTCACCAGCCACTTCTGGCCATCTACCAGCTCTTACATCATTCCAACCTAGTGGAGTGTTAAGTAGGCCAAATTCTGTTGGATTAGGACTACAAGGGCTTTCTCCTTCTCGAATTGTACAAGTCGGGAACATTCGTAACAGCAACAACAATCCCATTAATAATTTCAGTGATTTCCAGAGCATGAACCTACCTGGAAGCCAGCATGGAAATTTCTTACAGGGAATGTCCACGCCATTGGAACTAAACCAATTGCAAAGGCACAAGAGGATGCAGGAAGCAAACAGTGGTTTGCCTGTTGGCTTCTCTAACAATGGACTAGTTAGTGGTAGCCGTGACTCTTCTTTTGTCAATGTAACAAACAATCCTTTATTATCACAAGCACATCCACAGCAAACACAGTCTAAGGGATTAGGCAGCCACTCTACTGTGAGAACTCTTTCCATGACTACAGAACCTTTCCAAGGGAGTGGGGAAGTTTCTTCTAGTTTGGCTGATTCTGACAAATGCAATGAATCCTGGCAGGGTGCTGTCCAATTAACTGGGTTTGCAGACGAAAATATACCTTCAAACGGTTCATTTAATCATGAAAATCTAGCTAATATTGAAGCCAATCTTTTAGCAATCTCGCAAACAGAGAGCAACCCTCTTAAAATACCTTCCTGCAATTTAGTTGGTGCTGCTCCTCATGATCCTATATTAGGAAGAGATATACAAAGTGAAGTTAGCTTTCTTGGTGGAAACACAATGCGTATGCCTGTGGCTATTGAGGGAGCTTCAAGATTTTTAAATTTTAGTATGGCAGGCACTTCAAAACAGAAAATGGAGGAGTTGAAACAAGATTTCAAGCATGAAATAAATTCTGTGTTCAGTTCTTTCCCCAACTCATCAAATTGCACCAATATTATTATTGACCCTATTACTTCAACTCAGAGATTAAATGATTTCAATTCTAATAGAAATATGGATATGAGGATGGTTGCCCAAACAAGTATAAATGCTCAAATTGTTGCACCACATTGTAAGATTGACAAGTCATGTGCAGATAGTCAGCCAAAGTACAAGGATGAGTACCTTTCAAGTAACTCAAAACTGCAGGACGGATTCAGTTCTAACAGTTTCAGCTTTGGCAATATTGGTAATTCTGTGATCAAACAGGTTAGATGCTGCCTCTATCAGTCTGTTCTTTACAGCCTTCTGGATATATTGCTTATAATTGGTTGAACATGTTACCTGTCATAAGCACCTGTATTTATTAGGATAAATAGCTATATTATGTGTTTCATCTTCATTAGCAAAAGCATTTTCTGATATTAGGTAGATATTGCACAATTAGAGGTTCTGACCCACTATTTAGTTTCTAGTTAAACTTTGTAGAGTGCAAACTTTTGAATGGGTCACCACATCTTGCTTCATTGCTTCCAAAGCCTAATCCTTAAACATCTCTCATGGATTATAAGTGTGTTATTTGATGAACATATCATGGAGTCACGGGTACTTTTTAAAATTTTATTTGCCAGCACTTCAGTGGTACCTAAAATTACTTACTAGTTTAACCCCTCTTATGGTTTCCTCTCTCCTGATTTCTTACTAACTTGTTAAATTCTGGTTCCATTCATATTTTATATCCATTTTTTCTTCATGGGTACTTGGTAAATCGTAAATTTCTCTTAAGTTGTAATGTTTGAGACCATCTTTGGACTGCTTTATAGAAGATCTCTTATAAAACCTGTTGAATTTAGATATGATAGCTTAAGGTCTAGCGTGCCAACAGAAAGATCACTTTTCTGGCAACTCTTTTGATGGTAATTTTCTCCATCTTGATATCAGCTTTATTGAAGGTAATTCCTACATACAAGTGTTACCGTCTAAAACGTAATTTAGAATGCAATCCCTTTATTTGTTAGCCCGTTTGCAAAGTAATTGTCTGCTTACTTCATAATAAACATATGCAACAGCTGTGCACTTTTATATTTAACCAGTTCGTAAACAACCTTATTGATTAGAAGTAGTAAAATGAAACGTCACTTTAGCACCAATCCTTTCAGATGGTCATAGTTTTGTTCACTAGAGATTAGAGGAAGTGAACAGTTAATTCTACCCAGTCTTGAATTTTCATTTGGAATTTGGGGTAAGTAGTTGTAAAAGACTAAAAAGGTGAATCAACTATCATATATACTTAAATTCACAAAAAAGGTTTTAGTGGAATGATGTAGACTATAGTCTGTTGAGATGATTACTTGTTACACTAAACAAGCAATTCTGCGATTTCCTATTTGCAGCATGAGGACCCCTGTGTGTGACTAATGATCACAAAGATATGTGTTGCTTGCCCTCTCATGCCGATGAATTCAAGTACCACACAACTGAACATTTTGCATGCCACTATTACACCATATGGAACATATTCAATTTTCTTCCACTAATCTGTTCTTCCATACAACATCAGTTAGATAAAATTAGGGCTGTAACAAGCATTGCCAAGCTGAATGGTGAAATAATTTAGGTTATTTTGCTCGTACAGACATGGAGATTATGCCAACTTGAGCAAGGTCAAGCTCAAGAAGCTGTAGTTGTCAGGCCAATCAGTGAATGAGCTTAAACTGAGCTTCTCTGTTGGATGAGTGACTTTGTACCAGTAATTTTTTTGAACAAAAAGTTATGGCCTTGGGTCTTTATAGTGATACTAATTGTAAAGTCTAGGCTATAGGCGTATCTAAATTATGCATAGAAATCTACCAGCCTAAATGTTTACATATAAAATATGCAACTAAGGTATCTTCCCACATCATATTTGTTATATTCTGATGCAATGATATTGTTTTATATTGATACAGAAGAATGCATTGTGTAGATTTTTGTCCCATGACCTTGTTAGCCATTTTCATTCTGTGCCTACCTGCCTGCTTATGGGGTAATGTGACCTAGATAGCTCATAAAAGCAGTGCAATACAATTTATAGTCGATGTAAAACACAGACTGGATGGCCATCAACACTTAAAGAGTCCAAATTTCAAAAGGCAATTTTAAAATTTGTTTTTGCTATGGCCCATAAAGTTTTAGTAATACCAGTTTGTGTTTCCCAAATTTTGATTTCAGATGTCAAGAGTTTTGAGAAAATCTGCTAGAAGCAAATATTAAAGAATCAGAAAAGATAACAAGAAAAATGTAATAAAACCTTGTTTGGTATTGAAAGCCATATTGTTCTTGTAAAACATGCTAACCGAGATTGATATATTATAGGTTCTTGTTTCTTCTGTTCCTGTATTACCAGTGTCCATTTTATTCTGCTTTCATATCTAGTAGAAAGTCATGCCATCTTTTACTGTTTTGTCATACTTTATATATTTGGACCACTTAAACAGACTAAGTGCTTCTAACATTTCTTTACTAGCATACCTGAGCGTTAGCTTTTGAGAAAACTCTCCTGTCGCCTATTAATTTGCTGCAGATCTCATTAACTCAATTGTCCAAAACAGTGTGAATTTCTCAGGCTTGAACCTTTTCCTTAAGGTGCCTCAACTGGAAATGATGAGAGGGTGCTGAGTGCTGTTTGAATTGCTATTGATTATTTGGCCAATTCTTGGATATAGTTTATATTTTCTGCATGATCTATATTTGATGGTTTTGTTTGCTTTAGTGTAGTCACATCTCTTTCCTATTGCCATTTTGTATTGTACTGTTAAGGTTTATCTTGGCAGAATTGAAGTGCCAGTATTAATTATGATGCTGGAACGCATTGTTCCTGCCAAGTAGAGTAGGTCAGTGTAAATAGTCATATTACTAGAATATTTCGCATGAGTCTGTACTTATGTCATCCAGAGCTTAATCAATCTCCTGGAAAATAAGTCTTTCAATTTGTCTGAATATCTTGTTTCTTTGATTACTGTTTAAGAGTCTAAAAATCCATCTCCTCTACTTAACTGTCTATTGTGTAATAAATCTTTTTCCTTGTCATAGTAATGCACTTCATGACACGATCAACTGATCGTTAATGTGTTCGCCATGCAGGAGATGGATGACATCGCATTCATGGATGGTGACATGGGATGTGACTTTTATCCTCTAGGTGCTTGCATTTGAAGGTTTATGTATCAATTGGTTTCTTCTGCTCTCAAGTTGAGGAGTTTGTTTCATTATGTAAGATTCTCTCTGCTTTCTGCTCGGAATGATTTACCTTAGTGTTGTACATACTAGGTGGTTGAGATCTACTAACTTTGAGATATAGGTGTTCGCTATTTAGGAACTCTTCTTTGAGCCTTGGATTTTGAGGTAATAATGTAGCTTTAATTATCTTAGAACTAAATGATCACGGGAAATTGGTTCATGTCCTCTCCGATCAAGTTTCTTTTGTTAGCTTTTCAGGCATATTGGCATGACTGAAAGATCACAACCTGTCATGACTCATGATTATCATGAGTGGAAACAAGAGTTTCCAGATTAATCTGTCAAATTTGGAGGAACGTAGGGTAAGGTGAATATGGAATGGATCGATTAAAAATACTTAAGCTCTAAAACCATACTGGTATATATATATATATGTAATAGTTAGCAGCTTTGGTGTTATTGATCTACTATATGAACTTTGCTGTCCTGCTCATCAGTATGAGAGATGTGAAATAACTTTCATATTAGTTTAGTTGTGCTCGTTTTTTTAAACTTGCATGACAGAGTTTATGCCTATGTAGGTTATTACGACGTTTGATTGTAAACTGATATAGTGGTGTAATTATTATATTTGATATGAAATATTTTAGTAAATGATCAAAAATATTTTATAATGGATAGATAAGGAGAGAAAAATAATAGTCGACTAAAATAATATCTTTTAAGGATAATATAAGAATCCATAAATATAAAAATATTGGACGGCAGAGAAGAAGAGATAACGAAGCCTATTATAATGTTTATAATGATTTGAAGCCTGGTCTGTTGGTGAAGTTTGGAACACAATCTTCTTTACAAAGTAGCCAGGTGTTTTCCTTTGCTTAAAACATTGAAATTAGCATCTCCTTGCCTTGGAAAGCTTTTTCTAAAAGATTGGTAGCCTTCGTCTCCAAGAAATCTCTTCAACCGTTTCTTCGCATTGCCTTATCTAACTAAAGGAGCGTAAGGTCCCACCTCAGCAAGAGAAAAAAGGCAACAAGGATGCATCCAAAACAAAATAACTTGTGGTGATCATCATCTTCAAAGACTTCAACTCAATTGGGGGTCGGTCCCTTCCTAATCTACCATCCTCCTCCTGTATGCCACGACACCACTATGCTGTTCTTCAGAGGCTAAATTATATTTTCAAGAAGTTACAATTCATCTCCTATGATTTTACTCCAATTCTTATTTCAATTTAAGAATTTAATCCTTATGTGTCCAGCCACCATTAATTAGATGTTTAAAAAAAAACATAATTGCCCCCACAAAAAAAAAAAAAAAAAATATATATATATATATATAGTGAAAGATGACAGCCATAATGTGGCCATTTTATAATTTATTCATGGCGAAACATCATATTTTTGGTATTTTTGAACAGGGAGCAGAGCGTAATTTATCCTTACTTTTTTATTTTTCACCCCCGAAATATATCATAATTCCCTATCCTCACTATTACGTCAAGATAACATCTTTTTTCATAGACACATGCATAAGACTTCATATTTGTTTATTACCAAGGTACAAACCTAGGACGACGGGTTTGGATCCTAGCTTCGGTATCCAGAAAACCGATCCGTTAACCCACAGTAGAATCTAGAACCTCCCAGAATCTCACCAGAAGTAACCACGCGTCCCTCCACGTCTCTCCTCCTCTCCTACCGTCTTATCCACACCACTCTTAAGACTCAACCCCGTCCTCTCTATTATTAAACCAAACGAAGCCAAGCCAAGCCAAGCTAAGCTAAACTAAACCCCGAAACCTCCCAAAACACTGAAAGAGATGAAGCCGGTGCAGAACCTGGACGTGGAGCGCTACATGGGCCGGTGGTACGAGATCGCGTCCTTCCCCTCCTCCAACCAGCCCAAAAACGGCGTCAGCACCCGCGCCACCTACACGCTCAACCCCGACGGCACCGTCCACGTGCTCAACGAGACGTGGACGGACGGCAAGCGCGGCAGCATCGAGGGCACGGCGTACAAGGCGGAGCCCAACAGCGAGGAGGCCAAGCTCAAGGTCAAGTTCTACGTACCCCCTTTCCTCCCCATCTTTCCCGTTGTGGGAGACTACTGGGTACTCCACATAGATGAGAATTACCAGCACGCTCTCGTTGGGCAGCCGTCGAGGAAGTACCTCTGGGTAAGTACGAGTAGCTCTCCCAACTTTCAATTCATCTGTTCGTCTTTGTGGTGTTACTAAAGCGATCTCTTGGCTTGTATAGATTTTATGCAGGCAGCCTCATATGGAGGAGGAAGTATACAACCAGCTGTTAGAGAAAGCAAAAGAAGAAGGGTATGACGTGGAGAAGATCCACAAGACGCCACAGGAGGACCCACCGCCGGAGAGCGAGACGGCTCCCAAGGACAGGGGAATTTGGTGGATCAAATCCATCTTTGGCAAATAAAAAGAGCAGCTTATAGCTTTTATGTGAGGTTATCTGTATAGTTCGCGTGCGGAAATGCAAGTTGGTTAATATGTACTGTATGATGTCGTATATTGATCGAATAAATTTTGGTGTATTATATCCGAAATGGATGTGGCGAAATTTTAAAGAGATCTCATACTGTATGAGATCATAAGCTTCCGCTTCTTAAAATCGAAAATCTGAGTATCCAAAACATAAATCTGAATATCCAGAATGTATCCATTGAGATAATATCCAACAATATTTTCTTTTCAATACAACAGCACAACAGACTGTTGAATGTAACAAAAAAAGCTACAAAATCTAAGCTTGCAACACTTTGGTTGCCACTATCAGAGCATTAGTGCAAAGTTAGTTTAACACAACACTTTGGAAGGTTCATAAATTTCAAGTTTGGACTCTTTTCTATCAATCATCTACCTGTATCACTCCGTCTCCAGACTGATCCATGGTTATATCCGCTGTTTTGGCATCGTCAGTTTTGCTGGGTGAGCAATTCATGGCCTCTAACTTTGCTGCATCAACTGGTGATGCGGCTTTATCTTCAGATTTTGGATCAACTGCACGGCCTCCTGGCATAATCGCATCGCTCGCCGCACTAGCGTTGGATGCTTCTGCAGCAAAACTATGATCTTGGACTCTAAAGATCCGGAATACATCCTCACATACCGTTGCGAGTTTGTTGAGGTTGTTCTTCAACATTGGACTTGCAAACTTTTCGCCCAAGTGTAAATGGAGAGCATCGACTTCACTGTCTTGCACTACTTTGCACATCTGGAAGCAAGAAAAGAAAATAATAATTAATGCGTTGAAAAGGGGAGTAATAGCTGACTATTTGCACTGCAAGACCACCTTGTTATACATCCGTGCGACTTTTCTGTAGCCAGGTTTGCCATTGTACACAGACTCATCTGCAACTGGAAGTAAGTTTGAGTTAGTTCTAGCCCCTTGAGAGATTACACACATACAGTCAGAACTTGGTAAAACTACATTCCAGGCATCATCCTCTTACTACAACAAGCTTCAGTTAAAGCAGCAGCTTTAGTAGTAATGCTTACCGAACATCATCCGCCAGCCAATCAGTTGGCAATCAATAAATGCATTCGCTATACAAAAGAACATTGAATCTTGTCAACTCGCAACAAAATGCTACCGGCAGTCTTATCAAGAGGGGATTCCCTCGAGACCAACCTCTGTTGAGTAACCCTCATGATCATGTTAATCATCATATCTTGAAGCGGGCCCAAACAAAAGATCAACTGTATAGAGTTTCTACGACTTTCTCGGGAACTTTAGACCAAGCTTCTGATAAACTAAGATTTTCGGCTAGCCCGGCGCTACAGTTGTCACTTATTGTCAAGCAAACTACACGACCACAGAAACTTAAATAGCTAGTGGAATTTAATGTCTTCTAAAATTTTACTTCTGTGGCACCTATTCACCAACTACCATAGTTCTTATTGTCAAGCAAACTACACAACCACAGAAACTTAAATACCGATCCTAGCGAGTGGGATGTAATGTCTTCTAAAATTTTACTTCTGTGGCACCTATTCACCAACTACCAAAGTAAGTCAAAATGAGTGCCCAGCAAGTACCAACTTGCAAGTAAATTTTGGGAAAGAAGAAGTACCAAGCAGCACCTAGTCAACTGCCTTAATTCATAATAAATATCATAAGCGTTTTAGTTTTATCTGTTTTGGTGATCCAGTGTAACAAACAAGAAGATCTTATTAGGCCCATTCACCTGTGAACTATCTTCTTCAACCAACTCAAATCAATGGATTTATAGATCGAGATGAAAGTTTTGGATTTTGAGATCAAGATTTATGCAGCCTCAGTGAAGGAACTGCTAAACTGTGTATCGATGCATGTGAGATTGATAGGATTCATGAAACAATGGCAAATAAATAACAGTAAACGCAGCAGCACGAAGGTAATGGAAGAAAAGAAGAACAAGGGGAATGAGGAATAAAAAACACGGGTAACCATATGAGAAGAAATCCTCTTCTTATTTTTTTTGATAAAAGACATTAAAAACCCCAATCTAAATCACATCCTATGAAAGGCAGCAAGTTTTGGAGCCAGTGCCCTAGTCGAGCCTCTGTACAGGTCCATGATTGTCATAGAAAATCTCCAAAGAAGACTTCCACCCTCTGTTATTTTTCCTTCTTTTCATTTGAGGGAGACTGAAATCATTTGGAGGACCTACAGACACTGAAAAGTCAAAACTTAATAATGACTCATATTATTAGGGGTTTTGACTATTCCTAGAATGCACGTCACATTAAATTTTCAATCAAAATCCCCCTATGGACCTGTTTCAATCCATCTGATACTTAGCACAAACAGAACAGAGTTAAGAAGATGATAAATAAGAAAATGGAGGTAAGAAGATAGACAAAAGAATTCAATTAATAGAATGACTTGGTAGAATTCTAGGATGCATAACAGAAATTAGATATAACAAACTTCACCAAACTAAACTAGCAATCAGAAACCAAACAAACTACATAATGTTTTTTATAGCATATCGCTTGTTGCTCTTGTTACTGTAGGCTTCTGATAGCATCTGAATGGATCTGTCACATCCAAACTCTGATCCAAGCCTACCAGCATCCATCTTTTCACAGCATAAATTTACTTATTATTCAGCTTCCATATTCTAATCGCATCATGTAACTCCAAGAGTCTTATTTTCAGCGACTGGGCATTTTCATCTAAGATCGTCCTACCACTCAATAAAGATTACAACTTCCAAGTACTCTGCTACCTTACCTGCTCTCTAGGAAGTCTTTTATACTTTACTTTTTGGTAGTGTTTCTTCCTCACCAGCACCTTCACAAACATCGGTGACAGGTAGGTCTCATCAATAACCATACATGAGCACGGCCAATGTGACTTCTCTCATCGTTCTTCAGATCATTCTAACGGCTAATAAATATCATATACAGATTCCTAGCATGGATGGTGAAAACAGAAATTGCAAAAACATACTTCTTAAAGGAAATATAATGTTAATCAGACACAAGATATAAGCAAATTAAATATAAAGAAAAGCAGTGACTCTAAAGAGTAAAGCACAAAAAGATCAATCGTAGTAGGAACATGTAACACTAACATTTGAATAATCCAAATCTCCTTGATCAAAAAAAGTATAAAGCAAGATATTACTTACGAATTGGTTCCAGAACAGGCAACTCTTTCAAAATTGAGCTGGTACCAAGTGACACTGGATTAAGCACCTCCTCAAACTTTGGTTCAGGATCTATATCTTGGCTTGTAGACTCACAATGTTTGTCCATAGTCAGCTGAGTACCACAAACATGAGGTAATTAGTCTCTAAAACAAGCCATTGGCATGCATATTCTAAACAGATCATTGAAATAGGAGATCCTGAGTTCAAATCCCACCAGGCTTATCTTATTGATAAAAAAAACTTCACCCATTTAAGTCAATTCCACTTCTTGGGATTATCAAAAATGTCTCAAGCTCAAAAGTTAGGAGTGTTCAGAGTATAAAAGGATAAAACATCATTCTCTATCAACTAAAGCTTTTAGAATAGTTGGTAGATTAACACATATAATATGGAAAACCACTAAAAGCTACATATAATATGGAAAACCATTAAAAGCTTTGCTATGCTGAAAGAAAGAAACATAATATTTTATTTTCAGTCAGCACTCAGTAGCACTATAAACTAATAAAATAACAGAAAATTATCAATATTAAATTTAGAAATATAAGATCAAAATAGAGAAGATTAGGGGTAGCTTCAAGGTTTACTATTCTATCTTCCTTGGGGGAGGGATGAGTCTGTAACAGAGCTAAAAGAAAGGATTAGTAAATGGAATAGCAGAAAATGGAGCCTTGCGTTGCGAACAGGTAAACACCGAATCCAACTACTGTGATGAATCAGCTGATCACTTACCCATGTTAAGACTTAAGAATTAACATTTACAGCTTGTAGGAGTAGAAGGCGGGATTAATATATTTTCTTTATAAAGTTAACTGAAGAAACTTAGGACTAAACACTAATCAGAATCCAGCAGTCAAGTTCTCATTAGTCGATATACTCATACCTTTAGGCTGAGGTGCAGGTCAGGTTAAAAGACAAGTATATTGACTACCACTATGCAGCATCAAGTGTTTAAAATGGCTTAGCTACATTACATCTGTATAAAACACATTTTCATGTGGATGACAGCCACAACAGCCAAAATTAAATTATTAAGCCTTCACCATAATGTTATAGGGTACCTTAAAAGCTTAAAGAACGACTTTTAGTAAAAAGTACTAGATCCACGGATTGAAAAAGTGGTTAATATACAAGCACTCAGTATTAAAAGATGTAAAAACATGTAAGAATCAATATTTACCCTGTTCATAAACTGAGAAGGCATAAACTCAGTATAGGATGCAAAACTTGAATAAAACAAAACTATTATCACCGCTAAGTATGGATAATGGATTAACTTGAATTAAAACATATCACGTGTTTACATGTGTAATTAGTAACATATAATTTACTAGAATATGCAAAATATAAATTATTAGAACATACCTCTTGCTACTTTGAAACGATATATCACAAATTTTTAATACAAGAATATCAATTAGGACTAAAGGATTACAGCGTACGAAAGATATCATTTCATACCCCCGTTAAATAAAAGGAAAAGCCCACAACACAGTGCTAAGACAACATATTGTACCTGTGAAAGTGTTAGACATTGTCCTCAAGATGTGGATGTTTAGGTGGGTGAATGGGATTACTAGAAAAGATAAATCACATAATAAGATTGTGTCAGACAACTAGTGGTAACATCTGTGGAGGGAGGAAAAATCATGAAGATTAAGTGATTAAGATAGATACATTCTGCAATAAAGACCAGATAGGGCACCAGTAATAAGTGATTTGATTCAAGCAGAATGTGCCTCGAGAGGGGAGAAGACTGAAACCAGTGCTCAAGGAAGTAGAGAGAAGACAATATAGCATTTGTTTAACAGAAAATGGACCAGAGACAGTTAGATGGAGCAAAAGAATCCATACAGCTTACTACAGATACTTGGGCCTACAGGATTAGTAGTAGTAGTAGTTGTTGTTGCTGTCATTATATGCCATAAGGAACAAGATGGAGCAAAAGGATCCATACAGCTTAGTACAAATACTTGGGCCTAGAGGATTAGTAGTAGTAGTTGTTGCTGTTATTATATGCCATAAGGAACAAGATAATCATACATACCACTACGGAACATGGTTAACTATTAACAGTGGACTAAAGTATTTCAAGATATTAATTAAAGATTCCAGAACTACCAAAAAATTGTGCCTCATATATTTACGATGCTCCATATTAATAGGAACACCGCAAATTACTAATGTTAATGCCCAATGCCAATAATGTCATTCATCTACTAGGATCAGCCAAACAAGTTCTGATATCAGCAACATTAAGCTGTTACAGTGTCTAAATTATGCTGGTGACCTAAACAAGAACCAACTTTTCCTATTGAGCATTTCCCTGATGCTCTTTCCTAGCTAAGTAACCTAAAATTTTAGTATCAGGGAGCCGACACTTCAATCCTACCAACAGCTAAATCTCAATGTGTCACGTGAGTTGGAAATCAATGATAAGACTGCCTCCCCAGTTCCATGAAGATTTTTATCTATTAGACTCTAGGACAACTGAGATCTTCTTCTACGAGCATAAGAGTAGCCAAGACAATGAAGTCTGGTCTGCTCTTCATTCACGCTTGGCCCAGCCCGTCCAAAAGCTGACAAGTCTGGGAATGGACCCACAGGAGACATCTGCACCTCGTACAATTTATCCCAATATTACTTATTCATGAACAATGGAAGAATAGTTAAATAAGTTTTTTGTATTTAACGAAATATGTATTAGTGCACATTTTTCCTATCCACTTATCCCAGATATCCTCAATGACTTCTGAGACAAGACAACTGACCTTGAGGATAAACAACTGAAGCCTAAGGTTATGCATTAATAAGAACTCTTAAACAATAAATCAGTGAGGACTATCTTGTTGCATGCCTGTCGATTCATGCCATGTCACAAACTCAAAAGATGAGGCATGACAAGATGCATGAGTACAAAAACATGCTGCTGTAAATTGTTGGTACTGAAATTAAGTAAAACATATCAAACAAAACCACAAGATGATTTTATTGGCAACCATGTCAAAAAATTTGCCCATGACATGCCATGCTTGAAGCAGCCTCTGAAATAAATAAAGCCTCAAAAGGAAAAAGAAAAAGAAAAAGGGAAGGGCAGCAAGCCTTTCCCAACAATATGGATTCACAAACAGCCACAACTCAAAAAAATGAGACAGCTCCAAACAACCTGATAACTTTTTACGATTGGTTGTCATCCTGATAGCAACCTTCTAGAAGTTTATGCAAATTTATTGGCTAAAGCAAAATCAGACGATTAGAGGGAGTTGTCATCTAAGTTATAGAAGTACCACTGGTGGGTAGATTAACTATACTTGCTACAGTTAGACTCATGCAAACTCAGAAGCAGCTTGGCAGAAAATTCCCCCGTCATGGAAAAAGTCTAGACTAAGGAATTATGTGCCATTGGCATGCAGATCTTGTGTTGGCAAGGAACCGCCACAAGAAGCCTCAACAATACATATCTATTCAGCTATCCCATTGCATTTTTCTGTCATTATGATCTGAACCTCTATAACCAAGTTTTCTTTAAGTAATTTGCAAAAAAAGTTGTACTTTATACAGCATGACTCACAACCAGTAATTACCAACTAAAAGCCCCAAATAATGAAATCTACACAGACAAATTTTGACGAGAACCATTGCATCCATCCACTCCTTCCTCTCTCTAGATTTCATGTTGCTGCTATTGATCCCCTTCTGCCTCACAATAGCAGGTCCATTACCTCCTCTCTCCTTCCTTCTCTCCCTCCGCAATTAGTACAACAACTATGTCGACCGATATGCTGCCCCCTCTCTCATCCCTGCCGATCAAGGGCCGCACGGCATGTTCCAACAGAATGTTAATACATGAGGTATATGACAAAGAAAGATAACGACTTCTAATTTAGGGTATCATCTCTAAGATACAGTTAAGCCAAAAGCAAATTGTTAATCCCCCAAAAGAAATAAATGTAGGCATATGAGAATAAAAAATTGAAAGCTAAAATAGGAGTACTGGAAAGAGATCCTAATACATTCTCTCTTTTGATGGATTTGATAGTCAACAAGGTAAATACCGACTCCATAATTGTCAAAGAAGGAAAAAGGACAATATGGAGATCCAATTGTTAATCAAAGAACAGAAAACATCTGATAAAGAAACCAGAAAGAAATCAGCCAGAGGCAAAATCTTGCCATTGACCTTGCTTGTAACGAGAAAAAGTGGGCAGCATTTTTCTTACATCTAAGGAACCACAATCATTAATAATTAGCAACTAACCAATTATAGACTTTTGGAAATATGCATGTTTGTAAACTGTAAACAAGAACATACCATTGCATATTCCAGATCCATGGCTTTTTCGAGAAGATGGTATCTCTTTCTTATAAACTCAACAATCCTTCTTTGCACTTCCCTAAATTGATACAGTGTGGAGTAATCTGGACCTAGCTGGTTTCCCTTGGTAGCTTCTGAAGTACCCTGAACAAATAATGGCACGAAACACAATGAAATCTGATGCTTGCTTTGGTTGACGAAGAATTGACACATCACTGAAATACTAACATTGACACTGTAAGCAGAACCTGCACCCTCATCAGTCTGAACACCATCTGTAAAGGTTCCATTCACAGAAGGAAGGTTCAATTCTTGGCGAACAATATCAGCGAGTCCAACATCTTTGTCCTCAATTATGGATTGCCACCTTGCATAGCCATGCCTTTAAAGCAAAGGATGGAATTAGATGCCACAATTTGTAACATATCTAATTAAAAGCAGAGAATGACCTTGATCACATATAACAGCACAATAACCAAATATTTACAATAATATAAGAAACATGAGCATTAGCAATGTATCTTCCCTATGTACTATTGTACTCAATGACTAATTTCAGTACTATGATGAATAATTTTAGAGAAATTAGGAATTCATGTAAAAGAAACATCATTAACCAAGGAGTGCACCATGATCAATTATGTGTTGTAAACCTATGTATAGCAATGCATATGTATAGCAATCATTTTTATGCATGCTATGTGTAGCATGCATAGAAATGCACCTCTCGCTAAAATTGTTCCTAATTTCTTTAAAAAAAATGCACCCTAAGAAGAAGCAACTGAATGGTACCTAAAGAATATGTGCAATTTCAATTTTGGAAAAATCATAAAAAAATCCCGAGGCCTGCCAATAATTGGATTAACTTTTGCAAATTGCAACAAACTTCCTAACACAGGAACAACACGTCCAACTTGAAATCTTGAATTGGATACATTCTATATGGTCTCTTGAATAGAAAGTAGAAACTTATCTGAATAAGATAAAGATTAGAGAAAGGAGCTCCACAGACTCATTGCATTATCATCATTTAGTTGGCAAAAGCAGTGCACAGATTACCACTAATTTAGATGAAATTGGGAAGAATGAGAGATAATGTTGCTGAATGAATGCAATATCAACTTATCTTTATCACCACTCGCCAGGAAACAAGAAAGTTACTACAGAATGGCAGACATTAAGTCAGAAACCAGAGATACCAATTGAATGGTCAACTTCACGAATTTTACTTAGTCATTTCTTCCTACTATAGAGTACAGACATCTTCTAGGTCTTCAACTCCTTATGTCTGACCAGTTCTAACCAGCCCTATGCCCTAATTCCACCAATAAAAACCAATTCTATGAAATTTCCGCTGCATTCTCCTCAATTCCTGGCTTCCAGCCACTTTGCAAAAATCAGTGCCAATTACATGCAATAGCTATGTATAAAGATAAAAGTTAATGGATTTTCATGAAAGGTAAACTCAACACTATCTTTCTTCACTGTTCACATCAATGTCATTAATACTATAACTTTGGAAAGTAACAACATGATTCCAATGAATAGCTTGAATTTACTCCAAGTATGGTGAAAGGTGAGCAACACTAGGAAAGGCAAATTAGTAGGAACACCATGAAGAATAAATGCATATTCAAGAAAAGTACCAATTGGTTCTGAGAAGCAGAGGAGAAAAAAGGAATTTAGAAGGATATTAATTCATGAAAAAGAAGCATACACGTTCGCTTAGTTAAACAAAACAACCAGCTCCACTAGAGCATGTTGTACATGGAATTTCGGCGAACTCCATATATGTATGAAGATATACATAGGGAAAAAAATAACATTTTACCCCTTGTAATTTGGCCTAAATTTAAAGTGCACCATAAACTATCTTTTGTGACTCTAAAATTCCCTCGCAATTTACCTATGTGCAACTGTTAAATTGCATTCTCCAAACTTCAAAAACGAGAGGGATTTGGGTTGAAAGAAGTATAAAACTCATAGATTTTTGCAAAAAATCTACTTATTCAACTAATTACTGTAAACTAAAAGGGGCATTTGAGTCTTTTCATATTAAAACTAATGTTAGACAATTGCAGATAGGTTACTACCATAAGAAGGTTAAGGGTCACAAATAAATGCTCAAGGAACTTAATTTTGGCTCAACCACAGCCACAAAGGGATTGCACCATAAATAACTGAGACAGAGCTCATGAGCTCGAAATTGAGCTCAAGCATGGCTGCAGCGAGCTCTGATTGAGCTGAAAACAAAATGAGCTCCATCATCTGGAAAGTCAATGAGCTTATTTGACGCCCCTATTCTGAATTGCTAATTGGCATGTGCATGGCAATGAAAACCAAATGAAAGATGATTACATGCACCATAGCAGTATAGCACCTACATATGATGGTAGTGTAATCAAAAGACGAGATGATAACTTTAGGTGAAAATTTAATATCAATAATCCATATTGTAGATCAGATTTAGATCTTAAAATTAGATTCAAACAAAAATTTAGATCTCAAACTTAGATTCATAATTTTACTACATGAAAATACTACTAATAATAAATATATATATATGGTCATTCACGGAAGAAAAACCGAATTATCTACATGAGAAATATAGTCATACATGATCATATTCTCTACATGGAAACTTCTATTGGAACTCTTGAACATACTTCTTAAAAGTTTGATTAGGTAGCCTATATATTTTGGAGAATGACATGCGAGGAAATAGTGATTAAAACAAAGGAAGCTGCAAGGAGAGTAATAACTAACAACCATCATTTAGAGAAAATATGTGACAATCAATCAGAAGACCACTTAGCAATTAACCATTGCTGAACTAGGAAGGATTTTTTTTTTTTAGCAAGAGACAATAACTAATACTAACATCAAATTTATTATTAAGTACAAAGAAATAAGGTAAGGTTAAAGTATATTTTGATAATTGATGTTACAGGTCAAAAATTGTGGAAAGCTTGGTCAAAAAAGAGGATATGATACTACTTGTATTATATTATATACTAAAACAAAGATGTTAAAAAGATGAATTAAAATCATCTTGAAAACAAATAGGATGTGAAACTATCATTGCATCATGAAATATAACCAATCCGAATGGACATTCTATACGAAAGGTGGAAAGTTCAATGGCCAAGTTCTAGTAGGGAAGGGAAAAAAAATCTAATCATGAAGAACTGTTTGATAGGGCATGGGAACTATATGGAAGTCGAAGAAAAGATCTCAAATGAATAGATCAAGAAGACCAACGGCTTTCACATGAACAATATCTTGAAGGAAGAAATTTATCACTGTGGACTTGACAAGATCAGAGTTGTTATTGTCATATTTATACAATATGTATCAGTCTTATTTATCTAAATCAGAATTCTGCAAGTTGATTATCATATCTAAAGGAATTTCTGAATAAGCACCAATAGTGCAGTTGTAGGATGAAGTCTATAGAGAGATGCAGAAAGTAGGTATAGTAACCTAAGTAGAAAATCCTCTTAACTGACTTTTAAGACTTTAAGTATTGTGCATCATCTTGCATGCTGGTCCTTTGTTATTTCACTACATGACAGGTTCTACCTGCAACTTATAAACAACACAAAAAGGAAATATACTTGGTACGCCAAGAGATTTACTGATTTAGAATATGAGAGATTCTAGCAGAAATGCAAGTTCAATCTGCAAATTAAATCACATCTGAAATAAAGAAGCAAAAACTGAATGAGTCCATACTTCAATAAAGCTTTCAGTAAGAGAATATCATGCTCGCGCTTCCAAATTCTCCCAGCCAACAAGCCACGGAACTGTGCCAATATATATTCTGGAAAGAGGGGTGCCCTAGGGTTTCCTGATATGAACTCTACCTGTGAGCCCAATAAAAGTAATGTATTAAGCCACGTAGTTTCTAATTACAATTGTAGCATACACAACAACCATCTCTTAATATGTGATCCGAAATGCAAAAAGTACCTATTTTCAATTCCTAGGAATCCATTGAAAACAAAAATTTACATGGATTCTGCAAAAATGTGAACTGTAATTATGACTTTAAAACACTGTAAAAGTAATATACCTTCTCCTCTATAAGCTGAATATTTGCAATTCTAACCATTACATCATCAACACGCAGTCCTTCTTTAGGTACACCATCTAGATTTAAGAAAACTATTAGAAAATAATGCTACCTAGCTAAAAGGAAAAAATATAAATGTAGGTGGACATTAGGTATAAAAGAAAATTATATTTTTAGGCACCTTCTTGAGGTACAATTACCTGAAAAGTTTGCTGCATCATTTACACCCTCAAGAATATGAGACATGAAGAGGGCTGAATATCTGTTTAAACCAGGCTCAACACACTTATAATTGCATAAAAGCACAAAATAAATTTAATTAAATGTACTGATAAGCTTGTTGCTAGTTACTTAGTAACTCCTACTTGTTTGACCACTAAAGAAAACTTATCTTATACTCTTTAATGAGAAGATTTAGAGTATAAAGATATGTACATACTCTTGAATTTCCCTAGCAGTTTTACCCTTCAGTCGAGGAAGAAACTCTTTCCACTCATAATCCTGAAAGCCAAACCTGCAAAAGGAAATGACAAAACATCAAAACCAAGAACAAGTTACTATAGAGCAAAACACACAACAATATAGTATGAGTAAGAAAAAAAATTTCAGCAAAACCTCATGAAACAAAAGCCATATTCAGCTAAACCTTACGAAAGAAAAACCATTACTAGTTACTACCATAGCAAGATATAAAATTGAGGGCCCTATTTCGGTGTAACTAATACGAAAGAAAATTGGAAAGCAAGGAGAAATAAGTGCCTATTAATAATATCAATTTGCTGAAATGGAAAATATTCACCAAACTTCCAAATTCCATATAAAGCATTGCAATATTGACAACCAACCTCATCAGTATTTGCACAAACATAGCCCTCTGGTTTTGATTGAAACCGAGAACCCTGAAAGACCGCCCCTCACCTTCCATCAGTGGAAGTGGTTCCATATGACCTATACCATGCATTATTGAAATTACTGAGTAAAACATATACATCGACCCAGGAAAACAACATCGTGCAATTTATTCTTTTAGACAAGGTACCACGTCCTCTCTTCTTTGAAAATTCGCCCCTTCTCCCAGAGCCATTTCCAGTTAAACTTGTTTCGGTATCTGACAAGTCCTCTTCATAACGATAATCCTCATCTTCAGAACTTACATCTTGCAAACCAGCTAAATCATCCTCATCAGCAGCTGTCATCTGATCAAAATCCAACAATATAAAGAATAGTAAGTTTCAAACATCAGGAAAAAAAATAAAATATGCTGATGAAGATTGCCAGTTACCAACATGAAAAGGCAATAATTAGCATCAACAACCAATACTAGTTCAAAAACAAGAATAACTTTTAGTGACTATCAACAATAGTAGTAAAATGGAAATAAATATGGAAGAACATAGCAATATGACTATCAAATTATTGGGTTTTTGGTGAACTTCGTTCTCATTGAACATTCTTATGGTAGTTCAAAAACAAGAATAACTATTAGTGTCTATCAACAATAGTCGTAAAATGGAAATAACAAGTTAAGAACGAAAGAACGCAGAAATATGACTATCAAATTATTGGGTTTTTGGTAAACTTTGTTACTCATTGAACATTCCAATGGTAGTCTGTGCCATGACTGAAAAATAAGCATTTAAATGAAATCAAGAAGATTAAAACGGCCAGTGTAAGATTTCAAAGGTTAGATAATTAACATCCACATTGTCCAGAATCACTATTAACTACCTAAGTTAACAATAATTTAGAATCATTCTCTTATATATGCTTCCTTATATGTTGCCAGGAAGTGAAACATAAGAAGACCAGTTGAAACTAGACAGCATACATGCATCCGAAGTACTAGAGACAAAAAAAAATCTACAAATTTCGATCTATTAAGAAATTAGAGCCTATATGACAAAACTAAATGAGAAGCACTTAGGTACTAGGACATACTTGTTTGCGGCTTCTTTTGCCTTTTCCCATAGTTGTATATTCTTCAATTTGTTGCACTCCATATCTGTCGCGCAATAGTTCATCCCAGTAATTCGCTCTTTCAAAATTGGAGCTAGAAGCTTTGTCAGCCATAGAACGTTTCCTTAATTCTTCCTCTTTTGCTGCTGCAGCTTCAGCTTCATCTATATATTCAAAGTTTGCGACCTAGCACGTCATATAAACTTGTCAATCATCAGCATAGAACGTGAAAAAACAGCACAAGGTGGCAAGCATATAAGTTCTAAAAATCAACAAGCAGCAAAAACAACTGAAATCTTTTTTTGATATTAGCAGAGCACAAAGACGGGCATTATACAAAAATTTAAGATGTCAATGCTGCTTGAATTTACTCAAGCAATATTTTGTAATTCTGCCTTTTGGAGGGGCTGAGAACCAAAGGAACAAGTTGTTTTGTTCAAAACTTAGTATTATAGAACAGCATGTATGATTGATGACAGTTAAATTAATGTTCTAAGAGTCAAAATATAATGCGACCAAACGAACCTGAACCCCTGACCCTTCGCTGTAAAGATGACCATAATCTGTACAAGTATAACAGGACATTTTTAACAAGCAAAGAAGGTGCCTCTAATATGATCATGTTCCAACTTCTAAGAGGAGACTGATATCTAATGTTGCATTGACCAAATTTGAAATTATAAAAGTATATAAATGTATAAAAGAAAGGAAAACTTGAAAAAATAAAACAATAACAAAAAGAAAATAACACTTTAAAGATTTATGAATTACAAAAAGTATTCGAAAATATATAAGGTTATTGATATATTTGTGTGTGTTTGTCTATATCTAAGTTGATCATAAACAAGTTGTCCATCAACCCACTGTGTAACCCAATTACAGGTCTCTAGGCACTGTGGGTTTGTCTCAGGGAGAGCAAGTAAGGATATGCAAGCATAAAGACAGCATTGAAGGATAAGGAAAAGCAGCTAAGCTAACTGAAGAGTAAGGTTTTTTTATGACTTCAACCCCCACTCTGGCTAAAAATATGTTTTCCGATTGAACAATCCAAACATAGGGAGACAGAACTGGCCTTTTGCATCCTAAAGTATTGTACTATCATATCATACAACCAAAAAAGAATTTAAATTTACAAAATCTATTGCCTAAGCATGAAAGGCAAATAACTAGATTTCCTAACATTAGCTATCATATCAGGTTTGTTAAAACCTCTTTTGTCTTATTTTGCACCCTTTAGAAGGCCAGCATGTGTCAAGCTACGGTTGATGTAAGGTTTCCAGTGATAAAAGGATGTTCAATTGGCCATGGAAGTGTGGAACCTTCTCAATTTATGCTATCTAGCTGAATCAGATCGACGGAGTATATGGACGATGACAAAGAGAGTCATCAGACAAACAGAAGAAAGCATACTGCATATTAAACAAATTAGCGACTACAAAACCTTAAAAGTTAATTCAATTCTGGTAAACGAGAACCAAACCTTGAAGCCTTTTAAAAAGTCATTCTCCTCTTCATCAACTAATGACTCTTCACCGTCAATCTGGTCACGATTCAGTAATCTGTTTAAAGTATATAAGACATAACGACCATTAATCCTAGAAATTTAACAAGATATATGTCAAAACATAAGAAGCAGTTGAAAGTTGAAAGGTACCTATCTATTGCACCATCATCGTAATGGATTTGACGAGCTTTTCCAGCTTCATCACTCTCATCAGCGAACAACTCCTTTGATCCATATCTTATGATGTCATCCAACTCCTCCTAAAGAGAACTCAAAGAATAAAACCCCTCTTCCCATTGGATCTTCCTTCCAACAAGAACTTTACATTTATCTATAAAACTGGTCAATTTTGTGCATAGCTGAATATAAGCAATGTGAAAATATATCTTCTACATGGAAGAGACCTACCCCTTTTATTAAGTAAAAAGTTTCTAACCAAGTTACTCATACATGAAGTAGGCCTACTTGCATTCAGGACCTCTGGTCTATGATTGTTATGATAATTCATACACAAACTTCTTTATTGTCTCGTAATTTGTAACTAATGTGAAATGCTTGATACCAATGACCATTTTGCCACTGTTTGAGATAAGGGAATTTGTTTCCAAGACAATGAAATCATGTGTTATCCATTAGACCTAAGGGCAGAGGTAATGATTTACGAAAATTCTTCAGTAGAATTAACTTTACAACAGTAGCATCTAGCTAATTTCAACAAAAAAATTTATAAGAAGAAGCTGAAATAGTAAAGCAGATTTGCAACAAGAACTAAGAATCATCATCTTTCCATTACTTTTCCAAGTTGACTGTCAATTAGGAATGAAAATGCCTTTTCTACAATAATCCCTTAAGTAGAAGCCAACTACTTCAACTTCTTTGTCAATCATAAACAAGTTGAACAGACCCATGCATAGTTGCTGATTTTTTTTATATTTCTTCTACATTGAATTTTCACATGAAATCAGTATTATACTCCTTCAATGTGTGCTGTTAGTTGTTATCATCATTCTGGTGATCATAGTTCTTCAACTTCAAATATTATCATCTATGCTTGTGTACAAACAATTAAGACCAGAAGAAACATATTAATCAAGAAGATTAGCTCTTCTTAGTTCTTACTACTTCCTATACCATTAATCATGACTTCAGTTTAAGTAACTCCACAACAAATTCACCCAATCATAAAGAATACGTGCTGCCAAGGGACAGAACAGCGCCATCCTTATCCAATGCTATGTCTGTCATATTCCCCATTTTCTTGACAACACAATAAATCCATTCAGGACAACATATGCATAAATGACTGCATACGATCATCAATTCAATAAATACCATCACTTCCTTCAGTTTGACAGCCGAATGTGTCTGAGATAATTCAGGCTCAGGTTCAAACCAGATCATATATGTCATAGCAGGCTATGGTAATTTGAAGTCTAGTGGCTTCAGAAATTTTAACCTACCATAAATTTCCTCCTCCACAAATTAGTCTGATTCTATACTCATCCACATATGTCAAACTAAATTCAGTTCTCAAGCCCATGCTAAAGGTTTGAGCAAGGTTGGCCAAGCCAATGAAGACATAGAACTCGGCACGGGTGTGTGTTGAAGAACCAGCACGAGTTTTTATTTTTATTTTTTGCACTTCAAAAACTAATTTGGGGTGTACAAACAAAATCTAGCTCTTTTTTTTTTTTGATCTATTATTTGTAAGGGTCTTTCTACATTAATCTAGTATTTTGGTGCTAGATCTATGAAAAATTAAGAATTACTCTTTAAACTTAGAAATCATGGGAAATTTTAATTTATCCCAAAAAATTTCTCTAAAGTTCAAAAAACCTAGAATAAATATGTCAAATTCATTCAAATTGAGTCAAATTAGTATAGAAACATGTTAGGTTAACTCTATATAAGTTAAATTGAACCAAAAATTTATAATATTTTGGTGCATAAGTAAATTTTTTCCCAAGCTGATTTATCAATGCAAATTTATAAGATGCAACAAGCTTGGGTCAAAAACATAATATACCTGATTAACTGTTTGTGCTTTAAGCCGGCCAACAACAAGATGCTCCAATATCATCTTCTTCTTAGTCAACTGCATCATCCGTTCTTCAATGGTTCCTCGACTTATAAGCCTATATATCATAACCTGCAGGAGAAGCTGTGAAACTTCTATAGACTTGAAATCTCATAGTTAAAAGATAGCAGAAACAAAAACTCTCTTCTCCCAGCAAAAACACTACAACAGATTTTTTTTTAAAAAATACTATTCTTGTCATAAACACTTCAACAGGAAATAATCCAGACCTTGCTTGTTTGCCCTAACCGATGAGCCCGAGCCATCGCTTGTAAATCAGCATGCGGATTCCAGTCGCTGCAAAACAAGAAATTAGGTTGGGACTAACATCTCCAAAGTAACATTCTGAAGCAACTTTTAAAACTATGTAAACCAAAAAAATTCAAGATATTTTACCTATCATAGATAATAACAGTATCAGCAGTTGCTAGATTTATTCCCAATCCTCCAGCTCTCGTAGAAAGAAGAAAGCAAAATCTCGTGGAGTTCTTGGCATTAAAACGATCTATGCGTATCTGCCTTTCGGCACCACCAATTTTGCCATCAATTCTTTCATAGCTCCATTTCTTACATGTAGATTTAAACAAATAATTGTGTCAACCACAAGGTTTAATCAGCTGCTCAAGTATATTAGCTAGTCTTATAGATGTATGTCACAGATATTGGCTTCTGAATACCTTGTAGGTTAGGTAATCTTCTAGTAAGTCCAACATATGCTGAAATTGTGAATATATAAGAACTCTGTGCTCCTGCTCTTTGAGCTTCACCATCATCTTGTCCAACAAGTGCATTTTCCCAGAAGCATCTAAAAGTTGCCTAGAGATACAAACAAAAAACAAAACAAAAAAAGGGAAGACGAGCACTAAGAAAATTATATTAACAGAGTTTGTCATGCTAAGAATCTACTTCCCGATTGAGAAGATGTCCAATGTTAAGCTGGTTTTGGGAAGAAAACCTGGTTTGAGTAGATTAAAGGAGTCAAGAGACAGAATTTATTTCATAAGAGCCAGCATTAAATTCATCATGTCAAATTGCAGCTGGGCGGATTCTTTTGGCATGTCCATTGATTCTTTGACAAAGTAGTTTACAATTCAACAAGTTATAGCCTTAAATGAAACTTCAGTGACAATCAACTGGAAACTATGCATGCAGACCAAAACATGCAACGGAGCTCTGAAAAGAAAATTCCTTATTAAGTACATGCAGTAATTGGGAGTATCTTCCATAACAAGGCCATAAAAACAAGTGATAATACTTCATAGTATCCTGAAGGACATTGACTATTGATACATATTCTTTTGCACCAGGAGAAAAGGAGAAGAAGTACCTTAAACCTTCATCAGTATTGGATGGCTCTGTATCAGGTTCCACGCCTTCTAACATGTAAGCATGACAACAAAGCTTTCGAAGTTCCATAACAACATTGATAAGGGATATCTAGAAAGAAAAAAGAACAGAAGTTATCCATAGAAAGCACAGGTTATATTCAATGTTTCAATAGCAAAATTCTTACCTGTGCACCACCACGGCGAGCTAGTATTTGGTAATTACGAGTGAGAATGGCCTTGTAATATTCTTTCTGTTTGCTGCTAAGTTCAACCCGTAAAATTAGTTCCTTTTTTGGAGGAAGATCTTTAATGACATCCTTCTTGAACCCTTAAAATGGAATGTTTGATCAAGCAAGAAATTCAGTTAAATATTTGCTACATAATATAATCATTTTATTGTTAATATATCTATTGTCAAACTTCATATCCAATTATCCACCCTTATATTGCCCAATAATGCATATACAGTATATAGTGGTCTAGCATCCCACAGAACCATGGGTACTTTTCACAAAATTGCAAGAATTATACACCTTATCACTAATATTATTACTATGTTGTAATTCCTAGATGACCATCTAAAACAAACCATTACAGTTGGTGCTCTAAAGGAAGTCACTTGCTATGTTTGTCCAAATGAAGAGAGAAGGAAAGAGCAAATAGAATTGAAGAGAATATCATATTTCATTCATTTAATATCTCTGTAGGGACAGTTTTCCAATGGAAAACATATGAAGTATCATGCCTAGATCAGATTGCTAGATGAAAAACAGTTCCAAGCATAACATATCATTAATGAGGATTTTTCTGCTCTCGACATTCTAGCAATAGGAGAACTGCAATTAAGTGACCCAACCAGCTAAGACAGAGAGCTTATATCCAATGCAATGTAATTTTAAACATCTAAGACTAAACTCAGCCTGCTTATGGCTGACCTAATTCAGTTTTATCAAACTCAACCTCTCCTTCAAAAGAATTTCAGCAACTTGAAATGGCTTAACAGATGCAAGCCAACTTAAATTCAAATAAAATGAAGCTTACATCCAATGCAGTGTAATGTTAAACATCTAAGACTAAACTCAGCCTGCTTATGGCTGACCTAATTCAGTTTTATCAAACTCGACCTCTCCTTCAAAAGAATTCAGCAACGTGAAATGGCTTAACAGATGCAAACCAACTTAAATTCAAATAAAATGTTGATGTAGTAGATATTAAATAGTACAGCACATTTATCGCACATATAATCAGAATATGATATCTAGCAATGGCATGATATCCAGCTCAATTTAAATTCAAATAAAATGAAGCTTACATCCAATGCAGTGTAATGTTAAACATCTAAGACTAAACTCAGCCTGCTTATGGCTAAACATCTAAGACTAAACATGAATATCCATCTCAATTTAGCAAGTATTTCAAAGAAGATTACCAAATAACTACCACACTGATAACTGCTATATGCAATTGTAATAACTCAGAAATCTGGATCATTCAGCACAAATAGCACCCTTATAATGAAGGCATGAAGAGTGAAGACAACTATCACATCTAATCAATAAAAGCAAACATACTTCGAAGAAAGTGAGGTGCAAGCATATCATGAAGCTTTTCAATTTGCTTGTCCTGGTTGATGTCATTGAATTCCTCCTGAAGATGTTCGATACTCCCAAACTAGAAAGAGGACAATAATACCATAAATTAGAGAAGCTAATATGATATTAACAAATCGCTGATTGAACACTTCCACAGCTTTAAGTCTTAAAAGTTAATTTGAATTAAATAATAGTTACACTACAGCACATCACAAACTGAGTATCTAAGTAGTTCTGCTTGTGAGGTTACATCCTCAACTTAAGCCAACAAATTCAAGAGACCATAGAACTCGGTACAAGGTAATCTTATTATGCATCAGCAAATGCAGCAAAACAACTAGCGAATAACACCACCAATAATACAGCATTCGCAAATTGAAAAACAGAACCTCCCAACAATGACCTGTTAGGCTGTCGTTAAAAAGCATAGAACAACAAAAAGTAGGCAACATACAATTTTTGGAGTCATAGCTGGGAAAAAGAATCAGAAACCTGCATGTATATTGTGGGTAGATGCCAAAGAGTAATGCATCAGGAATACTTACACTTTCATCGTCGAGGAAGTGCATAAGCATGAACAATTCATCCAAGTTGTTCTGAGAAGGAATAAAAAGATAAATATTAAATCATTGGTTTCAAAACTAGGTTGAATGAATGCAACATCAATAAACACAGTTCATTCCAATTTCTAAGCATTTGACAGTAGAAATAGATATTGTTATACAAGATTGGTCTGTTATACAACATATGGTTTAGACAGAATATATGAGTAATAAAAGAGATTCAAGTTACCCAAGTAATTTTGACTACTTCCCTCAACTTATAAGTTATAACAAAGAAGGCAAATGAGTAATGCTGCTGCCCAGGCTATAGGAAGGGCAAGACATGTGCAGCCTAACTAAACAGGCTGTTTGCTTGTTTCCATTTGATTGTGTTAAATGAAATATCTTCATGACAATCACAACTACAGTAGGCACAAATGTAAAACCAAAATTTTACATGATCTCTTTTAGGTTACAATTAATACAAAAAAAAAATAAGAAGGGTCCATCTGGATCACTTTTGGTTTTTGTCATGCTTTGAGAAATGATTTCATTCAAATGTCTCCATTCTGAATTTTTGATGTATTTTCTTCTCGTTTGTTCTGAAACATGTGTACCAAAACTTACTTGTCCATGTAAACAAATTAAAAATATATTAACTTTAATTGAGATACCTGAGGAAAGCAACACTAGTACCAAAAATGTAAAAATCGTTGAGCAATAGCTAATTGACCAGTGCAAAAGATTGCAGCGAACTAGATGTCTTACTTAGAAGGCTATATAGTGTATGCTAGATCAGCTAGACTACCTTACATAACTACAGAATCAATCCCTGAAATGAACAAACAGAAACAAAGAAATATATTCTAAAGCTCGGTCAATAACTCATGTTTGGCGAGTAGAGATCTAAATTCATATAGCAGAAACACTTCGTAAAGCATCTAAAAGTCCATGAATACAAAATAAGTACCTCCCATTTATGAAAAATGATTCTAAATAGATATTTCTTACCATAATTTTCCCAATCATATGATAATTCAGTTCAATTTGATATAGAAACAGAGACAGAATATTTAAACCTGAAGAGGTGTTCCTGTTAAGAGCACACGGTGGTTAGTGGAATAATCTTTGAGTTGACTAAATAATTTAGAGTCTTTATTTTTTAGCCTGTGACCCTCATCCACAATCTGCGAACAAAAATACAGTCAGATGATGCCAATATAATAAAATGATCTCAGGGCTATTAACTGAAAAGAAAGAAATACCATGCATTCCCACTTAATAGGTTTCAAAATTGCCGAGTCCATGTTAATCATCTCATATGATGTTAAAAGAACATCAAATTTCAATCTCGATTGTTTCTTCTGATTGCTATCCTGACTGGTTTTCTTTTTCTTGTGTTTATTTACTTTCTCTTTGGGAAAACAGAATTCATACTTTCTAATGATCTCACGAGCCCGGGCAGATCCAAAGTACATTACCTATGACAACTCAAATATAATATTAGTTACAAAACATGCAACAAAAAAGAACCATGAAATGGCAGAATTCCAGTCTCTTTAAAGTCCACATACAACATTCAGTTGAGGTGCCCAGGTTGCAAACTCGCGTTCCCAATTTCTCAATGTTGAAAGAGGAGCCACTACTAAATGAGGAGTTATGTTCTCTTCAAACAGAGAGGCCAGAAAAGCAATACTCTGTATTGTTTTCCCTGCAATAAGTAGGGGTGCACTGTGTTAAAAAATCTTCAACCATGATAGCAGAAAAGAAAATTCCGGTGCAAGGGTTATAGATGTTATAACCAAGTCCCATCTCGTCGGCAAGGATAACTCGATTATTTTTTAGCCATGAATAACGCAGAAACTTTAAGCCCTCAAGCTGATACGCATGCAACGTCCCTTCAATGACACAAAATGGAACAAATGTAAAGCATTTCAAAGTGGTACCCAATACAGGAAGGAAAACTTAGAAATACATTATCAGATTCCATGGGATGAAGGACATACCGCCAGAAAGAAATTTGGGGCTCTGGTCATATGTAACCATATCACGAGTAGCATTCTTACTCTTATTAGAAGATTTCTTATGACATCTGGATTGAATTGTATTGAATTTTTCAATTTGAGATTGGAAGGCAGAAATATCCGACCCCACTTCCCAAGTGCATTCATCATATGGAAGTTCTTTCCATTTTACAAAGTACTCACGCTCATCGCCAGTTTTTCTGCTAGAAACTCAGAAAATCGGTCATACTCATCAAACTAAATAAATAATCCCATGGAAAATTATATTCATAATATATAGGAAATGAAAAGGCGAGATATTAAACATGAGCCATCAAAGATAAAGATACACTGCAAAACATCTTACTGACAATTGGACTACAATTATAAAAGTTTTTTTTGTTCTTAGAGGAGAAGAACCAATTATCACATGGCAAGTATTAAAAATATTATGCCTGATGGTCAGTAAACTAACAGACGCAACATGCTTCAAACAAAAACTTTAGAAAGCTAAAATTTGTTCTAATATAATTTTCTTCAAGATGCCCAAAGGCACAAGAATAAGAGGAGGCATCCTTCTACATCCAAATCAAAATGCAATGGATATTCATGAAGTTGACAAACATAACTGAATATTCATTTGTACGATATTGCTCAGTCTTTCCATAAATATATAGATGAACCAAACTTGGCCAATGAGATTAGGATTTAGGAGTGCTTTGAGGAAAAGAAAGTCCAATGCCACTTACATTAGAAGAGGCCTTGGTTTTCACAGAATTTTGCAAATTCATGCTTTCAGCTAACAAAACTATCAATGAACTAAATCTTGCAATAAACTACAAGAATAATAGTAGATAGTATGTGAGAGAAAAGAAATAAGTTTCTTCCAATAAATTGAGTTCAGGTTGAAACTTAGAACTGACTGTTAGCCTGAAATGCCAAAACTAGGAGTCCAGATGAGCTATAGCTAACTGCATTTCCATCAAAATGGATTGGTCTCAGCAGAGGATTCAAACATCAAATATATTCATTTCCAGTAAACATTAAGGATGGGCAAGACTAGCCTCGTAAATAACAAGCGATGGGTCAGTGATTGCATATGAAGATAATTACTGCAAATTATGAAGATGATCAGAAATAAAGTGTTAAAGAATTTACTATATAGCATACTAGCATGAGTAAAGTGAATCACAAACAAAGAAATACCCAGTACAATTGTGGGTCCGCAGAAATAGGAATCATACCAAATACTTCTAATCTGAATATTAAAAATAAATATTATTCTTTTTGCTACATATATAAAGATGAACTACTAATATTATCAAACCTGCTAGCAATAATTCTGTCAACAGTGGTCCATTCAGGTCGAATTGCTACCCAGTCATCATCAGACTTATCTAGCGAATCCATCTGTCTATGGAAGTTGTTTAACCTAGTCTTCAATCGTGGATGAGCCTTCGAAGCCTTCACAAACTCGTCTTCCGGAATCCTGCTCAAAACAGGAGGTAACAAATATGAGCACGCCAGATAGAGAATACATGATACATTAATGATATTATCAGATATTCTAAATATTTTCTAAAAAAAGTAGTTGTTTATTTAAATTAATTCAGAGGCTCAAGTAATAAAAGGAAAAATAAGTCAAAATAATTAGTAGTACAGGAAATACCAAGTACAGTGAAGGTATGAGAATCCTTTCCACTTCACAAGATATTGTTTGGTGTATGTTTGTTTTGAACTAGGCTGTGAAGAATCAGTCTCGTCCGTGACAGCAGGGCGCAATTCACAATCTAGTATCTTTTCAACTTCAACCAAGGGGCTTACCTGAAAATATCAAAGCTTCAAACTTCTATGCCATAATGAAGATTAATCACCAAAACATGGAGGACAAGCGATTCGTTTTCAACACCATACACATTCAGGGCAGCTCCATCTATCATCAACAGTTATTTTTAATGGAGGAACCAAGCATTTCTGGTGAAAAACGTATGTACATGTTCCACATGATATCAGACCCTCGTTTTTCCCACAACGCTGGCATGCATCTTCTATCTACAAAAGGATAAGTTGTTTCAGGATTATATTGAAGCACAACAAAATTCTTACTGTGACAAGTTCTCCTAAAAATTAGGAACAAAATTCAAAGTTTCAAACCACGACTAGAGAACTCACTTGTTGGAGAAGCAAAAGGTTATGTGCAAAAGTGCACAGGAGCACATACAACAATAACTAGGTCAGAACCAAAAGAGCATTCGCTGTCCGATATAGCAGTGTGAAATTAACCAACTCAAATGGGAACCACAACAGCAAAGATAAGCAGCGAAAGAATTCTTTGCCGCATCAATGAACAAATAACAAACCATCAAAGAATCCAAAAGAACAAGATAAGCAGCAAAAAAACGCTAAACAGCATGAACAGATCACAGAACATCCAAAACAACAACATAAGAAGCAAAAGGAATGTTTTAACACATCAAGAAAAAAGAAACAACACCATCAAAAGAACGCTTTACCGCATCATCCCTCACAATTCTCTCTGCCGGCTTCTCTTCTTGCTTACTCGTCGATCCACCACGAGGAAGGTACAGATCATCATCCGATTCGTCGAGGTCGTAGCGCGGCTTTTTCTCCGATCTCACTCGGAGCCGCTCGACGAGGCTGCTCATCTCCACCAACCCTCAGCCCAATCCGATCCGTAAAACAGAAAACACAGAACACTAGAATTCCGTTCACAAGAACGAAAGAACCAGAACTAGGGTTTCTCCTCGGTTCTTGAAGGCCCTAAAACCCCACACTTCACTGCTTCACATCACAATGGGAGATGGAATTGTAGCTAGGGTTTGCTTCCTATCCCGGTAGAGAGGCGAGAGCGACGAATTTTATAGACGAGAAATCGATCCAGAAATGGAAAGGTTTCAATGAACTTGGAATATACACCGGTGTACCGGAGAGGAAAGCCAGCACACCGGTTAACTCAGAAGTCAGAAGCGTTGCGTTGGGATATAACGGCCGGATTATTTTTGCACTTACCACCCTGACTTGTAGGAAAATAATGGAAAAGGGTTTACCTATTGATGCTCGGATTCATTTTTGTACTTTTGTGCCAAAATTTGATCCTAAATAGAAAATGTACGTGTGTGTGAACTTAGGTCCGAAATGCAGGTAGTGGATGTATTAATCAAAATGCAAAAATCAATAATAGGAATAAGTTTGGTTCATTTAGTCCTGGCTGACCCAAACTATCCCAATCCGTAGTTACGTTTGATTTTAGCCGACATTACGAAATATAGATGTAGGGGCGTAGGGCCTGTTTGGTTAAGTTAGGAAAACTATTCAAATGAATTTTAGCATATAGGAATTGAAAACTACAACTAAACGATACTGTAAGGTTATTTTTAATTTATTATGTTTGGATAGTTTAAGAAATTTTAGGGGGGAAAAAAATAATAATAATAATAAAGAAGAGAGATGGGAGTAGGAGGGTGGTGGGAGGAGGAGGGGTATGAGGTAGTGGGTGGAGGAGACTGAGGAGGAGGGCGTGGTGATGACATGAGGAGATGAGGAGTATGAGTTGATGGTGGTGGTGCGTGGAGGGAGGAGGAGAGTCGTGATAGTAGAGTGAGAGGGAGCAATGAGGAAGAGAGACTGGGAGTGTGAGAGAAAGTGAGGGAAAGAGTGTAAAGAAAAATAAAATCCATTCATTAGGAAAGGGATATTTTCTCTAAAATATTCTTTTGAAAAAGTCATCCAAACACCCGTTTGGGCTATCCATACAGCCCTGTAGTGGATATGGAGAATGGATATTAAGAAAACAAAGATTAAAAAGGAAAAGAAAAGGAGAATAGATGACTAAATACATTCAATACAGAGCAATGCCAAACAAACCAAACTGCAAGTCACAACATGAGAGCATGATTCCTTCTCATCAAATTTAAACAATTATAAACTTAAAAACAAAAACTTATCCTTTTTGCATAGGCGAAACTGTGAATTGGGCCTTCTAAACATTTTAGTCTGGCTCTGCCCTTGCCCTTGCCCTTTTGCTGATAGATAATATGCCCAAGTTCAAATGTTAATTATGATTACACAAGCACACAAAATATGGATAAAAAATGCTTGTAGATATTTACTTGCAAATCTGGCCATTTGTGAATACATCATCTAATCAAAAGATATAACTTTTCATCACTAAAGCAATCCTATAACATTTTTACCCTAATATGTTTCAAAATAATGGTGTCTAATGAATCTGCAAGAAGAGAAGTTGACAATATGAACTACAAGAAAGACGCTTCTAATCCTTATTGTAACTTTCTTTGGGCTAGAAAATAAGTATAAGAACCACCACCAATCAAAACAATAAATATACTCTGTTTTACAGGATCACAAAATCTTTCATACAAGCTTTTGTGCTGCAAGAAACTTCGAACGACAAGTGATCGGAAGAAAGCGGAGACATCATGTTGAATCCAACAAATATTACAATACACTTGAAGAGGTTAGAAAAGGAAAATCCAATCTCATAGACTGCTAAACAAGAAATGTTTTGATTAAAAGAGATTATACCTTCAACAAAAAAACTAGGAACGCTTCAAGAATCTCTTTCTTCTATGCCTTTCTCTCCTCCATTCTCGCTCTTCTATCTTTCAGAACATGAGATATACCGATTGACTGTAATTCTAATATTCTACAGCCTGACCTATATAGAGAGAAAGAGAGAGAAAGACCAAAAGGCTTTCAATACTTGCGTAAAAGTACTGAAAATACAGCTCATCTTTTCAGTAAGACATCTCATCATTCACTGCACATGTCACGCATATGAATCCTGAATATCACAGAATTTGACCGTTACTTTTGCTTATAAACGACAAGGCATTAAATTGTAAATACGGAGTAAGAATAAGATGACTCACTGCACATCCCTACTAGGAAAGTTTTAAATGCATACATCAATATTTGAATTCCATTTACACCGATTTAAGAAATTTTAAACATTCGGACACTCAGGGAGGCCAAAATCATGAGAATTATATTTTAAGTGCGATACTTTAAATGTAGTAAAACCAGCAACACAGGAATGACACTTCAGATGAGGCGTTCAAAGTGTTCAGGCTTAGAAGAATTCCTATTATATGTAATTAAAATTGGATATTCAGCAAGGAAAAAGGACGATATCCCCCTGTATTGCTCAGTCTTTTTCTTAGGGCAGTTCTCTCCTATGGGACCTAATACCCTATACCATGTCAATAGTATGAGCTATAGAAGTCATCATTTGTCAATCATATAGTATGCTTTGGCTAGGAATCTAGCCAAAGCACAATCAATCATGGACATTGGACAGTAATACGCTAATTCTATATTACTAAAATCTAAAATTCTATTGCAAGTAAAACTAAGAGCACTGCACCACCCATAAGTACAATTCATAATCTGAGACTGCTTTACTCATGTGATTCAGTTTCTAGGTCATCTAGGCAGTTCAACATGAAACAGGGGGATGAAAACTATATTGGCATATATTTACATAAACAAACATAACATTGAAGGTAAACTGAAAAATCTTAAAGTAAAATTCATAACTCATAAGGATGAGCAAGAAATTGCAAAACACAGCCGCATTACATCAGTGAAGAGCCAATGATTTCTCACGTGGAACATTAGTGAAGAGAAAGATTAATGTCACGGCATGTTTGAATGCCTTACGTTGAGTTAACTGCAAGCTTGCAACTAGCATCATTTCCAAATGGCCAAGTAACACATGAGTAACATATGAAATTACGGACCTAGCAAAGAAATTGCTCACAACTAAATTACTGGATTTCTAAACAAAATGATATATGCATCTATCAGCAAAATCAGAATCTACAAAAGCAAAAATAATCGTGATAAACCACCTGTTCCTTAAACACACTCGAGGTAACTAATACTGAAGCTTGCACCACATACACAAATAATAAGGTGAAGAAGAGAAGGATCAGAAACGTACCTTGGATTATGAACATTCTACAAAAGTATATGGACCACCTGAAAATAAAAAGTAGTAGATGAAAATCCTATACCAAGGAGAAGGAAATATGTTGCATTTGAAGCTTCAAAGTGTCATTGAACATTTACCGGAACCAAACATAATTGAAGATGTTGTAATAGCTAATCCCACAAGATTCACGTCAAACTCAAAGAGAGAAAGCATGCTTTCTCAATCCACATAAGAAAGAAACACAGCTAGATGATAAGAAGGCAAAAGGACAATCTGTTCATCCCGAGAGGATTAACCAAGCGCAAAAGAGAAAGAAGGGAACACCACCAAATATATCACCAAACACTCTTTTTTTCATTCATTCATTTTATTATAAATATTTTTTCTTACTCAATGAGTATTCAGTCCATTCTCCACACCCAGACCATACAAGACACCAGCATACTTCTCCGTGGAGCCGTTAAAGAACGACTCCTTCAACTTCCTGAAAGTACAAGAGGTGAGCAAGCTATCCGAGCCAGCCTGGTGGCAAATTCCGACACGCTCGACATCAAGTAACTCGGCAAGCTTGTTAAGCCCTCCATGGAGACTATTGCAGAACTTCATCAGGTGTTTGATGTCATATACCATCGGAAAATATATGTTGATAAGATCAAAGAAGCCGGCTTGTGAATCGGGAAGGTTCTGGCAAGTAAGCAACTTGAGTAGATACCCGAAATCATACCCACTATGGAAAGTAACCCAGTGGACCGAATCATTGAGCACGATTCCTGACGACATGAGCAGCTCAGCAAAGCGAGTCGCATCAATCCCCTTCTCGCTGTTCTTGTCGAAGTCAATGCCGCTCTGGCGGAGGAGCTCGATGGAGTCAGAGGCGTAGACGTCGCGGCACACATCGAACTCGCAGAAGTTGAACTGCCACACGCAGCCACGCTCGGTGCCGCAGGTCGGGAGGTTGCCGAACTCGTCGGAGAAGGTGAGGCCGAGTTGGATCAGCTTGAGCATGTCGACGTTAGCCTTGAGGGTGGCGTAGTTGAACTCGGAGCTGGATTTGAAGTTGCCAAGAGGGCGGCAGACGATGCCGGGGAACTCGGTGTCCATGGCGACGAAGGGGAAGTCGTCGACGATCTCGCGCATCAGGGCGAACTCGGTCTCGAGGTTGTCGTTCCACACCTCGCGGATCTGGACCGTCTCGTTCTTCGGCAGGATCGACGACATAGATGCATCAAATGGAGGACTACAAACCCAAACAGATCTGTGATGGAAACTCTAGAAATCGACAACGGAAGCGAATCGGGGGAGAGAGGATGATGGATCTGGACGGGGGCTAGGGTTTGCCGTGAGAGGACGAAACCTTTTCAGGTTGGGGGAGATTTGAGGGTAGTTTACTGGAGAGGGCGAAGGGTTCAACAGGAGTAGGTTTCAAGGACGCGGAGTTTGCCCCCCGCGGCCAACTCCCATCTTGGGAAAGGAAGGAGGAAAGGAAGGTCTCGACGAGAGAGAGAAAGAGAGAAGAGGGGAAAGGAGAAGATAGAAGAGATGGGGGAGGAGAAGGAATAAGGTTAGTGGCGTTCTAATGCTCCGCCTGTACCAGATACGCCCGACTTTTTTATGCTACGTGGCATGTTTTGGTAGGTTGGTTTGGGAGGATATATCTCTCTTAGTAAGTTACTGGAGCTCTCTATGTTTCATCCTTCTCTGCGTTTTTAGCTTTTATTTATAAAAATTTCAAACCATAGTTTAAAGATATCCGTGCTTTTTATAAGGCCACCGGAATAATGCAGCCTGGCACGTAAAACTAGTCAGTGACTGGCAGAGTGCTGCGATTACCAATTGAAGTTTGGCACGCAGTAGTGAAAATTAAAAAGAAAAAAAAAAAATTTGTTCGAGTATATAGACGACTGTTGATTAAAGTAGCTTTTGTACACGAAGTTGTGATGCTGGTTATAACGATAATAGATTCTTTTTTAAAAAAATTGCACCTTATTGGGCTAAATGGGCTTTCTCTTATTTGTCACTATTCAATATTCATTCATAAAATAAGCTAAGCTATATTGTGAAGAGGGCCCACAAATTATACACTTCATTGAAAATGATCCCACGATTAATATATATTTTCATAGAAAATGAAACAAGTACGCAATGTAAGTTGAGAATGTCTGAAAATGACATAACATTCAAAGGACATTTTGTACAGATTGCACAGATGCTAACTCCTCCAGATGGTAGCAAGTTGGATGAATAAGGTCACTATTGCAAGCGGTGGTTAAATTCTACCTATTCATAATAAATGTGGTGGTTAGAATTTTCTGAGTTAATATTTACATTTTTAATTTCAGCACTATGCATATAGTTTGAGGTTAGTGTGATCTGTTTCTTAAAAGATTTTGTCTAGTTGTCCAGATTATATAGTGAGAAAGTTTGGTCATTTGAATAGCTTATAATTAGCCTACGAACTCATATTTTTATTAAAAAAAATCAAACAATTATTTTAGAATATCTAGTTAATAACAATAACAAGGCTTATTTTCAAACAAAGGAGAGGAGGTTAGTCATTCAGCTAATTTATAATTAGTCTACAAACTCATGTTTCTACTATAAAAATCAAACAGTCATTTTAGAATATCTAATTAATAACAAATACAAAGTTTCAAAGGAATGCACTATATTGTCATTATCATTCCCAATCTTATTCTAACCACTCGGGTTGTTAGCACCAGTAGCCAAGATTAATTATCTTTTGTATCCTAGGTTGTGGACTTTGCCAATGGTATAATTAAGAAGATTAGAGGAAATAAACCTCAATATTGTGAAAAAATAAAATTTACTGTGCCTCACAAATATAAATTCTTTTTGGCCACAGCACTTCTTAAATTTGTTTTTTTGAGTGACCGTAATCAAGACCATATGATATGCACCGTGATACACTAGCATGCTTGAACCTTGAATGCAAATACAGCTCGATAGCTCTGAACCCACCAGCCGACACCCAAACTATAGCGAATTTTGATGCCACAATCGGCCTCAAACCCAAAACCTAAGTCCCAACCCAAAACCCAAACTTGTAGCATGACTACTCCACCGGACACGCGGATCCAAAGTCTCCTAGCCAATTATTTTTTTTTCCTTTATTTTTATTTCTCAAACCCGACCCAATAGCGACCGCTAAGATCCAAATGGGTGAATCCCACCGAATCCCCCGTTCAATTTGAAAGTCCTCAGTGATTGGGAGCATGGGCCGGCCCAAAATCCTTATAGCGGCCATTGTGAGAGTCCAAATGGCACCAGATTCGGAACAAATGATTCAAAATTACCTTAGTATGTATTAAAATATCTTTAAACTCATTCGGTAGATGTAGCAATTTGGAGACCTGCTGCATCATAAACTCCTCCTTTTTAAAGGCCATTTGGATAGCCTTAAAATGGCCTTGCATTTGGGCCAATCGATCCTAATCCCGGTCGTCGTGGGAATAAAAAAATGACTCCCCTTCTCCTATCGAGAAAGCCCAATAGCTCAACTCACTCACAAGCTCATCAATTATAGAACCCAAGTACACAAATTGGAGAAAGAATTTGAAAAGACCAATGTGGTTAGCACTCTCCCATTATTGAGATGCACGTTACTCCAGTGTAGTTAAAATGAAAGCATGTGGTTGTAATTATAAAAAGGCGACTTCTTTTAAGCATCATTATTTATATTGGAGTTTCGAAGTTGTCCCCCTTCGATAGGACTAGAAGAGTGATTTCCTAAACTATGGTGGCATATTCGCTCCCCATGCCTTTCGACTATCTATGCTGACCTTTTTGTTAAAATAATAATAAATAAATAAACCAACAACTAGTACAACTGAGCCCTTATTTCAATAAGAAAGAGAGAGGAAGGAAAAATGAGTTAAGCTGTTAACTAGTTTGACTGCCAAATAATTAAATAAATAGATAGATAGATGAATCTAGTTCCTGTAGTTCTGGAACAAAGCAAGGGAAATGCGGATGTTAATGTCAGGATTAATCTTCTCAGCAATTCAAACTTCAAAAGACGAGATGCGTTTCAACTTTCAAGTGTGAAACAAAAGAAAGAGCAAAGCGGCGAAGAAGACCGGGTTTCATTAAATTTCTTTTTTGACTCGGACCATGCACAAGATCCTCTCCTTCCTCGACTGCATAAACTTCCTTCCTACGCGCGAGTATTCGGCAGCATTTGTAGACCTCCCCGATTACAAAGTACGACAAAAAAATATATATTTGTCGTCTTTTTTCTCGAGTACGACTTTCTTCGCTCATCTTAGAAGACTAGAAAGTATCGACCAGATCTCGCGTCACATGGTCAGCAAGCTATTGACTCCTTCCAGTCCGATTGGCAATTGCCCAACAACGGGGTGACAGCTCAGTTGGGTCTCAGAGCAGTAGAGCACCGACACGGCTGCTGCGTTATGGTCATCATGTGCCATGGCCTGAGTTTAATTAGGCATTAGATAAGGTTATCTACCTAATCCAATCATTATAATATATCTCCATTCTCCAGTCCCATGATGATCCCATCCACCCCCTGTTAGTTTATTTTCGCTGGGCCCAACTACTCCCTAAAATGTAGTTTTGACCGTACTTTCTTTTACTACTCGGAGGAAATTTGTCACAGTGTAATATTTTGTTTTAGGATGTTTACTAAAAACACCTTAATTTTTTTCGATCATGTTCTTAATGAATAATTACTATACAGACGAGTTACTGGCCAAAGTAACTTTAATACTTTTGAGTAAATTCTTTTAATTATTTAAAAAAATTTAAGGAACAAAACTAAATTTCTCGGTTCGTCTCTACATTATTTATGGTCCAATCTTGGAAAGCTAGGAGATCTACCATTAATGCGACCGCATAAATGACAAAGATAATATAGATCCTTGGAAATTAGTGGTTCATTAGGTGCAGTGGCAGCACCGTAGTTTGAAGTGATTCGATGCCTTAACTCGGTACTCCTTTTTCCGGTCAAGCCCTAACGTCCTTTGTATAAACTTGCGTTTTAGTTTTAAAGCACGACCGGACGACACTAGTACTAGTTCTATTAAATGCGAACCTAATCCTACCCTTAATAATAAAAGTCAAATATAAATATAATGGCATAATTAATTCCCACCAGTAAAAATTTTAAAACAGACAAACCAATATAAATCAGAATGAGCTCAGAGAGAGAAAAGGGGGGAGAGCATCGGAAGTCGCGCGGTTTTTATTATATATAAGCTTCAGATCGAAAGAGATTATAGAGAGTATAGAGTACGCTTCTATCTTCTTCTTCGTCGTCTCCACCTATGTGAGCTCGCGAGAGCATCTACCAAATATGGCAAAATGCCAGCGAGGAGACTACGCCGGCTTCCGGCTGTGGCCGCTCTTTTCTGCTGCCTCCTTCCGACGGAAGCTTCTCGAAGCGCTAACATGCGGCGTATCCCGCCAACGACGGAAGAGCAGTGCAGCCGCGGCCTTCGAGTCGCCGAAGCCACGGCCGAGATCGGATCGGTTAGTGGAGCTCCTAAGGGCGGAGGTCTCGGAATCCGGATCCGACGAGGCGGAGGAGGAGGGGGAGGGGGAGGCGGAGGCGCAGAGGAAAACAGAGGCCTTCGAGGAGCTGCAGAGAGTGGTGAGATGGTTAGATCTCGATGACAATGGCGGTGATAGGCGGCGAGATGGGGCGACAGAGATCCGGCGACTCACAAAGGACGATGCCGAGGCGAGGGAGACGCTCGCAATGCTGGGAGCCATACCTCCCCTAGTCGGAATGCTTGGTTACGACGATCTCGAGCTCCAGATCCCTGCGCTCTACGCGCTTCTCAACCTAGGAATCGGCAATGACATGTGAGTTCCGGCAATCTAACTCTCTTTTCTTGATAGATTTTCCTCTCGGATGCTCAGGGTTTTTGCTTTCGATCTGATCTCAGGAACAAGGCCGCGATCGTAAAAGCCGGCGCGGTGCACAAGATGTTGGATCTGATCGAATCGAGGAGCCCCCCTTCCGTTTCCGAGGCGATCGTGGCGAATTTCCTCAGTCTTAGCGCTCTCGACTCGAACAAGTCCATCATCGGCTCCTCCGGGGTGATCCCCTTCCTGGTGAACTCCTTCCAAAACCCTAACCCCAGTTCACGTCAATCGAGGCAAGACGCGCTCCGTGCTCTCTTCAACCTCTCCATTGCCGCCTCGAACGCCCCCCATCTCGTCGAATCCGGTCTAGTCACCGCCATCCTCGCCGCCATCGGAGACATGGACGTCACTGACCGATCGCTTGCCGCCCTCTCCAACCTCGTCGCCTCACCGGAGGGCCGGCGGGCGGTGATCCGATCCAAGGACGCTTTAGCCATATTAGTCGACGTCCTCCACTGGTCCGACGCCCCCGGTTGCCAAGAAAAGGCGGTCTACATCCTCATGGTGATGGCCCACAAGGCCGGGTACGGTGAGCGCACCGCCATGGTGGAGGCCGGGATCGTCTCCGCCCTCCTCGAGCTCACCCTCCTCGGAAGTCCTCTCGCCCAGAAGAGAGCCTCGCGGGTACTCGAGATCCTACGAGTCGACAAAGGGAAGCAGGTGGAGGATGGGAGCGGGTTCTGCTGCAGTGTACCGGCAGTGTCCGCACCGCTGTCCATCGCGGAGGGGAAAGAGGAAGAGGAGGAGGAGAGAGACGAGATGGGAATGAGCGACGAGAAGAAGGCGGTGAATCAGTTGGTCCAGCAGAGTCTACAGAGTAATATGCGAAGGATAGTAAAAAGAGCAAATTTGCCGCAAGAATTCGCGCCATCGGAACATTTTAAAGCACTTACCGTCTCTTCCACTTCCAAGAGCTTGCCGTTCTAAGGAATTCACTTTCTAATCAGTAAGTTGAGAAAATTTTTTCTACACGATTCGTTTCTTAATTAATTTTCTCGGTCTTCTATAGAATGGAAAGATATATTCTTCTTTTTTTTCCTTTTCTACTACGTTTTTCGTGCGTGTCATTAGAAAAAAGGAAAAGAAAGAGAAAATTTGAGCTTTCCCATGTCGAAGGAGTCGTTTGTCATTGTGCTATAAGGTTGAGGTCACTATAGGGAGGGTCAGGCCTTTGGCAGGGGACGTGTCTCAGTGCTCGATCTCGCTTTCTTTTCTCTGTCCTTTTTGTTCTTTTCTGTACACAGGCACGATGCCTAGTTTAATGGTCTACATACAAGGAAAGAAAGAATCTAAACGTACTCGATTACTCTTTACTAATGAAACCCCATGTGCTTTGCTGCAGGAGAGGATGGACCTCTTACCGAGTGCATACCAGTATGTATTAAATTATCCTTGAAGAGGTAGTTGGTTGATTACAATTTTTGTATAGCGAAATCTTTAGCTACTTCATCCTTTCCTATGCTTGTTTTATATATGTATAGATGTTATTCTCTCTCTCTCTCTCTCTCTCTCTCTCTCTATATATATATATATGTACATTTGTTCATCGATAGTATTTGCTATAGATGTTGTGGAAGGGGAGGTCCCAGGTGTCATTTGCTAGTTACTATTACTCATCAGTGGCGTGCATGGATGGCAGCCTTTTGTAGTGGTTGTTAAGGGGTAGCTGTCATTGCCACTGCATGCCGGATAAGTTGCAACCAAATGGAGGAAGAGGGATAGAAAGCGAAAGCTTTTGATGCAGTGACCCCAAGTTTTGGGGCCACATCCACCACTACCAGACAACTGGGCTTGGCAGTAGGGTGATAAGGATGGCCGATTGCAATGTGGCTCTTCCTTAGTTGCTTAGGTTCACGTGTTCGTAGCTAAACTTCTTATCACTGAGCAAGAACATTTTGAATCTGGACAAGGGTAGGTGTGGTGGAGTGCATGCCAGTGTGATATGGGTAACTAGGAAAAAAAATTAAGAAAAGATAGATCCTCTTTTAGCTGGCATTTACTATAACAGAGCAACTGTTTTACGAACAGTAAGTAGGGCTCATGAATAAGACCTCGGAACCAAATGTTCCTAAAGCACTGGGTAACTGTTTTCCAGCGATGACTTGAGTACATAATTGCACTTTATGGTTTACACGGGTTCTATCCGTTCTTTAATAATTTCAAAATATTCTTTCGAGGGAGTGGGGTTAGTGCTGGTTTCACCATTTCTAGCTATTTCTATGATCCGGCAAAATTGGATCGATTTAGTGCCATCGATTGCCATTGGATGAAGTTTGCAATCTGACTAAATTTGGCCCTGCTCTTCCCCGATTTTGTTTTCTTTCGTGGTTTTTCCATTCTGAATTCTATTACAATGCATTAAATTGTCTTAAATTTGGTTTGAGATCCTCTACAGTGATTGGGGATAATCAAATTATGTGGATGGTGGTAAAAGTGAGTGCTCTTAATGTGCTTTGACTGTTGTCAACTGAATTGGTAAGGAAAAAGACTAATGAGTACAGTATAAGCTACCACACATTGACGATATTTGACTGTTGCTGGCCAAGTTGTTGAGATTAGTCCATGACTACATAAAATATATGCCAAATCAGAGTAACTAATGCTATGCTGACCGAGTGGGAGACAAACAATGGATATTATAACTCTCTCTCTCTCTCTCTCTAATAAAATAACTATCTTTTTATTATTTACAAGCTCAAAGATTAGATATAAAATGAACAAAGTATCAATCCGCTATAAATACAAATGTATTTAAGCTTCAATACAGTAAGCTGATTAATTTAGACTTCATGTTATTCATGTTATATGTATAGTAAAACTATTCTTTCAAACTAAATATTGTTGTGACAATACCCAGAATTGCTACACTATTAAGCTACTTCTCTAAACGGTACCATCAAGCTATTAATCTAATGTAGCGAGCCGTCAAGCAAGCTACCAGCCACCAAATCAGCATAGAAAAATCTAAAGAACAACCAGAACAGAGGAAAAAAATCTAACGACCTGTGACAAGACTAGGAAAGAAATCAGCAGTACGTCTTCTAGAAAAGTTTTGCATCGCATCACGAGAACGGGGACGTTTATGAAGAAAAGCAGGCACCTCTCCATAATGTTCCTTGTTCCACTTGGTTATTCCCGGAAGATGACATCGTTTCCTCTCTGAAGGTACCAATTATTTCACGACCCACCGTAGCAATAAAGCGCTAATTGACAGCAGAATCCATGCAACTTTTTTTTGCAAGGTAATCGTAATCGACAAGACTAGACAGTAGAGCCCACGCTATGTCTTTTTCTCTCGCGTGAACTTTGCCATTAGCCCAGGCCTCGGAGTTGAACTGGTAAAAGGTTTCATCTAAAAATTGCCAAATATGTAGCAATTCCTCAAACCCACCGGTTAAACTTCAGAACTCTCCACTCTCCAGGTAAGAGAGATTGGAGAGGTCCTACTTTTATTTTTATTATTTTTTGCATTGATGAGAGATTAGAAAAGATGAGGTTACTCCTCACCTTTGCTTGTCAACTATGTTTTCCCTATGCAATCAATCACGCACTCATGCTTATTTACGTATCCTTTCAATGTCCTGCTCTTCGAGTTGATATCAAAAGATGAGAACTGGTAAAGGATAGCATATAAAAGCACCTGATTTTGTTGAAAGAATCAAGTTATCATATAATGTCATAGACTGTAGACGCTGGAGAATCCAGCATATTTACCATCCGGAAAATGTAGTCCTAAGGATTCTGTATTCATTATTTAACACTAAGTGTTAAATAATGCATGCTCTATTAAGGTACCTTCAAATGTGAGCAGATGAGATTATCATCATCAGCCTCACAACTAGCAAAACTCTAACAATACTTCTACTCAAAGAAATTGAAATATTTATTTGCTTCCCTTCAGCGGAATGTATACGCCCTCCGCTGCCAACCAGATATTATCTGGACGCTTGTCCCGAACACCACAAACCTGCAGAACCAAAGCTCGAGCTAAGAATTTAATTATGGAATGGATTAGAAAAGTTCTCAAAATTCCTTTTCCTAGAAAAGGCAATCAGTGAAGTTTATTTTGAGCTAACATGCAGATTGCATGGTAATACTGCTAAGAGAGAATAACTAAAAAAGAAGAACCATAGGTTGTCTTCCTACCTCTTGCTGTCCTCCAGCTATGCGAGTGTACTTCTTGTTATGACTGTGTAGGTAACCACCAGTATCGACATGTCGGAGTCTTACTTTTTGGTCTTGCCTCCATGTTTTCCCACTACCTTCAACTTCAAGCCTGATGCAAACAATATGCAAGAATGGCTAAGAAATACAATAGAAAAGTCATTCTATTGTATATGTGTTATAGACAGATACAAGGTCTCACTTCCAGTGGTCTCCAGTATCTGATTCACCATCCCCTCCAAAACAGCTCACCTGCAGATGGCAAATAGATTTTCAGGGATATATATCTACTTTGATCCACTTTAAGCAAAAACTATGTGAGAAAACTACAGATCTTTTGACACAGAAACAAATCATCACACAAATCATTTATTGATTGCCTATAGATTGTCGAAAAGGGAATCATTTGGCATGGAGCATATCAATTATAGAAAGTACATCATGGACACAAGATGCTCAACATACTCAGAATAGGAGTTTGTCAAGACCTGCTTCACATTTTCAATTTGGCGCAAAATTAAGATAGAGAAAAGATAAAGCAATCAATAAGAATTAAAGATAGTATCCTTTACACAGCCAACATGTCGCTTATGTGTAAGATGCATGACTGTCTGGCCCTCTCAAATAAACTATAAGAAAGACGGGGATACTTGTGGCTCCATCTACAGTGGGGGAAATACTATGGATAAAGGCAATTTGTCACTGATTAAGATGGTTTACACTACATCAAGTTGCAGCGACTTCCTGAAGTTTACATCAAGAAAAATGTCATATATGAGAAAGCTCATAAGTTTACCACGTATAACCTCTTAAAATCCAAGGGATTATTGATAATTAGTGACATTACATGTTCAAAGAAACAAGTATTATCCCATCTTTATATGTTTTACACAAAATGTCCTTGTAAACTTTGTCAGAGTACAACACCCAATTTTTCAATAGCCTCAACTATGGGACATGTCAACGAGACAATTAACAAAACAAAAGAGAGGATTCATGGTTACAAAGAAAACGAGATCATGCATCATTGTGCTCATTCATTTAGTAGATGAAGAATGTACAACATTATATTTTTGTCTCACTTGTAATAATCCATTGAAGAATTAAGACAAAATGGAAGAATGAAGGGAAGGGAGATAACAGCTGTAATACAACTATATATATATATATATATATATATATATATATACTCTAGCATAATCCAGTTATGGGAACAAAACATGAAAGTAGGATACCCCACTAACCTCTATGTTACCAGATATTGGTGATGCATACAAGTGGCTGTGCAGCCACTTTCGAGTACTCATATGTTGCAGCCTAATAATAGTTCCACTTTGAATCGCATCCCCTTGTTTAGAAGATGAATCTGGAGTAGGCCTTACAATCTGTGAGAGTACACAGAAAAAGGATTAGCATATCAATATTACAGCAATGTATTGAACAACCTCAAAAACAGTTAGACAGATAAAGGCAAATATGATGATTGCCTTAGGAATATATCCAATAGGCAGTCCCTAATTTACAGAACGAGCTATAAGAATGGTTGAAATGATCACACATCTGCAAGATATGCATTTATGCCATGGGCTAATCATAGGCAAATAATCTATGGGAAGTATAAGTTAATAATGATAACTAGCAATCTGGAAAGCAATTGATGGTACTCTGTATTTTATATACCAGAATTCAAGGCAGTTCAAAAATAAACAAAGAGAAGAAAGAATAGTTGGAAGAAAAGCACAATTTGTACATAATTTCAATAAAATAAATTTATAACGTTTTCTTACTAAGAGCCAAAGCAAGACATAAATCCATAGATCTAGCACCATCTGCAATGAGTTTCACTCCAAGGCCAATCTACAGACTAAAATGTGATAGAAGATACCGAGGGATCATTTAAGTGGAAGCTAGTATAGATGTTAATAACCTAGAAGTGCATATCTACTGCATGCTGAGGCCTATCTGTGCAGGTACATCAAGGATTACAAATTACCTCCACAAATCCTGACTAACTATAAAATGAACTATGCATGAAGTTAATCCTCTTAACAGATAGTTATGGGCTCGGTTCGAAATGTTTTGCAAAGGAAGCTAAACTAGATTATCTATCAATCAGGTCAATTTGACACAACTATGGGACGAACCAAAAAATGGCCAAGCACAACTTACTTAAACCACACAAGATCCTTAGATCTGAATATATTAGGAAGTCAATCATGCCATTTAAGATTAGCTAATTAACCATACTTCCAAGTTCCTACAGCACAAAAGAGCACAAAAAACATATTACTCCTAAATTTAATCGCAAAAATTCCAGCATACGCACCCAATAGCTATTGGAATCATCCACATTGGAAAGCCCAGTGACCGACTGCTGCCCGCTTCCGGATCCATACGGCACGTCATGCGAATGCAACCGGAACTTAGTCTTCTCGTGCATCAGCTTAATCACACTCCCATAAGTAACCTGGCATCCAAAAATAAATTCTTTTTCCAGCAAAAGAAGAAGAAAAACTAAGAAACAATCGTAGATCTCGAGATCTAGGGTTCCCAAGACAGACCTCGACACCCTCGGAAGCGGCGGCGGATACGGAATCCCCCTCGAGATCCAAGCCAAGAAAAAGGAAGAGAGAGAGGGCAAAAATGGAAAGCGCCATGAGGAGGAGCAGGAGGAGGACGAGGGAACTGAATCGCGTGCTTTGCCAAAAATGGAGGTTACGAGAAGGAGGACGAGGAGATCGGGGGGTAGAAGGGGCGGCGACGGGCCTCTTCCTCCGGGAGAGGGTCTGCGTCCCCGGAGGATCCACGACCCGATCCGCCAGGAGGGACGGTGACCCAAACGTGACCTGTGAGCTTACCGCGCCGAGAGATCCGGTGATCCTTCCCTTCCCTTTTGCTTCCAGGAGAGAGAGAGAGAGAGAGTCGGGGTTCTTCTCACGTTGCTCCTCCGGAAGTTAAAAGGTGGGGTCACCACGTCAGTTAGCGACCTTCCAGCTAATTACAACACGCCACGTCGATTTCCCTGAGGATGTGGAGCTTCCTGATTGGGTAAAGCCCGCCACTTTACACTTTTGTTACGTGTTAAAGAGCAATTAATTTTGAACTTAAGATTCAAACGCATTTCTGAAGTCAAATGCAGGCTTACTGTAGCTTTTGGGCCTCCTCAAGCCTTAGATGGGCTCAGAAGAGCATTAGATTAGGTTTCAATGAATACCAAGTATAATTCATATTTTCAGTTGGGTAAAAGTAAGTAATAAGTTAAATGGTTATTTTTAAAAAGAAAAAAAAAAGAAAGGAAAATCATCATAGGTTGCATGACGTGAAAATAAATATTTTTTGAGCCATCGGCAACGATGACGGTGACAATGACGATTATTGCGATGGATTTGGAATCAATCAAAAGAGATACTTAAGTCAATCAAATTTGATGGCAACCCACAAATCGTGCCACTAAAAGATGGACCAATTGGTTTTATATACACATCTTTAGATTATTATTATTATTATTATCTCATGTGACGTGAAATCTACTTTTCTTTTCTAATTTTTTTTCCTAATCTTATTGTCGGGTTGCGGAATAAGAGAAAATTAGAATAAAATGGCGATCAAGTTTTTTGGCTGAGAGGAAACGAGCTTTATGGGGTAAGAGAGGTAGTTGGTGGTTTGAGGGTCTAAGATTCTTTCTTTTTGAAGTTGGAGGTTTATTTTTCCGATCCACACTTATTATCATTTATTTCACTTCTGCTAGTAGGTTGTGGGTAGTAAAAATTGGTGTTCAAGTCGATAGTTTTACGTTTACAGTAGTCGCAATAAAGTCGATACAATTTTTTTTATTTGACTAAACTAGTTTTGCTCTAAATTTTATTTTATTAAATTAACTATTTCTTAAATTTATTATCAAATATGGTTTAATTCACTGTATTCCTAATAAAAATACTAAAGTAATCATCATCTTATGCATATATAATTTATTTAACTTAATCTTTTAACAGTTAAAAATAGAAAAAATGTCTAACAATAAAAACACTAATTAGTTCAGCGATTTTATTAAGACTATAATAATTATACATTATTTGATAATAATTAGAATTAGAATTTATTTTAATAAAAAAAATAATAGAAAATGAGCCTAGTTTAGTCAAAAGCTCTTCGCCCTTTGTATACCTGTACCAACGCTACTTTCCAAGCTATATTTATTGTTTATCTCATGCATGCTCTTAGTCTTAATATATATATATATATATATTTATTTATTTTATTTTATTCTTATTGTGCCGTTGATCCTCAAATTGTAAGACATTCTAAGGGTTGGCATTCACACTCTCTTAATTTTTTTTCCTACGTATCATACTTTTAATTATTTAAAATATATTAATGAAATCACTCGCCTACGGTTTTCCTTTAAAAAAAAATGCCATCCAAGATGAGTCAAATAGAGAAAGGAAGATGAGAGAAATGAATACCGTAAGCTAACTAGCTAGCCAGCATTCCTCTGGTGGTGTTCACCTCCCACCAAACTCCAAGTTTGGATTAGATCCAAAACTAGAGGCCACAACTCCATCAGACCTCTTCCTCCTCCTACATCCACTCGTTTGGGCTTCACCATCACCATCTACTGGTCCTCGTAGACAGATCTTATCCATGACCCCCGCCATTAATGTCACCTTCCTCCCATGAATGTGGATGTGGTGCAGTTAAACTACAGAGTGATCGATGCCATGGTAGGCCACCATCTAGTCTTTGATTCTGGACCTCCAGAATCCATTCCATTTTGTGGATGTGAAGGGCTTGGATGCGTGGAGAAATGTGAGCAAGAAGCTTTGCCTTACTTTGGACTGGCATATTAGTTAAATAGAAATGCTTATATTTGCTGTCTCTTGCACCCACTTTTGAGTTTTGACCCCCACTATGTATTAGAGGTATGGAGACGATGTGAGATCCATGCAAGCCTAGGCGCTAGTAAGACCATACGTTTGTTCTTCCAACTGATCGATCTCCCATGGATTATGCATTTAGCCCTCAGTATGATAGACAGATGGTATTATAGTAGTTGAATGTTAGGAATAATTCTACTTATACTCTTAAAACTATCGTTTACTTTTATGTATATTTTCTGAAGTTTTTTTTAATATACATAAATTTTCTAACTACTGAAAACCTTTAACCCCCTTGACATAGTTAACCGAAAAAGATTAGAAAATTCCTTCCTTTTATAATGGTATATTGATATATTAATGTTTTATCTTATTTCTTTTCTCTAAAAAAAGAGTATAAATATCATAAATTAAATTATATGTCAGTCAATTAATAATTTATGAGAAAAAATTAACAAGAAAAGCGAATTAGAGTGGTTGGGTGAGTGATATTTTGTCATTGAGTTTTTGTTTAGATGGATTCTTGAGTCATACGTGATTCCAGAAATAATTAGAAACAAACTAAGTCGCAGGAGTTTTTTTTCTTAAATAAGTTATTCCGTTGACTTTCAGTAAAATCTTACTTGCAACATTGACCGGTAGGTAAAACTTTTACTTTTAAGCCCTTTCGTAGGGGCTCCAGCTTTTATTTATTTTTTCTTATTTTTTTCCCGAAAAAATTGTGGGGCCGAGAGGAATCTTAGTTAGTTGGATCAATTCGAGCCAGCCAAACAAAGAATGCTTCACTTTGAAGCCTTGAAGGTAGTTAGAAAGGCGGTAGTTGACTGTTTTCCACATTACTACTTACATTTTAGTTTTTTAATTTTTTATAGATATAGTTCGTGTGTTCTACTAAGGCTTGGTTGTCTGGAACGAGGTCACAACTCACATATCAGAGTCTCATACTCCTTAGAAAGATACTAGGAAATTTATATTATGGTCAACTTAGGAACATTACAAAATCGGCTCACATAAAAACCTTGGAAATATCTTAAATCTAATGGCTGCTTGCCTGCTTACATTAACTCTCCTGTTAAAAGTTAAAACGTGCTCATTAGTGACCAAACATCACCGTTACCTCTAATCCAAGGATTAAAACATTGGCATGCGGCATTCATGACTCAACTTCATGTGATGCTATCATTCATCTACCAAGATTGTTCGAAAGATGGCAACTTTGATGGGGGTAGCAAACGTCCATCACCATGCTAGTTAACCTATTATTTTTAATGATAACTTTTGCAGCCAATAGCAGGGCTGCCGAGTACCCCTGTTACATTGAAAAGGTCGGAACCCGACACGAAACGCTTCTACCGAAACGCCGACACGAGCATCCCAACCGACTACAACACGCAGCAATCCAACTGTACTGCACGTGGCTCCACCTGAGCAGTGGCGCTTCCGTAATTGGCGCAATAAAAAGGATGGCAGTTTCGGTATTCCATTCACTTCCCACTTCGTCATTTTTCTTTCATACAAAAAAAATAAATTTTTTATTTATTTGACTAAATCACTCTTGACTCTCTCTCTCTCTATCTCTTTCTATATATATATATTAATCAAAATAAAAACTTAATTACTGACTAGCCATGACTAAACTTGTCTATACCACAGTCGTAGGTTCGAATCTCAACAATGTAGGAAATAGTACGGAGGGGAAAAAATTAAAATTATTTTGCAGATGACTTGGCTCTGTTGTTAAGGTTTACTTCCGCACGTGGCTTAGAGCTTGATATTTATATTTAGTCGGAGTTTTTGACCAAATAGCTGATACAGTAATTTATTTTACCAAAATAGAAAACAATTAATACTAATTTTCAAATTCCATAAATCGCTTGTCTCAGCAATTCTTAATAAATTTAATTAATTTTTCAATAGGTTAAAATATAAAAGGAATTAGATTACAGTAACTTTACATCGGAAAAGATCTATAAAATAGAATGATATTGTAATTTTTCTTAACTAACTGTGCTCAGAATCTTAAAATAAATACCATAACTCCTCTAAATTTTAATTTAAAATTTATTATATAATAATTTATAAATCACTTATTCTCAAAATAATTTATGTAGAAACAACCGTAAAATTTTGTATTGTCTAAGATAATAATTTTTTAATATATTAAAAATTAATTAATTCACTAAAAATTATTGTATAAGACAGTAATCTTATTGTTACACTAATTTAGCCTAATTCACTATTATACTAGTTTAAAAAATAATTTAAGCAGCGGCATACCTTAGTTAATTTTTTTTTTACTATAGCAATAGTTTGGTTAAAAACTCTATTTAGTCGTATGGTCTTCAATGATCCAAAATAATAATTATAATAATACTACGTTACTTTTGTAATTTTTATTTGTATTCATAAGGAAGGAGTCACATATATATATATCAAATAAATTCATCGGTAAAATTATTTTGGTGTAAAGTACATAAAGGTAAACATTATTTATTCCTTTATTTTTCCTGTCCTGTGGGGCCCATGGGAGCTTGCCATCGGAGAGGCGTGGCTCACGTCGCACTGATATAAGCCTTCCCCTTCCCCTTCCCCTTCTTCTCCTTCCGCCTTTCGCTTTTGTTGTAGTATAGTACTCCATCTTGGTTGGTTCGAATTCTTCGCCGGTGCTTCGCGCGAGTAGGAAGGAAAGGAGAAGGGGAGTGGCGGTGTTGGTGGCCATGGCGGGAACCGGGATTTTCGAGGAGATTATTGATGGGGAGGTGTACAAATACTACGCGGAGGGGGAGTGGAGGAAATCGGCTTCCGGGAAGTCGGTTGCGATCGTTAATCCGACTACTAGGAAAACACAATACAAAGTCCAAGGTACTTGGGTTTCTGGGTTCTCTTTTCTTCTCTGTAAATTGTGGCTTTTCGAGATCGGCTTGTTATTTTTGTTATTTTTGGAGATTAATACGAATTAGGTTGTTCTTAATTCTCGCGGAGATGGAGTGCTTTTGATTATTTCTATTGAAATGTTTGAGTTTTTCAGAAAGAAGTAAGCATGTTTAAGCTGATTCACGAACTTCTCTGGCCATTCTCTTTTAATTCCGAATGTTTTGAGTTGAGAGCCTTTTCTGTAAATTTTTTGATCTTTTGGCTAGGGTTAGCGTAGTAAGCTTGTTCAAAAACTTTCTGGTGTTCAAATATTTTCTCCTCGGTAAAGATAGTTTTTTTTTTCTTTTTTTGTGGAATATATTTGCCCTTTGATTTTTCTAATAATCGAGATCCAATTTCATCGAGCGCTATAATTTTCTTTCAAAATTGCAATCTCCCAGATTTCACTCTTTCACAAATTTCTGGTTCTCGTTGAGTCTGATCGACTTCCAGTGACAATTTTCAGGGGAAAATAGTTGGTTTGTCTTGACAGTTTACCAAATTATTTGGCTTACAATTGACCGTTGTTTTGTTGGTTTAGCCTGCACACAGGAGGAGGTGAACAAGGTAATGGAGGCAGCAAAGGTGGCACAGAAAGCATGGGCAAGGACGCCGCTGTGGAAGCGAGCGGAGCTCCTCCATAAGGCTGCGGCGATCCTTAAGGAGCACAAGGCACCCATGGCTGAATGCCTCGTCAAGGAGATCGCCAAGCCTGCCAAGGATGCTGTCACAGAGGTGAGATAGATATTGAGCCTCTTTGTTTCTTAATTTATCCATCCATAGAATTGGGATACTCCTCTCTCCCCAGTCATTATTTTTATTCTTAAGTTGATAATATTTCTACATCTTTTGTGGTCAATAGGTTGTTAGATCTGGGGATCTGGTGTCCTACACAGCGGAGGAGGGTGTTCGGATACTCGGGGAGGGGAAGCTGCTTGTATCTGATAGTTTCCCCGGCAATGAGCGAAGCAAGTATTGCCTTTCTTCTAAGGTATATCTGCAATTTGGTTTAGGTTTTTTGTTTGTTCTTTTATATGTTTCTTTTGTATTGCAAGAAGTAAACGACAAAATGATAATAAAAGCATACATCCAAGTTTGAAGTCAGAAGCTTTTTCTCTTGTGACCTGGCACACGATCATTTTAGTTATTCTGATCTTCTGGAATGAATAAGGATCGTAGAGACATCTAGTGAAATTGATGTCATTTACTGGATTTGGATGTTGGCTATGCATAAGTAATTAGCACCTATGGTGCTTTTCTGCTTGACTGATTTTTCTTTTGGAAGCAAAATAATTAGATAATGTAATTTCTTTCCTTTCTGGTTGCATGATATACATTAATGAGTCATAATTTAGGCAAACAGTTGAGGTAGTATTTTTTTTTTCTTAAAGGTTTTCTTTATCATTGCTAGTTTCAAAGGGGTTTTTATGCATTGAAAAAAGCAGTTGCTTCATGAAGTGTAAGCCTCGCTGCGTCATGAACATGCAGCCACAGATGTTAGTAATAGTCTGAGATTGTTAGATTAAAGGATTGACTGGCGATATCGGATCTGAAGTCTCATGACGAACTACATTTTATGGCAGAATCAAACAACTGGAGTTAGATTTTGAGTGAATGTTTGGTTGGTAGATTAATGACGTTAGTGGACAGCAGTTGGGCAAATTTAATGACCGTGAACTATGAAAAGGTATCTAGTATCTACTTATTTTTCATGCACATGACCTGAATTCAAGTGGTCTTTGGTTGGGGGGAAATAACTGAGTGTAGAAACAGAGAGTTAGTTTATTTTAAATAGTTGTTGAAATAGTCAGCAGCTTTTGCGGTCGAAACATTGAAGGCTATTTGAAGACAGTTGGGTAGGTAAGTCTGTTAAGTGACACTTGCAGGACTAGGAGCAACTTAAAGTTGTATTAGTGTAATTTTTTTATTGTGTTGTTACTAATGTCATTTTTATGTACCAGAGCACAATTTTTACATACTTGACCAAATATCATGTTCTTTTTACTATAATTAATCTAGTAATTGTTAAATAGAACCCGTCAATAACATTTTGTTCCACTATGGGATATTCAGCAGTTTCTCATTTCCTATAATAAATTTACATCTCTGCCCTCTGAAGTACTGACTTATGGTGTTGGTTTTTTCCTAGAAAAAAAAAATGCATCGACTGTAGGGTATGGGATATGATTAATTCATGGTTTCTGCAATTTATGTTACAAAACTAGTTAGTTAAGATTGCAGTTCTTTTGGCAACATTTGTAAAGGCTGTCTTGACCACTGATCTCAGTGATTTTATTACTTTATAATACAGCAGATGAAATCCAATAAATTGAGGGAATTAAATGAAGAAAAGATCTACATATTTGGCTCAGTAAAAAATGATTCACTTGTCTGATCATAATTATTTGCTTGTCTTTAAATAGACACTACATAGAATCAGGCAGAAAAAAAAAAGATTGATGTACATGTTAAGGTATTTCTTAATTTAACAATGTTGTTGGATGCGATCCTTGGTGTTTAAGCTTATTGAAGAAGTCCCAGATGTGAGCCCATGTACCTACTATCGGATATGTGGATGTGTCACACTTGTTTTATGCCACTCATAGAACACTGTGAAATAGGAAAGATAGTTTGGGGGAATAAAGATGAAAAATAAGCATGAGATCAATTGGATTGGCGAAAAAAAAAAGTGAAGAAAATACAAAGAGCAGAAGTAAATATCTTTAAAAGAAAATAAGAATAAAAGAGAGACATGAATTTGAGAAAGGAAGAGCAGAAGAATGTGGGAAAGGAAGAAATGAAAAGGCAAGCACTAGTAACTTGGAAAAATGAATACCCAGAAAACTAGAAAGAAATAAATTGAAGAAGAAAGGATAACCACAAATCCATTGGAACAAAAAACATAAAAATAATATGCTAACAAAAGGGAACTATTAAAAGAAAAGAAAGATAGGAAAAATTGAACGTGTGTTGAAAAAGGAAAGCAGGGAGATTGAAAGAGGAAAACAACATTGCAGTGAATATACATTAATCATGTGCGTACATAATCTCTGATTTTTAGTCTGAAACTCTCCCATGTGAGCTATCTGACATTGTCATTAGTATTTGAGCAAAGTAAAGATACACCATTACTTTCTTTCTTAGTGCATTAGTTCTTATTCTTGTAGGTCCCTCTTGGAGTCGTTCTGGCAATTCCACCATTTAACTATCCAGTGAACTTGGCAGTCTCTAAGATTGCCCCTGCATTGATTGCTGGCAATGCTCTTGTGCTCAAGCCTCCAACTCAGGTATTGATTCATGAAGTTCATTCATAACATTCTATTTAGTAATTAATCTCCTTAATCAATAAGCTCTAATTCTTTGTGAAGCAACATTTTCATCAAAAATTTTGTTTTATCAGGGCGCTGTGGCTGCTCTTCATATGATACACTGCTTTCACCTTGCTGGTTTCCCAAAAGGCTTGATTAGTTGTGTCACAGGCAAAGGTTCTGAAATAGGTGATTTTCTTACAATGCATCCTGCAGTCAACTGCATAAGGTAACAAACATTAGCTGTTCTAGACTTCTAAAGTTCCCAAATTCTTTCCTTGGTACAAACCTTTCACTCGTTCTTCTTTATCTTAGTTTCACTGGTGGTGATACTGGTGTTGCCATTTCAAAGAAGGCTGGAATGATCCCACTCCAGATGGAACTGGGGGGAAAGGATGCATGCATTGTGTTAGAAGACGCTGATCTTGATTTAGTTGCCGCCAATATAGTAAAAGGAGGTTTTTCTTACAGGTGTGTTCATTCTTTTACAATTATATCTGAAGAGCATATAATTTTCTTTGAAGTATTAGGATGCATCTGACACTACTGTTAATTTGTGTTGGAAATTTTGAAGAGCTCACCTACTAGGCGTGCTATAAGTTTTGGTTAGCAGACTGAATTCAGCTAGCTCTAAGTTCTCTACTTTTGACTGATGCAGTGGTCAGAGATGCACTGCTGTTAAGGTTGTCCTGGTGATGGAATCAGTAGCTGATGCAGTGGTAGAGAAGGTGAATTCCAAGGTGGCAAAACTGAAGGTTGGTCCACCTGAGGATGACTGCGACATCACTCCAGTTGTATCAGAATCCTCAGCAAATTTCATTGAAGGATTGGTTATGGATGCCAAGACCAAAGGAGCCACATTCTGTCAAGAGTATAGGAGGGAAGGGAATCTCATCTGGCCATTGCTCTTAGACCATGTGCGACCTGATATGAGAATTGCTTGGGAGGAACCATTTGGACCAGTTTTGCCAGTTATTAGGATTAACTCAGTTGAGGAAGGTATTCACCACTGCAATGCTAGCAATTTTGGCCTCCAGGTCTGCTCTCTCTCTCTCTCTCTCTCTCTCTCTCTCTCTCTGATGTTGTTTCATCTATTACCTTGAACTGAATCATCATATTTTGCATACTCCTCGACATAATAGGTTCCCTTTCTTCCTCTTTAACTTTCCAGATGAGATTTTGAGTGGCATCCAGGATTATTTACTTGGTTTGAATGACAAATAGAGGAGATTGCTAGTTATCTTCTACCTTTAGTTTACTGACCTGTCAATCTGAACTTGATATAAAGTGTGACCACCAATAATTTTTGGAAAAACTCTTTACCAGCAAAAGTGTGTTCAGCAGACTTATATAAGAGTATGACCAATAATTGCTATATCAGAGGCTTTAAATCCTTCTCATCTCCTGCTAAATGTATATCTTGTAGAGCTTAGTTTATATCCTTCTACTTAAATATCAAAGCAATGGCTTTAGCATGTACTGGATAATCTCGATGCAACCATAGCAAGAAAGTCCTCAGATCCACTAGTACCATTAGAGCTGAAAATTGTTGGTATAATGTAAGTACTTGGTCATTGCTTTACACTTGAAAGCCTTCCATTCACCTCCACAACACAGGTGAACACCTAAACATTCCATACAGGACTTCTAATATGTTGGTGGACTAAACCTCTTAACTCTTCACAGGGATGTGTCTTCACAAGAGACATCAACAAAGCAATTATGATCAGCGATGCAATGGAGACTGGAACAGTGCAGATCAATTCAGCACCAGCTCGTGGACCGGATCATTTCCCCTTCCAGGTACCTGTCCTGATTGCAGATTAATCTCATGAAGACCCAATATTTTTGGTTTCTAATTGAATATAATGCTGAGTGTAGTGTCTTCTGTGCATTGCAGGGTCTTAAGGACAGTGGCATTGGGTCTCAGGGGATTACCAACAGCATCAACATGATGACAAAGATCAAGAGCACTGTCATAAACCTGCCTACTCCATCTTACACCATGGGCTGAAAGTTATGACTACATAAGTCTGTGCCTAAATAAGCTTGAGAAGTTTGTATTCTCTTGGTATTATAGTCCATGATTAGGGTGGCACATCTGTAGTCTTGTTATTACATTTAAGCGATCTTATGTAGATGCAATGGCGAAGGTGTTGGATTCATGAGAAGTTAAATGAAAATTGAGCTTTATACTTCTGTTGCATGACATACTGGGAGTGCTAATGATTGCAGCAGCTAAAATCATTCAACATGCTTCTCAAAGTTCATTCAAGGCAACAGCTACCATCTAAGATACTAAAGTTACATAGTAGTTCAGACCCTGCAGATCATTTTGTTTGGTATATTCCAATTATGACAATTGACAAGGTCTTTACTTCCTTTCTATCTTAAATGCAATTTACCCTTTGGCTTAGCCAAATTTAGAGCATCTTCTTGAACTTTATTTATGCCACTTAATTCTCTTATGTAAAGATCTATTTGCGATTCTCCGGTACTTTTTGTTGGTATAATGTAAGCCTACTAAAGTTAGAAGTCAACTCTGAAGTTGTAACACCCCAAATTAAAAAAAAAAAAATCCCTCTGAGTGACGCACGTGCCGACAGCCTTGCCACTCTACCCGCGTCCTCTCTTCTCCTTCTTCTTTCCTTTCCCTTACCGTGCACGCCACCTTCGCCACCTTCTCTATCTCCTTCTTTCCCTCACCGCAGCCATCCCACCCCCTCTCATCTTCTCCTCCACCTCACCTCTCTCCCTCTCTCGCGGGTTGCCGACGCCGGAGCCGACGAAGTGCCGGAGCCAACGGAGCTCCAAAACCGACGAAGCCGAGCGCGCGGATCGTGGTAAGCCTCACCCCCGTTGAATTCGGTAGTTAGTTCCCTCTCGTGCTCAACCTCGGCGGCCGACGGCCTCGCGTCTGACCGCCAGTTCAAGGGCTCCGGTGGGCGGAGAGAAACCCCCCCTCCCTAGGACGGCTTCGAGCCCTTGGTGAAGGGTGGGAGAGTGGACTCCCCATGGCCGCCGGCCGTGGGCGTGGTTGTCACTGTTCAAGTCCACCTCCTCCCCTTCCCCATTTTCCCTTTTTTTTCTCTTTCACTTACCCGCCGGCCTCGTGTTGCGCCGCCGACCTCGTGTTGCGCCGCCAGCCCCGTGCTGTGCCGTCGGCAGCGTCGCAGCCCTCGGGCTTTCCACTCTCCCTGCTGTCTTCTTCCCTCGAAAGAGATGGGGGTGGGAGATGGGTGTTGGTGGGCTGTAGGCCGCAACCCACCTGGACATGGTTTTGGGTGGGCTGCAGGGCGCAGTTTACCTGGCCTTGGACCCGGGTGGGCTGCAGGCTGCAGCCCACTAACCCAATGTTGGGTGGGCTGCAGTCTGCAGCCCACTAATCCAATCTTGGTGGGCTGTGGTTGGGCCCCCAGCTCACCAAGGCCCTCTTGCTTTTGGGTGGGGTTTGAACCTACCCATTGCCTTTAGCCTAGCCTATTTGGGGTCATTTGGACCATATAACCCTGTTTATCTTTTTCACCTGATTTGATTAGCCCGATCCCTCGTAATGACAATTTAGTATCATGCGAATTTTTAGGATAACATAAGACTCGCCCTAAGAGACCCTTGACTCATGTATTTACTAAACATAAATGCGCTAATAAGATAATTAATTCTATTAGTTCGCTAATCGTATGGCGTTACTTGTGTGAATTAATACGATTGACACCGCGTGAGGAGGATTTTGGGATTTTCGGAGGAGCCGGCTAGCTGACGAGATTTTGGAGACCCCCCAGGCGAGTAGAGTTATACAATCTCGAATAATATAGTTACAATCATTATGTCTGTCATGACACTATAGGAATTGTCAGTATTACTACATGCATTTAGTGTACCATGTAGATCTTTACATATGCAGTTATTAATAATTTGCTCATCATGATATTACGAGATTGTTAATGTAGCATAAACATTAGTGTGATGATGCTCTGCATGTATCCTGTATGATATACCTTTGCATATATATCTATTGTGGATATAGAATGTAACGATCATGATGACTATGACATGTTTTATATACTCATAGACACTGCACCACTTTCACCTATTATTGTAGTCGAATTCTGACTAGGCAGGTGGCATTACCGCTAGATGTGTATATATCCCCCCCTCTATGAGATGATGGATGATTATGTGATGGATGATTGTTTCTTGAGAGTATTTACCTTGTGTGGTGAATAGCTCGATGAGCGATGATAAGTATAATTAATGCTTTAGTAGGCATAAGATGACTAAACTGTTTTTTTATTGTTATACATGACATGTAAAAACTATGATTGAGATGTGTACGAATAAGAGTTTGCATCAAGCTTTATATCTATGTGGACTTATCTTGATACGTTAAGAACTAGTATGTTCCAAGATAGTGACTCATAATCTTTATCGATTGTATTGATTTATTAACTCATGTTAAGTCATCCCAACAAGTATATTGTTACTGCTAGCAAATATAGGCATACCATGCGTATACACATGCGATGTCATTATTTTAGATTGTATTGATCCTACTCGCTGGGCTGTAAGCTCACCACCTCTTGGTGGCATTATTTCAGAGCTAGGGGACGCAGGTGCGGGTAGCGAGGAGCTTTTTTTTTTTTTCGTATGTCTTCTAGTTGTATTAAGCCCCTGCGAGCGCGTTATGATTGATGATGTATTTTTGAATTTAGTATTGTATTTTAGATGTATATTTGAAAGGCTTGTTGTGGCCTGTGGAACTTGTATCTGGACTTTTATGGTTGAGTTTAATTATGGTGAAATTGTGCTATTGTGTGCCTTGTGAAATCCTTGTCATGTGATGTACCGCGTGGGGGGATTTATCCACGCGATTTACACGTGTATTTGGAGGTTTGGGTGTTTCAGAAGTCCTCATCAACAATCAAATTCTGGTCTTATCTAAGAAATGGAAAGCTATGAGACTTCAAATAAGCTGAGTTCGAAGATTAATTCAATGAGAGATGGAACGAAAAGGTTAGAAAGATCTTCCTCTGGATCAAAAAGATTTGTATTTAAAGAACATGGGATTGTTCCCCTACATGCATCATTATTGTTTTTACATTATAAAAGGTCGTATCAACGACCAAGAACTCGTGCTTCAGCTCATACAAGTGCATTAAAGTAGATGAGTCAAAAGGAAAGGGATTTGATACCCCAATATAACTATATACATTATAATTATAATCTTGTCCATATTTTTCATCCAGGCATCAAAAGATTAACACTAATCACAGTAAATATTATAAGATCTCGCTTCATTGTTATAAGAGTGTTGATCTAACCTTTGCCGCATGAATTGCATGCATGTGCCACACATGAATCAGCTCATTTTTTCGATTTGGACGTCTATTCGGTTACTAAAATCAACAAAATAAGTCGTAATTACCGTCTTAAGTATAATTATTAATTAATTCATACTTTCCAACAAAATCTTAAAACGTGAAACATAGGTGAGATCTCATTTTATTTGATTTAAACACTCAAATTATCTAAAACCAATAAAATTGATCAGAACAGTATTTAGTATCTAGTATAATTACTAACTAATTCATACATTCCAACCAAATGTTAAAACGTAATATAAATTAGATCTCACTTTATTATATCCAAACAATTTCTAATCCAACAAAATAAAAAGCAGTGCCTTAAATGAAAACTTTCCTTACTTTATAGCGTAAAAATCTTAAAACGTGAATATAGATGAGATCTCATTTTATTTGATTCGGACACTCAAATTCTTTAAAACTGATAAAATTACTCATAACGGTAATCAGTTAACTAATCCACACCTACTACGAAACCTTAAAACGTGAACATAAATTCAATCTCTTATTATATTGAAACAAATTCTAATCTGACAAAATGAAATAGCAGGTGTTAAATGAATTTTTTTTATTACTTTAAATTGGATTTGTGGAAGGAATGACGACTTCAATTAACCTCACAACAGAGTTAGGTTGTTTTATAAATTATTATTAAATGTCAGATAAATTAATGGTTAATATTACATTATTTGTCGGGTAACAAAACCTTAAAATGTGAACATAGATAAAAGCTCATCTTGTTCAGTTCAAATAGTTTCAGAACCAATAAAATCAATCATAACAATATCGAATATCATTACTAACTCATTCATGTTTTCGAAAAAACCTTCAAAATATGAACATATATAAGATCTAGTTTTATTAATGAATTAAGGCTCCTTCCAAAAAAAGATCTTGATGCATCTTTTCGTGGCGTTGGCCCTAGCTCTCAGCTAGGGTTTGGTCGCCGTTTCTTTCCCTCGCAAGAGGGGTTTTCCCCCTGGCTTCCCTCTTCTCCCCTCCTCTAGTCGGGTGCTAGAGGAGGATGACTTTTCTCCCTCTAAGACTTTTTTTCTCTTCCCACTAGTTTTCCCACCTTCCCCTCCTCCCATCTCCTCGTCGCCCTTGGTGCTTGCGACCCATGAGTGCTACTAGTTGTGAGGGTGGTGGAGCTAAGTCACCTAGATCAAGCCCTGCCACCTTCTTTCTCTCTAATTCTGCCCTCCTATTGTCTCCAACCGTGTTGGAACCTCGCTTCACCCATTCTTTGTCTTCGTCTTTGTCAAATCCTTGCTTCGACCCTACCCTGCCTCCTCCTCAACCAAGATCTCTCTCTTTTCGCTCAATGATGCAGTCTCCAGCTCAACGGCCACCTCACCAATCAACATCTTCGACCAGGGCTTTATCATGTTCCATCTTTCCAACTGCTACTCTCTCCAACCTCGCTCTCCATAGCTATATCTAATCTCCCATGCCGCGACGACCGTTGGTCCCTTTGGTCCCTTTGGTGGGTCAGAGCTCTAGGTAGCAACTTAGACCGCCTCGCTCTGCTGCTACTCTACTGCTTTCTCCAGCCGCCCCACCCCCTTGCCAAGTCTCCAGTGTTGTGGCTGCTATTTGGTGACAGACCTGCCATGGCCATGGATAGTTGACTGTCTAATTGTTAAGCAATATCATCTACTGCTTTAGCCAGTCGCTGTCGAGTTGGTGCTAGTTTAGGGTTACTTGTGGCTTACCCTAACTTGATTTGATGACTTATTTGGTTGGTATAATTGGATTGGCATGTCTCTCTGAGTGTCGAATTTAATTTGAATAGCAGAGTCATATGACGTTGACCCTTAATGAGAAGCACTCTTAGTTTAAGTCTCTTGCAATTGTTCTTATTTGCTGGGCAGCTAGGCCAAAATGGAGACTTGCTCTAGGGCAGATGTCCTATTCTCTCAGTTATTCTTATTTGTTACAAATTGATACCTTCTAATCTTTATTTAAACTTAATGAAATACTTATTTACAAACATTTTATTAAAAAAGAAGAAAAGAATCATATCATTATTTAGTATCGTTATAAACTAACTCACACCTTCCGATAAAACGTGTAACATAGATTACATCTCGCTTTATCCTCTACTTCACGTGTACTTACTATAGAATTTATTATCTCTATTGCTAAATACACTGGGGTTTTTAAAGTTTAATTGTGTCTAATTTTTTGATTTAGTATATAAAAGTGAGTGTATATATATTTTATAGCTATTTTGTTATAATAAAAATGCGCACAATATATATATATATATACAGTATACACAAAAAGTTTTATTAAAAATTATAAAATTAAATATAATTAAATTATAAAATTCCTATCTACATAAAGATCGGAAGGGTTATAGAAAACAAAATAGAGGGATATTCGTCATGGCGCGAGTTAATTCGTCTCTTGCCACGTGGGACGAAGGGAAAAAAGAAACCCGTTGCGGACGCGAGGGAGTTCGCTTAACCCGATTCCATGAGCCGTGCGGAGTCCGAATTTGCCATTAAGCCGGACTCCACTACCCATTTCTAAACGGACGAAGGGGGAGCAGTGGAGAAAAAAAGAGAGAAAATTTTCCTATGTAGAGGGGATGTAATAGAGAAGACAAAAAGGAGAGCGAGAGAAAAAAAAAGTCCTTTCCAGAAAAAGAACGAAAGAAGCAGGTAAATATCACGTAATCCTTCTCACTCCAAACCCTAAGTTTCGAATCATTGTTTGGTGGAAACCCTAACTTGGTATGGCCGTTTGTTGCTCGATCTCGTCCTCCAGTCCTTGATTCGAGCTCCTGATCCGGGTTTGTAAGGTTGTTTTTCTAGGGTTTTGATAATTTGATCGTGTGGCGCGCGTTCGAGGAGGTAGAAGAGCCGGGGATCTCGAAGTTGGAGACATGGCGAACGCGGAGAAGGAGCTGGAGAGCCAGCTCCGGGAGGTCGGGAGCAGGCTTGGCTCTCCACCGATTGCTGTTGATGAGCTCCTCTCGCTTCTCGATGTAAGCAGTTTTTGGTATTTTATATTTTCCTTTTTGTAGATTTTAGACGTTAATGCATGGATTCGTCTTGTTTAGATATACATTTTTTTGGCCTCTTTTGGTGTTTAGGTTATGAGACCTTTTAAACCTTTTTTCAGATTTTGTTATCTGCTTGAGTCATTGTGTTCTGTCGCTGGATGTGGTATGTGACTATTGTTCCTTGACATCCATTTGATTCATTGGAAGTACCTTTTAAAAAGGTACTCTCTAGTATCAAAGCTAGTTCAGGAGCCGGTGAATGCATGGTGACCAAATGAATACTATTATAAACCTGCTAGATACATTTTGGATGATCTAGGTGTTAAGTATCTGCCTTGCTTCTGATCCAGAAGCAAAGCAAATCTTGAATCAGTATTTATTCACGTGCAAATTGCCTTTGCATATTCTCTAGTTTTACACCCAGAAAACTAGTGGCATACACTCAGTTGGCCATGAAACATTGGAACCGGATATATGGAAGTTGATAGCCATGTTCTGAGATGCTTTACCTAGTTGTCGGATTATACTTCCTGGATATTTCTGGGAGCAAGGGTGCTTATTGACTAATTCACATAAGCACAAACGGGGATTTCTTTTCCTGTGGAATTAGGCCCATTAATGATCTCCTGCAGATTGAATGGTATTGTCGCATGGCAAATTAATTTTATGGGCTGCCATTTAGCAGAATGAAATATATTTGACCTCTAGCTCCTAGGGCTCTCCAATGTGACCTTATATGATTCTGTGGAGGATGCCATCCTCAAAAGAAGAAGGTGGTTACATTATGAAGAAACGACAAGAATAAGGAAGTCATAAATGGAGATTGGAATCTAGTGTTACAGCAGGGTTACTAATGTGACCTTCAGGCGCAGAGCCAGCTTCATTTATGGAGCGGCCAATTAGTATATTAACATACTAATCTTTTAGAAAAGGAAGGGCCAAGATAAAAATTAACATTAAATTTGTAGGGTTTGGGGGGCCATGGCTCCCTTTGGGATTCATGTGGCTCCGCCACCGGTGACCTTATATGATATTGCAGATCAAAAGTAGAAGGTGATCATTGGAAAATTGAGAAACGACAAAGAATAAGGAAGTCATAAATGAAGATGGGAATCTAGTCCTACAGCAGGATTATTAATGACAGCGGCTTTCCTTCATATTGATAAACATGCCCATTATAATGGTCTAACGCTCTAGGTGATTATTCTGTAAAATCTGGATTCTTTTTATTTGGCTGGCAAGGATAACTGGAGTTCTTCTCTGCTGCCAATTGGAATTGTGTTTACATTTTACAGCTGGACAAGTTTCCTTTTTGTCCTCTTCGGTCTACTTTAAAAGTAGCAACTGTTGATTCTGTTACTACATCTTGTATGTGATAACTGATAAGTATCTGTTTCTCCTATCCATTTTCACATTTATGCTCAAAGTCTTTGAACCAATACTCCCCTTTTGTCAAACTTGAATCTGCTCATTCTTTAGTTAAGTAAATAATCTATTTAGACAATTCCATTGCTTTGTTTTTTGCACTTTAGATATTTATTCAGGCATAATCATCTTTCTTTGAGCAATACTGTTCCTTCTGATGTCCAGCAAACTGAAACCTTTTTGTCGAGGGTGGAGCAATCACCATCTCAATCAATGTCAAATGCCCTTCGTCCTGCAATGAAAGCACTAGTTGCTGACGAGCTTCTTGGACATTCTGATACGGATGTAAAAGTTGCTGTGGCATCATGTATAAGTGAAATCACAAGAATCACAGCACCAGATGCTCCATATGATGATGATCTAATGAAGGTTCAGTGTCCTCTTTATTAATCCTAATATTTGTTTTGAACTCGTTTCTTACTCTCCTCGGTCCAATTATATATTATTAGAAGACCACTCTTTGGACTCTTAAGGTTGTCTGGTGTTTTCCTTTTGCAAAATATCAGGAGGTATTTAAGAGAATTGTGGAATCCTTTGAAAAGTTGGATGATATGTCTAGCCGTATGCATTCAAAGAGAGTTTCCATTCTCGAAACTGTTGCAAAAGTCCGGTCCTGTGTTGTGATGTTGGATCTCGAATGCGATGATTTGATTCTAGACATGTTTCGCCATTTTTTGAAGACCATAAGGTAATATCCACGGTTTTTGATGCTTCATTTGTGCTCTCTTTTATTACTTATCTTCATATCTTGCCGCTTTACGTGATTCAACATGTCATTTAAAATTTGCTAGTATGGTTAAGAAGGACAATTTCTGAACAGGTGCAACTTTTGCTTAGATGGGCATTTAATTTTGTTTGATGGAAATGTTTTATACCATCACAAAGAGACAACTATCAGAACATTCTTTGCTAAATGTTCTGTTGTGGGCATTGTTTTGTCACAGTTGACAGTTTTGTAGCCTTCCATCTCCAAAAAGGTTTTATTTGGAATATCACGGAGTGCTGAACAATTTACGACATCTAGATCATGTCGTTATTGAAATATCAGGAAACAATCTGTTTTCATTTTCACGAGATATTTACTTTAATGATTGAATCATGTTTTGCGTTGATGTCAACCATAGCTTCAAATTATTACTCTCTTTTGTTTAGGCTTCAATATATTTGACATTAAATAAAATGCTAATCCAGAAAATATTGTATTCAAAGTACTTTGAAATTGATTATAAAATGGCTAGTTGGATTGTGATACTGGAGAAACTAAACCACCTAGAAATGTAAGGCCCAAGTGTTCTTGTTGTCTTCACCATCCTGACCGGAGTAATTGCATTACTGATGTGGATGATCACATACTAACATTTAATGTAATGATTAAACTGAAGATTTGTCACTCCTGCGGCTAATGGGAGAGGCAAACATACTGTGGCATTGCCTATTAGTGGATATTTTTTTGTCAAATTCAGGGATATGGTTGCCATTCTCCTCACACGCTTATAAGCATAACAATCAAATTTCTCCGTCATTGTTGGGGATTGGAAATCAAAGAATTAGTAGAGGACCAATATGTTGATTCATGCTTCTACTTGCATGCTCTCCGTTCTTTATTTTTGCAAAATTTTAAAATATAATTGGATATTTGATAGAACCTATCTTTGATTTAAAAGTGTTGGGCTGTATTATTTGCCATGTCCATTGCCCTTTCTTCTTACCTACCAAGCCTATTCTACTCCATCCTAAAAGTCCTAACTTCCCCCTCACGGTTGTTTGAGAATGATGGTTTTACTCTTCATAGTCTTTAACAACTCTCAAGACTAATCTAACAGCCCTCATTCTCAAACTTCTCTTATGCCAATTCCTTGATTTGACTAACTAATGATACCAATCCCTTGTTACTGATGGTTTCATACCCTCCATCTCTGCATTCTCTTCCACAACTTTGACTTGTGTTGTTGGTCCTCGTTCATTACCTTTTGCCTCTGCCAAGAACCTCCTCATTGACCTGCCTCTGTCCTGTCCACCCAGCCATCCCCATTTGCGCCCATGTCCTACTAGCTTGCATTGTTTGATGATTGCCGCTTGCCCAAATGGTAACTGCATACCCATGAGTCATGCTTATCTCACATGCGGTGCTAGTAGATTTCTGGATTGTAATTTTTCATGGATATGCTTTACTCAAGTTTTTATTGTACAAATGAGAATGTTCCTTTTCCTATGCTAGTTTTAGTTTTATACTTCTGAAATTTTATTATGTTTGCAAAGATATAGGACATAAAAAATTCCAGATTTGTGTGGAATTTGAGTCGATTATGACTTCTGAATAATAGACTGGCTAGCAAACTACATCATTTATAAGTGTAGGTAGGTACTTTTGTTGGTCAACTAGCTGGAAGCTTTTTCTGCAGCATTCTTTTGAGCTGCTTGACACGATGTTTTAGCTAAAAATGATAATCACCTTTTTATGATTGTTCTGTAACTCCTGTTCAAATAACTGATTATATCAAGAACTTTAGTTGCTTTTGTCCATGTTTGTATTTTCAATTCCATAATTGTCTCAACTGTCAACTTGTTTTACCTCGTGTTGTATGTTACTTAAGTGGATTGGTTTACTGTTTTCAGCTCAAATCATTCAGGAAACGTTTTCTCTTCAATGGAGACAATAATGTCGCTTGTGATAGAGGAGAGTGAAGACATTTCCTCTGAGCTTGTTTCATGCCTTCTAGACAGTGTGAAACTGGACAACAAAGTAAATTTTGTTCCTATCAAGCTGTCATTTACCTTTTTATTAGTACTATAACCTCTCACTTTCTTTTTCTTTTCCTTTTCTGTTTTCAGGAACTCCAGCCAATTTCACTAAGACTAGGAGAGAAAGTAATTGGCAACTGTGCTGTAAAATTGAAACCAACCTTGACAGAATTAGCCCAGTCTTCAGACACTCCATTAAACGAGTACAGTAAGATTGTTACTATTCTGTGCCATGAGAATTCTGACGCAGTGGAACAGAATGATGTAAATGCTTCTGGGGAGAATATGGTGAGTCAATCCTTTTACTAACTCATGAATTAGCAATGCAATGTCTAAGTGGGTGATTTCATCATTCTATAGTTTACAATGTGTATTGTGTAGATAGCCAATTTTTTTCCCCACAAGACTAGCTCTCTCATAGAGAACCTAGCGAGCTGCAATTATTGGGTAACTGAAAGGGATACATGAAATATTCTTGTAGACTTCCAGTTGTTAAATGGCATCAATTGAATACTTGAAAATCTTGTACAGTGTACACTTGATGAGCTAATTTTCTGTTTCTTGTTTTTCATGAATACAATATAATTGTCTATGGTGATGCCTTATACTATCAACTGGATTTTCAGTTTCTATATATTGTTTTAGGATCTTTATCTCAAGGGTAGTAGTATCTCTTTGTAGCACTGAAATGTTAAGAAGAAACTCAGTGGTGGAACATCCAAATCTACGTCTCTCTCTCTCTCTCTCTTGGGTGTGTGAATCTTAAGCAGTGTCTATTCATTTGTTAATTAATGCAGTTTAAAACTGAACCTAAGCTAGTAGAAATTTCTGTATTTGCCTTTACGCATTTTCCCTTGGCAAGTTGTCATTTGAAAGTAAAGCTATGCTATATTTCTTCTTGTTCTCGATGCAATGTTGCCTTTAGTGGGTTATTGAAGGTTGCTGTGTTTCAAGTATAGGTTAGCTCCATGTGGACACCTTCTAACCTTAGTGCTTGCTTAATGAGCACCTACTGTTGTTGTTAGTTCCCTTGATTGTATACCTTAGTTGTGCTTTAGTTAGTATGTTTTTTTATATAGCAGTTTACTTATGTCCACTTATTAGTTGCTATCACATTAAAGTTCTTTTAGTTATGAGAGCTATTCCAATAAGATCCAGTTTTCTGTCTCTGTTAATAATGAAAAGTTTCAGTGTTTTGGCAGCCTTTTCTTTTTAAAGATTTGTTGTGCTATTTTTCGGTTTTGGAGTTCTCTAAAATATAGGAAAGCACGAACAATGAAATAGAAAAACTAATAAAAAGCAACACCAATATGCCAACAGTAGCTGCAGAAAGCCTGCTGGTCCAGTAAACCACCGTAGGGATCACTGTGAATAACAGAAAAATAAAGAGACGCTTTTTCCTTGTTTGTCATTGTTTCCCTCTCTAGTTTCCTGTTAATATTGGGTGAACTTGCTCCTAGCTGAATGGGGCCATGAATGATGTAGCAAATTGGGGAAAGGTGGCCATGATAAGCTCTTAATCAAGACAGGTAGGAAATGTTTGCATTAGTCGGGCACGAGTGTGGTTTATCGTGTGCATTCCTTAACTAATGGGTCAAATAAGGAAATTATAGGATGTAAAGATTAATCTCACATAGTTATGAAATAGATAATTGGTTATACAATTTGAGATCATTTCAGGCTGTTTTGGTCTGTTTTCTGTTGAGAAGAGATGGAGAAGGCCATTCAAAAACCACCAAACAACTAAGGTTTGGCCAAAATCATTCCCTCTTCCAATTTTGGGCTTGGTATTGGTTGTCCTCTTCTGAAAATCCAAATATGGATATATGACCTTGTTCATAATGGAAGATATTTACATGCTTATACCACAGTGCTTGATGTTATCTCATCTTCAGCACTTTTGGATTTTTTAATACATTTATCATGATCATATTGCTGGATGACCCACTTGGTGAGCCTTTTGTGCTTCTTAAATGGTTGCTTCTCTGTTAACTTTGAAAGAAGAATCAGTTCTTTCATTTGATGCATCGACCAAGACAATCCTCAAGTAGCTGTATGCTAATGTATTTGGAGCTCTTCTGGGCTTTAAAATGTGTGCAAGACGTTACGAGTTTTCTTGTGCTTGTAGGATTTCAAATAAATATTATTATATAATATTTCCTTTTGGTCCTTGAATGGCTGCTCAACAAATTATTCTTCTGATGATTTGATTCTTGTGCTTCAGGCAGATGACAGCAAACTATCTGAGAGGACTGTTTCTGATGAGTTGCCTCAGGCATGTAGCTATGCTTTATTGACTCTCATATTTTGCTTTTATATTTGAATATTTGATGTCACACAATTTTAAAGTTTCACAATTTCAGGGATCTGGAAAGATGGGTCAAGAAGTGGGTAGTACTGAAGAGGTTGGTACAGCTGCAAATGACTTACCAAGATCAGCAATGAGCAATGGCAATGTTCCAACAGGTAATGGTGAACCTGTGGTAGAACCAGCTTCCCCTAAACAGAGGCCTGAACAATCACGTCGAAGTGGTCAATCAAAGGGTTCTATCTCAGGCACTGAAGCTGATGCAGATAACTTGGAGTTGGTTACTGTGAAACCGGATAATTTGTCTGATCCCAGTGGCAAGAAAATAAGAACCCACAGAGGTAATTCTTCTAGCCAAATTACTGATAATGGAACTGGGGATGTTGCATCACGTGTTGAGAGTCCACCTAATTCAACTCGGCCAAAAAGGGGTCGACCTCCTAAGAGAGATGTAGCCAATGCAGCAGATCAGAGGAATTCTCCTGGGCTGAGAACTAAGGAAAATAGTGGAACACAAAAAGACATCTTGCCTACTAAGGACTCAATTTCCAGTAAGTATTTGGTATTCAAAAGGAAAGTCTTTCAGGTGCACTTCTAAAGAAGGACAATTAGATAATGTATGTGTTGATGAAACTGCAGGTGCTGTTATAAAAGATTCCGAATCAAAATCCCGGAGGCAGTCAAATAAAGGAGCAATGGCAAAGACTGATGAGGGAGAATCATCACAAAAACAGAAGAAATCGATCATTAAGCAACATAAAGAAAAAGATGATTCTGACGGAGATGCATCTGAAGAGCTTAGTTTGAAGGTAAAATTAATAGACTTTCTCCTTCATGGAGATCCTTCTAAGATTTTTTGCATGCCAGGTTGGCTCAATACTCAATAGTCTAGCCATCATTCTTTTTCCTGAACTAGGAATATGACATCCTTTATGGACTTCCATGTAAATGATTGTGCACTTTATACTTTCAATCTTTATCCATGAAGAGCTCTTTTTAAAACTTTGTAGTTTATAAGAAAACATAATATCAGCTTTCTTTTAATTTTCATGCGATGCCCAACTTCTGAATTTTCAGAAGAGGATGGTTGAACTTTTTTCCTCTCCACAGGAAATGGTTTCCCCAAAGACTACCGTGAAAGGACTTGGTAAAGATAAAAGCAACTCAGTTGAGAGTGGTGGATCTAAGAGGAAGCGTGCCCAGGGAGTGGAACAGGTGTCTTCTGTTATTACAAAGCTTATTCTTTCTTGTCCAGGTTTATAATTTGTGTCGATTACAATAACTTGAGCTAAGATGAAATTCTGCATGAGTGGTAGAAGCATTTTGATTTGAGCTTAAAGATAGGATTTCCTGCATCTCTGCAGTATTATTGACCAGTTATGCAGACATAGTGAAAGCCTGTTTTTTAACCTTTCAAATCATTAGATGCACACTAAAGATAGTTAAGCTTTTCTATTTCTAAAACAATAAAAGGATAGTCTGATTGTGTTACTTATGTCCCTCTTTTCTGTTTGTCATCGATGATTATTTCTCCATCACGGCAGAGCAAAGATCTAGATGGGAGCCTCGTTGGTTGCAAGATTAAAGTATGGTGGCCAGATGATAAGATGTAAGTGAGGCATCACCAAATATTTTGTATGGATACGCATTTAAATTTGCAACTTGTCAGATTGTTGATGCTCTACCTTTAGTATGTTTATGTTTAATATCTAAATTGTTAAATGTTGAGGTCAGATGAAACTTAGCAGGTTATTTAAGTCTTGCTGAGTTTCCCATAATTGCTTAAAGGATGCAAGTCATTTCTCATTGTTCCATACGTCTAATTTAGTGATATTGGTTTAAACTTGCTCTATCCTTTTTTTTTGTAGGCTTTAATTTTGTATGTTATTCTTCTCAATTATATATAATATTTGGATTGCGTTGACCTCATGGGATAGATGCTTTGAGATGTAAAATTTACTTTGACTCACCAATTGTCCTTAACTGCCGGCTGACTTTAAAAGTTTTGATGGGAGCCTCTGGGATATCAGGGTATTCAATTCCATTATATACTCAAGTAGTAGGTCATGTGTCCTAGGATTTCAACCTTACCAAAAATGTATAAGGGAAAATGCTACCCCTATTTTGCTTCTAAAGTTTTAGCTAGGGAAGCATATTTATCAAATAGCAGCTTCTTTCCTTCTTTCTCAGACAAAGCTCTGGACTCGCCAATTTTTGAAATCATGGTTCCCAATTATAGCAATATGAAACTTCAAAAGCAAATTTTAGTGGCCAGCAGAACTTTTTCCTAATCATGGAGAACTTGGTTTTTGACGTGTAATTGTTCAATTGTACTTGAAGTCTTTCAAGAGAATGTGGTGGACTGCAACAAGCAGAGCAGCTTCATTTGATTACATTGGTGATTAGATATCCCTTAGTAATGTATGGTAGTGAGTTGAGAGGGATTATAGCTGTCAACCCTTTGCATCCTCTCATGCTTTGTACATACAGGCATGGCCTGGATCTTCTCTAGTTAAGCTTCACATAACTTGGCCTGGATTTTAATTTCTGCTTCTTGTGATGTATTCTGTGAAACTTGGGAGTTAGTTTATATGAACAAGAACATAAACAAAGAGGAAAGAAAATGACTAATAGCTTTAACTTCCAAATATACTAATTTCTTGTGTGAAGCAAAGTAATCATATATAAGAAAAGCACATGAGCTAATTTGGATGCCTAGGTGGTTGCCGTACATTCCTGATGGACATTATCACAACGGATGGCAACTTTTGTTGATTTACTAACATGACATGGTTTCAGAGCATTCTTTGTGCAGCTAACACCTATTATGATCATTTATAAAATGTTTGCCAGACATTTTTACTCGTTTTACTAATTTTAGTTTTCTGCATATTTGAGTCCCATCATTTTCTTGTATTTGGTTTAGTAATTCTCCTTTTTCATATTTGAAATCTATGATATATTGCAGGTTTTATGATGGTGTTGTCAAGTCTTTCGATCCTACTTCTAAAAAGCATAAGGCAAGTATGCATTTGTGACTTCATTGCTTACTGTGAATTTTGATACATCCCTTCTTTCCTTCTTTTGTCCAGATTGTTTATAATGATGGTGATGTTGAGATACTGCGGCTAAAAAAAGAACGATGGGAACTTGTTGAAAGGGATGCTAAAATAGACGGGGCAAGTATACTTATGGTTGTCTAATATTTTGTAATTGTTGTTTTTGTCCACTATTTATGAATTCATTTTCTTTTCTAACAGAAGAAGGCAAAAGACCTTTCAACTGCTGATATTTCCTCGGAAACGTAAGTGTTTTTTCTTTTATACTTTTACAAGCCTTTTATGTGAAAACTGTTTTCATTTTATTTCGTGTTTTGGTGTATGGATCAATGAAGTTTACCAAACCAAATTTGACTTATGGTGTTGGATGGTATTTTGTTGCGTAAAATTTATGTAATGTCTAGTCTAAATCCTAGAGTCCTTGTTGAGCTGGTATCATCCTATGCTACATTTATAGATACATATGCACATCAATTTAACGTGCATTTTGGTTTCTGTGCTACAGAAGAATTAATTTTCTTTAACTATCTTTCTTTTTCTCTCTTGTAGCTATGCAGTTAGGTATTTTATGTTAATCAAGTTCAATATCCAGATATATTTTCTGTTTTCCTCTCCTTTTAAGTTTTTTGTACTTGGCTTTTTTTTATACACTGTTACTCAACCAGGCCGCCAAGTAAAAAAGCTAAAACAAGGTTAGGTCGTCCACCGAAGGAACCAAAGATGGGCACACCATCGAAAAGGTAGGCATCAGATACATTAGTCATGAAGTCAGATGGATCTGTAATATCTGAATTTAAGAACCTTTTGTGGGCTATGATCAGTGACAAGGAGTTGAGTATTGAACATGGGAGTGATCTCCCAAAGCGCAGAGGTAGACCAAAAGGTGGATCCAAGGTTCCTGTGTCGCCTAATGATGACAACCCTAGAAGCGCAAGCAAATCACCGGAGAAAGCTGTGATCAAGGAGAAAGAAGAGACGCCTAAAACTTCCAGTAAGCTTAGAAAAGAGTCTGGCATGGGCAAGTCCACGGAGGACACACCAAATGACACGGGCAAGTCCAGAAATGATCACTCCAAGACTGACAAAGGAAAATCTGGTAGAAAGTCCAGGGATGACACCTCTAAAAGTGACAGCAAATCAAATGATGGTATAACTAGTGTCAGCAAGAAGGCTAACAAGGATGCAGATGAAAGCAAGTCCAGCGAAGACACTCCTAGCATCGACCAGAAACCAAAGAGCACTACGATTCCTAAGAATGGTGATCCATCCAAGACTAATGGCTCATCCGAGAAAGGAAAAGTAAAGGTTCAGGAGAGTCGGACTTCTGGCAAGCTGGACGCAGAATCTGCCAAGGCACAAGAAAGTGAGGCTTCCACTGGGAAGAAGCGCAGGAGGAAGGGCCAGACTTAATCAGTTACATTCTGTGGTTGTCTACTCTCAATTCTCAGGTAAATACTTCCGCTTTCAGTTTCTTCAGGAGTCCTGGAGACAGCATGTCAGCCTGTTTTGCTTTGTATCTCACCAATCGCATATCTAATTGTCCCCGTAGTTGGTAGCTGATAGGTGTAGGAGTCCTGTGGGTAGCGTTTGTATATTTAGCATCACCAAGTTTCCTGTGGTATGAGATTCCTGATGCAGAACTTTCTAGTTGCTGACTTTGACCCTTACCGTAAGCTTAAAAATCCTCTTAGATGGTGATGTAGCCAGGCTGCTAATGATTTATTTATACAGGCCATTTTGACAATGTAATTTTTGTAGAACATATGCCTTTGATAGAAAAAGAAGATGTAAACTCGACTGCATTGTGGCGGATCTGTATGTGTATGTGTATGTCATTTATGTATGCTCCAGTTCCCTCACATGGAAATTGTTGGCTTTATCTCTGTTTCTTTCTCTTGACTTATAATTGTGGTGCTCTACTGGTTGCAAGTAACTCTCATAGTTACCGTAGTGACTGTTGTTGCAACGTCAACTTTGGTGATGAATTTGTTAGAGCTGCTGCTTTGTCGATAGGTTGTAACGTCGACTCTACTGGTTGCCCTTTTATTCTCCATGGGTGATATATTGTCTGCTGTCTGTCTCGTATCTTGAAGGTTTTATCTTAAATTAAACGATGAACATGAGGCTCTGATTGGGCCACCTTTGAAAATTGAACGCTTATGATGTGAGCCAGATGGGTTCCCCCCGATTTATAGCCGCTTGAGACCACCAGCTTTCTTGTGTAGATCGAATTTGCTCAAAGATTGAGATAATAATACGGATATGAATGTTTATTATGAATTATATTTACGTACTTTTGAGTTTTTGATCAAAATAGATACTGTAATTTTAAATTTATTTATCAAATGATGTCTAATTTATTGTTGCCTTAATAAAAATATTGAACTGCTCCGTATTTATCGTCTGAAGACAATTTTTTTTTAATTACTGAAAGACTAAGTTGAAGTAATTTATATGTATAAAACTGATACGAGTCGGTCTATATTGGCTTCACTCGTGATATTGGGTTTATTGGGATGAGCATGTTTATTTAGTTGATTTTGTTTGAAGAAATAAAAGGATTTTTGTCGCGGGTGTTTCAACAGGTCAGAAAAATAGAGAATGCAAATTGTGCGTTCGAACGTAATCGGGCCATTTGAACACGATCGTTCGAACGCTTACACACGTTCGCAACGACAGAGAACTGTAATTTCGCGTTCGAACACGTGTTAGATTTTTTTTAACTTAGTTGATGGATCCCTAGGGGTTGAAAACGATATTGTGCCTTTATCTATTTCTTTACTTGCTCTAGCCATTGGCACATTCTCCCATTTCCTTCCTTCCACCGCCCAAGTCTTTGGTCGGCTTCCTCTAAGTCCTAATCCCTCTCTTCTATTACAACTTCTCCCCTTTCATACCAAGGAATTAACTTAGTACCAATCTAGCCATTGAAGGTCTATCTAATTATGGTTTATTTAACATTCGATCACTATTCGGTTGATGTCTCAAGATCTAACCATCCAAACTTTGCGATCTTGGATTCGTTGAAAAGCTTTTTTCAAGAGCGACAATATATCCAAAATTCAGGAAGATCTATCAGTTGAGTTATCCGTAGCTTCCTTCGAAAGTCACGACCCTAATCAAATCCAGAATTATTTTGAATTGGATCAAGCCGGTTCGTAACAAAAACATTGAATAGATTAGCTTTTAGGACTATATAAAAACACTAATTGATCATCATTTTTACTAAGAGAAAAAACACCGATAAGTTCAACGTTTTTGTTAGGGCTACAGTAAATTAGATCTCATTTGGTAAATAAATTTTAAAGGTAGTCTATTCTAGTAAAAAAGTTTTAGATTAGGACTAGTTTGATCAAAAACTCCATACTTTCTTGTATATAATACTTGATTTGTCAGATGAAATATCCGGTGCTACCTAATCTGTGAGTTGCTCATAGACTATTTGTATACTATACTTTAGTGATATCCTGAATTGTACTTTAACGAGCCCATCCTCGAGATCTCTTCTTCACTCCTCTTCCCTTAGAAGAATTGAACAACACTGTTCATATACAGTTTCGTTGCAGGAGCACTCTCCCGCCTCCAAAGTAAAACGGGAGTTTCTGATCTCGGTCCACCTGCCTTTTGTTGTGGGCGCAAAAATAATTTAGAGTTTATTAATGTAAAACAAGTTCCTTTCGATTAGCATAGTTTATTTAGCACGAAGGCTGATGATATAAGCAGGTGACACTTAAGGAGTTGCTTATGAAATTTTCAGTGCTAGAAAACGTCGAATAATTTACCATTTTATTAACAAAATATTAAGTAAAATTTAAATTAAAAATTAATAAGAGCTATCATCATTATTTTGCATTTTTTTTTGTTCTAGCTCTAATTTTATTTCTTATATTTTTTCCTCTTTTGAGTTCGATCAAACTTTGATAAGACACTTTATCTATCTAAAACTAAAACGTTAAGTTTAGTATTGTTTTACCGATGGATACAGTAAAATAGATTATTATTTTTAATATTATTTTAAAATTTGAAAGTAGTTAAAATTCTACGTGTCCAAAGTTTATTATTGTCTCTTATATTATATTCTTACCTGAGAATACGTTTGGGTGATTCCAGCCTTCTCTAGAAAATTTTCTTTACTCTCAGAGTGAGATCTCATCACAACATCATTCATCATCTTCCTCAGAAAACATGCCACAACGTGCAGACACGAGAACAAATGCAGCTCCCTTAGTCGACTTCACATCTCCTCTCTCGGCCCCACCCTCTATATTATTTATCATCAAGATCATCATCGCACTACCTATATATATATATATATATATATATATATATATAAAGAGACAAAAAGAAAAAAAAACGCATTACTAGTTGACCCCTCCCCTATCTTCCTCGCACGCCTTTCACTTTATATTAGCTTCAAAACCATCTCCAATCTTAATATAAAAACAAAATGTTAGTCAATCATTTGTACCATTATCACATCCAATTAAGGATCAACTTGCACTCCTCCTTACTCAACCCCCACTAACCCTTCCTTCACTTTCACTGTGTAATCATTTCCAGCCTTTGACCAGCAACCCCTCTCTCTTCTCTCCCCGATTCGCGAGTTAGAAGTAGCAATCTCTCGACACGAAGGTCCTCTATCCAACCGCAAACGACAAACTTGGATTTAAAGTAAACCAAAAAGCAGGATAAAGGGGTGGAGGAAAGAGAAAAGTTGATACAGATAGAAAAGATAAAAGGAAAACAGGGAAAAAGGCGAAGCTGATACAAAGTGGGCTCAGAATTTAACAACTATTTAATAAACAGAAGTAAAATAAGAAAATAAAATAAAATAAAGGAGAGAGGAGGAAAGAGGAATCGTTGGAGTCGTTGGGGGGGGAGTTGACGCTTAGGAGGACTTGTCCTTGACGCCGTCCCGTCACCGTCATCTAGGGCTTCGATACGGAGGCGGCGTCCTTCGTCCGTGACCCGTCTCCTACTCCGCCGCCGACGCCGTTCGCCATGGCGGACTGCGCCGTCAGCACGGACATGTTCGGCGACGAGGGCGTCCCGTCGACGGGGTTGCTGGCGTGGCGGGCCCCCGAGGGGGGGCGTGCGTGGCACGTGGCGGAGGAGATGGCGGAGGCGAGGGAGATGGGCATGAGGCAGAGGCCCTTCCCTTGGAGGTACTGCATCGCCGACCCCATGTCCTCCTCCATCAGCTTCGCTACCTGTTGCTCCGTCACCGTCAGCCCGTCGTTCCCCGCCGCCGCCGAGACGCCGTTAGCCCCGCCGTTACGCGCGGTTCCTCCTCCCTGCCCCTGAAAAGAAAAAAAGAAGAAGCACAAATTAGCCACGATAAAGTGAGCAAGGGCGATTCGGGAATTTCGCAGCAGCGGCACGCGTGCCGGTGCTGCTGGGGTCGACCGGTCGCTGTCACCCGCGACAATTCAAATACTTATTCCCCGCGTGAATAACAACACTATTCCAAGGTTTAAAGATTGCAACATAGATTAATTTTATCCGTCTTGGATAGTAAGTACTACCTCTGAGGAGACATCGGCCACGAGTGGGGCGACGGCAGCCGCACCGCCTAACCGGCTCATGCTCAGAACCTGAAGGACACGACACGAACATATATATATATATATATATATATATATATATATATATATATATATAGTAGTGATAAATACACGGATAAGATAAGAGGAGTAATAAGTTTTAAGATAAAAGGAGGAAGTTATCGGGGGGTCGGATAAGATTAATTGCCTTGACTTGGAGCTGGAGGAATTTAACGTAGTCGATGATCTCATCCAGCATCGACGCCTTGTCTGTCTGCCATTACCAAATGCCACTAATTTCTATTTCAGTATATATCCAAACCTCGTCAAGTTAAAGAGAGAACAACGAAAGATTGAAACATAATGACGTAAATGCCCTCGCTTTTGCGAATGACCAGTCAGTCAGTCGTAAAGCGAATTCAGTATGCTTTGGGCCACGATGCGATCGCGGCGTCCGAGTAGAGGAGGATGTCTCACGGATAGTCGTGCCTTCTTCTCTCTTTCCCACGAAATTAATTTATCACTAAATCCAATCCAATTATTCTTTCAACTAATAGCGTTTTGTCTTTAGATTTTAGAAAAGAATCTAACCTTGTTGGCGTTTGGTACCAACTCCTGGAGAGCTTTCATCCGCTCTGCGATTCTCTCTCTCCGAAGCTGCACGCACGGAAAGAAACAAAAATATTCCATAAAAAGACCAGAGAAGTAAACATGTCATAAAAACAGACAAATTCCTTCCAATTGGATCCAAATGGAAGAGCGCCAGTTGCAATTGCAACGCATTTATTGCCTCGTCTAGGTTTCTGGAGCTTTAAATGCCCCTAAGAGCTTATAACTCTAAAAAAATATTTCTAATTTTTAAGAACAAGAGAGAGAGAAAGAGAGGAAAATATAAAACGTTTTTATTATTCTTCGTGGTAGCTTACACGTTCGGCTATGCTGTGGGGGTCGGTGGCTTGGCCTCTCCTCGCCCTCACTCGCTGCCTCGGTGGCGCTGCGCCGCCACCCGAAGCAGCCGCGGCCGGAGATGGAGGTGGCACTCCGGTCGCTGGTGCTCCTCCATAGTTCTGGGCCTGCTGCTGTTTTCAGTATTTGAGTTCATTTTAGCATCAAAATGCTTATAGTGGCTTCAGTTTAAACTGAAAAAAAGAAGAGAAGAAGAATAAAGTTTGAGGTGTTGATCGAAACCTGGGCATGGTGGAATTGTTGCTGTGTTGCCGCTTGAGCCGCGCGCTGAATAGTTCCTCCCAGCCCATTGTAGAGCCCTTCGCCTCCCTGAGTTTTTTTTTTGTTGTTGTTGTTGAAAGAAATAAAAGAGCAATTTTTATCATACACTGAAATAAAAGCGATCTTTTTTGGCAAAAGAGATGGAAATGGAAGGAGGCGTACGGTGGAATTGGGGGACTTGAAGGGGGCGTCCACCTCGCCGGCGCCACCGCTTCCAAGGGTGAGGGGAAGCAGGAGGCCAGAGTCGCCGGGGCCGGATCCCGTCGGTGATCTCCCCATCGCCTGGAGTAGCATCTGCTGGCTTTGCTGTAAATTATTTAGCTGGAGCATCAAGGGCTTCACCCCCGGTGAGCTCCCGCCACTGATCTGGTGCTGCCGGAGCCGGGCTGCTAGTAAGGACGACTCGTCGTACGGAGCGTAGTTGACCTCCTTATTCCCGCCGGTAACGGAGGAGCCGTTCGGGTCGCCGGAGCTCAGGTCCCAAGGGGATTTAGAGTTCCCGAGGTCGGCCCAACCGGAAGGAAGGCTCGAGAGCATCTGGTCGAGAAAGTCGTCGTGGCCAGTTCCACCAACAGCTCCATCATTGGCGTGGTCGAAGTGGCCGCCATGCAAGCTAGGGTTTTGGATCTGCTGATGGTGGTGGTGGTGTTGCCCGTTCTGGAGATCCTGGAGAGCGATCTGGGCGGAGGAGGCCATCCCTTGCATCTCTCTGCTACTCGGATTCATGCCACTCTGGTTCCAAAATCTAGTTTAGGGTTAGGCTCTTTGTCTCGAGAGGAAGAAGACGGCCAATTCGTATCTCTTGCTATTTATAATCACATTAAAAGAGTAAACACTTTTTATTACTAATCCGCTCTCATTTAGCTTAGCTTAGCTTTTCACCGGGGATGGTGGGATTGGGAAGTAGGCGGGGTTTTAAATAGGGGGAAATGGGATTAGGGCGTCGGGGTCGGGGTTTGGTCGAGCAAGGTGGGGGCCACGCATAAGGACAAATCACATCCGTCGGATTACGAGATCAGGAGGGTGGAAAGCTTTTACGGTGGACCTGCGTTAATAATTATTTTGGCGTTTGACTCCCTGGTAGAGACTAGAGAGGGGAGGAGGAGGGGAAGTGGAAACCTGGACGGAAGTCAGAGATGGGAAAAGTTCCGCGCCACTTACTGTGACGTTCCACAGATCGTCTCCACCCAAGGCTGCGGAAAGTTCCTATATACTGTAAGAATTCAAATAATATATTTATAATTTAATAATCTATTTATGAATCAATACTAATAAGAATTTTAGTATAATTCTCGTAAAACACATTCGCTACAAAACAATTAAAACCTAAGGTTTAGATTTCAAAACTTCGTATCTTTCATCACGAAGGTACGTACCACCTTAGTGAGTGGTATTAATTTCCTGTGGATCTTAAGATCTGAGAACAAAAGATCTTAAGTTGAGACAAATCGGATTCCACGGTGTAGCTCACTTTGGAGACAACTACATGACATGTTGTCACGTAGATCTACTCTTCAGTCACAGTAAGTGGGCATTTGTGAAGACAACAATGACTCGATATCGAGTAAGCAAATGAGTTAATTCTACTCTTTCCAAATGTCACACGTTCATGGGTTGAAATTAAGCTAGTTGTTACTACTACGATCAAAGATGGCCTCATTTGGCAGCTGGTATACTAATATCAGGGTGTTGGTTGGAGAGCAAAGAATTATTCACAAATCTCGTCCTTTCTTGGAATCCAAGTGTTGTTATATTGAGCATCGATCTGAAGTGCTAAGTCTAGCAAATCTTTTTTAAAGCCTTGTTGCTGTCTGAGATTAGGATGTGAACGTGATTGGTATATCATATCGATCGGTCCAAAAGCGTGCTAGAATTGATGTCATATCATGGCATGGAGTTGCTAGAGAGAATTGTGGATTGGAATCCACAGAGAGCAAGCAATTAATCTGGCTGACTCACAAAGGAGGAGTTGAATTTATATGCCTACGTAAGTTCCAAGTTTCAACTTTGCCCGGCTCTCTCTCTCTCTCTCTCTCTCTCTCTCTCTCTATATATATATATATATATGCAACCTGGATTTCTCTCTCTTATTGGGTTTTTAGATATAGCTAATGGCCGAATAAATTATAAATAGATTATGAAAAAAAACTGGCTCTAATACCATATTATTAGATTGGGATCTAAAATTTTTAAAGTTGTTAGGTACTGTACTAGTAATGTATATATATCAGTAATATATCTCTTATTTGGTGAGTGATTTGCGAATTTATCCTCCATTTTATATGATAATATAGTCAGACGCTAGCTACTTTATATCCTCTTCTGAGTAGCAAATAAAAAAGTTTATATTCAACAGCTCTTCATATTGGAATCATCCAAAATATTTACATTACTATCAGTTCCAGATAGGGTAGCATTTAAAGTTAAACAATTAAAGTGAGAAAATGCAGCAAGAGTGGAGCTGCACAGAATTATCTCTGAAGCCTGGTTATATTTTATGTAACGGGACAGACGCATCTTGTGGAAATAATTAACTCTACTTTTAATTATCACGTCAATTTGGTTTTCTTGCCAAACATATCGTATCTGACATTAAAATATATACTTCATTAGAGATGCTTTAAATGAGACGCATTCACCATTAGGTGCTCGTCTATCTCTTCTTACTTCACAAACAAGATATCGTCGTGACCCTTAGAATATTTTTGTTGAAAAATATTATCTTGTATTCTTACCTTCCCTTCTTATATAATCATAGAGGTTGTAATGTCGACACGTACGTTGTTAGCATTAACTTTACGAGATTTTGGATTCTGTGAATAAATGATCAGTAGAAGAACTACTACTCCTGCATGCGAACGGATAGAGTTTATCCTTTGTTCTCACCAACCATTCACGTCTCGGAATCAGGCGAAATGTTTATAGTTTTATTAGTCAAAGGAACAAAAAATAGAAGAAGAAAAGATATCCGAATTGGGTTCAATAGAAATGGTGACAGGAAAATTAAATGCGTAGAGATACGAGAGGAATTGTGTGGGCAGTACGTAATACGACTGAATAATATTCTCAGCGTAGACTTGTAATTGTTCATGACTTATAAGTAGTTCACTTGCAACCATACTGTTTTCAAGTTGGTCTATGCATGCCTACTATGTCTATTACTTCTCACATAACTTCGTTTAATTTGCAACAACTTCTTGTGCTAAACTGTAGCGTATAAAGATTAAACTAGGTGCGAGATGTGTAAATGGGATTTGAACTAACCCAAGAATCTAAACAATAAATAACCAAAGTTCTGCAACTCAGAAATGATATTGAACCAATACAGTGAACTTGGTGAAGATATTGTGTTTCGTAATTTAGAAATTCTTTAGGGCCTCATTACATCACAAGGGTATAAATTTGCTTAGCTTAAAAGCAACCCTGAGCCTTTGTGACAAGTACATAAAGTAATATCAAATTATAGTGTGTTTAAAGGTGAGGATGCTTTAACTGATTAAAGTGGGGATACGTAAAAAGATCTCACTCCAAAACAAAGTTAAAAAAGACGCTTCTTCAAAGTCCCTTTTGCAGCAAACAAAGTTATCATTCAAAAGGCACAAAAATAAGAAAATAAAGGCTTGGAGAAAGTAGAGGGATTGACCTAAAAGAAGTTCTCCATTATCAATTCACTCTCTAATCTTCTCAATTCACTCTCTAATAAATTTTCGCAATAAATAAGAAATATTATCACCTCTCCAAATACCTTGAAGATAAAATAAAACTCATCGTGCAAAAGAAACACAACAATAACAAACAAAATTTCCCCTTCTCATATCCTTAGCGGTTGATTTCCCAGTCTGGTTTGATCCACCTTAAACTTCATTCTCTCTCGTGCTTTCATGTTGGCAGTATCCTGGAATGGATTTGGTCCATCAAATGATTCTTTGGAACTCTTCAACTTTTTCCTCCTCCCACGATCATATTCCTCATCCCTGAGATAAAAAGGCTAAATTAAGAAACCTCGTAGAAATAAGAATGACTACAACAACTATAAATGGTCTATTCAAGTTAAGAGCTAAACATAATATAACAAGTAGGGACAACAACAATAATTGTAGCTAAGCTCTTCATTATTATGGGATACTCACAAGTGTACTGTTGAGTATATAAAGGTCATAATGTCTCAATAACAGAATTGGAGGTGTAAGGTCATTGAAGTTAACAACATACTTTATACGCAAAAAAGAATGACCCATCACCCACAGTAACACTAAACATCAAGAAACAGATTTTCGTGTTGACTTCTAGTTTCACTCTGAAACATATCATTTCATATTTAAATTATGATTTTGTGATTGAAGGTCAAAGAAGTTTACCATTCATCCAGTACATAACCAATGCTATTTTGTCTTGAACTTTCTAAGCTGTGTAGCTTCAGTTTTGGCATTTCTATGTTATCCCACTGAGCAACTGCAAACAAAAAGGCTCTCGTTATACAGATGATTCAGGACAAGTATGAATAATTAACACCAAAGAAAGTTGAGAAAAAAAAACAAAGGTCTCAAGTCCACGCAATTACCAGTGGTTGTTGTTAAGCCCCTAGTTAGCAAACCCAGAAACTCATTCTGGTGTAGATCTTTCTCTTTTGCATCTGTTTCTCTCAAGTTGCATTGATCTGATGTAGATCCCAAGCAACTTCTGGAATGCTCACAAGTAGGTGCCGTGACATCAACCTTACTATCTCTCTTATGCACTATTTCATTAGTTACACCCACATCACCATTGCTGATCTCTTTGTATGAACTAGAATGTGGACAATTTCTATGCAAAGTCTTAGAATCTACAATTTTGGCAGATACTGACGTTCCCTGAAAACTTCTGCTGAAAAGATCGTCCGGAAGCACAACTTCTACTAGGTGCTTCGGACTTGGAGAATGTTTTCTGCTTCTCTTCAGATTCTTACTCTTATGCAGCTTTAACGAAGACAGCAGTAATTGTTTGCGACCAAAAGGCATGCTCTTTATTAGATAATTTGCAAGCTTTTGTGGTTTTCCTCCTTTCTCATAGCAATTACGGACCAAGGGTTTAGCGCCAGATTCTGCAACTTCCTTAAGCAAGCTATTTGTACTAATTTCATTCCTTAACATGCTGACTAACTCAGGTTTCTCCACCTTAAGAAGGCTTTCCCCATCATTCTGGCATTGTAGATTGAGTGAATGCTTTCCACAAAACAATGGGAAGGATAAGCACATATTTTTAAAGTGTTTAATTCAGATTTAGAAACAAACAAAGAAGTTCTAATGCAAACTACCTGATCTTTCAGAGCTGTATCTCGGGATGCACCACTTTGAATGAATCCATCCAAATGATCAGGTTGATTTGGAAGTTTTCCATGCTTATTGTTGATTTCCACCTTGCATGATATGCCATAATTTTGAAAATTCATCAGCAGCAGCATATTTAAATGTGTCAAGGACAAGGCAATAAAAATTTTTCACAAAACTCTACAAGTATTCCAATGAATATAGGAATTATAAATTTACCTTGTCCACATCCGGCAAAAGCTTCTTTTTCTGTTGATTAAGGTAATTTGACTTCATTCCCAAATTTGAACTGTCATGAAGATGATTTCTTGCATCAATCCCGAGAGAGGGCAGGGATAGACCTTTATCTTTTGACTTATCTTGCAGTTTTGAGTCCTCTGCCATCTTGTTTTCCCTAGTGTTTGGCAAACTTGCAGCCAAAGAGTCTTTTAAGCATGGAGACTTTGTACAGTTCAACATTATTTGCTGCATTTCTGTAGACATAGCATCTCCATTTGTTTGCAACTTAGAAGCTTTGTTTAGCAAAATCAGGCTGTTCTTCTGGGAGATAGGGTCTTGTTCCCGTTTCATGTTGTCATTCTTTTGCAATGAAGCAGGTGTTCCTTGTGCAGGTTGGTCAGCTGGCATGTTTGTTGCAGGAATAGATTGGCAATCAGCAATTGCATCAGTTTTGAAGTTCATAGAGCTACATGCAGAAGTACTTAATTTTCTTTCCACAACTCCATTTTGAACTGCACCTTTCGAGCTTGAGACAGATGCAAGGATTAGTTTGTTTCCATGGGAATTTGCAAAAATGGTATTTTTGTGGACCACATCTTTCTTGATAGTTGAACTTCTATCACGGAAGTAGAACAGCATATAAGCTTTCTGTGCCAATACAGTCTTCTCACTTACTTGGTACACCTATATTCAATTAGTTTAGAAGAATCAGTAGAAGATAAAAGGTGAAGAGAGGTATATAAATGAAAATCCTCCATTTGCCGCTTTGTAAGGAAAATAGAATAAATTGATTTTAGACCAGAAATAGTGCAGTAATCATACCTTTCAAAGAATTTCCTTCAATTATAGTTTGATATACAAGCAAGGCATTTATTACTAATATCTCATAAATACCAATACATCACAACCAGTGAGGAGGCCCAGGATGCAAATAAGAATATTGAAGTGTTGATGTAGTTCTAGCTTAAAGAGTACTCAAGATAGTGACTTGAAACTTTTGAGAGGGTTATATTTGAAGAAAGCGATGATATTTCAAGAGCATATAAATTGTGCCATAGTTCAATCATTTATGATATGAGGATTACTATTTAAGAATTAAAACCAATATCCTATCTATTGATATACTACAAAAGTTATATCTCAGGCATATATTTCAGCAATTTCAGATAATTTTGTGTACAAGTTTATTCGAAAACTAACAAGATCACAAAAATTTCCCAAAATAAATAATACGGACTTCAAAAATTTTTTGGTGCATATCATACATAGATACAACTCCATTAATTCAGACTTAACACCAAAAATGTATGTACAAAAAGGCGTGAATAAATACAAATGCACATCATATTCGGCTCAACCAACACCTAAACCAATACACTCGAGAATGTGCCAAGGGTTTGGATGTCTTCTGGTAGCACCTACAATGTCTATTGATTCTATTCACATTTCACACATCAAATTTTATATATAATAAACTGCCCTATAAAATTGAACATCATCAACTTGGCTATACATTAAAAATCAAACATTTCAGACAATATGAATCGACCTTAATGTAGTAAAAGAATTAATTACTTAACAAATTCCAGCAGTGCCAAGTAGTTATACCAACAACAGATCTCAGAGCATGCATAGTTTGATAAGCTATACACAAATAAAGTATTGAGATAAGGTCAACCTTATTATCATCAAGAGAATGCCACATGCCACTTGATGTGCGAACATAACAATAGTAATGACCGGATTGGGTACTCCACCCTGCATGTACTAGAACACCATAAAGGGTATATTTTAAATCTCCCTCCTGCAAAAAGGAATGCAATATCAGAGAGAGAGAGTTCTGTAACACGAAAATAAAGTCAATGGAAATACAATTGTCAAGTCTCAACTCACAGGGGGGTCACTAACAAATGGTTTCAAGTCCAGAGTAGACTCGAACTCCACCCTTTTGTCTATCTTTTGACCAGGAATATGAGAATCAAATCGCTTAAGATGAATGGTGAGCACATTTGGGGCCTTATGAATAGTAAGCTGCTTGAGAGCCCTAACTTTCTGTTTGCAACGTTGGCACTGGTACTGCCTCTCACCACCATCTAACTGCTCCACCTCTGTGAAATGAGAAAGTGCTTTGCGCAGAGAGTTGGCCTTGACAATTTCCAGACTCAAGTCTAAGAAAGGATCGAACTTGTTGGAACAATAGGAGCACTGCATGCATTTTACCTGCCCCATAAAAATGGATTAGCTAAATTAACAAAAGGTTCCCTTCAGATATTACGTACATATATAAATTGACAAGCTACCTGGCTTCTGAGACGACCACCAAATATCATGTGGATTAAACTTTTCTCATAAGCATTAGGAGACTCAGTTGGGACACCAGAAGGTAAACAGCATTTGTGCATTGACTCAAGCAAGTTAACCATGTATTCATGTGCATCTTCTTGTCTGAAATTGCGAAAATTGCGTGATATGCCTAACGTGCTGTCAAGGATTGCAGTTTCCATAAAATCTAAAAGATTAAACCATCAGCAAGATTATATAAAGACCGTAAGATCATGTATTCTAGCTCTGCAAGAAATTAAACCTGTCTTAATTCATTTGTTTTCGTATAGGAAGAAAAATCTCAAGGATACATCGCAGGTTCTTGACAAGATGAGATGGTGACAGTATCTTCCCTGTGGATTGTAGAGCAACCATGACATGATTCTGGAGAGCACACATCGCACAAAAACCAGCAGTGCGACCTTAATAAAAACAAAAAGTCAAATGTGTATCTTGTGATAAGTAAAGCACCAAGGAGGCGACTATGGCAAAGGTAGTTTATAACATTTCATGTGATTGGCTAGAAAATGATGTTTTCTATTCAGATATACATACACACACGTGTATATCACTCTAAGAATGTGCATATGCATGTTTCCTCTGTGTCACCCCTCCAAATATATAAAACAGTTGCAATCCCTATTGCAGAAGGGCGAACAATACTCTCATTAATGGTGAGACAGAAATCACACCCAAAATAAGGGATAAGATGAGAAAGTACAGTATGTTAGAGAACTATGAATCTTTACAAAATAAAAACAAACTTTATGGGCTATGATAAATCATAAAGTTTAAATGATGGAGGAAAACCTAATTTTAATTAGGTGCAAGAGATCATGCACCTCATTGTGTGTATCTGCAAACATGACAATAGGGACATCATCATTTATTTTGTTATAGCCTGTCAACATAGGAATCGAACAAGTATATGTATTGAACCGATTCCTCAAAGAACTCTGCCACAGCACTTTGACAGAAAGTATCTTTCATTTGGCTTATTTCCCTATCTTGCTTTCTTGCTCTACCGCAGTTGAACAATTGGAGAAGCATGCAAATGCACCACATCACTTGTGTCCATATCCATGGGAAACTGGTGGTAAACAATTACGCTTAGACAATTAAGTAAACAGAGTTATTTCATTCCCTTCTTTTCTCTTTTCCCCAATTACTTCATGACAAAAGGCTACTGTGTAGGTATACATCTATCCATTTCATCCAATAAATTTCTATACTTGCTGATTCTGTTGGCTTTCTAGTTTCTAAATAAACATTTTGCTGACCACTTGGTGGAACAGAGAAAAGTTGAGTAGATTAAGGAACCTCCAAATGGTCCACATCTTTGATGATCTTGTTCATTGATATTACACAACCTTGCCGGCAGCTTCCACCAAACCTAAGATTTCTGTATCACCTCTATCAACTTCTATGCAAGTATCCTAAAGTTTCTTTCCCCTTAACTTTAAAGACCTCATATGCAAATTATAATTCGTTCTTAATCTCTACTGAATGATGCAGAACAAAGCTAGAGTGGCACATAGCTGACTAATTAACTATTCTATTTATTTTCAGAAGTTATATGTTCTCAACCTTAATCTATAATATAAGTGAATTAAGAACATGGTGAGAGGAGCTTTCCTAGAGAAAGGACGATCAACAAACATACTGCATATTTCGTTCACATTTGTGGAAACAAATGAAACTTACAAGAGGTCTTATGCTTGCCACTTTGTAGATACGCCGCGAAAGGTTCAGTATATGTCAGGCATTGGAGAACTGAATTCAGAAAGCAAGTATTCCCTAGATTCGCCAAACCAGCTCCCTGAAAGATCCCAAAACCTTCTCCCAATTAGCTAAAGAAAAACCAACCGGAGATCTCATGCATCAATATTTTGCAATCCAAAGGCGGACTGGAAGGAGAAAGATATGAAATGCATGATGAGCGAATCCTAGTTCAATCCTACTCACGATTCTTCGGAAGGTGATCCTCAAGCTGAGCTCGGGGTCCAATCGATGCTCATAAAACTCCCCTCCCTCCGATCGCTTCCCCGCAGACTTCGGCATCGTCATCGCGGGGCTCTCCGCCGTCTTTCCTTGCGGATCCAGGCTTGGGTTCAGGGTTTCGAGGTAGAAGCCGCCTCCGCCGCCACTCGAGATAGCTGAGAAGGGTTTCCTCGCCGGGTGGAACTCGATCCTCCTACCGAACACCGACTCCGCGGCAAAGGAGGAGGCGCCGCCGCAGCCTTCCGAGGAGACCCCCGCCATCAGAGCCGTGCAGTGTGGTGGGAGGGATCGATTGGGGTTCGGGTAGGGATTTTATCTCAAAGATCGATGGATGGGGAGGCCGTTTGAGTTGGCTAAGAGCTCGCCTTTAGGTTCTCTCGTGTGCGTTCTTGAGCTCGCCCTAGCTTTCTCCAATGGCCGAAAGAGGAACGGGAGAAGGGGACCCGGGCGTGTGTATAAACCCTATACCCCTGCCCGATTGCGCAACGGTGAGGATGAGATCTTGTGATGTGATCGCAGCCGTTGATTCATGTGGGTGGAAAGATTTTGCTTGGTGGCTGTCAGTTATTTAAACGGTCGGTGATTCGCTGATCGGTGTGCGGGTGTGGGATTGACAGGTGTTACGGGATCAAGGTTGTCTTTTGTCCCCCTTACAACTGTAATCTAATTTGCAAAAGCACAATTATGAGCTCGATATCACAAATAGGCTTACTTATATTAGATGGCCCTCGTAGCATTGACCCCCAGAATTATACTAGTCAGTAGTCAGGCCTTTTCTTTGCGTCGCTTGTAAGGCTTCCACCGCAGTTTCGCTCGAGGAGTGGACTCACTGAGTCACTGGCGAGTCACCACAGATGCCAACATATCAAACGGGCTCATAGGCCTTCTTAGCCTTACAAAATAGTCGTCAGCCAATGTTGGCCGACATAATTAAAAGCTGTAGGCCGAGGAATATATTGGGCCACAATGGGCCTCGTCTGCACCTACTGCTTGCAAACTATCCAACACAATGTTAAATTGTTAATTAAACGCGTGCATTTTTTTTATTTTGAAAAATTAGTTTGCTTGCGAGTAAGATTGTGCTTAAGTTGTGCATGGCCTTTAAATAATAGTTAAAAGTCTATAAACTATACGATGCAGTATAGGAGTGTAATCATTTTATCACATCACAAATAGGCTATCAGTGTAAGCCTAGTAATCAGATCTTACTATCAGTGTAGACAGAGGTTATTTTTTATATGAATGTCGGAGTTAATATCTGATGAATACTTTTTACTGGAGTGCTATTGCATACAGTCTGAGGCTTGAGTGATCTACTTCTGAGAAAGGTTGGCTTAATAATCTAACATATAGCGAGGAATGCTACTTCCTCACTTTTTTTGCCTCCCTCTCGAGAGTAGGATGATGTTTGGTTATTATTCATTAAAAAAAGCATAAATGATTTCCATTAGACATCAACTAGACCAACCTAAGAATGTAATTAACACAGGGGAATATAAGTTAAGTCATATATGCGTGCTAGGTAAGACACCATTTCTGATAATTATTTTCTAAAAAAATATGATTAATTATATTTTATTTCTTTATAGTTTGACTTAATTTTACAAAACTTTCGTACATTTTTAAACTAAGCACTCAACCCTTATATGAGCCAGGCTAAAATACAACTTATAATATCTCGTAAAAAGAAAAATTGTGCACGTCACGCGCACTCCTTTTCCCTTTCTCCCCCTCCCTATATTCTTCTCTTTTTCCCTCATTTCTCACATGCGGCTCCCTCTTTCCCTAATTTTCTTCTCATTGTGCTGAAGTGTTGTCGGAGCTTGTCGACCTCGTGGCCCGCATTGTTGGAGAGTCCTCTATGACCTTATAAAGTCAATTTGAGTTTAATTAATTATTTAGCTCTACACCATTTCCTTTTCCTCCTTTTGGTCCTCTCGGGTGATCAATCGGTCGACGTCTTATGCCTTCCCACATGAGCTCGGTAGCTTTCCTCCGTCATCTCTATGCTGATGGTGCCCTTTGTGAATGTCTCTTGCCCTGGTGGAGGCTACATGTGGTAGCCTCCCCTCGTTGACTTTCAAGCCATATTCCGGCATCCACACTAGCTTGCCCTTCCCCGATTTATTGGAAACTTTCCTCTTCATGAGGCAAAGCTTCACGTATCGTCCTCTGATGCCCTCGTGGTCGGAGTCATCGGGTGGCCCCTCACCCTGGCTACCGATCTTGATGGGGGGTCATTCTTGTTATCGGCCGCCTCTAATAATGGGTCTCCTCTTTGGTTTGTCTCTAATGGCTGAGGTCATCGAGCTTCTTCTACTATGTTGGGAGGATCTCTCCTGTGCCGCCAGTCAACACCATGGGCGCCTTCTTTAGTTGGTGGGGCACCCACTGGTCGGCGTATCAGCCTTGGCTACCAACAGTGATGCCCATTGATAGGCACCGATTCTCCTCCTTTTACTGTCTCTAGTTGAGGGAGGGAAAGGGTGTGTATCTATGCATACCTATTAGCATAATGATATATGATAGCACATAGTACGTGATAATGATAATCGTTTCTTTATGCTTAATTATGCGGTATAATACCATGGTACTAGCACACGTGCACAACTATAAAGAGAGTATGATGCTGACTCAAAGTATAAATCTCCCATCTAGCCCTCTCCACTTGAAGGGTATTATTATTAGTTATATGATAGGGCTTACATCTGAGATCTTAGTTTACTGATCCTAGACAATCAGACATCTCGTTTGTTGGGCAGTAGGGAGTTACTATTGATCTATGAGAATCAAATATTTTAGGGTGTTAAAAAATAGAAAATAAATAGTATGATGATGTAAAGTTAGCAGTACCTGATGATATAGGGTGAGTGCGTCTTTGAGCGACGGCTCATGTGTTTCACATGGTGGTGCGCTAATTATTGAGCTAGGGGCTCAAATTTTGGGTAGTATTGAGAGAAACTCGCCCTGTATTTTGGGTAGTATCGAGATGCGATACTAGCTCCAAATCATAGGCTTTTGACTGAGCTCATTAGTTTACGATATAGACAATCGATTAGGTTGTTTCTTGAACGAGTGATGGGCGATATCTACCGTTATGATATGCCCTCACTTGGGGTGTATGGTCAAGTGTGAGTATAGTTGTGGCCTATGGGCGAAACTTTGCATGAGCTTGAGTTTAAAGATATAATAGTTTGGATTGATGCATGTCTTTTTATAGATTGATAATATATGTATGCATTTGATATGTACACGATGAGTACGTGGTATTATTATATTGATTCTGATCATGATAAACAGTTCATATTTACCATCTTGGTATATCTTTATTTACACTTCTCTTAGATCGTAAAAGTGGATATTTGTTGAGATTTATGTTTACCACTTTTGATAAAAATATATTTAGATTAATAAATAATCTTAAGTCTTTGAAGGAGCTAGCGAGGATAGTTGACAGTATTTACATTTGATTTCTATTCTTAAAATTTTAGTAGGAATTATTGTAGCTCCTACGTGGGCATTTGTAGTGATTGTATAGATATGTATTTAAGGATTATTACGGCATGTGTAATTGTTTAGATTTTATTATTATACTTTTATAAAATGTTAGGCAATTATTCTAGTATATTGTATAGAAACGTTGATTAATAGGTCATGTGAAAATCCTATTTTTACTCATGTGTAGGACACATGTATTTGATGGCGGATGTTTCGTAAACATTATCTTTTTCTTTGTAGGGTTCATATGGGAGACCTCTTAGCCAAGAATTTTTTTTTCTCCCTTGTTCCCATTGCTATGAGATGTCGGAATACCTCCAACATATCCTCCTTAAGTGCAATTTCAACAAACCTATAACACTCTCTCTGAGATTGAAAGAAATGGAGGTCTTCTTTCTCTCCACCTGGGTGTCTTCTGCGGATTTTTCTAATATCTTCTTATAACTCTTCTCTCTCTTTCTCCCCCCGATTATTTCCCATTTCTTCAATAGTATAACTCGGCTTGACCTAATTTTCTCAACAAAAAAAAAAAAAAAAAAACAAAATTGTGGTCGAGCTGAAAAAAAAAAAAAAAAAACTCTTTCTGGCCAACATGGGCATCATATCAATAAACTTATGCACAATACAACTTATCCGCTGGACGATGGTTGAGGTATGGAGGAGCATTATTGTTACATCTTAAGAACGATCAATGGTCTGATTTAAACTTAAAGTTACTTAAAATCCAACACCTGTCAAAGGATTCAAACTTATTCTACCGAATGGATATCTCAAAGATTCCAACTTTCATTATCCAATGGAAGATCGTGATATCTATATGCATACCGCGGATACTGGTGGTCGGATAGGAATTTGCTATCCTACTTTTTTGCTATTAGTGTAGTAAGATTGTGAAAGTAATAACCCTTATCGAATAAATTTTGTCCCTATTATGGATGTAAGCTCTTGACTTGAAAGCCTGTCATCTTGAGAAATATTTGAATTCTCATGCTTTTGCCCAGCAAGAGTTCCATCATGAGTTCATTGATTAGACAAAGACGATTCCCAAGCACTTTTCCTGTTGAATAGGAAGAATAAAATACACAAATGGCAATAAAATTAAGATTCTAAAAAAGGGGGCAAGATAGCTATTGAATAATGGGTGAAATGAATACAAGTGAATCCGTATCATATTTATTTTCTATATTTTTAGAGAAATAAAATTTTAATAGTGTCTTATTAAATATCGATGTCTTTAAGATTTGAACCCGCATGCTTTCGTACCATATGAGCCGCTTTAAACTTTTATTTACAAAGTTGGTTTAGTTCATGTCTCGATAGTTAACCTCAATTTATATATCTCACTAGCTGCTCTAAAATCTTACTTTTGAGCATAAGATATTTTTGAAAAGGCCCGAGAATTAAACTTGGATAGAACTTTTTATATTTTTAAAAAATAGATGAGTTTAGAAACTAATCACTTTTGTTCTAATATCATATTACCTCACCAATTGCTTTAAACATTTAAGTTATTAGAGAATAACAATTTTTATATTTTACAGTGTAACATAAATAAATACTTATGTTTTCTTAATCTGTGTACTAATATCATATTACCTTACCAATTGCTTTAACCTATGTTCTTATCCAAACTAGACCATCCTTATATGTATATAGTTAGAGTGAAGCAAGATGAATAAATCTAAATCTGCATTGAACCAGGTAAAGTGACTTATTTGATGTGATGGAGGGGCAATTTGGTGGTAGAATTAATAGAGACGGTGAGATCTATAAGATGGGAGAAAATTGGATAATGAAAATGATAATAGTATAAGGTAGATCTATAATTTAAAAAGAAAAAGATGATCTGCCCTAATAAAAAAGGGGGATCAACAGCTGAGTAGAGAAGAGCTAGCTGATAGCTAGAGTTTAAAGAAAGAAGGTGATGATAACCAACTCTACTGGACTAGAGGGATTAGTAGTTGAGAAGAAAGGAAATAGCGTCGACTTTAGATCAAAGAAGGAGTTAGAGATAGATGAGGCAGGAGACGATATAAATATCAACATTATTTTCTAATTCTAAATGACTGTCTTCCACATATTAAGAAGCTAACTAAAGTTTAAAATAATTTAAATTAACTCTAATACAAGATGACCTCGGCGTCGGCCCGAGCTCTGGCCATTCGTACGCAAAATTTCGAGAGCACTTATTCTTCGACAGCATTGTGGCATTCGAATATCGTTTTGTGTCGTTCAAACGCCATAGCCCGAGACGTACCACTAAAATAATTTTTTTTGATAATAATCTAATTCATCCCAACAAACCGAGTGTCTCCTAGAACGTGACTCGATCAAACCCTATTGCATCACAATCTACGGCTAATATCTAACTGGGCTACTTTTGATGCCTTACTTATTATGATATCTTTGTCACTTCCTTGTAAAGTTCTCAATTATATATAGCATGGAAGCCTTGGAAGGGCATCATCTTGAGTCGTTAATCCAGTGGGGATGCATTAATATTAGTTCAACAAACACAAACGAACAAATGGCTAGTGTAACATTAGCATTATTAAACAACAGCATACTGCACTGTTGATAAGATTAGCCGAAGAGATATCCTAAAGCTCGAATTAGTGGAATCATTTTAATGCTATCATTAACGTCACTAAGACTTGTTATGTTAATCAAGTCTAGAATAAAAAAAGGACCAATGTCTGCAGCAGATATTGTTTTGTAAGAATTTGAACGTAAAATATTTATTTAATGTGAGCCCCTTAATATCTATATAATTAAAAGATAAATTATATTTTATTTTATGTGGTTAAGTCTAAATTTACTTTATTCCCTATAATATTATTTGTGTCCATTTTATCTCTTTGTGGCTTATACTGAAGTGCAACCATTATTTATTTTTAACATATTTAATCAAATTAGATAAAATTATAGAGAATTGAATAAAAAATTTTATGAGTTTGAAATAATACTGATTAAATTTTAGATAAAAAAACTATAACAAATATATTGAGATATATATTATAATAACATATTTAGTATCTAAATTTTTTTGAATATTATTTTAAATGCATTAGAATACTTATCAATTCTTCTATAATTTTATTTTTAATAAGTATTTTTAAATTCTGGTCAAATATGATGAGAAAAAAAATGGTTCAAAATTGAATATAACAATAAAAAACAATTCTAATAATTAAATAAATAATCACACCAAAAATTTAGATCAAGTCAAAATTTATCTATCTATTTCTTTCTTCTATGTACACCTCTCCGGGCCAACTGCTAAAATTACCGCGAACTAAATAACAGTACAATAATAACATGACCAAAAAGAGTGCCGTCACCTCAAGTTTGGATGACCCAACTCACCGCCATCCGCAGTGGCGGGTTCATCGCCCTGCCACGCCCAAACTATATCCTTCAGCCCCGGCCTAACGTCCTCCGCGCAAAACTTGGCGAACTCCAAGGTATCCCCCGACTCCTTTCCGAACTCCACCAACGTCACCTCCGGCGCCACCTCGAACACCTCCGCCGTCACGGCGAGCCTCCCCTTCCTACCCTCCGCCTTCCCTTCCAATCTCACTTTACAACCCTTCGCCTTCCCGACCCCGAAACCTAGCGATCTCCCCACCTTCTCCAGTTTCTCCACCACCTTCCCCGCCGGGAACCTCGCCGCGAACACCGTCGCCGCTCGCCGCCCGTTCTCGAACAAGCTCGAGAGGTCGAACCCGGACGACATCGTTGAGATCAGCTCGAACGCGTTGTACGACCTCGGCGACTGGAGTTCGAGATCCGGATCCGGGTCTGCCTCCTCCTCCTTCTTCGGGGGTGGGATGGAGAGGGGAATCGGGCGGGATACCCCTTTCTTGAACCAGGATAGCTGCTTGATCTCCGAGATCGAAATCCGCTTCTCCGGATCGACGACGAGGAGCCGCGAGATCAAGCGGCGGGCTTCGCCGGAGACCCACGGTGGGATCTGGTACTCCGCCTTGCAGATTTTCCCGTACATCCGCATCACGTTCTCGTGCTGAAATGGTAAGAATCCGGCGAGGAGCACGAAGAGCACGACGCCGCACGACCACAGGTCGGCGCGCGCCCCGTCGTAGCCCTTCTTCCGGAGAACCTCGGGCGCCACGTAGGCGGGAGTCCCGCACTGCGTGTGGAGGAGCCCGTCGTGCCGGAGCTGCTCCGGCAAGGCAGAGAGGCCGAAGTCGGAGATCTTGAGGTCGCCGGCCTCGTCGAGGAGGAGGTTCTCCGGCTTAAGGTCCCGGTGGGAGACGCCGCGGCTGTGGCAGAAGTCGAGGGCGGAGATGAGCTGGTGGAAGTACCGTCGCGCCTGGTCCTCGGGGAGCCGGCCGCGTGCGACGCGGGCGAAGAGCTCGCCGCCGCGGACGTACTCCATGACGAAGAAGATGCGGGACTTAGTGGCCATCACCTCCTTGAGCTCGACGATGTTGGGGTGGCGGACAAGGCGCATGACCGAAATCTCGCGCTCGATCTGGTCCATCATCCCGCCGTCCCGCCGGACCTGGTCCTTGTTGATCACCTTGATCGCCACGCTCTCGTTAGTCCTCAGGTCCCGGCCGTGGTACACCTTGGCGAACGTCCCCTTCCCCAGCACCCGCCCCATCTCGTACTTCCCCAATACCAGGTTCCTCACTTCCTTCTCTTCCTCTCTCACCATTTCTTCCCCTCTAATTCTATTTATTCCTGCTATTTTTCTTTGTTGCGGGGGTTATGCTTATGCTCATGCGCTTTATATGAGGCGGTTAGAAGAAGGCATCTTAGAGACGAGGATTAAGCATTGGGGCCAGATTCAATTGATTATAGGGGAGTAACGGTGGGTAGTGGAATAGGGAACGGCACCTAGTTTTGGGGGGATGGGATTGGGGGGGAGGGAGGGAGGTTATATTTGGTTTTGTTCGTTTAACTATTAAAATCTTTCTAATTTGATTGGGTGAGAGGCAAAGGAAGCGGAGGAGGAAGGCGAGCGAGCACACTGGAATGGGGAGAGGGAAAGAGTGGAATTTATATAGCGGAAAGATCTGTGGGAGGGAAAGGGTCAAGGGGGCCAATGGGAAGGGGGCTCGTGGCGGTAATCTGCTTCAATTATTTGGGAAGGGGGCCAGAAGGGTCCGATGGAAGAGGGACCCTGCAATTTGTGGGGTTGCTGTCATCTAGAATGAGCTAGAGCCTAGAGGGAAGGAATGGGCGTTGGCTGACTTAAGACGGACCTGAGCTTTCTATGTGAGCGTATACTATAGGATGATTGCTTGGGATTTGTTTATAGGCAAATTGCACATGACGTGTGGTTTAGTTGAGTAGGACCATTTCCTTGGAGCTTTGTGCGACGAGGCAAGATTGATGAAGTTACAAGTCCAATATAAAGTTACTGGTGGGCATTGTTGTCTCGGTACTAATCCAATACAAAGTCACAAACGCAAGATTAGTTAGAAATCATTGGTTAAGCTTTTCTGAATTCTATATAATCTAAGTTTATTTCAGTTCTATTTGCATGGGCTCCAAATTTCAACAGTTAAAAGGTAGTGCCAGGTGGAGTTTTTTTTTTTAATGAAGAAAAGAGAATTATATTACTTTAAAAAGGTGTAAAATTACAATAAGTATCGGACGAGATAACCGGTGTATTAGTATACCTATACAAAAAGCTAAGTAAAAGTGAGGAGATCTAGTGAACCTACACGGAGGAGAACCCCTATTGCCTTATAATACAGGAAGCTAAGTAAAAGTGAGGGGATCCAAGATTGGCTAACTAATTTGCCGGTCCGTTTTAACTTCTCTAAAACAGTGGAAAATATGAGCAAAACATTTAGCAGGAATAAGGTAGAAAATATGTCTGAGGTGTCAAGAAATAAAGCTCAGGTTCTGGGAGGGGGTCTTTTGACAGCGCCGAATGACCCCAACTCCCATGGAAGAGAAGGGAGTCTTTTATCGTATAAACTACCGTCATGTATAATTCTACGGGCAGACAAATTTGGTTCCATCACTCCAGACGTAATGCCTTTCATTTTCTTGAATCAGTGATGCATTTGCCGTTGGAAGAGAACGTTATTTCGATCGGGTTCTCTGTGTACTTTAGTGGGTAATGAATCATAAGCATACAATTTAGGGGATTGGCGAAGATTATAAGCAAAGTTACCTCCTGGGGAGGAGGATCCCACATAAGGTGGTTTAACGAAACGAATCATTTTCAATTATTGTTGTGACTCTAGACGTCCTCATTTCTTATTAGAATCCATTAAGGAGTGGCTTTCATGAGAAAATATACGACAAAATTAGAAAAGTTGATACCGTATATTGAGGTGAGTTCATAACCATTAACCTATATTGGCTTGAAGTGGTCTTAACAATCTGGCTAATATACAGTTGACACGGAAGCTAACATGGTCCAATTTTCTCAAAGATTGATGGCTAATTTACTTGAAAGTGTTTTGAATAATTTGCTAGGATGTGAACGATTACTGGAGCAAGTAGCGACTTGAATTATTGATTAATTACTTTCGAAAGTGAAAAGACTTTGAAGCACGAAGCATTATTAGGCTGAAATGTTACATTTCTGCAATTAAAACCGAACATATTGATTTGCTTACATGAGATAATTACTAGTAGAAACCAAGGAGCTCGATTATATCTCAGATGATGCTTTGGATATTTTAATATAATGACACGGCAAGTACAATTATGTAGACTCTTTAGCGACTAACCTAAATTTTATCCACATTAACAAGGTGGCACCAGCAAAAGATTGACATCTTTTCCCCGGCAACAACAAGCCAAAGAAAGATGAATTCATCCAGAACTTATCCGTGACTTTGGACAAAAGTATCTGAACAATATCATGATCCCCTCCCTCCCTTTGGTATAGGCAATGTCTTAATGTTGTTAGGCAGGACTGTGACCAAATCTTAGGAAGCACGAAATTAAAATAAGAATGCAGTGTTTGTGAATCAGAAGTTACTGGGCTTCACTTTTGACGACCACTGGATTAGTGAGAGTATGAGAGAATTAAGTGAAGGAGACAATTGAGACCACTTAAATGTGGCAAAAAGAGCTTGATAAATGACTTGGAATATTAGTGGTTGTTGCATTCACCATAAAGTTTCACTAATGTTCTCACTTCTATTTGAGACGTGTAGTCTTTCCTTTCCTTAAATATTTTTTATCTACGTTCTTATCCTTAAAGAATTGATTAGGTATGAATATGATCCTAAGAGGCACATTTGTGGTCATGTAGCTAGGATGCATACATCGTACCTGCACCTTGAACAATCTTTAGGAATATTCTACAATCTACAGTTCATGTACTTAAATAGTTTAATATAGTGAATATTAACTTCCCTACTTTAATGAGACCAATTAGAATAGGACACACACTTGACTTTTTAGAAGAAAACAGAAGAAGAAAATTTGCATTTAGTGCCCTCACTCTTAACATTTGCAATTTACACCCTGAATTTTAACTAATTTTCTAAACTCCTAGATTAAGTTAACTATACTAGAAAGATTTTTATACGAAAGGGAAAACCTAAGCTGATATTAAAGTTTACACTATTTACAATGAAGGGGAGCTATTTAGTAGGGCTGTCAAAATAATCAAACCGACTCGGCCTCTGCTTGAGCCTGTTCGAAATTAATTTCAAGCACAGGAGGTTGAGTACATGCCAGCTTGATAAGACTATAAGAATCTGTTATATAATAGGTTATATAATATATAATAAATTTAAATTTAGTTATATGTTTAATTTAATTTGGATAAAGTGTAAACTATTCAAAAGATTCAATCCAATCATGATTTAAGCTGGATTTAAGCCTTGATTTTGAGCTTAAATTAGGGTTTATTCTACATGGGCTCGAGGTCGGCTTGAACTCAGGAAAAGACTCAAATTGAATTGAATTCTTTCAAGCTAGACGCTTTGAGTTAGGCTGGAAATTAATTTCAAACTAAGCTTAATCAAATCTCGGCTTCCATTCCGCCCCTGGCTACTAGACTTATTCTATTGCTGTCTCTCTCAAATCTGTCTTCATTTTTCGACACTTGGCCTTTGAACAGTTAATAGGACAGTGTCAGAAAAGCATATAGATAGACACAGTTGGATTAACTTGTAAGTTAACGAGTCCCCTTAGTAACTTTTTTAGCTTTTTTGCTTTTTAAGGGAGGAGAGGACCCATAAAAAGATGGTGGAATGAGACAGTATTGGAAGCACGTCGACGATGGAAAAATGAAGGTGGTCTTCTTCATACTTATTATATTTCATATAGTTTGTAGAAGTCAAACTGGCATTTATTGTTCTTTCTGTAGAGCTTCTCAATATTTGATAAAAGGGGTTTTTTTTTAAACATAATTATCCCTGAAAACTTTATCATTATACTCTTTTAATTATTAGAATTATCGTTTAATTCTTTTGACTCTTTCAGTATTATCATTATAGTTAGCTTTTTTTTAACATAATATGCCTAATAGATTATTTATCAATAATTTCTCTCGTATAAAAAGAATTTTTTTCTTGTAACTTTAATATTGGCTTAGATTTAACTAATAGAATGATATTTTTAAAAGAGCATAATAATTTTGGTGGTAAATATGATATTTAAGATAAGGCAATGTCAATTATGATATCTTAAAAGTTTTTGGTGGCGGTCGGTAAAAATTTCTTTGATAAGATTCCTAGACTATATGAGATATTATGAATTCTAATGATTTTATACATGTTGTCACTTAGAATCATGTAGACTGTAAGCATGACGGTTTGTGCCTTCTGGGCCTTGGATCCAATTTCTCCAGGGCTGGGGCCCAAATGTTCTCCTTTCCTTTTTCTCTTGTTTGGGCCTGCGATAAGGTTTCTGTCTCTATTTCAAGAGATTTAATAAGAATATAATCTTCTTGGTTAATGGTAATTAAGAAAAATCTAAGGACTTATGTAGTAATAAAAGTGCAACTAAATTTCAATTCATGACAGAGGAGATTATATGTCTCAGTCCCCCCTAACCGTTGAGTAGAATTTTTTACTAAAATAGTCTATGCATATAATTTAGAATAGTTGTGAATTATTTTGGATTGATCTAGCTGTTTAATCGAGTGATAGTGCAACTAAATTTTGGAACTACCAAAAAGTAAAATAATAAAAGCAATATTATCAAGTGAATATATTATCATGGTTGGTGAATTAAGCAATAATAGCGATGAGGTGAGAGCCCCCAAATTAAAGTTAGCATCACCACATCACAAATCACGATCGTGGGTATTTGGATTGGGTCCATATGCTAATTTACGGATTTTATGATGTACATTCTAAGTTTTGCTATTATTATTTTTCAAATTGTCTTACTTAAACTTTATTTCGTATCACTAGGATTTCCTGTAAATACAAATATTGTTAATAGAGATAATAAAATAATTTAAATTACTTTGATTTTATTAAATAAATATAGATTCTAAATGAAAGTTTATGATGGAGTTTGAAACAACTTATGGTCGGGCCAACTGGGAGGCTATTTCGAGTGGTATGACTACATTGGGTTTTCGGACTCTGTTTGTTAAGTGGGTTGATATTTGTATCTCTTTTGCTAGTTTTGTTTTTAATATAATTGGTAGCTCCTCTCGGTGGTTCAAGGGTGAAAGGAGCATCCAATAGAGTGATCTCTCATCCCTCTTACTTTTTTCTCGATGATTTCAAAAAATTTCTCAGCTTTAGTCAGGGAGGCTGTCCTTCTAAATGATATCCTCTCACTTCCTGATAAAAAAAATAATTGCTAGGTTTCGCACCCGATGTCTGCCAATGGACTTATTACTTATTTTTCAGACGAATATACCTTCTTGCCATGCTATTAATCGTATTTTCAAGATAAAAAAAATTGGAAGTCTTAGTTTCCTAATGCTGGTAAAACTAATATCTTAGACGTGCTTTAAACGTGGGAAGGTTGCCTTCCTTTCTTTTATCTTGGGGCTAAGATTTCATTTAAGAAGTTACTTATCAAAGATCATGAAGATTTCATCGCCAAAATTGAAGGTAAACTTGCCAATAAGAAAAGGGCAAGTTTGAACCAAGGTGGGCATATTACTTTTATCAGTAGTGTTGTTAATTCTATGACTATACATATATTCACATCTGCTTGGACTCCGGTAGCTATTATTAATAGAATTGTAAAGCTTACTAGAAAATTTCTCTAGGCCAAGAGGGATGATGGGTCCTCTAGCCTTCATTTGATTGGTTGGGACACTGTTACCCAGTGGTGATGGTAGTCTTGCCATCTGGGATCTTAAAACGGTTCGTCTACCTTTAATTGTCAACAAGGTCTAATCATTTTTTAACCAAACCTTAGATTCGTTAACCACTTTAGTTCTAGCTATGAACGACACAGCTGTGGAAGCCTACTTACCTTACGAGAGTTGTGCCTAGAGCTAGCATTTGGTTCTCAATTCGCTTTATGCTATTAAGGATGTTCTTCGAAAGATTATTGGAAATGGTAGAATTACGAATGTGTGGTATGACCCTTGGATAACCAATATCTCGGTGGATAAATGACCTAGTTTTGTAAATCCTACACTTTGGGCAAATGGTCGTTGGCTGCTTAAAGAAGCTTTTATGCCTAAGGAGAAAAAAATTATTTTGATGTGTTGTTCACCGATCTCTCCAAACCTAACAAACCCAAACTGGTAGTTAGATGGATACCTCCCCCTTTGAGGTGGCTCAAGATAAACACTGACGGATCATTCAAATACCTTTCAAAGTTAAGTGCTGCTGGGTTTGTACCTCAGTGGTCTAATGATTCGCCTCTTATTATGGGGTCTAGATGCTAGCGATTTAAGTCCTCGATTGAGACTAAAGCTTAATCGGTCAGAGAAGCGCTTATCTATGTACAACCTCGTTCGCCCCAATCAATCTAGATTGAGACTAACTCCCAACTATTTATAAATGTGTTGAATCGGGTTCAAGATTCTAGATGGGCAATTAAATACATAGTTATAGATGTTATTTTCCTTTTAAATTATTTTTCACAATGTAAAATCTTCAATGTATGCTGTGAGGCCAATTGTGATGTCGATTGGTTAGCAAATACAGGAGGCCTCTCGAGTTTTGGGTGCCCTTAACAAGGCTCCTTTCTAGCTCATCTTTTGCGGCTTTTGATCACTGATGGTACTTGTATTCCTGGCTAAGATTTAATATATTTTCTCTTAAAAAAATATAAAATAAAAGTTCAGCCAAAAAGTGATTTATATCCAAATAAGTAACAAATTTTAAATTAAAATGTACTACTACTGTTTGTATGAAAAAAAAAATCTAATCATTGCAAATAGTGGCGTAGCAAGGGACAAACATTGAAATTTTCAAGATAAATTTGCATACCTTGACTTTTAAGAGAAATTAAAATTTATACTCTATATTTTTATTATTTATAAATTGAGCTTTATAATTTAGTAAATATATATGAAAAATATTTTATTATTAGATATATTAATTAAATATAATTAAATCTCTAAGTTAAGTTAATTATACTAAAAATATTATAAAAATACTCTTAACCAAATTATGCTTATCCAATCTATACCAAGTAAACCTAACCTAGATAAACCCAACTCAACTAAATTCAACATGTACTAAAGACATTTCAGTTATTTAGAAATAAAATATCTCTAATTAACGAAATTTTTTTATGGTCTTAATTCAAATTTAACTCAGTGTATTTTTTTTTTCTTTACATATTCACTAGATTATGGGGCTTAATTTGCATATAGTAAAAATATAAGAAGTAAATCACAATTTTGTTTTAAAAAAAAAAAAGATGTTATATGCAAAAGGCTAGGCGTTAGAATAATTTTTTTTTTCACTCCTTGAATTACCCCCATTTTTTTTTATAATGACTCATTGATTTTTTTTTAGTGTGCATAATGACCTCCTGAATTATAAAAATACCTCACCCTTTAATGCCCTAAACGAAATTAGAAAAATAATCAAATTGCCTCTCAATTTAGGTCAACATAAAATTCTCTTTTAAGTTTTATACTCTTAGGGTGGCGTTGACGGTGACCTTGGCAGCACGATGGCATTACACCACCACCGGAAATAAGAGGGTGATTCTCTCCTTCCAAAACTAATGATCTCATATATAGCGCAAATATATATATACTTGGATGGATACAGTATATTTTTCTATTGTATTGTTTATGTTCATCAAATTGTAAGGATCGTTAAAACTATCTCTCCTTTTTTATCTCCGTGTATCAAACTAGTAATCTCTTAGTTGTAGATTTCTAATTAAATTGAATGAAATTTTACCTGCGGTTCCATTAAAAAAAAAATCTATCTTTACGAAATCAAAGGAAACAATTAAGTTATCTCCATAATTTTGGTCAGTAGTGGGATCCATGTACTATTTTTTTTTTTCTTCTTCTTCTTTTTAGTGTCACTAATTATTATAAACTCTTTACAGGAACGGCCATAGCTAGTTAAAATAACTTATCATTTGGAAACAGTAGATTCCCTTGTCTTTCCCATATGCACCATTATTGGAGAAGCCCATCATTGGATTTTAATATCATACTAGTGTACATAAGTTTTGACCTGGTACATAATATATCAATTATTATTAGAATCTCTAAAGGAACTATTCATCAAATGAGACATCCGCTTTAATTAAAGAAATGATGCTTCTCATAATTATTGCCATAGGTGTAACATGGACTGGTGATCGACATTGGTACTGTTCATTTAGATGAATCATGATAAGAAAACAAACTATTCATGATATTAGAAACTGTGGCATAATTATAGATAGGAAAGCTGTGTTACATTACGGGATATATAGTATTAATATCTTTTACTTAATAACTTAAAAGTTTTTTTTTTAATCAACTAAGTATTTACTATGATATCATAGTTAATCTTATGATATTTAAGATGTAAACACATGATATATATTATGGGTCCCTTAACAATAAAAGCCAACTTAATTCTTTGAACTTGCTTACTACTACTACTTGTAATCAACTTAATTTTTTCTAATGTCACATATCTCTGATCTTTTTCATTCCATGTGAGGTTCAAACGTCACACAAGCCTTTGGAGTTGAGGAGGATTATCATTGCAGTTTGTATTGAAAATGGAAAGGGTTACTAAAGAGATTTCGTCTAGTCTGGAAAGAAAACAGACACTGAAAGCAAATCCTGTGTGCTGTGAGACTAGTCATAGTACTGAACTGAAGGCTAATAGCCCTCTCATAATTAGGATAATAAATTCATTTTGGAGGGCGACATAAACATATCAGACATAGACTAACTGACTGTTTGACAATTGGCGTCAATTGGATTATATCTGTCATCATCCGATGGCCATGGCAATATATGGGACCCAGGATGGGAGTTGTCTTATTATTATTATTTGATGCTACTTGAGATCCATGCAGCAACACAAGATGGAGATAGGCCACATGGTGATGGCTCCATGGGGGACATGAGGTGAGGTTTAAACCTTTGTTTTCTTGGATGGGGAAGCCATTGCTCTGCAACTTAAGCAAAGAACTTTATTAGTTCACAATTGTTACAAGCTTGATATACAAAGAGAAGTGGGAGAGAGATCAAGCTATGTCCCATGAAACAAACTGAAGAATTTGTTATACATCTACAGTACCACAAAGTTGATATATTGTATCAAGCTCAAATGACATGTTACTTGACACACATGAAATATTAATTTAATTAATTTATGTATTAGTGCTTCATCTATCCACTAAAAAAGTATTTTTATCGATTGTCATAAAATATGTAATTTCACTATTCTCTTTTAGTTTAATCTAAAATTTATGTCACAGTAAGTGCAATTATTATAATACTATACATATTTACAAATAAACACTGTAAAAATTTATATTAGTATAAGTATTTTTATGAAAGCTTAATAAATATAGCTAAATTAATTTAGAAGTTTTTTTCACAATCAATTCGTCATATATATAGTTTCTTTTCCACTGAATCCTCAACATGTATAAAGAATTTAACTGTTGGAGTAAAACTGAGGAAATACTCTTGACTGGTATTATAATTATTGAGATATCTGATTTGTTGTGCTAAATACCGAATGGGTGGATACTAGCGGAAGCGATTTCCAATTCTCCAAAATAATACCAATATGATAGTAATATATTTGGGTAAATCAAATATTAGCAAATCTAATATCAATACTAAAGAGAAAATATTTAACCAATGTGCTAAATATAGAGAACTTCTAAACACCCAAGATAACTACAAATAAAAATTTCAAATACAAACCACAAAGAAGAAAAGAGAGAGACAAAATTTTACATGGTTTGGCGAGGTGCCTACATCTACGGGTGGAGGAATCTTCAATCCACTATACAAATATCCAAATACAAAGAGTTCTCTTAACTCTAATAACACTCAATACAATGATAGCTCTCTCTCTTAGGTTTTTCCTCTTACAAGATTCAAATACAAGGATTTTCAAATCTCTAATTTAATAGAGATGCAAATAAAAGTGTGCCCTCTCAAGTCCCCTTACACAGCCCTCTCCTTATATTGCTCCACACAAAAACCTAAAACTCAACATTTCTATTTATTGGACTGACTTGAGGTTGAAGAAAACTCGCAGGCCATTCGAAGGGATAGACGACGTTCAATCGCCCGTGCACAGCTACTAACGCACCTCGCAGAACTGTTTGAATAGGTGGACAACGTTCAATTGCCCGTGGTAACACGTTTGAACGCCTTTCGAACACTGTGACATCCAAATTCCCTGTTATCCGAACGTTGTACAAATATTTTCATCTCGTTCGAACAGATATACATTGTTCGAATGACGAAATACAAAACTGGAATGACAACAAGCTGTAACGAACGTCATTAACCCGTTCGAACAATTTCTTCTTTTTTATATTTTGAGTCAATTTTCAACATGATTCTCATTGAAGATGTAAGAGTTTGATTTCTCTGAGAGATCAGACTACATATATATCTCCCAGAAACCATATCATAATTAGCCAAATAATGCACATAGAGTGTGCTTTGTTGAAAAATCTATCCTATATTCGCTACAACTTTTTATGGCGTGACAAGACCAGAGCATGGGCTAAAGTGATCGGCCTAATGTGTACTTTAATGGAACATTATAAGTTTTCACTATCTCCTAAGAAAAATTTAAACAGCAATCAATAATCTAGGCAAAAAGAATTAGTAGGTAAAGTTACTGTCAGTCAGAAGTTAAACTTTGAGGGATTATTCATCAGAATGGGCCAACACCAATCGCTGTCATTCACATGATCGATCCTCTATTATGCATAATAACCTCTTCACCAACTCAATAATTGAATACTCTGGTCCCAGAAAGAGGAAATCACAAGCATATTAATTCCAGACAATTACTAGACGGTTATGTACTAATGCACTGAAATATCACTTTAAATTGCCAATGGCTTGAAAACAAGAAAAGATTATACATATATCTCTCATTAATTGAAGGGCCTATATAAAAAAGTAAGGCTAACCTCACATCTGAAGTCATACATTATAGAAGAAGAAGCCCTTTTGACTGTTATATATTATAATTATTAGCATTAGTATGACGCTAATGCAGACAAAGAGCAACAGATGCCCACAGGATCTCATCAAAACCGGTACATTGAACCAATATGCGACTATATTTTCGGGGCCAAGAGAGCTTTTGGTCTTAATGAGCAACTGGCATATGTTACTTTCTGTGTAATTTTATATTGGTATTTTTATTATATCTTCTCACCATCACCTTTTTTTCTTTTTTTTGTTGCCATGCAAGAAATATGAAGCAAAACCATACTTTCTTTATTTATCGTTCTTTTATGAGCACATTGATTTGAATCATGATACGGCGGATTAATGAAATACACTTGTTTTGTTCTCTGGGATCACTCTCTCTCACTCTCTCTCTCTCTCTCTCTCTCTCTCTCTCTCTCTCTCTCTCTCTGCATGGTTTGAGAATCCCAGGAAGGGGGTGGGCGAAGAGGAAGCCTGGGGTATATACTGCGGTTTCAAACGGGGAGAACTTCTTGTTTAGGATATCATCATCCTAAAAGAAATAAGAATGATCGATCTTGTACGAGAACAAGGAATAGAATGGGGATCGAAACATAAAACTCCTACGTGAACTAGTCCTCATACAAACTCCCATTTGATGGACCAAACCAAAAGAACTACGTAGCTAGGCATCGCCATTACAACGACCTTCCTTCACAGTGCTCCAGCCTCTACTCACACGTATTATCGATTCCCATTGCCAAAGCTGCGGACTAGAAGACTACAGTCAAACCACTAAAAGAGACCACGGGTTTAAACTGGGCCCATCCCTCCCCCCCCACCCCCCCGCGATCTTCTTGTAGTGGGCCCCTTTCCCCCAACAACAAATCGCAGCCGTATAGGGTTTAGGACTACCGACCTCACACCACCCAATTATAGAGCCAGAGACAGCTGTACGTCTCTGATGCCTCCATTCCCACCGTCCGATCTCAATCCAGCGCTCCATTTGTGTACCACAGCCCTTCCATATAAAACCAACCCACGGGAAGGAGGGATCTCACTCACGCCTCCTTCGTCTCCTTCCCCCTCTTCTCAAACTCCCCCAGGGAATGCGGCACGATGAGGAGGTCAAGCCCTGACCTCGCAGGGAAGCGCAAGAAGCACTCCGGCCGGAGCTGCCACCGAAAGCACGTCGAAGACGGGTAGCCGCCATTCCCACGACCTTCCAATCGTCCTCTCTTCTTCTTCTTCTTCTTCTTCTTCTTCTTCTTCTTCTTCTTCCTCTTCTTCTTGTAGTGGGAAATATAGTATTATTATTATTAATATAATGGAGGAGGTCAATTCCCCCTCGGTGCTACACGGGAGGTACGAGCTCGGGCGCGTGCTTGGCCATGGAAGCTTCGCGAAGGTCTACCTCGCCCGCGACCTCCGGAGCGGGAAAGGGGTGGCGATGAAGGTGGTGGGGAAGGAGAAGGTGATCCGCGCCGGGATGATGGAGCAGATCAAGCGGGAGATCGCGGTGATGAAGATGGTGACCCACCCCAACATTGTCGAGCTCCACGAGGTCATGGCCACCCGATCCCGGATCTACTTTGCCATGGAGCTCGTCCGCGGCGGGGAGCTCTTCGCCAAGATAGCCCGCGCCGGGCGGCTCCGGGAGGACGAGGCGCGCCACTACTTCCGCCAGCTCATCTCCGCCGTCGACTTCTGCCACGGCCGCGGCGTCTACCACCGCGACCTGAAGCCGGAGAATCTCCTCCTCGACGACGCCGGGAATCTCAAGATCGCCGACTTCGGACTCTCCGCCCTCGCGGGCCACGTGCGCACAGACGGCCTCCTCCACACCACGTGCGGCACCCCGGCCTACGTGGCGCCAGAGGTCATCGGCAAGAAGGGCTACGACGGGGCCAAGGCTGACCTTTGGTCCTGCGGCGTCATCCTCTACGTCCTCCTCGCCGGATTCCTCCCATTCCAAGACGAAAACCTCGTCGCCATGTACAAGAAGATCCGCCGGGGCGACTTCCGATGCCCGCCGTGGTTCTCCTCCGACGCCCGCAGGCTCATCACCAAATTGCTCGACCCCAATCCCGCCACGCGGATCACCGTCTCCAAATTAGTGGACATGCCATGGTACAAAAAATCCCAAATCGCGAAACCAGAGCCACTGCCTCCGCCTCCGCCTCTCCCGCAGAAGGTGGTGGAGGGGGAAGAGGAGGAGCCAGCGAGGCTGAACGCTTTCCATCTGATCTCGTTCTCGCAGGGCTTCGACCTCTCGCCGCTGTTCGAGAATGAAGATGGAGGGCGGATGGAGGAGGGGATGCGGTTCACAACGAGGGAGCCGGCGAGCGGGGTGATATCGCGGCTGGAGGAGGTGGCTGCTAAGGCGGAGGGGAGGATACGAGTGACGAAGAGCGGGGCTTCTGGGGTGAGATTGGAAGGAGCGGAGAAGGGCATGAAGGGAAAGCTCGCCGTGGCGGCGGAGATTTACGCGGTGGCGCCGTCCGTGCTGGTGGTAGAGGTCAAGAGGGACGGTGGAGATATGATCGAGTACAAGAACTTCTGTAGCCAGGAGCTACGGCCCGCGCTCAGGGACATCGTGTGGGCCGCCGCAGCTTGATCGGAAATTAGACGGCTGGGATTATTTTAAACTTTTGTAATAGACGATGGTTCCTCGATCCTTTCTTCTGTTGAGGTGCGTGAAAGAGATATTATGATTAGAATATGTGAATATAATGAAAAAGAAAGGAATAAAAGGGACGGACGAGTGGGGCCTAAGATTATATTTCAGGATAGTTTCTGGCCGTCAGCAGGGTAATAATTTGTTTATTGTAGGTTTGGTTTTTATGTATGAAGTAGGAATGGTCACCAGCAGTCTTTCGCTTTGTCTTGTCTGAAGGTTATATTGTTTAATGCTTTTGAGATTTTTTTTCTCTCCTTAATTAATGTAGCCAGACAGAGAGAGAGAGAGAGAGAGAGAGATTATCCGCCGAAAAATTTGAACAAAAATTGATTTGACTACACTAGGTTACAATTGCACGGCCATTCCAACGGCCCACTAATTTCATGCTTATAAATACTTTTAAGAAAATTTATGAGAGTATCTTGAAGAGCCTTGCAAAAAGCTCTACTTTATTGTATTTAAAAGAGTTTAGAGATATACATGTAAATATAAACTTTAAATAAAGATTATATATACATCTCATTAAAAAAAAGAGAGTATATATGTAAAAAAAACTAAATAAAAATAAATAGATATATTATCAACTAAATATTTTTAAAATTTAGGACTAATATATTATTAGGATATAAAATATAATAATTAAATATTAAGAATAGTTATGTATTTTGTAAAATTAGTTAACTCGTTCGTCAAAAACTAGGCGGGTTGAACAGTTCATCGGTTCAACCACTAGATCAATTAATTTTTATCGAATCAATTGCTTATTCGGTCTAATAATAAAATTGAACTAATTTGATGATCAATTCACCGGTTTACCGTTTCAACCACAAGTCCGATCAGATTTTGATAACTAAGACTAAAAGTGAAGGCCAATCTCTTCATTATCTTCCAGAGGCCGACCTTTTGATAATAACCGCATTGCTTGGACGGATTTCTAATAATTGATAGTAGGTCGAACTATGCGCTTGAAACTTTTGTGTGATACTTCCCGCACACACCTGCCATGAATGAAGTTAATTCCCTTCTAAAGAAAATTAGGTGGTCTGTCGATTAGTATGTTAGGTGAATCTGAGTCTTGACCAAATTAGCCCTCTTTAAACTTTTCTTTTAATGTATCTAACACATTTAAAAACTTAAATATAAATCTATGCAAATTTTGTCCCTTGGATCTAACAAAACGGTTAGAACTATTGAATCAGATAGTAATCTTTATATATAAGTCACTGAACTAAAAGAATAATTTATACGGAAGTTTCTCCTCCTAAGATTTAATAATTTACTTAACAAATTTTAAATTTCTATATAAATTATTGGACCGAAAAATAATTTCTATTTAAAAGTAGTTGTAAATAGTTTTACTAATCTAAATCTGACGTAGTAAAACTCATCTAAATTCTTATTTAATTATCGAAATGAATTGGATAGGTAAAAACAAAAGGCTAACGGCAGATTTAAATAGTAGAAAAATAAAAAATAAAAACTTGGGGAATCTGTCTCGGTTCACGGACAAGGGTTGCTAGCTATTATGGTCTAAGGACGTCTAACGTCTAGCTTGCAATAATTGACCAGAGAGAAGAATCCAAGTAGGATCCAGGTAGATCTCGTGCTTAACATTGGTATCTTTGCATGTGCAGCAGCTCTTAACCTTGGTATCTTTTTGCCAACTTTGTTATATAGTTACACGAAGTCTTTTTAATCATCAGTATGTGAGAAAACTTTCACATTATATAACTGGCGATTGGATCATGACGCCATTTTAAGCCCAGGTCCCCAATTTCTTCTTAAGCCCATCAACTGAGTGGAACAAATAATAAACTCCTCACAATCTTTAAACCCTAAATCGTAAACGTCCACCTCTTTTACAATGCACTTATTACTCGGAAGTCAAACCCCTTTAGTAATTTTAAGATTCTTACATTGTTATACTTTTTTTTTATGGTGTCATAAAATGTGTCAGTTTGGTCGGGCTTGGAGTTATTCCCACAATAAATTTGCATAACTAGGTGTGGAAATGAACCTTGTGTAACCCATATTTATATTTTATATTTAGTTACCGATCCGAATATGATAGTGAATATAATTACCATACAACCATGTATATGGATCAAATATTATATAATATTTATGTTTTGAATTTACAAGAACTTGTGATATAATTACTGAAATCCATACAATAAATATGTATATGTAAAATTAGATTAGATATGTATTTTATATAACTTTTTTATAATAGGTAAAACTAAATGATAGGTGGATATTATTGATTTGAAAATTATTATTCAACCCCCTATTTATATAGGCACTATCCAAATAGTGATATGAAAATCACAACCTATATCTAACAAAAGTTGGATACATAACTTTCTCCTCCGAATAAACTTTCGAATACAAAACCGAATTCCATTTTCACCCAAACTGCCTTGTAAAAGAAAAAAAAAATTAAGAGTCCAAATGCCAGCCTTTGAGACACTTTGTCCGACGAAGTTTTCCAACAATTATCACGTTAGTTGGTCGATTATTTATGCCTAACACATTTTTCCAAGCATTTCAAGAATTTGTTCTTGAAAACGCTGAAATATAGCACAGACTCAAGGTAATCAAATGCATTCTTAGACGTAATCAAGACCTCGTGCAACCATTGGCCCGAGTATCTTTCCTAAATATAGCTAGGTATAATCCCTTCTCAAAATAATAATAATAAAAAAGAAACTCCACAGTGATTCCTTGGTGTAGTTAGCTACAAAACTTGGTCAACCACCCTCATTTCTTAATCTTGAATATGGTATCTTAAATGGGTTTAGAAAAATTGAATGTTTGGTTGTATTTTTGATTTGATATGAAAAGGTGTGGTTCTAAATTAGTAGTTTAATCAGAATTGGATTTAAGAGATCTTTTAGTCAATTGATCAGAATAATAATGACACAAATATTATTAAAAAGGTCCTCAAACTATTAATCCACTATTAATATGATTTATAGTGGTGGATAAAAAGGTTTGTGAGGAAAGAGGACTGAAATGAGTCTAGGGCAAAATGAAAATGACTTTACTATTAAATTAGTAGTTTAACTTGGTGCTTCTAAACTAGGCTTAGGGAGAAGTAGGTTTACGCTAACCAGGTTAATGAAACACTAACTTAAAATCTAAGAAAATTCTTAAACCCGTATCAAAAAGGGATTTAGTAGTAGTGTCTCTGGTATGAGGCACATGTAAGGAGTCATATACGCTGATTACAGTGAGCGGAGTTTGATATAGGATGATATCTGATCTCTTAATTGGTTAAAACAGGGAATGATGATATCACCATGATTTATGCCTCGTCCAGTATTTATTTGCTGCGAAACTAGCAGGCGATTGTCCATAGCAGGTATATATATCTGAAAGTTGAGAGGATGAATACTAGTAATAATAATAGTAGTAGTAATATATAATTATGATTATTATTATGACGATGGTGATTATTATTATTGTTACAGAACTATAAATATTTATTAGTGTTATTAACTATAAATTATTTACAATATTAATAATATGATTATTATTAATTAGAATATTAATTTAAATAACTAATATTAATTAACATTAACATAATTTTTAGTTGAATAAATAATAATAATAATAACAATTAATAATAATAATAATAATAATAATAATAATGATATTAATAATAATATAATAATATTATTATTATTATTAGTACTATTACTATAATTAGTACTATTACTATTTTTAGTACTATTACCATCATTATGATCATTAATGTTACTACAATTACAATTATGATTGTGATTATTATTATTATTAATGGAGTGGGAGTGGGAGTGGGAGTGGGAGTCGGAGTGGGGGTGGGGCGGAATGTACGTTGCGGCCATGGTATATAGTAGGTAGTAGAAAAGTGTGGTAATAGGGACGAGAGAGCGAGTGCAAAGAAATGTGGTAATAGGAAAGAAATGTGGTGGGGGGCGGATGGTAAGGAGTATTTCCATTAAATTTTTTATCTAAAACACTAACACTCTACGGTCATCTTAACCATTAATTTGATAAAGTTTTTTTGGTATAATATCCTGGTAACTTACATGTTTTGGGTTGAAGAAACCATTTTGAGTTAAAAGTAAGACATTTTGGATTGTGCAGGGTATTTTGAGTTCAATGCTGCAGCGTTTTTTTTTACGTATATAAAAATGCTGAATGTAAACCGCAAATCGGTGCAATGAGAGGATTGATACATGTAATGTTTTCTTAACTATATAACATCACAGGATAAATAAGATTACTTCACTACTAAAATCAAAACCTTACGGCCACAACAATATAGTCAAAGAAAGCAGAATACAATAACAACATCAAAGCATACTAATCACCAAATCCATAATACCACATGTTTGGTTTAATTATTGTTGTGGTTACTAATTATATGCTTGTTGCTTATTCTTATATTTGCGTGTTGACTTATGCATTCTCACGGGAATGAATGACCACAATAAACAATAACAATCATCATCATCATCAACAGGCACAATAATAACTAGCATGACAACAATATATATATATATATGGGACAAAAAAAGAATTATAACTACAAATATAAAAATCAGACTACCACTATCATCATAAACATGCACAACAATGACAATGACAAAACTTAAAAAACAAAACAAAACCATCACTTCCATCATCAACATGCACAAGAATAAAATGAAAAATAACAACTAGAATAACACCCACGACAAAAAAAAAAAGTACAACCATAAATACAAAACTACACCACCACTATTATCATCAACATGCACAACAATAATAATGACAAACATAATAACTAGCAAACATAGCACAAACAAAATAATAAATATAACTACAAATACATACCACACGACAAACATAACTACCACAATAACAAACACAGCAATGACAATCACTATTGCTATACCACCACAACAACAACAAACACAACCACAAGAAATTATAACAAAAACAGCAATAAACATACACCATAAGCCCATAACAAAACAAAACAAAAAAACAGAAACCACCACCTCAAACCATGCTATCACCACCACATGACTACCACTATGCCAATACCATAATCAATAAGAAAATCGGCAACTACAACACCAATCAATAAAGAAATAATAAGAACATATCAACAATAAAAACAATAGCAACAAAATAAGCAACCATAATCATCAACAAACATAATAACAACAGTAATAAATATAATAACTAATTAACTATCACACGACGGCCGCCATCGCCATCATTGACGTAGCTATAATTGCCACACTATCACCAACACCACACCACCACAACCACTGCTCTCACTATCGTCGCCACCAATAATACAACATCACTATCCCCAACACATGAATATCATCACCACAACCTCTATGACTACACAGTAATGCTACTAAAATAGACCAAAACTCACATGAGAAAGTGTTGGTTGTGGTGGCCATTTATATACCAACCGTAACAACAATATCACCATAATCACCAACACTATAATCAGCATTTCTCACGTATTGTTTGGTATATGCATGTGTAGATTGCACATATGTGAGTTCAATTTTGAGTGTATATAGCTGAGTGTGCATCTATTCAATAGTGTGTACTCATAAGATTTTATGATTACCTTATAAATTCTACCTCTTCTCTTGATAGACTTTCAATAATTTGGTAATTTTCCTGCTAAAGTCATTTTCTATAATTTAAATTTTTTAACATACTATAGAGAAAACTAAAGTATACCTGTTTATTAGACAATCTATGAAGTTATTCCTTGTTAAAATGAACTCTTTTATATAGCATCCTTACTTGTAGGCTTCACTCTTGCTACCGAGATCATTTGATATGTTTTAACCTATTCAAGAAAAACAGAACAAATCATTAGAAACAATTAAAAAATTACCTCTCAATCAGCCGTGTTTCATGAATCATCATCCCCTGCTATTAATAATGAAGTCAACCTCTGCTGTTGATCAATGCTGAACAACTCAAGAGTCATGAATACCACTCAATCAGCCATCTTTTTATGAGTCATCCTGCACTTTTTGAGAACATTCTTACTTGACATTCACATTTAGAGGTAGAAACCTTTTTACCCGGTGAAGTCATATCCTGCTACTGAAAATGACTCTTGTTAAGACTACATCTGTATTTGGTGAGATCACTACTACTGTTGATAGGCTAATCATGGACAATTTTACCAAATGAAATCATTTATTACATGGTGAAGAAAGCCAATACAAAAAGAAACACCAATAAAATTATGGTTACCTACCAAAGTCTCAATCAGCCTTGACTAATGAGATCATCCCCCGCATGTTATGTAACTCTTTCTCTTGATAGCCTTGCTAAAATAATTGCTGATATTGATAGACACTAAAGTACTTGACAATTTCACCTGATTATTTTCACAAGTTCTACAATTACCTCCCAGTCAGCTTGAGTGATGAAGTCTTTCTTTGTTGTCAATATTAACAACTTAGCATCGTTGATTGTTTGCCAGTTGTCACCCCCCAAGAAATGCTAAAATAATTGCTGAGACAATCTCACCTGGTGAAGTCAACTACTGCACAATAACATATTAGATAGCAAATTAAATAATAAAATTACTATCACAAGTTTTACGATTACCTCTCTCAGTCAGCTTGAGTGATGAAGTCTTTCCTTGTTGTCAATATTAACAACTTGGCATCGTTGGTTGATTGCCGGTTGTCACCTCCAAAGAAAAAGTAATACAAAAATTAAAATCATTAATACAAATCATTAGTCAGCTTGACTGATGAAGTCTTCGTTGTCAACATTAACAACTTGGCATCGTTGGTTGATTGCCAGTTGTCACCCCCAAAGAAAAAGTAATACAAAAATTAAAATCATTAATACAAACCATTTAGAATTACAAAATATCAATGAGAATCAAAGAGAGTAAAAAGTTGGCATAAAAAACACCATTACCACATCTCTAGTACTCTAATCTCAAGTCTATAAAAAATCTTTGACATCAACAATAGTGAAAAGATCCATAACCATTTCTACTAATTTCACTTTACAACCTCCATAAATCAGTATTATCACTGGCATCCACAGCACCAATACCACAACTATCAAATAAACATCAACATTTCCACCGATAAGAATAACATATAAGACTACTTAGAAACAAGAAAACCACTATTTCCACCATGGCCATAATTATCTCTATCATTCTGAAATTAAGAAAACAAACAACCATAGACCCAAACTACTAATGATACTATTTATCACCATTAACAAAACAAAAACAATAATATCTTTACCAAAATAGAAACATCACCATCAACAACAATCACCTAATATCTTGTAAACCATTAACATCACCATAGAATTAGCAAAACCAAAAAGACTACACATCTACAACTAAGATCATCACCATTACTGGTATTGGTATACCAGTAAATTAATAAAAGCAACAATAATATCATTAGCAACAATCACCACTACTAACACTGGCATCATTATCAAATGCAAAAACATCATCAAAAATGACTACATCAACATAACCAAGGACCTACATTTTAATTACTCAAACCATCACAACCACAAACACAACGACAAGAACAACATCATCATCAAGTCATCAATAACAACCACTATTTAAGCACCACCATAATCAAAGCAATAATAAACACAATGTTAACAGAATCAACCACCAATGCAAAGATAACCACCATTATCATTAATATATAAACATAAAACAGTAAATATCACCACAAGCACTAAAATAATAGGAACAAAAAAATGTTGTCACCACAACCACTATCAAGTTACCAACATTATAATTCGAAAAACAAAATTCACCAACAACCACTACTACTGACACCACTATCAACAACAATAACATCACCACTAACAAGTCACCAGTTTGAATACAACACCTCAACCAACATTATATGAATATCAACAAAACAACATCAGCAATAACACATAAGAGAAATTAAGAATGACAAAATTATCACAATACCACAAAATGAATAGAATAAACACAAAAAAAAAACATAATTAACACACCATCATCATCAGTTTTCACCGCCACTACCAACACATCATCAAAAAAGGAATCATCTAACTATATAAATTACTACATCCTCATAACCAAGGAATACATTTTAATTACTCAAACCATCACCACCACTAACACATCTACAAGAACAATAACATCACCATCAAGTCATCAACAACCACCACCATTTGTGCACCACCATCATTAGAGCAATAATAAACACAATGATAACAGAATCAAACACTAGTGCAAACATAACCACTATTATCATTAATATATAAACAAATAACAATAAACATCACCACAAACACTAAAATAATAGGAACAAACAACTATTGTCATCACAACCACTATAAAGTTACCAATATTAGAATTCGAAAAACAAAATTCACCAACAACCAGTACTACTGACACCACTATCAACAACAATAACATCACCACTAACAGGTCACCAGTCTGAATACAACACCTCAACCATCATTACATGAAAATATCAACAAAACAACATTAGCAATAACACAGAAGAGAAATTAAGAAATGACAAAACTATCACAATACCACAAAATGAATAGAATAAACACAAAAAAATATAACTAACACACCGTCATCATCATTTTTCACCACCACTACCAACACTGTAAGGTAACACTAATATCATTAAATACAAAAACATCATCAAGAAAAGGAATCACCTAACTACATAAATTACTACATCCCCAACGACTACATCAACATAACCAAGGACAATATTTTAATTACTCAAACCATCACCATCACTATAACACATCGACAAGAACAACAACATCATCATCAAGTCATCAACAATTACTACCATTTAAGCACCACCATCATGAAAGCAATAATAAACACAATGGTAACAGAATCAACTACCAATGCAAAGATAACAACCATTTATCATTAATATATAAGCAAATAATAGTAAATATTACCACAAACACTAAAATAATATAAACAAACAACTATCATCACCACAACTACTATAAAGTTACCAACATCGAAATTCAAAAAATAAATATCACCAACAACCACTACTACGGACACCACTATCAACAATTTAAACATAAAAAAGAAGAGCCACAAGCACAATATTAAAATTATTTGGCTCACGCATGCACATGACAACATGAAAAAATATTTTGCACATTTATTTTACACACAGAAGGACAATAGGCTCATGCATATGCTTGCACATGTATAAAAGCGTCATGCAATAAAAATGTACACCTATTCTCTACGTGGCTTGCGAATGAGTAAACTTGAATACTCATAGATAGAACGTCATACAGAGAACTTGCGCACTCAATTATAAGCTAATGCACACATGAACTAGCAAGTGGATTAACTTAAGCATTTGCATGTATGCAAGCATGATCTCACACAAGAATGAACATATAGGTGTTTGTCTGCAAACATGCACTGTTAATCTTGCATTCACTCATGCTGAGGCATGAAAGGAAATACACGCATACATACAGAGAAACTTGCACGCTCAATCATAAGCTAATGAACACATGAATTAGCAAGTGGATTAATTTAAGCATTTGCATGTATGCAAGCATGATCTTACAAAAATGGATATATGGGTGTCTGTCTACAAACATGCATTGTTAATCTTGCATTCGCTCATGCTGAGGCATGAAAGAAAAGGCAAGCATACATACAAAGAATATATAACACATGTATGCTCATGCATTAATGATTATGTTCAAAGAAACAATATTGCACATGCACACACAAACTAACATCTACCAAATTGAAAATATACCAAGGATAAACTCATGCATGCTCATCCATTTACGATTGTGCACAAAGAAACAATATTGCATGTGCACTACCAAATTCAAGATCTATTGAGAATAAACTCATGCACAGGTGAGCAATCTCATGAATTCAACTGTGAATTTCTACATGCAAGAACATGTGCATGCATGCAAGAAGTCACACATGAGTACTTCTTAAGCTAAAATATAGGCTCATGCATCTTAAGAGCAACCTTTCCTAAGAGATTATCAATGGAAATAGTTTAGACTCTAAAGGGTAGAAAATATTACTTTTGATAATGAGAAGGGAAGAGGTGAAGAGTAATCCCATATTCCCATACTCATATATGAGTAATATAATTGAAAAATGTGGTCCAATCAAAAAGTTTTGGTACAAATTTTAAAATGTAAAGGCAAATAGCATATTTGATCCAATTAAAGACTAAGATGAAGATACTTTAGATATTGGACAAATTATACATATAATAGGAGCATCATCTAGTAAAAAAGGATTAATGAGTGGTTCTTTTAAATAACTGTTGCTTAAATTAGACCAAAAATAAGATAAAATTTGTTGCTTATAAGCAAAAAACTTTAACGCATAACTTACAAGAAATATTGATAATGCAAATCTCGTGGAACGGAAAGATGGGCTAGATAGAATATTAGAACAACAAAACTTTTGCAAATAAAATTGTAATTTCAAATAACATACAGCTAATATGATAGGAAAAAACAGTAGGGCATAAGGATGCAGGTTTAACTTTTAGATGCTAAATTAGATGGTTAGAAATTAACATATAAGGTATTAGCTATCAACATCAAAAGAATTTATTTATGCTACCGTAAAATATCCAAACCATTTGATAGATGGCTAGGATATAGTAAGATAGCAGTGGAGATAAGATTGCACAAATAATCCATGATTACAATTAAAACTGAAGAAGTTGGATCATCTAGAGATTATAAATGATCAACATGGATTAGATTTAGCAATTAGCACCACCACCATGTGAGGACCAAAAGAGATCACGAAATAAAGCCCGAGGATATGGCAAAATCATGAAAAAAATATATTCAGACATTTATCAAAATATGGAAAAGCTATTGCCTACAAGAAGAATGGTACTTGTCATGCCAATATCAAAACCAAAAACAAAAATTCAGATTTTCCTAAGATGGCAAAAAGAAGAGTTGAAACAAGGCAACACAAATACACAAATATGACGCCGGGGAGAGAGAGAGAGAGAGAGAGAGAGAGAGAGAGAGAGAGAGAGAGAGAGAGAGAGAGAGGCATACTGCATACTATAGACAAAAGTCTTGAACCAGAACTCACCCAATCAGCCTTCGTTTCTAAGAAGAAAGAACTAGGGAAGCACAAAAACCTTTAGATCTCGTCAATCTGAAGAAGATTATTAAAAAAAATGCATAAATAGTTAAATATTTGATCCACCTAGCCATTGGATATCTAAACAGCATTAGGTCATACTAAACAAGAGCCAAGCACAAATACCTTCTCTATGGATTCTATTTTGATCATAATTCAATGCTAATCAGAATATACCACAGGAAATAGCAGATTCAACTAACAAGCTATGATGAAGAACAAAAAAAAAACACAAAAAACTTCTGGATCAAGGTGGTATATGAATCTGTGATGAAAGCACTATTTATTACTGAATACAGGCAGACAACATTTTTCTGTTCTATCTTAATTAACCAAATGTTCGTTTTGAGTAAGGAAATGTTGCAACATTCTTTTTCTTTGGTCAAAATGTGCATTGCAATGGAATGGATTCCGTTAATATTAAGCAGGAACTAATTTGTCAGACTAATAGGAGTTCCTATTTTTGCACCGAAAAGTGATCAAAGGTATTATTTAATTTATTTTCACTAAAAGTGATACAGAACAACATGATAATTGCAGCTTTAAGCTCACAATTAGGAAAGTAATCCTTATTCACAACAAACAAAAGTCACTTCATATATGCATCACAATAAAAGCTATTACCCAACTCTTAATAATAATTTTCATCAACTAGCTAAAAAGAGCTAGTCTCTGTTCCTAAAATCTAAATTCTTATTAAGACTTAAAGATACAGAAGAAACAAAGAGAATGCAATGATCTTGACACCTCTTAACATGATACCTGTCCTTTCCAAAGCCTAACTTGTCTGTATATGCTCAGATTTGCAGATCTATTAGTTAATAGAGAAATGCATGTGGGGGGTATAATGAAACAGGACCTGATTGTCTTTTACACTGCAAAATGACATCATTTTAAGCCAGTAGTTCTTAATTTATTATAAAATCATACTAAGAGCAAAAGGAGATATTTCAAGGAAATCTACCTGCCCATTGCAGAGGTAAACTTCTTAAGGCTTTGGTAAAATTGATCCTCAGGTAGAGTTCAGCCACAGTAATACGTGCCTAGTAGGGACAAACAAATCAACCACTGTTAGAAGACCAAAAAACTATGAAGTAATCTAGTAGAGAAATGAACGGCATCTACAGTTCTTCCGCATCTGATGCAGTGAATGACTGCTGACGTGTGACTTTTTTCCCCTGATTGTCACTAAAAAACTACATCAGTGATGAGTTATAGAAGAAACTACAATGAATACCATTAAGATAGATAGTTCCTTGATACATATACAGAAAGTAATTTGTCAGACTCATAGGGGTTCTCATTTGCACCAGCAATACTAGCCTAGAGAGGGATGATCAGATCAACACCAATGCTATTATAAGACCATGAAACTTTATAAAGTAACCTAGTATAGAAATGAATGAATATTTCTATCATCTTTTCCACACCTTCAGTAAAGAACAGAAGAAAAAACTATATCAGTAATAAGTTATAGAAGAATACCAAATTGAAAGTGAGAGCCAATCCAATCATGCCAACAACTTAGAATTCTGATTGTTATCAGAGGGATTAGGAAAGCAGGGAGTTATAATGGAGCAGAGCTTTAAATTTTTCTTAAATCTGCAACAAAAGGTAATGATGCTGCACAGGGAATTATCAAATACATCCGAGTTTGCCTTAATTAGAGCTTGATATTACAAAGTATTCCTTATATAGATCATCAAATATAGCAGTTGTACGTTACAGAAATATATGGGCAATTATCTAATTAACTTTGAGGTTAAAATAACGAGGAAATGAAACAATGATACAAAACTTTTGAAACCCAATTCACGAGTACAGAAATCATAAAGCGCGGGGGCAATCTTAACCCTAATCAAACCGAGATGGCAAGACAGAGAGAGGCTTCAGGAATAAGGGTATCCTCGTCGATCTCTTCATTGTTGCAATTAAGAATCTTGACTTTGTAGGTGAAAAGGAAATGAAAAAGGATTGGGGAAATAGCAGAGAGAGCCATAATAGAATAACAAATTGGAATGGACAACGAACACAATAAATTCCAAATTTAAATCGTAAACATCAATTAAATCTAAGGAAGATTAAACGAAACCCTAAGACCAATTAAATGATCAAGAATTACAAAGGTTGAGAAGCCATCTTCACCCAAATCACAAGAAATAGGGAGAAAAGATAAATAACGAAGAGACGTAGAATAAATTCTAATTTCAAATCTAAACCAATTAAGGCCAAGACTAAGAGAGAGAGAGAGGGTGAGGAATATTAGAATCCTTCTCATCCTCCTCAACCACCACACCACCACCACCATTCGAACCGCCGTCTTCCATCTACGATGATAATCTCGCGGAGATGGGGAGAGAGATTTGATTGAGGAACAGACGAAAGGAAGAAACAGAGAGAGAAATTTGCATGAGGAATAGACGAAAGGGAAGAAGAAGAAAGAAATTCGAAATGGGGAACAGACGAAAGGAAAGGAGAAGAAAGAAATTTGAACCGAGGAAGAGAGGAGAGGGCTTATTTATCGGCTCTCGACAGGAGCTAATAAAAGATCGGGAAATTCAAAATTACGGAGTAGAGCCGTTAGAAAATATTAGGGAAAAGAGGAAAATTGTGTATAACGTATAAACGTATAGTTACGTAAACCCCTAATTAATTGATGAGTTTTCAATTTAAATACCATAATAGCTAGAATATCCTCTCTTATCTTTGAACTGTATACTATTAAAATAGCTGGCAAACCATTTTAAGCAATTTATCTATGGAGAAACGGTCATTTTAAATATCATTTTAATTTTTAATAATGACTAAGTTAGATTTAACGATATTTTGAAGAATGGTATGACAATTGTTTAAATTTTTTTGAAGTTTTAATTATATTTAAGTTTGATTATTGTTTTACTTTACAGAACTAACCAAATTCAATTATACAGCACCAGAACTATTATGTAAATTTTTTTTATTTTTCATTAATAATTATGTAAAGCAAATAAAAAAAATACTAGGCGAATTTTGCAACATAAAAGATCGTTTTGATTTTTAATCCTTCGAATAACTAACATAATAGAAAAAGAACATTTTATTATATTCAAGAATAAGAAATTAAATACTTCTCATCTTGACGTACTAGTGCTTTCATTCTAGCATGCTTGAACTGATTTAGGGACTCGTACATTAACTAGTTGGGCAATCAAATATCCTTTTATGTTTTGCATATCATATTAATTTTACTTTTTAAAAAATTAAAACTAAAAATTAAGACTAACTACTCGAGTTCAAAGCTTCGCCTAGAATATCAATCTGACCAATAATTTCACTTTCACCGTAGGTCACTAACTAGCACAGCATCTCTAGCTTCCTCACTCTCTGTGCTTCAGTCCAAAGTATGATGAAAAGAGAATTAGAATCCTTCAAAAGTAAAACTTCATGCAACCTGAAGATTCATCCTCCTCAGCTTGGAGACCTCCTTCTTGTGGAAGTAAATCTGGTGCTCCATACCACTTCCTCAACTTAGGCCCACCTATATATGAACTACCCATATTTCACTTAGTAAGCAAATATATATAACACATGAAATGCAAACTTTCTAATACAAAAAGGTCCATGATCAGACAAAATCATTATCTGTAAGCAAGAATGTGTGCTTTGCTTGAACAGATTCTAGCATACATTCAACAGAAAATAAACTTCTAAAAGATGAAAATTTCCTGCATTCAAATCATTCCATAATCAAACGGCTTTGATCTAGAAGACATCAATATCCAGAATTTGTATATGGAAAAGAGTGAAACTAATGGGGATGAAATTCCCAACCACAACAAGGAGATCACAATTTTTGGTAGACTTTACCTTCATAAAAAAGGTTGGATGAAATTCCCCTAATATGACAGTAATGACACCCATCTCACTCACCATCCTTTTCTGCCGGTGACCTTGCCTTTGAAAACTTTAGGGATATTAATATATTAGCAGACAACCTTATTGTAGTTCAATTCAATTAAGAAACAAGTACATGAGACATAAACTCTAAACCCCTCTCCTCTGACCTCTTATGCTATGGAACACACCCTACTCATAAGCGAAATAGGTCACTTAGCTAGTTCTAATGTGGGGGGACACACATTTTTTTTTTCACAGAAAATCTAATGGATAACATTTTAGAGATTTTCAATAATTAAAAAAATCAATATGTCATAAAATAAATAAATAAATAAATAAGAAGATCTACAATAAAAATTAGCAACAGTTTTTGAGTTTTAGTTCTAGTTGTCCTCTACCAATTAACAGTCACAACTAGTTGACCTGACTCACCTGTATCTTGGGACAAAAACAACCAACCATTTGAGTCTCCTCTGCTAACCTCGTGCAACCATTGGCCGTATCCAAATATCCTTTCATATTATATATATATGGATTGCTTGTGTTTTGCTTTAAGATTTGTTCTTGAAACAATGAAATATAGCGCAGATCTCAAGGTAATCAGAATGCGTTAAATCCTTAGACGTAGTTAATGCGTTAAATTTGAGCTGCTGCTTTCGGTGTAACCTGCTTTGGGGGAAAGAACTCGATAATCTTCTTTCCCCCTAACCTGCTTCCAAAGCAGGCAAGTTGAAATAAAACAACTCGATAAATTTTTTTTTTGAAGTCAAGGAGCTGTCTCCGTATTGCTACGCTACCGACCCATTAGCTGCGTCGGTCGCAATGAGATTACAAAATTCTGGGGGGGCGTGTCCTATTCGGTTGAGACAAATAGAACCGGAGGATACATTAGCCCTAGCCGCTGCCCAGCTACACTATTACACTCTTCCTACATGTACCAACTTAACTTCCAAAAATTCCTCACCTAGCCTAAGGCATTCATGCACCATGTTTCTGGTGCGCCACGGACTATTTTCCACGCTCTGCATGCATTTGATGGCCTCCAGACAGTTCGACTCTATGACCACTCTCCATTCTCGGCAGGCCACTCTCAAGCTCAGCCGGATCGCCCACAATTCTGTTTCTAACGCCGAGTTCCCCGGGCACGGTTCCCACGCTGCCTGAATAAGGTCACCATTTTCGTCTCAAAATACTGCGGCTGCACCTCCTTGGCTCGCTCCCTCTGGCCACGCCCCATCAGTGTTTGCTTTTATCCACCCTTTCTGCGGAGGTTCCCACGCACCCATCAGTGCACAACTCGATAATTTTTTTCATAAAATCTAACTCAGGTTAGGGAGGGGAAAGAAGATCTTTTGCACACCAGAATGCACGATTCTCCTTCCAACTAGACTCTGCACCCAATGAAACGCCGAAAAGCACCCCGTTGGAGTCAAGTCCTACAACCAAGGAGGTGCAGGTCTCTCTGCCTCCAATTTTATTTTTCTAATAAATTTTTTCAGTGCACATATCTCGGGAACCAACGATATTTATAACAACTATACATCGAGTAATACTAAGTGTGGGCCAACCAAACGCATGCCTTTGCTCTTTCTTTTGACTCTGCAACAACATGGTGAGGCCCACCCCTCTTTAGCCAAGGTCTTGCATGCTTCCCATGGTCAGGAGATTTAATTTAATTGGAAAATTAAAAATAATAATAAAAGGACTAGGAAAGTTGCACCTATAGATATATATTTATATGCTAAGGTAGTAGATTTTGGATATTAATTATTTCAGTACCTGAAAGGTTTGAAGATTCGAGTGACCATTTCCTCAGGTGACCCAATGATGAAAAGAGTACCTCAGGTCGATTTAAGGATCACTCCTCATTCAACCACAAATTTGCACATTTGGAAACTTTTTAAAGACATTTTACCAAACTATACCTATTTTTAATTATTTTTATTGAAATGGCTTACGCGCATCCTAAACTTAATATAAAAGAGGTTTATTTTACTGAGTCCTAAATAAAATGCTTAACTATTTAGTATTTTAATCGGGCAAAAATAAAACGTTGATCTAATCAGCGTTTTATCTAGTGAAGCGTTTATCTTATTAGCATTTTTTTGTTTTAAAAAAAACATTGAACATTTAAGAGATTTACTATTAAAAGAGGATACATATAAAACAATAAAAAAGTTAAATATTTTATTGCTAAAAACATAATACAACAACTATATAACTAAATATATAAAGAAAAATAACTTCATAACTTTATGCTTGATTATCTATTTATCATAAAATATGCCGTTATAAAGATATAGAGGAATTCTATAATTTGACATAACTTAGTTTTCTAAGAAGTCAACCGCACTCGGAATCGAAAAGAAAAACTATACTTCCTCTAAATTTACGTTGATTTTTTTCCCCTTTTTTCCAGATAAAATGTTTAACACTTCAACGTTTTCTAAACATAAAATGCTGAAGATTTGAGTGTTTTATAAAATAAATTTTTTGACATTTCTATCTAAAGATAAAATACTGAACTTATCAGCATTTTATTTACCCATTTTGATATTGAGTTTAAGGTAGAGTCTATTTGGATAAATAAAATATATAAAAAAAAGCTAGTTTGGTCAAAAATTCAACTTTTAATGCCTTTGGATGGAAATAAGTATGATTTTATTCTAGTATAGTAGACTTATACTGGATTAATTTTCAAATAGTAGTTTATCTTAAAACTATATACTTTTCTCTAACTTTCTCTCCCAATAAATATTTTGTATTTATATAAAAAGTTAATTACTATTTTATAATTGAAAATACATCACTTATATCCCTTATTATCTCAATAGTTCTCTGTACCCTCGTCTCCTCATCAGTTCACTGTAAAGCACATTTTGGTAATTTATTAAAGTACTAAATTTACTAATTTTTTTATGTTTCGAAACACCATATTAACCTAAATAGATTTAAGCTAGCTTATCTGAGTTTAAGAGCATAATGAAATTAATTTAGATCTCTTTTTGTTGGTGCAAGGCTCTCCTTATTTGCCAATTAATTCCATCCCTTATCCGACGAGAATTCATTTATGATAAGATAACTCGTTTATAATCTGACTAACTTATTTATAATTTGATTAACCTATTTATGACCAAATTAACTTATTTATAACACGAAAAAATTATTTATAACTCGAATAACTCATTTACAATCTGAATAAATTTATTTATAACCTAAATAGTTTATAAAAGTTTGAATTACTTGTGCCATCAGATAATCTGTTTATGATTTATGTAACTTGTTTGATAAATAAGTCCTATTCATATTTAAAAATTCTAACTCATTTAATAAATAAGTTATATTCAACTCAAACCCGAGCATTTATCATGACCCGACTCTTACATAGCCTGTCTGAAGACTTCCCAAATTTCACTACTCTCTTCAATTGGGCCAAAGCCAGAAAAATGCTAATAACTTTTGAGTCACTTTGCTAATATTACATTTACCTATATAAGTTTTCCCTGTTATTTTCGGGATTTTTATATAATTAACACTAGAGACCTCAAAATTCATAATTACTACTACACTTTTAAAATATTATTATTGCCACTAAATTCATTAAGCACTTTTAAATGTCATTCCATCAAAAACTAAAAGAAAATATCTATATATATATCCCTTAAGTAAGAAGAAAATAACTATACAAACCTCTAGATGCGTATCAACTAGTTGGATGAAAGGGGGTAACTACACGAACTTCACGGCAGCTTCCCCTCTCTCGCTAGACGTGTGTGACAAAAGAAAAATGTTTAGGTATGATAATTTAGGAAGTCTTAGTGGAAATATCTCATTATAATATTCAAAAGTATATAGTGATAGTTATGATATTTTTTAAAAACATCTATATTGATCCTTTCTTTCACATATTTGGAGATATTCCTCTCTTTAAGATCATAAACGTCATTAGTATAGCGTATGGACTTTTGGAGGAATATCTCAAGAATGTATCTTTAGATTGACTATAATATAGTGTTTGAGTGGTTTAGAAGGAGAGAATCAATTTGAGCCATGAAGGATCCAAGTAGAATGCCAATATTCTCGTTAGGCGCACTACCTAATATAGAACTCGAGTAGTTTAAAGCCAATAATATTTCAAACAACTCCCAAGCTGGTGGGGTTGCGGATTGGGATCCGGCCATTTTTGTGCAGGTCGATCGGAGCTGGCGTGCTGTTAGATCCATCAAAAGCATCGATCTCATATTTTCTAATCCCACAAAATCTCCTTATATTCGATTTCAGGCGTGATCAGAAGAACCTGGATGGGTAGACAAACAGAAGAACTCCTGCAATAGGAAATGCACAGAATCTACCTTCATGGATTTCCCTCCCATCTCACATGAGTTTGTGTACTCTTTGACTTTGATCTATAGGTAGTGTCATCTACCTTTCTCTAATAATGCAAATGGTCCCTCCCAAGTCCCACATTAATCTAATCCGGGCACTCTTAACTAAAGTTATACTACTACACAATAAAAAAATTTAAGGAAAAAAAAAAAAACCACAAAAGGATTCAAAGACTGTGGTCCCACTTGGTCCCTTCTACAAGAACAAATGCACCAAATATTCCAAAGCAATGGCGCATAAAAACTATTGATAAAAAGAACTCGAATACCTCACCGCATTTGCATCGAATCCTGGACCTTCCTCTCGTGCTTTACTTGGCCAAAGGCGATACGTTAACCAATCTTGATCGATTCGGATGATTAGAATAAGCTGAGATGCCCTTTTTAGAATCCCGTGGACGTGTCCGATTACAAATATTCTTCTTCTTTTTTTTGAGACAATTTCGAATGCGACAAAGGGACCAGCAGATAGAGAGAAAACCGATAAAAAGAAAGAAAGAAAGAAAGAAAGAAAAAGCATGCACCCTTTTCTCGTTGCAATCATACGCTTTAGATGATAGAATGGATGGCCCGGACCTGGCCACTTGTACGCAAAGTGGCAAAGCCAAGTGGCATTCAAATTTATCCAAGGTTACAATATATGAGCTGTGCTCTTTAATGGAATTTTTTTTTTAAAGAGAATATTAAGTTGAAGCAAGGCTGACGAGTGATGAGTCTGTCGTTGGGACCCATTATCTCGACGTATATGTTTTGTCGGAAGTCTGACCATTCGCTGTATCTAGACTGTCCTCTTTCCATGCTTCTCATTCATCATAAAAGAAGCCTCAAATTGGACTCCTTGACTCGTCCTCCTCTAGTGTATTGTCGTAAACAAATCACGTGGATGCCCATACTCATGTGTTACATCTAGATCTTATTACAAGTTGTTGCTATATCTCTCCCATTTGGATCCACAGTTGACTGCTATCTATCTGGACAAGTTATCAACTTCGCTTATCAAGGAGGTATCTACTTCGAAGAACATAACAAATTAGCGTTGGTCTTAATGGGAATTAACACCCCCAAGTAATAATCCAAATCCAAGGGGCCCACACTCCTCTAGGTTCATCTGCACACACCCACCAAGACAGGCTACTCTTTACCCAATCAATGGCTGGCCAGCTAACTATTGCAGGACCAGCATAAAAACGGCCACAGAGAGAGAGAGAGAGAGAGAGAGAGAGAGAGAGAGAGAGAGAGAGAGAGAGAGAGAGAGAGAGAGATTTGATTTCGAATAGATTACACGGAGCGAGGACGAGGCAATTTAATTTGTTATTATTGGGGGGTGCTGTTTGAAAAGTGTACTATTAGCTCAAAAAAGTAACTTGGAAACGTACGGTTAGGATAGAAGAGGGCTGCGAGTACCACCCGTCTTGATCGAGTCGCAGAACGCAATCGACGCAGTCCCATCGCAAACAAGCCGCACGTGGGGCCTACGGGCGGGGACGAAACTCCCGCCCGCATAGCGAATTATATACGCGGACTCCTGTGATCCGGATCCTCAATAAATTTCCCTCCTCTACGGTGGTACGAGACGTAGGTCAAGCTCCAACTCTCTATTCTCGGTGTAATTTATTTATTTATTTTTGATGGTCGAGGACCAAAAATTGAGAGGAATTGAGTCAGGATTAGGTACCTCCATGGCGACACGTAGCGCACATGATCTCGGCACCCGCTAACCGAAATCGCGGCCTTAAAGGCGAGGCGAGGAGAGGAACTAAAGGAGAAACCCTAATATTCCGAACAAGTACCTTCGACTACTTCTATATAAAGGAATAGGCGAGATGAGGGGGATCGATGCAAGCAAAAGAGCGAAGAAGAAGAAGAAGAAGAAGAATAGTAGATTAGATCAGATCTGAGAAGACCCCTTCTCCCTTCTTCTTCTTCTTTATCATCATCATCATCATCATCATCATCATCTTATGGTTTGTTTCTTTGCTATCTTTTATCTGTGGTGGATTGGTCTGTGGGCTGACAGAAGAGAGTGAGCACACAGCGGCAGGCAGCATCGGCGTGAATGCTGCTGCGGTTGCGTGCTCACTTCTCTTCTTGTCAGCTCTCTGATCTATTTTTATCGGTACTCGCTGTGCCGTCTACCACCACACGATTCTCTATTCTCTATTCTTATCCTGCTTTTTTTTTCCTTTGGGTGTGTGAGTTGTCGATTGATTTGATGAGAAAGAAAGTTCTGGAGGTCTGGAGGAAAGACTCGAGGGCTACGCGTGGAGGCCTGACAAGGCTTGGCGTCCATCAGTTCGCTTGTTCGGTACTCAGGCGTCTTCTTGCGGGATAATGAATTGTTTATTCTGACTCCTTGTTAATTGCAGCTTTGTTCTTTGGGATCCATCGGGATAAAGGAAGAATTGGGGGAAAAATGAGGATAAGCGTGACTTTTGAGGCGAGCAGCTCGTCGGACGATGGAAGGACTAACCCAGTAAGTCTTTTTCGGCTGTCCGGATTTAACTGTGGAATCACTGTTTGACTGGTCTTCTCTATCTCTATCTCTTATTTCTCATTCTTCCTCCGTATCCACCTCTCTCTCTCTCTCTCTCTCTCTCTCTCTGGTTCGTAAGAGGCGTGGAAGCGTGTGAGGGCGCTTGCCCAAAAGAAGAAAGTAATACACGAGACTAGAGATCCGGTCTCTCCCCATCTCAGGTTAGTAGTGAATGGCCCTTTATTCTATGCCGTCCTTCCTACTTACTAAATCTGGTAGTCATGGTGCCGGTCTCATTCTTGCTGCTAACTCTTCATGCCTCGAAGAGATCATCGAACTAGAAGTATATGGTTTTAATTTGGTAGTCCATGGCGACCGAAATGGTGACAAAGACTGTATAGGTCTTACAGAATCATCGAGACTTTCTTATTCTAGATTTCACTTGGATTATTTGCTGTCAGTAGTCCTCTTGTTGCAAACTATCCGAGTAATAGATACGCTCTTTGGTTGAGTTGATCTCAGATTAGGCGGGGCAGTGTGAGGGTTCTTCATTAACGGATAAAAGCTTTCCTATGCTCCTGGCTAAGGGGGCAAAAGGGCTTTATGTGCTCGAGGATGGTATGACCAATCTGTGGGTACTTGAGAAAACTATGGATGCAAGAGAAGTTTGAAGTCAACTGCTTGGATCTAAAATTTTGTACATATATATTTGTTATTCGAAGACCTCGTGTAGAAGATTTTGTGATCTGCAAATGGGATAGCGTCTGGTAGACTCTTGCTTAAAGATTGCCATTTGGGATAAGCTTACCTAATATGTGCATGTGGGGTACTCCTTAGCATTCTTTAATCTGATGTTTTATAGTTTAATGAAGTGTCAATCAGGTAGTTCTTATCGTGGGTTACATTATTAGGACATTCCGGAGTCCGACTAAAATTTGACTGGAAAAGGCATTCTTTTAGAAATAATAGATATCATTCACTTTTCTCTGATTTAAATTCTTTGGAGGAGATTTATGTAGGGGCTATTCAGCACATAAATACGTCGAAGAAAGGAAGCAAACAACTATTTCTTGGAAACTAGACCTTAATGATCGCAGCTTATTAGTATCCAACAACGGTTTAAACGATGCAAAACTAAATGACTCACTTGAGCAAGATTTTATTGCAATTGTTTCACTGTCCAAGGTTTTTCTGTTTATTCCCCTACATTGGGCAAATTAAACTGAAATAGTACATCATCATTTTGGAGGGAGCCCTATAACATTTAGAGGCTGTTTGGTTTCATATATTTTGAAAAACTACGTCTGCATAATATAAAAAAATCAGTTTTTAGTTTATTGATCCCATGAAATATCTTTTCCAAGGGCTCAAGATGAGCTCACATTCAGCATTTATATATTTTAATTAAGTGAATGTTAAAGTACATTCTCTCAACTTTTAATGGAAAAATAGATCGAAAGATGTAACACTCCTGTTCACATTGATTTCTGATTTAATACTATAGATGTTGCATCTTGAAAAAGAGTGAAACCAAAGAGGACCTTAGGGGTCGTTTGATTTCATTTATATTAAAAAAAATGCATCTACACATATAAAGTATAATATCAAAATTAGTTTAGTTTATAGATCCCATGAAATATCATTTCCGAGGCTTAGAATGAGTGGATGTCAAAATATACACTCTCAACCTTTAACAGGGAAAAAGACAAAGATATAAGACTTTTCTTTACTTTGATTTCTCATTTAGCACTATAAATGTTGCATTTTGAAATACATAAAACCAAACAGCCCATGTGTTAGATTTTGAATAATTACACTAATTTGGCTACTTCCCTTAAATGTTTGTTCTTGACTTGTGCATTCTTTTGTTTACTACAACCTATTATGGGCATGTGTGATGAATAGGAACTAAAGAGGTGGTTGTTTGAATCTCGACTACAATGTGTGGTAATTTAAGTTGCTAGTTCATTTTCGAAAGGATTTTATTATAGGAGATGCTAGTAGTAGGACAACAATCCTATCTGCTCAAATTGGCTTCTACTCCTAGGGTAAGTGAAGGCAGAATCACTGAGTCCATTCCTACCTCTGATCTTGTCCTAAGCTCCATAGAAGATGACATATGGTGCTTGATCTTATGTCGAACAATATAGTTAACGGCATTTTTACTACTTGGTGAACACATGGATATTTAAAATTTTGCTTCATGATGTTTACTTTCTTTCAATTTAATCTTCCCCTTGGTAGTGGATATCACTCAAGATCATGAGCTTTTATTTTGTTTAGTCATCCTGAGGCAATTGATTCATATAAGACAAACTGTGAATTTTTTTAAATTATCTAATAGAAGAATAGCTTTACTCATCTTCTATATACAAACTTTAGTGATAGTTATTTGCTATGTTTATTGCACTCTTTTTCTATAAAGGCTGAATCATTTCCTAACATTGGTGGGTTGTTTTGCCTCACACTACAATTTGTAGATGAAGGTCTTTTATGTTTTCATTCTCGGAAGCAACCAATTTGTGACAGAATATGGAATTGTTTAATGGAACTCTTTCCCATGAGATAGTAGCAAGCAAGCAGGTCTTTGGATATATGATTTGGAGTACCAATTGAAGCCATACTTCATGGCTTCAAATTGGTGAGGAATTAATTTTTCTTCAATGTGATCTAACAAAAACATTCTTCATGTGATCATATTCAGAATCGAAAGTATTTTGCAGGTAGCATTAAAAAAAGAACTAATACACTTAATCTTAGGATATAATTCAGATGCCACTTGGACAAGGCCATTTGGAAGAGGAGATCATTTATGTCTAGACAACTGTGGCTTAGGTAGGTAGACAACGAGACTAAGTTCATCCACCTATTGTCACACAGTAAAAGTGGTGCGATAAAAAACTTAATTGTTTGAGGAATTCCTATTTGTGACTCGGAAGTTGTAAGATCTATCTTCCGTTACTAGCAGTTAACTTTTCTAGGCAGAGTTTGTAAAATGGTGTAGACTTGATTTCACGCGGTGTGCGGCTATATTTCCTAGTGATATCTATTAAGATCGTTATACTGATTAAGAAAGTGAGAGATGAAATGGTAATATTTTGTTTCTTTATATGTTGTATGTACACTATCTTAAGATCTAGTTTGTTTCATGGGTCATGTAATGATCAAGATTCTCAATATCGATATAGATTGTTGAAAAAATGATATGTATTAGTAATATTAGTCATAATTACCAATTTGTCCATTGTATCAACCTTTTGGTTTCAAACTATTTTTTAATTACTTAAATTCTAAAATATAATTGAAAAAAAATAAAAAATCACAAAAGTTCATAAAAATGTCTAAGATAAGAAAATTTTATTTTACTCATAGAAGATGTAGTAATGTAATATGAAGAGAAAAAAAAATACTAGGAACAATATCAAAATTATGAATGGATTCAGCAAATATATATGCTCGTTGATGCCAGCATTTTACCTTTGAAACAAACTTAATTGTATCATGTGTTAAAGGAAAAAGGGAAAATGGTGGAGTGAAGAAGGAAAAAATAGAAACAAGAAGAAAAAAAAGAGAAAAAAATACATAAAATATGATGCTCAAGGCATTTGGACATTAATAATTGATATCTCCAGTTAGATCTAGGTTAGATCCAATTTATGGTACCATTTATATATAGTCCACACAAAAAAAATCAAAATTTTGTGTTTACATCCAATATGACTGATGCTGGGTTGACACCAAGAAATGACTAGTTTCGTACCCGGTTTTGGATCGATAATGGAAGATAATGATACATATTGATACTTCGAACCATGATAATATTACAAATTGGATAGATTTTCCAAACTTTGCTATCAGAAAGAAAGAATCTCAATCTTGTTCATGAGATTCAACAGATGTGTATATTTTTCAATTCTTATTCCTTTCATTCATCTGTAACCCCTTTCTTTTTCATGTTCTTTGGACCCTTGTGTGCCTTCTATTTTTGCATTATGTAGAGGAGTTCGTATGCTTCAGTTAGTTGAGGGATTGAATGACCCATTAAATTGCTTCGGTCTTAAGACCGTTAAATTTCATTTTTCTGTATAATAGTATGACTAAGTGTTGGCACTGTTGCTGAGGGTATTCATGATTATCTTCACTGTTGGCTGAATACGCCATAAATTCAGTAAAATTTTATTGATATGGTATGGCCCAAGTGATTTCATAATTTGTGGAATGCTATCTATGCATATGATTTAAGAAATTTCTTCAAAAAGTCCAGTTAAGATAATCCATTTTAGACAACCTAATTACATGAGTCTAATAGTAAGAGAAAGTAAACAAAAATTTCTGAAGTTAATTATCAGTTGAAGATATGATATTGTGAACATACAATAAATGTCCCCTCGCAAAGAATTATCCTAATTCTGAGTCCGACTTTAGGTAAAATTTGAAACCTTGGAGGACAATGAGGTTCTAGCAGTACAGCAGGCTTCGTTTTCTTTTGAGTGATAAAGTAATAGCTAGATTATCTGGCATAATGTGTATTTTGTAAGATGTACACATGCAAAATTTATCATATTATCTTGATATTAATTTTTATTTGATCAATAATGGATTTCAGTATTAGAACTTATGAGTTAACTTTGAAAGTCCGGGACCCTTATTTAGGCGAGTTGAGTGGGTAGAGCGGGTTTAATCGTTGTACTGGTTGATTTAAGCTGCTAACCTACTCTGTCGTCCTTTCTGATCATGACGTATAAGCAGTTGTATCATGTATTGGTCTTGTTCTTAGAAAACTAAAGCTAGAGTAATAGAAAACTTCCGAGGATGGCGCAGAAATGTGAGTAGCTAGGTGAGTGGATTCACTTTGAAAAATACAAAAGGTGTTGTTCTAGATTATTTCCAGTAGTACGTTAATTCTTGTACGAGTAACCTTCCTGGCTAATTGGAAAAAGACTTAATGTTCTAATAAATAAAAGAACTACAAGTGAGAATGTTGAGTAGCATGTGAGTTCCTATAACTAATTGGGTCAAATGCAAAATCTATACACGCATATCTATACATGTTTCTGTGTGCTTTCTGGTATATTTGTATGTAAATAAGTGTTTGTTCGTGTCTGGTATAGTACAATGTGTCTCTGTCTATTATATATATGCAAATTCTTTGTTCTCAGTTAATTCTGGCGAGTTTTTCTGTTGCTTTCTTAAATTAAGCCAATTGCATCCACATTCAACATATTTATCTTTCTGGAAGTTTGTCCCTATTTCCAACTGAACAAAGAATAATGTGGTTAATTTGAACTTGTTATCCTGTGTGAAACAGATTACACACAGCAAGCAGGCAAGATTATCATGTGGCAGAGAAAAACTGGAACAGGTAAAACCTCTTTCTTCCTGGTTTCTTCCTTTCTTAAACAAGGAACATAGTTGAACAAAGTTGTGACTACTACTCATAAGGTACTAACCAAGAATAGAGCTTTCTCAATACCTGGGTTTTCTGTATTCTTAATCATATGTCTTCAATTTAAGTCCTTTTGCATGGAGGAATTTGTATGGGAATCACCTTGTATTTCCTAGTTCATATTTCATCTCCAAGCTGTTAGGCTTCCTGGTGGAAGGTTTTCCTTATTGTGAAAGTATTCTCTGTCAGGCGAATTATGAGGCATTATCTTTACGATTTAGTTCGTAAAATTTCGTCACAAGATCTTTACTTATACTTTTTGTGTTAGCTATCTGACCGAAAAATATGCTTCGTAAACCAATTTTTAACGACCTCTTCATTACTTCTGTGTTGGGCTGTTTCCGCTTTATCTCAGATCTTAAGGTTTAGTGGAAAGAGATTTCTATTATCTTCATTGCTATTTCAGTAGCAGTTGGATATAAAGATATTTAAACTAATTACTGCTTTCAGGAGATCAACCATGACTACAAAGCTTCCGAGCGTAGAAGGCGACCTCGCCTTGTTCCCCACCGGTCCGAGCACCGGCCTCGCCTCGGAATCCGTGACATTCGTGGACCATACCTTCGGAGCTGCAGGCATGTTTACCCAAAGATCTCAGCTTTGGGAGCTCATAGAATGAGAATCTGATCTCCTAATCTCAAGAATCCACCGGGAAGGGAAAACACCCTAGAAAGATTAGAAAATTTTACCAGTATATTTGGTTGTTTGGGTTATTGTGTACCAAGAGTGATATTTCAGATGAAGATTAAATCATTTCTAAATTTGATACCAAGTTTCATTTTTTGCCTCTCAATCGTTTAACTAGTAAATTGAAAGATTTTTTTTTTCTTTATAGACCGTGGGTATAAGCACAAAGCTGAATCACATAAATTTTATCCCATTTGCTTTGAATTTGATATTCTTATTCGTTTTGGATTGCTAGATTATCTTGTTTTCTATTATATCTTTAATTATATAATTTTTTTTTTTGTTTAGTATAATGCTACTATCAAAATTTTATCCTATTGGACATGTTTAGGATCGCTTTCTTATTTGTGCAACAAGTGATATAACTGTATGAGACCACAAGTTTGAGACTTATAAACTGTATGAGACCACAAGTTTGAGGTCTAAAGTTTTGAATCAGAATAGCATTATTTGGAATGCTGTCTAAGGTAAAGAAATTTAACAGCACAAATAATTTTGGGGCACAAAAATATGATGAAAAATTCAAAGAAAGTCATGGACGAGAAACTAGGAAAGAAGAACCTTTGTGACGAAGAAGACTTGGTGAAAAGCTTACGGAAGAAATTGAAAACCGACTATATAACCAAGAGTACTGGGAATTGATTTTATTTGATGAAAACATTTATTTATCATTGGCTTAGTCTAACTGTACTGATGAGGGGCACTCTTGGTAGTTGGTATTATCTAATACCTGTACTTTTTTCAGGTAATAAAATTTACTTTTTTATATAATTTTTTTGTGCGATTTCAGTATAATAAAATAACTTTAAGGACTCTGCAAAATTTGCGATAGAAAAATAATTTTGCTATGACAATGTTGTAAATGTCTCAGACTAACAATAAGCATTGAAATGGCCAATGTCGGCATTCACATTAGTCATTCGATGGCTTCCACTTCTTAGTAACCATGTCGAGTTGCCGACTCTAGCAGACTGCTTCACTAGGGTTTAGGCTTTTCTTCTACCCTCCACCGAGGGTTTTCCTCGTCGGCGACCGTTGTTGGCGTCTTTATCCCTCTCCCCTCCTCCTAGCCTTGGCTGGGAGGAAGGGAGGGGTTTTTTTTTCCCTTCACGGCAAGATATTTTTCTATCATCTTTCCCCTTCTTCCTCCCCCTCCCTTTTTCATTCTCTTTTTCTTCTCCTCCTGCTCCCTTCTCTCTTCTCTATTTCTTCTTTTTTCTCTCTCTCCCCTCCTTGTTTTGCTTGACCAGGGTCATTGTTGTTAAGGTCATCGTAATTATGGTTGTCGAGGCTATAGTCGCTGTGGATGAGCTGCAACCACGACCATCTAGGTCACGGTCCCTCCCTCATCCTCTTCCCCTCTCTTTCTCTCATTCTTGTTCCCCTTTCCTCCACTTTTGTACCACCTTCTTATCATGCCGCTCTTAGCCGATCACTCCCCTCTGTCGACTCTACCTCTTTCTAGAAACTTACACCGCCATCTCCTAATGTGTCACTGTTCGTGGCTGCAGTCGCTTCGCTACCGCCCACTACCTACCTTCTCTTCCCTCGCTAACGAGGGTGACGACCACAATTGGTGGTGATTATTTGATCTTTTTGCAGCTTAAAGCTACGTCGCTTTAGATCCGTTCGGGATCGAAAAAAAAAAGCTTAAGTTAGCTTGTTTGTTAGCTTGATTTTTCTTGTAGTGCCGATAGATAGAGGGGCTCTTAAAAAAATCTCCCTATTTTTTGTGTGTATCAAGCTTGTAAAAATGTTTGACTTTAATGGAAGTAAAGGTTAAAAAAACAATGAGCATTAAAAATTGGACGACTGTGGATCCAGATAAGCCAGCACACGCCCCGGGGAAAATGATAATATTTTTCTTAGAAAAAATCTTTTTTAACTTTTCGATAAAGCATAAAGCACCAGAGAGATGAGACGGATCCAAAATGATCCGCTAGTCTCCAGTTCGCCACTCTCCACTAATAAATAAATATTACGGCTTGCCGTCTCCGCTACAGCTACTACTAATACCGCAATTACTATAAAATACCGTCCTTCCGTCGCGGCCTTTGCTTTCTCTCCGAGATCCGCCGCTTCGCCGTCCTCATCCACCCTCATCGCCCGGCCACGTGTCTCGAGAAACGTACCCACCATGGGGCACTCAGCCGCTGACGACGAACGTGTCACTCTCGGCCTGACGAAGCCCGCCGTCCTTGAACTTCCTCAGGTCTTCTCCCTTCAAACCCCAAATCGATTTTGCATCATTTATCTTTTTATTTGTTGGGAGGCAAATTGTTTGATGAAATCTGGCATAGATGGATGGTTAGTTTAGCGTTGTTGGGTCCTGGGGGAATTTGGGTATTTGATTTTTATGCCTTTTTTTGTTCGAAAAGTTGCGTCTTTATTCGATTTGTGGCCGTGGGTAGTTTATCTCCTATTTTGACCTCATATGCATACTTTTGGTGGTTTCATCTCTGTTCTTCTTTACTCTTTTGGTTGGACCGATCTTGAGTCTTTTTTAATTGGAAAGACATACATAGATGTATTCACTGGAGGAGATCTGAATCAAAGACTATCTATGTATCAGGATAGATGATTTACCTTGCCCTTGTCAGATAAGTATGTTTAATTGAACAAAATCAAATGGTACAGCTTGGTGATTTGGGGTTTGTATTATTCAGACGAAAGATGCTTGTTGAATAGTAAATGATCTTTAGAAAAAAAAAACGCCATACTTAACAGAGGTATGTCTTTTACAATTCTCGTTGTTGTTGTCTCGACTAATGCCTGTCTACATGTTTTTCTTAGTTGTGATATCTTCTAAATATATAACCAAAACATAGACTTTTCAACGTTTTCCTCTTCATTTGGCTGCAATATTCATATACTTTCCCTAATAATGCCAAATTTGATACCATGATCTCCTCTAGACTTAATGTCATTCAAGCTGCACAAACATTTATTGCTGGCGTGAAGGTGATAGTTATGCACCGGTCTCCATTTTATATCAATGGCTCGTGATTACAGCTTTGAACTTAAATCTTGTTCCAGAATTGCACTTTTTGCGAAGCAAATCATTTTAAGTGTTTTGGAATTTGACATTGTTTTATGGAGTCTTCCTATACTCATCTTGCTGATCGCTTTATTTTTATTTATTTTTTGTTATTTATTGACTTGTGTTTCGTGATCTTAGTGTCATTGGCTAGATGCTTCCAGTAAGTCTTCAAATCTTCATATTTAATTCTAATGGCAAAAGTTTCAACTAGATATGGACAAAATCAGCATGTTCTTTACAAGGTTCCCAGTTTCGGGATCGAGATTGGTATCGGCCGTCCAGAAAAACGATACGTATCGGTCGTTCGTATCGAATCAGACTATTTTTTAATTATATAAAATTCTAAATATTATTTAAAAATATAGAAAAATTTAGAAAAAATGACAGAAAAATAAGAAAGCAAAAATTACTCACATATGAAGACTAAAAACTTAAAAAATGTATTAACTTACTGAAAATTTAAAACTTTAATAAATACCGAGCTGCTTCTTGTAAATTTCTATAGTCTTTATCATCATAATCACTATAAGTTTGTAAATATTGATGTCTGGGATCTGATGCTCCAAAAAGTGATTCCATCATACTAGTCATATTGTATGGATCTTGTTGTGTGACTTGCGTCTGAGGAGGATAATAATCAATATTTGGATTTTGTGCCTGAGAATACCGAGGATACTGAGGATAATAACTAGCATATGGATCTTGTGATAGCTCTAAATAATAAATACTCGATGTACCATAATCATAGGAAGCAACATTCTCATGATGACGTCATTGATATGTATATACATTTTCAGTTTCTCCGTCTTCAATCCTTATGCCTCTTTGACTTTCCTCAATAAATATAGATGGGATGATCTCACCATCATATGTATCATCAGGATTATAACTAGTACCAGTAGGTATACTATTTATCACTGCTGAACGACTCATACCAGCCTCTGTCCTCGTCGTGGTCTCTCCCAATATCTCATCTAATCATGGGTTATCTCTGTCATCTAATAACCTGTCCTCTATTTCTCTGATCTATGGAGTCAAGGGGTCTTTTTCATCAAAAATATGATTTAAATCAATCAGTTGTTCATTTTTTGCCTTCTTAAATTTCTCTCCCTCAATCTCATATTATAATGACAAAAAATTAACTTTTTCAATCTTTTCATTGTCAATCGATTGCGTGTTTTTGTGTGAATTAAGAAGAAAATAGTCAAATTTCTTTCACACTGTGATGAAGACACAATTTGACTTAAAATCTTCTTTGCTATTGGCGGTGCTGCTGCTTCAGTGGTGGTGGTGCTGCTGCAGGTGCACTTGCAGCAGCACCTGCTGCAGGTGCAGTGTGCACAATAAAAAAAAAGAATTAGAAACTGAAAAAAAAAACTCACCCAAGGTCGTCGGAGATCGAAGTCATCGAATTTTCGTTGGAAAACGTCGCCGGAGGTCGAGGTCACCGGAGATCTACTCAATCGTCGGTGAGAAGAGTCCTGTGAGAAAGAGAGAAAGAAAGTAAAGAGAGAAAGAAAGAAAAGAGAGAGAGAAAAGGGAGAAAGAGAGGCAGGTGGGTGGGGGGACATCAATTATTGATGTCCCCCGGGTCGGATCTGACTCGTTCCCACCCGTTTGCCAACCGGCTGGTTTCGGCTGGTGGGATCGGCCGAAATTGGAAACCTTGGTTTTTTAAGTTTTAACTGAAGATTTTCTGTCTATGTTCTTGTAGATCACATTCTCTGCTAAGGAGATTGATGTTGCAGAATGGAGAGGAGACATACTTGCTGTTGCTGTCACAGATAAAGATATGTTGAAAGACTCTGATTCAAAATTTGAGAACCCAATCTTGAAAAGCTTGGATGAACAGCTTCATGGTCTTTTAGCAGAAGTTTCTGCAGAGGAGGATTTCACTGGAAAAGCTGGGCAGACAACTGTGCTGCGGCTTCCAGGCTTGGGTTTCAAAAGACTAGGACTAATTGGTCTGGGTCAGCACACTCCTACTACTACAGCTGCATATCGAGGTATTGGTGAGGCTGTTGCAGCAGTTGCAAAAACTGCTCAAGCAAGTAATGCTGCTGTTGTGCTTGCCTCTTCCAATGGTATCTCAGAGGAGCTGAAGCTAAATGCTGCTTCAGCAATAGCTTCAGGTAGGCTCTCTGTTGCCCTAATTATTATATTTAACTTCAGTTATGATTAAAAAGATCCTTACCTAAAGTATTGCAACAAATAAGCTGGCTAACAGTATAGGTTGGCTGAATAGTGAGTGACCTTTGTGTCTTATCTTTTATGATTTGAAGGAACTGTACTAGGGGTGTATGAAGACAATAGATTTAAGTCTGATTCAAAAAAGACACAACTTAAAGCAGTGAATATTATTGGTTTGGGTTCTGGAGGAGCAGTGGAACAAAAACTCAAGTATGCGAGTGATGTTTGTGCTGGAGTAATATTTGGAAAACAGCTAGTCAATGCCCCAGCAAACGTGCTTACCCCTGGTTAGTAGAGACCATGCTACATGTAAAGAGATGCAATTTGCATCTTCCTTATTTGCCCTTCTTTTACTTTCATTTCCATATGAAATTGTTGAATCTTATGATCTTTCTTTTCTTCAGGTGTACTTGCAGAAGAGGCTTCAAAAGTTGCCTCTACATATAGTGACGTTTTTACTGCATCAATATTAGATGCAGAGCAGTGCAAAAAATTAAGAATGGGCTCATACCTAGGTGTTGCTGCTGCATCTTCAAATCCCCCTCATTTTATTCACTTATGTTATAAACCTCCAGGAGGCAATGTGAAGAGAAAGCTGGCTATTGTTGGGAAAGGTTTAACATTTGACAGGTACATTTCCATTTTAATGATGTCAAATCTTAATTACGCAAGTATATGTCAGATACTTACTGCCCAAAATGTAAAATAGGAATTATTAGAAAACAATCAATTAGTTAATTTCTCATTTTCCATCTGAAATATTCTGTTTTGCCAGAAGGCCCAGAACTGCTGACTGCTTGTGCATATTACCATTCTTGGTCTACTATTTCCTAACTTCATAATCTACAGTTCTACACATGCTTTATTCTCATACATGATTAACATCAACCAAGAAAATGTTTGTACAGAGATGTTTAGTGCTTATTTCCTTTTATTCTTGTAGTGGTGGTTACAACATAAAGACCGGACCAGGCTGTTCCATAGAAATTATGAAAATTGATATGGGAGGTGCTGCAGCTGCTTTTGGAGCAGCTAAAGCTCTGGGACAGATCAAACCTACGGGAGTAGAGGTATTGTAGTTTCCATTTACATTATAATTGGAAAATATTAATACTTAGGTTTGTAGTTCACAATAATTTGTTCATGAACTTGTTTTACAATTTTATACTTTCAGGTTCATTTTATTGTTGCGGCATGTGAAAATATGATTAGTGGAACGGGGATGAGACCTGGGGACGTAGTCACAGCTTCGAATGGAAAGACAATTGAGGTATCCATATGCTGAAGACTTAAGATGGCTTGGGATATTCATTTCGAAGGAAATATTTGTTTGATGTTGTTTTGCATTTTTTTTAGCCAGTTTTAAAATATGGAAAAAGTAATGATTTGGCTTTAGTAGTTTGCTAATCTTTGTATCAATTTTGAGTAACTTTTTTTGTTCACTAATTATCACTGCCCATTGTCTTTCATGACATTTTTAGCTAACATAAATCCACGCTCAGTTTTTTTGCATAACATTTGCTGTTTTGGTGTGGAAAGCTTTTCTCGTTTAGCTAACATAAATTACCTTTGTAAAAACTTATAGATTCCATATATCAAATCAAATGCATATTTCACAAACCACCAAATGGTTGTGTCCCCCTACTTAAGGGTTATGGACCATAATAAAGAACTATTATAACTTAAGATCTAATTGTCCATGAAGGGAGTATATCAGTCATGACATTAGCTTTTTTTAATGTACTAATTTATCTCATTGCTTGTCATGAGGGGTTTCATCATCTTATATAGGACTTCTTCCTTTATCCTTTTAACTTAGAATACCTACTTGCAAACTTCGTATTGGTTGTAGGTAAATAATACTGATGCTGAGGGAAGGCTTACACTTGCTGATGCTTTAGTTTATGCTTGTAACCAAGGTGTTGAGAAGGTACTTGCCTCTTTTACAGATATTGTTTTTCACTATGTTTCATTAAGGTACTCTTTTTTCTTGACTCTGATCTTTGGAATATATTACTGTTACTATTCTGGATTCTCTTTTGATTCTTTTTAAGTTCATCTTTGAATTAAGAGTATGGGTTGAGCTTAAGAAACAGATGTTCATTAAAGTACTGAAGTTTAGAAATACCTATAGTATGACTATTTATCTACTAAGTTTTCTGCAAAATTTTAGACTTCATGAACATATAGTTTCTTTACTGATGTAATCTGGATCAATTTTGCCATTAATAGTTGAAGATTGTAGGCTCACATTATGTGGAATCATCATGGATGCCATCCTGCAAGACCTGATCTCTCTAAAAATCACTAAAAATCATTTATGGATGTAACTTACTACTATGAAAAGTTACAAACATCACAATTAATGTCCCATGTTAAGCAGAGCAAGAAACAATGCTAGACTTGCTATACTATTGACTATTTGCAGCTATCGTCAGAAAGAGATAGAAGAAAGTGTTTATGGAAGTAGAAAAAGTGGGAAAAGGATTTGTTGATTAAGTGAAAAATGGAGAGCAAACATTGCAATTTGAGAGTGTAATATTTGTTGTTAAGCCTCAAAAGTTCCTTCGTCTTTTTCTTTATTGTCACAGTTTGCATATGTTAGCTTGGTTAAAAATGGTATTGACTAAACATACTAATTGAGCATGAATGAAAAAGATTTGTTTATGCGCTTAGGAATTTTAGTGTCTAACTTTCAACCTCGAAAATGACACACTTTGATATTGTTGTGAACTTGTGTGAGGAGCATTATGTGAATATCAAGTTTATTGGCTATTCATGCAAATTACAGACTTTGTAGGTTGTTTAAGCATGTTAACAGAACATAATGATTTATTGGAAAGTCTCAGTTTTTTCAGTGTATCATAGATTCAGACTTATCCATACTGGTTTTAGGTTTTTGATACTTACACAATTGTCGCATGCAGATTGTTGATCTGGCAACACTGACTGGTGCTTGTGTTGTTGCACTTGGGCCCAGTATTGCAGGTAACAACCTTAATGATCTTTCACCGTACTCCATATTCTATAATAGTTGCTTTGTGACTTTGGTCGTACTCCATACACTATGCAAGTCTATTTTTTGAGTAGTAATAACTCATAACTATCAAATAACAAATATAATTTGTTGCCTTGACATCATTTGCCATTGTAAAAGGAAACATATAAAATTAATGAGCATTAGTATATCTACCAGTTTGAGCATGGATGACATGAACTGACTCATTACACTTTTTGCTTTAAGTATCTTGCAACATAAGAACATTAAAGTATTAAACTACTTGGTTCCATGACTTCCAAAGTGACTTGCATTACTGTACCATATATTTTGCTCACTGTCGCCATGTTGAATCTTAAACTAGATTTTGATTTAAGTTGTTTCTTATTAGTTTAGATTCTTTCAATCATGATTAAACGTATTTCCTGAAATTTGATCATGTTGAGTTGTTTTAGGATGATTCCTTTCTTTTAATGAAGGCGTCATTTTTTTAGGGATTCTAATGGTGATTTCATTCAACAGGATTTTACACTCCCATTGATGACCTAGCAAAGGAAATCATAGTAGCATCAGAGATCTCTGGGGAGAAGTTTTGGAGGATGCCACTGGAGGAAAGCTATTGGGACTCTATGAAATCAGGTGTAGCTGATATGGTAAACACCGGAGGTCGTCAAGGTGGTTCTATAACAGCTGCACTTTTCTTGAAACAGGTTTCCAACCTACACTCTTGTTTATGTTATTGTCTCTCAAAACTTATTTATTATGACAAAAGTTCAACTTCATAGATGTCATCTGTGATCATACATGGCCTATTGCTGGTAATAGTAAATGAGGTCTTGCACAAAATCTAATAATCTAATTCATGATGGGATATTATTCATCAATATAACTTAATAGTTCTCAAAGGTCTCTTGAAATCTAGTGAATCGTTATGTCTTTATAGCTTTCGGGGGCTAGTAATGTAAACTCTGAAGCAATGATGGTCATGCCAAAGGCACATGCCATGTCGTGCCACCATCGGCACACCCTCAGCACGCCTTTGCATGCCAATGACATGCCCCTATGTGACACTGGCATGCCTTTAATATAATTTTAATAAAAAAATTGAAGATATCTAAAGACGTTTTTGGGTCTTTGGCACGTTGATCTTTAGTTTTTAGTTTGAATATACATATTAAAATCTATGTTACAGTCTTTTATGTATATATTATTTTTATAAATAGCTTTATTTTTTAAGATATAATTAAATATAAATATTATTTAACACATAATATGATTGAATACATTAATTAAAACTAATATTAATAATTAAACATTTCATAATATGATTGGATACTCTAGAATATAATTAAACACATAATATTAGTTGATAATAATTAAATAATTAAAAATAATATCTAGCTAAATGTAGAATGACGGGGGGATTAAAGACTTCGTTTAAAAATAATATGAGAATATTGCATTAACTACTGTCGATAATCTTCAATGATTATTGACATAAGAATAATATTAGAATTGATTGATGATGATTGATAAAATAGGAAAGAGTTTCAAAAAATGGGCTCCACATTGGTACGATCATCATTGCTCTAAAATACCTTTATTATATTTCCAGCTGCTCTAGTATTGCTAGATCTGAAGTACCTTTCGTGCACTTTTCCATTTCAGATATCTTCTCAAATCTAAGTCCTCTTTAATTTTAATCTCCTGGAAGACTTCATCCTCTAATTAAAACTACAAAGCTAAGGAATAAATTAAAGGGCAAAACATGTTAGGAGAACAAACACATTTGTTTAGGATCAATTCTTTCTGATCTTTGAATCTTTGTTGATTAACTAATAGGGATTTCAATAAATTACAATAATTTAATACACCCGTTGAAAATGTGATGTTATTAAATTGAAATTGTGTGTGTTTTATTTATTTATTTATTTTTGCAGTTTGTTGATGAGAAGGTCCAGTGGCTGCATATCGATATGGCAGGACCAGTATGGAACGATAAGAAGCGTGCTGCAACAGGATTTGGAGTGTCAACCTTGGTTGAATGGGTTTTGAAGAACTCCTCTTAGATGCAGTTGAAAGCTTGATTGAAGGGAGTAGCATATTCCTGAAGGCAGAAACGTCTGTGGTGATGAGGGAGCTTGCCATATTAATAAATTAGATTGAAACCGGAAGGAACACAGAGCATGACATGCTTAGGTGTTCTTCATTTTCGCAAGTCAGGATAACTCAATAATGGCTCCAGTTGCTTAAAGTTAACATTTTCTAGACGAACATATTAAAAAAATATATATTAGAATGCAAACATATGTTTGTTTTATTGCTTGTATTATCCATCATTCATTTAGATGATTGGGATTGTTTGTGTGAGATATCTTTGTTCTAGATTATCTTACGATTATCATGCTTTAAGCTTCTGTGACGCTGCTCATATTATCTAAATGTTTAAGTGAATGACAGCCGAAAGATTAGGCATTCACCAGAAAAGCTTCCTCGAGTTCATTGTCTCTTTCATCCTTATATTTTTTTCCTTCAATTCATCGGTAGCAAGCTGTCCTTAAAGTCACTCCTACTTCTGTTTGGAAGTACATCACTTGATTGCTAGTTCATCACATAAATTGGATACTATCTACTCAAAATGGCTTTGTAGCCCAAACTAAATACAAAGTGATTGGCTAGGAATCCAAATTATCTAATTTATGTGGGCTAAAAACTAAGTACTTAATTCGGACCGAACATATAATGGCATATTCATGCGATGAATTCGAAAAGTCTGGAAAATTAGGGTGGCTTTAGAAGGCTCCAGAACTGGTAATGGCATATTTATGATTTCCAAGTTGGTTGTGTTTGCTTTCTGTGCTAAATTAAGGTAGAGAATAATTTTGTGTGTGATTTCTTTCTCCGGCTCGTCTCTTTGTTTTGTTCTCCAATGACGGCAACCTCCGGAGAGGAGATTCCTCTCTTCCTTTCTGTTGCAGTCTCCCTTTGTCATTGCCGTCATATTCCATCATCTTCTTCTTTGCCGGTGCAGAGAGGTGGGTTCATCAACCATGGCGTTGTCTTCCTATGGTCCATTGTTGTCGTTTAGCCAACCGTTTAGTCCGTGGCATATAGTTTAACGGACGGTCGCCTCTGCAACAAGAAAAGGGAACAGAGCAAACTCTGGTATCTGATGCCCAGCTGGTGTTTGAGATTTTTTTTTTTTCTAGTTTTGAGTCCTCTTTCTTTAGATTTTGCAATATTAGTGGCATTTCTCTGATTTAACCATGACATTGCTGAGTTACGTGCTGGTATACCCAAGGAGATTGGTGATAATAGTATCAGATTATTAGCTATTTGTGGCAATTGAAATTCTATGCATCATTGGAGGAAGAAAGAAAGAAGTACCTAAAAGAATATTAGACTTTCTGTAACTGGAAATTTCAAATTGTGGTAGGATATGCAGAATGTGCGAGGGCAGGATAACGAAGATAGACATAACAATTCTCCCAAATCTTATATTCTTGTCACAAAAGTCATATGTACTAACAGCAACATAGGCTTCATAATGGAGTAAGTTGTGGAGAAAAAGGCACTTTTGGGTTGTGTAGTTCTCTTTAGATAAACATCACAAAGCTATGATGCAATCATGCAAGCCTTTTTTTTTCTTTTTTCTTTGTTAGTTATGAATATTATGATACATTGGGTGTCATTTGACTCCCTATATAATTTGCTAGCTATTGAAAAATCAAAATGGATTTTGTTATTTAATTGATTATTGTATTAATCAATTAAATAACAACTTTTGGAATTAGAATTATGATTAAATTATGTAAAGGGATTACCCTTTGGAATGAAGGGATTCGGGGAAAAGTAGTCGAGGCGCAGAAGAATACTAATCTGATATTTTGAGATAAGCGAACTGACCGGCGTCCAACTTCGGGATCGGAGTAGGTTGCTCGATAACGGGTTACCGGGTGAACGAATCCTTTACTGTCCCGCTAACCTCGTTTATTTTTCACTGCTCTAGTATAGACCCGACACAGCCGACCAAGCTCGAAGGACCTTTGCGGATGGTAGCCGCCGAAGACGGCGTGATGGCCGACGTGCTAGCCCATGGTAGAGCCGCATGTTACAAGGTTCGTATTCCTCTCTCTAATCTGTTGTATCTGGAATCGACTAGAGAAGAAGAGTAAGAAAGAAAGAATCCCCAATTCGCTATTCTCTTTACACCCCTCAGGCGCGCGACGCTTTCTACGCTTGTTTGGAGAAGGAGGCAGACAAGAAGCCCACCGAGATCGCCTCCGTCGGACTCCTCTACCCCTCCGAGTGTAAGAAATCGCGGACAGAATTCGTCAACAGTTGTCGCCCCACATGGGTATCTCCTTCCCTTTTTTCCTTTTCCTTTTGTTTTGCTTTCTATTTTGGGATTGCGATATCGAGCTACTTGTGATTGGATAGGTGAGGCATTTTGATCGGCAGTACTGTGCTAAGAACAGGCTGCAGAGGCTTCTCGATGGGGACCAATCCAGGAGAGGTCCCATCTCTCTTCCCCAGCCTTATACTTTCAAGACCTGATCCGAAACGTATGCCTTCTTCGCTCAATCCTGTTCAATGGTCGATACCATTCTCAGATGTTGTATTGCTTTGCATTGATGCCTACAAGATTAGTTTTTTTTTCTTTAACTTAGCAATATGGTCCTAGTGTTCTTTTCTCTGTTCTTCTCCTTAAATACTTGTGTAACCTTTAATGCTCTGGGCAGACTTATAGATTGTTACACCTTTTTTGTTTTTTCCCTTTTGTTGCTCTTATCTACTTGCAACTGTAGTGGAATATTTGGTCAGTTTTTGGAAGTGAAACTTAGTTTTACCATGGAAAATTGAGAAGATGTGTTGTACTGGTTTGGAGATGATTGTGTTTGGTGTGCTGTTCGAAGAAAAGGTTATGACACCCTAATAGCGGCAGCTATGGTAGTTCTAGATTTTTCTGTTTTCAGTTATGTTTTGTGCTTCAGACATGGCGAACTTGATTGAAATTTATCAGTTTCACTGCATGGGAGTACTCCAGTCACCCATGGGCCTTCCAATTGGTGGCATTAACTATGCCACATAATCTGGTTCAAATGTGATTAAAAGTTTAGCTCGAGTTTGTTGACAACATCCTACGAAAGCGCATCGCATAACTATTTAAATCAATCACCATTGTACAAATCTATACATTACAGCATATCAAAGTATGAAGCATGTATGTCCTTCCCTAATCTTCTGATTTAACATTGAGTTGCCAAGACAATGAAGGACAAAGGTGGACAAGGTCTTTAACATAACTACTATGTTTTTTTTAGTATTGTCATTGCTCTCATCTAGCAATTTTTTATCTTTTCTCTTGAAACTGTTGTTTAAGTCCTGCCTAAGTGGCCATCATAGCATCTTGTTTCATATTTTAGTGTGTCTATTTATTCTGAAAATCAAATTACTGTACATGTTGATGAATTAGTGGATTCTGATAGTTAACTACAGTTCTTAACAAGGCACCTGCTTAGCACTTATAAGCTATATGATTCTGTGTCTGCTTGTCTACCGCCTATGGTCTTATAAAATCTTAATTTGAAATTGACATACGTAATCATATTGTCCTTCGCAACAAAGTCTAGCATTTGGTTGGAGTTGTGCAGAAGTTGTCATTTAATTTGCATGTGAAGTCTTGGATCCAATCATTGATTTGGAGATTTAAAGTGCTTCAGGTGTTGACGATGTGGGAACTAGTTAGTTGCAAGCTTCAGTAGTGGTCAAGGATTGGTTCCATTCTGCTCATTTCTTATAGTGCTTGGTCATATCCAAGGAATTAGATGTGGAAAATTTGAGAATGGTCCTCCTGTAGAAGTTTGTGAATTCAAAGCCCTTACAGTAGATTGAGATAATGAGTGCATCGATAATAAATATGCCAGCTTGTTTCTAGTGACTACAAAGGTTGAAGGATGTTTTACCAAGGATGCTTTACCCTACTTATCTTGTGTAGCAGTCATTCATATCTGAGGAATAAGATGTAAAAGACTTCCTTTTAGATCTTCTAACATTTGATGAGCCACTTGTGGCGTAAAGCTTATAATGTCCAAGGCTTGGCGAAAGTTGATCCCAATGTATTGAGATCATGACATCTTTCCATGGGGGCTGTAATCTTGTTGCAGAATTATATAATCGGTTGGTGTTTCTACTATAGTTAGGCCTACCTGACACGAGCTAGTTGAATTGTAAAAGGAACTTATTTGTATGTTTGACTCATCATAGTATCTTATGCTGTTCCTCCCTCCAAATTTTGGTGGACGGAGAGGGGAATTGCATATCTTTAGTGTGCACCATACGTATTTTCTTTCCTTGAATTTTGTTTCTGCAAGCAAAGGCCATTGACCATGTGATAGTTGCATATTGTGTCCAACCCCAGAGGATATATGTTCACTGCATAGTGGACTTAAAAAATGTACTCTTAGCTCTTAATTTAGACCCCCCCATATGATGGTATACTTCAATGGAAGTTCCACCACTTTATATCTAATGAGTCGAAAAGTTGCTCTTACTTTGGGTAGTGATCTTTCTTCTCGAATATGTCTATTTACTATTCCAATCTTTTTCTTGGCTAATTGTGCCGCTTTAATTAAAGCTGTCGATGTGTTGGAATGTTAGATGAGGGGAAGTTTATGATCTTGGTCTATCTTGAAGAGATCATTCGACTGTTCACCAAGACAACATATTTTAATTAACTAGTAACAGTAGTATTGCCATTACTAAGCTAAAGATTTTTACATTACTATAAGCAAAAATTGTTGTTGATGTTGAAGCAGATAGATGGAAGTATCTTTGGGCTCTTTCTATTTGGTTGATAGATATACTTTCAATGAAACTTGGGAGACATATAAGATGCCAAGAATATGTTTCTGTGGGTGTGTCGAGCAAACTTGTCAGGATCTTGTTACTGCAGATATGAACTTAAAATTTTTAACTGGCTGCAGGTGTAGTATGGCAGATTTTATTGATGCTTGGATCTCATTTTTCCAATCAAACTTTGGTCAAAATTCCTTGATCCGAACATCATCTCATTTGGTGGATGCCATTCTGCAATCAGGTGAGCTATGCCATTTGTCATAGAGCATGATATACATGGAAGGCAAGTAGTGAGATGGTTTTCCGTGGATGTCCGTGGACCCTGAAAACTCTCCTTTCCAAGCCACTGGCCAATAATTTCTTCCGCTAGAGAAGCCACTCGGCACAAAATTAATTTTGAGCATGATTTAGTTGAAATCGAGCCGAGTCAAAGCGAATCTGAGCGCCTAAATATAATGCTATTTTCAAGCTAAGCTTAACTAAGCATATTATTCAAGTTGCTCAGCCATAAAACGAGCTAAGAACTATTCAAGCTTGGCTAAAAATCATATATATATCTCCCAAAAAGCAGAGCTCGCGCTTAGTTTAGCTTAAGTCAAGCTGAGCCCAGGCTGCTATTTTGACACTCTTACTAGTAGATCTTAAAGCTAAATCCCATACCTTATTCGTGTTGTAGCAATTTCTACTATATAATTATGGAACTTTTCTCCACCACCCCGCGAATAATATTCTTTTCTGTCCTATTCAATTCCTTCATATTTCTGCTTTAAAATTTTCTAACCTTTGGAATTAATTGTGGGTGCTACAAGATTGCAATTTTGTTTTTGTTCTTTCTTTCTTTCAGTTTCATATATCTCCTGTCTCTGATAAGTGTCGTATTGAGACAGTTCTGCTTTTATGGATGACACAAACTACTCTACCAATAATATGTCCCAGTGGAGGCCGGAAATGGGACAATCTTTACCCTTAGTAAGATTTCCGTGCCCATTCTAGGCCAATTTTCTTATGCCCGTTGCGAGCCGTCATCTATCTCAGATATAATAATGTTCTTGGGGAAAAGAATGCCACATTCTAGACTCTTTTTAGTCTATCTAAAATATATCATATGTGCTGATTAGAATTTAATTTAATTTTTATATAATAATTTTTGAATCGTTTTTCCTTAAAGCGGTTTATCTAGAAACAAGAGTGAAAAAAAAAAAATATATTGTCTAAGGCATTAATTTTTCTAATAGTTTTTGGACAACAATTTTACTATTGTACTGATTTGAGAAAGTTTAAATAATGATATACTTTGTGAAATAATTTACACTTAGGTTAAAAGCTATGTTATGTTAGCTATATCCAGAGTATCTGAGACACATGTATGGAATTGTTGATCACCATCCCTTTTCAGATGGACATTTTGGGCTCTGGGTTTTTTCTTGTCAATAATATTACCTCATTGCGTAGTTATTACAAGTAAGGTGGGTAGGACTTCAACTTCATGATGTGCCAAAGAAGTTGGTGCTTTGCTCTTTCAAGGTTATCATTTCTTTAAGGCGCAATCTTTTCTAGAACATCATACCATATTTCCGTAGAGAGGAGTACCTTTTCTTTCTTAGATGAAGGGCTAGGATTGCTTCCCACCAAACCTTTGTCCACCTCAGGATTCTCTGTAATAAAAAAAATATAATAAAAATCTAAGCTGGTAAATCCTATTCTTTGACGGGGACGGGGGTTGAGAATTCAAGATGGGAACGAATCCTGATCACTCGACACGATTGCTTAAGATTTAGAGCAAGGTATTCGACAAAATGTCACAGAGAGAGAGAGAGAGAGAGAGAGTAAAAGAACACCTATATACCTCAACTTCCAATAAATTCGATTGGCAAAAGGAGTTATCTCACGCCATCACCTGGTAATGGTAGTGCGGGGGGCTTCCGTTTCCGCTCACCATCTCGATAAAGACATGAAACGAACCCATTATCTGTCGTGCGTAATTGAATAGCGATCTGCAGCGGATTTCTCTACACTTCTACAGCCACGTCGTACTAACTGGGTTCAGTCAACTACGGGACGACCAATGAGATAACGTCATATACTCAAATTGCTGGTATAAGAAGGCTCAACTACCCGTCTACCCCTGTTCATACAATGCCATACGTGGGCATCGATTGTATCAAGAAATATATCAAATATCCCCTGCAGTTTGCGGAGCATCACAATCAACAAGGTTGTTCGATGCAACATGTGGCCCTAAAAACTTTACTGCCAAGAATCATCTTGTCTTTATCAATCGCATTTTACTTAATTTTTCCCCCCTTTCTTTGGGAAGGCATTCCACCAAAGCTCAAGCATTCGTAATCTCAATATTTTGTTGAGTGATAGAGCATGTTTTTTTATAAAAAAAAATTTGTTTGAGTTCATCGTTTCTTGATAAGATTGATCTAATTGTTTAATTTATATATTAGAGAGGGTTCGTTCTTTTGCTTAGCCTATGAATTAGCATACGAGCTCATGATCTTGGAAAAAAATAATAATGTTGGCATACTTGCATAGTTGTAGATTTTATATTTAGAATGACATATAGGTATGATAAGATTCATACTTAGGATCCGTTCATGCTGTGCAAACTCAAAAAGTAATCTGAAAACTAAAGTTACTTAAGAACAAGTTCAATATAGAGGCAAAACATTAAAATTTATTAGAAGAAAGGATTACTGATCTGTACTTTAGACGAGTCTATATTTGAACCAAGTCAATCAATCGATAAAAGGTAAAGGACTCCGTTGTCTTTGCTTACTACTTGTAAATTAACTGGCTCCGTTTGTTGAAATCATGTCCTCAAAGAGATCCTATTGTCCAACCTTTTGTGGAATTCCACGTGTAGTTTAATTACCAAGTTTAGTGCTAAATTTGACTAGTTACTGGTAAGAAACCTTCCTTGTCAAATTAAAACAAAAGATTAGAGAGACTACGCTAGTTTTGGTATTTGAATGGGATCTTTGAGTTCATACGAAGAATCCTAAGATAAAATATTTGAACTTCTAGTTCAAGTTTGACTACGTAAATTATTATTCTAATTCTCAATCAAAAGCTTAAGCCCGTGCGTCACGAGCCTTCTTATTTTCAAATAGATCATCTGAGTTATCATCTAATAATGGATTCCAAATCAAAACATAATTAGTGACATGGCAAGGGAGGTGGACCCAACTAAAGGGAAACAACAAAGAAGTCATTAAATATGTAGTTTCACAATATATTCTTCTTCTTTTTTTCAATTCAAATAGTTTGAGTAAACATGAGCAAAGTTATTGCTCAGCATTACCCTTCTCTTTCTTGAGAGATCTTGACAGTAGCACAAGGAGAAGAGATGATGCTCCACCACCCATCCTTAATTCCTTTTCCTTTCTTTTTGTCCATGATTACTTTCACCATTATCCTCATACTTGCGGACTCCAATATATAAGAGCTACTATATCTTTTTTATCTTAAATTTCTCAGCAAAAATACGTCATATATGACGCAGTCGTGACAAAAGATAGGTCCCATGAAACTGAACTGATCCTTCTAAGTGATCCAATATTTAATGGACCACGAGTTATCTCTTATGTTTTCTACTGCTGTCTCTCTAACATTAATTGCTAGGTCACGATCGACAGTAGTAGGTAATACGTACATAATTAATTGGTTATATATATTCGCGCTTGGGTATATAATGAATTAACGTTCACTTAACGTCCTTGGTGAGTATGTACTCCAAATACTTATATATTTGGAACACAATACGTACTATAAATTTATTTAACGTGCCACGTGGCACTCACAATATAATATCTCTGCAAACTTCACCTTCATTTGATGAACACCATGCATACATCGAGGGCTATAAGAAAAATAATAGAGTTCTTCTTTACAATAAATACAAGCAGATTGCCAATGTTATCCTTTACATCATAAAATAATAGCATTTGTGAACATCCGAGCACGTTTTTATTCAGATATATATAGCAGCTAAGCATCATCCGACTGTAACATAAGTGGGTCGTGTCGTGGCATCATGACAAGAAGATGGCCCTTCTCCTGAAGGCTTTTAACTGTATCATAGAGGCTTTGAACCACTGGAGTGAATTGGAGGCCAAGGTCTTTTAGACGCTTGTTTGAGAACTTGTAGGGTTGCTTCCGGGGATTTACCTCGTCGGAGCATCTGCATATATGCACGCATTTATATGATATTTAAGCTGTTAGATAATAAATTAATAATATATATATATATATATATATATATATATATATATATATATATATATATATATATATATATATATACAATGTCAGTCGTGTGACATTAATGTGAGTCAGAGATATGAAACTGACTCAAATAAAATGGGTTGAATTGTGGTTCATGTGCTTTCATCACAAATGTCTACCTCCGGTGATTATGATCTTTGTCAGTTTTCCGTGTTAGTTAGGGTTCTAGGCTTTAGTACCAAAGACTTGAATACCTCTAAATGATCCCTTAGATAACTCGATCCATTGGCTATATCTTGCAATGTGACAAAGGTGGGAGAAACTTGGGGAAAAGTAACCGTCGTAGTAGCTACAAACTGGAAATTGACGTCCAATGGAAGTCATGGATGTTGTTTTGACTAACTGACATTGTTTATATTGATTCTTAGCTTGATTCGTATGAAAAGGCCAATAATTTCTTTGGCTTTCTAGAATTTGAAGGCTTCTATTTTCAAGTTCAAAAGCTGAAAGTTTAACCTCCCAAGAGAATATATATTCAATAAAGGTATACAAGTCGTCTTTATGCATTCGTAAATAGCGTATATATATATATAAAAGAAGCTATTAGAGCTACATCATTAATCAATAAATCAGGATTAATACAAAAAAACTATAATCAAACAGTAACAAGTTAGACATAATTAGCTTTTTTACTGTTAGGCATGCACTTGATATAGATGTATATATATTTATATATATGATGTCCTAATTAAGATTATACAGTACGTATATGTTATGAAAAAAAAAACTGTGGACGTGTGCATTTTTTGTATACAAAAGTGCAAGATGACGTTTAATTTCTTACGGCCTCTAATTCCCCACTTCTTGTATGCCACAGAAGGTGGGCATTACTGAACACTGTCTTTGATATTATCCTCCAAATTGCTAACTACCGTTCGTTTGCAAGTCCTCTTGATCCTTCCACAGCTTCTAATTCTTCACATAGTTCCACAAATGGAGCTACGTGGAATCATCACAGTCTGAAACAATTTTAAGTAATCGCCATCTCCCTTTCCTTGTCAAGCAATTAAGTTCAAGAAACCCTTGACGTGCATACAGTAAATTAAATCCATCTTGAAGCGGAGTTGGTTCGACGGACCCACCACTAACCATACTCTTAATATTAATCACATAAATCAATCGATTACTCACGGCAAGACACAGAGATAATAATAATAACCAAGTAGGAATAAATAATAAGGATAAGTGGCGGGATAAAGTACTTGGTAGGGACGGGGTATTCCGGGAATAACTTGCCCAGGATACGGACGACGTCCTCGCGGTGGAGGACGCTCTCGGCGCACAGGTACCGCCCGGACGCTGCGGGCGACTCGTAGACCCGCACGTGCGCCTCCGCCACGTCCCGCACGTGCACGTAGGCTTGGACGGCGTTGGTGTACTTCTTGGCCGACCCGTCCAAGTATTTGAGGATGTGTGCCACGCTGGCATTGACGGTCGGCTGCAGCAGCGGCCCGAGGACGAGCACTGGGTTCACCACCACCAGGTCGACTCCTTTCTCCTTCGCCCACTCCACCGCCGCCTGCTCCGCGACGGCCTTCCCATAGCAGTACCAGTTCTGAACCAAGGTATATACTTTCAGTCATGCTGTTCTTTTTCTTTTTCTTTTTTCTCTTTTTAAACATGGCATCATCACAGGCGAACTAAATATACCTTAGTTTTCTTGCAAAAATCAAGGTCGCTCCAGCACGACTCATCGACGACGACATCGGGGCCGCGATTCGGGTTCAGGGTCACAGCGCCGATCGACGAGGTGAACACCACGCGGCGCACGGTGCCGGCGTCGGCGGCCGCGTTGATCACGTACTCGGTTCCTCTCACTGCCGGCTCGACCATCTGCTCCTGTTTGGTAACAAGCATCAATTTATTCAGCTTAATTTGGAGACTAAAATATATTCGAGAGAAAGAGATAATTTAAAAAATTCAAAAAAAGGTGTGTGTTTTTACAGGGTCATCAGTGACAGGAGAGGCCGTGTGGAACACTCCCTGGCATCCTTCTACGGCTCGTTGGATCGCGTGGCAGTCGAGCAAATCCGCTTTGCATAGTATTAATCTCTCCTTGGCTCCTTCCATGGCTCTCAAGTGCCCATTCTTTGGATCATCTACAATTCCAAGTAACCATAGATAGAAGCTTAATTAACATATCTTTCTATAACGTACTCATACATAATTCATATGTATATGCATGTACATATGTATACCTGGATTCCTTACAGTTCCTTTGACAGTGTAACCCCTCTCCAAGAGGTGCTTCACGAGCCATGAGGCGATGAAGCCTCCGGCACCGGTGACGCACACGGTCTGGCCGTGGCCGGGGAGCGTCGTGCCATCGATGGTCATGTTGTTTCAAGTACGTACGCGCGTACTACTTCCTGGATAGCTTGTGGACTCTATTGGAGCAGAAGAAGACTAGTAGTTTGCAGTCGAGGAGAAGATCGGAAATGGGGTCGGTGTGTTTGGTAGGAAACGTGGTTGAGAGCGAAGAGATTGGAGGAAGGTGGTAGGTTTATAAAGGGAAAAAAAACGTAAGGGGTTGGGAGGATGTACGTGCGATGACCTCAGTTCTGGGGACTGTAACTGAGAGGGTTAGGTAACGTGGTAACTTCGATCGTTTTATTAGGCTAAGTGTTGGGTTTCTATGTGAAGAGTTTGAGATATTATATATATATATATATATAGATTATATATATATATATAATCTAATATATATGTATGTTACTTTTGAGTTAGATTAAGGAAAGAGAAAGGAGAGCTAGAAAGAAAGAGATGCCAACCAACTACTACTGGAAGATTTAATAGGAGGATAGATGAGTAGGTGAGGTCGGTAATTAAGGAAATGATTTAAAGCATTATTACCGTCCAATATCTAGTTTCCACTGGCAAAATGGCTCGTAGGTTCCACCATTAGATGGAGTTTTTATTTGGTCGCGTGTGGACAAGTCGATTGGCTTTAATTAATCTTTTCGTTCTTTCTTGTTAATTGGACAACACTAATTTAACTCTCTCAATTATTCAAAATCATCAAATATATTCTTCCATTAGTTTACCATTAATGTTTTCAGGAAATCTATCACATATATCTCACATAATCGATCTCATTATTGACTAAAATACTCTATTTTTCAATCTCTTGTTTTCCTCTTCCTCTTATTTGTCATATTTCTCCTAAATCTCATTCGTATATATATATATATATATATATATATATATATATAACTCTCACCAATACAATTATCATCACCAATCCCCCAATAGTTTTTCTTCTCTTTCTCCCAAAATCCAATCCTAGATATAAATCTCACCATCATCACCAACTCATCTAATTCTTTTATCTTTCTCTCAAACCACAACTTTAGAAATAAATCCCACTATTTATAAGTATAAGATCCTTTCCACCAGTGATATAAACCCTATATCCTAATCTGTTTTTCTTATATTACTTGTGGTCCTCATCTTTCTCTTTCACTCAAATTATAAGCCTATGAATGATTAAAAAAATACTACCATCACCGTCACCACAAATCCCAGTGCACATAAATTTTTTAATTAAGATTATAGTAATACTTTTATATATAAGTTTTGTTAAGGTTTAATGATTCTTTAATTGTCGAGGGATTCAGACCAGAAAAGACGAGTGGGTGACAATAAAAAAACACCTGCTGAAGTAGTTGAGAGGGTAAAATTGTAATTGTACACAAATAAATTAAAGAAGATATATATGAATTCATGCCTTGATGAGGACGGTTATCTACACACCTTTTATTCAAATGGTTTGATCCGAGGAACGAATAAAGTCAGATTAATGTGTATGACTTGGTACTTTGTAGTTCAGAATCTTTAGATTAATTAATATAAATTATTAATTTTTATTCAAACTTAATAGAGAAAATAAAAATATCAAAATTTAAAAGAAAGAAAAATTTCACCATAATAAATTTTAAAATATCAAAATTATTTTTCTTCTTCCATTAAATTTACTCAAATATATTTTTCTATATAAAATTACATGCTTAAAATTTTAGTTATTATCTAACCATAACAATATCTCTCTCTTTGAATATATGATTATGAGATGAAAATTGTCGATCATCTTAAAATATGGGGTAGAAGATTTATATTTAGTCAAACAATAGAATTATTAATATCATATAATCTTAATCACAGAGAAGAAGGGTAAAATAAATAAAAAATAATATAGGCCATTTCTAGCACTTGATGTGGTGCATGGTTTCTTGCACTCAGGCTTTTGCCATTTTGTAGTAAATAAGTTAAATTTTAAGTTTTAAAAAAAAAAAACTATTTACTTTTCAAATTCTAGAAAAGATTCATACCACTTGTGATGTGCCATGGTGAGATTGACAGTCCGTTTCTTTGGTAATCAAGAGCTTATCATAATAGAGATTCTTTTTATCTTTTTTACATAATGGGAAATAAAGTTCCAACGTAGGAAGGGAACGAATGTAACGTTTTCTTATACATCATCTCTCACTTGTTGGGTGTTTTAATACACCTAATTTTGTTTTTATAGAAGATTAAGGTTTCGAATCTCTATGGCATGCCTTGACTAAGTGTACTTTTACTTTGAGAGATCCAATGAGAAGTAATTAAGCACTCGTAAACAATGTTTATCGATCGTCCTCGTTATGTCTTAGATTCCAATCCTAACGCCATTCATTATAATAAACCTAAATATATCGACATGTTGCATTTGATATATCTTGAGAGCCAAACCATACAATATGATAGTCGAGTTGACCAGCACGATCACAATAACATTCTCCTAAACGATGACCATGAAAGAGCTTCTAGGTGGATTAGTCTCCTAATTATATACTATTAAAGCAGCATTGCTATCTGTGTTTGGTGCGAGCTGCAGGATATGACTTATAAGAGACAAGTTTGACAGGTTTGTTTCAACTTGATTAAGCGTGTGCTGATGTAATTGTTGCATCTAATTAAGATAAATATATATATTTAGAGCAAACTTATCATTGGTACGAAGCTTTCTTAGATAGCGAAAGAGTGCGATCCTTTCTTCTTTATCATCTCAAGTATTAAAACGTATTTTGATTTAACTCCATTTCTTGCGATGTAACCAAGAAAGGGGAAGAACATTTCGAGTCAAATTAAACTTCATTACAAAGTTATTACTCTCACCTGTTTCTCTGCAGACCGTCTTATATTCCAGGCATCCATCCATCCCTCTATCATCTGGGCCTTAAGATATTATTGTAATGGGCTATTGGGCTCTTATAGGAAGGAAATTAACTCTTTTTGATAGCCAACCGATCCAATTTAATAAACGTGCTAATGCTAGAGTTTAGAAATATCGCCCATAATATGATTCTATTTATACGCTCGTTGTTATTTGGATTTGTATATTACTCTTGGATTATACATTTATAATTTATTGATGAAAAATAGGCTTGCTACATGCATACTACCTTTGGATGTGCGTCAACGTCTCAATTACGCACATTTGATGACTCAAGTTACACATGCTCAAATTCTCTAAGTTATTGTATTCTATTTTAGTCACAATCGAAATATTGGATGTTAGGGTTGAGCAATTTCCACCCTTTCTTGTTTTTGAGAGGGGTTTTATCGTCGCGGGTGGAAGTTCTTCCCATCTCCCCTATTTTGAAAGTGTTTCTTTTTTATTCCATTTCTTTGCACTTGCTCAAATCTTTAGAGTTTTTCTCGGGGCGTAATTAAAAACAATGGGTAAATGTTATTCTTCAATTGCACACATCCAATAAAAACATTGGATAAATGTGATTCAACAATTAAACACATCCAACTACATGTTGAGATTAACCCCTGCTAATCAGCAGGTGGCTTTTATCTTTTGCAATGTGTGCTGCCCTCTTTCGTTGCTTTCAGAATTTTTTTTTTGAAATAACTACTTAATTATTCACCTTCTGGTGATAGATGATAAACAACTAAGTTGGTGATGTCTCGTTTGCTATCTCGACTTTCTTACATCATCCAACTGTGCAATTGATCAAGGCTTTAATGGCGGTAGGACACTATATATGCGCGACAAACTCTTAACACCTAATTTCTGATCTATAATCTACTCTCATTTTTATCTTTTCTGACAACTTAGACTTAAATGTTATACGAAAATGATCAACAATTGGAGATAACAGTCAGAGCGTTGAAGTCAATTAGCAACAAAGATAGGCGCAGAAAGTGCCTAGATTGTAGCTTTTGAAGGTATATTCACATCTAGATTTAAGTTTTAAAAGTCAAACTATGCTCTCTTTGTTAGAAAAAGATGAGAGAAAGGTGAGAAAAATGGGATTAGATTAGTTATTCCGTCGGCTCTATATATTACGAAAATAATAGATGAAATTAAGAGTTTCAATTTAATATTATATCTCCAAAGAAAGGAGGCAACGAGATGATACCTGCATTGGCTCTAGCTCTAGTAGGTTGACACAAGATCTCCTCTCTCTATCAAAGGAGATTTTCTGCCTCGCGGATCAGTGGCGAGGCTTTCCTTGCTCCCCTCCTTTAACCAACGGGCTAGGGGAGGGAAGAACCCATTTTGCTCATTTCCCCTCACTTCTTTCTCTCCCTTTGCCTTTTCTCCTCTCTCTTCCCCCTCTCACTAGGGGTGTAAACTAGTCGAGCTTAAGCGAGCTAAGCCCAGCTCGGCTCGATTCGAGAGGTGGAAAAACCCAGCTCAGCTTGAGCTTAATTCGAGCCGGGATAAGAGTTACTTTAACCAACTATGCTATATGTTATTTATACTTTTATTTTGATATATATATATATAAGATATCATCTCACATATTATATATCGAGCTGAGCTCCAGCTCGATTAACCTTTTGAGCTCAAAAATCTAGCTTGGCTCGGTCATTTAGAGCTCGTGTCGAGCTCTTAACGAGCCGAGCTCACGAGCCGACAAGCTTTTTTGACAACCCTACCTCTCACCATCATGTTGAAGTCGCTAATCATCGCAATCGCCACTACCACTCTTCTTTGTTCTCCATCGCCAAAAACCACTCACCACTACTATCCTTCTCCTCCCCTCCCTTGTCAAACCCGAGTTTGGCCAACACCCCTTAGCCAAATCTGAGCTTGCTACATTTCGAGCCCTTACTACCTCCCTCATTGGGTTAGTATTGACCAAAACTCAGTCAATGTTGCCATTCTCTACCGTCACTATCACCCAAGCTTGATTGCCACCCTATTGCCAGTTCTCTTGCTGATCTGCTGTTGCCATGGTAGCTCTACCACCACACACCTTTCTTAACTCAATGGTGCTCTCAATCGACAGGCCCCACAGCTAAGCTAGGTGGTGAGGCCCCTCTAACAGGGCAAGAGCCTAGGACCTATTCACAACTGTTGTACAGTTGTCCTTGGTTGTTTGATTTTGTTTTGCTATATAGTAGTATTATGGTGTAGTAGGTTTTATTTAATTTGTGTTTCAAGTGGGTGATCTTTGATCCTCCAACCTTTAAGTACTTTAAAGACTATGTGTTGGGCTGCTGGATTGATAGAATATATAGTTAGTAGGCTGATAATGTTAAACTCGAGACTCTTTGCTCCTGGGGATCTCTTGAGTTATTGTTCATCTTATTATTATGTTATGCCCTTGGGCTTGATCTTCTAGATTAATTTAAAATGTTATCTATCATAGGTCAAATGTGTCGCTCTATTAATAAACTACTTACGAGCTTTCCCTAAAAAATAATAATGGGATGATGATATATGGGTATTGATCTTATATAAAAAAAATTAGATATTCACATATATAAGTAACAAACTAACAATCCTAATCACTTAAATTTTAAATTTTTTCAGTCTCTTATTAGTATTTTTTATTTATTTAAAGTATTTCTACATGAAAAAGCTTTACATTTTTTATTTTTATTATTAAGCATTTATATATTAACTTTATTCTATTACTTTTTATTTTAATTTTGATTATTTTTAATTGAACGTGATTAACTAACATAAAAAAATTTAAAAGATATAATTTAAGTTTAAGATAATTATTATTAGATTAAAATATTAATTAGCATCATAAATTTTCTTTGTTAAGAATAATAAGATTTTTATCCTATATATAATCATGTATAAAATATATTAAAATTAGAATATAGAATTAGTAACCTCAAAAAAAAATGTTATCCCAGAGGATAAATTTAACAATCACTTATCCATCCCCTTATCCAATCCTACAAGGTTACAACCAACCAAATCGGACGCACTAATCTTTATCCATAACTAGCTAAATCTGGAAGTGGATGCCATCCAACAAAACTTTTACCACTATTAATCACCCGTCATATTCCACCGATGCCAATGGATAGATAGCACATAACCTCTGTCATGGATTGCTCGGCGCCTAAATTTGATCGTTAATTTAGCGGATCCAATTCATTTCCAGGTCACCTTTTCCTTATTTTTCTTAGCTATTATCAGTTGACATTTTAAAAGATGAAACTTAAAATAAGTGGAAGAAACAGGGCTCCAATTAATATGAGACGCAGAATTCATCGTAAGCTACTCATTTCCTTCCTTTTCAAAAAGATAAATAATAAATTTCTACATAGAAACTATTTGAATCTCAAGTTTGACCTCTCTATCGCATATTCTCGGCATTCCATCTTGTTCACATGCAGTTGACTTAGCCCATCAACCCGAGATTTGACCAGCAAAAGCTTTTCTATCGCACGCGATCGTCGCTTCCCCTCAGCCATCAATGAAGAAGTTTGTTACATTACAACAAATTGACTGCCAAGCCTTAACGAGAGCTTTTAAATACAAAGCCGGCGATGTCTTTTCTCATCAATCCTCTTCCTCGTCTCTTTCTCTCTTATCTCTCAAATTCTTTCTCTCTATCTCTCAATGGCTTCTTCTACTCTTGTTCCAGTCCTCTTCCATTGCTATGTTACTCTGGTTCTCTTTTCTTTAGGTCCCGTGATGGGATTAACTCTGGATTCCGCGAGAGATTTCCTCACGAGAGAGGAAGACACGATTGTGTTTAGCCTAATTGAGAGGGCTAAGTATCCATATAACCCTCCTGCTTATGATCCTTCGTACTTGGGAGAGCTTGGCCGCTTCGGAAACCGAACGCTCGTCGAGCTCTTTGTCAGGGAGAGCGAGGCCGTTCAAGCCAAGGTGTGATCTTTTTTCTTTTTTCTTTTTAATTTTTTTAAGGGTCTGCATATGTGGAAATAAAATTTATAATTAATTAAATAACAGTATACACGAAGTGGTAAAGCTCTCTTCCCTTCTTATTGGATATTTGGATGTGAAGAAGATACGGTCAAAATGCAATATATTTATTTAGCTTAGATTATCAAAATATTGTACTTCAAATATATGATGAAGATGGTCGTTTGTTTATGTATAAAAACGGCTAATCTAACAGATTGTTGAGAGCTTAACTGAGGAGATCAATTGTGAAATATGATGAATAAATATCTATTTATGTGGATAATTAGTAACAATAGTACCAGCACCAGACTAAGTATGAAGATGACATTTTATCTGAAACTTGTCTGTATTTTAGTTCTAAGATAATATTAACATATTATAGGCTGGACGCTATCAAAATCCAGAGGAAGTCCCTTTCTTCCATGGTGGTTTATCGTTGCCATTAATTCCTCCTTACAACTTTCCAAAGGTAATTAATTTACCTCTCCACTGTTTAACATTCAGCATTAATTCCACCCTAAGATTTGCAAGATGAGTTATATTATTTCATGTTTTATTCCAAGTCTAGGTGTTGTATCCTTCAGCTGCATCATTCAATGTGAGCCAAACTATATGGAATCTATACTTCAATGAGTTGCTTCCACAGTTCACCACCAAAGGCACTGACGGTAACTTGGCCTTAACAGTGGCATCAGATCTAGCATGTTTGCAAGTAAGAATTCTTCACAGTGAGATGTCATCATATTAAAAAATATAACTAAAATCTAAGCCATATTCAATGTCAAGGCCCTCTCAAGGAGGATCCATTATGGCAGGTTTGTAGCTGAAGTCAAGTTCAGGGGTGCACCTCAGGACTATGTTCCTGCGATCCGCGCTAAGGTCTTCTTTCTCCCATTAATTCTCTACTACCAATCCATTTCAAAGGAAACCAGTTATCGAGATCTCAATGCGTTTCTTTTTTGCAGGATAGGGATGCTCTGATGAAGTTGTTGACATCTGAAAGCCAAGAAGAAATGGTCAAGAGAAGAGTGGAGAAGAAAGCAATGGTGTTTGGGCAAGACGTAACCTTTGATAAACCAGTCGATACTGGTGATAGCAATAGCAGTCGGGCCAGTTACAAGGTTGATCCAATGGTAGTTTATAGACTTTATGGAGATTGGGTTATTCCTCTAACCAAGCTTGTTGAAGTGGAATACCTTCTTCGACGTCTCAATTGATGGATTGCATTGTGACTAATTTTATTAGTTCATTGAATGGATCATGTAAGTGATCATTCCATGTATGTTTTGAAAGATTATACTGCAGAAAGATAAAATCCGTCTTCAGATTTGATAGATGAATAATTGGCTGGCAATATTAGCCACTAAAATATGATTCAACAGCAAGAAGTACGAGTTCAATCTTTCTAGAATCTAAACTTTGCCACTCTATTTGACTGAACAAATTTAAAAATCATTATTATCATCCATCCTCCACCCAAACAATCCCTGCACATATCTTTCTCACCAAATGTCCACCTCCTCAAAGAACTTTGTGCTGAACAGAATGCGACATGGCAACGGCCTCTAGAATGGGTTAGGTAAACTGATACATCAACGTTTAGAATAAGACCACATTTGGTATACTGAGGATGCTGAATAACTCCAATAGAATGTACAAAAGAAGATTGCAGAACTTTAACAAATTTATACACAAAGGACCAGCATCCTTCCTCCAAGAAGAGTAAGTCCACCACAACAGCTCTAATGATACAAAACACACACCAACGCAAACCCAGAAATTCTCAGAGTACTATGACATGCTCAGACCATCTAAACCTCTTGCCAGTTTAAATTCAATAGCTGCCACCCCTGTGCTTCCATTCATCTTCTCTTCCACCTTAGTATTAGTACTGATCATATTTTGTTCAGTCCCATCTACTCCTCCACTGGAAGCAGCAGCACATTCGCCAAATCGGTAACAAGTGATGAGGTGGTCATTTGTTATGCCTGAAGTTTGCATGAAGGAATAAACAACTGTTGGTCCGACACTTCGTAAACCCCTTCTCATCAGGTCTTTACTTATCACATCTGCTTTGGGGTTCTTCACTGGGACCTGACGTGTATAGCGGAATCTGCTTAAGATAGGCTTGTAGTTCACAAAGCTCCAGCAATATCTATCAAACGATCCAAACTCTTCTATGATCTATACAAGCAGAAGAGACTGAACATTAATGGTTTGTAATAATGAAAAGTAAAAAAGGCAATGGTCCAACTCTTGTATCCAAATTCTTATGAGGATGTAATGCAGTAAGAAATAAACATAACCTATATATATATTTGAGGAACCATTTCAATGATTCTAATCAATGTGCACAAATAAGCTTGTCCTAGTTGTAGGAACAAAAGATTTTGAAAGCAACGAGCAAATCAAAGCAGGTGCAATTAAGAAGCCAATAAACAGAAACAGAGCACAACAGAAGTTTCCAAAAAGAAGAGAAAAGAGACTTTAATGAATCAACCTTGAGTATCTCACGTGCGTTCTCAATAATGGCACGCAGCTTTGGCTCAGACAACAGGGAACTGGCAGGGCTTCCTGGCCCTATAATCTTCTTTTCATTTAATTTAGAGACCAACACTGGATCAAAATCCATGAAAACTTCCCTGTGATGCATGTTTGAGAGGATGTCAAGGTTATACAGTTCTCAAGTGTTTATAGCACTAAAATTTACCTAAAGATATGCCTCTTTTTGAGAATTGCTGGCCATGTCAGTTCAGCCAATGCGCCTGATAGAACCAGCAACTCAAACAACTTCCTGTAAGGTCATGCAGAAAACGGAAGGTCAAATTTGTACAAGAAGTTATGAATTAAAAAAGATTGAGATGAGGGTTGACATCACATACTTATCATCATGCACTGGGACTCCCCACTCCTCATCATGAAAAGTAACATAACAAGAATCTGTTGCAAAGTTAAACCAGGATTTTATATTAAGAACATTAGCTGAAAGGAAAAAATACAAATGAGCATAGGTAAAATATGGTTTTACAATACCAATTTCATTGGAAGGAGAACTTCAAGGATAAGTACTACAAACCAAAGACATCAATCTACAAATGATTTGCGTAGCAAGTGTAAATATAGAAAACAAATGTCCAAGTATGGTGCACAAGCATACTAACCGTACTAAACACTAGCACACAAACACATTACACATACTCACCAAATGCACACAAACACCTACACAGAAACACACACACACACACACCAAAACATTCACAGTAACACACAAGATCCTCATTTATCCATTATTCAATTTCTTTTACCTTAAAAGTTGCCATATTAAAGATTTCTGTGTTTTCATTTTTCATCCTAGAGTTACCATTCCCATACACCAAGCCATTTTATGATGTTAGATTTTCCCATAGATCTAACAGTCACAGATATTATGAGAAACATGAAGAAAAGAAGGAGAATCAGTGAGACTTTATCAACTCATTTTGACAAAATTCCAGAAAGGAATCAATATCAGGACCCGTTAGACTCCAGCATTGACACTCAAGGAATTGTAACCAAATTCTGACCAAAGAAAAAATGAGGCAAAAGAATATCACATTACCTGAAAGAACCATTTGATTAGTAGTTGTCTATCCAAATGGTCGCAATTTATACTCATGCAGCCATTGAGATACAAAACAGAGTTTCGCTAGGCCTGGAAAGAGTCTAGAGGAAGAAGAAAGATGACAATTTTTGATTGAGGAGTTGTCTTTAACTCTAAGGCATTAATTACCCAAAGAAACAAATACAAGACAAATTCACCATAGAAATATTGATATTTTACAAAAGAATGATAACAAATTTTGTTAACTATAAACTAATAATTGGTCTTTACAAAAGAATGATAACAAATATACATTGCAACATATTATTCAAATAGCTTAATCTAATTTTAATCAAGTCAAATGTCCCGACACACACACACACACACACAAAAAATCGATATGACAAGCTGAAATTAGTGTAGTAAAACTACCATCTTTCTGCTTCACTATTGCCAAAATTTAGATAGCTATTTGCATAGTCACAAAGTAGAGTAAAGCTACTAGTTCCTCGTTCTTAACTCAATTAATTAGTGCATCGGCAGTGAATTATTAGGTCGAGCAAAAAAAACTTAAACCCAAAAGAAAGCAGATAAACTAATTAACCAAGACGCACCAGTATTCGCAGTCACCCAAGAACACCTTCTCTTTCCAGACAAGAAATCGGACGGCGGCATAGTGAAGCCATCAGGTAAAATTTTGTCAAGTTTCGAGGCGACCTTATCTGACTTCGGAGCGCTCTGCCTCCGACGGCTGGGGAAGCCCGGCCTCCCTATCCTCCCCGTCGACGCCCGGCTACAGAACGAATCCGTCGAAGCATCCGACGAGCAAGACGCATTAAGCGAGAGGTTGGAGCGGAGCAGCAGCTCCTGCCTCCTTAGCGCCGAAGGAGACGGAGACTTCTTCTCCTCCGCTGCTGCTCTCCCCACCTTGCTCGGCTTCGGAGAGAGCTTCCGAGCTGTAGAAGGCGACCTCGCCTTGTTCCCCGCCGGTCCGAGCACCGGCCGCGCCTCGGAATCTGCGACATTCATGGACCGTACCTTCGGAGCTCCAGACATCAAGCCGAGAACCGGGTTTCACCCAAAGATCTCAGCTTTGGGAGCTCATAGAACGAGAATCTGAGCTCCTAATCTCCAGAATCCACGGCGAATCGAAAGGGGGAAAACCCTAGAGCAGCCCTGCACTCGAAAGCTCGCAACGTTTGAAGAGGATACTAGAAAGAGTAGAGAATTCCACCGCCATTTCGCCAATTGGCCCACAATTCCTCGCTAAATTTCCAAATTTTCCACACAAACCCTCTCCATCGCATCAAAACCTCTGCGGTACCCTAGAATCCGCAAGCCCAAGCACGATTGCTCGAAGCCCTAGGGAAGAAGGCGAATCCCTCCGACCGAGCCACGGAATCGAGAACAAGTAGCAGGCGGAAACGGGAAACGCGCCCAAGAAGCAAGCTTTGGAGAAGAGGAGGAAAAGGCTGTGAACTTGTGAAGAGAGAGAGAGAGAGTGAGTGGGGTCTCCAACCGGCGTGACTGGGAAATCTCGGTAGGATTTAATAGGATCGACCGGCTATAGACGGTGGCACTGTCGGGAGAGCAGGGTCACGTCCGGAATCTATAGTTTGGATTTTTCTATTCTCACTGGTTCGAGAATACCTCATCTTGTGCTGTTATTTACGTCCACTGCCAATACACAGAAGGTTCGCTACAGTCTCTTTCCTGTTTTTTTTTACTATCGCTCGTTTCCATAGTATTATTACACATCAAAGAAAGCCTCTCAAAATCTCAATCTTCTATATATTGTTAATAAGTAGTGAAGTATTTTAATATTTTTATATTTTCGTAAACAGCGTGGCCCGTCATAAGATATTTTTAATAATTTAGAGAGTATATATATGTACTAAAATTATTTATATATATATATAATAATTATGGATTTAGTTGGAATTTATCCTTATTATTTATACTATTACATATTTACGGGGACTAAATATTGGGACCATTAGAATAAACCCCTCTTTTCTACAGATCACACAGTGGGCTCCGCCAAGTTTCTTTTATGGATTTCTCTGAAAATGGCTTCACACCAAGAGGCTAAAAACTAGACCTAATAGATTAGACTTGGGGCCACATAAAAATACTAGGTTTAATTATCTCTTTTTAGTGGGAAAAGGGTTGTTAGAGCAGGTACGAATGCATATGTATGCCCAAATTTTAATCTCATTATGGTATATTCAATGAGTTGTTTACCAAACTTTGTAGTTTGGAATGCTTAGAGAAGGTCATTTTTCATTGTTGATTAATATGTTTACACTAAATTCATCAGATTAATATTGGAATATAAAATACGACAAATATTTTCTCAAACAATTCTAAAAAAATTAGTATAGTTATTAAGTTAACATATTAAGTTTTATTTTTAAATTTTAACGATTCAAATTTTTAGAGTAATTTTTCTTTTAGCATGCTTTTAGAATAGTTGATTAGTTAGCGCTCAAAACTCTCAAAAGAGCAAACTTTGTTAATCTGATAATGAATATCTCTGGCAAAATATTAAGTCAAACTATATGATATGGTTGGAACAAGGAGTGGCAAACAAATATTAGTATTAGCATTGCCAAAGGTGAACTATTGTTTTAAGGATGCTGAAAAATGTATCATTTGCTATGTATCTCTGTATGTGTTAGCAACCTTTATCATTGCATGATGAGATGTTTAGTTAGATATCTGCATGTTATTTCATAATCCACAATACCAACGATAGAGACAAAGGAATCCAGAGTACATAACTACAACCATGATTGCAATTAATATTAATTGAGTAGAAGACTACTTTTTAAGGCTCAAATAGTACAGTCCATCAGCTCCATCTGGATTCTGGAGAGGTGGGATAAGGATGATTATTTGGATAAACCTCTTTTTATCTCACAAAATCTAGTCAGATATATTTATAGTAACTATAATGTAATATATTAGAATATATATATATATATATATATATGTAGTGAACATGTTTTGATATGGAATATCAATTTATGACTGTGTTCATAATATGTAAATTATGTTGAATTAAGTTTACTTATCTTTTACTAGAAATTATAAAAAAAAATCATGATGTGATAATTTAATTATTATAAAATAAAATCATAATTTTTATTTAATTTTTAACCTATTTATTATCTTTCTATAACAAAATAATAAATATCTATTTATATTAAACTATGAAAATGGCAATAAGGTTAACATGATCATTTTTATCTTTATCATAACTATTGCAATTAAACATCATTTTATCCCATATTTTTATCCAAAGCTTGTTCAAAAAAATTTAACCAAAATCCTAAAATTAAATCGGGATAAAAGCTCTCATTTTGTCCCAATCCTTTTCTTTTTCTTTTTCTTATCCAAAACTATAGCTCTAAAAGAGGGGGGGGGGGGGATGATAAATTATGCTAGTTATATAGTTCCTAACCATGGATCTTATGAAATGATCAACACTATCAACCTACTCAAATTCCGTATATATTTCAGCCAATCACAAATATTTAATTAGCAAAAGTCATTATTGAGCTACATTTATCTATTGTGTGTAATTATTGCTGTTAAGATTACTGCTAATGTTCCAACGAGCTATTAATCCATGCTTGATTTAATGAGCTCGTCAAATTATTAGGACCTTCAAGTACATTTATCATCAGATGGGTACATCATCAAATAGATGTACGTGCCTCCAATATACTATTCGTTGGATATCATCAAAATTACTTTGTTCTCCAAAGTAGAACTAAACTTGAAAATTTCCATAGCTTGGAATCAAAAAATTTCACTAATGACACAAAGGATATCGTTGTGCTTGCCTAGTCAAGAAGATGATGTCTCACCCAATCTTTCTATTCTATGAGTGTGACAATTTTAATATGTTAGTGCGTGGAATATATGCCCCATGTCATGGAAACATTATTAGGAACACTAGGTAATTACCTCGCTAAGATTATGACATTTTATAGTTACATTATACGATAATAATTTTTAGCTTGAATTTTAATGGCATTGCTATAGCTTTTAGATTTATAGTCATGCAGAAATTCAAATGGCAAGCTTGATTGATATTTTCTTTAAATTTATAAAAATTAACCATGATATATAACATAGTAGTTGAGTCATATCTGTCTTAGGGTAAAGCATACAAGATTTGAATTGTTTTTCAGACGAATTAGCTTAAATGTCTAACTTTTATATTAGAGAAGAACTATCCCTGTGTCTGGTATATAATTAACTGACGAGCTCATGATCTTTTTTTTTTTTTTGAAAGAACAGGAAAATAAAACTAAATTAAAAATAGTGAAAAGGGTTGTCATTAGGAGTTAATCATTCTCTAAGTCTCCATTAATTGCAAGGTTAGGTGCAAAATAAACAATAAGATTATTCAAGATTGTAGATTAAAATAGGAAGATTAGGCATCAAATGATGAGTTTTAAGTTAAAAAACAAGTACAATATAGGTATAGCATCAGTCTCAACAATAATTAGAGAAGGCTAATATATTAAGTAAGCATAATTAGTTTAACTGATTAGTATATTAACTATGGTTTTGTGGTTCTCTACAAATTAAATATGTGGTTCGGCAGATAAAAACTATCTTTTATGGGATTCTCTCAAAATATATTTGGACTTATCCTAATGACCTGAGTTGCATTCTATTAGCAAAACCATTAAGAATATTGTTCCCCGGAAAAGAACTTTCTTGATAGTTATGAGGATATATGAAAAATAAAAGAATAATCTCAAGTTGTTTTAATATGAATAGTTATACGGCGCCTTCTTAGACAGCCTATTCGGCGCCATAATATGAATAGTTTACGTGTTTAGGTCATACGTTGCCCTCGGGTTAAGTAGCAAATGAAATATTTAATTAACAAAGATTAGTCAACTTAGCAAAGATTAATTATTATTACTATTATTATAGGAACGTACTAGATCTTGTTTAATTTCTCGTTCCACCAAAAAAAAAATTAATCCTCATAATTGTTACTATTATATTTATGGGAATATATTATCGGGTTGTTATATCTGTTAGTGCTCTACAAGGATACGTACGTAAGGAATATATATGCGTAGTAGGACCTGTAGATATATCATCAACTTAATAATGAATCCAATTCCAACTCATTTGGATAATTGTTACAATAATCACATATACAGCAGAACCATACGAACTTGTTTGAATATATATATATATATATTTTCAAACTAATTAGGTGGCAAATCACTTATCTAACTTGAACAAATTTTAGAATTTTATTCTTTTTGAGAAGGAGCTGCACCTTATCTAGTTATCCCTTTCTTCTATGTTGACCAGGGTCCCTTTTGGCGTCCAAATTAGTTTTATTTCCTCTAATTTTATGGTAATACTTGCCATCTCTTAAAAAACCCACTAGCTTTTAAATTGATTGTAGTAAAGCAAGGGCTTTTTATGAAACCGATGTACCCAAAATTTCCAGGACTGTATAATATATAATGTTAGATGAAGCCCACCACCTCTCTGAAGGACAAAGAAAATGATATGATGTGAAGTTATCACCTAACCGAAGCAATTTAAGAAAAAGAAAGAACGCATCAAGAAAATGTGTATATAATACACCATACTGAATCAGAATCACTGACCATCAAACTTTGACAGGGCTGAAAGATTCTCAAAGCAGAGAGTATATTTAATGCTAAGTTAAAATTATATATATATATAATGCTGTAACAATGGTTTCGCTGATAAATGTTTACAAACTTGATGAGTAATAAATGAAAAGATGAAAGAGATGGGCAAGATTCCATAGGATAGACAGCATATCCGTAAGTTGGAGCAGCAAAACTTCAGCACCTTCTCATTCTTAACACTTAAACACCTGTCATAGCATCCGGAAATGGCAGCTGCGACAATTACAAACATCAGATTTATCCAATGAAAGAATATATATATAGATTTCAGATTACCCTAATGCACATGATGATATCATGAAGTAAGAAGAAAATGAGATAGTAACAAAAGTATAAACATAATAAACATATGAAATCAGCAGATTCTTCAGAATCTATAGGTCGAACTTTGCAAACAAGGTGTGCTGATAGAAAAATCAACCAGCTAGCTGGAGCCAATGACTAATATTTCTGGAGGGAAAAACATACAGAAACAATGGGTGCAACAAAACCCAAAGCATTAACATTTGGTCAGTTTCTTAAAGTAAATACACCTTATCCATCAACTCAAGGCACGACTGCATGAAGACTTCATCAGATATGATCAATATGATAAAACAGCAGAGGACCAAAAGACAAGGTAAGTTGATAGGTGGAACAAAGATACCTAACAAAGAAGTCATGATATGTTAATTATATTTCAACTAAAACATTCTCCACAGTTCCATTGAAAATACTGCAGGAGCAAACAAGTATCAGATGATCTCTCTAATGGGTGGAAATAGTCTAAACTCTGACACGATTTCCATTGGGAGCTCAAGAGCTAAAAAGAATATGAATTGGGGAAAAGAAGAAAGAGAGCATACCCCAGCAGCCCCCTGCCACGCCACTGTCTAGGCGTCACAGTCAGGATTATTGAACAACCCTGCCTCATAATGACTAATGATACAGGACGACCCTGGTTGGACTGTGCTTCATTAACTAGCCTTGCTTGTAATCCATCACCAGTTTCCACATTTCCAAACTTTATGATCTCATCCCCAAGCTGTAGACCATCTTCTGCTGCAGGTGAATCCTCAGCTATTTCATCAATCATAGCAAAAGGAAGCCCTACAATTGGGTCCTCTTCCATAGGAGAATACTGAGTGGAACTATCATTAATAGAAGTTGATGTGCCTGCAGCCATGCAACAATAGTTAGTTTAGTAAGCCTACTATTTCCTCTTTCCTTTTTCTTTCCTTGTGATCCATTATTTCAGAAGAAGCAGGTTTGGAATACAAAAATTGTGCTGACCTACTGCATTGCCATGGAGACAAGGAAGAGATCAATATGAAAATCTATGCCTAGTCCACTAAGGCACTACTTATAAACACAAACCATAAAGTTGTTCCCCAGGATCATCTACAAAAAAACTATAGCATAGCCCATTGATTTCCCATCATTTTTCATTAGAAGCCCAATAAGGGGCAATGTTTCCTTTCTCAGGATTAATCATTTAGATGCAGTCCACATTAATATCAGAGGATAATCATGAGATGATAACAAAATTTCAGGGGCCGATCCAAGATAAAGACAGACATGTAGAGATTCCACAAGATGAATGATGATAAAATCAGGTTTACATGCCAGAAATCTAATACATTAAATGCAAGGTTCGAGAACAATATTTAGACAGATAAGCATCAGCAATTAATTACAGCAGCTATATCAAGCACACATACAACATGAAAAATATAGAACCTGTTGGTGCTTAATTAGTGTACCTGAACATGTCGGGGGCCCTGAAGCATATTTAGATAATCTATGTAAAAGTTGCAGATTCTTATCTATTTTGTCTGTGATATCCTTGTGATCATTGCGCAATTCTGCAACAAAGAAGATGATGGAGAGGTATGATCGTTAATCCTTCCTAACAATCAACATCTATTGGAGCATCGACAATAAGAGAAGTACATGGATGTTAAATCATCTGGCTATACTACCAGCTGCATTATCATGGCTACCCATCAACATATATCGTGCTTAGTTATATGCACACTAAATAGTACCAACATTAGAAACCAAGTAATGCTTCGGATTCCAAATTAAATTATAAAAGACGGAACTTGCTACCAAACAATTAGATAAACAAGAATCTAAAAAAAAAGAAAAAAAAAGAAAAGATGAGTTGAAAGATGGAATTAGGTTTTTCGACATCCTCAACGCATAATAGAACCAAAAACAGAATTCAGCATACCAGCGAGCCGGCGGCGTTGGGCTCGAACGGCCGGGATGTCGATTCCTTCCCTCGGAAATCCCTGTCAAAGAAAAAAGAACAAATTTTGATCAGATCGGAAAGTAGCGAAGGAGAAGCGCATCTAATTAAGGGTTTTGGATTTGCCTCGGAGTCTACAAGGTTGCCGGAGATCCCAGGACCACCGGGGCTGCACAGGGACTCGATGATGGAGTTCATCTCGGTCTCCACGGCCGCCCTCTTATCCATCAGAGTCATCGCCTCCACCTTCAGATTCATCGCCACCATTATTGCTGCACACTTGAGGCTTCGAGACAGTATAAAAGCGACTCGGATTGCTTCCTTTAGCCTAAGAGGCTAAGAGGGTTAATCCTCTGAGTCTCCGTATCCGTATTCGTATTCGGATTCGGATTCGGATCTATATTTTTAAAAGAACTAAAAAACTTTCAACTAAAGATAGATTCGAAAATATTGGCAATAGTTTTTGACGATTAAGTACTTTGAGGCAAGATCTTGATGGGCAATAGACCAATAGTAGCTTTGCTTGTATGCATGGACGATCCTAACCTCATAATCCAGAAGTAATAAGTTGGCATCCTATGGTAAAGAGGGTATGGAGTGAGACTGTGAGCAACGAAAATATTAACCTATGGACTACGATGCCACAATAATCGACTGTTTCTTTTTTGTTTTTTAAGAAAATTTATTGACAAGTTATAACTTGGTACACAAATAAATAAATAAATAAATAAAATATAGGAGATATAGATCTCACCCTAAATAAGAGATAAACTTGATATTATTAAATTATACTATCAAGTACATAAAATAATTGAAACCTCGAAATAAGTCTTGGCTACCATTTTGGTAGTATAGAAAGAGTACAGAAAAAAATTTGACGGGTTAAACTATCTCCACGTTGAATCTTTAATTGATTTTGATTTAAGTTGTTTCCTATTAGTTTAGATTCTTTAGATCATGCGGAGTTGTTTTAGGATGATTCCTTTCTTTTAACGAAGGTGTCATTTTTCTTGAGGGATCTGATGGCGATTTCATTCAACAAGATTTTACACTCCCGTTGATGGCCTAGCAAAGAAAATCACAGTAGCATTAGAGATCTCTGGGGAGAAGTTCTGGAGGAAAGCCATTGGGACTCTATGAAATCAGGTGTAGCTGATATGGTGAACATTGGAGGTTGTCAATGTGGTTCTATTATAGCTGCACTTTTTTTGAAATGGGTTTTCAACCTACACTCCTCTTAATTTTATTCTCTCAAAACTTATATATTATGGCAAAAGTTCAGCTTCATTTGTTTAGAACCACATCATTTTAATCTTTGTATTTTGTCCATTAGAAGATTAGTTGTTAACCGAGAGGGACGTAATAGACCAGGCTGAAAATATGATGTTATTAAATTGAAATAGGTTCCTTTTTTTGCAATTTGTTGATGAGAAGGTCCAATGGCTGCATAGTGATAGAGCAAGACCGGTATGGAATGATAAGAAGCGCACTGCAACGAGATTTGGAGTGCTAATCTGGGTTGAATGGGTTTTGAAGAACTCCTTTTAGATGTGGTAGAAGCTTGATTAACTGGATTAACATATTTCTAAAGACGGAAACGTCTATGGTGATGAAGGAGCTTGCCATATTAATAAAGTAGATTGAAACTAGAAGGAACACAGAGCATGACATGCCTAGGTGTTCTTCATTTCCGCAAGCCAGGATAACTTAATAATGGCTCCATTTGTTTTAAGTTAACCTTTGGATGAGTAGATTAAATATATATATATATATATATATATATATATATATATATATATATATATATATATATATATATAATGTAAACATATATTTGTTTTATTGCCTATATTGTTCATTATTCATTTAGATGGTTGGGATTGTTTTTGTGTGAGATCTCTTGTTCTAGAATAGTTTACAGTTATCATGCTTGAAGCTTCGATGACGATGCTCATATAATCTATATGTACAAGTGAATGGCAGCAGAAAAATTAGGCATTCACTAGAAAAGCTTCCTCGAGTTCATCGTGTCTCTTCCATCAATTATTTTTTTTTCCTTCAATTCATTGGTAGAAGGTAGTCCTTTAAGTCTCTCCTTAGTTATTTTAAGAAGTACATCACTTCATTGCGAGTTCAACACATAAATTGTTTACTATCTATATGAGTTTTCGATCAAAATGGCCTTGTAGCCCAAACTAAATACAAAGTGGTTGGCTAGGAATCAAGTTGTCTAACTTATGTGCGCCAAAAACTCACTATCTAGTTCGGATCCGAACGTACGAAGAATCCGAACCGTTAGCAAGATTATGGCGGCTTTAGAAGGCTCTAGAACTCGATGCGAGATGTAAGGCAACAACGTCGACAATAGATTTCTTAAGCCGCAAGCAGAGTATGTGGTCTCCTTTCTTCTGCCATTTCCTGTAGATCATATTGTTCGATTTGTTGTTAGTGTTTGTGAGGATGGTCTTTTATGGTTTCAATGTTGTTGGTTGGATTTTTAATTTCTGTGCTAAATCAAGGTAAAGAATAGTTTTGTGTGTGATTTGTTTGCTTTGGTTCGTCCTTTTATTTTGTTCTCCAACAATAACAACCTCCGAATAGGGGATGCCTTTCTCCCTTCTCTTCCTTTCTGTTGTAGTCTCCCTCTGTCATATTGTTGTAGCAACAAGCTGATCTACTTACATACTGATGCAACTCGACACATCTCCAATTGAATCCGGCCCCAATCTCGTCTTCTGTGTCTTCTTCTTTTTATATTCCATCGTCCTCTTCTTTGCCGATGTAGAGAGGCGGGGGCTCACCATCCACGTGCTCTGCAGCCACCCATGGTCCATCGTTGCCATTCAGCCAATCGCTTAGTCTATTGCATAGAAGAGAATAGAGTAGTTTCCGACCCTAATGTTCGAGTGGTGTTTGAGACATTTTTTTTTTCTAGTTTGAATTGTCTTTCTTTAGATTTTGCAATATTAGTGACATTTCTCATGATTTTAGTGTGACATTGGTGAGTTATAAGTTAGAATATAAAATGTATCTATTTAAATAAATAAAATATAAAAGATGACTAGTTCAGTAAAAATAACCCTTTTTAAAGATAAACATCATAAAGTTAATGATGCAATCATGCAATTTATTTTTTAGTTTTGAATCTTATGATACATTGCGGCCATTTGACTCCCTATATAATTGCTAGCTAATGAAAAATTAAAATGGATTTTGTTATTTAATTGAGTATTGTATTAATATTTTCTACATTATGATTAATCTTTATGTGAGAGGCACCTCAAAATAGAATAGCGAAGTATACGTATTTAATGTAAGTATACGTATTTTATATTTATTGGCTAATCAGGCGGGTTTAATTTTTATAAACCCGTTAAGCTAACCCCGACTAACTTTCTCCCACCCCTTTTCGTTCTACCCCTCCCTCAAACATTTCGTGCCCTAGCCCCTCCGTTCTTCCCCGCTCTCGACGAACGAGTAGACGACGACGCGGTTCTCCCCCTCTACCTCGTCGAACCATCCGACGACGACACCGTTCTCTCGGCACTCGACAGCGACGAGCCGTGGACAACACCGATCTTCCTCTCTCACTCTCTCACGCCGGTATTTTATTCTCCCTCTAATTGTCTCTCTTTTTTTTCCTCAATTTCTTCTCAGTTTCTTCTCTGAATGTTCCTCAGTTTTTTTTTTCTTTTCTTTTCTCAGTTTTTTCTCCCTTGTTCTCTGAACTTTTTTCCTCTGAGATTGCGCAGATTCTCTTCTCCCGTATGTTAATTTGTTCTTGAATGGTTTGTAGAACTTCTCTTTTTTATTCTACAGAAGCAAAACCAATTATATGTTAAATTATAATATTAGAATTCTTATCTTAATACTAACAGTTAGATTAGAATATGTAGGTTTATATAATTTATTTCTTTGCACATATACATGTATAGGTTGTCATTAGAATATAATTTTTGTATATAATTTATTTATTGTCGTTTCCCAAACATATTGTACCCTATTTTTTGAGAATTTGTTGTATCCCCGTATCTGTATCCGTGCTTCATAGATCCTTATGCATTTCAGTAACTCATAATATGCATATGTTTAGTTCCTTTTGGTATCTTTGTTTCTGTGCATTGTTTGAGTCTGTCGTTACTTTTGCGTTGAGAGGAGCAAATGTTGTTAGGAAAATCATCATGCCTTTGATCTTGATGGCCTCAATGTTTATTATTAGTGGATGCATGGATGAGAGGTAGTAGTGTTTGACTAAACCTAATTCTAATATTTTATATTGTGTTGATTATTCAATTTGTAAGAAGTCAAGTGGTAATTGATTGTATGAGTAGAGTGAGGAACATATACGTTCAGTTCTTTATAGACAATTGAAAGATCCAATTCATATTTGTATCCAATTAAGACTCAATTTATATCCGACCTATATTCGTATCCGGTTGCTATCCAATCTATATTTGATCTGTATCGCATTCACTTAAGATCTGATTTATACTCGTATTCGTTAGTTAAGATATGATTTTAAATTTCACTACCTATTCGAATTCATATCCGAAGCAAAAATTTGGATTCAGATATGGGAAGGGGGTATAAACGAGCCAAGCCTGAGCGACCTGGTTCTAGCTCAGGCTCGACTCGAAGATAATTTTGAGCCTAGGTTGATATTTAGGTTCAGCTGAGCCGAGCCAAACCAAGCCCAAACCCGGGCCTAATTGGAGGAGGAGGAGGCAACGGTGGCAGCTTGTTGAAGAAGGAGGAGGAGGAGGCGGCAACTTGTCAATGAGGAGGAGATGTCAGCAGCAATAGCTTGCCAATGGAGGAGGATGTGGAGGATGTCGGAGAAGGCTGGAAGAATAGGAGGAGGCTGATAAAGGAGGAAGAGGAGGAGGATGTTGGGTTTGTTGGACAAAATTTATTTGACTTAGGGTTAGGGTTAGATAGAGATAGGAGCCATTGGATTAAAGATCTAATGGTTATAAATATATTAATATATATATATATATATAATATTAATAATAATTATATTTGAGCCTGAGCTTGAGCAAAATTTAAATTGAGCCTTAAAACAAGGCTCAAGCTCGTCTCAACTCAAGCCGAATTGAGCCGAGCCCAAGCTTCAGCTGAGCCGAGCATGAGCCTCTCGTTTATTTTGATACCCTTTGATATAGGTTGAACATTATCCGATACATTTTCACCCTTACACGGAGAGTTGCTGCAGCAGCAAAGAATTAAACATAGAAAAAAAAAAGGAAAGGAACAAAGGGAGAGTAAACTTTTTCTTTCCTCCTATTTTTCAATCATATTTTTTGATGTTTTTAGGATTTCTCCTGTATTTTATTATAATTTTTAGAATTTATGTAATTGAAAATATAGTTTGATACCAAAATAGCTGATACAACAGCTGAAATTGTCCTGAGTGGCTAATACCGATTCCAAAACTGATATTTAGAATCTTGGTTCAAATTGTACTCTTGGATGATAGAGGTTAAACTTTGGAGGGATGATGATCCCTTTTATAAAGAGATTGATGGTTGTTATGCAAGTTATCATTTATGTAGCAAAGTACAGAGTATCAATACCGTAATAGATACTTCTAGCTTTGTCATGTATGTTAATGTGACAGAGTTCTGACCAACCCGATTAGTTCATTGTTGCTTAATCACCAAATATGACTTCAGGAGTTTTTAGTCACCTCTGATTGACAAGATCATAAGATTTCTCAGTTGCCTAGGTGCTAAATGATGCTGATATTGAATGTCATGGTAGAAGGAAGATTTAAAGAAGAGATTGAAGAAGTTGATAGAAATGACAGTTTTAAGCAGCAGCTCTAGCTCTGCTGGATTGTATGACTTCTGATTTTCTTCATGCTTTCTCTTGAACATGGTTCACATGACAAAAGGAAACTGTTGTAAAAGTAGCTGTACCTCTCTGCATTAGGTAGAATGTTTTGTGCCTGTGAATTTATCATATTTAATTGAAAGTCAGAATCTGATCTATTTAATTGAAAGTCAGAATCTGATCTATTTAATTGATGGGATTTTGAAATTCTGATTTGGTGGGACACTTTCAACTGACATTAACATGATTCTAGTTGCATTCTCCTGCCCTTATTTGTAAATGGGACTCCTTACTATATGACTCATCGCATCTTTCTTGTCAAACTGAGGATTTTAATTGCTTGAAATATCTTATATTATCTTCTAGTTATCTTATTGCTGCTAGTTCATGCAAATCCATTCTAAGAAGATTAATTGCTGCTTTAATTTTAACAGTTAAGGTTTGCACTATTTGACCTAATAGCATTGCTTCAAATCACAAAAATAGACTCCAAAATTGGAGTTAAGATCGAATAATTTGTTCTCTGTCGACACTGCATTGATGGGATGCCTAGGAGGGATGCCCTTCTAGTAAGTTCTAGAAAAATGATTCACTTTTTGTATAAATAAAAATAAAAATAAAAACTAAGACATTCAAGGAAATATGTTGCATTGTGCCCCTGAGACCTACCTAATTTTAACGGAACACGGATACTTTATTTGGGGGTGTTGTACGCATACCCAATATGTATCGAATATTTGATATGGTCCTAATACAGTATATGGCTGAAAGAGTATACAGCCGGACAAGATGAGATGCATTTTTAAATTTTAAGTTGATTTAAAGTTTAGCAGGTTAGGTTCAAAACCTCCATGTTAACTCATTTTACTACCCGTTAAATGTTAAATGTAAATATAAAATTGAGGGACAAAAGCCCTAGCTCCTCTCACATGATAATTGAGGGTGAATTTTTTTTTTCCAAGACGCTACCTGTTCTCGCCATTGTCCTTCAACAAGCGCTTTGGCTATTTCGATGAGCTCCTCTCTCACATTCTCCTCCTATGAGTTGTTTGCATTTTTTAGATGTTAGTATAGGCTTTGCATTTTTACTATATATTATATTGATTGACAATAGACTGCAAATATATTTTTATTAAGCCTTATACGTATTCTATTTTTTAAGAATTTGTTGTATCTCCGTGTCCATATTCCGTATCTATATCCGTGCTTTACAGCTCATTTTGTTAGATATTCTATAGCGATGGATGGTGTATTTTTGCTTTATGTAGGAAAAGATCATGCCTGTGACAACAGTGCTATACTGAGAACAATAGCAATATATTGCTAAGTGGTTCTTCCCATCTTTCCATAATTTAAGTATATGTTGATTCATGTGCTTGAATTGAAATTACTGCTGTATGTGTTGTGTTGTAAGTTTGTAAAATGTAAACATGTCTCCGCTTACAATGCATTTGATATCTTACATGCATTCTATAACCAAATTGCCTGTCAAATTGTGTAGGTACTGCCTGTTCTGCTAGAACATGGGTAACGCAGAGGCTTCTATGGCCATTTCTTCGAAAACGGCAGATCCTCCAGTTACTACCAAAGGATCAGCTGAAGAGGCCCCAGGATCTGATGCAAAGCCAAGAAAGAAGATCTGCTGCGCCTGTCCTGAAACGAAGAAGCTAAGAGATGAGTGCATTGTGGAGCATGGTGAGACTGCTTGCAGCAAGTGGATAGAAGCCCATCGTCAATGCCTACGAGCAGAAGGGTTTAAAGTTTGATGCCCTGCAGACACCTGAAAATGATGCTCGTTTCTTCTTTATTAGTGAATTTTAACAACTTATACTGGGACCTCAATCTTTTTTTTTTTTAGTCTTCACTCTTCCCATGGAATGTCTAAATAAAGATGCCCAATAGTTCTCTTGAGGGCCAAAATTTTGTTGAAATCACTTAAATAATGTTGCAATGATTCACAAAAAGTTGCTACAATTTTGTTAATGTCACATGAGATTACTTACTGATGTTACTTATGTGTTCAATATAGTTGCAGTGCCCATAACATTATATGGTATGCCTGTATTATCTTATGATTGGGATATTAAAAGGTTCTGGCAATTGCGAACTAGCTGGTCCCATTCATTGCAGTTCCTTTTCTTTTTCGTGTACATCTCCCACAGCCAGCTTTAGGGATATCAAATTCCAATTAGGCTAAGAAAAAGAAAATTCTTCATTTAGTTTCTGCCGACTTAATGAAAACCAAATGATTTAAATATTGGCAAACTTAAGAAGAGTATAATTGCCTCTTAGTATTTTTCATTCCTTTTCCATCCTTTTGGTACATTATTCGTATTTGGATCCGGCGCCGAGTAATAAGTTTGATTCTCTTCTAATAAGAGGAATAAAGTCGCCCCGAGTAATAAGTTTCCTTCTCTTCTAATAAGTTGCCAGCCCGCAGCAGAACGATCACTTCTATTTCCGCTCTTACATTCCCCAGCACGTACGCACACACTTCTCGATCTTCTTGTGCGAAGGAAAAAAGAAGAAGAAAAAGAGAAAGATGCAGATCTTTGTGAAGACTTTGACGGGGAAGACGATCACGCTCGAGGTCGAGAGCAGCGACACGATCGATAATGTTAAATCCAAGATCCAGGTCTAGATCGATTCCTGCACTTCTTTTTCCCTCTTTCCTTCTGTTCTTCTTGCAATTGCTTCTTCTGTTCGCAGTCCTGTTTCTTGTGTTGGATTTCTTGCTTTCTTTGTTTTTTCCTTCGGTTTTATTTGATGTTGTTTGTGAACCGCGTGCAATCTTTGAAAACCTAATTTGATATGATCGTTTTAAGCTTGCTTCATGCTATCATTAGTACGGGGATGGCGGAATCGCTGGGATATGCCTAAAATTTTTCTTGGGAAAGAACAAGGCGTTTATAGTAATTTTGGTTCGGTTTTATACTCTAGAAATCTAATACTGCTACTTTTATATAATTTCTACTGTTTGGCTTGCATCAACTCCTTGAAGTGATATAAATATTCTTGGGAAAACCTAAACCATCCATATGTTCTATGCTTCTTGTCTTCAGAAACAGCTTATTGGATAAATCCTATCAACTTTCGGAATTAGAATTATGATTAATTTATGTAAGGGGATACCCTTTGGAATGAAGGGATTCGGGGAAAAGTTGTCGAGGTGCAGAAAAATACTACTTATCATTAGTCCTAGGAACTAAAATGAGTTGTTTTCTTGGTGTGCAAAATCGTATATTCAGCTACGTCTTAATTCTCCTTTATCATTATGTTTTATTCGAGAATTTGTTAGACCATTGGCTATACTACTGGATTTTAGTTTAGGATCTAAAGTAGTGATCACAATTTCTATGGCATGCTGCAGGATAAGGAGGGAATACCCCCAGATCAGCAGAGGCTAATATTTGCTGGGAAACAGTTGGAAGATGGCCGAACCTTGGGTGACTACAATATTCAAAAAGAGTCAACTCTTCACTTGGTTCTGAGGCTCAGGGGTGGAATGATGATCAAGGTGAAGACACTCACAGGGAAAGAGATTGAAATTGACATTGAACAAACTGATACCATCGAGAGGGTCAAGGAGCGCGTTGAGGAGAAAGAAGGCATTCCACCAGTGCAGCAAAGGTGTGTATTGTAGCTCCCTGAGCTCAGCTTCTTGCTCAGAATTCTGTTAAGTTTTTGTTTCCTTGCGTTCTTTTATCTACGTACGTCTACTATTCTCTGCCAGGTATTCAGATGTTTGTTTAGACTTTACAAGGATAAAATGTTATTCGTGTAAATAGTGGTCTTATTGCTGCATCTTTATCATATCTCATTTATCTAATTGTGTTATTGTATGTTGCAGCAATTATGTTGACATATGTTCATATATTGTTAAAATGTTCATATGTTAATCTTTTATGTTATCCATCCCTGAGCCATGTTTCGACTCGCATAGGCTAATATGTTTGAATTTATATTTGCACAGACTCATTTATGCCGGTAAGCAACTCGCAGACGACAAGACTGCCAAGGATTACAACATTGAGGGTGGATCTGTCCTTCATCTTGTCCTTGCTTTGAGGGGTGGATGTTAATGGAAGTATATGTCACTCTTCTGGGGGGATTGGAATTTGGAAAAGTACTGGTTCTAGTGTGTTTTCCTTCCTTTTTCTTTGTTAAATCTTTCTTAGTGTTCTTAGGGCTTAAGAGATATGACAAGATATGACTAACAAGGTTTTCCTCGTATATCCTATTCAAGGGCTGGCACTTCTTGATTTCCTGAGGAAATGAGAGAAATTGTGACATCAATTTCAGTAGTTACTGTTATCTTTCTTCTTTATGTTGGTCAATTGGGTTTTTAACTCTAATTGCCACCTTATGCTGCTGGCCTGTGTTCTTGTGCTTTGTGGATAAAAATCTATGAAGTATGGCATTAATTTTGTGGAAACGCAGTCGAAAGATAGTTGGCTCAGTAAATTAAAATTCTCAGCAACTTGCCTGGTCCCCCCTCTCTCTCTCTCCAAAAGCTACAAAATGATTGGAAATCGTGGTCTAGAAATGCAAATTGTTTGCCGGTTAAGTTATAAAAGTAATAATAGACTGAAGATTATGATTTGTTCTCATTTTGTCTGTTATAAAATCATGTCTCAATAGTCTGTCTAGGCAATTGTTCCACGAAATTGCCAAGGTCTTTGATGCGACGGACTCCTCTTTTGTCTTGGTTTACAATCACTTTTGAACTAACAGCGATTCTCTAGGATAATTTCAGACCAAGTTACAAAGAGGATAATCGTACAAAAGCAGCATATTTTGAACTGCTTAAACCCCCCCTGTCCATCCCTTGTGAGATAGAGAAGAAAGGGAAAAAAGTAAAAAAGAAAGGAGAAGCGGATATTAGCACCAATTCATGGGTCAATCCTTCAACTGAAACACCTGTCTTCTTCTGTACAATCTGAAGGCAAGAAGTTCGTTCCATCCCAGCAAAAATCTTCTATGAAACAGAATATCTCCTATTCCTCAAAGAAGAACCACAAGACTTTGCCTCTCCAGGTTTCAGAGACGTGGGTGGGCTTTGGGAACTCCCGGATGTTTCGGAACTCTTGCTCTTCTCTGTCTGCCCCTTTCCGATCCACAATTTGTCAAATATTCTCCTTGATCGTGATGGTAAAAGTAGCCCATTACCACGTTCATTGATACTATTTTTACTCTTGTTCCCGCACTCATCCTCTTTAATCTTTAAGCTCCCAAGTTGATTCTTTGGCGACGTTGGATGATCCGCTACTCGCCTTTCACAATCTTCTCCCAGGTCTGCTGTGGACCTTGTACTCCCATGGGCTGTGTCAATAGGTGGAGCTGTTTGGGCACCAGCTGCTGCTCTCACCTGCTCAAAAAAGAGAACCTGTACCACAGTTCGCAGCGGCAAGTGCTCATTTTGTGCAGCATGAATGCATGCATCTGGAGAGAGTTTCTTCACATCCATTAGACCACAAATCTTCTTCTTTTCTGATTTTGCCAGACCTGGATGTTCCTGATTATCACCAGAGGATGACATTTCAAGATTTGCCGTAAAACTTAACACAAAAGATACCAGAAGTAAATCATAATGACATGAATTAATCAAGAAAGGAACTATGAAACTGAGCGTATGATGCTTTTAATCTTTTTCTCGAATAGTTATCCTAGTAATAAGAACATCACGATGGTTTTCATTTACATCCACATACAGGTTAATGGGTTGCTTCCAATCTCCAGAGTAGTTGCAGAACTATGGAAACATATACACAACAAAATTGTTATCAAGGTGATTTATTAGGCAAAGACCACTATATTACTTAAACCACATCTCACATAGTGATTCCAGCAAAGCATATTTTACGAGGAACCATTAACTATACAAGTATGGTTGGACATGGCCCCATTAAGTAATGGCTTACTAAGAAAAGACGCCTCCATATATAAAAATGATTGCAACAAAAGATTCAGTTTTCCGAACATACCTTCAGATAGATGTCAATAGCCGTGTACAAACCATCATGAATTGGTCTAGCTGCTTCAGGCACTGATGTCGACAGTTTGACGAAACTAGATATTGGAAGATTTGGATCGGAGGCTATTTCAGATAGATAACTGTCAACAAGTTTTCCTAAAGCCAACAAAGAGTCATGCTGAAAGTTAAATTCAATCATATCATTTTCATCCTTGTCGAAAAATTCAGTGTGATGAGTGATCCCGGTTCTCATCAAATATCTACTGACAAGGCTTTGCACCAGATGAATATCATAGACAGTATCACCGGGTGACCTTGCTGGAATTAGCAGATCTTTCATTGAAGCTTTGTGCAACTGCACACTAATCCTATTCATTAGTTCTTCCTTCAATGTTTCCCCTGCTCCAACCAAGATAACGACTTTTAATAATTTCAAGAGAAATCTACATGAACAACCTGAAGCCTTATTTGATGGTAATAGCCAGATGATGGTTTCAACCAAAGTCTTGTTCCTCTTCGTGTAGTCATCAGCAACCAGAGCATCATAAGAATCTGGTAACCACCTAACTGCATACACCTTAAGGGCCTCCCCTATCACATCGCCTGACATCCTCCCCTTAGATTTAACAGCAACCATCACTCGCTTGTAAAGATCAACATCCAACTCACATAAATCTTCAACCCACCAATCCTTAGGAGCTGTCTGTGTCCTCTGCTGGGATTCAACTATTTCGCTGGAGGCCGCCAACTTCTTGCTATAGGTATATGACCAGCGAACATTAACAGGGTCCACAGATGTTTTGGAAGCAATGGAATCTATGCATCTTCCTACCACCTTAAGTTCCTCAGACAAAGGTAGCAAAGCTTTTGTGGTCTGCAGAACAATGATGGAATCTTTCCAGCAGCGGAAAAGACTGGAATTTAAGAAAACTTCAATTTTAAATATCAAATTGCCTTTCTCGAAATCTTCAGTCATTTCTAGGTATTCTGCTGCACATCTGGCAGCAACAACATTGTAAGCATTAAGAGTGACAATCATGCCATAACAAAATTTTGCACATATTTCAAAAGTTTTTGGTCCCCCAGGAAAATCATGCATGAAGACTTCATCAGTGCTGTCCTCACTAGCCTTGAGAATCAAACTTTGTAGCCGATGACTTTTGGATAAAAGTGGAAACTGCATTCAGCAATTAGGAACTCAAAACTTCAGTAAAGTTCAAAATTAAGATGGAAAACATAGCATAGTTCAGGCTTATGATATAAGATTCAGATGGAAAATAAAAATGAAAAGAAATAGGCGACATAGTTAATGAGGGATCACAACCCAGACATATAGGCTTATAAACATGAAAGGGTAAACCAATGTATAACAAAATCCTAGTACTTGAAATTGTAGGCATTGAGATGATAACATGAGAGCCAAGTAACAAAAAGAATTTAATATGACAGTTATTTTCCAAATGTTCCTGCTCCTAGAAAACCTACCCAAGCGCCAAATAATTAACACTTCCAATATGATATAATTACCAAGGATGGGCAAGGCACCTGGCACGGGGTGTGCCACTCGTGTCGAGCTATGCCGTGACGTGCCGTTCTGGCACGACTATGTGCCGGTCTTCGTGCCGATTGAAGCCTTTTGTTTTAACTTTTCTTATTTTTATCAATCATTATCAAATTAAGTCTTTGATTCTCTTTATCATTTTACGTTCAACTAGATATTAATTTTAATTATTAAATTATAATCGATTAATATTATAAATTGAATGTTGTTATGTGTTCAATTATATTATAGAGTACTCAATCATAGTATGGAGTGTTCAATTTTTTAATATTAGTTTTAATGAATGTATTCAATCATATTATATGTTGAATAATATTTATATTTAATTGTTACTTTATCTTTAATAAAAACATATTATTTATAAAAATAATTTAAAGATAAAATATTATAATGTAGGTTTTAATATATATATTTAAATCAAAACTAAAGATAAACATGTCGAAGACTCAAAAATCTCTAAATATCTCAAATTTTTATTAAAAATATGTTAACTGTGTGCCAGTGACACGCCGGAGCATGTTGATCCAATGGCTGCATGGCCATCGTTAATAATTACATAGTTTACTAGAAGATAGTAAGATTAGCCCCATAAGCACAATTCCTTTAGATGCTAGTAAGACTATTAGAGTCCTACTTCAAAGATAGAAAAATGACCTTGTGTAAATAGAACTTGATTTCGTCAACATGTATAATAACGTCCGTCGGTAGGTCAGATATCACGTACCTGCATTAATTGATCACAAACTTGTGAGCCTTCTAAAAAAGCTTAATCAACAGTTATAAATTTCACCACATATATAAACAGAAGGATTAACCAATAGAGATTAATGGAGTACGTACACCAGACACTATGTATAAGTAACAATACTTCGACTAATTAATTACTTGCTATCATCCAACAGATAGCATAGTACACACCAGAGAAATTAAAGAATTATTAAGCTATCCAATATTGTCCCACAGAAAAATCAATTATCCCTGGACAAACACATGCAGTTACACTTGATATGTAAAAACAACATGAAATGGTTATATCCAATAAGGCAATAACATTCACTATTGTGTTATTCCATTACTGTTGCACCTCATTTCTACGACTTACAAAATAAGGAATCTAGCCTAAGATAGGGCGATTCCCATACATCAAAATCTACTACATTATTATAGTGTCCTTAAAACCAGAATGTCGAGAATCTCAATGGTTTGATTAGCAGTTCAAGAGGAGGTTCTCACAAGAAAAAGATTATATGACATTACAGAATAAGGTCATATCTAGATCCTGCAAGTTGCTCAACTAAATCATAACAATATAATGCTCACATAGGCTACCCATATGTGGCATTATTCTATCGGAACAACTCACCTTCAACTATATAACAAACATATATGGAGGCAGAGATTCATCGGCTGTTACAGAATACACAACATATTGTACAGTTACCGTTAAAGATCATTGCAAAGAACAACCAAAAGGGGAATGATGGCCATGGTAGAGTTCTGGTGATCACATAAGAAAGGAGAAATAGATGATGTGCCAAAGAAGCATCTTTCTTAATGAGCATTTGCAAAACTGCACTCACATCAAAAACACTATTTTCTGATCCCTCACCATGAATAAAGAAGAGAGAACAAGAGCATATCATGGTCACAAAATGCAGGACTATCCTAGAAGACAGAGGCCTTAAGCAATGTTGTAGATACCCAAGAACAACGAACATACAACTATTTGAGCAGATCTGCTATTCCAAAGAGCTCCTAGTCTTCCAAAATTAGCCTATCAAAATCCCCCTTCCAGATTACCTTCTCAATAAGAAAGGTTTAACTTTTAGAACGTATCTGCATGCTTACATATACTCTCAACAAGAAGCCATTGACCAGCCGCCATTTATCTGCATTCTAGCTTTAACATTCTAACTCCTCTTTTTTAAGAAGAAGAGCAAAAACAAATCGCCAAAAAAGAAAAAGTGTGGGGAAAATATAAGAGATCTACCATCGCCCCAAAATAACCACAAGAAATAAATAAAACTTGGGAATGAAACCACGAAAACTGCAATCAAGAGAGATTTTTACAAGGACCCAAATCAGAACAAGCACAGATAGAAAGAACCCAGATCAACAAACGAGGTAAAGGGCCTCACCTGACGTCGCTCCCGTTCGACTCAAACGCGTCCGGCTTCGATCCCAGCTTCATAAACTTCATCTCTCCCAACTCAGTGCATCTCCCCTCCCAAATCAAGAGCGAAACAGGGAAGATGAGAGAAGTAAACGCACAACAAGGCTTCAGTCTTTACTTGCGTTATATGATGAAAGGTGGTGGTATTGGGAAGAGGAGTGAAGTATCCCGTGTCGTGCTATGATGGTGATAATTAACTCCTCGCCGCCTTCTCCAGTCTACTGTATTAAAATTTGCACCTTTCCTTCTCACTTTCTATCCTCTAATAATAACTGTACTTTCTCTATTCTTTCGCTTTCTTTGCTTCTCTCCCTCTCACTTCTCTCTTTCTTCTCCACCTCCCGATTCCCAAAAGTGAGTGCTTGTGCGTGTATATGTTGGTGGTGGGTGTAGTTGGAGGTGTCCTTCTCCTTTGCGTTTGGGAGCATCCGATAAGAAATTAGATTTTGCAACGCAGCAGCGGTCGCTTTCGGTGGTGTGCGGCGCAGTCCACACACTCCCAAGTGCTCTCTCCCTCTCTCCCTCTCGGACTACACTTTCTCTCTCTAAAAAGGCTGTGGCTGGTGGTGGAAGTGGGGGTGGGGTGGGGGGACCAGGATGACTTCCTGCCCGCTCTAATATCAAATTATAATGCAGGAAAATGAAAATAATAATAATAATAATAATAAGCAACTTGCAAGGGGGGTTTCTTTTGTCAACTGTTGGCATATTCCTCAGAAATTTTAATTGTAAGCCCCTACACTCCTCCATTTTTGTAGACTGAGGCTTCTCTTAAGATAAACTTAGCTAAATATCTCATAACTATACGAGGAACAAACAGTTTAACATTTTTCTTTCATCAATCGTTTCCAAAAAATAAATAATAAAAAAGCTATTATTAGCCAACCTATATAATAAGGTTGCAGTGCAACTTAGTTTACAAAGGGGTGGTTTCGTAAAAATGAAAAATATATGAACTTTTCTTTTTGTTTGTGATTTTGGTAGCCGCCCTCAAATTATGCGGGGAAAAAAAAGAGAGTCTGGTGGACTTGCATCTTCTTCTACGCTTCATCGAAGCTTTGATTATTATGCCGTCAAAGCACGCCACACGTTACCAAATGACGACTTTGCCCACCGACGCCCCTTGTGATGGGCATCCTCCGCCCATGTGTTCCCCTTGCTTTGTTAATGGCTAATGAAGGAATCAAGCTTTTAATTAATTGTGTGGGGGTGGGAGATTTGGTTGTGGACCACCATTTATTTGAGCCTTTTATCTAGATTTCCAATCATTTCTCTTGATTTGAGAATCATCCTATCCTTCCAAATAACTAGTGGTGTTAAAAAAAACTAAACTACACAAAAGAGTTGGTCTACTTATTTATTATGCGAGAGAATCTAGTCAAAGATTGGATTATTGTTGCCAAATTGGCTATAAACTCATGTTTGAGAAATATGCTAGAGATTAAAAAATTAATAAAGTGTACTCTCTTTTTTTTTTTTTTACAATGAAATATTTGTTAAGAAAAGTTTGTAAATGGATCGTATCATTAGTTTTAATATAACAATTACAACTTAATACACGAGAAGAGAGAAAAAATATATTAAGAATCATAAGAATAAGCTCATCACTTGATTGTATTACAAACCAAACAATAATAGTAGCAAAGTATCAAAGATCAAGAACAAGCACTCAAACATGAATAAAAAGAGGAGATAGAGTAATGCTTGAGAAGCAAGTCTTCAACTTGGCTAAACACGACAATAATACAAGAATAACCGCTTGAGTCTTGAAGATTTGAGAACTCAACAAATGAGCAAGCTCAAGTAAAATATATGCACAGCATTGACGGAGTCTAGCGATTGTAGCTCCATTTGAGCTACCTATGAAATCAAGAACAAAGCGAGGAATGAAATAGCATAGAAAGAAATGGAAATAGCGAGAAGGATGGGAGAGAGATTTGCCTATTACATCCCTGAAACGAATCATCTTTATTTTCAAAGCAAAAATAAAAATTATCAAAAAGCTAAGATGTCGACGACAGAGCGAGAGCGACGACGGGTTGTGTAAATGGGTCGAGACCATGGCATGTGAGATCTGCAACAGCCCACAAAGATGGTGGCAACTCGAGAGCAGGGTAGGCAAATATATGACCGTCGATGTAGACAAGGGGTGGGTCGAAGTGAAAACCACAAGCATTGGCGCTCGACACAGGCGATGAAAGCTCAGAAGCTGAGGAGGGGAGAGAAGCGAGATGGACAACAACAATGCAAACAATAGCGAAGATGTGAGGTGGACAATGACGAGGGAGAAAGAGCGACCGTAGAGAGAGAGGAAAGAAGAGAAGAAATGATAGACGGCGGAGGAGAGAGAAGAGAAAAGGAACCCACTAAAGGAGTGGGAGAGAGAGAAGTACCGTTAGGGCTAGCGAAAAGAGTATCGTTAGTGATTCACAATGAAGAATTGTATTGAATATGTGATAATTAGTCTATTATGATATATTTTTATGGGAGAGTTATCCACTTGTCCAATCTAATAATATAGTAACAATATTGATATGCATCTCTCAAAATTGAAAACAGCACAGGCTTGAAAAGTTGATTGTTAATCTACTTTAATAGATGGTGGATTTATAGAAAGGGAAACAAGCCTTCCTGTTGGGATTGCATATCATGTGGTTGTAGCAGAAGAATTGCTTGCCATGTGATCTATTAAACAAAACGTACCTACTACTAGCAATCCGAAACTGCTAAAGAGTAGCGCATGGATTAATTGCCCATTGGACACAGTGGCCAAGTACAGCATCTTAATTTGCACACTATTAGACTAACTAATCTCGCGTTAAAAGAATAAATATCTCCTAAATCTAATTTGTGTCGGGACGAAAAGGAGTATGATTGGCTTATGAAAGAAAAGGTTGCATTACGTAAAGGATATGACATTTATACTAAAACTAGCATTAGCCGACAAATCTAGGAATAAATTGATCGATAGCAAACTAGGGTTTACTAATTGGTTTAATAAAATTTAAAAAGGCTACATTATTCTCGGGGATAGGCTAGCTCCACTAGATTCTCTACTTAAATTTAAGAATGGCCATCAACCTAAGAACATTGATCCAAATCAGGGAGCATTAATCCGTCATGGAAATAATTCATGACAAACATATTCGATGTGAGTAGGAACAATCTGCACAGAATGCTAACAACCAACTTCTAAGATAGCTTCTTCTTTTTTCTTTTTTTTTCTTTTGTTTTCCTTGGTATCAAACAACCGATCCAGTCATGACCACGACGCTGGATTCCAAACCCAGGCTTCGTCTGTTTGCATCCCGACTGGTAGCGTGGCTTTGTCATCTGGGCAAATGCCATTGCCATTCCAATGATCGACACGAAATGGGGCCGGGCCGTTCTTTCGAAGGGCGGATGGCATTTGGCGCCAGGATCCGCATGGGTCTTAGCAAATAGCAATCACGCTAAAAGGGAACACAAAGACATTGGCGTACAGTCTCAAGTCAGCCTTTTGGGTTTTCTTTTCTTTTTTATCACTGCTCGTAGCCAATGGCCGAGAGAAGACTTCTCGGGGGAGGAGTGAGTGGTCCGCAAATCAAAGCCTTCCTTTTCCTGCAACCGAATGCATCTTTTGAGGTTACCCGAGCTGTGGACGACAACCTCTGTCTTTTGTCTGTACTTGCAACAACTGCTAACTCTGTGGGAGGATTAGTGTTCGCATCTTTGCCCGTCGATCTCTCATTGGAATCTATCTAGCTATAGGTTGTGTTACAATGTGCGTCTTCGTTTAGTTCTGAAGAGAATTATTTTTGTCTTTGAAACTTTTTTTTATTTTTTATTTTCCCATCGGGTGAATCTTTTTCCATCTTTTGACTGGATTACGACTGTCCGAAATTAACGATGCATTTGTCCTTTCATCCTATAGAGTGTTATCGATTTGAAATCACAAGTTTTTTTTTTAAATTCAATTCAAGATCATTGTTAACGAAGTTATAGTTAAGTTTAGAAGACAAACGGACGTTAGTCCCAACGGTAAGAGTATATATGTTGATCCTTATAAAATTTAGAAAACATCTAAAATATTTATTTTGTTATTTATTCGTTGGATTTTTATTAAATATAATTTGTAAATGTCACGTGATTAATTTTAAGCTTTCTAAATATTATTTTGCCCTTATTTTGAAGAAAAAAATTGTGAGAGATTTTTTATAATAATGAGATGGCCGGATGAAATAAGGAATAGTTCAGAAAATTTTTAGTGTAATTATCAGTATCTTCATCTTATTTGTTTACCTTTTATCTTTCTGCAAAGATCCTTTTGCTCCACGATACCCCTCTCTCTCCCATAATTGATATATTACTACCAAAGGTAAGGTAGAAAGATAAATAAAGAGTATCGCAAGAGGAAGGATCAGATTGCAAAGGGAAAGGTAAAAAGTTATACACTCTCTGTAGTTATTTATTTTTAAGGGGGGAATGATTGGGAAAAGGTTGAGAGAAAGGAAAAGGGCAACATGGATCATTCTAACTAGTAAAGGGAGAGAGAGAGAGAGAGAGAGAGAGAGAGAGAGAGAGAGCACGAGAGCTTGGATTAAGGATCAAACGTATAACCCTGAGCTTAATTTAAAAACATTCAATGAGCTGTTGCATCGATTAAAGATCTCATCTTTTTTTTCTTTACTCATTCTCCACGCCTTTTGGGGGTGAATGATCTAATGGCTTTGTTGCACGTTAAAGTGAAAGCATGGTGGACTCCAAAGATGACCCATCTGTTCTTCTTTCTTACCCAAATTGGAAGGGATAATGCTTGCTACTTGCCATTGACTACATCAACCATGTCCATGGTACTAGTGATATCCAATTTCTTGGATATTACTAGTGGGACTGTGGTTCCTTCGTGATTTAGCTAGCCTCTTCTGGTAAGGAAAATGATTGAATTCTAATTTATATCTATTGCTGGTCTCTTATACAACGGTTTAAGTTTTAAGGAAACTGTTTATCTAATATAGTGTTTGTTAGTGGAGGTTGTTTTAAGGTATAACATATAGTATTGGTATATTTGTGCCTAATACGTTAACGTTTTGGGGTTAATTGATTATGTAAATAATAGTCTCTCAACTAATATTCCATGTTCTTCTTCAGTGGCAATTTATAGCTCAATTTTAAATAGAACATGAGGTTTGATCTTATCCATTCATTACCTTTAAATATTCAAAGGTTAAAATTTCAATTACAAGTTTCTAGATTTACTAGTTGAAGAGGGGAATTATAATCGCAGGATTGTGATTTAAAATTCAAAGAGGTTATTGAAGTACAAGGTTAGGGCTCCCTGAGAGATATAATAAGGTCTAAATATTGAGAGTTCTATCCATAAATAATTAAAGGCTCAGTAAAACAGAGTGCAAGATTTTGCCTAGAACAAAGTATGATCCATTATTTGACAAAAGAAAGAGTATGATCCACTGCACTGTATTCAGAAGGCAGTAGGCAGAAGGCAGTGATGACTGATGGCATCGAATACAGCATGGCAGGTGGCATGCATTCACAATGTGGCAAGTACTTATGATCTTAACACAAAGACTGAGGAGGGGGGTCAAAGTTTCAACCAGGTACTGGATTGCTAGAATCATGAGCAATCATGCATTCCCCATCTGCCAAGGAACATTGAAGTTCACATCAAACAAGAAGCTAGCCCTTTGCTTTTCCTTGTGATGGTTGTTTGTTATCATGATCTTTTCGAGGACCACATTTCTCTTCCCTTCCTCATTATGACATCAACTTCTGGCAATATCATGACCTCCTTGATGTGGTGCTTCTCTTCCTTTTTGCTATTTCCCAGAGAACAAGATTCCCAAAGGCAGGGTTTCATTGTTGAAGTGCTCTGGGAAAAGACGAGAATTATGGAACACATATTGAGGTTGGTAGCAAGCTGAAGAGATTAACAAGTGGAGGAAATGCCCTTGGTGATCATCTAATCTCATAGCAGGCCCACCCATTCCATTCAGGCCCAACAAGGCCCAACTTTATGGGTTGAAGAGATAGGTGTTTGTTGTTGCCAGGTGGCTCAAAGCTAGCTCAAGAGTGCCTTGGTGTCCCACTTCTTGTGTCGCCACGTAAAATGCAAAGTTCATCCATGTCTACTATATGCACAGAGGGGAGAAGAGAAAGAGACGAAATAGAGAGATGGGGGAAAAGGATGGAAGGAGACAGCCACCGAGGCCACCGCTAGGTGCAGTGCTGCACCAACGGAGAGGAGTGCCTCTTGCTCCGGCATTAACGGCTATGGGAGGTCTCCTCGTCGTCGCCACCGTCGCCTACTTCACCTTCTTTAACAAGCCTAAGCATCCGGCCACACCCCACTAGCGCTGTGCAATAATAATCCATGTCAATGCCACCACTAGTGCCGTATTCCTGTCTTTAGATAATTGTATTCCTTTATCTGTCTAAACTTTCTATTTGAGCAGATTTAGTTCAAATTTTATTCATCTACTAAGGAAATCATGCATGACTTGTCTTTCTGCCCCTGTTCTCTTTGGCTAACTCCAAATTTTGATACGAATTCATTACAACACGAAAGACTACATTTTCCGTTATTTTGCTCCACTCGAGCAATACATTATTAGCAAAAAAAACAAACCTTTTCAAGTGGTGAGAACAGGAGGAAGGACTTCAGATTTCTTCCCCTGTATAGACGCTTTAGTATCTGGAAACAATCCATCATCCGGCAATTCTGATAGCTCCCCAGACGCGGAAACACGGATTGGAAAGGGAAGCAGATGCCCTGGTAGATCGACCACGTCGTTTCCTACAAACTTCTCCCACAAATCCTCTGCAACCTTCCTCACTGCTCTTACGCACCCCAAGCTCTCGGGCTCAAGAACGACGCGGGAGAGATCCTCGCAATGGCTCATGAAGTGCTCGTACCACAGAGACATCCGGTAACCGTGGATGACTCCCCGGGCATGCCCATGAGACCCGTTCAGATGTGCCGGCTGGTACGACCCCTGCGTGATCTCAGTGTCTCTGTCGCCGGCGAGCGATCTCTGGTTCAGGTTCGCCGAGCCCACGATGACGTACTCGTCGTCCACTAATATAAGAAAATAAGGAGGCTAGCATCAATCACCGTTAGAGAATCTAACAGCTTAAGCTTTCTAAGTTGTTAGAATTTTCACCTATCATAAGTTTCGCATGCACGTAGATGAGGAAGCGCCGGTTGACCTGCGTCCTCCAATAGTCGGTCTCGGGCTTCGGCTGCTCCGGTGGTATATATTCATCGGGGAGTTGAACCTCCCTGTTACCCAAACAGAAGAAGTTCAAATAGTCACAGGGGTGCGCCTTACCGCCCAATCCAGCCTCCTCTATAGCCTTGGCCACAATCCCATACATCATGTCCATGGTCAGTCTATTCCAGTGCAGGATCGCCTGCACGGTCTCCCCCTCCGGCTCGCCCTCCGGCCACATCGGTGTCACGACGTATGCCGCAAACCGTTCCCCCTTGCGAATCTTGCTCGCGATCTTTAAGGCGATCTCGATGGGTACCAGGTTCAGGCAGCCGGAATCTTGACCCTGCCTCCAAGAAGCGCAGCTTCCGAAGAAGTACTGATTCTCGATGTATATGAACCTCTGCGCCCTTCTGATGGCTTCGACGTAGGCCGAGTGGATGCTCTGATCGATCGTCACGTCTTTTCCGCTCACTAGCCCCATGCTCGCAGCCTCTGATGGGTCGGAGGGGAAACCGACCACCGACGCGTCGTCGATCGATCGGAAAACTTGCACGTTCCATGAATCTATGGCATCAAAGTAGGAAGGATGTGGAAAGATGTCTTCTTGAACATTTACTAAGCTATGAGATAACTCCTTTGGCGCCTGCTTCCTCCACCTCTGCTCAAAGTTTGTAAGCACATCCCACGCAGCAGGGCCTTCGAGCTTCGAGTGCACGTCGTGCCACGGCTCCCTCGGTCCGCCGTGACGGAGGTCGGCGTGCGGGAAATTGTTCTGCTGGAAGTCATGGAGGTAAGTGGTGTCAAGGTTTCTAAACAGTGTGTGGTTCTCGTCGTCGTAGCGCCCCCCGCAAAGATCGATCCCTCCGACGAAGCTTACCACATGTCGAGCGCCGTCGATTCTCGTGGGCGCGTCGAGCGTCACCGTCTTCTGGTGGTGCGTGAACTCCGTTCCGACCTCGACGTGCTGAACGGCGGTGAGGGAGGGGTCGGCATGGCGAGGGCAAAGGAAGCACTTGACCTTGCTCCCTTCGAAGAATTTATGAGTGTCCTCGTCATGGGTCTTCATCAGACCTGCGTTTCCTAAGAAGGAAATCGAAGTCCTATCCTGCCACACCATGACAAGGATTGCAACTCCTTCTTCAGCCTTTTTCTTTAGTAATTCCCCAAATGTAACACCCTCTGCTCCAGGTATCATGCGCTCTGGATCTCGAACGAGGGTGATCATGGCGTTAACCGACCACCCCGCGATATAGATAAAGTGCTTAGCTCCATTAATGGCGACGTAGAGTTCCTCCCACAATCTTGGAGGATGGTAGTCTTTGCCATTGGAAAGACTGATAGCTGGTCGAAAAGAGTTGGAAAGATGCGAGTTTTGATACAACGTCACGTTGCATTTCGTCCTCTGAGGGAAGTAAGCGTTTCGGATGCCGGAGAACTCCGGAAGCCGCACCCCTGCATCGTAATATGGATCGGATCTCACATCGGAAAATTTGAGCAAGACATGGATCTGGGCTTTCTTGAGTTTATCGCCTTCGTCGTTGTAGAGGTCGAACCAGCCTTCGAGAGGCTCACCGGCGAGGAGAGACGACACGGGAATTTTCGCGTGGCATAAGACCTTCGCGCCGACTGGGAGCTGGTTCTTGACGGAGACTGTGATGGAAGGAGCAGGGTGGGCGCAGTAGATGCTGAATGATTCGTTCCACACCGGATTGTTCGGGTGGAATTCGATCTCTCGGGTTCTCGCCACCTTCGCCGCGCCGATTTCTATGGCGGCGTAGAGCTTGCTGTGGGCTAGCTTGGTGAGATGCAAGCATTCCTCTATCTTCTCTGCTGTCTAATAATGACCATAGTCACATATATACGCCGTCATCTAGATGATGTTTCAATTAAACAGTTGAACTTCATAGTTGAGCTTTTGTGATAGAGAAGTACCTCAAGAATGTAGCCAGGGATGCAGTGGTGGAGATGATGAGCTTCAAAGACTGTAGCTCTAAGGATGCCATGGAGGAAGGGGGAAGCCTCAATTTCATCTGCCATGATCCCTTGTTAATTTACTTTACTCTTTTGCCTGTTAAGAGTTTATTCCTTATCCCATTATCCTCTATGCATTTATACCAAACAACAATGGTCACAAATTGGAAGCCACTTGCTGCTTTCTCAGAATATTTCTAACCGTTGATCTCGTGACCTTTCGTCGTTGTAGACTTGTAATAGGCATTAATTTAGGACCCACAAGACGTGGGGTAGTCCATTAATGTGCATCCAGACGAAAGCAAGGTATTGCCAGCTTGGGGTAGGTTTGTAGATGGAAGCTTCCACCTAGGGGGAGCTTTGAATGCTACTGGAAGTGAGTCAAATTTGGTGACAGTTAGTACATAATGACCAAAAGGGAGACCTCGAACTTGCCCTATTTCCTATTTCTTAAGGGAAGCACCAATTAAACAAAGAAAAACCTCGGAGGGAAGTCCTAGAAATCATGGTTAGCACCCAGGAATAATATTTTCGGACTAACTTAATTAAGTATTCTAGAAGAAAGCAGAGGACTCTTCAAGTTAAGCACGCAAAGATGGCAGCATTCCAAGACATAAAGTGGTATGGATTCTACAAGGAAAGAATCAGCGAGGTGGCCCGAAAGTTCTTATAAAAACATTGCCTTCTCAATCAAGTTTGGGTACTTCGAGAAAATCAAGTATGTTTTAGTGATGAAAAGAAAAAAAAAACAGAGCAATAATCTGCTTAATGTGATAAAGCATTCAAATTTGTCTATTTTTGATATCAAGTATCTGTAGCAAGGCACAGAAACTTGAGAGATGGCAGTCATAAGACAAATCTGAAAGAACAAGGCCTGACACACAAAACCACAACATTCATATTACAATAAATCATGCCAAATAGAAATGGTTAGTGTGCAAATCCATCTAGCTTGACCTTAACTTGATGTTATAAAAAAAAATCCTCTTCCTCTGTTCTGGTGTTCTCGACTTCTCTTTTAACTGGTTCACCTTGACCTGATTCACTCCCTGCATCTTGTCTTATATACACATCAATATTCAGCATGGCAAGTAAAGGCTGTGGAATATATAATGCCATGCAATTAAATCCACCTTAACCGTGGCAAGTAACGGATCGAACTGGGCCTTTGTGGACAGGTTTAGGATTCGTGTTTGAGAATTTTGCTCCTTTTTCGTTCATACTTATAAAATGGAGTGTCCAACTAAAACAAATTTTTAATATTAGACACTTATCTCTTTAAAAAACAAAAAGAAGTTCACTTTGACATTGAGAATCTATGGAAGAATAGTTTAGAGATCCTCATGTCCCATTATTTGAAGGTTAAAACCGTCCAAACCAAGCCCCTCATGTTTCATATTCACTTCTGATCTAGCTGGGAAGATGAGAAATTTATTGGATTGGAAGTAGAAAAATTAAGAAGCTAGCATCAATATGTTCTCAAATTGACATGAGCATTATCGCTGTATAAGGTGGTTCAAGCCATAACATCAAAATACTTTTCGAAATAAGAGGTACTGTATGAGCTAATATTATTCTTGCAACATCTATTTTTCTGATTATCAATTACTAGCAATATGTTATCAGTAATAATTATGAGAAAACCATATCAGATAACTGTAAGATTACCAGAAGACGATTGCTTATTGCAGAAAATTAACAGGATAAAGCCATGAGAAAACGGAGGGCTGATTATAGCATAAACACAAGAATCGATCAGAAAATTAGCAATTAGGAAATTTAGTGAGTCAGAAGTGCTGAATTTAGACAACTAATATCAGTATTGCACAAATCTACTGTTTATCATGCATCTTCTGCGTGAACATTATAGAGTTAAAAGAAAAACCAGCACAAACAAAAGGAAAAATCATTGGCTGCAAAGACAATCTCAGCAGAAAAGTTGAGACCAGAAACAATAGAAGTTATAGAACATCATAACAATTCCAGGTGTATGTGCTTCTACTGTATGATTTCAGAGTTCAGAAATACCCACATATGATTCTGGAGTCCAGAACCCCAAGGGGTAGAGTATTTCAATTTGACAAAGTCAGAGCTCTCTGCAGACTGCAGAAGCTCCCGGTACACTCAAAAGTTCTAGTATAAAAAACAGGAACAATACTATCTCTTGATGCAAATGGCAACTAAAGCTACTGGTATGTTACAGCAAAAATGAGGTCAATGACCAACAAAGTTATTTTACAAACAATATTGCCCTATACAAAAATATATCATACGAATCTAACAGATCTGTCATGATTGATTAGGAAGCTGTGCATATGTACCTGAATTAGGACTGCATCCTCTAGCCATCATCTTTTCATAGACTGCATATGCATGGTCAGAACTGCCTGACTTACTATAGCCTTGAATTAGAGCGTTATATGTGAAAACATTAGGTTGGAACCCTTTGAGTTGGAGTTCTTCAAACATCTTCCCAGCTTCATCAATCTTTCCTGCCTTTCCAAAGTTGAGAATTAAGGAATTGTAAGTATACAAGTCCGGAAAAATTCCTTTATTCAGCATTTCATCAAAGAGAGAAACAGCTTCCTCTAATCTCTGAGATTTTCCGAGGCCATTAATCATTAAATTATAGGTGATAAGGTCAGGTTCAAGTCCTTTCATCATTAGTTCCTCAAAATAGGAGAGAGCATCGTCTGCTTTCCCCACCATGAAAAAGGTGTCAATAAGAACCGTATATGATTTCACATCTGGTTTTATTCCCTCCTTAACCATCTTCTCAAATAACTGGCAGGCCTTCTCCACGTAACCAGCTTTTCCAAACCCATTTATGAGAATATTATAAATAGCACAGTTCGGTCTGCACCCATACTCCAGCATCTCATTGAATAGTTTTTCTGCGTCATCCATCTTTCCTGATTTCAGGAGCCCATCAATAAGAGGACCATATGTACAAGGTGTTGGAGAGAAATCTCTGCTAATCAGCTCATAATAGAAGTCAATAGCCTGATCCAATCTTTTAGACTTGACAAGACCTGAAATGATCATGTTGTAAGTTATGTTGTTTGGCTCACATCCATTAGAGTGCATGTCCTCATGCAACTTTAACATCTCCTCTATCCTCATTGACTTTCCAAAGGCATCTAGCATTGCATTGTAGGTGAACACATCTGGAGAACATCCATCTTTTTTCATTTCCAGAAATAGGCCCTCAACGATCCCAGTGAAGCACCTATCAAGGAGACCAACAATAAGAGGTTTATATGCTTCAGGTGTTGGCGAAATCCCATAGCTCTTGAACTTCTGAAAGAGCTTATGTGCATCAAGAGGTTTCTTATGCTTGCAGAGAAACCTAATCAACGGGCTCAAAAAGAAGTCATTTGGGCAAGTTCCATTTGCTGCAGTTCTTTCAGAAAATTCAACTGATAAATTAATTCCGGCTTTGTTCAATATCCCTTCCATTAGAGCTTCCCAGGAAGATCTATCTGTCTCAGCATCACATTGAAGCATATATTCCTTGGTGACTTGCACTGCTTCCTCAATCAATCCATTTTTCACAAGAGAAGGAAGGATACTGCATAAAGTGGCAAAGTCTGGATATAGAACTTTCTTCATTTGATAAAAGAGCCACAATGCATTGTTATATCTCTCCTCTTTAACTAAACCATATATGACAGTGTTGTAGGATAGAAGATCAGGCACACAGTCCTTCTCTGTCATCCCATAAAGCACCTCCAAGGCACAATCTACCACACCATTTTTACAGAGACAATCTAGCACTGTATTATGTGTTACTGTATTTGGGGGACAGCGATGAGAACTCATTTCCTGAAAAAGCTCCATCATTTGTTCAATCTTACCCTCCTTCCCTAATCCTGCCAATAGTATGTTATACGTTGCAACCGTAGGCGTCAGACTCATTGATTTCATTCTGTTGAACATATCCCAAGCTTCATCCTCCCTTCCTGCCTTGTAGAGTGTATCAATCAGAGAATTGACTGTAATTACATCAGGGGCACACCCAGTTTCCACCATCTTAGAGAAAATCTTGACGGCTTCATCCACTTTTCCAGACCTGTGGCAACATTTGATCATCATATTGTAGGTGATAGCATCTGGAGTAAGCCCAATGGCTCTTAATTCATGGAAAACTTCTTTTGCCTGTCCAAGCTTGCCAGACTCAGCAAGACCAAATAAACATGCATTGCAGGCGACAATGTCTGGAACAACTCCAATACTCTTCATAAGCTCATATGTATGAAATGCTTTCTCAAACTCGCCGGATTTTCCATAGTAATCAATGAAAAGGATATACGTGTACGAAGTTGGTTTGAGACCTTGGATGTCCATATGGTTAATGAGCTCTTGAGCGCGCTCAACTTTATTTGCTTTCAAAAGCCCACCAATCAAGGTGTTATATGTATGAAGGTTAGGTGATACACCCTTCTGTTTCATCACGCCCAACATGTCAAAAGCTTCTTCAATCATCCCTTGTCCGCACAATGCATCTAAAATGGTAGTAAATACGACCACATCACCATCATAACCATCAGCTTCCATTTCATTGCAAAATTCCAGCACTGACTCCAAATCACCACTGTCGCCAAATTTATCCAACAATGTAATATAGGTCACTCGGTCCGGTTTCCATTCACTAGTCTTCATCTTCCAAAACAACTCTTTTGCTTCATTGAGCCTACCAGCTTCACAAAGCATTTCTATAAATACGGTGTAAGTTACAACATCAGGCCTGCATCCCTCATCCTCCATTCGCCTAAGAAGATCATAGGCTTCCTCAATTTTCCCCTTCTGCCCAAGCACCCTGATGCATATGGTAAAGGTATATACATTTGGTTTCAAGCCCAAACCCTCCATCTCACTCAGAAGGCGCAACACTGATTGGGTATCCCTCCTCTTCCCTAGTGCCACCATAAGTGCAGAGTAAGTCTTCAAACTCGGTGTGACTCCCTCTGAAACCATTCTCCTGTAAACTTCAATGGCGCCTCTAACAAAACCAGATTGAAGGAGGAAATATATTAACCCATTATATGAGAATGCATTTAAAACAAAACCTGCTTCTTTCATCCTTGACAATGCAAAAGGGGCACTCCGGAGGCCTCCTCGAACATGAAGACCCTTGAAGATCGTCAAGAATGTAGTCGGATTCCTCTTTACTATTTGCTTCTGCATTAAATCGAACACAAGAGCCATCTCCTCCACTCTACCATGAATTCTCAATAACTCAAGCATGTAATTGAAGGATTCTGTGGTATGAACAATCCTGGGCTGCTGCGCGATGGACTTAAACATTGACAATGCCTCAATTGGATCAGGTAAGGACTTGAGAATCTCGACAACATTATCCGAACTCACCGCATTCCTCCCTTTCTCCTTCACTTCAGTACCACATGAGCTTCTCACACCAATTTGACGAGGACCCACATGATTTTTCCTCAACCGAAGGCGATTCGTTAACAACCCATATGGATAAACCCTTAGAGTTGCGAGCTTTTGCCAGTTAAAAAAAGCCAAGTCACTATAAGAAGCTCTTTTGCCATTGTACTTGAAAGTTTTTGAGTTACTGCAGCAAATTGGGGAGGAGCAGAGCTCCATAATGGTTGATTCCTTCAACGAATTAAGAATTTGAACTATCCAACATAATTATCTCAAGCAAATACCAGTGTAGCATAGAACCAAGATCTACAAAACGATGTGAGCATAAGGCGGAAGTGAAAGATTTGGGTTCGGTTCGATTCACCTTTGCTCTTAGATGCAGATACGAGATGAAGTTGAAGATAGCGAAGCGGGCTATGCAACAGTAAGTTTCTCTTGCACGAAAAGAGTATCAGGGATGGGGATAATAGCATTCGAATTCGTGGTGGTTCGTCTCCCTCCTCTGGATTTCTTTTGTTCGGCAATAAAATCATGCGGTGAACTTACCTCAGAAAGCTATCCTTTTGTATCCTCGAATTTTTATTTTAATAGTCTTATAGTCTTATATAGTCTTAGACAGTTAGACCTCTTTACTTTAGAAATAAAGTAAATTCTAGAATAAAAATATTTCTCATTAAAAATTATTCTCAAAATATTATTTTTATTTAAGAATAATTATTTTTATATATACTTATATTTCGAAATAAGAGTATAATAATTATTTTTAATATGATATAAAGTATAAATATTTTAAAATATAATTAATACTTTTTTATTTAATATAAAGTAGTTTGATGGATATATCAATAGCTAATTAGTGATTGGGTTGGTGTGCGGTATAAAATATAATTTTAATAAAAAAATATTATATTTTAAAATAATTATTATGATGTTTAATTATTTATTCTGAAATTAAGAAAAAACTCTATTTAAAAAAATATATTTCTTAATTGAACGGTGCTTAACTAACTCGTTTATTTAGATGCTTACGAAGTATTGCTAGTTAACGATGAAGTCCTAGTTGTTAAAATTTTATCCGTATCATTATCTGAACCCTTTTCATTAGACTTTTGCTAAACTACTCCAAAAAAAGTGTAGTCTATTCGTCGAGTTTTATAATTTTATTTTTTTCTCGTTAGATAGCTCAGCTATAATTAATCTACTAAGTTGTAATTTATTAAGAGCAATATTCGCCACAATCTAGTGATAAGTCCAATTTCAGGAAGGTTAACAAGATCTATAAATAAGATCTCAAATCCACCCAAGGGGCTCACTATTTAGTGTCTAAGCTAATAATAATGTAATTAATGTAAGAGATTTTTTATTGCTACATGCTAGTGTGCACCCATCTTATCGGATGAGTAACAAAGGAACCCAAGCCTCTAAATACAAATCTTGAGTGAATCTCAGGGCTCTCTCTCTTTGAACTGAGTATATATAAGTTGTTAAAGAAAGTTTTGCACTGCTCTAATTTTGCTAGGGTTCAGATCTTATCATCATTAACAAACTCTTCCTAACTCATTTTCTAGTTCGAGTGCTATGAAAGGGTAGCTCTTTCCTCCCTCTCTCTCCCTAGAGGTTTCTTTTTCTTTCTTCTCTCTCTCTCTCTCTCTCTCTCTCTCTCTCTCTCTCTCTCTCTCTCTCTCTCTCTCTCTCTCTCTCTCTCTCTCTCTCTCTCTCTCTCTCTCTCTCTCTCTCTCTCTCTCTCTCTCTCTCTCTCTCTCTCTCTCTCTCTCTCTCTCTCTCTCTCTCTCTCATCTTCTCTCCTCTAGTCTTTCAATGATATTAGGCTCGACCTATTTATACCCGTATGGTTTTAATCGAGCTAAGTTCGACCCGATCTAAGCCCGAGATGGTAATGAGCGATATGGGCAAAGCCTTTGCCCACCCAGCCCGAAAGCTCGACCCATTACTCTTATCTAAAGCTCAACCCATATTGCATACATATTGCTATAATTTTTTAGTCCTAAGTTAAATATTTACTAAACTATATATCAATATATAAATATGTTCTCATAAAAGATAACTAAAATATTTTCATATAAGCCCATTAAATTCGATTCGATAAAATATAATAATTTTTATGTTAGACCTATTATATTCAGCACAAGCTCAATATTTATTAGGTTAGTGGGCGGTAACGACCCGAGTGATTAGTGAGTCAGGTTGTAAACAAATATTTAAACTTAGTTGGGCCGAAAAGCTCTATCCGGCGCGCTTAATAATCACCTCTATCTCTCCTCCTCAATCATTGTTTTTCGTTGAATCTGTACTTGACTACCTCTTAACCACTCTTCATAGCCACAAGGTCTAATCTTCAATAGATTAGAAGTTGGCATTGGCCTCGCTGCTCCCTTTCACCACCATATGCCCCGCCGTCTCCTCTGCCATCAATCTAATCTTTGCTCGTCGTTGCCACTGGGATAACCGTCGCTCGCTTGTTAGTGTTTTGGACTTTAATTTTCTTTCTCCACTTTTACTAAGTTCCATAGCGGAAGTGTGTTTTGGTGGTGGGTTAGATATTTTCTCGAGCCTTTTGGCATTGCACAATACCATATATCTTCGATTGTTGAGTAGCGATGGAGCCGCAAGCTAATGTTAGGTCATTTTGTAATTGTATATTTATTATAGTTGTGCTTACTGATATATTTTTCTTTAGGCCCTAGAGCCTGATATATAGTTTTTCTTATTGTAATGCGTACTGTTGTAGTTATAGCTAAGTAAGTGGCGTAGACCACGGAGCTATTTTTCCTGCCGATATGTAATGTATCAACATTTGCTGCCTCTCCCTAAAAAAATAGATATATAATAAAAATCTGTTATAAAATATCATGTTATTCCTATATACTCAAAATAAGATTTTCCCCTAAAACCCAAATATAATAAAATAGGGGAAAATATGCAACTTTCAATCCTTTGATATCTAACATGAGTAGATGGCTGCAGGTTTCTCATGACCTGTTGTTGTAGCTCATGTAGGGTCATTATATGATATGCTACAGTAAACAAATCCACTCTCGGATTCTTTTCCTCCTTTCAGAAGGCCTACCTCTTCCAGAACTGTTCTTGTCTTCTTCTGGGTGTTGTAAGCAGCTCTAATATTTTTGCAAGCCCCCCCATACCATATGGTGGTGGTTGTTGTGGGTGGACAAAGCAAAGAGCGTTGGGCGTTGCTTTCAACTAGAGAGGTAGAATTAGATACTCATGATTCTGTCACGGCCTTCACGTTTTTTCAATTATAAATCTAGAGATATTTTTTTTTATTTTTTTATTTTTTTACGAGTACTTTCTGTTTTCTTTCCGTGTGGTAAAAAGATTATGCTGGGGTCAATGCAATGCCAAGCAAGCAAGCAAGCAAAGAAAAGGCCAAAAGGAGAAGCGAAGGGGCCCCCTAAACTAATTAAAAGGGAAAACTAATACGAGGGGTATTTTAGTAAATAAATATGATTAATTTAATTAAGAGGTCCCATCTATCCACCACCACCAACACCAACACCATCCATCACAATTCACAAGACCAACCAAGGTACAGATCAGCAGTTGCAGCATTCAGAGAAAACTGCAGCCATTTATTCCTTCCTGCCCTTCTTTTCCGCTTTCTTCCTCTCTCTCTTACCTAGACGTCTAAAAAAAAGGTGGAAGAGAGACCAAGGAGAATAAAATAGATAAGAGAGAGAAAAAGAGAGTGAGGGAGCTATCATCCTCCAATGTTAGATAGAGAAACACAATGGAGACTATTCCTCTCTGCACATTTCTCCTCCTGATGGTCCAGCTGGACACAAGATTTATGTGTGAGCGAAGCAAAAACAAAAGAGGGTGGGAGGTGGGGGAGAGAGAGAGAGAGAGAGAGAGAGAGGTGGTGGCATGAAGGGTGTATATCTTGCAACCAAAACACCCCCTTCTTCCTCTCCAAAAACAAAAATAGAGGGGGGTTTGGGGGGCAAAACATCCCAGAAATGCCCCTCTGCAAAACTCCCCGCACCAAGAGAAAATTCTACAAACCTCTCCATCCATCAAACAAAAACTACTCTCCAGCCCAAGTTTTTTCTTCCAGTCTCCAATTTTCCGAATTACATGGGGCTCTTTGGGAGTTTTCTTTGCCTTGGTCAGACCTTCCACAGGGGAAGAAGAGGAGAGAGAAACCCAAGGAAGGAACCTTCCCCTTTCTCTCACCTCTTTCACTCCACCCACCTTTATTTCTCCATTATCTCTTATCTCACCCCCCCTGTCTCTCTCTCTCTCTCTCTCCATCCATATCTTTATGACCCTCTTGTTGGCAAATAAGTCTAGTTCCCATCTCGGTCTTGCCTTGCCTCCACGTTTCATATACTCCTTCTTCTGCCTTTTACCTTTCCTTTCCTTTCCCTGTTCTTCCTCTGGAAGAAGGTGTGAGGATGACGAAGAAGGCGAGAAGGGTCCCCATGGAGTCCTCTCCATCGTCTTCTTCGCACCCAACTGCGGATGAGGCCAGGGCGAGGTTCAAGTTCCGGAGTCTTTTGCAGGATTATGAGGAGTTGTTAAAGGTGAGACCTTTTCTCCTTTCTCAGATCTCTCCTTTTGATCTGTGTGAAAGATGTCTGCGATGAGTTTGTGCGAATCCTCTCTAATATCTGTGCAAGGTTGTTCCTTGGATTATTATTTGTATAATCGTTTCACGGTCTCAGTCAGATGGGCTTTTCTCCTATTTTGGATACCTCTAATCTCTCCTGCAAAATTTTGACATATTTCTCTAGTATTAGGCATGTAGGACTGGTGACACTTATTTTATCTTGATGAGTTTTTGTGATCTAGTATATCCTTATAAGGGTCTGCTGTAAACTATTTATTAGCACTCCAATGCTTTGTGTTTCAGGGTCTCCTGCAAGATAGGTTTCTGTGAATTTGGTAATTTTAGCAATTTAGACTTCTTTTTTCTTCAAGATTTGTACTTGTTTCTCTTGTATTTGGCATGTAGGACAACTGATATAGGGATTTTGCTCCATACTATTTTGGGTTTCTATAGGTCATTTAGTTTGAGAGATCAAAGCTTTACTCCAAAATTGTATCACTGATCAATCATGTTCTGCATTAGGTTTTCCTGGACACTGATTTATGTTCTTTGCATTTGTGTTTCTCTTGAGTTGCTAGAAATTTCACTTAAGAAAGGGCACATCGTGGGCTCTTCTTACATATATATGAATGAATTGGTTTTTTGAATAACAAATAAATCATAATTTACAGATAACATTAAGGTTTCTGAACTAATTAGCTCATTTCACAGGATACTGAGGCAAAAAGGAAGACACTGGAGAAGGCAAAGCAGAAAAAAACCAAGCTCCTGGCTGAAATCAAGTATTACCACTTTGCTCCTATAGTTCCTCCGTAATTTTACAATGATAGTTGCAGAATGCTAAATTTGCAAATTGTAATGGAATTCTTTGTTTAGATTCTTGGAAAGAAAGCACACATTATTAGCAGGAAATCCATCTCAGCGAAGCCAACACAGAATCAAGAAGAAATCATACAGAATCCCCTCTCCATCACCTCCCTTTTCTCAGCCATCCTATAAAACTGTTCACTGTGATCTACCTTTAGCTAGGAAGAATCACAGAACAAAGGAAGCTGCATCTACAAGCTCAGCTGTGGTACTAGACTTGAATCGGATATCTTTGCCGGTAATTCCACCCTCCCGTCGATGATCAATATAAGTATATGCATAGAAACATTTGTTGTGTCTGTCAACTTAGACTCTTTATTTGCTACATTGGTTAATGTCTGTAAACAAGCGATTCTTTACTGATTTCAGAATGATGAAGAAATGGACTGTCAGGTGGACTGGGCCCCTCCGAAAATTGAGAAATCAAGTAGGTGTGCAGTTGATGAAGATACAGTTTCTGGTGACCTTAAGTTGTCGATCTGTAGAGATGTACAGAAAAACCCAAGCAGGATAGGCAAGAGGAAGATTACATGGCAAGATCAAGTAGCTTTGAAGGTTTAATTATCATGGGTGAGATTCATCTGTTTTGAGTGCGGTCCTTTCACCCATTTAAAGTAGTTCCCTCTTGGTTCTAAATTGTAGGTTGTTGTAAAGGAACTTGAAGGATACTTTTGCTCCTATCATACATGTGACTTGATGAAATTGCATAAATGTAGTATTCTTCTATGTAAGACAAAGTCTCTCACACTTAATGTCTGAAAAAATAGTAAATATGATGGCTGAACATTTCTTCTTTTGAATTGTATAACCATAAATCTAGATAAGAGAAGGAATCATTCAATCATAATCATTGATCCTGTGGTTCATGAAGCAATTTGTAGTAGCATTCATTTCTTGTGATTGATAATGGAATACATTAATAGATTTTGGAGGATGCAGACATTAATAGCTGCATAATTAAGCAAACATGTTGGTTCATAGATCAAAATTTATCCTAAAGGACTGGAGATCTGAATCTTTAGTGTCTGATAAACATGTTAAGCCTGCAGCAGGATAGAGAATAGTGCCTTCAGGTCATTTTTTACTTCTTTTCCACTGCTGGTAAGTAAATATTCTTAAACCATTTCAGAAGATCTGAATTTATAAAAAGTTCCACAGGATCTATTTCTGAGGAAAGATTTTTTGAACTGCAGCAATCTGATCAATCTTTACTGTGATGCTATCTTTCCTTGATCCGAAAGAAAAAAAGTGGAGCACCAGACCAACATTTATTATTGGAAATAATTCTATGTATTCTGTTTCAGATATTAATAATCATACCTCGAGTTCTTTTGTTCCCCTAGTCTGTGCATGCAGTTCACTTCACAGTTCACACCATCAAAAGCAGGATAGGAATGAGAACTGATCAAAAAGCTACTCCCTAATAAAAATTAATTCGACAGAATGCGAAAAGGTAAGATAATATAATACTATAAGATCCACCCTCTTCCCAAGAACAGGGAAGCTTACTAGTTTCCATAAAAAAGACCCAGAAATCTTTGAAGGTTCCTAAAAACTATCTAGCTAATTCGAATTATTCACACCATCAACTTCAAACCCCCCAGTGTTGTATTTTTTTCTGATTTCTTTGGTTCCCAGCGCATATTGTCATGTGAGCTGTTGCATTTCACATTCTGGACCGTGTTCTGATTCCCAAGCTTCTTGTTTCTTTGGGACTCTCTTTTGCGACCTGTTGTTAGAAAAAGCAGAGCCAGAAGCTTTCTCTGCTCCAAGATGTGCTTGATTGACTTTAAGCTTCTTCCGTGGTGGTTGTGCTCCTGCTTTCGACCATGCATCGCTTCTGTTCACGGATGCTGCTTGAGTACCGTTCAGGTTGGAACTTCTCAGGATGGAGTATGACGACGATGAACGTACTGTTGGCGAGGTAGAGGGGGGCAGAGCAGCTCACGGAAATCTCTTGCATGCCTTCATGCGTAAGATGTGCTCCTTCAAGTGCTTTCCGTATGCGGAGCAATAAGGTAGTGGGCAATCTCGAGAGCAATTTTTAGAATACCATGTAGACATTCTTGCAGCTGGAGACCCTCCAGCTAGACGATGAGGGGATTCTCAAGTTGAAAAGCTAGCACGATAGCAAATCTGCCCTTAGTAGACAGATTAATCTATAAATGGCTCCAAATGAGTCGTCTCAAATGGGTCCAATAGAAACACCGGCTTCTTTCGTATCACACGGCCATGATTCACCTGTTACACAATTATATTTCTGACATTCTGAAGGTGGAAGGCTGGCTAAATTGAGAGGGTACCTAATTGTGACCTAGAAAGTCTAAAGTCTAATTTAAGCAAATTGATTATGAACAAATTGTATGACAACTTGACTTAGTTTGAAAATCCAACTTGGAGCAATAACTGGACTGTACAATGACCTGGAATTTAGACAGTATAATTCTGTATGTTTGCTAAAAAACTTAGTAAGATCTAAGTGCATTTATATAAGAGAGGTTTAGTCATTTATTAAGCACATATATAGTCTTCGGACTTTAAAATAGTAAAATAAAAATAAAAACAGATAGATGTGTATTCCTATCTTTTCTTTGCTCTACCTCTTAAGGGATAAAAGGACTGTTAAAATATTAGAAAATTCTGAAAATATATATTCCATATGCAAACTATAGCTAACACCGTATGTTTTCTCCTGAATCTTTAATTTGGGATTTACTAAACGGTAAGGACTATGGCATATAGTAATTAATCAAATACTCAAGGAAAAGAGAAATTCCAGTTATTTAGCAGGATTAGACACCTATTGCCCACTGTTGCAATTTATTCATGATGTTATGATTGCAGCGCAAGGGTTAGCCGTTAGCACATCATTGATACCCATCCTAATTAAATGATGTGCTAACGGCTAACCCTTGCGCCTGCAATCATAATATCATGAATAAATTGCAACAGCCTTATCAAGGCAACAGCTCCATCTTTCCAAGTTTCCTTAACCATTAGAACGATGTATTCCAAAGAAGAGCCCCCGGCCCTCGGGGCTGTTAGTCAGAAAACGCCACGCGTCCTCACACGCGGGACCCACCAAACCATATCCCCACCCAGATCCCTTTTCCTCCGGCCTTTTGCATCCGATCCGATCAATCGCAGACTCAGTAAACTTCGTAGAGAAGAATTCGCCGCTCCAAGAGCAAACCAAAGCTTAGAAAACCAAAGGGATGGGTTTTTGTTGCATCTTCCTCGAGATCCTCTGCGCCATACTCCTCCCTCCTCTCGGCGTCTTCTTCCGCCATGGCTGCTGCAGCGTACGACCCCTCTCTTCCTTTTCTTCTTCTTCTTCATCCACGTGTCTATTTGCGAGTAATTCCAGGGTTGCCTGAGAAATTTCTTCGTGCTCTTTTTTTTTCTTTGTTTTGATCGACAGTTGGAGTTCTGCATCTGCTTGGTGCTCACCATCCTCGGTTACATCCCCGGCATAATCTACGCCATCTACGTGATCGTGGCCGTCGATCCCGACCGCTTCCGGAGGGAATCTGACTACTACGTGGTCGTGGCGTGATCCGCTCCCAGATCCCTCTTCTCCATCCATGAATTATTCCTGTGTTTATTTACCGCATCGCATGAATTATGTATTTTGGTTAATTGGAAATATTGAGAAGGTAATCCTTTTGGTTTGTGTAGTTTAAATTTGTAGATTGGATGTTTGACTCGTTTGTGCTCAAGAGGCTTATGTTACGATGCTTGAATATGATGCGTTTTGGATATTATAAGAAAAATCCAAGATGAAACAATGAAGCTCTTTAGTTTTGGAGTGCTTAAAAGTTCTGACATCTTTCCCCTCTATCCTTTCTTCTTTTCTTTTCTTTTCTTTTTTATCTGAATTAACTCCTAGTTCTAGACTCGTTATCCTTCATCACATGAGCCAAAATAGTTCTAGACTAGTTCTAGTCAACTCTATGGACAAAACATTGAAAGAAGAAGAAGAAGAATGAATGAATGAATATAAATTTCCAAGATCCTGATCTTCTTTGAGTTTCATTTTACAGAATTAAAACGTGTGTATAATTCATGGCCAATTGATCCATCAACAAATTTTGAGTTCAAGAGGGAACAAAAATATATTAGATATATATACCAAAGATAATATGCTCTCTTTTCCTATAACTTGGCACCTCCATTAATCCAGTCTGCGACTCTGCGTGTTTCTTTTTAAGAATGGAAGCCATTCAGAGGAAGAAGCCTCTTTAACCACAATTCATCGAGGAAACCTAGCCAAGATCATTGCTGTATCAGATTAACCTCACCAATGCTGAAGAAGTAATGTCTCACGTATTACATAAAATCTAATAGGCAAATCTCATTTCCAGTCCCCCTTCCTTTTAATGCCATGAGCCCATGATGCAAACAGAACTAAGACATGCCCTTGGAACACTCTGCAAAAGCCTAACACAAGACTAAAATTAATTAGTGTGCGCCAAAAAATTTTAAAAAAAAAAAAATGTTCCAACTTCCCAGCTTAAAGAGAATTATGCAAACATCTTCCTTCTGGAAATTAATGGGGGCAGTGTTTCCAGATCCATCATAAAGTGACCACAATAGTTGCATGCATTAAGTCCTTTTGCTAATTATTAGCCCCCAGCGTCCAGGCTAATCCAAGCTCTCTTGGTCCACGAGGGATTTAGGGACCTGATAGGCCAAGTAGAGTTAATAGCGATGCGGCCCACAAAGCCCAGGCAAATTTGTATGCCAAGAAAAAGAAAGACCACAAACTCGACGGGTCTTAGAGGAACTGAGACCCAATCCTACCAAGACCGGTCCAGTGGGAGTTCTATGCCATATGGCCTTCCATCCCTTCCAAGAGGAGAGGATGGTAGGTGTTCAGATTTACTTAACATGTGATAGATATAAAGGGACTTCAACGTGGGCTGACCCGAGGGGTGGAGGGACCAGATCCAACTATCCAGGCCTGCCCTAAGTGAGAGAGATATGGTTCATGTCCTCGTCTCAGGATCAGGCATCAGCCCTCGCCTTAGCCCGATTAACCGAGGGAGGAATATACCCTTCCGACTTCAAGGATTAATACTGAGATTTTGGTAAGGTAATTTTAGAGAAAATCCCCTAAACCTCCATCAGCTATATGAAAATTAACAGGTCATTCGAATACAACTTATGACTCGGATTAAAATCATCTTTATTATAGATGTAAGGAGATAAGGGGGGCCCATCGCAAATACCACAAGAGCTAGGAAACCAACCAGATGTCTTACCATCAATAAGGGTAGCATAAGAAACCGAGGTAATACAAAACCCAATCCATTTAATTAAATTAATAGGAAAATTCATATTAAGTAAAGCATTCTTAATAGCAATCCAAGAACTATATCATCAAATGATTCACAAATCTTTTCTATTTATTAATACTGTGGAGAATCTCTTGAGCAATGAAAATATTGTCGTGAATGTGCTGATTGATCGGACTCATGATGTCTAGCAGATGAATTTTCAGTCTTTTGGCCAAGATTTTAGCTTAAGACTCAGTGCACCCGAGTTATAAAAGGGAAATCAGCTTGTAGTCCATGACCTTAGTTAAATTGGGCCTTTTCGGGATAAAAACAATAAAAAAATGTGGTTCCAGCAGGGAGGGAAGGTGCTGAGGATTGAAAAGCTTTTAAAATCATAATAAAATCATTCCAAACAATATCCCAATTTTTTTAAAAAAAACTCAGACTAAAAACTGTTCGACTCGAGAGCTTTACTCTCCGGCATAGACCAGACTTAGTTTCTGCCTCACTGAAGGGCTTTTTGTGAGGCCATCATGGCAACTAATACAAGGCAGGGACGCTAGGCCACAATTTCGAGTAGTCCACAAGGTCCACAAACTTGCATAAATTTGTATAAAACTTAACAAAAGCATCAGTAATAGATAGGTATTCTGAAGAAAGAGGGAATTTGAAGCTAGTCTGTTCTTAGTTTACTATTTTATATTTTAATATGGAAGGACAAATGACTATATTTGGATAAATTCTTGCACCTATGTGTATATCCAAATAACACTGCAATGCATATCCATCTTGAGATACAAGCCACTCACACACATATATATATATTTAGATTTAGCTAACTAGGATGGAAGCTAGATAAACTGAACAATGTCCACCATTTGCAACTCTATTGATAAGATTTTTCTTCCATTCTAAAGTAACATCTTCTATAATAACTAATTTTAGTACATCTAATTCAGATAATTTCAGGAAATTTAAAACAATTTCCTTTTCCATGGAAAATGTTGTTAACAATGAAATATTAAACAAAGGATTGTTGACCAGTTGATCTTTAGCTTTACTATCTAGTCCTCATGAAAGGGCATATTTTGGTAAGCACAAATGTTCAGCTTTCCTTTTTCTTTTCCTCTTTCCCTTATCTCTTGAAAAACATATTTAATCACTAAGATGACCCTGTCAAAACAGTACACCAAAACCAAGTGGTGCAATAATTCAAGAAAACTAATAATGAGGATACAGCTATAGTTTCCCTAACTACAAGGAAATTTTGGATGTTAGAAAAGGCTATCAGTCTCTCTTTCTATGGTCAAAAAAATTAGACAGAATCCAGCACCTTATTCAAGAAAGTCTTCTTAATATCTCAGAGAGATTAAACAAAGATGTATGTGGCACTGGGAATTCTCAATACCTCGAGACATTAGTCTCTACATGCTCCTCATCAATCCCTTTCTCCTGTCAATCTTCTTTACCAAAATATCCAGTATGCGAATGAGACAATAGCAGGAAAATGAAAACAATATACTTTCTCCTCTACAAGAATACTTGGTGAAGAAAAAAAATATCAGTCTATCAGTTACTCTCTTTTCTAACATACAAAGTCCATGCATAGATGGGAAAGAGACATTTCCGCAAAGACAACAACTAGATTGGAAAAGGAGGCTTTGAAAGGTTGAACCATATTCCAAGTTGAACTCTTTATATTTTTCTTCTCTCCATGGTGAACACCACAAGAAATCAGTAACACCCACTAAACTACTGCCAGTGACAGTGAAGTTGATCATCTCTTTGGAACACTTCTAAGTGCAAACTTCATGTTATTGGATAAGTACCTACTTCTACCATCCGAAAGCCAAAATTTCTCTACCAATCTCCACCAACCACTGGTGTTCCTTCAATTCTAATTCATCAGCCGAAAGTTACAAGAAGATTTCCCACAAGGCTCGTAATGTTTGGTGCCAAAAGAACAAGGCATCTATGTCCCAAGAAACAGACTATTCTCGAGTAGCCAAACAAAATGGAAAGCGTCAGCTTGATAGCTCTAAAACCAAAGAAGAAATATATTATCAATTCCTAGTGTTTTGGAAACCTTTGGGTGGATTTCATTTCTTTAAAGAAAATTTATATACCTACGTTTATACCCAAAGAAAAGATTTGCCGCATAATCCCACCATGAAACTGTAAGCAGAAAATTGATTTTTATATTCTTCCGCAAAAATAAGTACATTTTGAAATGAAATTTTACCATATTCTCGTGAGATGAACTCCTTGCGCGACAATGCCGAAATTTTCCAATTTTCTAAGACCTAATTGCACCTCTCAGACCATAGAAATCTCCCGATCCTTATCGGGCTCCCGGATCGAGGAGGAGCGCCGCCGCCAAATCCTCCTCGAGAGGGCAAACAAGAGGCAGGAAAGGAGGACGCCGGCGATATCGGCCGCGGCGTCCTTGCCTGATCCCCCTGCGGATCTCCAGATCCCGATCTCGTCGCCGACCTCCTTGGCGGCGCCGGCTGCGAGGGAGGAGAGGGATCCTATGGCGATGCTCCGGCGGCGGAGGAAGAGGTGGCGGCTTCGCGCGGCGAGGGAGGCGACGAGGAGGGTGATGAGGAAGCAAGCGAGGAAGTGTTGGAGTTTGTCGGCGGCGAACCACTCGTCCTCCCACTCCATCTGCGGTCCGATTCAAGTTGGGGATCTAAACCCAAATTTCCAATTGAGTCGAGCCGGGCCGGACCAGGTTGAGGTCATCTGGAAACCGGATCAATTACGTGTTCTAGTCCAAAAAAAAAAAAAAAAAAAAAAAAAAAAAATATATATATATATATATATATATATATTATAATCCTGTATTTTTCTGACTCTAATCTCAAAAGAAATACATCGAGTTGTAAGACGTGCGCATCCCATAGCTTGGTCAGATCGATCAACACCAAATCATAACCCATATTTTCATCTATTTTTATTTTATTTTGTAACGAGAGTTGTAAATTCTTCAGGTTAATCTCTTATTTGATATCCTTCGTTGCTATACGTTACAGCAATGCTATATGTTACAGTTCTTTCACAATCTAGCCATGTCTAAAACGAACAGATGTTTAATTTGTCTACTGGATTTCTTTATTTAATTTTCTCTCGCAAATGAATCCTGTCTTGACTCTTGATTCGGCCCTAAAATAAAATAATCTAAATATCCATAAGAAGTGGACGGATGGTAGGTGAGCTAGACCAAAGACAAAGGCCCAACAACCATGCGTCACCTTCCTAGACTAATTTTAGCTTTTACCTAACTCCGACTACTTCAACCAACAACAAAAAGTCATCTAATGAGACACGCAAGCAGCCGTATCGGTGCTCCAATAATGGTCATTATTAGGGGTATAAATGAGCCCCAACGTCCTTGCCTGATCTCCTCACGAATTTCCAGATCTTGATCTCATTGCCGACCTTGGCGGCGTCGATTGCAAGGGAGGAGAGGGATCCTATGGCGATGCTTGAGGGGCAGAGGAAGAGGGGGCAGAGGAGAAGGATTCTAGTCGACTGCGGAGAAGGAGGATTGAAGCAACCGAAAGAGTGAGAACTAAAGGAGAGCTATGGAGAGTTTGAGGGACTATATTTTAGAATTGAGACTTGAGTTAGGGCCAAAATTTTTAATTTAAAATTTCTTATATATTGAGCCTAGTCGGCTCAATCTCGATTTAAAATTTATTTCAAATCTTCCTAATCTAGCTCGAGCTCAGCCCAACTCTAGCCGGAGCAAATCCAACTTAAACTTTAATCGAGCCGAACTCGAAAGCCCAACTTAAACTTCATTCAAGCCGAACCCGAGTCACTTGTTTATTTTGACAGCCCTAGTCAATATGACATGGCTGCTACAATTGAGTACTTATCCACCTCTGATCCTACTCCCTTATTATATCTTGTGCTCATTAAAAGTATAGCAACATATACAGAATCAAAAGTCTCACGGAAAAAAAAATCTAAACAACAAGAGGAGGAGGATTAGTCACAAATTTACTTCAAGAAAAAATTTAGAAAAACGTAAACACCACTCAAATGTCCAATTGTCCTAGTTCTCTTGATTATTCATTGCTTAATAAAATGTTAAGAATAGGATACCAACAACCACGTCCGCCCGTCTAAATGTCATAGATAAGCTTCCGGAACTTCTCCATATGCTCCGCCTGCAACGAGATCGCCAAGGAGAGGCTCCCATCCCCGTTCGGGCTCGGCAGCACAAAGGCCAATCCCTCATACGCGATCGAACCGGGTCCCATATAGATGGGTTTCCCCCACCCGAAATCGGCATCATAAATCGGCAACCGGGCCCAGCTCGTCAACCCGAGATTCGGGCACCTGAACGTGTGGGCCCCTCTCACCAGCGCGGTCAGGTCGGCCTGCACCTCTAAGTAATCAAGCGCCGACCTCAGGTACGGCTCGTCCATCCTCGACAGCGCCGCCTGGATCTTCCCCGGAGCGCCGCCGCCGATCACCTCCCTCGCCGAGGCGATTGGGGTCGCGGTGAATATGACGTTCCCGAAGTACCCCTCCGGGAGCGGCGGCCGAATGCGCTGGCGGCCGTCGGTGGCGATGTACATCTTGGTCATCTGGTCATCGGGAAGGCCGCGCGCGAGGCACGCGCAGCGCCACACGTGCGCGGCGAGGAGGGCGTAGGTGGTGAAGCGGGGGGAGTCGTGGGGGAGCTTCTTCCGAAGGAGGCTGAGGTGGGAGCAGCTGAGCTTAAAGATGCTCACCGCGGTGGAGGGGGAAGAGGCTTTGGTCGTAGTGGTGGTGATAGAGGGGGGTGTGGTTACCGGCATGGAGGGAGGGGGTGGTACTCCACGTGGGGAAAGGAGGGGGTAGGAGGGTCACGTGCGCGGATGAGGGTGCGGTCGATGAACGGCGGGACGGCGATGGGGAGGCCGTGGGCCACGTCGGACCAGGAGTTGATGAAGTGGAGACCGGAGAAGCCGTCTGCCACGTGGTGCTGCATGCCCACGCCGAGGGAAACGCCACCGCATTTGAAATGAGTCACCTGTGCCAGGAGAAAGAATCGAGTTGGTAAGTGGATTCAGATTAGGTGTAGTAAAACTGACATCTCGTACTTACTCCAGTAAATAATTAACGTTGGTTTAATCTCGCCTATAACTAATAACAAAACATAACAACAATTCCACAACTATGTATTAATTGGAATGCCGACACCGCCAGCTGAACAAGAATGTGAACAAAACGTGGGATCGAGACCCAGAAGCATGTGGGACACTTGATTGAGGTATGCTGTCAACCGCTGCATGCTTGGCTGAAAACCCACGAGTCTTATGCATGTGCATGCACGTGGACCCTATCTAGTTTCTATGATGGCTGGCTTAGAGGTTGCATAATAGATTGAGTAGCCTGCTGCTGTCGTTACCTGTCGATCGACAGGACGTATCCACTTTGCACACACCAGCGCATAGCCAGAGGAAACCAGAGGACAAAGGAACTTTGAAGAAGAAACGTTGCTTGAAAGCTATGGTTAAACCTATAAAACCTTCATAATTCATTATCACTAAGCAGCAGTAATTTGTGTGAGTGGATTGCCCTAATTAGTAAAGGAAGAAGTAATTTGTGACTCAAAGAAGGAATAGTTAAAAAACCCTCTTTATATTACATGGAGAACTAGAATGTCTAACAATTTTTTAGCGCCGCATATGCTGCGGCAGTAAGTGTTTGATTATAAAATATGTTTAAGGAAGTCTAATTTATGAATAAGACTTCCTCATGAACCAAAGGACACCTTAATGCATATCAGTTTCAGTTTCGAGAAAAAAAAAGTCCACTAGGGTTGTCTTGAGTGGAATTGATGGACTTAAATAATTCTAATCCAATGTCTAGTTGGCCAAACCTAACAAGACAACTATTAACAGATTTTTACTTCGATAATTCTTTAGAAAATATACTCAAACCAGATGCAAACTTAAACCATATAAGATAATCCAACATAACCAAATATAAATAGAAACAGCTAGACATGTATCAACCAGTAGATTCGTATGATGCAGACTACCAAAGGCCGTCTTAGTGATGATGAGATGGCATTAGCAGCAAGCAGAGCAAAGGTAATTCTGGAGGACTCCTAAAGTTCTGTTTTTAGTCAAGAGCGGCAGCAATAGGAATATTTTGGAAAGTAGAATTGGGCGAGAGGTTGTTTGACGGAGTCAAAGCAATCAATAAGCTTCACCTACGATGCGTTGAATTAAAATGGCTGGGTCATATATGGTTTTCTCACCACAAGTTTCTCCTAAAATATATAAAAAGAAATGCTTAAATACATGAGATTGTCATACCACCAGCTTTGGCACCGCTATCTTACCTGCTTCTTACCAAAGTCTTATCATTGACTCCAACAAGAAAAAATAATAATCCTACATGCGGTAACTTTACTCCTAAAATTATGTAACACCAGCATCCGTCCAAATCAAGGAAGCATCGACTTCTTCTTTTTTTGAAAATAAAAAATCCATTTGAGATCTGGAGAGAGAGAGAGAGAGCGGGGTACCTGGAGGACGAGCAAGGGGTAAGTCGAGATGTCGTCGGTGTAATCGACCGTAGGGATGAGCTGCTTGAGCTTCATGGTGGGCGCGAAATCTCCGAAATCGTCCACCGTCAAATCCGAATCAGCCTCCACGAAGAGCACCCCGGCGCCGTTACAGTCGATCTCGATCCGGCCGTCCTCGTCGCGCGCGAGCCTCCCGGCCATGGGGTAGAACGGCACGAGGGCTCGAGCCAGCGCCGACTTCAGCACCGCCGTATCGAAGAAGTCGGGGGAGCCAGTGGGGCGATAGAAGTACACGCTCGGCGTGTGGAAGCGCGGCACCACCAGATCCAGATTCGAGTTCCAGAGCCGGCGCCGTGGGGTCGGCTCCGCCGGCTCCACCATCGTCGATTGCCGCACGCTGATTGGCATCGTGGCTTCCGGCCCGTCCGATCTATGGGATGCTGACCGGATCAACGAATCAAGACCGTAGAAAGGGTGAAGGAGAGGGGAAACGGGGTTTATGTGGAAAAAAAAAACAAAACAATAGGATAGCTCTTGGTGGAGAGCTGGTGAGGGAATGGCCCGGGATGGGAATTTATACAAGAAGTTGCTGTGGAGGAGAGTAGTTGAGATGGGGAATTTGTGTATTTGGAGCTAACGTGGGACACGTGGCAGAATGCGAGACGCGGGGAGGGGTGGAGCCGAACAGGGGGTTGGTGGAGCGGTGACCAGATTTAATCTTCCGCTTTCGTTTCTGCCTCTGGACATTTGATCATGCCGCTTGCGCGAATTTTGACGTTGAATGTGAACGGCCACGATTGGGAGATCGGGGATTACTTGTCCAAAAACGGGCGCAGCATCTAGATCGATATTAGCTGTCCGAGGCGAAAGGGTGACGTCACTCTGTCCTACGGCTAACGGGACGGAACCGACCCGTTGTGCCGTTAACTCAGACGGCGGTTTCGCTCTGCTGCTGTCGACGCGGCCGTTAGTGGAAATGGCAAACAACCGTAGCAAACTGTAGACTATGCCACGTACGTCGAATGACGCGAATTAATCTGGCCGATTTTGAAAAAATAAAAAAAAGAATAATTAGTCTCGCCGAAAACCGCCCTCTGTAAGTTAAACTAATTTAAAACTAATTAATCCCAATATGAATACTTAGTAACTCTATAATAAAATATCTTATTCTCGGATAAAGAGTCTTAATGAATCTCAAGAGGTTTAATTAGATAGGTTGGGATGACATAAAACTGCCTCGTGTTCATCGCACCGTAGAAAATCTACCCAAATCCGAATATGTTTTGGAAAACAATACTTTTATGATATAGACTTCGGATATCTATCGTGGAAAAGGTATCGAAATTTCATATCACTTCCTCCAGTACAATAATAACGACTCTCGACTTCCAAACAGGGAGTTTTTTTTACCAAAAGCACCGCTTAGGTGAAAATTAATTACGAAAGTATTATACTATTTAAATTATTTTAAAAATTATTATATTTTGTGTCAGTTGTAGAAAATCGCTGTTTGTATTAAGAATTAACACATATGAGTAAAATGAAGAGGAAATGAGATTAATCTCATTGATACATTCTCATAGTCATCATATGTATATATAGCTACATCAAAAACTAAATAAAGAAACAAAATATCTATTTTTGTTACGGATTAGATCCGGAATAATTCGTTTGTATGATGAATCCAGATATTTTGATGGGTAGTAATCTCAGAAGTCTTAAATCTAATAGTTTTAAAATGAAGTCAATCGGAGATCCAGATGAAAAGTTATGGTTAAAATAGTAAAACAAAATCAAAATAGGACAGATAACCGATATTGTAATGCTCATCGGAGGGTAGTGGATGACCAAAGGTGGTGGATAGGCATAAGATAGGGTAACTGTAGGTGGAGAGAGATGGCTAAAATTTAAAAGATTAGGATGCTTGTACTGTTGTGATCTAATCCTAAAAATATAAAGACAATCTAGCAACTAGACGAAAATAATAATTTGGCTAACTCAGATTCATTCAATAATCGATTCAATAATAATTATCAATGCATGTCCACTTCTATTTATAAAATAAAAAATCCAAATGAATCAGATCCATATATGAATTATGTAATTTATTTAAAATTTAAAATAATAAGATAAAACTAACTAACTAAGTCAATTTGACTTGATTTGACTTAATTGACTCAACTGACTTAACCCATTTAATCGGATCATAACAATACTATCAATTACACTCTATAAGGCAAGAAAATACTGTCTCATATTGCAAGTGAATTGTAATCTAGATCAGAATAATGTTGAAAATATTAAGTAAATCTCAATCTCGTAATCTTGTTCATATAGTCGTTTCGAAATATTGTTACCATCTCAAGATATTTCAGCTAATCATGATATGAGCTAATCGTAATCACTGACATTAGAATCAATCTCAATCTGAGATATCATAATCAAATTTTGAAAAACCACTAGACACAAGTATGTATTTAAATACTAGACAATCATATCACTCGTTCGCTTAAGTAAAAGTCCGAAAAAAATGTTAAAAATGAAAACACAAATGAACACCAAGATTTTAATGTGAAAAAACTCAACTGGGAAAAAACCACGGATCCAAAATCGGATCAAAACCAATCATTAGGATAGTAGCAATTACAAAACTGACTCACAAAACAACCCGTCGATCCAAACAACTTTGTTCCTCTCAGTCTTGTTCCCTAGAACCCACGATTCACTACTTCTCGTGATTGATGTCCAACCTCAGTAGCCCTCGAGATTGATCTTTCGTCTAGATAGCCATTAAGACGAAAGATTAGGCTTTTTAGAACAGTAAGACCTTGTTAGTTGAAAAACCGATGTAGCCTCAAGAAGTCTCCTTCAAAATTGTTTATTCAACCACAGGGCATAACAATACTTATATATGATCTCCAAGATAGAGCCAAATCCAAGTATTATCCGAACTCACGAAAGTCTAAGAATTACAAACTTCGTTGGTGCATTCGAACGCGGCCCGAGTGCGTTCGAACGACCAGACTTGATCTCAAGTGCGTTTGAACGGGCCCAAGTGTGTTCGAATGCAACAGCTTGTATTTCTCAAGTTGCGTTTGAACGTGTTTGTGAACGCTGCTCTCGGTCTGTGTGAACGCATGTACCCGCGTTCAAACGCGCTTGTAAACGCAGCTCTCGGTCTGTGTGAACGCGTGAGCCCGCGTTCGAACGCGCTTGTGAACGCAGCTCTCGATCTGTGTGAACGCGTGATCCTGCGTTCGAACGCGCTTGTGAACGCAGCTCTCAGTCTGTGTGAACGCGTGAGCCAGCCTTCGAACGCGTTTGTGAACGTAGCTCTCGGTCTGTGTGAACGCGTGAGCCCGCGTTAGAATGCGGTGTGAACGCGATGTGAACTCATAAACTTTTCTCCAATAATCTTGCAATTCTTCAAACTAGAGATTTTCTAGACTTGTATAAAAGCTCATATACATGTATAAATACAGTTAGAATATTTTGTACACAATTACCAATAATTAAAAACCTAACAATTCTAATAGTTTGAGACATTGATTCTTAATACATTTATTAATTTTCTAATATAATAAAACTCATAGATTTTAATGAATAAATCTCTCTTTCGAAAAATAATTTATGAATCACTCAAAAGCGATTTATAAGTAAATCTTATCTCATTTTCATTCACGAAATTCTCCAAGTTCTCATTTATGTATTCATTTATATTCATCGATTTATAATGTTCATTTACTAATAAATTATTTTCCATAAATCACTTCATAGAAAATAAGAAGTTTTATAATATTAGAAATTTCACAAATCATTAAGAATCACTATTTGAGATAATAAATAACAATTTTTTATATTGTGCTGAGCTGACAAAAATTATATTTGTTTAAAATAGTTTAAATCGTATTGTAATTTTATAATAAATTTTTTAAAGCAGTACTTTGATTAAAAAAGCTCTTCAAAAAAGCCTAAAAGTACGTCTGAATTATAATATATTCTCACTGCTTTTACTTTTACTTTTACTTTTTTTACTTTACTAAAGTAGAATACTACATTCCACTTCTTATCAATAGGAGAAAGTATGCTTCTCCCTTAGCTCTGCTAGGGTTTCTCCTCTTCTAAGAACTCCTCACTTAACCGATTTCCCCCTTAGCCCATCCTCGGTGCTTCTTCCCCAACCTTTCCTCTCCTTTAACTGCTACTTGCCTATTCCCTAGTTTTAGTCTCCAGCACCTCGATTCCAGCTCTCCAACCCCAGCTTCAACCACTGAATCATGCAGAGCAATCCCTCCCACTTTTACTCCGTCAACCCATCACCCTTCCTACCATCTCCATCTAATACTTTGCCACTCCCCAGATGCAATATCTGAAACTTGTAGAGCAACCCACCACCCCCATTACTCCGCCAACATCTCTTCCCCTAGCGACCCCACCTATTGCCTTGTCCTTCTAACTCTCCCTAAGATATGAAGTTGGCAGATGAAGACAACACTCTCCTAAGAAAGATCTCTAAGCTCTTATCGGAGGGCAAAATGGAAGAAACCATATCCCTCCCGGAGGACTCGGCCTTACCTTCTAGACCAGCTGACCTCTACCTCACAGGCAAGCTCATCTAGGACAAACACTTCAATGTTACAGGCCTCCGTACTGCCATGTTGAAGGCTTGGTTGCTGAAAGGAAGACTCGACTTCATTGAAGCACGGAAAGACACCTTCCTCATCATCTTCGAGCTCCTGATAGACAAATGGAAGGTCTGGTACGGCGCTCCATGGTCGTTTAACCGAGATCTATTTGCTCTGAATCATTTTGTCAAAAATATGCCATCTGAAGCTCGGAGTTCCATGGTTTACCAGTGGAATACATGTCAAAAACAACAGCCTTCACTCTTGCAGGCAAGGTGGACGACCCTGTTCTGGTGGACAACCTCAATGGTCAAGGTACATCAGAATAAGGGTTCTCGTGGACATCACAAAATCCCTTATGGGGAGCATTTCTTTAACCCTCCCAAACGGATCCCTCTCAGAAACTAGGGTGTAGTATGAAAGATTACCGCGCTACTACACCTTCTATGGTCGAATGGGACATGAAATGGATGGATGCATGCACAAGGGAATGGCGGAAGCGAAGATCCGAAGTGAATCTCTCTCTCTCTCTCTCTCTCTCGGATTCGTCAAAATAGAGCCGCCAGCGAGAGGCCGGTCGCTGGCTGGCCAGCAGCGACCGAGCCACTCCCCGCCGGCCCGGTCCCTTCCTCTCTTTCTCTTCTTCTTTCTTTTCTTCTTCCTTCTTTTTCTTCTCCTTTCTCAGCTGTCTTCTATTTCTGTAATAGTGGTCTAATATGATGATGACACATAGAGATAACATTGATAACTGAGATGTTGAGAAATTCTTATGATTTTATTATCATCTGATTACTTGATTATCAAGTGGTTAATATACATCATATATTATTGTATTTGATATCATAGCATGGTCATGGTCGACATGCATCATGTGTCATATTTGTGAGAGAGTTATGATAATAGTATGATATGGAGATTTATTTATTCATTGTCGAGAATTATATACTTTTATCAGTTATGACATATTATCTATTTTTTATTTATATAATATTGAGAATACATTCATATACTCATTCAGTATATAATTTACTCTTTGTTTGACATCATTGATTCGGGGTAAGGTCTATTTATTAAGTCTTTTGCTCATAATTCTATTTATTTATTTTCTAACCCCCTCAGATATGTGGTACGTAATAGTGACTTGAGATATCTTGAGGAGATATTTTAGAGGCGAGGATGATGTGAGCTATAGACGTGAGATGGTATAGAAGGTAGCTTAACTAGATATTGAGTTGTATTATTATTTAATATTTATATTTTATTGTATCAGACGATGATTTGTATAATACATGTCAGATTATAGTGTACTCATATATTAGTAATTCTAGTTGTATCTTGATGGTTTGTCATGGCTTGTGTATATCTTGTTAGATTATGTAGTAGTCTAGTGTATATTATTATAAACTTAGATATTCATATGTTAATAGGTTTATTTGATTGTTAGTATGATTTATTTAGTGTTGGATTATGTGAGCATGGATATGTTAGCAGATATTATTTGATGATGTCATGATTATATTTGCACAAGAGTGTATCTGTGCGTGTCAGGTCCCGCCCGACCTATCGCGTGCGTCGTGCATACTGTGTAGGCACGTGGGCGTGCACATGCCCGTGCCGTGCAGGGGCGTTACATTTGGCCTCAACTAACTGGCTTGCGATGTATCCCGCTGCAAAAGTTTTTCACCTACCTGCCATTAGTAGCGATCACAACCCATTACTCCTTGTAATTCAAAACTCTAAGCACTGCCTAAGGAAATTCAGGTTTGAGCACTAGTGGACCCACTTGGAGGATTTGCTAAATTTCTGCACTTAGGAATGGGCCGAAAGTTACACCACTTCCACTCAATTTACTAGCTACCTGTTGGACCTAACGAAAAAAAAATGAAGAACTGGGCATGCAAAAATGGCCGCAACGCATGGAAAGTCATTCAAGTCATTGAAGATGAACTCACCCACATCTAGTCAGGCCGAGGAGAGGTAGCAAATTGGAATAAGGAAAAACTCCTCTGAAGCTATTACAATGACCTACTCTTGAAGAATGAAATCTAGGACAACGCTCAAGGATCACTTAGACATGATCGTTAGGTGGGCCAGGCCGGGTTCGGGCCAACCGGGCTAAAGTATTTGTTTATGGACCGACCCACCAATTATTTGGGTTGGGCCGGGTTCGGGCCGGGCTAGAATAGTCTAGCCCATTACCGCCCGTCGGCCCGTGAGAGATTGGGCTAGCCGGTCGGGCCGGTCTCCAACCCACATTTTAGCTCTTTTTAGAATTTTTTATTATTAGCTTATTTTAAAAAAAATATTTATATTCATCTATTTAAAAAAATAATAATAAATTAAAAATTTTAAATTTGTGCTTATAAAAAATGTAAAATGGTACAGTACTAAAATTTTAGTTGGTTTTTTACTGTAGTAAAATGGGTAAATATTGTAGCAGAACGGGCGAGCCTAATTGCGTGACAAACGGGCGGGCTTCTAGGCCGGGTCGCGCGGGCAAAGGGTTGGCTCGTGCCGCCCATTGGTAGTTCAGGCTCGGGCCGGACCGGTCTTAAACTGGGTCCGGGCCGTGTTTAGCCTGGTCCAAACCGGGCCGGGTCGGACGGCGGGCTGGCCGTCTGATCACGTCTAGGATCAGTTGGCTTCAATGGGAGGACAAAAACTCAAAAAATTTCCATTCAGTGGCCACCTCCGGGAAAAGAAAGAAGAGCATTTACTATCTTAACTTGGGAGCGGAAGGATGGACTTACAATGAGCATAGGATTAGAGATAATTTGTCAACTACTTCAAAAACATCTTCACCTCCTCCGAGCCCCTCTCCCTTCTTAGTCTTGAACAAGAAATTTTGGAGACAATCCTGAAAATTCCTACTGGCGACTCAGCTCATCTCGGAACCATCTCGGAGGAGTTAGAGATACTCGGAATCATCAAGGAGCTTAACCCAGACAAAGCACCGAGGTCGAATGGTATAACAACAAAATTCTTTCAACTATTCTGGCCGAGGATTAAGGATGGACTATGTAACTCGATCAAAAACTTCTTTATTATCAAAAAGCTCGAGGAGACAGCCAACAGAACTACCTTAGTGCTCATTCCAAATCGTGACAACCAGTTGCCTGGTTATAGATTTCAAACCGATTAGTCTGTGCAACACCTACTACAAGATCATAGCTAAGCTATTGGCCTTACGAATGAAACCTCTCATCTCCAGTATCATTGTTGAAGAACAGAGCACATTTGTGCGTGGAGGAAATATAGCTGACAACTTTATCACTGCAAACGAGCACCAAGGGTTCTTTTCTACTAAAGGTCGACCACTCGAAGGCCTTCGACATGATGGAATGACCTTTCTTGGTGGACTGCCTCAAACTTCATGGCTTCCCTAAAGACTTCATTCTCCTTATCAAAGAATGCATCTCTTCTACCTCACTCTCGTTTATTCAAACCAGCTAGAGGGCTTAGACAAGAATGTCCTCTCTCCCATACCTCTTCATTATAGGTGCCAATGTCCTCTCCCTCATGTTCAAGAATGCCACCTAAAGTGGACAAATGCAAAGGATCAAGCTAGCGGCCTAGGCTCCTGCACTCACGCATCTTCTCTTCGCCGACGATCTCCTCATCCTTGGGAAGGCAACCAGGAAAGAATCTAGCAGCATATCTACAACCTTAACAGCCTACTGTAAGCTCTCAGGCCAAGCGCTAAACACCGAAAAGCCGGCTATCATTTTCAGTAAACACACCAGCTCAACCAACCCCCACGCAGTTCTCAATATCCTCCATGCAAAATATCTCCGAGAAGGTGACCGATACCTGGGGAACCCTTTGCTCCTCTCCGCATCTAAGTCACAAAGCTATCATTTCCTCCTCGACAAAGTTCTGCGTAGAATGGCCCTGTGGAAAAGGAAACTTCTTTCGCAAGTAGGCAGACTGGTCCTAATCAAAGCCGTCCTAAGTTCCATCCCTGTGTATTACATGGCTACGTCCCTGCTCCCTCTAAAAGTGATAAAACAGATGGTGGCTATTATTAGGGATTTCTGGTGGGGAGTGAAAGAAGACAAACGAAGACTGTATCTCGCCAGTTGGAAGAATTTGTGCAAACCTACATCACAATGCGGACTTGGCATTAGCCACTCGCAGTATTTTAATGAAGCACTTATACTCAAACTCACTTGGAGACTAGCAAGCAACCCAGATGCAAACTGGGCCAAGGTGGTCAAGGCCAAGTACTTTCATTCCTCCTCTATCTAGCAAGCCAAGGTAAAAACTGGAGGCACATCGACATGGAGAGCCATATGCAAGCTGAAGGACACATTAACCAGAAATTGTAGAGTGCTGATAGGCGATGGATTGACTACATCCATCACCCAAGACCCCTGGCTGCAAGGAATCCTCTCTGAAGAGCTTCATCTGCCTGCGAATATTTCGACAATAAAAGACCTAATCCAAAACAAAAGTTGGAACACGCCTCTCATCGCCTCTATCTTCCCTCAGCATGTTGCAAAGTACATCACCTCCATCTACCTGAGTCCGGACTCAGCGTCGAGCAAAGACTCGCTCGTTTGGACCCCCAACGAGCTCAGGAGCTTTTTTGGTTAAATCAGCTTACAAAGTTCAGTCTAGAACACTTTAGGAATGCAGCTCTTCGTCACCGAGACCAAAGCAGCTTTGGAGCATGGTTTGGAAGAACAAGATGGTTGAATCAAAGATAAAGGTATTCCTTTGGAAATGCTTTGCAGGAGCTTTACAGTTGCGATCCACCTTAAAGAAAAGAATCCAAGAGTTGGATGATAACTGCCCCCTCTGCAATAGCCATTCGGAAACCCTCGACCACCATCTCCTGGAATGTGACTTTGCACGGACAGTCTGGTTCCACTGCCACTTCAGATTCAAGCTTGAGAAGAGCACTCCCTCGTTCGAAGAATAGTCCCTCCGACTCAGTGAGCACTTCAACAAGGAGGATGTTGTAGCCTGTTTCAAAATTGCATGGGAAATATGGAAGGAGCGTTGTAGAGTGGTCTTAAGAGGTGGTAGTCCGAATCCTACAGCGGTTGGGGCCAAGGTTAGCATGACTACTCTTCCGCTTGCAGACCCCGAGCAATCCACGCTCTCACCCGGCACCCTCACCTCCCAACCAGATCCACAACCAAATGAGAATGCTCTGGTCTGCTAGACTAATGTAGCTCAGGCAGAGAACGCTGAAGGAGGAATTGGTGCTTTCATCTACAGCAGCTCGGGTAAGAAGACAAGACTGGGGCAAACCAAATTCCTAGCGCATTGCGAAAGCAGCCTCTTCCATGAAGCCCTCGGGATCCTAGAAGGCATAAATTTCTCTCTAATGCGCGCGAGGATGTGGAGAAATGGGTATTTAGCGATTGCCAGGTTGCCGTCATCGCAATCATGGGCAAAGCTACGTGCCAAGATTAGAGCTGCAAATATTTATTTCAGGACTGTAGAAAAGGTTAACTTGTAGCCCTTCGATAAAGCTTTGCTACACAAGTCGGAAGAACAACCTGGATGCTCACACTCTTGCCCGCCATGCCATGCGCGCGCAAGACTGTGGTTGGGGCAGGCTTAGTCCTAAATAATATTTGTAACCCTATTCTCCAGTGAATGAAATAATCTACGGACTTTCCCTCTACAAAAAAAAAATAGAATACTACTAGTACGATCTATAATTAGTTAAGTCACCTTTTCATGATAATTTGGGTAATTTGCACTAAAAATAAGTGTACTTTTGTATTTGTGAGTCAAACCGTCTTAGTTTTCCCTTTCATATTTGGTTTTTTTTTTAATTTAGTCCCCTCTGAGTGATGAAAATAGAATACTACTAGTACATTTTTTTTTAATATTGTGTCACTTTTTAACTCAAAAAGATGCAGACAATAACTATAAAACTGTTAATTTTATAATAGGACTATAAAATACAAAATACAAATATTTAATAACTTGAATTATATAATAAAAATTGCGAAACTCAGAAAAGCATAAGTATTCAATAACGACGAATATCATAATAAAAACTATAAAATAAAAAATATTAGCGTTTAATAACTGTGAAATATATGATAAACTGTGAACTTACAAAAATACAAATGATCAATAAGTGTGAATTTTATAAAAAAAATTACGAAACTAAAAACATAATTTATTTAGTAACTGTTTGTAATAAAATTGTGAAACTCACAAAAATATAGTTGGTCAATAAATGTGAAAATCGTAATTAAAGTTATAAAACAGAAAATACAAGTTTATAATAATTATAAAAATTTATAATAAAATTACAAATATAATTAATTTTTTTTTATTTAAACTCATTAATTGGGGCGGACTATCGGGCCCTTCACATCACAGGAGAAAAGCGAACTTTGAAAAGAAATTTTTTTTAAAAAAAAAACCATTCTCACTTACAAGGAAAAACCAAAATAGACTTCGGTGAGAAAAACAAAAATTAAGTATATTTTTAGCACAAATGACCCATAATTTTTTGGCTTAAACCTTTTTTTGGAGGAATAATTTTATTTCTGACTTGTCATGTTTCATATGTTCATAATCTTCATAAAAGAAAGCTAAATTGCAGAGCTGTAAAAGTTATCGCTGTGTTTTAGCTCCCGTGATTCTTTTTTCGCTATATTCTTATTGCTATGACAATCAACAATAAGTCTCATCGTGCAGGAGTAATTAAACTGCCGTTTAATGTTACCTATTGACGAAGCCATCCTTTCTAGGGTGGGTCTCTTTCTATCTCCTTTGAAGTCATTCATCTCATGTGCTTCAGTTGATGGTAATGGCTACCAGCGATAGCTAGCTAGCTAGCTAGCCTTATCCCGGACGATCAGTGAATCTTCCCAAAATTCTATCCTCTCAAAGAAGCTTGTAGGTTCTTTCGGCTTTCTTTCTTTCTCCAACTCTTTTGGCTTCTTTCTTTCAGCACTTCGTCATGGTCTATTATTTCACACTACTGATCGAGAAGGTGAAGAGTTGCTGTTACTTCGGGTATAGTAATTAATAGTTTCAATCGATTCTATAAATTACGTAGTAGTTTCAACTTTCAACCAAGGATTAGAGAACTGCTGTTAGATTTGAATCTGTGCCAAGGTAATTCGACAAACTTTTCTTCTTTTTTCAACTTTAGTTGGCCAAATATCGATCCAAGGAACCATAATTTTTTTTATATCATTCATTCATAAACTCAAGGCTAAATATGAACTGGATAAATGATCAACTCTCTCTAGATATAGAGTCACTTAGATCTCATCAAGTTTTTCATAAACTCAAGGCTAAATATGAACTGGATAAATGATCAACTCTCTCTAGATATAGAGTCACTTAGATCTCATCAAGTTTTTTAGCTAGTATAGTAAACTATCTAGCTTAGACTTTAAGTCATATGCCTCGCCCCCCCCCCCCCCCAATTACTCTGACTCAAATACCACCAAATCCTACTCCAAATCAAATGCGCTGTCAAGCCATTAAACCGCATTGTCGAGCTGTTAAAGCCAAATCATTAAATTAGTAACCAATTTTTTTGACGTAGATTGTTGTACAGCGTGAAGCAGGTCGATCACATGCATGCATGGCATGATCATCACGAGTTCCACGCAGCAACGTACTGCTTCCGATAGTTAAGGAGTGGAGTTAGTCTACCTGACAATAGGATTAATCCTAAATTTCGTCCAGTAATATTATTATACTTCCTCGTGACTTGTATTTTCCTACTTCGCTGGTAGGTAGACGTGTTAAGAAATAATTAAGAGGGGGCCCAGAAACTTGTATTAATTATATATAGGTGGCAAATTAAGATTTAATCAAAGCAAGAGTTGGTGCGGATAACATGTGTAAGCCTGTTGTTTGTGGATCATATTAATCATACACAGTTGTCTGTTTTCGTTTCCGAGGAAGAAATAATTAATTGGTCCAAAGTTTTTATATGCGTGTGGAGTTTGGAACATGGATTCACTGAATAGAAAATATTTCTTAGAAATTAAGGTAGTAAAGTACTTATGGAATAACAGTAGGATGCATTAATATATAACAACTTTGAACAGTTAATGGACTATATCGTCATTTTAGTCATGAGTCAAGTGTATCTTTTGTGTTTGTGTGTGTGTGTGTGTGTGTGTGTGTGTGTGTGTGTGTGTGTGTGTGTGTGTGTGTGTGTGTGTGTGTGTGTGTGTGAGAGAGAGAGAGAGAGAGAGAGAGAGAGTTCATCTAGAGTAGTTAATTGGTGTTTAATTTGATTATATTGAACTTCTTGCAATTGAATCCAAGTACATTATCTTTTTGTTTTTGGTTTGTTGTATTTAAAGATAAATTTGAGTTTAAAAAAGCCATGCATGCATAGATACTGCATATTCTAGAAAGCTAAACTTATTAATTTGTTGGTGGTATATTGTAAATTAAGCTATTTATATTAACCATTCCTTATATAGTTTAGATAAAGAAAGATGAGAAAGAGAGATCTGATCAGTTTGGGACAACTAAATTCTACGTAAGTACTCAGGCAAATTATGTCACTAACCACACCTAAAATCATTTTTTCGACAGTGGCTACGGATAATTTACAACGCAGTGGATTACGTAACCCAATGCCGACTTGCGTATGATAAGTTGGTTGGGTTGTCCATCTACGTCGCTGAGTTGGGATGGGGAGAGGCAGCGTACGTAGTCGTCGATCTTTCACAGACATTGGCTGACACGGCATGAAGTCGGCGCAGTCATTGTCGGAACTGGCGACGACGAAGAGTGCACCTTCTCCGTTGCAGTTGATCTCAATCCGGCAATGGGGTCGGACGTACGTACGCCGAGACGGCCAGAAATAGATGGATAAAAAGAGCACCAAGGCGTTGACCAGAGCTCCTTTTTAGGACCTCAGTGCACAAGAATTCTGGGTCTCCATTGGGGTGGTAGAAATGAACCGTAGCCGTAGGGGCGGAGTAAACCCCTTCTTTCCTTAGGACGTGCATGGATTTAGTTTTTTACTTTGGTCCAATCTCAAGGTGAATTCTTGTGCACTGAGGTCCTAAAAAGGAGCTCTGGTCAACGCCTTGGTGCTCTTTTTATCCATCTATTTCTGGAAACTCGTGCATAAAATATGTTGTTAATTGGTATATACACGAGATATTAATCTTTACTATCTTATGTTCGTTAAACCTGATTAATTTGAGTTGATTATAGTTATTATCTTAATTTAATTGCACTAAGAAATTTGAGATTTATTCGATCGAATATTAATTTATTCTCTCGTCCGAAGACCATCAGCATGCATAAGTAATCAAGCTGTCATACATATAATTCATCCTGTAAAAAGAGATGAATGCTAGATTTGTCATTCCCCATCCCCTGCGTTCAAGCTTGGCTCCTGCCATATAATATTTACAAAGCAACATTTGCTAGTACGGAATAATAAGTTTTTTCCATAATAAAAATGTCACAAAAATGATTTAATGGTGTGGACTTTAAAAGATAGACTGTGAATATAATTATTATTTCACTTATATAAGGGCTTGACGCATTAAAATCATAACCTATTATAAATTTTTTTAATCATTTAAGAGCCAAAAGCTAGATATTTTTTGAATAAAGTGTTAATAATTTTTTAGTACAAATATACTTAAGTCGCACTAAGCCTTTAGCTAACATACAAAGTCATTATCGTTGTCATTATTTTGCTCAACCGTCACTTACAGCTAATCATACCACTGAGCAATCGCTCTAAACTGTTGAATTGCTCCTAAAAATTAACACACCGTTGAGCCGTTGAATTGAGCCAAGTTGCCATCAAACAAAGCCACTAACAACTAAATAATTTGTTCATAATAAAATTTGCTTGGATCATTAAACCTAAACTTGTCACTTCCTAGTCATAAGTTGGTGCCCTCTCAATTTGTTACCTACTATAAATATTTAGGTGCAGCATACATTTCCGAATCAATGCATATGTATCATCAAATGTGGATCAAAATGTTGAGTTTTTGTATCCAAGGACTACGAGATAATAGTTAATGGATTCACGCAACTGATGACGATTGATTAAATTTATTCATATGTATTATCAAGTGTATCAGCATTATCATATACAAAGCAATTGATGAGATGTGAGAAACATATACACTTCGTTAGAGCTCAAATATTTTGATAGCGAAAAAAAATAAATTTATTTTAAATATATAAATATTTTATATTTTAAATAATAGATTATCATTGTAGGATTTGAACTAAGTACTATGTTCTGATATCATGATTATGGACGTATTTAAATTTGGGTCCATATTGAAGTTAGTTTGCTATTGGTCGCTAAATACAGCCCCGTTATATATCTTAATCCAACTATGATGAGATTAGAGCGAGCAACAATTACTTCGGTACTCATTCTAATTTTAATATTAATCATATAGATAATATAAACTAAGGAAATTTATATATAACACGCTGACTTTTTAGCTAAATTTGTATTTACACTCTACATTTAGAGAATATGTGAAAAAATACAGTGAGTTGAATTTTAACTAACACCATTAGAATACTCTATTAATTAAATATATTTTATTTCTAAAATATCTTAAATGCCTAAAATGCCCTTAGATTGACCCATAGGATGAGAATGTAGCCACAACCCTCGCCTACATCCTTGATGGGGGGATTCAGAGTCCTCGAGAATTGACCCCGAGGGCACGATCACAACGGATGAGGGCTGCACGCCGACTTGCCACTCCAGCCTTTACTCCAGTGGCGAGGAGGTGGGTGTCGACGGCAAGCTCTTTCTCGTTCACTGTGGTGTTCCCGAGCACTATCATCGGGAGAGCATGGAGGCACCCCTTATTATTGGGGAAGTAGTCGACGTAACTGCCGCTAAGGGAGAGTAGTCAGTGGAGCCCTCGATCCATGCGGCATAGTCGAGGAGATCTCGTAGTTGAGCCAGACCCTGATGTCAACACCCTAACCACCACGTCGTTCCCCACCATCACGTCGCAAACACTAGATCCTGGCGAGGGAGGAGGGAATGAGGCGAGAGGAGGGAGGAGGATTGGGTTTAGATCAGATGGTGGAGAAGGGTTGGGTCGGGTTTAGTTGATTAGTTGGTTGGGTTAGGTTTCATTAGTTAGGTTTAGCTGGGTTGGGTTAGGTTTAGTTGAGTTGAATTAGGTTGAAGGTATTTTAGTAATCTTCTTAATATATTTAATTTAATCTAGAAATTTAGTTAAATTTAGCTAACAGATCTAACGACATAGCGTTTTTTTTGCACATATTCGTTAAATCATAAAGTTCAATTTATAAATAATAAAAATATATGATATAAATATAAATTTGGATTAAAACACGGGATGTTATATGCAAATTTTCTTATAAACTATATTTTTTTGATCTTTTATATCTCGCACTGGTTTCTCGTTGAGAAGTAGTTGAGTAAACTTCTTTTTTCAGAAGCACATCTCATTTTTCGCTTGAATATATATAAAATATAACTATTCAATAAGACATTAGATTCAAATCTATACTATTTTGTTCAAAATGATAAGTGACTATTTCAAACTTTTCTCTCGAATTAATATAAATCTCTCTTTTTCAATGCTATAATTAAAAGTCAAATTTAGACTGTTTCTTAAAGGTAGAATTCAAATTTTATACATTGATTCAGAATCAACAGAGAGTTCAATTTAAATACTCTCTCCACATTTAAAATAATATCCAAAAATAAAATTATTTCTTTAGTCGCTCTTTGTAACCGGTTTAGGAAGAAATTAGTATGCAATTTCCTTAATTCCGTTAGGTTTATGAAGGGCTACATTTATATTTCATACTTAAACACTCACATGAAAGATAGGGTACGAAAGGAAAAGTCTTAATAGAAACTAGCATGGTCGGTCATGGTATATCTGCAGGTAGTTTGATTTCATTGTAATATTAATCACACTAAATAAAAGTTTAGTTATATTTTTCATCTTTTATTTCACATTAAATGTTGAGAAATGATGTTATAATACCATTTGAATGGATGCTAAGATGCTACATATACATGGATCTAAACATCAGGCTCGATTCGTTTAGGTCCGGTCCGAACTCGCCCAATTTTAACTGAACTCAGCTCGGCACAGGCTTTGCACACGCAGCTCAATCCAATAAGAAAGAACAAGCTATTTTAATTACTGAAAGCTTAATCTCAAATCAATGATAATCACGGTCTAACTGAGAGATGTCATTCAGATAAAAAGAAAGATATCCTAGAGACAAAAGATCTCCTTACAATATTTAAGTATACAAAAATAAGATTTGAGAGAAAAGTTTAACTACAAAATTTAATAGCACTATTTAGCATAAATTATTCCTTAATGTCCGACACTTTATTCTTTACTTTTCTTGCTTAAAAACCAATGCGAGTTAAACTTCGATCTAACATTGGCAAACTTAATAACATTAAAAAAAATCTATTTATTTCCCAAGTGCAGTTACTCTAATAACTCAATGTCTGTAGTTTTAATTCTCAGTTTAGAGTGTTTTACTACAGAGAAAAGCAAGTCTTTTGAGCCAAACTTTCTTGGGCCCTAAGTGGGCCTCCTGGATGAACTATATTCATGTACAAAGAAGAAAGCCTACCAGGCCCATTAGGTCAGAACCGGCCCACTATGACACGTGCAAGGTGCATCAAATGTGAAATTTAAACAAATTAGAATAATTACACCTTGTTCTGTTAATTAATTATTTTTAGTGTAAAATAATCAATTGAAGCTTTTCGCTATCAAAGGGCCGAGAGGTAGTAGTTCTGGGTCATGGTGCAGTTATCCTAATTATAAATTATATGGGAAACAAATAGGTTTATTAGCTGATGCTAAGAGGTTCGAAGTTTAATTCGCAGAGCTGCCACTTAAAGGTAAACCCACTGGGTGGGCATGGACATTGAATTTGATGTGAAGTTTTCTACGATTAGGTTATCAACTTAGCAATAGTTGGTAGTGTAGATGGGCTTATTTGACCCATTTTGACGCTGCTAATATATGTTTAAATACCTCAGTAATATATTGATAAATAGAAGCTCACTCTCTCTTTCTCTCCAAACCCCCAAAGACCTTCAAAAGGCACAGCTGATCTGCCTTATTTCTTACTAGATTCGTTTTGTTCGAATAGAAAAGACAAATGTTTTTTAGCCTATTCATGATGGTCGCGAGTGACTCAAATTCACTAACAAAGACAATAATGGAGTAGATTTGTCTACATCCCGGGGCCTTCTCAGGCTCTTGGCAATTTGCCAGGGGACGATGGGCTAACAAATTCATGGTACAATTTTGTCCAACTTTTGATTCTTGTTCTAGTTCAGTAGTTGAAACCCATTAGTTTATAATAGAGGTCACGGTTTTAAACTTCAGGATTTATAAGGACTAATCCCATTGTCCTACCACACATATATATCTCAAAAAGCTATTAAACTCTTTGTCTAGCTTCAACAAGAAAAGTTCCATTTGATGTTTTAGTCGTTTGGACGTTTGTAAATTAACCAATGTACATCTGTCCACGCTTATAATAAAGTAAACGAAACAAACAAAAAGCTCACCTAAAAGTTAATTACTTCAATATATTCGTTTTTCTCTTTCTGGTGAATAATCACTTTTGACCATATGTTGTCTTTGTTTGTACTGAAGCCATATCTGATATTCTTATTCACCCAATCCTCGTTCTCACTTAGATGAATCATTCTTTCAGTCTTTCTCCTTGTGAAAAAGGAGAAGAAAAATTGCCTGGTCTGCTAGTCAGAAATGAGTTCATGATCCAGATGGTGTCCCAGTTAAGAATTTGTGATAGTACTTCTTCCTATCTTAGCCAAAAGAAAAGGAAAGAAAAGTCTTCAATCCACTGTTACGATGTCAGACTCAATTTAAAGGACGAAAAGTCACGTATAGTTAACCTGTCAACAGTCCAAGATCATGATAAAAAAAATTGTAATAGCATCAGGGAGATTATAATATATATTAGACATTGCATCCCAATATTAATCTGCATCTTTTTTTTGTTCTTTTTCAGAGAAATACTTGTAATTAAGTAAACGCACCCCAAAGTAATTACACCACTTAACAAAATAAGAAGAAGAAAAAGAACTGATGCCAAGTAGCTAGCAAGGAGTAGTGATTATTGCATACAAATTAAACCCAGGTCGCGCCGTCGATCACCCTTCCAGTCCCCCCAACTCCTCGAAAAATGTCTTCTTGAATCCCGCCATGTACTCCGGCTCCAGCGACACCGCCACGGACAAGCCGCCATCCTTCCCGGGGCTATTCATCAAGTAGACGAACCCACTATAATACATCAAAGCCGGCCCCATGAACACCGGCTCTCCCCAGCCGAAGTCGGCGTCGTACATCGACATCCCCAGCCAGCTTATCACCCGCAAGTCGGTGTTGGGTAATCCGCTTCTGGGTAAGTTATTCGTGTCCACCGTCTCCAAGTACTCGATCAGCGACCTCGCGTAGTCGTCGCCTTGGCTCGTCGCGCCGCGGAGGCGCTTCGCGCCGAAGCCGATCGGGTTGGAGACGAGGTCGCCGACATTGGCGCTCACGGACGTGCGGATGACAGCGTTGCCGAAGTAGGTTTCGGGGAGGGGCGGGCTCATGCGGCTGCGCATGTCGATCATGGTGTAGAGGCGGGTGTCGGCGTCGTGGGGGAGGCCGCGGGCGACGCACACGCAACGCCACACGTGCGCCACCACGGCGCGGAAGGAGGAGACCCGGCTGGCGGTGGTATCGCTGCACCGGAGCTTGAGGCCGTCTACGTGGGCCTTAGAGAGCTTCAGGATTGTGCTCGCGTAGGCGGCGGCGGGAGAGGTGGTGCTGTGGGAGGGGATGGGTGGGGGCGTGGATTTGTACTCCGGGTGGTCGAAGAGGACGGTGGGGAAGGAGCGGGCCCGGAGCAGGGTGCGGTCCAGGAACGGAGGAGGGACGGCGTCGGCCTTCCCGTGGGCAATGTACGACCACGTTTCTATGAAGTGGAAGGCGCACCGGGCGTCGATGACCGTGTGGTGCATCGCGGTTCCCAGAACAACTCCACCGCACTTGAAGAATGTAACCTGCACATATATATAGATATAATATCAGAGTCGAGCTTTTTTTTTATTAAAAACTAATAATTAAAACTCCAAACTAGGAATGATAAATAATTAATACCTGAAGCATGAGCAGGACGCAAGGAGGGTCGGCGGAGTCGGCGGCCGGGACAAAGACATCCCGCATCTCGGCTGACGGCGTGAAGTCGGTGAAGTCATCGAGGGCGGAGTCCGAGCGGGCAACAACGAAGAGCGCTCCCTCTCCGTTGCAGTTGATCTCAATCCGGCCATTAGAGTCGACGCCGAGACGGCCGGCAAATGGATAAAAGAGCACCAAAGCCTTAGCTAGAGCTGCCTTTAGGACATCAATAGAGAAGAAGTCCGGCTCACCATTAGGCCGGTAGAAGTAAACTGTAGGGGTGTATCCCCTTCTCGCTGCGAGGTCTAAGTTGGACACCCAAAGCCCATGCTTTGGAGTCTCCTCGCTAGGGACTACAAACTCTGACTTCACTACTTCCACCATAATTACTCCTCTCTCTCTCTCTCTCTCTCTCTCTCTCTCTCTCTCTCTCTCTCTCTCTCTCTCTCTCTCTCTCTCTCTCTCTCTCTCACCCCTTGGGTTCTTCGGAGTGGTGTGAGTACAACTTCACCAAGAGTCCTAAGCGTTGTATTTAAAGGCATAGGAAATTTTTAAACACGCCAGGAACTAACACATCCACCAACTCTTTTAAGCTCTTTAATTAAAACTAAAACAAAGAGCGCTTCAACGTTCCCCTTTTCTTTTTCCTTTTCCTTTTCCTTTCTTCATTGAGTAGAATCACACATAGTGCAAAGTGCAAGTCCACTAAATAACATGCATGAGACTAACTTTTTCTAAATATAAAAATATGAAAAATACACGATAGTTTAAAGAATCTAATAATTAAACATAGAAAACTAAAAACATTGTAGCTTTACGACCACTGTCACATTTATTGGACCTGCAACTTTTAAATTAAAACAATTAGCACGTTTTAGGATGAGAAGAGAAAGAGACGGATGGAGGAAGAATGAAAGAGCTTGTACAATTGGGTGGTCAGCAATTTGCAGGTGAATTTCTCAAGTGCCATAGATTTCTTTAATGACAAATTTGCCCCCCTGGTCCAGGAAATAGCAAGCTCATACGTAGCTTATACATCACCAGTGATGCCAAAGCTCACTGTGTAACAACTAACAAGGATAAGAACCCTATCAAGAGGTCCCAATTAAATTATGGCCTCTCAATTTGATATCAATTTATATATTAATCTGCTTATATTTATGATGAATGAAACAGTACGGGACGGTACTTATAAGTTGTGACGTAGTATTATAACCATTAGATTAAAATTTCAAATTAGAGTTGGGTACAAAAATATTTGTTCTAAATTTCTTTTTTTCTATATTTCTAATTCTCTTAAAGAACTTACCTCAATTAATTTATAGATTAGATTTTGGTCGAGGAGGTCTTCTGGCAAGTGGTATTTTTGCCCAACAAATACACATAACCATCTTGACCAATTTAGACGTACGTTAAGTTAGTAAACATTGGGCATTGTCTTACTTTTAATCACAATAATAAATTGGACATTTAGCTAGTGGTGTTTTTTTTTTTTTTTTTTTTTTTTTTTTTATTTTGGACTATTAATTTGTTTTCCCATTAGAAGACCATACTTTTTACCTATTTTTTCCATATTTTTTTGTGGGGGGTGGGGGTGGGGGAAAGTTGGTTTCTCACTAGTAAAGTATTTTTCCCACTCTACTATTTCTTTCTTTTCCTTCTTTTTGACTCATTTGTTAGGTCCAGACTAGAAGCATTTTAATGATCCTAAATTAATAAGATTTGTAGGAAAGTTGACCCTATACACATTTACCTCGCTTGACTATCTGAAGTCTGTCAAATATCCCTTCTATTACTCAGTAATCAAGATATTTGAAATTTATTTAGAGTGAAGAAAGAGAAAGAAGTTGAGCACCTTCGGCATTGTAAGAGATGAAGATATTAGACAATGAAAGGAGATGCGTATATGAAAAGCTAATGATTCATTTGTTATCAATAGAAGAGCTTAATAAAATTTTAAAATTCCTCATTAACTTGTGGTTCACCTACCCCTCTTATGTGGCCCATGCCAATGCACTTAAAAACCCTAAAAATGTAGGATATCATGTCCATGAATCAACTAAACCTTCTCCTCTAGTCAAACACGTACATGAATCAATGACATTGGAAACACTTCTAGTTGAAATATATCCCACCTACTCTTTTGACATAGGAACACTTTAATTGTTTGGTGGAATGACCCACTGATGCGATGCTTGTTTTTAAAGTCATTCCAAATTTGATCCAATATCATATCTTTTTGGTTGCTAATTAGTCACGTTAAGCATGTCAGTGTTAGTGTCATGTGATTAGGAATAAGCAACAATTAATAGAAACGGCCACTGTGGCTTTAATAAGTTCAAGCAACAATTAATATGTGCATTCTTTGAATTTATTGTGATTCATTTTTAAGAGAGTTAGAGGGCATTTATAGCCTAAGAAAAAAAAAAATTCTTTATCTTAAGCTATCTCGTGGAACATATATTATAGGTCACTTTTTTCATTTATTTTTATTTTAAAAATCATCCTGAATTAAATTGTACTGTAACATAACTAACTTAATAATACAAAAAAAAAAGATTTTGTTTTTAATCTTATGATATATGCAGTTACTTAATCTGTAAACTAGCGGCAGGGTGTCAGTTAATAAAAGTTTAAAAAAAATTAAGGTTGGATCGTGAAATCCTGAAAGGCAAGTTATAACATAAAAGATAGTAAATATAAAACGTAAGATATTATTTATAAGTTTACCTTTCCGATATTTATTACTAGTTTTATTTCTCTTCCACTTTCATAGAAGGACCGAGATCAACAATGGTGTACTATTTATTCGAATCAATCCCCTTCATGACAAGGTGCATAACAATTAATATTTCTGATTCAAAGAAATGTGAGGAATGTTTTCTTTCCTCTTGGCCACTTCTATGCTATTCTCTGGACCCACTAAAATATGAAATTATATACGAGCACCGAGGAAGTGGCTCTCGCTGTCACCTCATTACTTGGACCTGGTCGGAGTGGCGATTATGATTCGGCACCTAATCAAATAGACCGCAATTTTATTTCAACTTTGTTCTAAGTTCTCACAAGCAGTTCCCATTTAACAAATTTCAGTATTGATTCTTTCCACACGACTTGTCTTTAAGCCATACAACTCTAGAAATAAATTAGATGAATATTTTTTATTGGCGCCAGCCCTAGGACTTGGTTGCCCTCTTCTCCCTTTTGTGTGAGGGTTTTTTTTTTTTTCCAACCTTCCATCCTCTCCCCTTCTCTAGCTGGCAAGCTAGCGGAGGGAGAGGCTTTCTCACCAAGGTTTTTTTTTTATCTTCCCTTCTTCTTTTCCTCCATTTCTTTTCTCTCCTCCTTGCCAGGTTAGGGGTTAGCGGGGTGAGTAGGCAGTGGTGCCAAGCCAACTAGGTCATACCCGTCACCTCCTCCTCCTTCGTCTCCGAGCCTCCTTTGCCTCTAACTTGTTTCTCACTCTACACTCTCCTTGCCCCCATCTTCGTCAAGATCTCGCTCCGCTCTCTTTTCGGTTCTCTCTCCATCGGAATTCGTTACTCAGTGGCGCAGCCTCCAACCCAATCGTCCCCACTCTGATCATTGCTAATGGCAATTTTTGGCCCTTCCTGTTGTTGTTTCTTCGGCCCCTATTCTATCTCCACCGTCACCCGTGCGCCATGATAGTCCTTGTCACCTCTAACTTGTCTAAGCTCTAGGATGCAACTAGTCGCTCTCCCTTCGTCACCACCGCCATCCCCCCTACCCTGCCCCCTTGTTGGGCCTCCTCTACCTCAGTTTTCGTTGAATGGTGGATCCACCATGACAATCATTAGGTGGTTGTCTCACTATCATGTTGTAGTCTTGCTGTCATGTTAGCCGTTGTTGAGTAGATGTACTATTAGGGTTTCACTTGGTAGCTAAGTTGAATTTACTTTGATGTTTGGTTAGAGTTTTGTTCAAATGGTTTGGCTAGTTTCTGTGGGTGTTGAATCTATTTTGGCTAAGAAGAGTCATATGACGTCAACTATTTATTGAGAAGCGTTTTGAGTCCAAGTCTTTTATAGTTCTTTCTTCTTTATAAGACAGTTTCGGTAGGTTAGGAGGGAGGCTTGTTCTAAGACCGATGCTCTATATTTTTCTACATGAGTACTTGTTTATTACATATTGATACTATGCGTTAATTATTGGCCAGTCTATTTTTCAGCGAAGAGCGAAACTTATTATAGGATTTTATTATATCTCTTATTCTCATTATGTATTATATTGTAACCACTATTTGAAGTGTAGCGAATCACCGTTCGACAAGCATTTTTCAAAAAAAAAAATAGCACCAAATAATCACAACAGAGGAAACAACAACTGCACTGATCATCCAAAAACAATGGTTCCTCAGACATCTGGCCTTCTAGTAGTTTCCTTACTTTTGATCTCTCTCTCTTCCCTCAACATCTTCCAATATAGAAATAAATATTTAATTTCGTAAGCCATAGTTCTCCAATTTTCGCTCTTGTTTTGAATAATACATCCATTTCTTTGAAGCCAAATGATACTGCAAACTGCAGTAGCCGTTATAATTCTAACATCACTATTTTCTTTCCTTCTTAATCTGCTCCTTATCAATGAACAAGTCCCTCTTCTCCTGTATAGAACTCTCTTTATAACCAAATAACTGATCAAACTAGCTAACAATGCTTTTGTATAGAGGCATCTAATAAACAAGTGAGCCACCAACTCCTCCCTACCAAAAAAAAAAAGAAGAAAAAAACCTTTCAAACTTTCACTCTGTGATCACTATGAACAATTCAATTCAACTCAACTTTGAACATCCTACCAGATTGAAGACACCTGTCCGGAAAAGTGATACTCAATCAGAACATTTTAGTTTAAAGGCTTCCGAGTTCTGATCCATATTTCTTATAATATCTTCCCATCACTACATTTGCCCACAGTTGGTATTAAGATTCAGCAGCCTCCACACAACTTAGCCATAATGTCATGTTAATTTCTTACAAATTAATAATTCCCAGCCCTCCAAATTCCTCCCTCCTTCATACTTTGTTCCAATTAGTAAGAAAATAATATTTTTCTCTCCTCTCCTACCCCTGGATCTGATCTTCTCTACCCTAGACAGACATATGAAGAAATGATAAATAATACAATGACATTACACTTAACACTGAATTTATAAGCGTAATTCTTCTACTCAGAAAGAGCATCTTTCTTCTTCACTCACCTAATTTCTTCGCCCAAGAAGGTACTTAATTAGAAGCCTCTCAACACTGCTGTTAAATAGTTCAAGCATTCTTACCTAAATAGATCAAAAGAACTCAAAACACGAGACAGCCTCAAAACAGTCAAAAGGAATTTCAAAACATAAGATCTATGATTTCAGCTTTAAAAAAAGAAAAATTAGAGTGTCATTTGTATACTGCAAATTAATTAGTCCAATTATTATAATATCATCCCCCAGACAAAGTAATTTGCCCCATTTTCCAACAACAAGAACAGAAAAGGAGACAAATAATCTCCCTATCTAATACATTTTCTACGTTTGAAACACTTTTCAAATTCTCTATTAAAATAACTGTAGATGAACTTGTCGACACAGCATGTATAATCCAATTTATCTACTGAATCAGAATCTCTCCATCTAAGAACATCAGCCAAGAAGCCTCATATGATTTTATCATAAGTCTTATCAAAATCTAGCTTCAATAAAACCCCCTATCATATTTATTTTTCCTCCTCTATGAATGATTTCATGAGTTGTAATTATATTATCGATAATAAATCTTTTTTTAAATAAAAGCATTTGATACTCTTTTATCAAACTATTAATAAGAGCACAAAATCTATTAGTGAGGACTTTTGTGACCAATTTACACCTACAATTTAGCAAATTTATTAGTCTATATTCTTCCACTTTGTCTGCCTCATGTTTCTTTAGTATAAAACATTATGTTAAACCAGCCAATCTCGCCAATCTCTAACAATATGATATCTAGATAGAAATATTCCGAGTAAATGTACTGTCTTTCTTTTTCTCTTCTATTTAACTTCTAAAATATCGTTGTCTAAATTACCATAACAAAATTCAAACTTTAAAAGAGAGAGAGAGAGAGAGAGAGAGAATATTTTCTTAATGGTGTTTTCATAAATTTAGTTAGTAGGGGATAGACTATAAAGTGTTCTAAGAATGTTCTTTAGAACTTCATTTCCTAGAGTTAGAAAAAAAACATTGACTTGGGTTAAGACTTACGAATAATGAGAGGGTCAGATACAAATAGTTTAGAGATGAGGTGTTGATCAAAGATAGATTTGGCTGATAACTAGTAATGACTTAAAATCTTTCTTTTTTTCCATTTTCAAAGAGGAAATTGGACTGATTCGAAGTCAAGTAAGTTAGGTGATTTTCAAATCTTTTAAATTTTCTGTCGGATCACAACAATCCGAGAAACTTTCAGTGACAATAAAATTGTCACTTCCCTTTCCTCCATTAAACAAATACATCCTGAATAAAAAATCCTCTCTCTCTCTCTCTCTCTCTCTCTCTCTCTCTCTCTCTCTCTACACACACACACACACACACACACACACAGAGGTATAGGTTGAATTGGAACATTAATCATTTAGAGTGGGATGGGTTGGTGGAAGTGAGTAATTCGTGGAGTGGACTATTTGCGTTGTTGTAGTGGCGACGTGGAAGAAGTTGAGTGGGAGTACGAGCCATGCAGTCACTATTGAAGTAGGTGAGTCAGAAGAACGAGGAGCAGCTAATTAACTCGGTCACGAAAACTGCAACCACTTTTGACCCACGTTACGTAGCTAAACCACTTCCCCAACAATGGCGATAGCAATGGCAGCTCTTTATAATCCTTTTTCTCTTCCTCTTCTTCTTCTTCTTCTTCTTATTTTCCTTTTTTTGTTTTCCCCTCCACTTGAAAAGATTGGGTTACCCACCAACTCCAATGCAACCAGCTACATATATGATATATCTCTTTCGTCATTTCACATTACTCGTCTTCTCATCTATTTTTCTTGTTTGATTTTGATTTTGATTTTGATTTTGATTTGATATGCCTTTACCTACTTGATTGGGAGTTAGTAACTTGTTTTTCTGCTTTTTTCTTCGTTTTTTTTTTACAATCATCCCTGCATTTTACGTTTATTGTCTCAAAAATATTTTAAATTAAATTTAAACAAGATGAGAAATAATATATTATTTATTAAAACAAAAAAATATTATTATATACAATATGTAAAGGATGATATATGATTTTGAGTAAGGAAAAATGTGCTAGTTCATTAGATTTTTAAGTTAATATACAATGTCCAATAAATTGTTGCTCATAGTTAATAAGCCATTAACAATCAAATAATTTATTCATAATAAATTTACTTAAAATTAGATTTGAACTTATGACCTCTTAAATCACAATGATTACAATTTGCTTTTAAATTTCTTGTAATTAAGACTTCGTGACGCCAATTTGGAATCGATTAAGATTTGACATTCTCACAAATATTGAATAACTGAGACTTAGTTTCGAAACTTAAACTCGTCACGAGTCAACTATTTTCGCACATAATAATGATAGTTACCTTCTAACAAGAAATTGAATCAAGATTCTTCTCATGTAAGCTAATCAAATAACTACGATTAGCCTTTTGAATTCCTTATGAGTCGGATTTCTCGTACATGATAACTATTTAGCACTTTGCCCTGTAGCACTGTAACACAATCCCTCCACAAAGAAGGCCTTAAGATTTTGACATGTAACCTGACAACCAAATATTACGACTTAATTCCGAGTTTCTTATTTATTTAGAGAAAATTGCATATAACATACAGTTTTTTTACAAAATTATCGTTTATACCGTATATTTTATTATTTACAAATCGAGCTTTATAATTTAGTAAATACGTACAAAAAATATATTGTTGTTAGATCTTAAGTTAACTGTACTAAAATAATAACAAAAGTACTCTCAACTAAGTCATACTAAGAGTACTTTAGTTATTTTAGTATAAAAATATATTTTAATCATTTTTATTAAAAAAAATTAGTTATTTTAGAAATAAATTTTTTTTATTTAACTAAATACTCTAACATAGGATGTTTTCTGCACATATTTATAAAACTATAGAGCTCGATTTATAAATGATGAAAATTTAGGATGTAAACAGCAATTTTGTTATAAAAAAAAAAGTGTTATATATAAATTTCTCATTTATTTAAAATATTGTTTTAATGAATGTCCCTAGATATACTGATTTACGTGGGCCTAAAATTTTGGCCGAAAGTTTTGTAGGAAATAATTCCAAGAACTAAAGAGAATTTGGCCTTTTACGTGGGCCTACAAGTTTGGCCCAAACTTGGTATAATTCTATTCCGGCCTGATAAGGTTCTGGTAGCCCAAATCCATTCCAGATAGCAAAATTAAACTACTACGATATCAAGCCGCATAAATGGAAGCAAATTGAGGAAGGCTAACATAAATTTGAATCCTAAACCCATTCAAGTAAAACTTTAAGCCCGAGTTTATTTCATGAGTAACTTTTTGCCTAGCAATAACTAAACTTTATTTTAAAATATAAATATTATTTATCAAAATTACACTTTGTACTGCACTTTAACTTTCTTTTCTTTCACTTGCATCAAAAATAATTATTACACTCTGATTCTAAAATATAAATAAACACAATAATTATTATTTTTAAAATAAACAAAGTGTTAAAAGGAATTTGATACAAGTAGTCTCCAAGTGACTTTAAACAAACAAGCACTAGAATAAACTCCAATTTATGCAACAACGACACTCGGCTCCTCGTAGAATATCTTCTTAAACCTCTGCATGCTATCGGTCTCCAATCCTATCACCACGGATATCTCCCCATCCTTATCCGTACCCCCCATGATATAAACAAACCCACTCCCATACATTTGGGCTCGAGACATTACTTCCGGTTCACCCCAACCAAAGTCGGCATCGTACATTGGCATCCCGAGCCAACTAATAGCACAGAGACTAGTATTCGGCATTCCACCCCTTTTGGACAAGCTCTCTAAGTCCACAGACTCCAAGTAGTCGACGAACGACTTCACATAGCCATCGTTTACGCGCTCGATCGCAGTTTGGACCCTCTCGGCCCCAAATCCTAAGGTGTTCGACACGAGTTCTCCCACTTTGGCCACAGCCTTTGTGCGAAATCCTGCATTGCCCATGTAGTTTAGGGGGAGCGGCGGCTTGACGCGGCTGCGGACGTCGACGGGGAGGAAGAGCTGCGTCTCCGCGTCGCTCGCGAGCCCGCGGGCGATGCACGTGCACCGCCAGATGTGCGCGACGATGGCGCGGAAGGTGGAGACCCTGGCGGCGCCGCAGCACCGCTTGAGGATGCTGAGGTAGTCCTTGGAGAGCTTGAGATTCGCGGTGACGCATGGAGAGGGGGAGCCGGATTGGAAGACCTTGGAGGAGCAGTCCCGGTGGTCGAAGAGGACGGAGGGTGGGGAGCGGGCGCGGAGGATGGTGCGGTCAAGGAAGGGAAGAGGGAGGGTGGCGATGGCGGCGGAGTCGCCGCGGGCGATGGCAGAGAATGTCTGGATGAAGAGGGCGGCGCCACGGCCGTCGAAGGCGAGGTGGTGGATGGCGAAGCCCAGGACTACGCCACCGCACTTGAGAGACGTAGCCTGATAAATTGGGTACACGGTTTGATAAGAATGTGAATTGTAATTAATAGCTAATTTTATTCGTGTCGTGTTACATGTCAGTATCTCTCTTTCTCTTTCGTACATAAATAATTAAATATTATTTGATAGTTAAAACTTATTTTGCTGGCCTTCATATAGCATACATGTTAAGATTGTTTGGTAACTAATACTGAAGTTCAACGAGGTGAAAACTTTATATTGAATTTATTTTTTATGCAATCAAACATCAGAATTAAATAAATTTATGAAAGTGACTACTTTCTTTTTCACATCGTAGTAACCAAACACCCCCAAAATATTAATAATTAGTGTGCTTTAAATAATATTCTAGAAGTATATAATACACTTAAACATAATCCATTAGCTTTCATTATGACATTTGTAAACCCCACAAATAGTGGTATAAACTTCTATTACCCGGGTTTAAAAAGTTTGGATTTATAATCATATTCAAATTATAAATAAATTGATCTATTTAACCTAAATTATTAAATAAAATATATTTATATTTATAATTTCAACCCGTTTCAATTTGTTTAAAGTTTAAAAAAAAGGAAAGAAAAGAAAATCGTTTAACTTCAACCCCTTTTATGACTTATCAATATATTTATAAAGCAATAAACCAATTATGATTTAAATAATTTATTTATTACCTAAATAAATGGTTTATAACCCAAATAAATTCGTTTATAATTTAAATGACCTCTAATAATCAGATTTGCTCGTTGTTTTAACTAGACAATAACTCAACATCAACCCGACCACCCGTAGTCTCCAGCACTACGCACAATATCTTAAACCGAGTGCTAGTAAAAATAAGAGACCTATAAATAATAATAGATGGATAAATGCTTCACGTTAAATGCACTACTTAAATATACTAGCGGTAGAGAATGGTCAACCATTTATTAGTTGGGTCCACTTTCCTTGTTATTATAGCACATTGTTCGCACTTACTCTGTGGAAAAAGATCATAATATTGTCTTTTAGCGAGTATTGTAATGATTTTAAAATTCAAGTTTCTGTAACTCAAGGCATCGAACGATTCAAACTTAGCTTTGTTCTCATGGCATCAGTGCAGATTATTTCTTTGCTACCACGATCACACAATTCTTAATTAATCAACGCTTACTTTCTAAAACATGCAGCTCAATCGTGATCAAACTATAGTTCTCAAATATGTATGTATTGCAGTCAAAATCAAGTAGGAAACATAAGCAAACAAAAGTATCATCTAATAACTATTATCATAACTTTTAATATTCTCAAGAATATTGTACATGGCACAATATCTTGAGAATATTTCTTTCCTACAACCCAACAAAATAAAACAATACATATGGTTATCCTCACTAACTACATATATATATATATATATATATATATATATATATATATATATATATATATATATATATACATGAACTTTAACTCTCTTTTTAAAGAGTATTATCATGTGCGTCGTCACTAACCTCAAAGAAAATGATATAAAAGAGCCCACTTGTCCAGAATGGCAAAGAGTATATTAGTATAAATAAACACCGCCCCCCAGTACCCCCTGAATCCATAGTTAAATAGCAATGTCTGCAATGTCATGACCTCTCACGATTGGTCAACATGATAAACTCAAATTAATTAGCGAATAATCTAACCCATCTAACCTCGCATTAGTTTAGCAGACGACGAAAAGTACCAAATACTCTCCATTCTGTCAATCCAATCATACAACAATCCATATGGCATATCGTCGGCTGTACTCATTAGTGATCATTTCAGACGATTGGTCAGCATGATAAACTCAAATTAATTAGCGAATAATCTAACCCATCTAATCTCGCATTAGTTTAGCAGACGACGAAAAGTACCAAATACTCTCCATTCTGTCAATCCAATCATACAACAATCCATATGGCATATCGTCGGCTGTACTCATTAGTGATCATTTCAGCCGTTTGATCATAGTTTAATGTCTAAGAAAAAAGATTGTTAGTCTAAGAAGTACCGTCATGGAAATGTAACATTGACGATTAAGTTAAATTGATCGAAATTAATCTAAAAAATCCCCATAATAATTTTATGCGTGTACCTGTAGCATAAGCATGATGCAGGGGGGATCAGCGGAGTCCACAGCGGGCACGAATTTCTGCCGCATCTCAGCCGTCGGCGCGAAGTCCTTGAAATCATCGACGGTGTAGGAATCGGACCGGGCGGTGATGAACCTGGCCCCCTCCCCGGTGCAACTGATCTCGACCCGGCCGGTCCGGTCGAACCCGAGCCGGCCGGCCAAGGGGTAGAAGACCACCAAGGCCTTGGCCAGAGCCGCCTTGAGAACCTCGGGCGAGAACGAACCCGGTCCGCCGTGGGATCGGTAGACGTAGATCGTCGGGGTGTAGCCCCGAGCGGCGACTAAGTCGATATTGGAGACCCATAGGCCGTTCTTTGGGGTCTCCTCTCTGGGGAGGACGAGGCTAGACTCCAATATTTCCACTGCCATTGTTCTCTCTCTCACTCTCTCTCTCTCTCTCTCCAGATTGAGGTATTTGTAAACGGGAAAGGGTTTTTTTTTCCTTTTGGAAAGTAGGATGGTGACCGAGTTCTTTTTACCGTAATAGGCCTTACTCATAAACTTATTTACGGAAGTAGTATAATCTCTAATAAAATAAAGAATAATTAAAACTAGATCGGTTACTACCACCGCACAACCACTCAATTTTAGATCTTCAGTGAACTTACTTCAAAACTTATACTATATTTTCGTAAATAAGTCTATGTTAAATACATTAGTTACTACAGAAAAATACTAAAGTATTTAGCATTTTATCTTAAAACCAAAAATACTAGTAAGTATAATGATTTATTTTAATCTAAACTGTTTAATATATCAATGCTTATTCTGTGCTACTAAAATCCTCTTATACACAATAGTTAGTATAGGAATGAGAGATAGAGAAAATAGGATTTTAATTGCCACGTAAAGCATTGATATATTTAGCACATAAAAAAATAGTCATTTTGACATTGAATTTGGGGGTGGACTGATTATTCGTAGATAAGTTTCTAAAGATGACTATTTTGGTACGGGACAGAAGGGAGAGGCAAGGGCACATCACACATGGACAATGTCATGAATAGTGCTGGTCCATATACTCATAATTGTCTATCGAACTCTCTTGCAAACAAAACCAAATTCGAGTTATTAAGTTAGTTATTTAATTTTATCTTATTATTTTAAATTTAAAATAAATTGAATAATCTTTGTAGAAGTATATTCAAATCCTAGACAGCTCTTATCTCTAGTAGTCACCCTATAATACGACCCTCCACCATGACCGCCACAATATCAAATATTTATCATTATGCCATCTCTGACTTATCCCCACTATTTTATTTTTAACTTTTCATTTCGATATCCAATTTAGATGAAATCAAAGCCATTAAAAACCTAACTTACGAGGAACCTCCACCTAAATTTTTATAATTTTCTTACAAAAGAATCGTTCCAAATCTAGTTCGTCACAATAACACCTTACTTTTTAATAAAATTATAATTTATAAATTATATTTTTATTATTTATAAATATAGTTATATGATTTAGTGAATAACTCTAGAAAATATTCTAAGTTATATTTAAACTAATATCGTAAGAATACTCCATTAAGTAGAAATATTTATCTCTAAAATAATTTAAAAAAATTTTATAAAATGACTGAAATACTCTTAGTATAGTTGGTTGAGGATATTTTCAGAATTCTTTTATTATAGTTCACTTAATTTAGATGTTTTGTTAAGTTTAGCTAACAGATCTAACAATCTGATATTTTTATGTCGATATTCACTAAATTATATAACTGAATTTATAAATAACAAAAATGTAAGTTGTAAACTATAATTTTACTAAAATATAAAGTATTATATATAAAAAAAACTACTTGAAATGAACTGAGGATTAGGTTTGTTTTGGCACAAAACGAAACTCTCAAAATTGACAACGATAATGATTTTTGTAGCACCTCCGAAACCGGTTTATTTAAACAAAAGTAAACAATGAATTAAAATTATGGATTTCCTTTTTATTTACTTTTTAGAACACAGAATATTCTCATTAGATGGGTTGAAATTATTGATTAAATAGCGGTTTGGGGGAGCCGTTGAATCTTGAAGTCAGAATAATATTTAGTGAAGACGTGCTAACCGCTATTTAGGGCCAGCTTAACTGCGTTAAACTGCCGGTGCTGACCACAATATTGACTTTTGTTTTACAAAATTATAAATAATTCCCTGTATTTAAACTGCATTATAAAAAATATACGTTTATTTGTTATTTACAAATAGAGCACCATATCTTTTAAACAAATATCAAGTCATGCTCTGCAGTTTGATAGATAAACTATAATCTAATCAAACCTTATGAAAAAATTTATTCCCATAACTTGAGATAAATGAAAAATATTGATTTCTAAGGTTAAGTATTAAAAGTGGTAATTAGTGGACAAAACTTCATTTTGATGTATCTAGAATCTTGTGTATGAGAATGAATGAGAGTCAAATGATTTTTAACTTTGCGGAGTAAAGAGTTCTGTACCAGTGTTAGAATACTTTCAGGACGTTCCAGGTAACAAGGGATGTGTTCTATAAGTGCCGGAACACTTCCAGGACTTTCAAACAGAGAGAGAAGTATTCAACAAGTTTATGAGATCAAATTGAGAAACGTGAAAAAAAATAGCCCCATTTAGTGATGGGGATTAAGGGCCAGCTTGGGTTTAGTCCAGTTCAATTTGGGCCGGATTTTGATGAAATTGTAGGCTACGTTTGTAAATCTATTAGTGTTTGTTTTATTTTGTATTTTATTTGTGCTTTTACCTACATATTTTCCTTAAAAAATATGGATCGACGATAAGATTTCTAGATCTATATCAGCTGGACAATGATTCTCATCCAAATGTTTTTCAACGAGATATTAAGAGGTACAGGGAATCTAGTAATGTGAGTCCAGCCACTGTGCATATAAAGTCAACCCCGATTGTCTTAGATTCCATCCTGGCTGAAGAAAATTATATCTCGGCAAATTTAGGTCGTCGTGTTTGAATTTTACGTTTTCCGAATTTCTAATGAGTTGCACGTTTCTCTCAACATATCAGAAGAACAGCGATTGATTGAATTTAATTTAAATAATATTACATATGTTTTAACTTCATCTTTTGTTAGCTAGAAAACATTTAAACCACAACACGGAGGTCCACTTCATGCACTGAACAAGTAGTTACAACATATACCTACCATAACACTACCGAACATGAAAGTAAAAAGAACGACATAAAGACACCGCACACTAAGCAGAACTCTAAACCCACTAAACACCACCCTAAACCACATGATTACTACTCCTAAAATACCCTCAGTCCACCTCTTCAATTTTGGGCCCAGCTCCCCCACCGGCGGACCGGCCAGCTCCTCCATGCTCATCTCCGTCCATTCCCTCCCCGGCCCCAGCCGCCGCGCCGCCACCTTCTTGATACATCCTTGAGATGATCGGGTTACAGACCTCTTCCAACTCCTTCAACTTATGCTCGAGCTCATCCACCTCGGCGAGCTGATTCCCCTCCAACCAAGAGATCGCCTCCTCCACCGCACTCTCGATCTTCTGCCGCTCGCTCTCCGGCAGCTTCGCCTTGATCTTATCGTCCTTCACCGTATTCCTCATGTTGTATGCGTAGTTCTCCAGCGAGTTCTTCGCCTCCACCTTCTTCTTCACCTCCTCGTCCTCAGCCTTGTACTTCTCCGCTTCCTTCACCATCTTCTCGATATCCTCCTTGCTCAGCCTCCCCTTGTCGTTCGTTATCGTGATCCGGTTCTTCACCCCGGCGGTCTTGTCCTCCGCGGAGACGTTTAAGATCCCGTTAGCATCAATGTCGAAGGTTACATTAATCTGCGGTACGCCGCGGGGAGCGGGCGGGATTCCGGTGAGCTCGAACTTGCCGAGGAGGTTGTTATCTCTGGTCCTCGCGCGCTCGCCCTCGTACACTTGGATTAGGACTCCAGGCTGGTTGTCGGAGTAGGTGGAGAAGATCTGCTCCTTCTTGGTCGGGATGGTCGTGTTCCTAGGGATCAACACCGTCATGACACCGCCGGCCGTTTCGAGCCCGAGGCTAAGCGGAGTGACATCGAGGAGGAGCAAGTCTTGCACCTTCTCGTTCGCTTCCCCGCTTAGTATCGCAGCTTGCACCGCCGCTCCGTACGCGACGGCCTCATCGGGGTTGATGCTCTTGCAGAGCTCCTTCCCGTTGAACAAGTCTTGCAGTAGTTGTTGGACTTTGGGGATTCTAGTGCTGCCGCCAACGAGCACGACGTCATGGACTTGGCCCTTGTCTATCTTGGCGTCACGGAGGCATTTCTCCACGGGCTCTATGCACTTGACGAAGAGGTCCATGCAGAGCTCCTCGAATCGGGCACGGGTGATGGTGGCGTAAAAGTCTATTCCTTCGCATAACGAGTCGACCTCGATGGTGGTCTGGGTGGTGGAGGACAGCGCACGCTTGGCGCGCTCGCAGGAGGTGCGGAGGCGGCGGAGGGCGCGGGCGTTGCCGCTGATGTCCTTCTTGTTCTTGCGCCGGAATTCCGACACGAAGTGGTTCACCAGGCGGTTGTCGAAGTCCTCCCCGCCGAGGTGCGTGTCGCCCGCGGTGGCCTTGACCTCGAAGATGCCCTCCTCGATGGTGAGGAGGGACACGTCGAAGGTGCCGCCGCCGAGGTCGAAGATGAGCACGTGGCGCTCCCCGGTGCGCCCTGCTTTTTTATCGAGCCCGTAGGCGATGGCGGCAGCGGTGGGCTCATTGATCATGCGGATCACGTTAAGGCCCGCGATGGAGCCGGCATCTTTAGTCGCCTGGCGCTGCGAGTCGTTGAAGTAAGCAGGGACAGTAACGACCTACCCAAAAATAAATATATAAATAAATAAAACAACTTAGAAATTAATGCTTTTTTAAAGTTTTAGAGAAAACAGAGCAAGATGTTTTAATTAATACTGACCGCGTCTTTGATAGGGTGGCCGAGGAAGGCTTCGGCAACCTCGCGCATCTTGGAGAGGACCATGGAGGAGATCTCCTCGGGGGAGAAGCGCTTGTCCTCGCCCTTGTAGGTGACGACAATGAGGGGCTTCTCGCCCGGGCCAGGAACGACCTTGAAGGGCCAGAGCTTCATGTCGCCCTGGACGGAGGGGTCAGTGAAGCGGCGACCGATGAGGCGCTTCGCGTCGAACACTGTGTTGTGGGGGTTCATAGCGACCTGGTTCTTGGCGGCGTCGCCGATGAGCCGCTCGGTGTCGGTGAACGCCACGTAGGACGGGGTGGTGCGGTTGCCCTGGTCGTTGGGGACGATCTCCACGCGGTCGTGGAGCCACACCCCCACGCAGCTGTACGTCGTGCCCAGGTCGATCCCAATCGCCTTTCCTTTGGACATCGTTGCCTGTTTGCTTCCTGCTACTCTTCTTCCTGAGCTCTCTTCTTGCGACTTAGATAAAATTACAGTGGATGCCAACGGCGGGAGATGATGCTACTAATAGGCGTGATGGGAATTGTTGAGATAGTTTCCGAAGAGTGAAGAAGGCGGAGGAGGTTTCCAGAGTGATGGAAAGGATTATTGTTATTATTATTATTATTATTATTGAGTAAATACCCTTGAACTTGGTGGAATATACGGGTGAGCCCTGTATCCTCGAGAAGAATGCCGAGGGCCGATCTGGAAACGGGTTCTGTTTTGAGTCTTTTGACTAAGGTTAGTATTCTGGACGTCGCGAGGGGCTCCAGGTAGTACGAAATAGGCGGTTGAGATAGACCGATAAATGACGTGGTGATGCAACGTGCTGACAGGTGGATTTCAATAATCCTATGTCCATGTATGCGTGGCAACTTGTACGGCAATGCTCGGAATGGTACGTGGGACTTGTGGATGAATCAGTAGAGCCACGTAATCTGATTGTCTAATGATACCATCCTTTCTTATGTTTAAGTCCCCCTATTAATATTGTCATTTAGATTATTTTTCTCTCTCTCAAAAAAAAAAAAAAAAAAAAAAAAAAAAAAAAAAAAAAAATATATATATATATATATATATATATATATATATATATATATATATATATATATGTCATTTGGATACTTTGGAAGATAATAAAATTTAAGACCCTCTTACTATTGTCCATTTTTATATATAATTTCTCACTTTTCTTTACACATTGATCCTTTAGTTCAAAAAATCTTTAAAATATTTTTTTATTGATAGCGTGCCAAATATCACATGATTAACATTAAATCCTTTAGAATTTTTATTATCTTTATTTTAAAAAAATAAAATAGAAAGTTAAAAGGTAGAATAGTTTTTTATAATCTTTTTATTAATACTAATAAAATGTCAGATGAGTAATCTTTTTGTGATTAGAGAATTCAGTGCATACCAATATATATATGTAAAAATGTGTATATAAAGACAATAAATAGTACGTTTTGATTGATCAATTGCGTTGGTAATGCCTGGAAAGAGAGTATCTGAAATTTCATAGTTATTAACAACGACGTATTAGATCTTATGCTTACGTTGGATAATGGAAGCTAGAAATTATTAGAGATTATTCATAAGAGTTCTAATGGGAGATGCATGGTGGAGATAGAAAGTGAAATAGGAAAGTGAAAGTGTGTGAGATTCAACAACTAGTTTTATCAAAACTTACGTGTGTAAAACTTACGTGTGTGAGATTCAACAATCTAGACTAGGGCTATCAAAATTGCTCGTTGAGTTGATTAAAACTCAATCGAGCTTGACTCGATTAAGACTCGATTAATATAGCTTTAATGTATATCCCTTGGCTCCTCCTCGAAGCCCCTGATCTTTTTTCTCATTTCACATGTACACGTTTATTGTGAAGTTTTACTTGAAGATGTATTCTCACAATTGAATCGAGTGCCTCTTCGTCTTCCTCAGCCTTCTCCTACAATTTTATTAAGTTATCAAGCCAAGCTCGAGCTTTTTTTAATAAGAGACAAGTTACATTTGAGCTGAGAAAAGTTTGCTATCAAGCCTAGCTTAGGTAGGCCCAACTAACTCCGATATATTTACACCCTTAATTTGGACATCTAATTTATCCTAATTATGTCATTTCGTTACACAACGTATTTTGTTTGTATCTGATCTAACTTCAATTTTCCAAAAACCAACTGCCATTTTTCAAGGAATTCTTTCTTGTCTCTATATATACTTATCACATACATACTATGACTAATGAAATTCTTAATTATGAGTCTATCTCACCTCTCTCTTTCACCAAATAAGATGATGAATTCAATTATTTTGTATGCACTCCTCAATTTGGATATGCGATCATGTGGCTAAACTACCAATGCCGATTCTTGTTGATGTTTGCGGATCTAATATTTACCAAGCGGATTTAATTTCACAGGCCCAAACCCATCAGTTAGTAGTCAATCTAAGGTCGCATCCACGCAATACGAGTCCAATTATGATGCAGTACTACTACGGTATCGGAGTCTCACTTGTTAACGGGTCTGAACATAGGATCCGAACGTGCTTGCTACTAAGATGAAAGCTATTGGATTCGGATTCGGATTTGGTTTATATATCTATAAATTCTGAGTCCGAGTCTGCTTTACAGATAACGTCTCAGTAGTAGCCGACTCACCCTATCAAATCACTAGTAATTTCCCCAAACTTCGTGGTCAGTTTCGTCAATTAACCCCTCAAGGAAGAGAGGATCTACCGTAGGGTTTACATCGATGCAATCGACTGGCGTAATTACGGAATACTGTGTTCTATAACCTCTCGAATTCCCCAATCTGCCCTTCCCAAAGCCCTTAAATCCCAATCCCTAGCCATAAAAAGCCCACTTCTCTTTTCCATTGAGGAGAGCTCCGCCGAAGGCTCTCTTCGTGCTCGTCTTCCCCCCTTTGTCTCTCATCGGACGGTTGTGTTTAGCCCATCGCGACTCGATCGAGGTATGCAGTCGGATCAGACGGTTATTAGCTTGCGGCCGGGAGGTGGAAACCGAGGCAGTAGACTCCTCGCTCCACGCTTCGATTCCGCCGCGGCCGCCGCCGGAGGTGGTTCCTCGTACGCTGCGGACTCTCCTTTCCTCCGCCCTCATGGCGGCGCCACAAAGGTAAGCCGCTTTCTTCTCTTGGATCTAAGGATTCGTGATGCTGGGCTTTGGTGGTTCTTCTGTTTCGATTCGATTCGATTCGATTTGATTTTTTTGTACAAAAATCGGGTTCAGATAGAACTGTGACTTACTTGGGGCCAAGATCTGATGCTTATGGGCTTAACTTGTGTGGAATTTGTGAAAAAGATGGGATCTTGATGGTTTTTTTTTTGTCGGAATATTGTTTATTTGGATGATTAAGCGAGTGCCCCTCTTAACTTTTGCTGTTTATTGGTCTTATTTCCTATCGAACTTTAGAGTTTATTCTAGGATTTATTTTGATAGTTCCTGACATCGTACTGGAAAATAATATCGGCATGCATCGTTCATTAGGCTATTTGTTGGGAAATCAAGTTGTAAAGGAAATAACCTATTATACTAATTTGATAAGCAATAAGCAGTTTCAGAGTATGAGTTTATGTGAGGTGAGTTTTGCTACTTCAGTTAAATAATATGATGACACCAATGAACTGTTCGTTGTTACATTATAGCAAATGATATTTATTAGTTGACCCAAAATAGTTGATAAGTGTCAACGAATTATTTAGCGTACCCACAAATAGTCCGCCTGCTATTGGGGTTGAGATATTAAGCATCTAGATGATTCGGGTTTCCCTTTTGTTTTTATTTTTTTTTCCTATCGAGAGAGTTAAAGCAGCTCGAGACAGCATAACAAGATAGAGGGGGACAGGTTGTTTTCTTTGATTACTGATGACAAAATTGCAGGATCAAATGAAATATAATTACATGATTCCTAAGAAGGTACTTTTGGACCATAACAAGCCAAATATTTTTGGAGAGTGGCACACTACATACTGCTCCATTCTCTTATACACTTTTTAGCTTTGCCCACTTTGTGGACCATTTGGTCTTTAAGTGAAACTTAAATGAATGAGCTCTTCTTTCACCTGGCATTATTGGAAGAGTCTAGGAGAGTACAAAAGTAATGAGAATTACCTTATTGAATAGGGGAGTTAATATATCATTGAATTAGATTATTGGATGACCCTAAGCATGCCAGATTGCTTCTCCATTGACATGCCGTCACATTGCTCAAATTGTTATTTTTCCCATCATTTGTGTTTCTTGTTGAAAATATCTGTAGAGATCTTAATGAAGTTCCCGAACACTTAATAATTAATATAAAATTTTGGTTAGTCTCATTTTCATCGTTGAGACAACCATGATATTTCTGATTGCAAATATATGATATTTTGTCAAATTTACTCCAGAGATTGTAAATCTTATTGATTAGTCATTTGTTTTTTACCAAAAAAATGGCAACTTTGAGATATGGAGAATTAATATGTACAATAATATGTCCTTCAGAAAATGTTGATGCCTGAAGGTAGCCATCTTGGGTAGTTGCAAATTTTGTCACATACTTGTCTTTTGGATGTTTTGTGAAGTTCTTTTGTTGATCTGCTGTAGATTGGCGATTCACGCTTTGAGTCTCGTGAATGTGTCCGTTATACAAGGGAGCAACTTCTACAATTGCGTGAGGTATGTTGAGTACTTGTGAAAAGGTTTATATGCTCCCTTTCTAACTTTCCTGCCCATAAGATGAACATGTATTTTAATTGTTGTGATTAAATGCCAAAGTGAAACATCTGAATGATCAGATATGTTCCAAAGTAATGCGATGAATTAGTATCAGTTTGTTTAGATAATTCATGGTTCTCTGATAATTTTATGAAAATTTTCCCCTATAAACTGTAATGTTGCCATAGGAATAACATTATATTATTTTGAAATAGAGAAATAATGAAGGGAGAAAGTGAAAAAGGGGGTTGCAAAGGTAGTTGCATCAAGAGAAGTTAGATTATGATGTTTAAACTTTAGAAGCAGACAAAGAGGATGATGGCTAAAACTTTAACAGGGAAGTAATAGGCAAAGAGAGGGATAAGTAGTAAACAAGAAGAGAGGGATAACTTGATATGAGTTGAAATTCACTAGAATTTTGCTTTCCAGGTGCAATACTCCCCAAGAAAGTCACCAGCACAACATTATTTTTTACTGTTTCCCCAATCTTGTAGGGTTGTGGTTTTATTTCATCTAGTTATTGCCTTATTTCTTCCATCATTAGTTAGATTATTAAATCAAGAGTTATCTTTCTCCTTCATCTGGATGATTTCCATATATAGAAGAACTCTTTTGAGTGATATCGCTAAGTTTCATGAGCCTAAACTTCAACAGGGATATGAGTTGTACAACTCTATCCACCAAATAAGCCTTAGTATTTCTTGACCTTTTCTCCTTGTCTTTCTTTTGGCACAAGAAATTGAACTATTTTCTGGTTGGTTGTCATCAGATTGGCTACTAGTCAGGATTATGTCATTTAAAGAACAAGTTGGCATTTTGAATTGTTTTATGAATTAATGAAGTGATTTTTTGTTTACCTTTTTTATTTCTCAAGATATACTATATTAGGTTTATGGTGCAAATTGCAAAATATTAGTTCTCAAATGTTTATTATTTTTTGTATGAGTATTCCCTACTGTTTGGCAGAGATACCATGTGTTTTGGTATTTCGATGCTGGCAAGAATAAAGCTTTCCTTGCATCTTCTGTCACTCTCCAAACACAGGCTCTTGCTGATAGATATGTAGTCATTATTTCTGGACGATGGTGGCTATGGAATCCTGAAGTCCATTGGCATCATTACTTCCTTGGTTTTGATTTTTTTTTGGCTTTGTCATAGGTTGTTGACCTACCAGATGATATCTTGAAAATAAAGCAAGAAATTGAGGCAGAACTTCATGGTGAAGATCAAACTTGGGGTCGCAGCGATTCAAATGTAAGATCCTTAGCCTTTTTCCTTCAGTAGTGTGCAACTTGTAAATTCCATAATTTGTTACTTTCTGCTAGTCTGATTTTGTCTATGTCTATTTCAGAATATAATTAGCTTCGGATTTTCTATTAATAAATGATGATATCGATGACTTTACCAATAGAAAGAGATGTCATATTATGCTTTTTTTTGCTTCATGATAATCTGATTCTTGTTTTTTCTTTTCATCTTTGTAGTTGCAAAGTCAACATGCTCGTTACTCCGAGCCAGACAATCGTGATTGGCGTGGCCGTGCACCACAATTGTCCTCAGCGGGAGAGGAGAAATCTTGGGACTCCGCTCGCGATAGACAAGGAGAGCAATTCACTATGCAGGATCAATTGATCTCCCAATTTTCTTCGAGAGTTCAAGTTTCTTCTAGCCAAGGGGTAAAATTAACTAATCCTTTTATCAATTTTTACTATCAACTTTCTTGTCAAGGTGTTAGTTCTCTGTTGATTCTATTGTTTCCTTTTCTTTGAAGTAGGTCTTAGCATGAGTTTCCAATTAAAATTTTAAATAAACATCTTATCCAAATTATGAGGAATGTGGACAAGTTAAATACATGGATAATTCAATAAGCAAAACAAGATGGCCCATCTTACTCCAGGAGTTTGGTAAAATCGTACTTTGCACTTGTTTGAACGTATCTATAAAGAATAGTGAAGATCAAATTGTTTCAAACTTCCTTTTTTCTTGTTGGAAAAATTGATCTCCTTTTGCAGAATGACTGGATGTCCATCAAGAGTTGTCATGGCACTAGCTATTAGCCATATGGCTCCAGAACACACTCTTTAGCCAAATCAGTGTTTTTAAGTTTTTTCAAATCTGATTCAGACACAAAAGATCCGAAAACTCAACCTGACTCCAACAGTTAAAAAAAAATAATGATGAAACATAGTTAAGATCATCGAAAACACAGTATTTAGCCAAATCAAGAAAAATCTGATGAATGTTTTACAAATACAAGATAAAATCTCTTTCTACTATTCAAGTGTAAGGATGAAACAGGTACATGTAGCCAATCTCAATTAATTGGATATACTGCTGCTGTTGGTGCTGCTGTTGTTAAGATCTATTTATTGTTTGATATGTCTTTTCCTTGTGAAACAATTATTATTTTTGTCTTACTAGCTTCTGTTATGCTGCAAATATTTCCAATCATTATAAATATACCATGGCTCATTAAGGGAGTGTCAAGTGAAGAAAAAATGTAACTCCTACTTAACCATATGACTGTCAGGTTTTATATGGTTGGAGAAATATTTTGTGGATTTTATAATCATGTGTCTTCTGTCTGATTATTTTATTTGTATTATAACGATGCTGAACATGTTAGATTATGCTATGGTGATACCAGTCTTTGATATTTGTCTATGTTGTTACAATCCATCAGGTAGGACCTCCTGCTCTAATAAAGGCTGAAGTGCCATGGTCTGCCCGAAGAAGCAATATCTCTGAGAAAGAAAGGGTTCTGAAAACTGTGAAAGGGTAATGAACCTGAATTTTAATTTTGGCCTGCTATTAATTCTGGTTGGAGAGATTACATTGTGATACATTGTCATCTGGTTTTGCATTTAAATTTGTTCTCTTAGATAATTTTTCTTTCTGTTTGTTTTAATTTTTATCTCAATTTTGTTGCTACTGTGAATATCAAATTACTTTTATTCATGCATACTGATTGTTTTTAGTCATGCAGTATACTAAACAAATTGACACCAGAGAAATTTGACGTTCTCAAGGGTCAGCTGATTGATGCAGGGATCACTACACATGATATCTTAAAGGTACAATTTTTTTCCTTATTTTCTATTGTATTGATCTCATACATTTATATAATGCGGTAGATTATTAATGCCTACTGCATTGGTCTTACAGGATGTCATCACTCTCATATTTGAAAAAGCTGTTTTTGAGCCTACCTTTTGTCCAATGTATGCTCAGCTATGTTCTGATCTCAGTGAAAAGCTACCAGCATTTCCTGCTGAAGAGCCTGGTGGGAAAGAGATAACTTTCAAACGTATACTCTTAAATAATTGTCAGGAGGCATTTGAAGGTGCTGACAGTCTGAGGGCTGAGGTTAGAAAGTTGACAAGCCCGGACCAAGAAATGGAGCGGAGGGATAAAGAAAGACTGGTGAAGTTACGGACTCTTGGCAACATTCGATTAATTGGGGAGCTGCTAAAGCAAAATATGGTGCCAGAGAAGATAGTTCATCACATTGTTCAGGTTTATATATATCATATTCAAGTATTTTATGAAATTAGGTGAAACTAAGGTTTGTACTCATTGAAGAATTTGTGCTTGAAACAGGTATTACTGGGACATGATAGCAAGACATGCCCTCCAGAGGAAAATGTTGAGGCCATTTGTCAGTTTTTCAACACTATTGGTAAGCAGTTGGATGAAAGCACTAAGTCTCGTCGATTCAGTGATGGCTACTTTAATCGGTTGAAGGAGCTGACAACAAACCCTCAGCTGGCACCTCGGCTGCGTTTCATGGTGCGTGATGTCCTTGATATGCGCGCCAACAAGTGGGTCCCCCGACGTGAAGAGGTAATCCTTTTGCATGTTGTTCATCTTTCATTCAAGAAATCTAAGCCAAAGGATCTTGCTGGATCCAGTCTGGCATAATAATATAAGTATAAGACATAAGAAGATTGCTGTATTTGTTATTTAAGGTCACAGTGCATGAGATTTCAGCCAATGCATGGTCTGGGGTGCACAAGTTTATGCCCCATTAATGGAGAGTCTGACCGCTACAGAAAAAGAAATGACACATTTTGTTTAGAAAAAGAATTAACATAGTGGAATTTATGTTTTTTTTTTGTTAAGAACCATAGAATGTTAGCATGTTCTTTCTTAGGAAGGTCAATTGTGTTAAGAGATGTGGGTAGTTGTTGTCATAGCTGATGATACTTGAGGAAAGAATCTACTCTCTAGTTTCCTGAAATTCTTGTCTTCTGGAATTGCAGGTGAAGGCTAAAACCATTAGCGAAATCCACAGTGAAGCAGAAAAGAATCTTGGCTTGCGTCCAGGTGCAACTGCAGGCATGAGGAATGGTCGTAATGCTAGTGCTTTAGGGTCCCTCTCTCCTGGAGCTTTTCCTATGAACCGACCTGGAACTGGAGGCATGATGCCTGGAATGCCTGGGACAAGAAAGATGCCTGGAATGCCAGGGTTGGATGGTGATGACTGGGAAGTTCCACGTTCCAAATCCATGCAGAAAGTTGATCGCAGCCGGAGCTCTTTGATTGGTAAGCCTTCACCTATCAACTCCAAGCTACTTCCACAGGGTAGTGGGGGGTTGATAAGTGGGAAGACCAGTGCACTTCTGCAGGGTGGTGGTGGTCCACCAACTCGTCCTTCGACTCTTATTTCAGGGACGGTTGAGTCGCCAGCTCAAAATGTTGGACCGTTGAAACCTCTCGGTGCGGCCCCAACTATAATTCAAATAACTGAAAAGACACCAACTGCTCCAAAATTAAACCCAACTGAGCTACATAAGAAGACTGTTGCTCTTCTGGAAGAGTATTTTCATGTCCGCATACTTGATGAAGCATTGCAGTGTGTAGAGGAGTTAAAGTGTCCAGATTATCACCCAGAAGTTGTCAAAGAAGCCATTAATCTTGCTCTTGATAAAGGGTCAAATTGCATAGATCCTGTTGTCAGGCTCTTGGAATTCCTGTTTGCCAAGAATGTCCTTAAGCCGAGAGACTTGGGTACCGGATGCTTGCTCTATGCATCTATGCTGGATGATGTTGGCATCGACTTACCAAAAGCACCAACTTGTTTCGGTGAAGTAGTTGGGAAATTGATTCTGGCCCGTGGCCTGAGCCTCAAAGTGGTGGAAGAGGTTTTAAAGAAAGTGGAGGATTCCAGGTTCCGACAAGCAATTTTTTATGCGGTGATGAAAAGCATTGAAGCAGACCCATCTGGTGAGGCTATCTTGAGCTCACAGGCAGCTGACGTCGAGTCTTGCAAGAATCTTCTCTCCTGAATTGTAGCTGTCCTACCTCTTTCTCCTGGCTGCATCGTTTAGCTTCTGTAACTGGAAAAACAGGATGTTTGAATTTTCTTTTTCTCTATTTTTTGGTTTCCTTTCACCCATGAGCAGTTAGTGTCAGTTGCTGCAGATGTGAGAAACAGGTAATATTATGAGCTGTATATTTCGTGAGGTCAAAGAGTGTTTAATATTCTTTTAAGACGAAGAAAAAGCCGTGGATTTTGTTCTTGGGCTGATGCTTAATTTGCATTGAGCTCAATAAGAACAAGGCTAAATGCCATCGATGCCTTATTGTACTCTCTGTTTCTGTATTGTTCCTCTTTGAATTTATACTCTCACATGCTACATGAGGAAGCTATGATGGATTTCTTATTAGTGTCCGATCTCAAGTAGGAAACTGGCAAGTATTTGATGCATGGAGAGCTAGTTATTATGCAGTCTGTTTTGAGAAGTCTCACTTGATCATCTTTCATGCATTTTTTTCTTTCTTTCAAACAGTGGTCTTGGTAATAGCTTGTATACTTGTACAACTCCTAAATTCACTTCGATTCATTCTAAACAGTGAAAATTGGATCTTCATGTAACGGTTCTTAATCTTTTTCGTCTTCACTTTCCCATCAAACATGTAAAACCAAATTGTGGATTTTTGGACTCAGTGCCAAGCTATCCAAATTTGAAGAAAAATTAACCAGAGGTCTCTTCAATTTTAGCTACAGAGTATAAACTTAGAGTAAGATCTGGACGTCAAGTTTTCAGTGCAAGATATGAGAGTTTAAAAGACGTGAGAACGATCAAAAAGAGGATGAATAAAAAAGCAAATAGGAATCAAAACAAGTTGGTGTGTCATTGTATGATAACCTTGTTTCGCTTGCTAGTAGATCCAGATTTTTCTTTAACAGATAAAATGTTTTTAATCTGCAACACTGACGTATTGAATGCACCTAACCCCTTTTCCATTCCTTGAAGTGCAAGGACCCCCAGCTCAGTCATCTCTCTCTGCCAAGCATGCAGCCTGGCCCACTAATGGAAAAACTTTGTTTAAGTATAGACTAACCTTTGAAAGTTAGGCCCTTGCCTTCAATCCTTTTTAGCACACGAGAAAGAAGCTATTGTAGTTTTAGTGCAAGAAAATACCTCTGGATGTATAACTAAAAGGGGAAAGAGTAGTTACCCAGAGGAGCTAGTAGGAAATATTTGGTGTTGCATCTCAGTCAATCTCCAGTCAAGATATCTTGAGCATCAAGTATTCATACCGCTTCTTATGATTTCATTCACAACTGTAACATACTTGATTCGTTGCCAATTGGTATCTCTTCAATTATCTTTCTTCTCCATTGAAATTAAAAAAAAAAAACTAAAAACAAAAGCCATCATTTTGAGATAGACGATAATATTCAAATACTATTATGAGTTGTGAGATGATGGACTTTCACGTTTAGTTTTCTTAAAAATTACTGTCCTGAATTTGTCACATATACTCTTTATTAATTCTTCTTCCTTTAGAAATAATATATTAAAAATAACTTTATTTAGTTGCTAATCTTGAAGAGAAATTGTACGAAGAAATGGAGAGGAAGTAAAGATAACCAAAAGGCGAACATCATGGACGACGTCTCTTTTGACAACCAAGAAGAGGGCAGTTTGGTCATATGGGATATAAAATTACCTAACTCTGAAAGGATGTATAGTTAGAAGAGAAGGCGGGAAAGGGCGGTTGAGTAGGCTGGAGATATCTTCACTTAGCGGCAATGGCGACTCTGCAACCAACCAACCTCGGGCAACAAACACATTAGGTGTGAGAATGAGACCCAAGCCAAAGACTCCCCAACCTAATAAAGCATCAATCTATACAAAGATTTCAACAAGTATTGCCTACAAAAACCCAATTTTCCCACGATCATAGCAAGTGTACTCCGGTGTGCAATTCCTGAGCAACGACACCGGAGCAAAGATGGAGGCGAGCGCCGGACTAGTCGCTGGTTCTCACAACCGGAACGAGCTCGTCCTCATCCGTGGCCATGAGGAGGTACTCAGATTGAACAAAAACATGCCCTGATTTTCGAAGATAGTTCTTTTTCTTTTTTGATGGTCTAGCAATTTTTTTATGGTTGTTTGGTTCTTCTTGGTGTAGCCGAAACCCTTGCGAGCGTTAAGCGGTCAGGTGTGTGAGATATGCGGCGACGAAGTTGGGATGACGGTGGACGGGGATTTGTTCGTCGCGTGCAATGAGTGCGGCTTCCCGGTTTGCCGGACGTGCTATGAATACGAGAGGCGGGAGGGGACTCAGCTTTGTCCGCAATGCAAGACGCGCTACAAGCGGCTCAAGGGTATGTTTGTTTCACTTAATTTCTATCTCAGATTGTTGATGTTCCATTAGAATTACTCTGATCTGCTGTTCTTCTAATTGATTTTCAAATTTTTAGCCTACTAGTCTATTTCATTTTTCACCATTAATCCAAGTAGTGAGACTAATTTAGTACTTGACATATGAAGGGAGCCCAAGAGTAGAGGGAGATGAGGACGAGGAAGATATCGATGACTTAGAGCATGAATTCAACATTGATGATGAAAAGAACAAGCAGCAGCAGCAAGGACAGCAGAACAGGCACATCACAGAGGCAATGCTCTATGGAAAGATGAGCTACGGAAGGGGCCCTGAGGATGCTGAAAGCAATACCCCTCAGATTCCACCTATCATAACCGGCACTCGCTCTCGTCAGGTAACTGGAATTCCTCCAATCTAAAAGCATGCATTTGTATATGTTTTTATCATAGCTATCATGTCCTGATCGAAATGAAATCCAGGTGAGTGGAGAGTTTCCAATAGCAAGTAACCATAGCCATGGCGATCTCTCATCCGCGCTCCACAAGCGCGTCCATCCATACCCTGAGTCTGAGCCTGGTTAGCTGCTGTTCTTGCTTCTTTTAAAGTCCACCGTGTTAATTACATTGGATCTAATATGTGAATGGACTTTTTTTTGTTGTTTTTGGTGAGGTTATATAGGCAGTACTAGATGGGATGAAAAGAAAGATGGAGGCTGGAAAGAAAGAATGGATGACTGGAAATCCAAGCAAGGCATTCTGGGTGGTGAACCAGACGAATTCGATCCAGACATGCCACTGTAAGTTTGTTTATTTGAGACGATACTTGGGAAGCTCAAGTTTGCATCATTGTGTGCTATTGAATCATGCAGGAGCGATGAAGCAAGGCAGCCGTTATCGAGAAAGGTGGCGATAGCTTCAAGCAAGATCAACCCCTATCGCATGGTGATCGTGTTTCGTCTCGTAATCCTAGCCTTCTTTCTCCGCTACCGACTCCTCAACCCTGTCAACGACGCCATAGGATTGTGGCTTACATCCGTCATATGCGAAATTTGGTTTGCGGTTTCATGGATCCTCGATCAGTTCCCCAAATGGTTTCCAATCGACCGGGAAACTTATCTCGACCGCCTATCTCTCAGGTGATGGATCACTCATGACTATTTTAAGTGAATAGATAGAAGACGATTTAATCGGAGCTAAATTTTATTTGTTGCAGATATGAGAGGGAAGGGGAGCCCTCAATGCTTTCTCCAGTGGATCTCTTTGTGAGCACAGTGGATCCGTTGAAGGAGCCACCGCTCGTCACTGCTAACACAGTGCTATCGATCTTGGCTGTGGACTACCCAGTGGACAAGGTGTCTTGCTATGTCTCAGATGATGGCGCATCAATGCTCACATTTGAATCCCTCTCAGCGACTGCTGAGTTTGCTAGGAAATGGGTGCCCTTCTGCAAGAAGTTCGCAATCGAGCCGCGGGCGCCCGAGATGTACTTCTCTGAGAAGGTCGATTACCTCAAAGACAAAGTCCAGCCCACATTTGTTAAGGAGAGACGCGCGATGAAGGTACGAACGTACATCACTCTCTTACGCCGTAAAAATTTTAGTCGTTGATTGGTCTGAAATAATACAAACTCTGTATTCCTTTTTTACTTTCATTTGAGCAGAGGGAGTATGAAGAATTCAAAGTCAGAGTGAATGCGTTGGTTGCGAAAGCCATGAAAGTACCCCCTGAAGGGTGGATCATGCAGGATGGGACTCCATGGCCAGGTAACAACACGCGCGATCATCCTGGCATGATCCAGGTGTTTCTAGGCCACAGCGGAGGTCATGACTCCGAAGGAAATGAGCTTCCTCGACTTGTTTACGTCTCTCGTGAGAAGCGCCCTGGCTTTCAGCACCACAAGAAGGCAGGAGCCATGAATGCTCTGGTATAAACTACATCAGTTGGTCATTAATAATGATGGAATTCAAAGTTCAAAATTTTTTTTTTCTTTTTAATTATGGTTTTGGGAAATTGTCAGATTCGTGTCTCTGCGGTGCTCACAAACGCCCCGTTTATGCTCAACTTGGACTGTGATCACTACATCAACAACAGCAAGGCCGTTAGAGAAGCCATGTGCTTCTTGATGGATCCTCAGACTGGAAGAAGAGTGTGCTATGTTCAGTTCCCTCAAAGATTCGATGGCATAGATAGGCACGACCGATATGCTAATCGCAATACCGTCTTCTTCGACGTAAGTAACAATCCACAGTGAAACATGCCAACAAAATTCTATAGATCACACTAACATTACCCCTACGTGCTTGGTGAACTTTGTAGATTAACATGAAGGGCCTTGATGGTATCCAAGGCCCAGTATACGTCGGAACTGGGTGTGTCTTTAGGAGACAAGCTCTCTATGGCTACAACCCTCCCAAGGGACCCAAACGTCCTAAAATGGTGAGCTGCGACTGCTGCCCGTGCTTTGGCCGTCGCAAGAAGGACAAGCTCTCCAAAGATGGACTAATTGAGAACCCAGTAGAGGAAGGTAACTATACTATGGTCTATTACCTATATATGTATATATAGCCTAAGAGAACAACATTTATGACTACTAAATACTGGCGTCATGGCATCAGGAATGGATAATGAAAAGGAGCTACTGATGTCACAAATGAACTTCGAGAAGCGATTCGGGCAGTCGGCGGCATTCGTGACATCGACTTTAATGGAGGAAGGTGGAGTTCCTCCCTCATCAAGCCCTGCTGCTCTTCTCAAAGAAGCCATTCATGTCATCAGTTGTGGCTATGAGGACAAGACTGAATGGGGAACTGAGGTATATATACATATATATGCACCCTTCTTAGATATCAAATTTAAACAACGGAATTGGTATAAATTTTTGTGACTATTCTTGGAATATGCAGTTGGGCTGGATTTATGGATCTATCACTGAAGACATCTTAACTGGCTTCAAAATGCACTGCCGAGGATGGAGATCAATCTACTGCATGCCCAAGAGGCCCGCATTTAAAGGATCGGCGCCGATCAACCTCTCCGACCGTCTCAACCAGGTTCTCCGGTGGGCGCTCGGCTCCGTCGAGATCTTCTTCAGCCGTCACAGCCCGGTGTGGTACGGCTACAAGAACGGCCACCTCAAGTGGCTCGAGCGCTTCGCCTACGTCAACACCACCATCTACCCCTTCACCTCTCTTCCCCTCCTCGCCTACTGCACCCTCCCCGCCGTTTGCCTGCTCACCGGAAAGTTCATCATGCCCACGGTTTGTTCCAGCTCGCACATCAAAATGTTATTAATGATTAAGATTTTCCATGTCTCGTAACTAAAATGTAGTCACGAATAATCTGGGGCATTTGCAGATAAGTACATTTGCAAGTCTCTTCTTCATATCACTCTTCATCTCCATCTTCGCCACCGGCATCCTCGAGCTTCGGTGGAGCGGCGTCAGCATCGAGGAGTGGTGGCGTAACGAGCAGTTCTGGGTCATCGGCGGCGTCTCCGCGCATCTCTTCGCAGTAATCCAAGGCCTGCTCAAAGTCTTAGCCGGAATAGACACCAATTTTACAGTCACGTCCAAGGCCACCGACGACGAGGAGTTCGGTGAGCTCTACGAGTTCAAGTGGACCACTCTCTTGATCCCTCCCACAACTCTGTTGATAATAAATCTTATCGGTGTCGTCGCGGGTGTATCGGACGCGATTAACAACGGATACCAGTCGTGGGGCCCTCTATTCGGGAAGTTATTCTTCGCCTTCTGGGTGATAGTTCATCTTTATCCGTTCCTCAAGGGCCTCATGGGAAGGCAGAATAGGACGCCCACGATTGTCGTCATTTGGTCCGTGCTCTTGGCTTCCATCTTCTCGTTGCTTTGGGTTCGGATCGACCCCTTCATACTTAAAGCCAAGGGGCCCGACGTGAGGCAGTGTGGGATTAATTGTTGATTTGTATTTAATTTGTCAAGAATTATTAAAGTGTTTTCGTCGTTGTTTTTGGCATGAGAGTGGGGAGAAGGTGAAGTTTTGTAATACATAATGGACATATGGAAATTTGGTTTTAGCCTAAGGATTTGAAGTTAATTTGTAATGAACAATGGCTTCAATAATGAAGGGGAAAAAGAAGTACAGAAAAACGCTTGTCAAATTATAAGTCGATGTTATTTTTTTTTGTGTGTTCTTTATGCACATTTGGCAATCTTTAGATTGATATAGCTTGGCCAAGTGGTAAATGAGAACTCTGTACATTAGGAAGGAAATTCTCCTTGGATAGTCTATGTTTATATCTTTAATATGGTGCGGAGGTTTTGGAAATAATTCTACAGAATCTCGACATACCATTTCATCTATTTGTTATTCTAGAAAATAATCTTATCCCATAAAGGCCTTTTTATTGGGGTGGCAATTGGGTCGGGTTAAGCAAGTTCGGGTTTTGGATTCATGACGGGTTAATTTTATCTTGACAGAAACACGATCCGGTTTATCTAACCCGTTTAATAAACGAGTCGGGTTAACACGACCGTCTAACTCGTATACTTAAATGAATTGTGTTAGCCCGACACGTTAACACTATCCGTCTAATCCGTTTAATATAAATTCTATATAAAATTTAATATTTACCGAATTATTCTATATAAATGGTGTATTATACAAACAAAATAACATATTTTCAACTCAAAACTCATATAATATAAAAATTACAATCCTAATAATTCACTATAATAGAAGTCCATATAATAGAGTTTAGAACAAAGTCCACACAATAGAGTTTATATCAAGATTATAATCTTAATAATTCACCATAACAAAGGTCTCGATAAGCACCGATGGCAATGAAGCCAGTAGGCAGCGACGGTGAGGGTTAGGGCAGATGGAGAAAAAATTCGACAAGGGTAAGGGGGTTGGAGAGATTAGGAGAGAGAGAGAAGAGGTGGGAGGCACCCAGACTAAGGTGGAGACGGAGGTGGGAGCTAGGAGACACTGCAGACGGAGGTGGTTAGAGAGATCAGAGAGAGAGGAGGTGCGGAGGCACCGCAGATGGACGCCGACGAACTCTTGAGGCAGATGGCAGGTGGAGACTAAGCGGGACTACGAGAAGCACTACGGCAGGTGACAAATAGCGGCAGGAGAGATTGGAGAGAGAGGAGGCGCGATAATTTTTTTTTTGCCCTCTTAGTGATTTGGACGAGGCAGTTGTACCACTGAAGAGTGGAGAGAACGAGAGGGTAGATTGATTTAGGTTTTAAACTTTAGTTACCTTATATATATATATATATATATAGGCTGGCGGGTTGACCCGACCCGACCCAACTTGTATACTTAAAGTCAAACGGATTAAATGGGTGGATTGACCCGTTTACAAACCAATCTGATTATACTAAATCCAAATCCGATTAAGAGCTGAATTATCATGTTAGATTATTAGGTTGGATCAAGATTTGCCACTTGTACTCTATCGTATTATCTTTTTCTTAGAACTTCAACACATGGTCATTCAGATCACAATAATGCTAATTGCATAACCAGCTTGGTGTCAGAGAATAGTAGTGATCAAATTTTAACGGTCACAGCAAAAAAAAAAAGAGAGTAATCTACTATTACCGTGCAAATTAAGAAGGATTAGTGACACAGGTCTTTTCTGAGAGATGCTTCAGGTTTAATGCAAGGATTTAGTTTGTAGTGCCTCCTTTTTTTCCTAAAAAAAAAAGAGAATTAGATTTAACTAAGAACGACGATCACAATAAGCTCCCCTGTTTCAATTAATTTATTTTTAAACTATAGATTGTAGAGAAAGGAAAAAACATCTGACTTAGACCGAACAACAGGTCAGTGGAACGATTTCAACTAATACTATTTCCGGAATTGACAAAGGCGAATAGATGCACCATCTGAATAATATCACATGAAGCATTGAAGGAAACTAAGTGGCATAAATCTCTGACCATTTCATATCTTGCATAATATTTTTTTAAAATCTGTTGCATTATATTGATGATCAGATAAACAGTATAGGAAGAACACTTGGATTCACTTGCACACCAATGTTATAAGAATATACTCTGACTTACAGGTAAAACACCACCAGAGAGCTGGTAAAATTTGTCCTCTGCGATACAATTGCATTCTAAGCAATATTCTCCATCTAAAAGCTGTTAGAAGTAGCAAAAGAACGACTTTCTTATGCATAACTCAGTAACACTTGGCTATATTTTACAGCACTTTTCTTTCCATGAGTGGTAAAAAAGTACATTCCATTTGACAAAGGGATATGGTTCTCAGCCTTTTCAAAGAAGAAAAGTATGGAAAAAGGAAGAAAAGAAATAAAAAAAAAAATATAACCGTTCACAATGCAGTGAAAATCATTTACACTCACTGAGCCTAATAAATGCTGTTATCACTACCAATATTAAGTTAGCATCAGAGTATCAGCCCTGCCATCGTGAAATGTTTAATCTGGTGTGGTACATCACTGTGTTGTAAGGGCTTCCTGTCTCAGTTGTATGAGGTGGGTTCTTAGGCTGGACTCCTGCACCTGCTCAATAGCAAATCATATGTAATTTCCTACTTCCAAATGTATTTATCCATAAAAAATAGTGAACATCTGTAGGCATGGATCTTTCGTATGCTTCTTAGCCTAGTTTAATATACCTGCAAAGCTGCTGCTGCAGCTAGAAGTTCTCTGCATTCATCAAGCATGGATTTCTCTTTTGTTGCAACAACTGAAAGCTCTGAAACCAGAGATTTTGTACCCTCCACCTGTAAGACATAATTCATGTACAGTTTAGTTGACTAACATGCTTAAACACACAAAGAAAAGAATGAAAACAAAGTTAATTTAGATAATTCAGGAAACTTTATAGCACCTATTTAGAGCAGGCAACTGGATATGCATTTTCAGCAGCCAAGTGCCTTCAGATAGACATTTCAGTGAACATAAGACATGTCGAATGATGTAACATGTCGGTCTTAAGTAGGGAATACTAGAATGAATAAAGAACGTCCAATCTTTCAGGGAAAGGCTGAGAAAATCCCCTCCATGTAGTTTATAACAGTTCGAAAATGTTCAATGATGGAATCATCGATACCTATTGGTATCGATATAATTTTAAAATACCCAACCCCAGAAACACATAAGGAAAGATAATGTGCGCGTACATTTTAAATGATACTTACTGGTCAACTTGGAAACACAACAGGTAAGAACGACATGGCACTGATATAGTGATGCAAAAATTTCAAAAGTTATACTTGCCACCCAAAATAAAGCTAGATCTCATAAATCCATTGAATGCAGTAGAAATGAAGCAAATGGATTTATCTTAGACATGCTGATATCTGACCTTTGATAACAAGTAACAAACTGACGAACCCATCACTTGCATTACGTCAACAGCTGAACTAACAGCATTCTTAACAGCAAGTACATCTGCCTGTAGAAAGTATGGTGATTAGCATCTTTGAAAACACAAAGAAAAAATAAAATGTACTAAAAGTAAATTCTGCATATTACTGAAGAACCCCTCCACAGAATTAAACATGCCACGCTATATAATATATATTCAGTTACTGCATACCCTTGCCCCTCCTGTAACTGGAAGTCGCAGCGTGCTTGCTTTAAGAGCTTCAATTGCGCCTGATAAAGAACTACAGTGCTCTCTTTCAGAAGCCGCCCAGTGTTCAAGGTAAGCAATCTAAATTGAATTCACAATGTTATTGAAAAACTTCAAGTATGCCTACAGAAACATCTCATACATTTTTTGAATTATAATACACATACCGGGAAAGTAACTAAAAGGAGATAGAACTTAAAAAACTATTGCAACTTTGCAAGTAAATTTTTTTTCAATATTGCTTTGAACTTCTTTATAGAAAAGAAATGAGGTTGCGAACAACTATCACCTTTAGAGTTGAGATGCCTCACAAAGGCATGCCATGTCTAAGGATAATGCTTCAACCAGCTCAAGAAAGTTTGAACTTTTTTTGTCAGGGTATGCTGACTAATAGCAATGCAGAATGACTTCAATTCTAAATTATTGAAAAGTGACTAAGTTTTAATTATGCAAAAAGGACGATGACACTCTGTGCTATGCATCTGTGTGTGTGTGTGTGTGTGTGTGTGTGTGTGTGTATGTCGATATGTCTCTTGAGTCATTAATTTACTCTGATCTACGATAGGATACATGATGCTGCTTGTAAATTTCCTGTGTATGACATTGATTGATTGTGAAAAGTCTTGTAAGGTTCTCAATTTGATGAGGTGAGACTACATAAAAGTTGATGTCTACAATTATATCAGTGGAGAAACATGAAGGATTTTTTAGGCCACCATTATACCATGATTTATGATAATCTGATTAGCCCAAAGTAGATCTTTTGGAGACACTGATTGAGATCCTGTATTATGTGCTTATTTTATTTAGCACTAGGATGTGGTCGATAGAGTAGGACCATGTCAAGTATGTCACATATTTGGCGAAAACACGTCATGACGGTAATAGATTCTGGACATGACACACTTTTCAATCATTATATGCATGGTACTCCTACTATGGCATATCTTCATATCTTAGCATATAGATTAAAAGATCAATGAGGATGTATCTTACTATAGTAGTTTATTTTGAACATGTCTTATTAGTATTTCTTTTATTTTACATCTGCAACATCTTAACTGAGAAGATGTACATCGGATAATACTACTAGAACTATTCATACATCTCAAGCTGCTGGCTAGATACAAACATCCCTATAGTCTCACAAAATTAATGGACAATCTTTGGACTCTGCATTATTTAAGATAAGAAGCATCTTTGCACTCATGATAACAGTTAAAGTGAGCTGACTGGTGATAAAATGAAGAAGATATTACAAATATCTTACTTGCTCTTTCAAGATCATGTTCAACTTCATCTCTTGCCTCAGCTGTTGCACACCAATCCTTTTCATGATGACAGAATCACGCACCATAGAGGTAGCATCCCATACGCTATAAAGTTTACTCTGTTTCATGCAAATTCATTAAGTTACTTATGTGATCCATTCAATTACTAAAAAGAAGTTGATAACAGCACGTTGCAAAATCACAGGCAGAATAATATGTCAAATAAAAATAAATACAGCCCATGAAAACATGGAAGATTAAAAACAAGGGCAGTACATGAATGGTTACAGCCAGACAATACTGCATATATTAGTAGGACTTTTTGATCAAAGGATCAATTCTATTCTAATCTGAATTCTGCAAAATGTCGAAGAGACTATACTAAATTTGCGGCATAATACATAAGCATAAATATGGATGCTAGTACATACGACAGAAAATCCCACCAGCAACCTTAAAGCTTTAAATCCAAAAAATCTATGCATTTATAAATTAAGAAGTACAGGATAAAAACAAGCTTTTACAAGATATAGGAAGGCATCATACTCCTACCTCAGCAGTCCGTTTTTGGATCGTAAGTGTTTCATCTGCATGGGCATTTATAGAGCGCCATTGCAAGTTCCTATTGTACAGCAGCCGTAGCTGATGAACATCTTCTATGTGGTTTGCATTCCTCTTTCCTTTTCTCGCATCAGCAATATAGTTAAGAACAGAGGATCTACCAATTGTTGGACTATTTCCAGAAATAGATGAGTGGCCAGGTGTCGATGGTCTAGTCCGAGATGGACTCTGCATGCTCCTAGATGTAGAGGACGTAATTGACATGACCTTGCTTGGTGAAGAAGAGCGCTGTAAACCTCGGATTGGTGAAGATAGCGTCCTGCTTGGCCTTGTTGCAGATGTGGATCTTTCTAAAGTTTGAGAAGAAAGATTGACACTTGAACCCATCTTCTTCTCTGCTGTCACAGTTCCATCTATAGCCAGTTGCCTTGCGACCTCACTCAATGATTTCTGCAGGCTTTTACCTGCACCATCAGATGCAGGCATTCTTCTTGGTGAAACTCCTCGTGACATAGGAACGGATCTATTCACCTTATCAGTAAGATCTACACTTCTTGACATGGCAGTGGCAGACAACTTTCCGCCCATCATAGCAGGCCATCTGTGCTGATCAATCACCCTAGCATGCGAATTTTCTAGAGGGCGAGAATTCTCACACTGATCAGAGGTGTTCCTCCCTCGCAGAGGAGTTCTCTTTCTCTCAGGTACTCTGTTGGAAGATGACTTGGTCTGATCTGATGAGGAACAGGAGATTACCTTTTCCCTCTTACTAACAGGAATTGAGATAGACTCTGACTGGAAAGAGGAAGAGAGACTCCGCATTGAAGGCCACAAGCCATCAGGAGCCCTGTTGCTAATCAGACGGCGAGAAGTAATATGCATCTCTTTCACCGTATCATGAACTGGTGTGGTGGACCTCGAAGATGGCGAAGAAGGTGTAGATGGCCGAGAAGATGGTGATGAAGGTGTAGAGGGCCTTGAAGGAGTGGAGGGTCTTCTCCTCTCTGCTGATTGTGATCTCTTAGGCAGCAATGTACCAGCTGAGGGGGAAGTGCGGCTAGAATTTGGAGATGGGCATCGTCTAGTAGTACTAGGAGTGGAAATAGGAGTCGATGAGATCCCTGATTTGTACCTAGAAGCAATTTCTCTTGTCCGGGTCTTGTGACTTGCGGGAACGGCATTGTTCTTCTCAGATGGGACCAATGGTGGCCTCAGAGTATCCTCCACCTGAGCTGTTTTATGCACCGCCACAGCCCCTGAAGGCTGACTTTTACGGACATCCATCAACTTCTTCCAAATCAAACCACATTGATGTGATTATCATAGAACTACCTATCTACAAAAACGGGCACCAGATCATCAAATCTGACACAAAAAGATAACAAAAGAATAAGGAGAATTGAACCACCAAATGAAAAAAAAGTACCTAACAAACAAAAGCTAGCAAAAAAGAGAGTAACTCATGAATGAAAAGACAAAAGGAAAAATAAAAAGGAACCCCATTTTTTTTTTCCTTCAAACAAACGTACATGTTAACGCAACACTCAACAACAAATCGGTATATGAACTCATAGCAAAGCCCAACATCAGGGCAGATCAGGAAGAACTTTTCTGGCTACAGCGGTACCAGTGAGGCAGTTGGATAACGAGAAAGAGGAAGAACGACAACGTATATACTATAGACCGTCCGACGACTTGCAGCAGGAGAAAGATAGATAACCGAGGGGTGAGTCAAACAATGAATGCTATCTATATTTTAATCATTTTCCGTAGGAATTGAGATTGGTTCCTTTGGTTGTTTGTCCCCCTGTCTTCACGGGAGTGCCATGGTCGGGTGGGTTATGGGTTACTTCCAAACGCTGGAAAGAACGAATTAAATGGAGGTGGAAATTTGCAGGAATCGGAGAAAAGTATTGTCCATAACTATGTGTGGTAAAACAGTAAACGGGAACCAGGTAAGTAAATACAATTTATCCATCACCCAACAACAACGGCTCCACCTGAGGATCGAGCGGGATTCGAGGAAAGGGGAGAGGATTTATCTATTTCTGGGGAAAATGCACAGATACTTGGGGTTTTGGAACTGCCATTGAGATCCACGTGCCGGGGAGGTAAAATTGTTATAAAAATGTCATCGGAAACTACATAAAAAAAGCGATTTTCTTTTCACCACCTACTACAAATTCATCGTAGAAATTTGTACCTCTCAATGAGAGCGTAATCACTGATTCCAAGGAACAAGAAAACTCATCCATATAAATTCTTCTATTTAAAAAATCTTTAAAATCACCCCCAAATTCACATTTCCATCTCAATCCAAGGCTACCCAAGCATCCGAATCACTTGAAGAAATGAAAGCATCATCCTTTCACCAAAATTCCGCAGAAATCGATGCAGCTGCGCTAATTAAAGGCAAGTAGCACTGCAAATTGGGTACTAAATCGAAGAAACCGTCAAAACAACTATGCCAAAAGGGCATCAAATTAAAAGCTTCTCAGAACCATCTGACCTCGGGGATTACACAACGATTCCCCCCCCCCCCGCACGACGAACAAAGCGATCGAACACGAATCTCGCAGGTGCGAAGGAAGAGCAGGCAAGCGAGGACGATTCCCGCGGGGCCACCACAAAACCCTAACCTCGCGTCGCGAACGACGAACTCGATTTGCGATCGGAGCGCCGTGACGAGAAACAATAAGGAGGAAAAAAAATAATTTCAGGAGAGGAAAAGTTTAAGAAGAAAAATTTGGAACTTTATTTTGTCGAACTTTCTCTTTTCTTTTTCTATTATAATTATTTGTTCGCTTTATTATTTCATGGTACGGTTTCCATCGTAATACCAACGGCTTTTTCCTCTCTAACTTACATCCTAATTTGACCCGCTTTAGGATGCAATCACCGGTAGGTTAGCTTACCTAACAGAAGTCACTTGGTCGTGGAAGTCGAACTAACAACGAAAAGTAGCATTATTCATTATTATTCTCTATTTTTGAGAAAACACAAGGTGGATTCATAACTTGACATTTACTCTCTATATGCTGACCACGTAGGACTCAGATCATCTTCATCTGCTCACAGAATCCAGCTTCTTATCATTTAATGCCACGTGGCAAGTGAATTTCTAGCAGTTTCTAGACTATATGATTAGCATGCATAACATATTTCATGACTTAACGCAGTAGATTAATTTTGTTTTTTTGTGAAGTATTGTTGAGTAATTGTAACGTATTGGTATAAAATATCAAGTTTTATCATCACGTCTTCTTCTTTTGACAATATGATTTGATATATTTCCGCTTTTCTTTTAGTAAAATAATGTATTTCCACTTTCTCTAATAAAAGAAAAATAGATTTAAAATATATCGCTGGATACACGATTTTATGTAAATTAGTATAAATATATAGATGAAAATATGCTCCCAGTATTTTAATTCATAATGAATTCTTCTACCGATGACTCTTTGTTTTAGCATGATTTTAATTTTTCTTATTATACCTTAAATCTAAAGATTTACTCTTGTGTGATTTAGATCAAATTACAACTAATAAATAAATTAAAAAATAATTGAATTATTTCTATCATTTTTAAATCATGCCGTTCGTTTTAATTACCTAGTACACTTACAAATTGGTGTAGACCAAAGAAAATTTAAATGCTCAAATTTAAAATTAAATGGAAGAAATTAAATCGAGTCAAATCACCGAAAGATAAAATATTAATTTTTTTCTAAAATTTTTAATAATCTACAATTTATTTATATCCAATAACTTTTTTCAAACAGAAGCAGGAAATCCAAAACCATTCATTCTTCTCGCGACTTCCTTTGTATTAAACAAATTAATCACTAAAACAAAAACAAAAAGCTCAAGATGGGGGGTAGTTAGTGACGAGGGATAAGTTACCAGGTGGTGCCCATACCTCACCATCTCTCCTTTCTACGCCAACCGCTCCCTACCTAGACAAAGTCATAACCGCTCCTCAAGGGAGACGCGGTTCAGTTGGAAACCAACGCCGCCGATCGGACGACACGTACGCCCTAGCTTCATTAACCTGCTCAGCAAAGCACCACGCTCCACGTCAATGTACGACGTCACCACCCCCCTGAAACGTACGAACTGTAGCCCCATCTAAGTAGAGCCGCAGGCACACTTTAAAAACGCACTTGGGGAAAGGATACTTAACTGCCAAGCGTGGGACCCGATCACTCGATTAGGGCACATGGCGGAGAGGGACCACCGGACGGTAGGGTGGGGGCCACAGGGAGGATGATTCGTCGCCGTTCGATCGCTTGGGACCCTATTGGTTTTGAGGGTGACCTTAAAGAGGGGGTCCCTACGACCCTAGGACCCTACGAGATGAGTGCATGAGGCTTTGCTTAACTTTTGGTCAAGACACGGGACATTGCCTGGGGTACTACGTAGATAGATTCTTTTTGTGGGGGGGGGGGGGGGATCTGGACCGACGGTGATCGTGCCGCCATGATAGGCCCACGTGGCGGTGTGTTGTCGGTGCGGTTCGGTACGGCGACGCAGAACCCTACCCAAGCTTCTCCGACCCGCAGCCTTAACAAGCGTTCAGGGATGCTTTAATGATATAAGCCTAACATTTTTTACGCCCCTAGTTTAGTAGGTGCATAACCCTCTCTTTATTTATTAATTAATTATTTTTTATTTGTCAATAAAATTTAAATAGTATTCTTTTTATAAATATGAATAATGCTGCCAACGTGTATAACTTTAAACGCCGTTTACTTTAACAATAAAGTTAATTTTAAAATATGTATTTCTTTTTGTTATTTTTAAAATAAAAATTTTATTTTAGATCTATAAATAATTATTTCTATTATTCACTTATCATCTAAAATAATAATGTAATAATTATTTTTGATGTGATATAAAGTGAATAAAAGGATGAAAAAATATATTTATTTTTATAAAATTTTTATAAATACTTTATAAAATAGATTGATGATATAAAAATCAAAGATAAATTAGTAATTAAATTAGTGCGTGTGATGTAATATTGATAAATAGTGTTTGTATTCTAAAATGAGTGTATTAATAGTTTTAGCTATTATTTTTAAATTAAAAGTTATAATTTAAAATTAAAAAAATTATTTCTAAAGTAAAAGAAAACTTAAAGGTATTAATATTTAAGGTTTACACAGTGTGTTGGAAAGAATCAACTGGACGAGAACTCGTCCTGTATATAAATAACCTATTTGACGGTTAAAGGTCAATAAGAAAAATATTTTACTAGGACGTGGTCTTTAGTGCAGAGGATTCGAACTAGATGCAGATGCTCATCCTAGGTGGTGAAATGTTACACGCTCGAATGGATTCCAAATGTTGTTATGGGCACCAAAACAATACTCATTATCAATATTATAAAAGTAAGTTATATTGTGGACTTTAAGTACATGGTTTTTTTAATCATTTTATGGGCACAGAGGTAAAAAAGAAGAAGATAAAAGTGAATAAAAATTATCATTATTTTCACTCTAACTTTTTCGTTTTTATTTTTATTTTTTCAATTATAAATTAGATAAAAGATGCCAGTTATCTTTAATAAATCCTGTCAAAAAGGGTTCTCAACATATTCAAATTATATGTAAAACACTTCAATACCAAATTTATTAAATATCAATTTTAATATTTATAAGAGAAACTGAAATTATTATTAGCTAATAAGACTTAATCATTGGGTTAACATAATAATTAGGTTAAAATAAATAGTTATAAGAGGAGAGAGAGGGAGAGAGGCGTAAACTCTCTGGATCTCAACTGCCTGTTGCGCTCTTGCTGTGACCTACCAAACAATTTAACCAACAGAGACCTTAGCAAATCCTCCTAACATCTTTAAAGGCAGGATTTTTAGGGTTTTCTTCTCTTTCGCTTTCCGTGATTCCCTCCTTTCAATTCTCTTGCAGTGACATCCTCTCGTTTCGATGGGGAATACCTCCTCCATGCTCACCCAATATGACATCGAAGAGGTCCAGGAGCACTGCAACCACGCCTGTAAGCTCTATTTTTCCGCGTGATTCTAGTTTGTAGTTTCTGATTTGGTTCTAATGCTAGTTTTTCTCTTCAAAGGTACGATTTTTATGACAAAAGTTCGATTCTTTTAGTTTCGCAGCAAGAGATTGTTTCACTCTACCATAGGTTCTGCCAGCTCGATCGCAATAGCGGCGGATTTATCTCCGCTGATGAGTTCATGTCAGTGCCAGAGTTTGCTGTGAATCCTCTCTCTCAGGTTTACCATAGTTCTTCCAATTTCTTTTTTCTTTTTAAGTTTTAAGATAAATGTAGCAATTTTCTACTCTGTTGTATATACATGTGTTGTCATTAGGTCTTTTCATTGCTTTATCAGAGACTGATGAGGATGCTGGATGGATTGAATTTTAAAGAATTTGTTGCATTCTTATCGGCATTTAGTTCCCGCACAACTCTGCAGCAAAAGATTGAATGTAGGTGTTCAATTTTATTAGGATCCTCTATTGTTGTTCTGATTAGTGTTCCTGGGTCTCTTAGTACAATCATACTCTTATTTTGTAGTTATTTTCAAGGTCTATGATTTGGACTCCAATGGAAAGGTCACATTTGATGATATATTGAGCGTTCTACGTGACTTGACTGGGTCTTCTATGACTGAGCAGCAGAGGCAGGTTGGTGGGATTCTATTTTTATCAGTTGATGATGTACATCAACTCTCTCTATTTTTTTTTTTTTTTTTTTGTTATGTTTCCTCCCTTGCAACAAAATCCTAATGAAACCTTGAACCTTCAATATGTTTATCAGTCAAGCAATTATTTGATGGTAATGATGCATAAAATGCTTCATTGATTATCTCATCATAAAAGAGATCTGTTTCATGTTACTAGGGGGAAATATTAACCAAACTTTTATTTTATTTTTGACTTCTTGAGTAAATACAGTCTCAGCTATCTGATGGAAAGAACTTAGTTGCTTACAGCTTCATGCTTTAGTAATTTCAACACAATGAAAGTTATTTTCTAAAAGAACTGGAATCAGCTTCCATACCATATATCTGTGAAATATTTGAATTGCCATGAATAAGTTATCTTATGTTCGCAAACTTTAAGTTTAAAGTTATCACAAGTTCTTACATTCAATTTGTAATTACTGATAAGGAAAACAATCTCACTTTAGCTTCTATGTCGTAAATTTGAATCTTTGGTCTATGTGCTAATGAATTTATGACAACTATTTATATCAAACTATTCATCTTTCCCTTTATCTAGGCTCATAGTGTGCTTAGGAAACAATGCAAGTCAGCAATCTTCTTTTGGATAAGAGATCATTAGCTGTTCTATTGTCTGGATAGCTAATCACATGAATTATTCACCTAGGCTACACAGTATTGGTGCACTAATGCATATGATTCAAGACCCTAATGCATATGATTCAAGACCCTCATACATTATGGCATTTAATAGGAGACTTGTGTATATATATTTCATTCAGCTTAAGTATAAATTGGAGGAACATTGGCCAACTGCACATCTGCAGGTTGGGGCGTAGTTAGATGAAGCCACAAATGTAGGCGATTAGACTATTCCAGAATGGTAATCTTTATCATCCTTTCCTCTGTGTGTGGGTGTATATATATTATATACATCCCTCACCTTCCCTCTTTGTAATAGATGTATATAGCGCTTCGCACTTTCAAAAGTTACTCAGCACATTAAATATTGATATGATGTGCATTTCTTCACCTACATTTGACTCTCAAGAGTTCCCTTCAAGTTTATCTTCGTGAACAGCAGGCTTGCAAAAATTTATTTTCTTCTTGAGATTCAATATTTTGTAAAATAAACTTGTTATTTTTATCTCCAGATACTAATGTTTTACTTGTTTTCATCAGAAAGTTCTGATGGAAGTCTTAGAAGAAGCTGGCTATACACCAGATTCCTCACTTGCTTTATCTGACTTTCTAAAGGTAATATCTTTTTTTTTTCTAACTTGAAAGGTTTTGTCTATAACCCAGTATACTTGGAGCATTAGAAATGTGTATATATTAGCTTTTGTTTGAATGTTCAATAACTTTTAATTTCACTGATTCCTCGTGGTTTAATTGGTTCATTTTAGGAGAGTAAAACTTGGGTTGGTTCACATTACCACAACAAGGTAGATTTGCACTTAGTTTAGTTAGACCTCACCTGAGCCAGATCATAGATTGGATTGGTTTGGGACATTGTGTACCTTCATCTTTTTTAGCTTGGGTTCGAGTCCATCTAATTTATTGTTGTGTTAGTTTTCAATTAAAGAGATATTTTTTCTTCATCCAATGATTAATATTTCAATTATTTCTAGAAACATGTTACCTTTGTATTCTGATGTTTCCTTCTTTTCAGTCAAAATCAACCTATTGATGTTCTGTTACTTCTGTGAATGCCTGCAAATGGAATAGCCAACACACAATAAATGGAGAATGTTTTTGATCTTGCAAGGGCTGAGCATGTGTGTTTCATGGGGATGTAAGTGGAGGACTTGAATTATTAGCCATAGCAGCTTAAGTTCTAGTGCATGACATATCCATGAATTATGATCTTTCACATAAGTAGAGGATTAGGCATTAGGAGGTGCATAGGTGTCCACTGCCTGATTACTAGGTGCTAAGACCATCACGTGGATCTTACTTTTACATACACTTGTCTAAGAGAGCTAGGCTTGTGTTTTTGAGCTTGTGAGATGCCTAGGTAGATGAATCATGGCCCACTATCTAACAGGATACATTCCTCCAGCACTTTTGGATGGGATTAAGTTCACTGCTTATAACATCATATATTTTTGCAAAGGGATGTATTTCTGTTGTCTCTCGCAGTTGAATTTAGTTAATATTTTTATCTGTTAGCTATTATTCTTGAGTTGTTATATTCATCCTTGATGTAACGAATGCCGTGGCAAGGTTCCTCTTCATTTGTGCATACTATGGGCTTATAAGTTTGCTAGAAGGGAACAATTCCAATATCTGTGGATTACTAACTTCTGATTTCTCCTAGATCCTTGGCAACTCTGATATGAAGATGGAGGTTGAAGTTCCAATCGACTAGTGAGCATCTTCATTTAAATTCTTTTATTCAGGTAGATATTGTATTGATGTATGCTTGAGCAGATAATGCTACTCCTAAGAGCATCTACTATATGATGCCATTAGTATGTGTTTAGGGAACTTATATTTCATAGTATTGCATCAAACCAGTTTGACCTCTGCTACTCATAGCAGAAGCTTTTTCTTTTTTTCCTTTCAATGGCAAAGCAATTCAAAATGCCTAGGCATCATTGTTTTCCTAGATGGTATGAGTGCTCTTCTTTTTGTCAAAGTTTTACTACTTTGCTCAATCAAGTTAACAGGCATAGTCACAAATGCAGATTATTATTTTTTAATAAAAATGGATAATTGTTTCTGCCTTCATAATTTGGTGACCTTCCTGTAATAGAGGAAATAAAGTATTCTGTAAGCCCAATCTGATCAGAAGCCAAATATGTTTAATTTATTCTTGATTAAGTCACTTTAATGTTAGTGAATCTCAATCTCTACTATCTTCTGTAATATACTCATATATATGTTTCTTACCAAGTGTGAGATTAAAATAGCAGAAAGAACTGAAATTTCTCGATCTTTTTTGGTTGACAGTTCTACTTAGTTAGGCAACAGTTATCCAATGCGTTTGCTCCAATCTTATAGGTTCAGTACCTTTTAAAGCTTAGGAATGTTATATCTTAATTAAAGCGAAAACATAAGCATGATCAGGGAAATTACTCCATATACCCAGCATTGACAGGAGCCTGATACATCGCACACTGTTTTGAGTGAACTCGCCTTAAAATTGAAAAAAATATGTGAAAAATGTAGCGTATGATCTAGTTATCTTTCTCATTCTACCTCTACAGTACTAATTCTCTGGACCTGATCAAAGGACTGATGACACGAGTAGGTTGAGTTAGATTGTGGTCACCCATTGCACATTCATGTCAGATGGCACAAGATCCCTGAATCCAGTTTGGGTAGCTAATGCAGAACCAGACCAGATACAGGTTAGGCCTTTTCTGAGAGAAGCGATACAGGTTAGACTTTACCTCAGCAGTGTAGTTTTCATGCAAGGAAGACATGGTTCAGCAGAGTTTTGGACTATTTTAAGTCGGAACACTCAACAATATACTCAAGGAGGTGAGTTACAAACTTATATATGAGATTTGGTGATTTCTAATCAATGTGGATGTCATATATGATATTTTGTATATGTACATAAATTGTTATCCAAGTTAATGATTTATTTAACATAAATCGCTTTCTCCATCAGCAATTTTAGATATGTAGATAGGAAAACATAACGATATATAAATCGCTGGATATTTCAGCTTTTTCAATAGCAACCCTTTAATTTGCTAAGGGTACTAAAGACCATTTGTCGAGCTAGCTATTTTTATTTAAAAAAATTGTTATCTTGGAAAACGATTTCTCTTGACGAACTTAAATAGCAGCCATGTGGACTAGAAGAAATCACATGATTTCGCAGGTAAGTCGGCGACTCACCTATCTTGTACAATGTTTGGTGTGCAAGTGCAAATCTAGATAGTCAAAGACTCTGGTTCGGCACACTGGTAGAACAAACCATTCAATATGTCTGCATCTGAGGAAAGAATATGACCATAAGTGGATGCACGAAATTTTCTTATGGGCCATCGTTCTTATGGGATTGTAGGATGCAAAATGTCTCTGTAAGTTGTGAGGCAATCAGGCAATTAACAGTTGCATTTGTGAATAGGAAGCTTAGCTTAGTGCAGGTAGTGTAGATCCCACTATCTTCTCATCTCTTGACTTTTGATTGATAATGACTATAATGATTAAATGGAACGGAAGAAAGTCAAATGTTTGTAGCACGAACACTTCTCTTTTTCCATGGACATGGACAGCAAAACCAATACTCCTCTGTAGTCCTGTCTCAGCTTGTTGCTAGCTTTCTCTGAAGTCTTGTATATCCTCATTATAGGCCATGTACAAAATTCTTCCGACAACAAGACAGGATTAAGCACCACCCGTTTCGGCACTGCTGTTTAGCCTCTTTCAAATTTTTTGAAGTGTTAATTCTATGTGGAAAGTATGCAACTTTTGCATCAGAAGTAGTACAGTGTGGGAAGATTATTTGTGCTGTCTGTGAACCCCAGAATTTTGATGGATCTCTGTACATGGTAATGCTTATTATAAGAGAATCAAGATTAATATAATCCTTTTCAGTTGTTGCAGTAAATGCGCAGCACTCGATGAAAATCCACTCACCATATCTATGAAGTAAGCCAATACGTAACTTTCTATTATTTAGATTTCTGCCACTATGCATTTGCTTGCTTGTCTCTGTACCTATTGTATCCTGACCTTTCTGCATACATTAGATAAAATCCTCTCTGTCCACAAATATATAGATCATACTGCAAGATCTCTGACTTCGAGTACCAATTATTTGTAATTCCCGCATCTTAAATTTGCTCTCATATCTGAACGTAGTTAACTTGGTAGAATTTAGAATTATTCTGCAATCAAGTGCCCAAACAGAATGCTTTCAGGCCTCACAAACATGGACAAAAGATCTTCCTGTGTCCTTGTCTACATAGTGACAGAAGCAATGAATGCCAACATGTTGATATAAGAATTGTGGATTGAATGGCCCACAAATTGCACTCGCACACTATGCACATCATTTTTTGGTCTTTGTTGGCTGAGCAAATATCAATCACATGCTGAATTAAAGCATAATGAGGGGACCCAAAATTTCCTTTTTCACTATCTGCTGACTAGCAGATATTGTGATTATGGAAATGCTTGTGTCTATACTTCTTATTTCTATTCAATAGGAGATGGACTCTAACCTTCTTTCTAATTGTAATGGGTTAGGCATAAGTATGGTATCCTTATCTTATTTCCTTGTAGAATAGTACTGATAAGTGGTGAGCTTTGGGATAAGGCTTGCAATTATATTATAGAGAAAGCAAATAACATCCTACATTTTGACCTCAGTAGAAATAGACCCCTTCTTTTTATTATTTATAAATAAAGCTTCCTATTTGCTAAAAATATAACCAACATCACCTGAATTTAATATATAATATTTTGTCATTTCAAATAATATTTTTATATTTTTCTGAATTACTTTTATATGACTCCTATAATGCGCCCTTTAGGTTAAACAATATTAATTTTGGATTGGTTTATTCCGGTATTCAGTACTTAGACATGATTCTAATATTTTAGGGGCTCGATGTGATTCTATTTTGCTGGAAATCAATATTTTGAAGACTTAATTTGCTTCTATAATTAAGTTAACCTGATGATCACTTGGCTCTATAGTTTCTAACAGATAGAGGACTTTATCTGTAAAAAAGAAAAGAGAGGGCTTGATATGTAAAAATGTATGGTGTCATTTTCTCAATATGATAATATGCTTTAGTTCTCTAGTTCAGATATCTTAGCCAGATGCACTGTAATTAGCTCTGATTGGAAGAGGAAGGCAATTTAATTTTTGGAAGCTTATTAAAATGCTCAAAGACTCAACTAGCAGACTTATCTCTCCTTTTGGTGGGCAAGATGAGGTATGATTTGTCCCTGTTAGTGCATTAAACTATCTGAGGGAATCATCCAAAGATCCACGCATGCTGCAAGTTTACCAAAAGAGAATATTAAAGGAGTCATTATAGTGGCAAGGACCTTAGTGACTCTTTTAAAAGTTTTTCCATTTTATTTTTCTGGGAGAAAAGACCTTAGTCATTGGCTGGAAGTGATGAAGGTTGGTGGAGTTCTTTGCTGCTTGAGTAATAATACAAATGAATCCAATGCACATTTTTGTGTTTTACTGCATTGTGATTGGAAAGAAAATGTAGAGAAATCTTGCATTAGGTTCAACCTTTTGAGACATGTCACCTTTTCTAACCAGGCAACATTCTCTTCATGCTGGTGATCATTGCGAATGGTTAATATATTAAAACTTCTCCCATATGCAAGAACTTTTTGAAAGATTGTGGAAGGCCATATCTTGTTTGATTAAAATTATGCATGTTGGCTATGAGTGAATCCCTTCTTTTGGACCACTAGATTCCTTGTGCTGCATATATCTTTGCTCTAGAAAGCCTATAGGACTATTTGATGCTATATCTACACAATTTCTTCTATGTGCTTGATCTTTTGGGTTGAATTGTTGCCACAGAGTTCTTAGTAACTGAGAATATTATTTGTAAATTCTTGATGCAAATATACCTTAGAGTAAGTACAGAAAAAGAAAAAGAAATGGTCTTTGTATAAATCTTACAAAAGAATTTTATTTGAATCTCCAAAACCAAATAGAAGGGAGCCCATTGTAATCTGCTACTCATTCTCCAATGGTGGAAGATGACATGCCAAGGGAAGAGGCAAAAGTGGCAGTTGTGTCACCTGAAAGGTACCTCTTCAAGCGATCCAAATCATCAGCTGCATCCATCATTGTGGGCCTGGTGGATGGGCTCTCCTGGGTGCAGAGGAGGCCTAATTCCAGCAACTCACTGATGGCTGCCTCAGACATCCTCTTCACCTCAGGTGTTTGATCTCTCAGCATACTAGCCAATCCTGAATCTATCACCACGTCCACCCTCCCATTGTAGTGGCTTTTTACCCATTTGTGCAAGCTTAGTCCTCCTTCAAACATCTCATCTGTGGGTCTCTTCTTCGTCACCGTTTCAAGGACGACGACGCCGAAGCTGTATACGTCGCCCTTCGTCGACGCATTTGAGCCGTATCCATACTCTGAATATTAACAAAGATCATAGAATTGAAATAAAGATACAACTGGTGATATCTACTGTACTTCCAAAGTAAAGCAATATTAGCAAATGTACCTGGTGCTATGTATCCAATGGATCCACAGAGCAAGTTTGCAGTAGAAGCACCAACATTATCTAGTGTAATGGTGTTTCCTCCTCCAACATTGGCCACCAACCTCGAGATCCCGAAGTCCGAAACCAAAGCAGTCATGTCGTCATTGAGAAGAACATTACTAGGCTTCAGATCACAGTGTATAACTTTCACAGGCGAGTGATGGTGCAAATATGCCATACCTTCAGCTATGTCACTGCAAATATTCACCCTCTGTATCAAGCTCAGTTCATGATTTCCTGAGTAGAGGCAGCTCTCAAGGCTACCATTTGCCATGAATGGAAGAACCAGAGCTTTAAAATCTGGTAGACTACATGCTGTTATAATCTTCATTAGATTTCGATGCCTAATTCTCTTCAATACTTGGCACTCTCTGCTGAAGCTCTTTGTCGAGTTCCCTGTTTGAAGTTGCAAGACTTTAACAGCTACAACTGTTCCATCTCTTAACATCCCTTTGTAGACGCGGCCATAGCTACCGGCCCCGATCAGCCTTTCCTCACTAAATTCTTCGGTCGCCTCTATGAGTTCTCGGTAGGTTATCCGCGGGTAGTTTGACTTCATTACCGGGGACGAGCCGCCAAAAATATCTCCTCTAATGGTGATAATTCTCTCTCTGATCTTTCTACCGCCAATAACACAACATACTGTTAGTAAAAAAGCTATTACAGATGCACTGGCACATACTATAACTAGAAACTTGCGGGAGTGCAACCGTCGTTGATGCGTGTGACATGTTAACAACCAGCAGAGATGTGGATTGCCAACGTAGGAAAGGTTGCTGAATGATGAAAAGACTCCGCCCACTGGAATTTTGCCACTGAAGTCATTATATGAGAGATTCAAAAGGGTTAAACTGGTGCATTTATTAAGGCTCAAGGGTATCTCCCCAGACAAATAATTGTAAGAGACATCGAGAACCTCGAGGTTTTCGAGATACCCAAGAGATTCAGGTAGCCTCCCTTGTAGTGAATTGTGTGAGAAATTGATGAGCTTTAGCTCCACGCAAGCAGAGAGTTGAGAAATGACTCCACCACTGAGGTTGTTTGATGAGAGATCAATCTCTTGGACCTGATCCATCATGCTGAGCCCTATTGGCAAAGGACCTTGAAGCTGGTTGTGTGAGAGGTTGAAGTATATCTTTGCAATCCCTGATACTTCCTCAGGTATCCTCCCTGTTAGTCTATTATATGACAAGTCTAGCTTGTTCAAGCTCATGCAACCCCCAAGACTAGCTGGTATTTCTCCAGATAGTTGATTCCTCTGCAGATAAATCTCACTAACTCGACTAAGATTTCCAATACTGACCGGAATCTCGCCGGACAATCTATTGCTTGATAGATCAAGAAGACCCATTGAGCTAATATTTCCAATCTCTGTAGGTATTGCGCCACTCAAGAAATTATTAGACAAGATCAGCCGCTCTAATATCGGAAACCGGGCGATTTCCGCCGGAACCGATCCATTTAAGAGGTTGCTTGACAAATTCAACAGCGTAATGTTCACGAGATTGCCGATGTCGGGCGGTATTGGCCCCGATATCATGTTCTCTTCGAGGTTGACGATCGACAAGCTCTTGGTGACATGGCCAACTCTTCGAGGCAACCGGCCGCCGACGCCTAGCCCCGCCATTTCCAGCTCCCGTAGGACCGAGCAGTTTGAAAGCGCGACGAAGAATGGCTCGAGGTTAGTGTTACCGTCGCTGCTGGTGAAGTAATTGTATGACAAGTGAAGGTATTCTAGGTAGTTCATGTTTGATATGAAGTCACCAGGCAATTCTCCTGAAAGATGGTTGTTTTCCACGTCCAGTTGGTCTAGAAACGACGAGTTTGAAAGCCACAAGGGGAGTCTTCCGCTCAAATTATTCAAATAAAGATTGAGCACTAGCAATACTGGTAGATATATACCAACTTCGTTTGGTATCTCACCTGAGAGACTGTTATCTGAGAGATCTATAGCACCCAACTGAGTGCAATTGCGAAATATAGAAGCTGGAATTTTCCCTACAAGATAATTATTGCCCAGGTTGAGATAGCCAAGGCTACCAATCGTAGCAAGAGACTCCGGAATCTGGCCGTGTAATTTATTGCCGGAGAGCTCAAGAATGAGGAGGCGGCGCAGGTTGGAGAACTCGGGAGGGATGTCTCCTGTAAGGAGATTCTCCGACAAGTCTAGCTCAATGAGACCGGTGAGGTTCGCGAGGGCAGGGGAGAGTTTGCCAGCGAGAAGCCTGCGGCTGAGATTGAGATGCGCCACGTGGAGCCGCCGGCGGTTGCACGAGACGCCCGTGAAGTTGCAGACGTCGGTGGACTCATTCCAGTTGTAGAGGAGCGATTGAGACTGCAAAGTTAAGGTGCTCTTGAAGGTTAGAAGAGCGGACTTTTCTTGCAAAATTAATGCACGGCGATGGCGGCCGAGGAGTGAGGCCTCATTTGCCGACGCAATGTGCTGGAGAAGGAGGAGGAGGATGGTGTGCTTCACACCCATGAAGGTCATCATTCTCGTGGGCAAAGGTAGCGAGGTAGGAGTAGCTATGTCTTTGTCCATGATGCCTCTCCACTTACATGCATGGCTTCTCCACTTAGTTGGGTAGTAGTTAATTAATTTTATGTGCAACTTTTCTTTGTGAGGAAAGGAGTGTCTAATCCGTAGCTAGCCTTTAACTTAGAGAGGGAGAAAGAGCTAGACCACAAGATAGATATGATTATGCTATACAAGTTGTTAGGCTTTTGTGTGTGGGTACAATATACATATCAAGTGGGTGCTGACTGCTAGAATGCACCTCCAAAAGGAAGTGCTGAAAGAGATGGATAGGAGTGATGGGATTTTTAGGTACAGTGGGGGTTTGCAAGAATGTTGGAGAGAAAAGCCTGCAATGAGCCAATGAGTGAGCGAGTAGCAGTGCCACCAATGAGTGGTGGTTTACATAGGACTAGGAATGAGTAAATTGGGCCGTCCGATCGAAGCCCAGTTCGATCCGGCCCTTGACACAAAGCCCGTAACCCTGCCCAGGCTCGACCCTTTTAAACACTAAAAAAAAGCCCTAATCCGCATGTCCTCCTCCCTCCTCGCCGTTGCCTCCTCTTCTTCTCCTTTTCCCTCCACCGCTCGTCTTTCCCGGTTTCGCAATCTCAAGCTCGGCCCGAAATCCTAATCCGATCAAAATAGTTGGGCTCATTAGCATTCGGGCCGGGCTTACATAGAAAGGCATATTATCTCCCTCTCCCTCTCCCTCTCCCTCTACCTCTAGTCCATAAGCAAAAACCTCAACAGTAGCTCTGCCTACAAAACCCTTGGAATCCGATCTCTAGAGGGGTGTGATCTAAGTGGTAACTCGCTCTCTTCTCTCCTCAATCGCTCCCCTCTCCCTTCAATCCCTCCCCTCCCTACAAATTGATTGCTTAATTTCTAGATTATTCGATTATGTTTTGCTCTTTGAATTAGCTTTATTTGCTTTATTTGTGTCTCGTTTGCTGGGGAATCCTTTCTGGGTTCTGGGTTAGTTCATACCCTTGCTGTATATTAATTTTTTTAAGCACAATTTTGATAGAGCAATCGGTAAGTTCGTAGCTTTTTAATGAGATATCTTATAGCTTATTCAGTTAACTATTCTATTTTGCATGAATTATTCCTCTTATCAGTATTGAAAGTCTAATCTTTGGATTATTCTTTCTTGGCAGGAATTATAAATATATATATATATATATATATATATTCTCCATATTCAATAATTGTATATCATTATGTCAATGGTGCCCCTTGATTCATCAAAAAAGATCTCATTTCAGCGAAAAATCTGTGACGGGGATTTGGTTATTGTCTATGAAAGGCATGATAACATGAAGGCAATCAAAGTTTGTAAAGGTTCTGAACTCCAAAACAGATTTGGAGTCTTTAAACATTCTGATTGGATAGGAAAACCTTTTGGCTCGAAGGTGCTCAGCAACAAAGGTGGATTTGTATATCTCTTAGCCCCAACTCCAGAGTTATGGACCTTAGTGCTTAGCCATCGGACTCAGATTTTATATATAGCAGATATTAGCTTTGTCATTTCCTACTTGGAAATTGTCCCAGGCTGCCTGGTTCTTGAGTCGGGCACAGGAAGCGGTTCTCTTACAACTTCTCTTGCCAGAGCTGTTGCACCTTCTGGGCAGGTATTCACCTTCGATTTTCATGAGCAACGTGCAGCTTCAGCTAGGTAAGCCATAAAAGTATGGCCACTGAGTGACTGTAGTTATATATTTTCTTATGATATTAAATTAAATATTCATAATACTGTCTCATATTGTAAAGTTTGGTTAATTTAGAATATAAAGACTGGGTAAGCAAAGAAAAAGGTATCTGAAAGAACATAATTTAACTCTGAAAAATAGCTTAAGAGTAGTGTTAATAAAGTCAAGCATATATGGGAAAAAGAGTTTGAAACATGTATAAGTGCCTCCACGAATCAAGGATTAAGGTTCTGCGAGACACCTGTGCTTGCAGTCTATCAGCACACACTGTGCACAATATAGTCATATTGATGCAAGATTTTATGCTCATAGTGCTCATTTCCAGGTTACATCTACACATCTTTTACCTTATGAATCCTCATAGCCATCTAACCATATGCTTATTAGTGTAATGTTGTATTATTTTTCTGGTAAGGTCACTAGTTATCAAAAATCTGTGTATAGTCATTCATTAATGCTTCTTCTGTCACTTATGCAAGTGATTCCTAGGTGGCATTTATGCTGTACATAGTGGAATATGAATGATGCTACTCTGGAACTCTCTGTCAGGTGTCAATAACTTATTTTGCCTGCCTAAGAAGAGTGACATTTGTTTTTGGTATTTAATAAATTTTTTTCCTCCTTGTCAACAGGGAAGACTTTGAGAGAAATGGTTTAAGCAGTTTGATCACTGTTAGTGTTAGAGATATCCAAGGGGAAGGATTTCCCAAAGAATATAGTGGATCTGCTGATGCTGTTTTCCTAGACCTCCCACAACCTTGGCTGGCAGTAACATCTGTTGAGACAATGTTGAAGCAAGACGGAGTTCTGTGCTCATTCTCCCCATGCATTGAGCAAGTGCAGCGCACATGTGAAACTCTGCAGTCAAGCTTTACAGGTTTGTTCCTTTTTCTTTTATCCCTCTCCTTTTCATTCCTTTCTAGGATCAATTATTTTATTACTTTATTATATGGGAACAAAAAGAGGGAAACTAGAGTAACTACATTGATTTGATAGAAGTTGAATGGACATATTCATAGTCCAATTATAAGTCTCAAATTCAGTGGAATATTGTTACATTTCTTGCACACCAGCCTCTTCTCTAATATTAACAAGCTACTGGAAGTGTCAAATATATATCTCTCCAACCCAAATAAGTGGGAGTGTTATATCTACTTTTATTTAACTCAATTTTTGGGCTAATGGATATGATGGTTCAACTACCTTTTCACTGTTCTTGTGTTTGATTTATTTCTCTAGACAAACTCTTTCTGCCATATGTTTGCTTAGTTTGAGGTCTATGAAATTTCAGCAGGATTGGCATGCCCCTATATGATACTTAGGTGAAACCAGTTAGAAGCTGGCTTCCAAGGCTTCACATTGCTTTGAAAGAACTTTTTGCATCATTTTTTATATCTCAAGGGGTTGAAAAATCAATTCTCATGCCAACTGAAAGTTATTTATTTGATCCTTCCATTGAGAATTTGAGACTTCTTACCCCCTCAATTGATAGGATAAAGCATCTCTAAACTTGTCAGTGCACAAAGACTAGATCACTAGAAAATTACGTTGTTGTTACAACACCTATGATTCAATGGAACACTGAAGTGCATAATTCAATTCGATCAGTCCACCGTAAGTACCTTAATATTGTTTCAAATTTTTTGGCTTACTGGTTCTTATGCTTATGTGCAGATATCAGGACATTTGAAATTCTTCTTCGTGCCTACGAAATTCGAGAGTGTAGACTAGAGAGTAGCACAGTTGAAGAGGGTGTCACCACTGGTCCTCTTCCTCAGAAGAGAAGGCACTGCTTGCCAAATGGGAAGAACACTGGTAGCTTAGAGAAAAATGGTTCTGTCATGGTTAGGCCTTGCAGCAGTGCAAGAGGGCACACTGGTTACTTGACATTTGCAAGGCTCAAGGTGCATGAGTATCAATCCGGACTCTGAAGTAGGTAAAGGAAATCACCTGGATCCGTCCAAAGGTGGTCCGCCATGCTTGTTCACATCGAACATCAAGAACCAAAAATCATTTCAATTGCAGAAGGGAAATCCTTCTAGCTTCAGGGAATGAATTCTTTTGGCTAAAAGATTTTGTAATCTTCCTCTACACAAGCATTTGTAAGATCTATAATCATAATACTCGGGTATGCAACTTGTTAATTATTTATTGTAATAGAATTGTTTTGTCGGACTATAATCTTGCTAGACTCTAGAGCAGTCTGTTCAGTGAGAATGTGAATGAAATTATGACAAGAGTGGTCGTGCAAAAGACAGCGAGATTAATAGGAATTGTTGCATCGTGAGGCGTTTATGATTTAATTACAATTGCTTTTTTTTAAATAGCGAGATTAGATTTTTAAAAACTAAATGTATGTAAATTTTATAGTCGATATGTATTTTTTTATAACAATAAAGTGTAGGTAGCTTACACAGACTGTGCACTACAATCTAGTATTGTTAATTAAAAATATAATGTATTTAGTTGCGAAAGGCCCCTTCAACGGTTGGAAAAATAATCTTTGCCCTTAGAGATCGAAGGGTCGATAATATTAGATGACATAAGTCATTCTTTTGTTGTTATTGTTGTAGCACTTGGCTTCATCTCGTGTAATGGGAAAGAAATATATACACAAAATGATCCCCCTCTGACCAAAACTCTTTTAATGTTGCTTTATCTTACCAATCAATAATGATGGTTATGAGATAGAGAGAGAAACTAGTAAGAGATAAAATGATGCCACATCTTATTTATAGAATGTTTACTAAATGTTTGTGGGTATAGCATTACTCTATTTCATCTTTTCTTAATAGAGAATGAAATCAAATTCATTGTTGGAAATGATCATAATTCTTCCAAGTAATAACTATGTGACTATGTCGAGCTACCGAAGAAGAAGGTAACAAATGAATTGGTTGATTTACTGTTTAATTATCACACAATCGTATCCATACGGTTGATTTGCTTCTAAAGATTAGTTTAGTATTTGCATGAAGTTCGACTAATGATCCAATTATGAATGGACCAAATATGCGATCCACCAAATCCGGCCTTAAATCATAATTTCCACAGTTGCAAATCCAAAAATATCATTTTTAGGAGGAATCTAAATGGAGATTTTATGGGAACCAAGCATTACTCGTTTACTAATCCCTCCAAACCTCCTGACTAATTCCCTTCCTCTGATCGACATGATATCAAAGCTTGCCACTTTTACGTCACACTATAATCAACTACATATATATATAGCACCACCACTCCAACCTCAGAACTCAATCCAATGGCTTGCACCACCACCGCCGGCGCCGCCGCCAAGCCCCTATACGTCCTCCTCCTCCTCCTCTCCCTCTCGCTTCCCCGCTCCCTCGCCGACAAGGAATTCCTCGACTTCACGTGCTCCAAGATCCGCCACCCCAGGGACTGCGTCTCGGTGCTTAAATCCGATCCCCGCAGCTTTGCCGTCGACAACGTCGCCGGACTCATGAACATCGCGTTCGACATCACCATGGCCGGCGCCGACGCCACCCTCTCCAATATTGATAAGCTTGCGAAGCAGCACCCGGGCTTGTCGGAGGAGACGGCGCTGAGCCAATGCTGGACGCTTTACACGAAGGCCATTGATGATCTCAAGGAAGCAAAGGCAGAGACGTCGAAGAAGATGTCGAATGACGCTGCGTTGGATCTCATTGCTAGCGCACGTAAGGCGTCTAGGAAGTGCGAAGAGATGTTCAAGAAGTTGAACGTGGCGTCACCGATGTCACTGGAGAACAGGATGATGGGGAAAAGGTGTGGAGTTTGCTACGGTCTAGTGTTTTTCCAATCTATTGATTAGTCTATCTACCATATATGGTGACCGTAGCGAAATGGTATAAGCCTTCGAGATAATTATTTAACATTGCTTTCGAGAGAGTGAGTGAGTGAGTGAGTGAGTGAGTGAGTGAGAGATGGTTATTTAATGAGTACTTGCATAGCGGTTCAACGTGTATCTTGAATAAGCTCATGAGGCGTTAACGTGAATGGACGTGGATTGTGGAATATATAGGCAGCCTTCTTCAGCAACTTTTATTTCCTTTTCCTTTTACGTAGCAATGTTATTTACGACTCACAGGATTGCTAATAAGAGGGAATTATTGATGAATAATTAATCTGATATCATTTATTATAACTGTTGATGAAAATAAACGAACTTATGCTTTTTTTTTTCCTAAGAAAATATTGAAAAGCGTACCGAATCTGAGCGGATAGATCCAATTGCATACTATCTCATAAGCTTGGAAGTGAGAAATCGTCGAGAAAAAAAAAAGAGAAAGTGGACAAAGGCGACGGATTTAGTAAAGAGGTGGCCAAATAAAGAGACATAAGAATAAAAAGAAAAATGCAAGGAGTCTACAACTATGGCCGTCAAAATAATCGAGTTGAAAGGAGTCAGGCTTATTCAATTGAGTCACAATTATAATCCGATAAGACTCAATTTATATTTATTAATATATATTACCATAAATAATATATAAATATAATTAGGCTAGTTTGATTTGATTTTATAAATAATATGCATTGATATTTTAAACTACGAAAACATCGAAACATCAAATAATTATTTTACGCTTAATTTTTCTTTCTGTTTTTCCTCTAAAATGAACAAAAACTATATTTTTTATAAGACCTAAATTAATCACCTGATATTAACATATTTCACAAAAAAAATCTATAAGATACTTAACAGAATAGGCATTTGGAGAAATGTTTTTTTTTAATAATTAAGAGGATCAATCTGTAAATGGGCAGCAATTTAGTTTTGAGAGTCCCAAGTCTAATTATTAAAAAAAATCATAATTTTATTATGGTTCTGTTTTATTGAAAATTAAAGCATAGTATTTCCATAAAAAATAAAATCTCTGTCAACAAATTAATCTAACAAATAAAATTATAATATTCAGTTTCCAAAATTACTAAGGGCTGAAAACAAGCTATCCACTTCTTAAGTTTTAGGATTAAAAAAAATTATATTTATTTCTTAATATTTAGAAATACCCAAAATAAAAGTTTTTCCCCCAAAAATTATATTGATAAAAGAAAAGGAGAAAAACGCTACTGAAGAGAAGCGGGATAAGAAGCGCAAAGTTCGCTGGCTACAGTCTTCCATATATAAACCCCTTTACCCTTCGTATTCATTTGATAATTAGATTCGAAAGAGCTCTCAGTACTTCGTGGATGCTACGGAGCTGAGAAGAAGGTGATCTCAGAGACTCGAACCCTCCTTATCCTTCTCCGTTAACTTCGAGGTACTAAAATTTCGTCACCTGTTCTCCATCAGCGACCCTTGACCAAAATTTAAGGTTGAACAATGAAAAGGAGAAAATACTGATATTTTTCTTGTAGATGCTTAGCAAATCCCTTATTTCCACCAAATGCTTGCTTCGATTTCAGTTTTCGTAATGCTATTCTGAGTTGGCTAATTAATGTTCGGTTTCAATTTTCACTGCAGTGGGGTTATTCCTGAAGTTCCCATATTTGGACCTTGCACTTATTCACGAATTTCCCATGTGTGACTTTGAGTAGGATGGGTTCTCTGAGATTTTCTGCTGCACAAGATATTTTTGAATCAAAAAGATGCAATTTTTATGGGAATTCCTTTCTTTCCGGAGTGGATCTTGCTAGTTCTAATTCATGGGTATCGTCTATTAACATCGGATATGTGGTAGATTGGAAAAAGGAAGTAAGAAGGGATGTTAAATGCTGTGGATTAGGGGTTGATTCTAGAAAAGAGGAGCATTTGTTGGAATCTATTTGGGGTATTCAGTTGTCTACTGCAGTTGGCATCAATAGGTGGAGTACCAACCCTAAAGTTCGGTTAAAGAACACCAAAGTTCATGGTTTAGAAGGCATTGGAGAATCCCAATTGATAACTGATTTAGTTAAGAAATCTCAAACAAGTCATGCTGGTCATGCATCTTTGTTGGATCCGAGCATGACTTGGAATAAGTCTGTTCCAAATATGGTGAATCTCCATGATACAAGTCTCAAGAACAGTGGTGATAAAAGGACTGAAAGAAAGATATGGAAACGACTTTTGAGTAGTAAGAAGTCGGCAAGACGCGAAGTTTCAAAGCCTATTCTTACTAAAAAGGCACGGGCATTTGAGTTTGCAAGAAATGATCATGAAGTAGAATTTGATTTATCTGCTATCAGCTCTAGTTCTAGCATGGAGCAGTGTAATTTTGTTTTAAAGCGCCTTGAGAAGAAAAATGATGAGAAGACAATCAACTTTTTCGAGTGGATGAGGAGTAACGGAAAGCTTAAGGAGAATACTGATGCTTATCACATAGTCCTTCGAGCAGTTGCCAGGAAAGAGGATTGGTCTAGAGCCAAATCATTACTTGAAGAAATGACTGTTCAGTCGGCATGTGAATTGAATGTTCAAGTATTTAACTCTCTCATATATGTTTGTGCCAAAAGAGGAATTGTTTGGTGGGGAACAAAGTGGTTTCAGATGATGCTAGAAAGAGGAGTGCAGCCTAATATTGCTACTATTGGCATGCTTATGGGTCTTTACCAAAAGAGAAGCTGTCTTCGGCAAGCTGAGTGTGTCTTCTCCACCATGAGAAGATGCAAACTTAAGTGCGTTAGTGCTTACTCTGCAATGATCACAATTTATACACGTTTGAGATTGTATGCTAAGTCAGAGGAGACCATCAATCTGATGAAAAAGGATGAAGTGCTTCCAAATGTAGAAAATTGGTTGGTTCAACTTAATGCTTACAGCCAACAGGGTAAACTAGAGGAGGCTGAATTGGTTATGAAGTCAATGTTACAGGCAGGAATTTCCCCAAATATTGTTGCGTACAACACATTGATCACTGGACATGGAAAGATGTCTAACACTGAGGCAGCAAAAAGTATATTTCAAAGTCTTCATCTTGTTGGCTTGGTACCAGATGAAACTACTTATAGATCAATGATTGAGGGTTTTGGTAGAGTGAACAATTATGTGGAGGCATTGTTTTACTATCAGGAACTCAAGAGATTGGGGTTTCAACCAAGCTCGTCAAACTTTTACACAATGATCAACTTACAAGCAAGGTATGGAGATGAAGAAGGGGCTATTCAAACTCTTAAAGACATGAGGGCAGCAGGCTGTCAGTGTTCTTCAATAGTTGGTAGCCTTCTTCAGGCATATGAACGGGTCGGAAGGTTAGATAATGTTCTTCCTACTCTAGAAGCTTCCTTTTATGAGGACATTTTGCTTGATCCTACTTCCTGTTCTATTTTAGTAATGGCGTATATTCAGAATTCTTTGTTGGATGATGCTTTACAAGTTTTACGTGATAAGAGGTGGGAAGATTCTGATTTTGAAGACAACCTATACCATCTTTTGATATGTTCTTGCAAGGAGGCAGGTTCTTATGAGAATGCTGTCAAGATCTATGATCAGATGCCAAGATCTGAAATGCAGATAAATCTCCATATCACAAGCTCCATGATTGATGTTTTCAGTGCCATGGACAGATTTACTGATGCTGAAAATCTGTACCTTAAGCTGAAATCATCAGGGTCCACATTGGATATGATTGCATACAGTATTTTTGTGAGGATGTATATCAAAGCTGGCCGGTTAAAAGATGCTTGTTTAGTTTTGGACATGATGGAAAAACAGAAAGACATTGTTCCAGATACTTATCTTTTTCGTGATATGCTCCGCACATACCAACGATGTGGTATGCTTGAGAAGCTGTCAAATGTCTACTACTGGATACTCAAGACTGGGATTAAGTGGGATGAGGCCATGTATAACTGCATTATAAACTGTTGCGGGCGTGCCTTACCTGTGGATGAACTCTCTAGACTTTTTGATGAGATGATTCACCATGGATATTCTGCTAACACTATTACCTTAAATGTGATGCTAGATGTATATGGTAAGGCCGGACTGTTAAAGAAGGCTAGGAAGGTATTTTGGATGGCTCGCAAACAGGGATTGGCAGACATTATTTCGTACAATACAATTATAGCAGCATATGGACAAAGCAAGGACTTTAAGAGCATGCGATCTCTCATCCAAAGAATGCAGCAAGCTGGATATCCTATATCACTTGAAGCATACAATTGTATGCTTGATGCATATGGTAAGGAAGACCAATTAGAGGAGTTTAATCATGTATTGCAGAACATGAAGGAAGCAAAATGTGATTCTGACCATTATACATATAATATTATGATCAATATTTATGGAAAGAAGGGATGGATTGAAGAGGTTGCTAATGTGCTTGCGGAATTAAAAGATCGCGGCCTCGAACCTGATCTGTACAGTTACAATACCTTGATCAAGGCATATGGTGTAGCTGGAATGGCTGAAGAGGCTGTCAATGTAGTGCAGGAGATGAGAATTAGAAGGATAAATCCTGATCGAGTAACATATACTAACCTCATTGCTGCTCTCCAAAGGAACGAAAACTTTCTAGAAGCTGTTAAGTGGTCTCTCTGGATGAAGCAGATGGATGTCCGCGCTGAAAATACTCCAGCGACTGTGTGAGTGTTAGGCCACCAATTGATGGACTGTAGCTTAGGCTTTCCTGCTTCCCAGTTCTTTCAATACTCCAAACATGATGGCAAGCAGATATCTTCATAAGCATTACAGAATTTATTGGCCAAGCTCATCAAATTGTTTGATAATATTTGTATATTTATCATATATTTCACGTGAAACTACAATGATTCGGAAAACTTGATCTTCCTTCTCTTCATGAATTTTACTATACTTATGATTCTAAATAAGTTATACGCCTTACCATGTTCATGTCTCTACCTCTCTTTGTAGAGTCTCTTTTATGTTTTTCTTTAGGGGGCATATTCGCTACTGAATTGTATTCGCTATAGAATCATGTTTTGCCATCATTTTATTTTTTTAATTTTTGCAAGATTGCATCATGAGCAGCCATAATCTCCACAATTTTTTTACCTCAGAAAGAGGGTAAACGACGGAAGCCAAGAGTTTAATTAATAGAAGTAGAAGATAAACTTATTTTTTCTCCATCTCTTGTAGGGTTGTAAAAGACCCCGCGATTGAGCAAGCCTCTTTGGCTTGGCTTAATATTAATTTCGAGTGTAGCTTGAGATTCTAGCTTAGCTCAACTCAAGCCAAGCGGGACAGAGCATGAGCTGTTTGAGAGCCTATTTTTAAGTCGAAATCAAGTTGAGTAGACTAAGCCGAAGTCAAAACTAAGCTTAGAACTAAGTTATTTTCGAGTCAAGCTAATCTAAACCTATTATTCAAGCCAAGCCAAATTGGAGCCGGCTTACTTAACTCGAAATTTAATAAACCTAAAATAAAATTTAAACTTGGCTCAGCTGAACCCGAGCTCCAGCAGCTCATTTATTTGAGACCAAATTTTCATCTAACTACCTACCAAAAGTCTTTCACCAAAGGTTTCCTGGTATATAACTCCCACGTGTGAATATGAAGTCAATGTTAGCCGACTTTGTCCTGGTTATCGTACCGAATAGTGAATGCCTTCCCCAGAACACCCCTTCCTCAGTTCCTTGGTTTTGCACCAAGACTATAAGTCTATAATAAACATCTCCCAATATTAAGTCCTCACGTGGGGTGGCGAACGAGGATTTGGTGAGTTCACACCATCTCTTCTCATAACACAAGTCAACTCCCCCCCCTCTTCCTCACACATGGACTCCTCGGAAACCCAAAATCTCATCGAGAAGCCGGCGTCAGGTCCGGCGCCGGGTATCTCCGCCGAGCCGTCGAAGGACCACGAGAAGCCGAGTCGGCCGTTGAGGATAATCTTGGAGCCATTCCAATGGATTGCAATGCTTTGCAGGGAGCTGAACGCAAGCTTTGTGTTTGGGATTGTGTTGGTCTACGGATTGAGCCAAGGCTTCGCTGGATCATTCTTTAGGGTGGTCTCGGATTACTACTGGAAGGATGTACAAAAGGTGCAGCCATCTGCCGTGCAGATGTTTGTGGGGTTCTATTACATCCCTTGGGTGATGAAGCCAGTTTGGGGAGTCCTCACCGATGTTATCCCCATCTATGGTTTCCGTCGTCGACCCTACTTTATTGTTTCAGGTAAAATTTCAGTGTTATTTTGATTATAAAATGTGTAGTGATTCCTATTGAAAAAGAAAGAAAAAATTATCAGGTATACTGGGAGCCATCGCGGCGCTTACAGTCTCATCGGTCACCGGCCTACCGGTGGTGCTCGCTCTCCTCTGCTTCATCGGCATGACGGCGGCCGTGGCCATCGCCGACGTGACGATCGACGCGTGCATCGCGAGGAATAGTATCGAGAAGCCGCATCTCGCACCGGACATGCAGACCCTTTGCGGCGCCGTCTCCTCTCTCGGCGCCCTCATCGGCTTCTCCACCAGTGGGGTCTTCGTCCGCGATCTCGGGGCTCAGGTCAGACTCATCGATCAATGTGACCGTCCGAATTTTGTGTTGATGTTGCTGTCAACTAATTTTTTGGGTAGGTTTGGTTTAATCAATGTAGGGAGCATTGGGGATCATGGCAATGCCTGCGGTGTTGCTTGTTCTGCTCGGGTTTGTGATCTATGAGCTGAGAACGAATCATTACTCCGAGAAGCAAAAGGTGAGTGCATCCATTAATCTTGCAATTTTCTTATCTAAGATGCCGTTGATCCATAAATATAAGAGAAATAGTGGGTTATAGTTGGCTTATATTTGCAATTATAACCTCAATTTTTTTACTTTTGGTAGGTAGCACTTCATATTATCTAGTTTGATTCCTTGTAGAACAATTTGTGGGGCCTAATTTTTCTCATTCTTAGGCAGTGTTCAACAAATTGAGTTGAAATGGATGAGTCAGCTGGTCGGCCTAAATTTCATTTTGAATGATGTTCATGTCTTGAGATGTTTTTGATGGCAGGATCTTTTTCCGAACTCTGAGAATAAAATTGTAGATATAAAATAACAATATTCACCATTTTCTCTGGTGTTATGCAGTTTTGTCCGATCTAGACTAATAGTCATCAAAAGTGTTTTCGGATACATTTTGAAGCACCACAAGCATTACTAACTCAAAGCCTCTAAGATACCCCTTGAAGGATGGAAACTCATACAGAAGTATGCCGTCTAGCCAGCATTATACATTATTGATTCATGGTATGATTGGACTAGAGATGATGATAATTAACAAATTGGTCTCTGATTCTAAAACAAGTCAATTTTGGATCTTTTTCTTCTTTGACCCTTTCTCAACATCATACTCCCGTGGGCTTGATAGCCAATTTGAATAAGACCATCTTCAAACCCATGACTCAGCCAGTATGTGGAACAGAGTGAATATGTAAATTGTCAAAGTAACATCATCTGCACTGTTGGTAGGACGAGGACCAAACATTCAGTTTTCAACTTGCATTTTTTTTTCTATGTACCAGTGATCATCTGTATCTTCTTTTCTTTCTTTGCAGGTCTGGGAGAAGGTGGGCGTTGCGGTGAGGGGGATGGGAAGGACGATAAGATATCCGGCAGTGTGGAAGCCTTCCTTGTATATGTTCCTGTCTTTGGCCCTCAGCATCAGCACTCATGAGGGGCAGTTCTACTGGTATACTAATCCGACAGCTGGTCCAGCATTTACTCAGGTAAAGAAAAGAAAATCTATTATCTTGGCAATTGTCCAATAATGATGTTTAGTATACTTCATGCCCTCACCAAAGATTATGGAACAATTTCTCTGAGTCTAATAGATTAACACTCCTCTTTTGGGCATTTATGTTTTAGAATAAATTTGTTATTTGCTTGACCATTTTGAATTTTAAAGGACTAAAGCAGATAACTCCTGGTGAAAAATCAGATCTTGGAGAATAGTGTAGCTTTATTTGCCGAATATCCACTATTATCTGACATAGCACAAAAGTTGTTAAACGCAATGGAAGTCTTTTCACTGGTACAATATGCAGCTATCTCAAGTAAAAGAGCTAAAACTACAGTGTTCTTGAGAAATCTAAGCATCTACCGAGAAAATAATGAAAAGTAATAGATTGGTTGATAAATGAAAAAACTAATTAGTTTGTTTATGGATGAATTACATAAACTTCTCTGAGTAAAATCTTAGTTGTAGCAGTAAAGATAGCATCAAAACATGCTAAACCAGTGTGCTAGAAATACTTCTACACTATAATGGCACTTTATTACCATTTTGTACTAACCAACTTCTCTTAATACAGCAATTTGTAGGAATAATCTACGCCATTGGTGCAATGGCATCCATGGTAGGGGTCCTCATCTACCACAAGTTTCTGAAGAACCACCCGTTCAGAAGCCTACTCTTCTATGCTCAACTCCTTTATAGTGTTTCTGGAATGCTTGACCTCATCTTTGTTCTTCGATGGAACCTAAAACTTGGAATCCCTGACTATGTCTTCGTGATCCTGGAGGAGTGTTCCTCTAGAATTATAACACGAATCCGCTGGATGCCAATGATTGTCCTGAGCACTAAGTTGTGCCCTTTGGGTATCGAAGGCACCTTCTTTGCACTCCTCATGTGCATTGACAGCCTCGGATTATTGTCTTCAAAAACAGGAGGAGGAATCCTTCTCCATGTGTTCCATGTTACAAGGATCGATTTCAGGAATCTATGGCTAGTTGTGCTCATAAGGAACTTGTTGAGGTTTTCTACATTGTTTCTTATTTTTCTTGTGCCCAAAGGCAATCAAAGTGAAGCTTTGCTTCCACCTGATCTCCTGAAATCATCCAGTAGCAATCAGGAGAATGTGGAACTTGCAAAACTTAATGAGAGGGAGGAGGCATAAGGGGGGTCATTGTAGGTAATTGACAGCCACGTTTCAACACAATCACTGCTTTGCTAGCTTATGTGAAGATATTCTTTCATTAATACAGCAATACAGGTCTTATCAATTTTTGCACTTACCTGTACTTTAACAATGCTTAGAGTAATACTTACCGAAAATTGAATTCTGACTCTCCTTCCTGAAGCATTGTGTGTTCTAATAAGTCTCTTTCCTTTCTACTTCCCAACACTCCTATTCACTTATTATATTGCATTGTACCTTTTCAGTTTCTGTTACTAGTCCTGATAGTTTACATGTGTTTATTTTTCCTTTTTATTTCTTTTTAACGGTTTCGAACCAAAAATATATTTATACAACAAGAGCCCATCTGGGCATGAGCATGATCTCATTAGCTAGCATACATGTGGCTTATGGCAATTCAAATGACTTTTTGGCATTATTATTATGTAAGCTACGATTCAACTAATTGTAATAGTCTAAGAGGAAAGTTGCAAAAGATCGAGAAACTTCTCAGTGGAGTTTCAGAAAGCGCCAATGCTCCAAGATGATATTTATAAAGCAAAAATTGTTACATAAAATACAATCTTTTTAATGTGACAAAAATACTTTCATATTCTAAATTCGGGGGTTTGAGAAACCCACCAGACCGGGTAAGTGGATTCTTGTTCATTTATTACGGGTTAAATTGAATTCGGCTTGTATTAAGCCAGGCTTGAATGGGCTCAAATTGAACTTTATTATGGCTCAAATTAAGTTGGGCTTGAAATGAGTTCTGACTCCATTAAAGAGCTTGAAATGGCTCGGCTCGAAGTGTAGATCAGCAGAGCCTAAATTAGATTCTTAGGCTTGAAACTCATTTCGATAGGAGCTTGAGCAAAAGCATACTCTCTTTAAATATATAATTATGAAATGACAAAATTTTAGTCATCTTAAAAGTATACGTATAAGATTCATATTTACTCAAGCAATAGGATTATTAATATTATAAGAATATTATGATAATTTATATATATATTACATATCGAAACATAAATGATTTTATATAAATAAAAATTCAATTTGGGTAGCATTGATTTTAGGCATAACCAATGGATGGCAATTTGAAATTTATCGTATTTAAATCATAAGAGTTTAATCCTTCCGATGGGTAAGTGGATTCGGGTTCTTATCGAATTCGGGGTTAGGATTCGATTTCCCCTCCGCTACCTTTTACCTCTCTCTCCCCGCAGTCGTCTCCGACCGCGACTATCACTCGCTTCGCAATCCCAAGGGCTTGCTCTCGGCCGAATCCACTTCCGATTCCTCCTTCGCGCTATAGATTTTCGATCCAAAACCATGGTGAGCTCTCTCTTTCTCTCCCCCTGGTCGCCAAATTCTTGACTGTCTTTGCTTAAAGGACTAGGGTTTCTCCTCGCCCCCTTCTGGTTTACTTTACACTGTTTTCGATTGCTTCCTTTTGCCGTATCTCTTTCTGCAATTTAACAGATTCCTCTGTTGATTCTTTTGTTCTGTTTACTATTTCGTTGTCGTTTGTTTTTCTTCGTCTGATTGGTTGTATTGCTCATAAAGAGAAAGGAACATGAAAGGGAGAAGATGATCAAGTAGCGAGCACTTTACAATGTTTTCGATTCCTGAAAGTGATGAGGTGCTGTTTATTAAATCTCCTCTCCATGAATCTGCTGGAAGTAATAAGATCTGCATTACTCATTCACTCTTTTCACTCTCTTTCCCCGTTGTGAAGCCTGATTCTTGTGATATACATGTTGATATAGAAGGATGGATGTGTAAATCATATATTGTCTGTTTCTGTTGGAAGAATTAATATTGGTAAGGTTTTCATAGTTGATTCACCTCTTTCTGTTCTTGGAGACTTCATCTTTTTTATCGTAACTGGAAGAATTCAGCGAGAAGTTCTTGGTTAAAGTTTCCAGTATTTTCTTTAGCTGACCCCAAATAGTTGGGGATAAATGCTTTACTTTTGTTGTTGTTGTTGTCATTGGCTGCTCTTTAATTTGTTTGCAGGATATTCTTTGGTGGTATTGCACAGTCTTTTACAAGCATGGAAAATTAAAATTTGAATACTGGCGTCTATAACTATCAGCTTAATTAATTTGCAGGATATTCTTTGGTGTTACACAATCTTTTACGAAATTAAAATCTGAATACAGGTATCAGAATTTTAGATGTGCGCCATTCTGTGATGGGAGCATCATATCTCTGAATGCCTATATTCCTAACTTAGGATGAAAAAGGCCTGTGCAAGATCTAATTGTTAGAAATGTTAGTCATGTTTGATTGGGCCAAATCTTTTATGCTGATCGACTGTCATTGTGCAGGCTAACAGGCACACCATTATTCTGATGCAAGCTTCTCAGAATAGGTCATCTAGAACATTCATGGATTATAATTCAATTAGTCAGTCTATGGATGGTATGTATTATCGGTCCTTGAATAAGCTTGTGCAATTCCAAGTTTGTTATTATTTTGATTTCTCCATCAGTTCATTGCAATATGTAAGTATTGCTAAGATGTCTTCATTAGAGGACTCTTAGCCTCATGGCATATAATTACTGTACTAAAACTTAAATAAGTTATGTTGAATTTTAGTTTTGAAAACCAGTGTAGAACTTTTGTCAGGAAAGCTATGGAAATCTTGAAATTTAGTCTTAATCCATCTTTATTGCTATTGGGAAGATCTTGTAATCTATCTTAAGTTATAATATTTCGACAGTCTATACTTTCTTGAATGAAAAGCCATACTAAAAAAATATGCATTTTATATAATGAATATATATGTATGTATAATGTTTTCATGTGCACGTAAATATTTGCTGCTTTGCTTGCTGCAAGATCCGTCGTTAGAGTTTGTGATCAATGAAAAACTATGTTTACATGATTACAAAGTAGATACTAATTTTACAATGCAACATATTGGAAACCATTTCTAGAGAAATGCTCGCCATGCTTGTTTGGTGCAAAAGCTTAAAGTGCACATTAAATATTGGGCTCTACTATTCATCTGGATTTCCAGCATTGGACAACATGAAAAGCTAGAAATTAAAATAGTCCTTGCATGGGCATATCTATGATAATGTCTTATGCATAGTTGCAGACTTACAGACTTAAGACCATGATGTTTCTCCAGAATTTTACCTCAAACATCAAGTCCTTCAAGTTCTAAGTGTGCCTTTGCCTTGGAATGCTCAATTCATCGCTGCAATATGCATTTGCTCTGGATAATATGGTTCATATTATCTTGACTGACAGGACAATATTGAGAAAACACCTTTTTCTCATCCTTCATTGGTTATACACTTTAGCCTGATTAGACTGCTCTGAGAATCTGCTGCCCAATCTGGGGTAGGTTACTTAAACAGATTTCAGCTTCCGTCTTGTTGCTCCTGTGTAAATCTGACAAAATCCAATAATTTTTGGTTCTCTATGCTATTTAAACTTATTGAATTTTACATTACAGTAGCCCATGTATAGAAAAATTGGATGGCTATGTCTTTCAGGTTTCCACTTTGCAGTGTTACGTGAAACGAGATATATTGATCTCTTGTGCGCACCTAAGTTTGGTATCTCGGAAAACACTTTCCAAGTCGAGAGAATCCTTTTTTAAACTTAAAGTGAACTTGTCAGGCATTTTGGCTGTTGTTCAAAGATTTTCTTTCTGACATCTTTGATTATTGTTTTTGTATTCAGAAGGGTGCTCTTTTGAATGACAGGAATTTGTGGGCTTTATGAAAGGAAGCTCAAGGATATTAATCCAACAATCAGGAATATAACCTATGACATCACTGATCTATACAACTTCATTGATGGCCTAGTTGATCTAAGTGCACTAGTGTGAGTATCCTTTATTATGACAGATATCTCATGATGCTGATATTGCAGTTTACAACTGAGAAATTCTTCCTGGCTCCGTTGCAGCTATGATCACTCAATTCAGGCTTTTCTGCCATATGACCGTCAATGGATCAAACAGCGTATGTTTCAACACCTGAAGAAACTGGCCCAACAGTAAATATCATGAGCAAGGACTCAATGTGGTAATGGGTGGTTCTAGTTGTGTACGGTATATATGGAGTTGTGTCTTGTATGGGGTTGTTAAGTTAAATAGCTCGGGCTTGAGTTGAATATGTTTGAACCTTACCAGGTGGTTGCTTATTGATATATGCAAGAACATATACACTGGGCATGTATTTGCAGCTTGTCATATTAAAAGAGAGGGTGAAGGCTTGAACAAGTTTGAGATGGCTGATTTAATAGTCAGATGGCGCAACTCTAACTCCTGATTATTGGAATTACATTTGGGCTAGAGATTTTATTCATGTTATCTCTTATTATAAATAGCTCGAGTAACATGCAAGTGCAATTTTCTCTTCCAACTTATTTTAATGAAGTGTTTATGCCACAAGTATCTGAATTTTTAACTTGCTTCTAGTTAGTCACTAAATTTCGGAAACATGAATCACCTTTTCTATAGCAGCCTGGAGGTTTTTCTTTCATTAAGAGAAGTAACGAACCCTGGATCATATTCCTTCAACATGACATCCTCTATTGCAGCAAGCAGAGCGTTAAGCATGTAGACATAATAAGTTGAGAAGCGTATCAACAATTATCAATTCTGTTTGCAGGGAATGTAGATATAGATGAGTTCTGCCAGTTTTGTTTCACCCGACATGTCTAATTAATTCCATAGATATGTGCTTCCGATCAATCTGTACCAGGTTTACTTGAATATTTGGAGTACATGCAGAGGACATTAATATTCTTCAGTTTAAAACATTATACGGATAGAAAATACAGCAGGCGTCGATCTCAAGCATCTTAACAGAGTAAGCAGATTTCTCTCAAAAGAGAAAGGAAAAACAGAGAACAGATTCAGCCAGTGCAATGAGAAGCCACAGTAGCTAGAAGATCTCAATCATATACTTCAGCAACATTCAGTGGCATTGGCACATTTTAGCCAAAACCTTGATCAAACTGGGTAACTCATTTGTCATTAGGAACTATCACAAATCCAGCACTGACAAACATGCCTAGTGGCTGTCAAAATTTCTCTGGAAACTCAATTAAGTTTGTTTCTCTCTCACATCAAGGGATGTCATACAAGATGTCAAGAACCACATGCATTATCAAATAGATAAGAACTATGAAATAGGACTTAGTAACAAGATAGCAAATTGGCATCCAATGCTATGCTGTAAAACAAAGGCCTGTAACACGATTATTCTTCCATAAGCCTTTCCTCTGCCTGGGATTGAGAAACCTTGACTTTGATCTTTGGAAGAGTGAGTGAAGGTTCCTGCTGGAGGGCCATCGGTGCTTTGACCATGTGAATGCTCTGCTCCAACTCCTTAGCAGCTGCCTGCTGCTCAATGGCCTTCTTACCTTTCATCCTGTAAATTCCCAAAATTCATTAGACATTGTCCATAAACGAAACCAAAATTTGATATCATCTCAAGGAGGAAAAAAGAAACAGTTGCCGTGCTTCTGAGGTAGAAATATCACCTTTGTGCATGATGCCTGGCCTCTCTAGCGACTCTAACTTTATCGATCTTCTTTATGGCCTTCAATGTGTTCTCAGTTATATTTCTGTTATATCTCTCTGGCCTGTTCCTCTTCCTCTCAAACTCAAATGTTGCGTCCTTGTGACAAATAGCACTCACATAATTATATACTCTATAAATGTTTGTGGATGTACCAAGATGACAAAAGAGCTAATTAGCCACATACCTGTGTCATGTCCTTCCCACGCAGACGCCTATATGCCTTTGTCCATTTCACTTTACGAGGATTTCTCTTCATTTTGAAGTTCTTGTGGCATTTTGACCGACAAAACCGAAAAATCTACAAAAAGACAATTGGTCACATATTCTGCTGCGCGGACACAAACAAAAACTATTAGCGTATAAAAGGAGAAGAAAATGATCAACTTATATCATTACCTGAACAAGATGCCAGTCTTAACTGACTGAAGAAGCTTAGCCTTTCATACAATAGAAAATCCCCCTAAACTGTAATACCAGAAATTACTCGCGGCATGTTCGAATGTTGTGTATTAGGATTAAGATCTCTATGGGAGAAGAGAGACCTAACTCAATGGTTTCAATCTTATCTTGGAGGAACTTTTTGATGCATCTTGTTCTCATTAAGATTCAATCCTTTGACAATCTTAATATGGTAGTAATCAAATTGAAATGGTTCATCTTCAGCAGGTAGGTAATCTTGCAATTAAAATCATTAGACAATGGAAGGGAATGGTGGCTTGGCAGCAAAGGTTTAAGTCAAGAGAAAAACAGAAAATAAGTGGCATCTGTCCAGGTATCACCAGTACATAGAATCTGGCTGGTTCGGAGGACTAAAGATGACTGTAGAAAAGTAGGATTGAAGAGGGATTTACAATGACAAAAAGGTGGGAGAATGCGGTGCTTGAAGGATAGGAAAGGTGAGTACTCAAGGAAGAAGATCAGACCATATCTGAAGAGGAAAAGAAGAGATAGATGAGATGTCTTCTGCAAATAATTTATGGATATTTGTTGATCTAAGGGTTTTGCCTCTGACAATTGCCAGGAATATACGAGAAATCCCTGATGAGCTCACAAAACACTTGGTGTTTTATGCATAGGAAAGGTGAGTACTCAAGGAAGAAGATCAGACCATATCTGAAGAGGAAAAGAGGAGATAGACGAGATGTCTTCTGCAAATAATTTATGGATATTTGTTGATCTAAGGGTTTTGCCTCTGACAAATGCCAGGAGTATATGAGAAATCCCTAATGAGCTCACAAAACACTAGGTGTTTTATGCATACAAAATAATACATTTATATTGCAACAACCAAATATCCATGAAGGACCATAATAAATCAACAAATAGAATTTTACTGGTATCTCATGTCCTACAGTGCAATTTCATTAATACATTCCTTAAATGATGCAAAGCAGCAAAAGAGAAAATTTGAAAGGGCAATCACTCTTTCAAAAAGAGAACAAAGAATAGTAATTCTAACTTACATGTGACATCAAACAAGGCCCAATGAGTAATTCTAACTTACATGCGTTAGGCATATAAAGAAACAAGTAATACCGAACAAACATATAACTGGGTCACATAGCCACTTGATTAGAGACCAGAAATACATACATGAAAAGCCCTATATGCGTTAGGCACATAAAGAAGCAAGTTATACCAAACAAACATATAACTAGATTACATAGCCACTTAATTAGAGACCAGAAAATACATACATGAAAAGCCTATATGGTTCAAAAACAACAAAAATCTCCGATACATATTGCCCATAAGATTGTCGAACATTTTCTACCACAAGTACTAGAAATATATTTCTATGACGAACTGGTCGAACCTTTGCATCATTTCTTACAAACTGAATCCCATGCCCCGGATAGATAGTTGAGGAACAAAACCAACACTTCTCTAACCTCATTGCCTCTCTGAGTCAGGAGCAATTATAACCTGAAATAAGAAGGCAGTGACCAAATTATCAAGCAACTGTACCCACATCACAAACATTGAGCAATTAAAGTTAGCAGTGTTCTTATCAGACAATTAATTTACAGTAAATCCGTGAATCAGCACAAATGAGATAACAAAAATAAGAGGAGCAACCTAGAATCCATGAGAGATGATAGAAAAGAAAAATAGAATCTTTCAACTCCTACTCATTTAGAACAAATATTTTATCCAGCCCTCACTAATCTGTCACAAGTTAGGGTATCCGAAGTAGAAACTTGTTCAGAATGAGGGTTGAAACAAATTGGATAGTGTTCGACCCACATCCACATCCATATTTTGGGTCCAGATTCAGATATAAATATTAGACAAATGGCAAACTATAAAACCATATTGTGATTTAATGATGCGAACACAAATTGGATATGGTCAAAACTTAAATGGATACAAATATGAAACATATAAGGATCGGATCTTATCCCGATACAAATCTGAACCAGATCTTTCAATAACATATATACCATAAAAGAAAAAAAAAACTCACAAAATCAACTGCTCAATTCACTGCAGGAACAAATCAATAGTATTTACTAAAACAAGTAAATGGTGAACAAGAACAAGAAATCACTATTAAATAGTGAGCAAACACAAGATATCATTACTTAGAGACAACACCTGCATCGTCAGTTTTTCTCTGGCTCTAAAACTTGATGACTACCAACTTCCTCCATTGGACCTTTCATGGAGCAATCATTAACAGATACCAGAGCAAAGCTCTTCAGTTCGCCAAATTCAGAATGAGTCAGGTCCTGTTGTACCAGTTTACAATTCATATTGATTGCTGGAGAGCTCAAGAATAGTCAGATCTTGCTGTACTAACAAAAAACTTATCACTCTTTTCCAGAAACAAGTATTTACATATGCCTTTACTGTCCTCTTTGGTATTCTTGTACAAAAACTCCTATAGGATGTTGAGACAAGCCCAGTAATTGCCTCTAGAGGTTTGATTCTAATATAAAAAAAAATTGCATCACAGATAGTGAAGTTTCAGAACTTGATTATGGAAACTGATAACCTAACTAGAAGGACAAAAAATGTAATTCTTTGCAGCTCAGTCAATATGAGAGTAATTCTTTGAGCTCTTAAGTTCAGTCAATGTGAAATCTCAAAAAGATAAGCAATGCCATGCACTAATATACTTACATCGTTGACCTCCTAGTTACTAGTGTGCAGTCTTCAATAGATGAACTATATTTATCCAGATTTATTTTAGCATAATACTGGTTAGCCATAATCCCTAAATCTTAATCGACAATCTTGTCATGTTGCCCTATCTCATATTCTATTACTATGATCTATTAATATCCTGTTACAATGTAAATTTAATAATAATGCCAGTATTAGATCCATATGTGCAATCCACCTAACATGACATGTCACTAAGCAATCCAGTTTCCAAGAATATCCTTAAAAAGTAATATATACATCACAAACTAAAGAAATTTCCCCCTTGAAAATCATATTGATTACGTTGTACAATGGTTATCCATTCATACTAGAAAAGATAAAAGAGTACCCTCAAAAAGAACCAATGTAGAGTTTTAGTAATTCATATACAACTCAGATGGAAAAGATTCTTCATTGTGCAAACAGGAACAACCATCACCCTATGCCGAGATGCTCAACAGCAATTTTTTGTTCCTACATATTCCAATTGGAAACTCATGTGCTCAAACAGGACAATGATACCGGTGAATTTAGCGTTCTGTTACGTCTCATACTAGGAAGACATCCATTTTTTACTTCCAGAGGTTTCTCCCATCTAGAATTCTTGACAAAAGATGAACATATAACTTGAGGAAAAGCAAAAGACAGGCAAGGTAAAAGGAAGATTCACTATTCCGTATCTATTCGTAAACAAGGAAATAATTAAAGCCTCCTCTTTCTCCACCCAAAAGATAAAACCCACTTAAGAAATCATCAAATATACCACCAAGAATTTCAAGTAAAATAGATACAGAAAAATTGTACATAGTGGGAGACAACTGACAAGAGAGATACAGCAGGTTTAAAAAAATAAAGATGGAACTATATCATACTGTAGCATCTAGCAAGTGTTAAATAACGCTAATACTTTGGAACATGACCCAAATCACCGAAGCACCAAAAGGAACGCTAATATCTTGAGTAAATTGGAAAATAAGATATGGGGAAATTGGGGAAAAGAGAAGAAGAATACCTGTTTTGGAGGCGGAGAGTCGTCGGAGATAGATGGAGGCGACGTCCGGCGGGTGAAGAATGAAGAGGGAGAGATAGAGAGTTGTCGGAGAGAGTGAAGGAGAGAGAACAGACGGGTAGGTTTTTATGGGCGGAGGCGGCTTATGAGGACGGAGCGAGGGAGAGGGATGGTGATGGGTTAGGGTAGGGTTAGCGAAGTTAAATTGTTAATGGGTCGGGTCGGATCGGATAGATGGGTTTCGGGGTCTAGTTATGTATCGTATGCTGGTAAATGGATATATGCTATCTATTTTCGGATCCAACAAAATTAGCTATACCCTTATCAGTATCTATATCTATATTGTTAATGGGTAGCGGATCTGTTTTCACTTTTCACCCCTACTTAGTCTAGATTGTTAATGGGTCGCATTGGGTCGGATAGATGGGTTTGTGTTATTAATTAGTACTTACTAACTATTTATTTTCAGGTAAATGAATATTTGCTATTCGTATCTCACGAATTTACCTATAATTCTATCTAAATCCAATTATTTTTTTACTTGTTTTTGTATCGTCGAGAGGAGCAATTTTTGCACCGGTATATGTCCGATTCCGGTACAAATACGAGTCAAGTTAAAGTTAATTCAACTCGTTTTCATTCTTATTTATAATGTCCATGAGAGAGAGAGAGAGAGAGCACTTGATCCTCAATGAAGATGATTCATGATGGGGCGAAAGAACCTAATCTACTGTAACTTTTGCCAACTCAGCAAATCACTGTCTCAATTAATCACTACACTAATATGCTAGAAAACTGTCACAAAGAATAATTAAAAATTCGCTCTCCTAAACAAATGATTTATATATAATATTTTAATATATCGGCATAGCATTCTTTCTCAGTTCATTTATCTTTATAATAAATAGCTCTTTTGACGGTGAATTATAAATCTGTGAAGAAAAGAAATTTAATCGCTTTTTTAACATATTGGTTTAGTGATTAATTGAGTTAAAATTATTGTCTGAGACAGCAATTTACTAAGCTAATAAAAATTATATTAGCTTTGAAAATAATTTGAACAATCTTATACTGCAAAACTTATTTATTTTCCATGTAGCAGTACCTTTGGTCAAAAGCTCAACTATTAAACATCAAATATATCAGTTTGTATGGCGTGAAATTTGTGTAAGATGAAGATGATGAGAACCAACTGCCTGCTTCCACATTCATATGTATCCATACGTACAAAAAGAGACATCTGATTATTGCTCTAACATAATCTTTACATTAACTTCCTTTTTTCTTTCAATAGGGTGGGAAATCACCTAGCCTCATTTTCAGAATCCTCCGATATATTGAACAAGAACTGAGGGAACGAGGCAATACGAGGAAGGTGCATCAATAGATCTCCAAAAGATTCTGTTCTAGATACTGGAGGTGGCGGAGCATCATGGCCAGAATTTTTATCTAGTTGCAAGTCAGGATCATCATCTGAGCTCTCCAAGTCAGCATCTCCGGCCATATCGTCACTGTTCTTTGTTTGTGGGTCTTGGGTCACAGGAGTGTCCTTGTGAATCAGACAGCAGAGGGAATTGACCCTTGCCATGAGGGATTTTTCATCAGAGGCAGACGAGGCTTGGGTATCACTGAGAAGGTACTGGGCAACATCTTCTAATATTTCTTTTGTCGGCAAAGCTTTTAATCTAGGCAAAGATGGACTGCCTGATGCCATCTGCTCAGAAATGCAACTTCCTATGTGGTTTACCAAATCATCCACAGACATGGATCCACGAAGCCCAGGGACTTTCAGCTGATCCCACCAGTTATTGCAGTTCTTCATATCTTCTGTTCCACAGGTACCATTGTTGTTGATGGCTTGAGTATCGGATATTGAAACCACACCTGGTGCAGAAAAAATAATATTAGAGTGGGATTACTGGCAAGAATATTAACATCAAGCAATCAAAAGAGAATAGTAGGCTAAACTAGTTTTTCTCCCCATTTAGAATGAATTTCACATTTTACCATTGGCAAGAACAAAGTACAGAATCTGTCATTTCGTAATTATAAAACATTAAAACTATTATTTCATACTTAAAATAATAGTCATTGTCTACCTATAAATATGCATTACATATTTACAAGCAAGCATTGTGTGCGAATAGATATGCATTTGCATACCTACTAAGCTGCACTGCTTATGTAAAAGTAAGTATTATGATTATATAGACGTGCATTACTGTTTTATAGTTACGCATTGTGCAGATAAAAGTATACATTGTAAAACAAAGCTCACAAAATGAACACATTTTTAGAGGTGAAGATTAAAATTAATAATATTATTTCGGTGTACTACATCTATCAACTCCAAAGAATATTTTGATCAATTACCTAAAATATCCTCGATCTACACTCCTTAAACTAGAATAAGGAATACTTTAATTTGAATTTTATGTCAAATCACAAGTATTTCCCACTACCAAGGGTAGTTGCATGAAGTCACAAAAGAAAGAAAATAATGACATCTTATTTTTACTTTTAGTTTAAATTTGTCTCACTAAACATAATTATTACACTACTATTCTAGTTTACAATCAAACACCCTATTTTTCTAAATCAGATTAGAGATATTATTTTTAAGAGTAAAATAATAAGAATAACTAAACTAGATTTCCTCACAACCAGCAACCAAACTCCACCTAAGAGAACAAAACAAAAAATATATTAAAAAGATCCAAAATTACACACCAAATCGAACCTTCAAGATAAGCCGTGCCCATAATCACAGTTGCTTATGGAAAGAGAAGGACATTGGATATATCAAAATATAATAAACCGAACAATAATAAGGGAGCAAACAAAAAACTTTAGAAGGTAGGTAGTGAATCAATTACTATCTTTTATGTATGCCAGCAGCCAGCAGCCAGCAGCCAGCAGGTGAAAGCAAAGAAACTTAAAAATGATATAAGTTCAGTAATGCATTAATGGCCAACTACAAACTGATATTATTTTTTTTATAAAAAAAAACTTTAACATGACAAATTTCATACAAAAAATTATCAGAATTTGCAAAATGAAAGGCCATACCTAGCTGCTAAATATGCTGGTATTACATAAGCAAATACCATCCTTCCTTATAATCTTAAGATGCCATTGGCTGGGTTATTTCAGTCCAAGGATAAGAATTGGAAAGCTGATCCTTATTGAGAATACGCATCGACGGCAAAAAGGTGTTCTTTCATTGTAGTGTCCCTTATCCCTGGTAATGATTAATGGGTGGTGAAGTTTGATTGGGCACTTAGACAACAAGATAACTTAAAAAGTAGTTCCCAAGTGCCAAATGCCCCTGTAGTGTATGTGGCATACTCCAAGTCTAAAGAAGCGCCATTATCTTACTCAAATATATTTCATTCCATTTGAGGACCAATTTCTGTTGCATATTTGGTTATTCATAAAATAAGGTACATATTACAATATTACTTCAACTCACTGTGTCCACTCGTGTCTTATTTCTTAACTGCAATATTATCTATCTTATTTTCTAATTCTTGATTTGATCAGATATTGTTTTCTGACAGTTTAGAACTTGGAAGGCATCACTTATATGGAAGTAAGCCAGTAAGATTTATTACCCTGTACTCCACAGAATCACAGAAACAACCTCTAGACATGGTGATAATTTTGTTTACTTATTGCCTCTTCATACATTGGGATCACTGGGACCCTCTCTGGATCTATGCATTATTTTGCTTTAAATTGTCAAGTTAACAGCATGGTTCTTTTAACTTTTTATTATTAATTCCCATTGGCAAGTTATGCTTCCTGCGAAGGCTCATGCCTGTGCATAAGAGTTGTACTTATCATCTATAGTATCCTCCATACTTTTAGTTTTATCGCTCAAATGGTATTGCATGTGGGTAATATATTCTACCCTAGAGAATAAGAGGACGAAAAACTAGAGGTAAGCAATTCCAGCACCTCAATGGATTAATGCCCTGGAGATATAAAGCTACAACAAAGAAGAGAACTTCTGAAAATTCTCAACCTGGATTTTCAGTAAACCTTGTAAGAATTTGCCGTATTTGGTGGGACAGGTAGGAATTGACCCTCTTATCCAGCCTTTGTTACTAGGAAACTGGATCTAAAAGGATAGTAATGTGCAAAATATGGTGTTTGATGAAACATTTGTGAATCAAGCAGACATAACAGTCATTTACCTGATCTTGGTGAACAAGTTGCTTCAGAGACAAATTTCGGCGTCCTTCCAACAGAACCCTTCACTTTACTCTTGGTGGATATTGATGAAGCAGCAGATGATGAAGTAAGATCACTGAATCCTGAGAAGGAGGGTACGTAATCATCTTTCTGGTCACTAAAATCATGGCCTTGTGTTGGTTCAGGTTGATCCTCCTCAGATACAGAGCCACGAGGTTCAAAATATGGGGACTTTAATACTACATCTGCTTGTTGGCTCAAAAAGTTTAAATGTGGATCACACTGAACAAGTTTTTCAAAATTCTTGCGTAGCAAGATACGCGGACCCTGTAGAAAATGCCTCCTGCAAAAAAAGTTTGGGAAAATTTAGAAATGTAGGTGAAAAGAGAAAAATAAGAGTAGACACACTATGGCACCAGCACAAACAGAATTTCTAGCATCTCATGAAGATGAGGAAATAGCAGATTTTAGGATAAGGATATTATTACAAAAAATTATTGGATAATAAATGGTGTTGAAGAGATAGTAAATAAGAAATAAGCTATTGGATGGCTCCTACGAACATTGGGAAAAAAGAAAAGAAGAGAGAAAATCGATGGAAAAGTAACATGCATATCCAGTGATGAACTGTCTTCTCATTCATAGATACTAATCTCTACCACCATTTACCAACACGCACCAAGTTGTTAAAGAAAACAACAGAACAGAGTGGGAGACTATCATCATCCATCTCAATATATTCATTAAAGGTACCAAATATTATTCATTGTGCTTTCAACTCCACATGCAAATAGAATTTGACAATTTGTTAGCTTCTAGTGGTATCTAGAACAATTAGTCCTACCTGTGTATGCTTGCTTGGCCACCAGTAAAATCTGTACTAGCCTGCCATATTGTGTGCTTCCTAGGCAGAGGATCAGTCTCTCTGAAGAAAAGAGGTGGCCTTGCCAACTAAGCAAAATAAGCAGAGTGCTGGTTAAATAGCAAAACAAAGGAGGAACTCAGAATTATGTACTGCCATTATTGATGTTACCACTATATCCAGGGTTCCAGGCCCCTTCTCAGGAAAGGTTGCCTTGAGAGCTGTAATTTCTGACCACTGGATTTCAATTTTGCTCTTCAGACCACCGGCAAGAATTTCCCAAACAAGCTTTTGCTTTGCAAAATAGAATTTTGCAACTAAATCAACTTCATATCTTGATACACACTGTTCACCAAAGGAATTCAGTTAATCTTTCCTTTATAAACAACTTGAGAAAGACACTATAGGTTAAAAGTTTTCCTGCCAGACCCCCAATATTCTACAGCATGAGATTGGCCTTCCATTATACCATTAATCAATGACAATGCACAAGATTCTAGATAATCCAGTCAATTCAACATGTATAAATGGTCACACTGTTATAACTAACAGTGTTATATCTATGATTAAACTACCACATGAATGTTAATAACAACCTTGACATAGTACATTTGATTACAATGGATAAACTATCGCATTTATCCGCTAAATAAAGAGCACATTGACATTTAAGAGAGCCACATACCCTTAACTACAGAGGAAACAAAGGCGATCCTTTCATCAAGGTCTCATATTTCAGTCAAAACAAGGATTCCTTACCTCCCAATTCCCAATCCTCAATATATCTGCAGCAAAATTTGAAGCTTTCAACCTGTCAGTAGAGCCAGAAACAGCAGTGGATATAATTTCTTTCTTCTTTCCAGACTCAGAAATTCCAGTGCTCGTTATGCATGATGCATTTGAAGAACTTGTTTCGGAAAGACTCTTCTGAATCAAATCCAGCAATGACGGGCTTTTTCGGAGCCGTAGACCCAATGGGCTAGGTTCATCGAGTATATTATTATACGTTTCCTGTAAATAACCAAACTCTAAACTTTGAGTTCCATTTCTAGTGTACAGTCAACACAAATCCAATCACTAGTAGTACGAATTAAAATCTAAATAATAATGAAGTGCAAACTCTACGACAATTTTTTCACCTAAAATATTTATTATTCCGCTCAAGATCGAGAAACTTTTCACCCTTAGAGGACTACTAGTTGTTCTGAACCCAAATCTAATATCGGATTAAGAAGAAAAACCTTTTTAACAGTACAGGAGCGGCATGATCCAAGATCAAGAACTTGAAAGATCTCAACATTCATCAGGATGCGAAAATCCCAAGATTGGAGAGAGAAAGATTAGAAGGATTTACTTGTTGAGGAGCAGTTGGCTTCGATCTCTTATTGGAAGGGCCATGCTCCTCATCCAATGGATCCTCTACCTCCACTTTCACCTCCACCGTCTCTGGCGCGGCCGGATTCGGCATTTTTACCATCAGATCACCAGCAGGAAAGCCCTAGAGGGCGACACACACTGATCCACCAGCTTCCTTCCCGCCTTCTGGAGAAGAATCGAAGAAAACCCCAACCCTAACCCCAGATATATCGAACTTGTAAAGTTGTAGATCGAAACTGGAGGTAAAGGAAGAAGAATCGAGCTGTAGAAGGAGGCGATCAGAGGGAATCCGCGAGGTGGAGACTGGAGAGGAAGCTTTCGGTTTTGGAGAAGGGAATAAAATAACAAGAATTTGGTGCATTGAGTAGCACCAAATCTTACGTGGAATTTTTTATTTGAAAATTGAGGAAGAAGACGCCGTTTACGGAGATTATGGATAATACTATGATTCCTACGTGTCATCTTCCGATGCCATTTCTTCACAAGTAAAAAATATATATTATTAAATATTAATCCCAACATGGATAAAGGAATCAAACTCATAACGTTCTGTTATGAAGATAAAAACTCAATCACTAGAGTATATTAGTCGGCCTTATCCTTAATATTATAGCACAATTTTATTGTTACTGATGAATTATAATCTTAACAATTATCCAAGAAAAAGGAAGGAAGGAATCGGAATCTTCTTATACATTGTAAGTTAAAATAAGATCATCTTAAACCGGCATAAACAAGGACTTAAAGCTGGCGGCCCAAGCCCAACCCAAACATACAAATAACCAAGAATAAGTTCGCTTTGTTTTAGCTTTAATACTTCTCTAATAAACAATGTAATAATGCAGTTAGTAACCATAGTGTATTTCTCTTAGGAAGTGTCTCTGTCATTACAAGAACCCCTCCTTGGCTGGAGTAGTCTTATCATTCTAGTACTAACAAACTATGTTTAAACAAAAACAATGCAGCAGTAGTACTAGAGAACAAGGACCACAATGGGATTAAATTATAACAACTAATGCAGCTCTAGAGAAGAGGATAGGTTATTTGGCTTACAAAAACTATGCTCAAACTTCTCTCCTGATTGCTCCTAGTTAGTTTTGTGTTAACATCTCACATGAAATACAAGTGGAAGAATGTGGCCAACCAGGAACAGTGGAAGAATAGCTGATGAGTCTGAGCTGACCAATGCCTGTGGGAGGACATGCATGTGAAACTCCAATAATTTCTCAGAGCCAGCTTCTTCTCCTTTGTTCCTTTGCCAAAGTCCATCAAACAAAGAATCTATCCTATCAATCCTAACCCTAGCCTCCTCCTCCTCCTCCTCCTCCTCCTCCTCCTCCTCTCTCTCTCTCTTTCTGCTACTAGGCCAACACACTCTTCTCTCACTCATATCCAACGAAGCCTCTGTTGCACTCCATCCTTGTAATCTCTGCAATGGTAGAGGTAACAAGCCATCTCCCTTCAATAGTACTTCTACTTTGGTTTGTTGTTGTTGCTCTGTTTAGGGCTGGAGATGCCATCCATTGCCTTGAAGAGGAAAGGGTTGTCTCCTTGCAGAAGCTGCAGGGGAAAGAGAACAAGCCTGTTCAGAAATGTCTCCCACAGAGGTCAAGTAAGTCTACCAAAAAAAAGTACTGGGTATTTAAGTTCATTGGGTTTCATACTAGTCCTCAATGTTTATGTTCTTCCTCGTGATGGGCCATTCCCCATGTTCCAGAATAGAAAGATCCAAACATTTAGTGCATCTAAGCGTCTTCTTCCTCCTGCTTCTTCAAGGAAAACTGGGAGATTGTTACAAGTTAAACAGTGAAAATTAACTGCATCTTCTTAAATTCATTTGTTTAGAATTTGTTTAGAATTTGTTTTCTTCCCAGGCTAGTTTATGTGGTACAAAGCAACAAAATCCATACCTGATATTTCTTTGTGCAAGTGATGCAAGAATTATTACTACAAAGTACAGATCGGCAGCTATGTGATGTAATTTCATGACATAATGTCTATTTGGTACTACAGTTCTGATTCACCTAAATGGAGCAGTCTGTATATTTGACTGCTATAATATGAACGCATCATAACTTACTTTTTCTCAGTCCCTACTACACTTTTTATCTTACAAGTAATGCCAGAATACTAAAATTATCTGGTTCATTGTTTCTCTGTTCTGATTGTTGTGATCTTTATCTATAGGAAGAGAAAAGAGTACAGCAATACTAGAACTGAGGCACCATAGTTACTGTTTGGGGCCAAAGAAGAACCAAGAATATAGAACTTGGAACCTTTTAGTTTCTGACAATGCACGGGTCTCGTCCTTCCAATCCCAGATTGAGAATTCTAGATCTGGCAGGACACAGGAATGGTCATCCCAAGCGCAAATACCTCTGACATCAGGTGTAGAGCTCCAAACTATGAACTACGTTGTGGCGGTTGAACTCGGCAATGAGAAAATGTCAATGATTGTTGACACAGGAAGCGACCTCACCTGGGTTCAATGCAAACCATGCACGGCATGCTATAGCCAACAAGACCCCATCTTTGATCCATCCATCTCATCATCTTACAAGACGATAGCATGCAACTCATCAGTTTGTGACTCCCTACAATTATCAACTGGTGTTTCAGACTTTTGTGATATCGATCAGCCAAGTTGCGACTATGCCCTCAGCTACGGTGATGGATCCTACACCCGTGGAGTTCTAGCTCAAGACAGTATCAATCTAGCTGGCAACATAATAGAAAGTTTTCTATTTGGCTGCGGCAGAAACAACCAAGGCCTATTTGGAGGAACTTCTGGTTTAATGGGGCTAGGGAGGTCTCAAATCTCTTTGGTATCTCAAACTATAACTCAATTTGGAGGTGTCTTTTCCTATTGTTTGCCAATGAAGGAATATGATTCATCTGGCTCTCTAGTCCTTGGTGCTGATTCCTCTATCTATAGAAATCTAACTCCGGTCGTGTACACTAAAATGATTTCAGATCCACTGGAGGGTCCTTTTTATTTTCTCAAACTTACTGGCATGAGCATTGGTGGGGTAAAGGTTCAAGCTTCAGGATTTTCCACTGGTAAGGTTCTTATTGATTCAGGGACAGTAATTACTAGGCTAGTTCCTTCAGTCTACAATGCAGTAAAATCTGAGTTTTTGAAGCAATTCTCTGGTTATCCTATTGCACCTGGATTTTCTATCTTAGATACTTGTTTTAACTTGGCTGGCTACACGGAAGTGAAAATTCCTACAATTAAGTTGGAACTCGAAGGTAATGTGACGGTGGAGGTGGACGCTAGTGGAGTTCTTTACTTTGTTAAGAATGATGCTTCTCAGGTATGTTTGGCTCTAGCTAGCCTTTCCTACGAATATGAAGTTGGAATTCTCGGAAATTATCAGCAGAAAAATTTGAGGGTCATATATGATACAGCAGGATCTAGGATAGGGTTTGCAATGGAGACTTGTGATTATACTTAAAATGCGAATTGAAAGAGAAATAGATTTAAAACAATCAATGCCTTCTGTGAATAGTGTATAAGTATTGCGATTCGAAGATTTAGGACTAGTGACTGGTAACAGAAATTTTGGTGTTTGAATATGACGCCAGAGGCAATATGTGGCAGTACATTAGCCTTGTTGATGTGAAGGAAACACTAAGACGATATTATAAGTTTTATGTAATTTCTATTAGTAGATTCTCCATGTTTCTTTATTTTAATCCGCATGTGTGTTTCTTGATTTTGATCTGATCTGCAATTTGTATTGAATGAAGTAACGAACATTAGGTTTCCAATATTTGGTTGTCGTATCGAAACCCTATTTCTGTAGCACAGAGGAAATTGTTTCACAACAATAGCATCAGCAATGTATTATGCAAATTATAAAAATGAATTATTACTCTACAAAAGTTAAATCTATCTAGACAACTTGAAATACAAGTGGCAGAAGAAGAGAATAATTGAATATCTAAAAAAGAATTAAAGCATTCATGAACTTCACTACAAGAAACTGAACAATAACTTCAAACATCATAGGTCTGAAACACCCAAGGCATTCATAAATTAGGAAAGAAAATAGAGCTGCATATAACTAGACGGATTCATTGAGTCGCAGAAACATCAGGTACCTTCCTTTTGTTTAGAAATGACCACAGAAAGTATCTTAGTTCAACAAATATTCCTGGATAATATGATGTCAAGGTTGTCGGGAGAATGTCCTGCACATGAGCATGTAAGAGTTGCATATATGAACATTAATTGGACGTTATATTATTCAGTAAAGATATCAATGAGTACATTTAATAGATAATGGTACATTCTTGATAGAAAAGGAAAAATAATCATGCAACTGTGACATCCTACTCAATGCTATACATCCATTACAATATTTTCTTGAGTAATATGCAGATAGAACTTGTAAGAAGTTATCAATTTTCTTATATATGAACAAGCAAAACAGAAGTCCGAGACAGACTAGATAGTTGCACAAGTTGCCAAACCAGGAGCATGCTTAACTGCTCAAATTTCAAACTGCTGTTCTCACTACAATCAAGTTCGTGAGTTTCAGCGTCCTGCAGTTTCCCTAGCGATTATTTTGATTAAACATTAAGTCATATGGTACAAATATGTTCAGACTATATTACGAGAATCACTGATTTTCAAACCTTTCAATTATAAGTAATATATGATAGTTACAATTAAAGGAAATTAGTCAATAACATAGTTTTAAGATGCTTCCCTCACATTTATAGATATTATACTTATATGTATGTTGGTTTCCAAATGATGAGATAGATCAGAGAATAGACTTACATATTGTCATTCCCACTTGCCATAAATCCAACTCAGATATAGATGTACATATTGGCATCAACTGATCATGAACAATGGTTTTCAGCATCGGTAACACCGGAGAATAAGTAACAAGCATTCCATAACTTCTTTTACACAATTGTAAATCTACCACCTGATAACAAGTAACTCAAAACTTTTCTTTCCACACTCATAACTCTTGTTTCTTGCAATGTTAACAGAGAAACTGATTCTAATTTTTGGAATCTCAAAATCTCCTCTTCTCAGAAAGAAGCTAATGCTACCGCTGATTGACTGGGTCAGGCAGGGAAAGCCCCACCTGTCAGTTGGTGAGTAGGAAATAGGAACACAACAAATGCAAAAAAATAACAATACGATAAGTTTCGTTACAGGGAATGCATTTTACTTTACAGTGTATATTATGCAGCTTTTCAGTTACTGATAAACTAAAAAAAATGAAATGATCCAATCGAAAGAACAAATTTGACCTAGAAGTAAGCACATTTCTTCATTCAATTGGGTCAGCTAACAGTGAGAAATTTTAGAATTGTGAGAATCTCATGAAATTTAATTACTCAGTATGAATTGCCATTGAATGTCTAGAGGCTTCATACAATTCTGCACTGAAACTTATGAAGAATAACATTGAAATATCATTTCATGACATACAGGGATCTGTTATTCTTTTTCTAGAGATCATCTATTTACTCTTTTCTTTTTCCAAGTTGAAGACTAAACAAAGCTTCTCTAGATGCAATTTCCATCAAAATATCAGAAGAACAAACCATCTCTAACTTCTTACTATGAAAAGTAGAACCTAATAATAGAAGGAAAAATAAAAAGAATTTTACCAAATCATCAATGGCAAGGCCCTATCTGGGCCAAAGGAGAGCAGAATCCGTCGATGTAATAAGTGGAGGTCGACGTGATCAAGGAAGAACCGGCTAGGAAAAGAGGGTTCAAGGTCATAGGAGGGGAAAGAAGACTAGTAAGTTATGAATAACGCCCTTATAGTTTCTGATAATTTCAAAACGCACCCTTAAAAAGTTCTAAATACCTTTTCCTCCTCTTCTTAAGGGTAGTTATCCGATCCCCTTATCTTCACCAAAAAGGGGATTTTGAATTGGATAACAGAACTTCTATAAAGGAGTATCTGACCAGTGGATAGCATATGGAATATTTATAGGACAAAATACATTTTAACCCTAAAATTTAGGCTAAATATTAAAATCTCTCTTCGAAATTTTATTTGTATTACTTATTTCCTCGTCTCCAATTATCAGTTGTCGTGTCGAGTGAAAAATTAACACCTTGTATTTAAGTTTTGTGAGCATGCCTTTTAAATTGGCATCCATATTTGTATTCGAACAATCTTATCAGAAAATGGATATTGATTGAAGTATTTTTATCTGAATATATATAATTTGGAAAAACTACAGAGCAGGCACAAAATAGACCCATTACCTATTTCATTTTTCAATGCGAGTTTGCATCTAACAAACAAAATATTGTCACCAAGTTATTATCCAATGTATGAACTTAGGACGGTAACAAGTGCTCAAATCATGGCAGCCATCTACAGAACTTAAACATGCTTAAATTTACCAGGTGGTAAATTAATCCGAAGTCTCTCAGAGGAGAGGACTCCCAAGAAACAAACAAAAGATGGGATATGGATAGAGTGGAGGGCACGAGAAGGAGGAGCTGGAAGGGATGGATTGAAAGGGAGAGATTTTGGTGAGATGAGGGGATGGTCTCTGGCCATAAAATGAGAGGCCCCTAATCCCCTTCTCTCCCTCTCAACCCCCCTTCTCTCCCTGTAAACAAAAAAATTTATACACTCTCTCTCTCTCTCTCTCTCTCTCTCTCTCTCTCTCTCTCTCTCTCTCTCTCTCTCTCTCTCTCTCTCTCTCTCTCTCTCTCTCTCTCTCTCCCTCACTCTCGGCTCCTCCTCTTTCTATCTCTTCACGGCTTAAGCCAGTGAGAAGAAGCAGAGCCATAAAACCTTATCCCCTCCTCTATCCTTAATTTCTCTCCTCATCTCCTCCGTACCTTATACCTTCCCTTCACCTACTCCACCCCTTTCGGCACAAAGATTGCAGCAATCCCGTAAGTTTAGCTCTGCCCAAGAGAGAGAAGAGCGAAGACTCTCCAAAATCTTGATGCTTGATGGCTCCCAAGGCAGGGAAAGCCAAGCCTCACAAGGCCAAGGGCGAAAAGAAGAAGAAGGAAGAGAAAGGTGTTGTCTGGTTAAATAATTTCCTCTCCTCCCCTTCGATTCTAATCTCTAATCTCTGCCTTCCTCTCTCTTATTATATCTTATCTCTTCTGAACGAATGTGGTTTGCGGAAATTAAACTGCAGTTTTGCCGACCGTTGTTGACGTTACCGTTGAGACCCCCGACTACACCCACCTCACGCTCAAGGTAATTCTATCGTTAATCCTAAAGCTACGCATAGCGCGTACCTTAGCGCCAATGCATTGCTCGGCGTACGATAAACGTATCATGTTAAACCGTGTAGGGGATATCAACGGACCGGATTCTCGACATCCGCAAGCTTCTAGCCGTACACGTGGACACATGCCACCTCACCAACTACTCCCTGTCCCACGAGGTAATAGCTAGTTAGTCGTCAGATCCCCCTAATAGACGGCTGTGATTCGTGTTCACCCGTGATGCACTTGAACCCAGGTACGAGGAAGTAAGCTGAAGGATACGGTGGAGATCATCTCTTTAAAGCCGTGCCATCTCACCATCGTTGAAGGTAACAAATTACATCATACACCGTTGGTTTGGTTCTTCGTTGTTCCCCAAGATACCCACACATGCACACGTCCAGTCCACAGTTCACGTCTTAAAGATAGGGTGTCATTAGTCATACTTCGATCCTAACCATTCGTTTAATGAGGGAACCAATCATGGCTCATGTGACATCCATCATTTATATATATATATATATTCCCATCATAATTGACATTTGTTAGGACAAAATGGAGTTTTTTGACCGTACTAACGCTCGCTCAAACTTTTATTTAAGCGCGTTGTACTTTTCAAATTTTCACATCAGCGAAACCATTACCGGAAGAGCTTGAACTATATAGTATAGTGCAGCACTATCCCAAACCTTGCAAGTAATTTGAAGATTCTTTTGACAGATTTCCTTGGCACTTGGCAAGGGATCAGTAGCTTTCTTTTTGGGAGGTTTTCAAAAGTATAGATGCCGAGAGTATTTTGCTGTATAACTTACACAGAAGGTTTTTTTTTTACATGTAAAAATAAAGAGAACAACGAAGTATTACTATTTTACATATTTTTTTTATAATTTATATATATTTTTAAATTAAGAAAAATATTTATATATATTCTGAATATAGATTTGTGATAATTAAGTGGAATTATCCAAATAAGCTGGTGGCCATATGCAAAACAACCCTTAATACTCTTCTTAGGTAAGTAATTTAATAAAAATTATTAATTTCTCTTTTCTAATCGAATGGTTGAGATTAAATAATACTAGATAAAATTAACCGAAAGTACAGGTAATATTAATAGGAACTACTACTCACTTTTTTTAATTGTAAGAGTAAATTAGTTATATTTTATTTCTCTATTTACTATATATTTTTTTTTATAAAAAATAATAATAAATTGATAGAAGTTACACTCCTATTATATAATAGTAAACTGTTATAAGAATAAGTAATAAGAAAATATTTAAATTCTAACTTTTTTATCGATTAATCTAGTCACATATTTAAAATATCTTATATACTCTTTTAACTTATCGTCTGATAAAAATTATTTTTAATAACCAATTGGTTAGTATCGAATCATTACCCTAATTCTTATCGCGACGTCTCTCCTCCCTCGCAGATGAATACACCGAAGAGTTCGCTGTCGCTCACATCCGTCGCCTCCTCGACATCGTCGCTTGCACTACTTCCTTCGGCTCTTCTCCGGAGAAGAATGCCGGAGGTAATTCACCTGCGGTGCCGCCTTCTCCGGCCGGAGGAGGGAAGGGCGACTCGCAGTCCGGTTCTCTTCCTCCTTCCATCGACTCCCCCCGTGGCGGAGCACCCGATCCCACTCCAAATTCCAAGAATACAGGAACCGCAAAGCCCGGGTCCCCGACAAACTCCACCACGGCATCCGTCGGCGCGAATCACAAAGATGAGCCGATGTACCCTCCGCCCAAGCTCGGACAGTTCTACGACTTCTTCTCCTTTTCTCACCTCTCGCCACCTCTAAATTGTTAGTTTCCTACCACCATTGACTTCTTTTTTCAGTTTTCTAGAACGATTTCTTGGGTAAAGGAAGGACTTTTGAATTGGGTTTTTGTTATGGTTTGCAGATATAAGGAGGTCGTCTCGGCCGTTCGTCGAGGACAAAAGAGAGGATGATTTCTTCCAGATTGATGTGAGTTTTATTTTATCTTTGTCAAAGTTGGATTTTTATGTATAACTTTGATTAAATGAAGGTGGGAATTTGATGGGCAGGTGAGAGTTTGCAATGGAAAGCCAGTGACTGTTGTGGCATGTCGAAGTGGATTTTATCCGGCAGGAAGGAGGACGCTTCTCATGCATTCCCTAGTGGATCTATTGCAGCAAATTAGCCGGGCATTTGATGGCGTGAGTAGAAATTTAGAGCTCACTTCCATTCATTTCTTTCTTAATTCGTGGACATTGATAGAGAAATTGACTTAATCTGCAGGCATACAAGTCCCTCATGAAAGCTTTTATTGAACATAATAAGGTGTGCCTTTTTCTACTTTATGTTTGTAATTGTTGTGCCTAACATTGTAAACCTTTTGTAAAGTAAGTGATCTCCCCGGTAATAATGTTAGTCTCCTAACGAACTTTAAGTGTACACTGGGAAAAACGCCATCTAAGAATTAATTCTGAGAAATAGATCTATGATTCTTTGTTACCATTTTCGTTCACCTTGTTTCAGTTTGGGAATCTTCCTTATGGATTTCGGGCAAACACATGGGTGGTTCCCCCAATTGTTGCTGACTTGCCATCAGTTTTTCCCCTTCTTCCCACCGAGGATGAATCTTGGGGTGGCAATAGTGGTGGTCAGGGAAGAGATGGAAAGAACGATCACAGACCATGGGCAAAAGAATTTGCAATTTTGGCTGCTATGCCATGCAAAACAGCTGAGGAGAGACAAGTCCGAGATAGGAAAGCATTCCTTCTTCACTGCCTATTTGTCGATGTCGCTGTCCTGAAAGCTGTTGATGTTATTCAACAGCTTGTTGGCAGTCATAGTATCTTAGATGACATGACAAATGGTTCGTCTGATGCAATTTTGCGCAAGGAACAATTTGGAGATTTAAGAATTACAGTTACAAGAGACAAATCCGATGCAAGTACTAAGTTGGACATCAAATTGGATGGAAGTCAGACACTAGGACTATCTACAGATGAGCTTGCTCGAAGGAATTTACTCAAAGGTATCACAGCTGATGAAAGTGCAACAGTACATGTAAGCATCATATATTGAGAATGTCACTTTTAATAATAAATAATAGAAGGGGGTATTTGTCAAATGCTGAAGTGGCATTGTAACTTTGCAGGACATTGCTACTCTTGCTGTAGTAGTTGTTAGACATTGTGGATGTACAGCTGTTGTCCAAGTTCCAGTAGATGCTGGTTTGTTGGGCAGTCCTCCAAATCATCAGGACATTGAAATTGAAGATCAGCCTGAGGGAGGTAGCAATGCTTTAAATGTTAATAGGTATGTTCTGCGAGAATTTAAGCCATGTGATGAATATTCTCAATGGTTTATCTGCATTCTTTTGATGCTCGAGATAGCCTTTATTGGCAGTGATTGTCCACAGTGATTCATGAGATGATCCCTGGTAGTTGGGGAAATGTTTGATGGTATTAGTTGTATGTAGATGTTGCAGTTAGTCTTGGATGAATGCATTACAAGCATGCAATTTTGGTTTTTTTTTAAACTACTCTAACTACTACGGAAATATGATTCCCAAGAAGAAAAGGCAATATGTAATGGAATTTTACTTCTTATCTGCAGCTTGAGAACTCTTCTGCATAAATCGTCTACTCAGTCATCTAGTGGGATCCAGAGGCCACAAAATACAGACATTGAAGATTTGCAATCTACTACGTCCTTCGTAAGAAAAATAATAGGAGATAGTCTATTGAAGTTGCAAGCTGAGGATACAAAACAGAGTATGTCAATCAGATGGGAACTTGGTGCATGCTGGGTGCAGCATTTGCAGAATCAAGCTTCAGGGAAGATTGAGCCTAAGAAAACTGAAGATACTAAAGTTGAACCTACTGTCAAGGGCCTAGGTAAACAGTTTGGTCAGCTTAAGGAGATTAAGAAGAAGATAGATGAGAAGAGTGATAAGACTGATCTTGCCAGAGAAAATTCTGCACTTGATGCCGTTAATACAAGCAAGACGCAAGTGGCAGATGGCACCAATATAAAGGATGATAAAGAAATGGTGTTGCAGAAATTGCTCCCTGAAGCAGCCTTCCTTCGCCTGAAGGAATCTGACACTGGCCTTCATGTTAAGGTTTTCCCTGCCCCTTACATGTACCTACAGGCACCTGCATCATTCACCATGATTGTCTTCTTGAATTTGAATCTAGGTTAGGTTGGTCAAGTAAAAATTAAGATTCAGATATAAGCTGTTTCTCCCTGTTATTCGTTTTCAATACTTTCTGAGTCAGCAGCACTATTGTTTAGCTGATTTCATTTATCTTACTATTTCTTATGAATATTAGACTTGAGCAAGCAAGTTGAATACTGTTTTTTTAACTTCTTGACCTGATGGTCGGAGGTAGTTAATATAGCTGTTCAACTCAGTGTTTTCTTTGATTTTGGCAGACGCCTGATGAGTTGATAAAGATGGCACATAAATACTACGAGGATACTGCCCTACCTAAGTTGGTAAGATTGTCTTCATTTTCCTATCTGGTTCTTCTTTCATTAAATCATTATGATAGGCTCCATTAGACAAAAGTCACAAGACATTCTGATGTTATATTATCAGGTAGCAGATTTTGGTTCTCTTGAACTTTCTCCTGTTGATGGAAGGACATTGACAGATTTTATGCACACCAGGGGCCTGCGGATGTCTTCATTAGGACGCGTGGTAAATAATCCAATTTTTCCAGCATATTTCTGGTTAGAAAAGCAGAGGTCAATAATTGTGTACTTTTATAGTTTTATGACATTAAAGACTGTTGAAACTTTTATTGCTATACCTTGATATGCTACTTATTAAGCAGTCTCCTTTGTTCGTGTTATTTTCTTTTTACCAGATTGAACTTGCAGACAAGCTCCCACACGTACAGTCCCTTTGCATACATGAGATGGTAGTTCGAGCTTTTAAGCATATATTGCAGGCTGTTATTGCAGCCATTGAAAATAAGAATGACATGGCAGGGTCGATAGCCTCATGCTTAAATATTTTTCTGGGATCATTGCCGGCAGAAAATGTTGATATCAATCTAAATTATGATAATAATCTCAAGAAGAAATGGTTGGAGATCTTTCTAGATAAGAGATTTGGTTGGAGATGGAATGAAGAATCCCTTGATTTGAGGAAGTATGCTATTCTACGTGGACTTTGCCACAAGGTGCTAAGCTCCAGTCATTTTCTTTTTCACTTCAACATATACTTTAGACGACCAAAATATTTTATGTTTCTGGACCCACAAATTACATTGGAACTTCTGCAATGCAGGTGGGACTCGAGCTAGTTCCTAGAGACTATGATATGGATAACTCACATCCTTTCAGGAAATCAGATATTATCAGTATGGTTCCTGTTTACAAAGTAAGAACATGTTTTGCCCCTGAGAATTAAATTTGACTCAAAATTTAATATGATGCAAACTGTTGTGTTCTTTTCTACAGCACGTTGCGTGCTCATCTGCAGATGGGCGCACACTATTGGAATCTTCAAAGACTTCCTTGGACAAAGGCAAACTGGAGGATGCTGTTAACTATGGTACAAAGGTAAGAAAGCATTATTGGATTTCTCTCATTATGCTTAGCTTCTTTTTTTTTTATTTTTAAAGTTGGTTTTGGTCATTATCAAACCCTAAGAACTTTCAAATTTGACTTTGAAGGCACTTGCAAAACTTGTGGCAGTATGTGGCCCATACCACAGAATGACAGCAGGAGCATATAGCCTTTTAGCTGTAGTTCTCTACCATACTGGAGATTTCAACCAGGTAAATTCCTGGAAATATTTTTTTCCTCTATCTTGGATTAACTATCAACTAGGGTAGTTACAGTATTAAGCTGATAGGTATGCAACATAGTAATATGCTTGACAATTTCTCCGGAAATAGATATTATTAAGTTAGAACTGTCGAACAGAACAAAGCTGCACATCTTTTTTAAAAGAATATTGATTTCTCCAGGATGTGTTTTTCATTTTTACGTCATAAATACATCAATAGCTGATATTCAGAATGTTAATTGCTTCTTGTGACAAGCAGGCAACCATTTATCAACAGAAGGCTCTGGATATTAATGAGAGAGAACTTGGCCTTGATCACCCAGATACGATGAAAAGTTATGGTGATCTTGCTGTTTTCTATTATCGCCTTCAACATACAGAATTAGCACTGAAGTAAGTTATTTTTTCATGAACCACAATTTAAATTCTTTTAATGTTATAAAAATGCTGATATAAACATTATGTCCTTTCTTGACGCTTTTGGTGCACATATATATGTCTGTGCATGTTTTGCCTGATTTTACACCAATATCATCTTAGACCTTGATGGTAAACTCCACAAACTTGTGAAGTCGATAAGTGAGTCTTCTTCTTCCAAGTTCTTTGGAAAATGAGACTTTAGTGTTCCTGAAATGCTTCTTGTGGCTTGATCATTTTACAGTGATCCTCATCTTAGATCTCGTAACAAATTGATGGTGGAACAGGGTACTAGTAAATATTTAGAATGTAACATTAGCTTGCTCAGTTACTTGGTTATTGCTAGTGAAGAGTTCACGGGCCTAGATAATAAAGCCTAAAACTTGTGCTTCACATATGTTTGGAATACCTGACTTGCGGAAAGTTGGCACTGTATGAAATCTTCAAAGAGTGGATATCCCATGACTTTTTACTCTCAAAATGTGGTCAACAGTATGGTTTCATTAGGATTAGAATTGTATACTCCTTTAATCATAATAACTATTTCATATCCTTGACTTAGCATCTAGTTCTGGTTTATTCACTTCCCAGCTAGTAGATATATGATTTGAAATAACATACCGTGCTAAAAGTGTTCAAGGTAATGCTATGACTGAGGCTTCATATTTCCTATTCAGGAATTATATTTCTTCTCAGTGAGTTTTGTAAACATTGTGTTCCACTGAAATGTTGAATATAGTGGAAGGTACACTTGTGGACAATCACGGGATGACATGTTTTTCAGGAACCAAAACAACCATGTCTTTTCCTACTTCCCTCTCTTCCATCATAGATGTATTATATTATATTATACTATATTGTAATATATCTATATATATATATCGCTGAAAAATATGACTGTCCATTGGAGTTCTGGGCAATTACATAATTGGTGGAACAATTGAAGCAATATTTTCCTGTGTGCTAATAATGAAAGAGAAGCATATTTAAGCCTTCATCTATAAGGCTCTTTATTGATGGCATGATGCCTTGTTTGGAAGAACTGGACCTTTGATATCTTGAAACAACCAGGAATAAGAAGATGAATTCTTACCTCTCTTTTAGACACTTTTATTGTGTCAGTTGTCATTCCTTTTCCTTGTCTGCGATAATAATCAATTTATTGCGTTGCTTCAGGTATGTCAATCGTGCTTTGTATCTTTTACACTTGACATGTGGCCCTTCACATCCTAACACTGCTGCAACTTACATCAATGTGGCAATGATGGAAGAAGGGTTAGGAAATGTTCATGTTGCACTTCGGTACCTGCACGAAGCTCTGAAATGCAACCAAAGACTTCTTGGTGCTGATCACATACAGGTTCTCTCTCTCTCTCATGCAACATGCATGTGTGGCATGCTTTGATTGTGTATGTCTATGCAATCTCAGATATCCACCTATGCCAAGCATTTAGGTGCACCTTTAAAATTCAAACATATAATTTACTACTAATGGAAGAAGGATACCCTCCATTGACTGCATGCTGTTTCCATGAGCATTAATTTGGTTTATCTTTTATTCACAGACTGCAGCCAGTTATCATGCTATTGCCATAGCCCTGTCTTTAATGGAAGCATACTCTCTTAGTGTCCAACATGAGCAAACCACACTACGCATACTTCAAGCAAAGCTTGGATTAGAAGATCTTCGCACGCAGGTAAAAACATATCTATCACACTACTTGATGACTTTCAGTGCTCCTCCTGTTATTATAACTACTTACTATAAACCTTTGAAACTCATGTAGGATGCTGCTGCATGGCTCGAGTATTTCGAGTCTAAGGCAGTTGAGCAGCAGGAAGCCGCACGAAATGGTACTCCAAAGCCTGATGCTTCAATTGCCAGCAAAGGTCATCTCAGGTAAACATATATAGATAACAGATGCGTGCTATCATTATTCTGTAATAATTTTCATTAGGAAACTCTACTTTAAAATGAATGAAGATGCATAAGATACCAAGAATAGTCAGACAGCTGTCATTCTATTGTAGTTTATACATCAAGAGATATTAAGCTGCTTTATATAATGTTACATGGTATTGAAAGTATTTTGTGGCTTACATTCATGCATCCTTATAGACCTCACATAATTCATTGCATCAAACACATCTACTTTTCTACCAATCATTTGTCTCTTTCTTCAGTGTATCAGATCTTCTGGATTATATTAACCCAGACGCAGAGATCAAAGCAAGAGAAATTCAAAAGAAACAGGCCCGTGCTAAGGTATTGGTTTTCTCTTATAGGGTTTAGTAACGCCCTACAATGCTTTTTTATCCATCTGAAAAAGAATTTGCTACTTCTCTATGTCTTATGTCACAGATTAAAGGCAGTGTTGGCCAAAACAAGTGGGAAACAGGCGATGATGGTGATCACAGAGATGTAGTGCCAAATCAAGATTATGCAAGGAATGAAAATTCTAATGATAAAGAGAACAGCACCACTGCTCAGCCTGTGGAATCTAAAGATGAGAAACCTGATGTCACTGTAACTCATGTATCTTTAAATCCGCAAGATGATTTCACAGAGGAAGACACATCTGATGAGGGATGGCAAGAAGCTGTCCCAAAGGGGCGATACCAGGGAGGCCGCAAGTCTGGTGCAAGTGTAAGGAGGCCAAGCCTAGCAAAGATAAATACTAATTCTTTGAGTACTTCTGATAATGGGCGATACAAAGGAAGGCCACCAGCCAGCTTCCCTTCCCCAAGAGTTTCACCTAATGAGACAGGTCATACTGATGCTATTAGCCCTATTGCGAAGAAGTTGGTGAAGAGTTCAACTTTTGGTCCCAAACAGAATGCCAACGCAGTTTCCTCAAACAGCTCTGAAAAATCTACTACTACTTCCAAGTCAGCACCAGCCAGCCCTGCAGTTACAGCTTTAGCTGCCAAGTCAGTCTCATCTACAATTCCAATTAATGTGCAGTCGACAAGAAAATCATTGTCATACAAAGAAGTGGCATTGGCTGCACCAGGAACTATTGTTAAGGCAATAGAAGATCAACTGATGAAAGAAAAGGATTCCGACGAGAAGGAGACTGATGTCACCAAAGAACCAGCATCAGTGGAGCAAATTTCAGGTGATCAGGTTTTTGTGGATCATGAAGGGCAGAAAAAGGCCCAGGAGGCAAGTGATACAGATATTCTTACATCTTGTTCCAAGGAGACTAATGATCATGCTCATGAGAAAAAAGATGTAGAAATAAGAAAGAAGAAAGTGTTAGAAACATCTCCGGAAGGTGAAGACGTGGATTCCCAGTCTCTGAGTTTGGAAGGTTTGGAAGGATCAGAATCATCAGACAAACTATTAGCAGATCATGGAAGGATTTCAAAAGAGATAGAGACTTCCACAGTGAACTGCAAGGCAGTTACTCCGCTCTCAGAAGAATCATCAGAGTCCCCGGAAGTTGGAAGCTGTGCAGCGACAGATAGCAGAGATCTTTCGTCTTCACTTGAACCCAAAAGTGATGCTTCTGCTTCTACTGAAGATGAGATAGATGTAAGAAATGAGATGCCTGGCCAGCTGTCCAGAGGAGGCAAAATTGAAAAGTCTCCCCTGATGGAATGCAAAAAGGATGGAACTGAAACTGCTAAAGAATCGAGCAGCAGACTTTCTGCAGCTGCAGCTCCATTCAGTCCTTCCACTATTCCAGCTTTTGGTTCAGTTGCGATTCCTGGCTTCAAAGAACATAGCGGACTCTTGCCCCCACCGGTAAATATACCCCCAATGTTGACAATTCCTGTTCGTAAACACCCTCATCAATCTGCCACTGCAAGGGTTCCTTACGGTCCACGGCTTGCCGGCGGGTACAATCGATCAGGAAATAGGGGCCCTCGTAACAAGCCTGTTGTGCAGAATGCTGAAATCCTTCCTGCCGACGGGAATGGTTTTAGTCAGAAGGTGATGAATCCAAATGCTGCTGAGTTTGTACCAAGCCAACCTTGGATTCCTAATGGCTATCCGTTGTCTAGTGAGTTTCCATCTTCACCAAATGGTGCTCCACTTTCCCCGCATAGCTTTCCACCTTCACCAAATAGTATGGTGATGTCACCTACGCCTGTATCCTCTGAAGTAGAAAACAATGAAGCCAGTACCGGAGGAAATGATAGCAGTAACTTAGATGTTGTGGAAGTTGAGAATGACAATCAAAACGTAGACTCTGAGCAGTCTATAGAAGGCAAAGTAGTCACCATGGAAGCTGAGCAAAGTACCACTCAGCAATCCCCTTCAGAGGATCCTATGGTAGCTGGAGAAGCTGCTGATACATTAGTAGTAATGGAAAAGGCGAAGTGTTGGGCTGATTACAGTGATGGAGAAGCTGAGGTTGTTGAGGTTATTAGTTAAGGAACAGGCATCATTGAGTCACAATTATCCATGTTCAAATGGACGGTACAGTTTTATGAGGTATTAAACGACCCTGAGAAACATAAACTCTTTCTGAGTTGAAAATTGTTTTCCCGTGAGGGATATTTCCATGCTTATGTTACTTAGATTTGAGAACAGCGAGCGAGATCCGCCGCGGAAGTTGAACGCAGTGCTTCTGCTGCATTTTAAAATGCAAAAGAATGCATGAAGGCAATTAGTTCAGGTTTTCTTCTTTTCTCTTCACTTGATGCCATTAGTCATTTGAAACAGCAGTGCCGACTTAAAATTTTGAGTTATTTCTTGATCGGTCAACTAGTCTACTAATTATGGGAATCTGTAAAAAGACTAAATCCCGTTTGTCTACCAGGAATGGATTGAATAAAAATAATAGTAAGACTGGTTCCTTAATTCTGTAAAATGCTGTTATTGGCAAATTATTTGGAAGCTTCCTGCTTGTATGAATTGCTTCCTTATATACTCTGTTTAACTTAGTGTTCCGAGCTCCCCAGTTTCTTTGATTTGCACATATGGTTATTCCTCTATTCTACAACCTCCATGTTTATGGCTAAATATTCTGTTGAACATACACAACCTCCATTTCTATACACAAGTCATGATACTAGTGAGCTGACCATGACTCCTAAGCCTAGTTGTAGAGAAATATTGCTGAATGATATTATTTCATAATGCCAATTTAACACTGGAATTCATCTTCAGTTGTTAAATAGGTGATCCATACTATAGCGGTTTAATTTTTGGCTATTATAGAGAAGGGAAAGCAATACTTCTTATATTCTAAACAAACGAAGGTTATGACAGACCTGTAAACAATACTTTATACATCTGACACTCACCCTCACTATTGTATGTTTGATGTGAATAGCAGATTAGTGTGGCGATCCCTAAGATTGTAGAAATGTTATCCTGTTGAGAAATCCTTCTCAAAAAATAAAGTTCATCATACTGAGTTACAAGGTGTCTGCTTTAGAACATGAGGACAAAATGAAAAATAATGGTCTAGGATAATTATTCATTGATCTTTCTCGATCAACCAATGGTCATTCTTATCTCATCTACCAAGTCGTGTCTAACTATATGCTTTTAAGAAAGATAAAAGTTTGTTAGAGCTTGTCACTGCCTCTTTACTCTAGAACTAGAGCCAAGAAGGAAAGTCAAAAGGTAAGGAAATATTCAATAAGATTTCCTATATTGATGTTCTGTGAAACGTCTACCACCTAGCTTAATTGCCTTGAGTTGTTACACCTTGCCTTATTTTGTTAACTCCAAGTTGATATGACTAGAAGAGACTAAGCAAGAATAAATCATGTGAGCCAAATGTTTACATGAAATTATATGTGGACACTAAGAGGAGAGTCCTATCTCAACATGAAATTAGATGTCTCAACCATTGGGATACAATAAAAGCCGGCAGGTTGATCAGCTAAATAGAAGACTAAATACTCCTTTCCCTTGCTTGGTTTCAGTCAATTTGGTACAGAAATATTGATTTCAAGTTAGGATGATTGAATCAAAATTGATCTGCTCGAGTCTCAGCTTCTTCTTTTTCTTTTCTGGACGGTAGAAAGTAGACATTGATCAAGTCTAGCCGCGTGAATAGCCTTAAATTAAATGCGAGATGGTGACTTGATAAAATAAAATAAAAAAAGAACTCATATTTGGGTCTTTAGAGAAATTAAGTTTAGAGTAGATACCTCTTTAGCCTGTTAAGAGTCACTCAGTTTATATGCAAATGTTCATTTTACTAGAGATTTCACAATTTGGATCACGAAATTGTTGAAGAATTGTTTGGTTATCAATAGTACTTTAGCTTTTCTGTTAGATTTTTAGTTAAAACAATATAATGTGTCTGTCACATGATCAATTTCAAACTCTTTAAAAACTATTTTACTATTTTTTTAGATAAAAAAAAATAAGAGATTAAATTAATAGTAAGATGAGCACTTAGACTTTTTGGTAGTCTATAATTGAGGAGACCTAAAGCTGTTCTATATTCAAAATTTTCTTTTGTGAATCTATTGATTGAAAAGGCCATATGATAACTTACAGCCACTCTATGTAGTGCTCTCCAACTCAGGGAACAATTGATTTACTGGACCACAATTAGATTTTTAGATTGTTCATAACCACAACCTTATAGCTCAACAAATTTGACAGAAAACTAAGTAGAGTCAACTCGAATAAGTCAAAAGGTTGTATGATGATATTATACTCATCACTGCTGCGGTTTTGATAGTCTTAACACTACAAAGAATTAGTAGAGGATCAGCAGGTTTCAATTTATTTATACTAAAATTTATATCTATACTAAGTCATACTAGGCAAGCTTGCAAAATGATATAATACTAAACCTTATGGTTTGTATTAAAGTCCACATCCTTTATATTGCCATGCATAAAGAAGATGGAGAATGCTTAAATCTACAGTTGTGCTTCTATTATGTTTCTAGTGTTTAAACTATAATCCTTCTTCTGAAGTATGATGAGCATTACTCTCCCTCTCTCTCTCTTTTCTATTTGTGTATGTGCATCTAAGTTATTGAGTTTAAGACTTCCCAAAGTCAACTTTCTCAACCTTCTATCCCTAATCATAGCTTCAAATTCTGGACCATTGATTACCTCTCCATATCCCCTATGTGAGTGTTTCTCAGAAACTAGACTAATATAACGGTAGTGAAAAAAAAGAAGAAGAAGAGTATTTTATATAATTGCCGCTGGAATCTTTTTTTAAATATCATAATTATCGTTATATATTTTTTAAATATTAGAATTTCACCAAAATTAGAATCCCCATTATGATTAGTTTTTAACATAATATTGCTAGTAAAGTATTATTAAAGTTAACAAACATATGTGAATAGCTAAAATATCCTCTTTCTTTTTAAATTTAGAATGTAATATATTTATCCCCTCCAATTTGTCTCGTATAAAAAAAAATATTTTTCTTAATACTATAGTACTTGGAATAATATTGGAAGCTTTTTCACCTATTTTAAATAATTTATGCAAGGGTGAACTAATTCTTTTTAAATCTAAAGTATGATTAATTAGATTTGATATTTTTTAAAGTGTATGTAATAATGATATTTTAAATAATGTAGTAGCAATTATGTTAAAATCCTAAAAAGAATAAGAGAAAATTACAAATAACACTCTATATTTTAATCATTTTACAAATAACCTCAAGTGAAAATTAGAAATTTTCATCTAACTATAACTTATATCTTTACATTTCCTAAATTGCCTTTATCTCACTATTTTAATGTTTGATTTGATGTTTTGGTTCGTCTTTTAAGCTATTTTGAAGCCTTAATTTGGTTCTATAATTAAGTTATATGATCATAAGATTAAATGATATCTATCTATCTATCTATCTATCTACCAATCTAAGGTGTTATTTATAACATTCTCAAAAGGAAAAACTTGTTGAAATTAATATTTCTTCTAAGTTTTTTGATTGGGGGATGGATCCCTTGGTGCCAGGGAATTCTTAAGTAAAAAAAAAAATTAATAAAAATAAAGAAAACATCCAACAACTTTTCTTTTTCCTCTCCAATCTAAGATAGCATCGATTTATATGCGGTAGATGAGAAATTTTCCTAACATATTGTTTTCATGGTAAAAGTCAAATCAAATGGAGTTGTTTCAATTGGTGGCAAATTGAGCGTTGCAACTAATTCCTGTCAAGCTGCACTTGGTATTCCAAATTTGGTTACTGCAATTAATGAATTTAAAATTATGTTCTTTTTCTTTTAAAATAAATTAATTGAAAAATTAATGAGAGTAATTGACCTCCAAGGGGAGATCTGCCAATTCAAATAGAACCTCCATGAAATATTTTAGGATATTACATGGATATGATTAAAGTATCACTTATGAGCTAATCATAGATGTAAGATTTCAACTTACTATCTTGTATTTCAAACTAATATAATCTAATTTATAGGTATAAAAATAATCTGATTATTTTGTTACTTATTCGTGATTAAAAAAAACTAGTGACGTTAATAAATCATTATTAATATTTTTGAGCCAAATGATGAAGAGGTAAATTATAAGTTGCCTAAATTTTAATAAATTTGGAGGTGGTTCTTTAGAATAAGGTTTAAATAAGGTGAGATATTTGCAAAAAGGCCCTAAATTTTTTCTTTTTGAAAGAAAGGAGCACAGGTAGATAGGCTGTAATGAGTGTAGTTACGCTATCCGTCCTTCTACCAAGATTGGGAGCCCAATTAGCCGCAGTAGTAATTCGCAATAGTTGCAAAATATGAGGACTAATTTGTTATTTTCCCCCCCATGAATCCTATGGTACAAATTTTGCGGTACCATCGTGCTAATGATCTCATTAACTAGTGACAAGAGCCGCTTATAGACGGCCAATAACAGAGAGAAGAGAGAGAGAGAGACGAGATACAAATTCCCTCCTCAAGGGATCGCCGGCTCTCTCTCTCTCTAGCATTTGGCAAGTAGCAGATAGCTCTCTTCGAGACATCCCTTTTGGCGGCCCCACAAGCTCCCCTTCTCTCTCTCTCTTTAAACTCCCTCCTCCTCCTCTTCCCCTTCTTCATCTCCTCCAACAATGGCGAAGAACAAGCACAGCACCACCAGTGGCAGCACCGTCGCGTCCACCAATAGCAATCCTAACACCCCCAGGAGTAGCAATGCCGCAAAGATGAAGAGGACCAGGAAAAGCGTGCCCAGAGATGCCCCTCTACAACGTAGCTCCGTTTACAGAGGAGTCACAAGGTCTGCTGCCTCCCTCCCCCCCCTCCCACAACCCCTCGCTCTTCTCTCTAAGAATTAATTAATTCACGATTTCGATTAGGCACCGATGGACGGGTCGATACGAGGCTCATCTATGGGATAAGAATTGCTGGAACGAGTCGCAGAACAAGAAAGGGAAACAAGGTTTCTTTGGAAAAATCAAAAAGAAGAAGAAAAATCCTTGTTCTACGTTTACTTGCTCGCTTTAATTCTATATCTTTCTATAAATTTCTGACATTTTTCTTTCCTTTTCTTCCAATTAATTCTTGGTGGGCAAATCCAATGCGGATGCAGTGTACCTTGGTGAGTCTTGTACTCAAAGAACTAACTTATTTGCGAAATCTCTCTCGAGCTCTCTTTTGCTGAAATTTCTGGCGTTTTTGATTCAGGGGCATACGACGACGAGGAAGCGGCAGCTCACGCATACGACTTGGCTGCATTGAAGTACTGGGGCCATGAAACTATTCTCAACTTCGCTGTACAACTCATTTAATTCATGAATTCTTTTGCAACAATTTCTCTTCGTTTTGATCCGATCTTTTTTAATGACTCTGAAGGAATTAATGGCAGGCATCTACGTACGAAGAAGAGATGAAAGAAATGGAAGGGCAATCCAGGGAAGAATACATTGGATCCTTGAGAAGGTAGTGAATGAGTTCTCTCCTCACAAGTTTTTTTTTAAAGTATTGATGCATGAATCTCTCGCTCCATTCGCTTTTGGGATTCACAGGAAAAGCAGTGGGTTCTCGAGAGGAGTCTCAAAGTACAGAGGTGTTGCAAGGTAATAATTATGAGTTTTTAATCAAATTTACTTTAAAAAAAGAACAATTTGAAGTATTTTTTCAATTGTATTTTGCTTACATAATTATAAGATGTATTTGGAGTGGAAGCATAACTAAAAGTAGTTGAGACAATGGTGACAGTTTGATGCTATCCCTCCATTTCAGCCGCCAAATCTACCAACTGTTTGTATATTTCCAAGGTTCAAAAAGTCAGAATAAAGGAAATTAATACTCATGAAGCAAAAGAAAAAAAAAATTGTGAAAGAAGCACAACTAATTTGAATTCAGTAATAAATGTAATATTTTTTTTAAATCCCTTTTATGGGTAGTTTTGAAATCTAAGAACGAACGTTTCAGGGCAAACAAATAATTATGCTTTATAAATTAAAACTTAGGAGTATAAGAATATTTTTGGTCTCCACTAGTCAAGTGACAATTATGCTTCTCTACATAAAAAATTAAAAAAAAAAAAAAAAAAAAATATAGCGGATGTAAATTGTTATTCCTGAAAAATAACCTTAGAAATACATTGGCCATTTCTTAATCTTTTTCAGGCATCACCATAATGGAAGATGGGAAGCTCGGATTGGAAGAGTATTTGGCAATAAGTATCTTTATCTTGGAACTTATGGTATGATTCTCTTTTTATCTCTCCCTCTCTAGTTAGATGGATGTTAGACGGATACCAAGCCAAGAATGTTAGTTATGACACAATAATGATGCCCAAATTATATATATATACCCCTAGAAACCAAGCATTACCCTTATGATCCATCTTTAATATCTCATCAAATATAAACATTCCAATTGGTTTAACAAACAAGTGCTATAGAGGTCAATTTATATATACATATCAACACTGGTACCTCAAAACATGAGAATCATCGTGTCTAACATGTTAAGTATAAGATGCATTTTGAGATGTGCAATTAATATTCTCGTCGGTTGTTAGATCTATTCATTAACTTAGGTTGATGTTCTTTTTGGCTTTCCTAACATGAGAATTTAATTTATTAGAATCCCCCCTAAACCCCAAAGCTATCTGAGAACATTGGGGTCCCTCTCAAATTGGCCCTACTTATTAATATGACCCAAATGACCCCCTTGACCATCCAAACTGTACTGGATCATCTAACTCTGCCGTCTCTTAAATCCTTCAACCCAAACATGTCTACTCCCATACCGACCACTGAAAAATAAAAGCGTACAATTTATCTTCGATTCATAAATATGCGATCGAATCATAATTTATGTGATAAAATCCTAAATTAACTCTGCGATGTTTTGGCGAGGGTAAATCGGTAATTAGAGAGGTCCAGTGTTGATTATGTAGGTGGTGCAGCCTACCAAATTCTAATGCCATTTACACTCCTTTCTCTTTCAGTTTAGATATATATTCTCTGCAGGAAATGACATGTCAAACTCCTGTTAGTTGGGAGAAGAAACTATTAACACCAACCTCCAACTGTCCTCTGTATAGCCATTCTTATGCCACTGCATCTACCAAACTTTGGCACAATTAATAAGCAAGTATCTACATCGATTTGTAGCGCCCATACCCTGGCTATTTTTGTAGGTGCACCTGTTTCCCTACTAAAAATTTAGAATCTTCTACTCTTTTATGTAAATATTATATATCGCTTAACTGGTTGCTGTTAAGAGAATGATAATAATTTTTGTTTACTTTTATATATCTATAGTAATAATAATTATTATTATGCACAACAGCTACACAAGAAGAGGCGGCGACGGCGTACGACATGGCGGCGATCGAGTACCGGGGACTCAACGCGGTCACCAACTTCGACCTCAGCCGCTACATCAAATGGCTGCGCCCGAACCCCGACTCCGACCCGGCGGCGAACTCGGTGCTTGATCAAATGTCGAACAACCCCATCATTGAGTTAGAATCGAACTTCCTTCAACAGGAACAAGGCATGGGAGAGATCTCTCAGCTCCCCCAGGCTAGGCCAGGAGCTGCCACTGCCTCGTCGGCACTCGGGTTATTATTCCAGTCGCCAAAGTTTAAGGAGATGCTGGAGAGGACGTCGGAGGCGAGCAGTAGCTCGTCGGCGCCGCCTCCTAACTGCGAGAGTAGACCCTCCCATTGTAGCTTCCCGGATGACATACAAACGTACTTCGAGTGCGAGGATGCTGCGAACTGTGCGGACGGTGAGGATGCGATCTTCGGGGACCTCAACGCGTTTGTGTCGTCGATCTTCCAGTGCGAGCTCGATGCATGAGAGACAGTGGTGATCGATCGAGTTCATTTCACCACCCCACCCCCCGCTCTCGTGTTTTTTTTAATTTTTTATCTCAGTTTGATCTTTTGCTTCGTTTGCTCTTCCAGTTTTGTGAATAGGAGAAAATTTAGAGGGGGAGAGAGGGAGATTAATTGCATGGCAAGGAAGAAAGAAACGAGCTAATTAATTAATTAACGATTGGTTTATTGGTTTCCTAGCTATGTAGAAAGGAATTCTTTCTAAAATAACAGTACAAATTATTGGTTATTATTCATCTTTTGATGCAAGGTGTTCCTTTTTGTATCTCATGGAGCTCTTTGGCAGTTTATTCTTCAATTGGTCGTGTGAAGTTAAACAATAAAGAGGAGTATATTTAGTTGATCCTTTCCCTCCTTTCCATGTGTACCTACTTTTATAAAATTAGATTTTGTACTGCTTACCTTCTAAATCAGTTAGAAAGCAACTAAAAAGATTTCAGTTTGATTTTTAAGTATATCATGGACAAAAGATATTTATATTGACCGGAGAAAGAGGTTTGAAGTAGTCTCTTATCGTTTTTGAGTTATAAAAGATAGATTTGAATCTATTTTGAATCAAATAGGATAGATTACGATCTAATTGAAATCTAATATCTTAGTGAATGATTCTCTTTTATATTCAAACCGAGAAATAAGATGTGTTTTGAAAAATGAAACATGGGCACGTATCTATTTCTTAATAACTTTCTAGATCTTAAATCCATAATTAAAGGGGTTCTAGGAAACCAGTATGGGATATAAAAAGAGAGTGAAACTGACTACATTATTGTAGAATTAACATTAGATATTTCTTTTTTTAAGAATACATTGGGAATTAGAGTGGTATATTGAAGAATGCCTTCTAGAAAATAGCGCCTATCTGTACTCCAAGCCTGGCCCAAGGCCCAAGGCCCAAATCGACTATGATCCGAATTGCAACAGTAGAAATTAAGGTCAGAGTAATCGGGTCGGGTTGTTGACTTCTCCATTTGGTCCTGCCCGATAAGGATTTCCGACCCTAATCACCGCCGGGTATACCGCCTCGCAACACTTCTTAGTTCCAGAATATAGTTTCCCTCGTTCTATCTCTCTCTCTCGATCGATCTCAATATCCATGGCGGGAGAAGAAGGCGACGAGGTGGCAATAGAGCAGCAACTGGAGCAGCAGCTCGAGGAGCAGAAGTCGTCGCTTGCTGCCGTGGACGAAGCCCTGGCAGTCGAACCCTCCAATCCCGAGCTGCTCGCGGTATTCTTCTCCTATTTCTAGGGTTTCTCTTCCCTTTCCTCGTTCTGAAATAGGGATTCATTTTATATTCCTTTTCCCCCATAGGATTCGCATTATGGATCGGTTTCCTTTGTTTTCGCTTAGAATTGCCGGTCCTTGGGCAAATAATAAGTTTTTCAGATTGGTAATACCTTACCTGATTTGTGTTCTATTGTTTACGAATAGTGCAGTAATGGAATGGTCCGGGAATTATTATTTGATATGGTACTTTGATGCCAAATATCTGTCTTGAATTGTTATTACTTTTTTATTGAAGTTTGTTTTGCTCCTGTTTCTACACTCCAAGAGCTAACAGATGAGAACGTTTGATATATAGGGGCAGTGTGAAATAAAGCATCTTCTCTTGGAAACGCAAATCGTGAGGTCCAATAAATAAGTGTTCTCAGTAGAATATTATGCAAAATTGAAAATGGCTGTGGCTGAAGATAAATATGTCAGTCATGTGGAGTTAACACATAAATCAAACAAGATCCACCATTTTTCTCTCTGCTAATACTTTCATAACTAAGATGCATTGCAAGAACATTATAAGACAAGAGCGACTAAACAAAAAAAATCGGATGAGCCCACTTAGAACAACTCTTTGAGATGTTTTTGTTTGTGTAAAGTTTTTTCTGAACTCTGAAGTGGCATTGGTGCTGTTAGGAGGCATATGAAAGCTATTGTACAGCCATTTTGCAATATCACACACCTGAAAGATATGAAAGTGTGCTTTATTCCATTATATGCATTGAGTAAGAAGATAGATGATTAGTATCGGAATTTTTTTTTTTTTTGTGTAAAACTTCTGTATCTAATTATGCATGTTACTTATGTGGTGCTATGCACATGCTTGAACATGCTTGTGAGAAAATTTCTAAGAGTTACATCTTCTGTGCACAATATTATTTTCCGTCATGAATAGAGAGCTAAGGGTTTGCTATTATGAAGGTTCATGAAGAGCTTCTTTCAGCTATTAAGGATACAGAGGAAGGGCTTCTTCACTTAAAACGTTCAAGACTACTGAAGAAAATGGACGCAATATTTCCAGGTCAAGAATCAGCTTCCTCTGTTCAGGCTCAGCTGTCGGATCCAAGAGAATTTGAACCAGAACCTTTGCAACCGAAAGAACATTCTATTGGGTCAAAGTGTAGATTCCGCCATACAGATGGGCGCTGGTATAATGGACAGATAGTAGGATTTGAAGGTGCTAACACTGCAAGGATCTCATTTCTTACACCTACATCTGAAAAAATGCTGGTATGTCCACATTTTACTCATTTTCTCATCTTCTTATTTGTATGTTATAATTTCCATTTTCAAGACATTGGTCAATAATGAACGGTTTCGATCAGCTGATCTCTGTGATAAAGCACCACCTTTTATTCATCATAATGTGTCCTATCTCTTCCTTTTTTTCTCTGTTATGCTTAGTTACGGTTTTTTATCATCTTCTTTGCAAAGAGGATTTCATTTTCTTTTTTTTGCCTGTTCAGATGGTCAGTGTCGGTATTCTGTACACAATGAGAGGTATAAGATGTAGTTAATAAGTAATTTCCACATTCATAAGAAGGAAAAAGCTGTCACATTACACAACCTGTTAGAATTGATAGCTAATAGATATGAAATTATATTTCTTGGTCAAAATTTATATTGAGTAGCACTATTCATTGAGAGTATGGTTCAATTAATCTTAAGGTTCACTTGGAGATAGAAATTTGGTGTTGAAAGATATCAACTAGAGAAGGTTGGATGCGGACTAATCCTCATGACACAATATAATATATTGAGAAGGTTGGATGGCAGACTGATCCTCATGAGACAATTAATCCATTGACACCATGTTGCTCTTGTCACCTAGCTATGTAGTTCAATCTCCTTCAATTTCATGATAGTGACATTTTTTTCTTGAAGATAATCATTTCGGTTGTCATGAATTTCATCAAACATTAAGGGCCCTTATTAGAGTAGTCTTTTGGCTGTATTCTACTTTCTTACTCCTTTATCAGCATGTTTTAGTGGTTCTGGTTCTTTCTAGCAATTATTCAGCTATTCTTTCTATCCAAACAGGGTGTTAAACATGCTCAAATGACCCATTGGATGACAGTAATATTTAACACGAACTCTCACAAGCTTGCCTCACCAATCTCAGATTTCTAACCAAAGAGCACAGTAAGATTCATCCATGTAGAGCACCTTCGTCTTAACTAATTCAATCTGATCATTGAGCAGGGCATAGGAATTGTTTGTTCTTATGCCTTTACCTTTATAATCATTGTATTCACTGCATCTGAGTGGTATCCGCAGCTGTAATTGATTATGCCCACCTTTATTATGCCCATGACAAAGTTCCAAACTCCAAAGGGCTCATAGTTGTTGAATTGTTGTTGGATAGTTTAGCTGCGCTGCATTCTTGTTTCCAGTGGATATCTTGCTTAGAACACTGGAGGTTCTATACAACTAAAGAACTTACTAATATAAGTCCACCCGTAGTGCAGATGTGCAAGTTCTTTCTACAGCAAAGATGTCGATTTGGTAGTAACTGCCGCTTATCACATGGTATGTTTCTGTTATTCAATTTAAGGATTGGGTTGAGTGGCAATGTGATGGTTGCCTTTTTATCCATTTGTTCTTACTTTAAAAATAATCTGAATCATCATAAATGGAGGATTGAATTATGGCTCCTCTTCTGTAATGACTGACATATGTGTGATACTGTAATCTTGAATTTATAGTTGTATCTTGTTACTTGGTCACAATAACTTGCTTTAAAAGGAAGATGTCTATGCACATCTAATACATACTTAACTTGTCAGGTTTTATTCTTCCTGTTTCATCCTTGAGGCAGTACATTCCCATTATATGGCAACAATCCTTAGTAGGCACCAGCGTATTGGCAGCCTCCGGACGCTACCCTGGTATCTGGAAGAAAGCTGAGCTTGAGTCTTGGGATGATGAACTCAAGCTTGGTCGGGTTGTCTTCCAAGATGATGGGAGTTCTGCTGAGCTTGGCTGTGATGCTCTATCTATGTCTGAGTACGCTGAAATGAGTGATGAGGATGAAGATGGATCTAGCTCAGAACTATCTGAATCCAGTGAAGAAGAGGATGATCAAGAGGATGGGAGAGATAATCAAGGTCTAGGCTTTTTGGAAGCCACAACATTACAAAGAGGTGTTCAGACAGAGACTGCTGTGTTTGCAATGTGGGAGCATCACACACGCGGCATTGCTTCCAAAATGATGGCCAGCATGGGTTATCGTGAAGGGATGGGATTAGGTGCATCAGGCCAAGGTATGCTAGATCCAGTCCCTGTAAAGGTACTCCCACCGAAGCAGTCTCTTGATCATGCTATTGCTTCTAGTGAGACTGAACACAGCAGAGATCAGGGGAAAAAACGCAGTAGGGGAGGCAAAAGAAAGAGGGACAAGAAATATGCAGAAGCAGTCCGAGCTGCCAAAGCTGAAGAAGAACAAACATCGGATGTTTTCAGCTTTATCAATAACCAGCTTGCAGGGCAAGATGCTGCTAATGGTTCGAATGGTAAACACAAAAGGGGTTCTGGTGAGGCTGATGTGGTTAGCAAGAAAGAGGACAGACGATCCTTGGTTGCATACGATGATGAAGTGAAAGAACTAAGAAATCGGGTGGAGAAGCTGGAAGAGATGGTGAAGCGGAACCGCAATGATAAGGCGGTGCATGAAGCAGCTTTCCGGAAATTGAATGAGACTCGAAAGGCTCTGGCGGGTGCTGAAGCTACTCATGCCTCGGCCTCCAATGCAGTTGTCAACAAGGAGAGAGAGAAAAAGTGGTTAAAATTCTAATGTTTTGACTCTTTTACAAGGCAGTAGCACTATCATTCTACTACAGCCAAGATGTTGTTGCTGTATTATATTTTTCTTCCCCTGTTTCTTGGTAAAGGACATTCATCATGTGGTTTTTTCAACCCTAATATAAGAATGATTTTTTGGCCTATTTCTCAGTCGTCGTTTTCTGGGTGAGGGAAATTGTTAAATGTTGTTTCTAGCCAGACTCTTTGAATCCGCATTGGGGTTGTAATTTGTAAACCTAGCTAAAGGAACCTTTTCCCACCTCTCTCTAAGATCACACATGTAATATAATGATTCCGTTTATTGCAACTCCCCGTGATTAATAATTAATAACACCTTTATTGGGATTTTCTTATCATGACCCTTTTCATTATAATACTTCAATGACACTAAATAATTATTATATTTTAATTAAATTTCGTATTAATAGTTATGTTTTACACCTTCACTTGTGCAATTTGATATCAAATGTCACCTTTTCTTTTTACCTAAACTTATATCCGCAAGGCAGGCGTATCCGTGTCTATAGACGACTTCTACCTCCTTCTCTCCCATCGTCTTTCTTCCAGAAAAGTCTACCCGCGATTCCTTCTCATCGATCTCCTCCTCTAGGGTTCCTCCCCCCAAACTCCTCTAATTAGGTCTCCAATTTCCCCTTTCCAGAAGAGAAATCGAGATCGAGTATAGATGTGGGCCGCTTCGTGCCTCGCCTCTTGCTGCGCCGCATGCGCATGCGAAGCATGCCGGTCCGCCGTCTCCGGAATCGGTCGCCGTTCCGCTCGCATCGCCTACTGCGGCCTTTTCGCCCTCTCCCTCATCGTCTCTTGGATCCTTCGCGAGGTCGCTGCCCCTCTTATGGAGTCTCTCCCCTGTAAGTTTAGATCGGTACCCATCTCGTTTTTGGGTATTTTTGGGTGATGGGATTTGATAAATTTAGATTTTTTTAGGGATTAATCACTTCCACCGGACGCCGGACCGCGAGTGGTTCGAGACGGATGCGGTGCTCCGCGTCAGCTTGGGGAATTTCTTGTTCTTTACCATCTTAGCGCTTGTGATGGTGGGGATTAAGGATCAGAAGGACCCCCGGGATCGCGTGCACCACGGTGGATGGATGGCAAAGATCTTCTGTTGGTGTGTTCTAGTGTTTCTCATGTTCTTCGTGCCCAATGGTGTTGTCAGCTTCTACGGTGAGAATCTTGAAATAAAGTAGCTAACTTGGTTGAAAAATATCATGGAAAAAGAATTTTAATGGTTATGGAGTCCCATTCATGCTCATCTAGATGACACTTTGCTGTCAAGCATTTCATAAACTAATCTGTCACGCTAACTGATGGTGCGTATCTGTCTGGCTTACACTGTTAGAATCTTGAAATAAAGTAGCTGAGTTGGTTTAGAAAAAACAGTGAAAAGAAATTTTAATGGTTATGGAGTACAACTCATGCTCATCTAGATGATACTTTGCTAGATATATATTTGCAATTCTTGTTTCATTTTAATTTCCCCCCATACAGAAGTTCACAGTAAGCGGTTTACCGTCAAGCATTTCATAGACCAATCTGTGAGGCTAACTGATAGCGCAATCTGTTTATGCAGAGACAATATCAAAATTTGGTTCTGGATTGTTTCTGCTCGTTCAGGTGGTTCTCTTGCTGGACTTTGTGCATGGGTGGAATGAAAGCTGGGTCTCCAAGGATGAGAATTTCTGGTTTGTTTATTGCTGCCTGTGTTTTCCTTCCTGCTTTCTTTTTTTTATCTATGGATTTTTTGATGTTTTATTTTGATGTTCTTTATCTTTCAGGTATATGGCGTTGTTCATTATTTCGCTTGTCTGCTATATTGCCACATTCTCCTTTTCAGGGCTGCTCTTTCACTGGTTTACTCCATCAGGACAAGATTGTGGACTCAACACCTTTTTCATTGTTATGACATTGATTCTTGTTTTCACTTTTGCTGTTGTTGCTTTGCATCCAAAGGTATGATATCACCATAATTGCTGACTTTTATTGGTCATTGGGTATTCGCATGAATTTTGTTTCTTAAATATTACTGTGTTCTTTTTTTTTCTTATATTTGTTTTGATTTCTCAGGCTGGATTTTCTATGGAAATTGAAACTTTATAAGATAACATCATGCTCTCTCCTGGTCTCACATTGCACATATACTTGTGCATTTTAGGTTTCTGTCTCTTGCAATGACTGACGTTTAATGAATATCTGCTAAATCTATTTCTGAAAAATTCAGATATGCTTTAATTTTTCTGTATTTCGTCATTTGATGAGATTTTGTCTTGAACTCAGAATGAATTTGAAAACTAAATGTTGGCTGATTGTGCATGTGTTAATACATGATAGGGGTTTCCATTTAATTTATGGCAAGAGTTATTTTTAGTGCTAAAAGCATTGTGAGTTCATAGTTATCCACTCTATCATTGTTGTAAAGTCTGTTGGAAATTGGTGGGTGGTGTCACTTCATTCTTGCTTCCTCCAAGAGTCTTACCATTCTAACCAGTTGTATTCTTCCATCTGGTTGACAATGAATAATCTGATTTAAAAGTTGTTGATATCTCAATGATGCTCGACTTATGAAAGACTTTGTTTAAGCTGGACAGTGTTGGAAATTCTGTTTCTAGGAATCCTTACTTGCTGGAAGGTCAGTTCAGATATATTACTTTGGGATATTAGCCTGTCGTGCTACTTTAAAATTTGGTTCTTGAAGAATTCTATAATTTTTTTAATGACCTTAAAATAACATATTTAAAGTAACACGCTTTATTTTCACATATGTATTGATCCTTGATTGCCTTTTTAGACCATTCCTTTTGTACTTCCAAGAATCCTGTTCGAATGGAGCCTTTGGTATTGCATACTATGCATACTAATTTGTGTGTATAAATTGGCATGTTGCTCTTGTATTTTTTATGATAAGAGACTAATTTTATCTCTCACACTGTATTGCTACAAGTACATTTCATGCATTGAACTCTTGAAATTATAGGGTTCCTTCATCTGCTTCCATTAAATGGGTTTGAATTCTCTCTTTTGGTGACAAAGTCATGAAACTTCTAGGTTTTCTAATTTTTGTTTGAGAAATGCCTCTCTATGTCAATTTCTGTTAGATGAATAGCATACTGCTTGTTAAGAAAGCTTAATAGAGCAGACTAAATACTAGATCCAGGGAATTTGGAAAAAAGTGTGCAATAGATTGTTTTATTTCATTAACATTATCTGCCTTTTGGTTTGTCATGATGAGGTAGCTTCAATAGCTCTCTTATGCTTCTAGACTTTGTTCTCCAAGTTAAAATGCCTATCTTTCATGGAATTATTGATGCTAAACATCTCTTATGACAATACAACGATCTGAAGTTTCTGCACCTATTGCTCTTTATAGTTGCTTATTTATTTAACATGATTTTTATTGGTAAATGCAGGTCAGTGGCAGCTTGTTGCCTGCATCAGTTATTTCGCTCTATTGCACCTACCTCTGCTACAGTGGACTTTCTAGTGAGCCAAGAGACTATGAGTGCAATGGACTCCATAATCATTCAAAAGCTGTTTCGACAGGAAGCCTGACATTAGGTTTGCTCACGACTGTCCTTTCTGTGGTGTACTCTGCTGTCCGTGCTGGTTCTTCCACGACGCTGCTCTCACCGCCAAGCTCACCTAGAGCTGGTTAGTGAGCATCCTTGAATACTTGAATACTTAAATTCAGTTACTAGATTGATAGCTGGTGTGTCTAAAGTTCTTCACGTGTGTAGGTTCAGAGAAGCCTTTGCTGCCCTTTGACAAGGTAGAGGAACAGGAAGATAGAAAGAAAGATGCGGCCAGGCCGGTTTCCTACTCTTACTCTTTCTTCCACCTCATCTTCTCTCTTGCTAGCATGTACTCCGCAATGCTTTTGACTGGCTGGTCAACTTCGGTAGGCGAAAGTGGAAAACTTGTCGATGTTGGGTGGCCATCCGTATGGGTCAGGATTGTTACTGGGTGGGCCACAGCAGCTTTATACCTCTGGTCCCTCATTGCTCCAATTCTCTTCCCAGATAGGGAATTCTGAGTGCATAGGACTTCCAAGACTCTGCATCCTTATGAACTCAGTTGGACATAAACACTAGTTAATCTTGTCTATTTGCTATTGTAAATATGCTCGCATATGTCCTAGTCATGTCGCCGAGCAATCTCAAAACTGCGTGTGAGAGATAATGATGAACTCATTATAATATGAGCTAATTTGAGACACGGTGCTTAATAATACTTGAAGTGTGAAGTTGCTGTCTATGTACAATTGCCACAAATGGAAGAGGAGCATAATTGTTGCATGTGGATATCTTCCTTACTGACCCCACTCAATTGGATGTATACTGTCAATCTCTTTGGGTGCTGAGGTAACTAGCATTTCACTCTGCCAAACAATATTCATGTTGCACAATTGGATGTTGTTTTTAGTTCCACTTGCCGTCATCTGCTCATTAATTTTGGTGAGATGCATAGGGATTCCATTGAGTATATTCCTCCATGCACATATTTAGGTATGGTAACTTAGTAATTTCCATCAATAGTAACGGTGGGCCCAGTAATTACACAGCGGTCCAAAAAAAAGTACGGGAAAGTTTCGTCCTGTCCAAACACTTGATAAATTGCCTCGCCTGTTTTCCCGCCCACCCTCGCGTTTCATTTTCCGATCTATTTCCGTTTTTTTTTTATAATCTCTCTCTCTCTCTCTCTCTCTCTCTCTCTCTCTCTCACTCTCTCTCTCTCTCTCCGACAGACAAAAGGGAAATCTAGCAAGAAAACTCCCCAAGGCCCACACTTCTCCTTCGTTCCTCCTCTCCCACCCGATTTCCAAGCCCGAGTTCTCCACGGTTTCCTTGTTCTTCTCTTCGCTGTCTCTTCGCCGCCATGCCGGATCTGAGCAATCTCCTCCTCCCTCCCTTCCCCGATCTCCGCCCCTGCGACCCTGCCTGCTCCTCTTCTTCCTCTTCCCGCCCCGAAACCCTAGATGGTGGAGACAACCTAGATGGAGGAGCAGTTGCTGCGCTCGACTGCAGTCTGGAAGGGCACCTCGAGTTGCCGATCTCGGCAGGTGGGGACTGCTCCGTGCTAAAGAGGGATCGGAGAGGGAGCAAGAAAGCCGCCGGAGGACGGCCGTTAGAGGAACATGTTAGAGAATGGGTGGAGAAGAAGATGGCTTCGGGGTTACCGGAGAGGGTTTGTTCCTTGCCTTTTCTCACCAATGCTCCTAAGATGGTGAGTTGCTCTTGCCCTTTTATCCTGCTTTGCGGTTGTCTGGATTTGGTTGGAGAAATATTTGAGCGGAAAATAGAAATGGGTGAAGGATTGGAAAGATTCGCGCATCTGATTGTGTACTTTATTGAGTTTTGAGCCGAGAATTGGCATTGGTAGTGGAAATTATGCACCCTGTATTAGGAGTAGAACTGAGGAGCTGTCTGCAGATGATATTTTTGTCATTACATGAGTACATGAAATGATCTTTGAAGAATCTCGGATTTGTAGTTATTGTGGTTTTAGGATGTGGTTGTCAAAGTGGCATCCATGTTAATTACATCAATGGCTGTAATGTTTGTTTCCTAAGTCTGTTGAAAAATATGGACCTATCTACTGATCCACTATTTAGCCTAAGATTTTGTGGTTGGTTAAATTCATTATCCACTATTTACTGCAGGAGCACTTCTTGGTTGTGCTCCTTGCTCAATCACATCTGCTGTTGACATCTTAGCCTTTTAAATTTATGAAATGATCATTTCATTTCAAATCCCTTAATGAAGAGTTATATATCAGTTCAGTTTACATTCGCCTTTGACATGGTATAGTTCATATAATCATATTAGGGTCATCTTTCCTATGTAGGATTTGCATAGATATTTATTATCGTATGAAGTTGGGATCTTGCATTGAACTGGCCTATGTTTGTTCTCTTGACACTGCTTTCCTTATATATGCATAGTTTCTGTGCGTTTTGTCAGAATAGAAAGTGTCACTGTATTTTGGACAGAGTTCATATTATCTTACCAGTTGGAGACTATGACTGCAAATGTATTTATTGAAAAATGGAATGGACTTTGGACTTTGAAAGATCCTTTTAATATGTGATAGATTCAGGGATAATAAGAGTGCAACAATCTGAATATCAACCCAAATTCTCCTTAGGGCGGAACTTTCGAGGAGATCTGCGGGAGATCTAACCGTCCAATAGATCTGTAACTTGGACAAATTGTTCCTCTTGAAGTAAGGATTCCAATGCAATCGAGATCATGTCGATCAGGCTTATAGATCAAAAGTTATGGAGAAAATACTGACCGTGGGTCAGATGGTGGCATGGGGTAACGTGAGTAATGGAATAGGGAAATAATGGTTAGGTGTTGTGGAAGTTGGTGGCTATGGTGGTGGGGTAGAGCGTAAAGCTAGACGAAGGGCGAGAGAGTGGATCGATCCTTGAGAGACAAGGGGGCATGGTCAGATTGAGAGAGGAAGGAGACGACGTCTAAAATTGGAGTTGGAGAAAAGAGAGAGAGAGTTGGTAAGGAAACTTCAATATTTCATCAATAATCCTTAATTAAGTTGCCTTCCACATATTTAGAGGCTAACCTATCAATAAAATAATTAAAAGATAACCCTAAGATAATTAAAAGATATACCTAAGATAATGTAGTTCGTCAATTGTGTTCGAATGCATATTTCACGTTTTCTGTCGTTGTGAACGTGTGCAGGCGTTCAAATGCGTTCGAACGCACTAAACATGTTTTCTATTTTTGCGAACGTATGCAGGTGTTCAATAGTTGCGTTCGAACGCAACTGCCAGGAATCCTATTCTTCCAAAACAAAAGTTATTTCTAAAGTAAAAAAAATAAACAAAAATCATAATTAGCTGGATCGTAACAATATGATTTAATGATGCATCTCCTTGTTTGTATTAGAATTTTACATAGAACTTTTTTTCCTTTTTGATAATATTGATCTAAATATGGGATGCATTTTGCTTTTCAACTCTTAGACTACTAATATTTCTCGCATATTCTTTATTGTTATAGGCAGAGTGTCGGTTATGCACTAGAAGCATCTATCCTGGTGAAGAAAGACGCTGCTCAGTTTCTACTTGTCAAGAATCCTTTCATCAGTCTTGTGCAAAGGAAGGAGCTCGATGGTCTAATGCTAAACCTTTCAAGTGTTCTCAACATGTAAGTTTCCTCAGTTTGGCTGTAGATATGCCATTTGATACTTGCTTTATGCTGCAGTTTATAACTACATTTGCTCACTTCATCCTAGAAAGCCAATTCAAAGTATTTTATGTAGTTTTATGCAATCTTGTTCTATGTTTTCCTATTTTTTGTACTTCCCTCTTTTTAACATTTTATTACAGCATCTAAGTTAATGGAACTAGAAAGTGCCAAAACAGGAATTCCATCAACCAGACTGAACCATAACCGATACTTCAAATCTTTGGTAACATGAACCGTCAAATGATTGTATCTACTCTCAAAAGATGCTAGTTAGTAGTCTACCTATATTAGATCAATCCCTAGATAATATCATTTCTGTGTACTTTTCTCATAAAATGCACATTAAATGTTTTGAGTGCAGGTGTAGGAAAACGATTGTAGAATATTTATGCTGTTTTTGACTTGAGAATGGAATATTAATTCATCTTTCCTATCTTTCCAAACAGGGTTGTTTTGTTTGTAAACAAAAAGCATATTGGCGTTGTGTAAGATGTCCAATTGCAGCACATACCAAATGTGCACCCTGGCCAGATGGTGTAATTAGTTTAACAAATCAACCAGGCCTAGCTGTTTGCTGGAAGCATTCCCCTGACTGGCGACTTGAAAAGGAGGTCGATTTCTTCTTTCCTTCACCGGAGTAGATAACCTGTCTTCTTGTTTTTGAAAATACACGAATTGTTGGACAGTTCACTCTGCTTTAGGATGTAAATTTATACATAACTAAATAATTACTCGTGCCCAAGCAACTAGATTTCATTTGTGCCCATACGGGATCAAATTTTACAACCCATGTTCGTCCCAGTAATGCCTTTCATAAATTAGTCAATGGAAGCTACCAGATCTCAGCAAGAAAGCTGTATTTTCTCCCCGTATTCTTCTCAATTTGTGCTGCTTAAACGCACAACCATCAACAAAGCCAAAAGTTCTCTTTAGATCTATAGTAGGCAGATGGAACGTTATGATATGATGTTTCTATCTGCTTGCAAAGAAATTCCAGCATAGTGTTAAATCTTTTACAATCACAGTCTCCCTTTGCTTTCATCGACTTTATATTCTGCACTAATCTGCAAATTGTTTGGTGACTAATTTTTTGAATATTTTTTTTCTTGTGCTTGCTTGCAGTACACTTTTACCTCTAAGAATTAATTCTTATTTTCTTTTAGTTTTTCTTCTTAAATTTTAGTTATTTTTTAAACAAATAATATTATTTTCTTGCAATAAAAAATAGAAAGGCTAATAAGTTAATAGTTATAGATGTGCATACAAGTATTAGTTGCTTCATCTGTTTTTTCTGCTTTATTTACCTGAATTTTTGTAGGGCATTCTTTGTTCTTTACTTCTTTAACGTCTTACTGCTGAGAGGATTAACTATTTTAGATCAGGCTTATACAGAATTTCTACTTGTTGAGTAGGTCATTTGTTCACATCTAAACTAAATTGCCATATGTTACATCTTTACTCAAACCTTATTCTGGCTTTCTCTTGACACAGTTCGTAAATAATATCTGAGTTGTATACTTTCAAATGTCATGATATGCAAATTTTTGTACAAACATCTGATTACTACTGCTATGGGTCTTGGGGAATCTATGCCAGGCTTTTGTGTGTTTGTTCAAGCTTTATGTTTCTTTATTGTTATTTCTTTTGATTAGGTTGGCTGACAGGACTGATTTATTTGATTGGATAACAGCATGCAAATCCAACAAGTGTGATAGAGGTTAGAATAAATAACTTTGACTTAGTTCCTTCTTTTTTGTTTCATCCAAAGGTTGTAACTTTTTATAATATATTTCTTGTATTACATTGCATTTGGTTTTCCATATTGCTGAACTTATTATGAGATTCCTGGATGTGGCATAACCACATTCTTTTATGATTCTGTATGTTCCCCTAGTTATTATGATTCATACCTAAATTTTGTTTTGTTTCTATACTTACATTTTCCACAAATTTATGACATGAAATTGGCATGGGAACTTTCAATCTGTTAGGTTCTACTAGTGATTATCTTTATATTGAGTTTTCTCATGGTAGATCATGGATGATTCTGATTATCACAGTTAGATGGGGTTTTTTCTTTCAATACAAGGAAATGGTTTTTTGGGTTAAAAGAATTTGAACTTTATTTATCTCGGTTAACTATCTTATAGAATAAGATTTTTCAAAGAGTCTTTTTTTGTTATATGATTTTTTATTTTCAGGATAATTTTTTCATTTTTAAGATTTGACGTTTCATTTACAGGAAGCTTTTGATCGTCTACCTCTTCCTTATATTAATGAAGAGTTTAGCCTTGGTTCCATTGTGAATGATGTTATGGAGAAGAAAACTGGGCCCTCTCCATATGTACATATAAGGCGTAGTATCCTTGTTAATGTTGGAATCATGCAGAATATTCCCATGCATGAACTTGCTGTACTAGAGAATCAGTTCTTTTCCTTTCGCTTTTGAAGTTTTCCTATATTTTGTACCTGTCTAAACAAAATTTCTTTCTTGGATCATTGAATCCTTAATTTAGAGAAGATGTTTATTTAGTCAAAAGAAAACGTGATGGTGTTGATGCTGGTGTTGGATGCACAAATTGCAGTGCTGATTCCACCTGTAAAGATGATTGTGAATGCAGGTATCCTCGTACTCTAATTCTTTTGCTTTATATTTTCTTTGTAATGCATTATTGATGCTCACTATATTTTTTTAATCAATACTCTTTATGTTTATGTTTCCCTTGAATAAGCAGTATTATTATGGTACTTTCGAAATATATTTTCCCCATAAGTGCATTTCAATTTGTAATTTGCAAACAGTTTCTTCATAGATTTCTGTCTTTTTTTTCTTTTTCTTTTTTGTTAACAAAATGGCATTTTTATGTACATCATTTTACATATGGAGCACTGAATATTGGTGTGACTGGACTTTTAAGCAGTTCTGAAATTTGTGAAATGATTGGTCTTAACAGAGGTCTTTCAGTCAGCTGTTCCAAGGCCTGTCATTGCTCAGATATGTGTACAAACAAACCCTTCCGCAAAGAAAAGAAGATTAAGGTTGTTAAGGTAAGCATCTCCACTAAATTGCTAGTTATAACTTGTAAGAAACAAAATTACTTCACATCTCTGTGCTACTATTTTCAGTATCAACTTCTGCAATTGTTTCATGGATATTTTCGCCTGTTTTTTATTTTCTGTTTTAATATCACAACTTTAATAATATCTTTGTATTTAGATAAAGTATGTAGTTTTGTTCATTTTAAGACATGGTTATTTTTTTCAAACCTAAACTTATTTTTTCCATTAAAATCATTGTAGAACAACCCCATATTTTCAACTTATGGGTTTTATGGGTCACATAAACATCTACTAGAATAGTGAGCTCACTACATGAATTATCTCAGGTGTGCATGAGTAGCATTAAACTATACAGATCACCAGCTCTTTTATTAAATTGATGTTGGAATTAATTTGTTTTATTATATTTTAATATCCTAATTTGTGATAAAAATTGTTTGATTAAGTAATGGTTTTTATTTATACTTTGCGAATGAGTTACAGTCTAGTGAGGATTCTTGGATAAAATGCAAACTGATGCACTTGATTTTGGGCTTGTTACTGTATTAGCTTTAACCCCTCTTCCATTAGCTTTCTTATTGTTGCTTCCATATTTCAAAGTTTTATCTCAAAATAGTTCTTAGCCGTGATACTAAAGCTCTTTCTTAAAACTATTTGTGCAAGCTGTATTTACTACCTAGGAGAATGAGCTTATATCATAAGCGAAAGATGGATGACTTGGTTGAGAACAATAAACTTGCTTGTAACCGTTTAATTGGTTAGTCCACCTGATCAAGGCCCTAATTGAAGCCCCATGGAACTTTATGTAATGTTCATTCATAATACATGCTACATGGATAGCTTTCTCATATGCAGGACACATTTTGCTTTTATTTTGACAGAACTTTTGTATTTGCTACCTCATTTTTCTTGCAGACAAGTCATTGTGGATGGGGTGTTACTGCATTAGAGGCCATTAAAAAGGGTGATTTTGTGATAGAGTATATAGGAGAAGGTCTGTATATGTGCTTCTTTGCTTAGTTTCTAATATTACACTTATGAACATGGAGATGATCCAATTATTGGACATGATCTTTCTTGTTTTACTGAATAAGCTGCATGTGTTTTTCTTTAGAATCTTATATTCTTCCAAATAACTATCTTCTAACCAAAGTGCTTGTTACTGTAGCAATTAAGGGGTGCAGTTATCTGAGAATTTTGTCTCTTTTTTGTTCCTTTCTGGTCTAAATTTAAAAATAACTAGCTAAGCTCATTTGGAAGTTCTACAGATTTACTTCTCTAGAAGTTCTTGGTAATATATGATCAAGAGTAATGGAAGATTGGTGAAGCAACTCAAGAGAAGATTTTCCTTAGATATGATACTAATAGTGGTTGGCTACATGAACCATTTTTCTCCATCCAGATATGGAATAAACTAGCTTAAACTAATTGTATATTTTATTTGCTTAGTGGATACTTCAAATCTTAGAGTTAAACAACCAATTTCATTCTATCCTTTGCTTTTGGAAAAACATATTTCTTTTATTGAAATTTGTCGCAGATACAATTCTTGACTTGTTTTCATATGGAAGCTTCTTTGAGTGTTTAAGGAGGAAATTTACATCACTAGTGATGCAACATTTAGTATTGCGCTATCTTATAGGTGTATCATCAATGGTGCATTGCTTTGTAAATATCTTGCATTAGTTGTTTTGATAATATGGTTGTGTTGCCTTGTAATTAACTAAATCTTTCCATAATAACACCTTAAGATTAGTTCTTCAGAGATAGCTCCTTATTTACTTCCATGTGTAATAGTTCAATACTTTGTACTTTTATTGTTTAATCCATTGGAAGATACGTTGATCTGTCATTTGAATTACTGATTTGGATGTATCAGAACCTTACCTTTTGGAGTTTTGTGATCATTTAATAAGTTTGAATCAAATGATGAAGTTTATGTAAAAAAGGGTTTTCTATACTATATGGATAGTAATGTTCGGTTCACAAAATTGGGATTGGTCTTTCGAAAAAATGATACATATTAGCCAGATCGGCTATTTCAGTTGCCGAGATTGGATCGGACTTTTCTTAATTACATAAATTCTTAAATATTATTAAAAAATGTAGGAAAATTTCTAAAAATTAGAAAAATGATGAAATATAAGAAAATAAAGAAAGAAACTATGGTGTAGTGAAAACTGAAAAGAAAAGGAGATTAGAAAGAGAGCAAGGGGAAGAAAACCAAACAAAGAATAACTATGGTGCAATGAAGAAGAAAAAAAAAGTGGAAGAAATAACAAAATATCTGAGAGAGAAATAGAGGGAGGGAGGGAGGGAGGGAGGGGGGGGGGGGGAGGGAGAGAGAGAGAGCAATCCTGCTAACCGTGGTTCTATGGAGAGTAATGTTCTTTAATTTGGAGCATTTGGATTCTCTAAGGAAGATTGAAGATGTTCGGATTTTGGTGTGAATGCATCTATGCCAAGTTGAAGCATACATTGATTAAGGAGTGAAGGAAGATCATTCCAAATGCTCCAGTGGCCCTGAAGTGTATCTTTATTTGGTGAGTGACAGCTGGAGCATGATAAAGAAAATAATTAGTTCTAGATATATGGAGAAAGATAGTTGCTTTCAATTTAGTAAGGGATACATTTATAGAATGAGCTATTCAGTGAAAATAGATGTCCTTGTACAATGCTCATACGCAAATATTGAAACTTAGCTATTTTGTTGATTTCATCATTTTCTCAAGTTTTGAGTGTCCAATTTAAATTGCTTAAAAAGTTAAGGGTAAATTGTTTGAATGTCCAAGTCTTAAGTATCCAACTTCAATTTGAATGACAGTGGCTTAGGCTTATTGCTTTACAAGATGGATCTCAAGAATATGTTGTATACCCAACTTGCGTTGATTTAGGTTATTTGTTAAAATGTTTGAACATCCAAGTCTTAAGTGTCCAACTTCGATTTGCATGACAGTGGCTTAGATTATTGCTTTACAAAAGAATGGATCTCAAGAATATGTTATGTAACCAACTTAGGTACTTTGTTATGACCAGCATTTGATCATTTTCTTGCATTATGTGAAGCAGCAAATTATCCTATTGAATATTCAGTGGCTTTTCTGGTTACTTCAAATGTCTTCTTTATGTTTAATTGCACTGATGTCTCTGATGCACCAGAGCGATATCTTTGGCCCAAAACCAAACAGATGAAAACTGCAAGAATAGATACCAAGATTGATCTTAAATATGTTTGAGATGTTTCAAGGTTCTATCCTGTAGATCCTTATATTTGGTTTTTAGGGTTTAGAAATCAATGGTACATGTTGCTTTTCTACCATTTTCTGTTCTCAGTTATCGATGATGCTATGTGTGAACAAAGGCTTTGGGATATGAAGTACCGAGGTGATCAGAACTTCTACATGTGTGAAATTCGCAAAGACTTCACAATTGATGCAACATTTAAAGGAAATGCTTCTCGGTTCTTAAACCACAGTTGTGATCCAAATTGCAAATTAGAAAAATGGTAACAGCTCCTGCCCATGAATGGAATTCATCAAGTAATCGAGCTTTGATTTCTTTTGAACATGGTTGTACGCGTGTTCTTTATATGCGATTGAATTTTTTATATGCTGCATGATTATATTGTATATTGTTGTCTTAGGCAAGTTGATGGGGAGACACGTGTAGGCGTTTTTGCTTCACGTTCCATTGAAGTCGGTGAGGCTTTAACATATGATTATAGGTAACTGAAGGGCAGTTATTTTTTCTATATATTAATATGCTGCATAATTTTGTCAGTATTTCCAAGTTTATCAAATATACAGGTTAACGAACAAGTTTTACATTTCGTCTCCTCTATGTATCACTAGTCCCTATTCAAGTATAAGGTTGGGGAATTGAGATGACTGGATTTGGAAGGTCTTGTTTCTCTTTTCTTTCTAACGAGACAACTTGAACCTGGTTTCACGTTTCTTGCAATCATCTTTTAAATGTTGTATATCCAATATACAACACTTCAAATTTACTGGACCCATGATAGATGTTCTGTTTCTATTTCTCTGTGTTATCTTTAACTTGAATATGTTTCTTAAACTCTAACCTTAATTTCACAGTTATGGGTTATTTTTCCTATGTAAGGATTTTCTTTTGGAATATTGTACTCTTGTCGCCTCATGGAAAGAGTGAACAGCAGCAGCTAAAAGACACTAAAGATTGATTCAGCTGGGAAGCAGAAAGGAGAGAGCAGTAACAAAGATTGAACAAGTGAGATTCAGATAAAAATAGGCTGCGTGAGAATGGGAAGAACTAAAAGCTTATTACTTGGTCAGAGGGTCAACAATAGATATGTTTGATTTGGCAAGTCTGCAAGCTGCTTTCTAATGCTTGTCGATAACGTGGTCTTCAGTATATGTCTGTAGCACTTTATTCGATTATATTGCATTCTGTCACTAGGATCATAAGCATGCTTCTCCATCCTCATTAGCTCTTTGCAGAGTTTCTTGCTTAACTGATAAAACTTTGAACTCTTGAGCATAATGACAATCTCTTCAACTGGAGCTGTGAGCGTCAGCAAACTGAGGTAGCTTCATGTAAATCATGAATACCTCTGCGCTCTTCTTTGCAGCTTCCTCTTCCCATCTGATGCGGTAGTTGTTGACTTAGGAAGGTGGATCTTGCAGGGGCTTTGGGTATGATTTGCATCAATTAGGTTTTTGTGCTCTACCTACCTTAGGTCAATTTCGGGGCTGCTTCCTCTTCCGTTCTTTAAAATTTTCACAGGTTCACACCATGGGTCCAAGAAGTATTTTGTAAAATGGCTAAAGAATGTCATTACGGGCTTATAAAAGATAATTGATCAAAATCTCAAACTATTGGATGCCTTTCTTAGTATATGCCACTTTGGGTCTACATGCAGTTCATACACTGTAGAATAAACCAAAGCACGTCAAATATATTATTTGTGCAAATACTTCCTTAAGTTCATGAATGAAATCTTATAGCTAAATGTGTCTACTCCTTTTCTCTAGGAGACTCCACCCTAGTCTAGGATATCTTGTGATCATTTCACTCTTTTTCTTCCTATTGTCTCTTATCTTGGTGTTTGTTTGGTGTTGGTTACCTCATAGAATGAGGTAACCAACAATATACCTTATGCATCTTTATATTCTGATCATAACTATTTAGGATTTTCAGATATATGTTCGCTCTGGTCTTCTCCCAATATTCCTTTATGATTTTCGTTGTCCAACAATCTTGGGAGTACCTCAGGGTAGCACAATGACATCATGCCTCTATCTAGGGATCCAAGAATGAAAATGATACCTTTGAGATAGATATTTGGCTATTTGCAATCAATGATGTAGTCAGTTTGATTGAACTCTTTTTCATATGTATGAGATAACGGAGATACTTGTGTATTTTCTCAGGTTTGTGCATTTTGGACCCATGGTTAAGTGCTACTGTGGATCTTCCACCTGCCAAGGATACCTAGGGAGCAAGAAAATAACAAATCCAGTGATATCCTGCTGGGGATGCAAAAGAAAGAGAAGCCTCATGGTGATGGTAAAAGGTAGATCCTACACAAAGCGTAGATCTTATGGAAAAGATGCCTTTTTGTGATTCGTTGATTCCATTTTCCTTTTCCAGACGTCTTGGGTAAAAGAAGAAAAGCGCTGCTTTTCATGCAATTGTTCTATTATGATACACATTTAATTCATTCATCACAATTCTTTGAAATGCTGCCTCTTGCCCGGCCATAGTTAAATATATAGCTGGTAATTTAACATTATAGGCCATTAATTTCAGTGTTTGCTCTTTCCAATTTTCATAATCAAGATAAGGTGACAAATAGAAATCTGGCTGTCCTGTGTCATCATGGAGCTACAAATATTGATAAATACACATTTAATAGGTGTAGGTTGTTGACTAACAATTAGTTAAAATTTTCACATGGGATGAAGTTGCATAACGAGAGATTCTTGGGTAGCATTTGTCTTATCTTCTAGACTTCAGTCTAAATATTGCCAAAGATTTTACTTTGTGCATCCAAATTGGGAAGACCTTGTTAATACAATTGACATCGCCTGTAGTATGGTTCAATTAAGCTTCAGTATTTTTTTGGTTTCATATCACTGAATAAGCTCATGTTTCATTTCAACAAAAGTATTGTCAAGCTTAACTTGTTCATATTAGAAAAATGCCTTATAATCTCCTTTCTTGCTTGATTCTTTGCCAGTTCTGCATTTGAGAGTGTGCATATCAGGACATTTGCAATTTGGATGTGTAATATGTTTGTCACTTTTTATCTAGTTATTCATTAACTTCTTTTAAAATGTAAGGTTTCGGCAGTGGTTGTTTGAATGGTAGGATATTCAGATTCTAATCAAGTATTGAATGAGTTGGATCATTGTTGGTTTATTGCATGTCAACTATTTTCTAGATCCTTTATGAAGAAATTTTGCTTTATTCAGTTGGGGCAGAGAATTCTCCATTTTCCTCTTCCTTCGTCATACTATTGCTCTCACCTCTTCTCTGTCCTACTCTACTTTTTCTTTTTGACACAATGGCAGCCAGGAATCGTATCCATTTTGATTACCACATTTTCTATATATTCATACAGACGAAGTTTGCTCCTTTTTGGGGGTAAAATCTTGATTCTTTCCTACAAGAACTTTTTGTGTTGGGATGAATCCAAGGCTCAAAAACATGGCCGAATTCAATGAACCACCTTACAAGTAGGATAACCCTTTCAGGTAATAAGCATTTGGGAATTTTGGATTTAAGATAAGATAGCACCAAATAAAAGTTGTGGTTTTTAAAATCTAGTAGAGAGCCTAAGGAAGATCTATCATACACCAGTGTGATAGGGACTCATATTTGCTCGAGGGATGATTTACAATAGTTTAGTTGATCTGTGCCATAGCCTTTAATTTTTATCTATAGCTAAATATTGTTGATAACTGTGACATCCACCCACAAAGCCACAACCAATTGGTCTTGTGGTATTCCATAGCATTGGACCAGCATCGCCATAGGTATAGCCGTATAGGTGAAGCATCGAATCCACTTATTTTCAATGTCGAGTGGGCGACCTCCACTTGCTATAGCATGCAAGAGAATTATTTCTCTTGTATTAGCCATTGGCCATGTCCGTTCTTGGGTTAGAAGAACAAAAAGAATATTTTTCTCTCTCGCAGCTAAATAATTTATGTTTTAAGAAGCAATAAATAGATACTTGCTGAAGTACGGTTGTGATACAGTTGCAGGAACTGTTAGTATAAAATGTAGCCCACCTAAAGAGGGGAAAAAGAACAACGTATGAGGGAGAGATTTCGTGTTTGATGAACGGATAAGCCAGTCATTTGTGATGTATCTCTGTTAGGCATAGATTCCCATGAACCCGAAATCCTTCTCAGGGAAGAATGGAATATGAATGTACATATACCTTCAAAGCCAGCCAGGAAGATGCCTCTTTTTTTTAATAATTCCCTCGTGGCTCCCGAAGATACCAACAACTCCATTCTTTTCCTTCGTTCCTTTCTTTCCTACGCCGAATTCAATAGCTCAAGTAAAGACATTTTAAGTGGCCGAAAGCACGGCTTTATTCAATGAATCTTCTTCAACGAATGAAGCCATAAAAAGGTATATGATTCGAGAGAACAAGTAGGTATTATGTAGGGATTAGAAAAGGAAAAAAAATCTCATTTGTTGTTGTTGGAGAATATAAGTTCGTCTCTGCTCTCCTACGAGGATAAGAACACTTATTAATAAAGCATTTAAACGCCTCAGGAGGATCCATTTGGCAAGTTTTGAATCTTGGGTCATCCTTAAAATGAGCAGAAGCTAACAGAGAGAAGGAATCCATTGCGTTACAAGTACTTTAATCCATCGACCTGGACTACGGTTTTTAACTCGTTTTAAAGTTGCATTCTACCAGACATGGTATTGATGCTGATACGTGCGTCAAAGTGCTGGACTAGATTAGGGAGCCCTGCGTGACACCAGAGCTATTTCTGAACTTGTGGACTCCTATTAGGAGAACACCGGATGATGCTCTACATGAATCAGTGGAATTTTAGCGTCATACTGCATTTTGCTTATCTTTAAGCTTTCCATTGGTGGCACTGTATCTCTGCATGTAGACGCATTTGCAGCTCAATACTCAGCACCTGGTTGCATTTTGGCACTTTAACCTCCACGTATTTGGGTTGCAGTTGTGCATTAACTATTATGAGTTTAGACAAAATTGTAGGGTTTCTTCACATAATTGCTATCCAGAACTTTAAAAATATTATAATTGCCACTAAGATCTTTTAACTCATGAAATTGGCACTATGATTATTTTTTGATAAATTATTCGTAGAATATTTCTAACAAATAGTTGTTAGAATAGATACATATAAATGACAAACTAAAATCTTGAAGTTTAAAGAGTAATATTTATCACTGGCTCTATTCGTTACAAAAGATAATATGTTTTTACTATTACATCAGTATCATTATTTTTAAAATTATTTAGAGTAATTTATACAAAAGTAAAAGTCTTTTATTAATCTAAATTCCGTTTGAACCTGAAAAGTTTTCGGTGGCGGTTATATAAATTTCTCTTTAAACAAGCTTACACCCCAATGAGAAGATGGCAATCCTCTTTTTTTCTTAATCATTTGAGCCCGAAGGCTAGATATAGGTTGGACGAAGGCCAACCCTTTCTAGATACATAAGCACTTAGGCTCCACTAAGCTTTTAGCCAATCTAATCTAAGCTTCCTAAATACATAGGCACTTAGGCCCCACCTGCTGCAAGCCATTGTACTGTTGAGCTGCTCTTCCATACCAATCGCACTGCCGAGTCATCAGCCGAGTTAAGTTATTGAGTTAAACCATCAAATCACCAAACAATTTTCTCCATAATATTATTTAGAGTTGGAGTCAAATTTATAACCTCCTTGATTATGAGAAAGGTACCTACCAACTCTACTATATCTAATTGGTCCGAGCCTATTTGCTTCATGCATGCTTCCTTCCAACGTTTCAACCAGTCTAAGAGCTTTTGCTGCAGGGGAGATAGCATGGACCAAGTTAATAACAAATATATTCCATATTGGTGGAATCTTGCTTACGTGCTCTCAAAGTCCACCACCAGGTCTTCGACATGGAGGAGTAAAGTGGACTCGATATTCTTGAGAAGCTTGTATATTACTGCTGAATCGCAGTAAAAAAAAAAGAGGGAATAAGTTGAACATCTAGACTTGCGATGGAAGTAATATATTGAAATTACAACAAAAGAAAACCTCTTTAAGAGATCCAAGTATCCTATGTTAGCCCATATATAACACTATTATGTTTTTGTTCTTCCGCATTAGGAAGACTTCCTTTTGTTTAATAAATTTTATCTTGTTAAAAGGAATACTTCAAGTGTATATTTGCACTTCAAAAGTATTTCAACCAAATTTCAACTTGCGAAACAAATTGGTAGTGCAACTAACATCCCTTGAAGTTTATCCTTCCGAGGGCTGCACTAATGGAATTTTGTCTATGAATACTTTAATTGTTTACTTACGTGTGGCTAGAATTTAGAAAGAAAGAAACCAAAAGCCAAAGTTCCAGACGCCCTTACTCCTTATAAAGAGCATTCTTGCACTCTCCAACAACATCAAGGTTTCAGGCTTTCACACTCCACTCCTCGATCTCACCATCTCTTAGTTTTATTTCGCCCACCGACTTCTCTTCCACAGCCATGAAGGTAGAAAAGGAGAGGAGATACGCACTCTTATTAGCTGCAAGGGACTCTGACTACGTTATAAAGATGTACAGTGGCTACTTTAATGTCTTCGTGCAAGCCTTTGGTGATGAAGGTGAGAAGTGGGACTTGTTCAGAGTGGTGGAAGGAGAATTCCCCAGTATGGAAGATCTCATTGACTACGACGGCTTTGTGATCAGCGGTAGCCCTTACGACGCTTATGGAAACGATATTTGGATTTTAAGGCTTTGCTTTCTTATCCTAACATTGAATGCAATGCAAAAGAAAATCCTAGGAATTTGCTTTGGCCACCAAGTAAGTAAGCCAATATATCTTTGATCATTTAACTATCATTCGTCGATCAAACTCTAAAAATCTTAAGGTGTTAGCGAATGGTAGTTTAGTGTTGTATGTTCTAACATTAGTGTGTTCATTCTAGGTGTTATGCCGAGCTCTAGGCGGTCGTGTCGGAAAGGCTAATGCAGGATGGGCTATTGATGTTACCAAGGTGATCATGGCCGAGAATTTGCTCAAATGTAGGTTTTCCGATGCATTGGAAGACATCCCTCAATATGCCAAGATCATTGAATGCCATCAAGATGAGGTGGTGGCAGTAATATTCTTACAGTATAACTTGACGAAAATTCACCTTTTGTTTATGCAAGTGGTAATCACAGAATTGTACTAAAAGAATCAACTTTTGATGAACTAATTAAGCAGGTGTTTGAGGTGCCCTTTGGCGCCGACGTGCTTGCCTTCTCGGAGAAGACCGGCGTTGAGATGTTCGCCATCGGTGACCACATACTTGGTATTCAAGGGCATCCCGAGTACTCGAAAGATATCTTGCACAATATCATCGATCGCCTCATCTGCAATGAATCTATTGAAGTAATCTATCTCCTGCTGTCTATATCTATATACGTACATATGTTTGAGAAATATTCATAGAGTGAATTCTCTAGGTGACATTAAAGAATGTCTTCTTATCTTTAGAGAGATTTTGCTGAGGATGCCTTGGCAAAGGTGGAAGCTGCTGAACCTGATACAAACTTCTGGAAGAAGCTGTGCAAAAGCTTCCTCAAGGGAAGATAGAGAACCAGAATATATATATATCCTGTTTGTTTCCGAGATAACTGGAAGATATATGTAGCATCTTCTTGTTTTTTTGTGGTATCACTGGAACTTTTAAAAGATAGAGAACCATCTTCTCTTGTACTACTACTCAAATATTGCTCAACAGAATAAGATTTGCTAGATCTCTTCCATCACGGATTAGCTAGACGTCTCAAGGAGTATACATCTAAATAGATCCTATGCTGAGAATCTAATCCCCAAAGTTAGGAAATTATTCACGGGTCCACGTGGATCGATGCATGAGAAATTTGGGATCATGATCAACTGGATGCATGCCATTCCTCACCAAGTTGGTCAGATTTGCTGTCCCACCTGTGAATCTATGATGTACTAGTGGTTATTACAAGACAAGATGGAGCACTGATGAGAGTTGCATAACAGACGCCATGTCTTCCTATTTCTGCCTCTTTTCTTGCCTCACTGGGCTACAAAGCCCGTGAGAGATTTGCACAACCTACTACTCTTTACCTTTCAAAATATTTGGTGATCGATATAATATTTTTATGTGCCTCCCAATATATTGTACGCATGCTCTAAAGTTATATATAACAAAAAAAAGAGAGCAATCACTGCTCTCTAATTGCTTGAAGTTTTAAAATAATTGATAAGTTAATAATTTTCGTTTCATAAAAGAATGAAATATAAGAACTCCTCGTAAATGCTTAGGTTTATATATATATATATATATAATTAGATTAATCTTTAAAAAAATCATAACAAATCTAATATATGTATATATTTAATGTTCTTATAAAAGGGTGTACTAAATATTAATTTTAATGTTTACTTGAGAGATCAAGCATTCAAAGCCATATAGCTCCCAGTTGCAATTTGTGTACAGTGCAACTTGTCTTTGTCCAATGTTTCCTAGCCCTGATTTTATTTTTGTCACATCTTATCATCATAAATGCAACCTATATATAACATGTCATGGGTCATTGGTGTCACCGAACGCCTATTGCTCTCAGTTGAAACATCAATATATTTGAATAAATCTCAAAGCATAAGAAAACAGTAGACAGTGAAATATATTAAATAACTCTTCCTGTTTTAATTAACGATTTTTATAAATTACATCCCACATTTTATTTGTTTTATAATTTTTACTCCGTCTTTAATAATTTTGCAATCTGACTATTTTAATTTTTTTATAATTCTCATATAACATCCTGATATTATTTTGACTAGCGTCGACCAATACCTTCACTATTCTCTGTTATTTTATATATCCTTCCATCATCTTCTTTCCCTACCTCCTCCACCATTATCATCACCGTCGTCGCCACCACTTTTCCTCGATTCCCCTCCTAATTTTCTTTTTCTTCTTCTTTGGAAAGGAAAAAAAAAGATAAAGAAGATATGAGTAATTTATATATTTATAAATTATTTTATATATTATAATATAATATTTTTTTTAGTAATGTCTAAGTTAACTCGGTATGTTAAATAAAAATTACAGAAAAAAAAAGGAGTCAAATTATAGAATTATAAAATACGTAAAATATAAGAGGTGATTTATAAAAATTTCTTTTGAGTAATTTAAATCTCCTACCCTTCGATTCTCTACGAGGTGTGGAGCCAATGAGGTGAAGTGCCGATCACGTAATAAATAATAGAGCAAAAAGGTTTTGTCATCCCACACGACACAGCACGATTTCCGGAGCTATTGTTTGCTCGGGAAAAGGTTTACATCTACCATCTATTTGTCCCATTATATACAGTCATATATAGTACTCTAGTTGTGCTAAATAATAATTATAAAAATAAGAGCGTTGAAAGTTTTTAATTAATGAGTGCCTATATACTTTATTATATCATGCATACATAGTAATTAATAAAATATCACTTGTTTTCTTTTTTATATTATAGGATATATAATTGAGCTTTAGCCAGGATTAGGTTTGTCTTTGGACGAGGTCATTTAAAATTGACGCTAATAAGCAGAAATGTCCTCCAAATTAATCCTGTCTCGTAAAAAGTGTCCCAATCGCAAAATACGTCCAATTTCAAAGATCACCTCGTTCATGGTAAATTTCAAAAAGAACCCCCAAAAGAAGCTCCTTTTTACTTTCCATCCCTTCAGCAGTTAAGAGCCGTCACCCTACTTTCAAAGAAATTATAAGTAAAATATTATAGCAGATAACTCTCTCTCTCTCTCGACCTCGATCGCGTCTCTCTCAATAACAATAGAAGGCCATTACTACTGGCCATCAAACACAGAAGGCAAAGAAGAAAGTAAGGTAATTAGTAACTTTCTCTTCTCAGCTTCTTAATGCGAAGAGATTAGCTAACAAATATTTTATCTCTTCATCTATATTTTCTAAACACTAGTAGTCCTTGTAATCTAATCTATTATTTATACGAACGAGCTCAGTGTAAATTCCACTACGAGGCCTTTTTTTTTGTGTGTGTGGGGGGGGGGGGGGAGGGGTCTTGCCTTGTAGCTCGATTCAAAGACTAGATCTAAGTGCAATCTAATCTCTTTTCCTCTTTTCCTCTTTTCCTCCATCTAACATACCCTCCTCATAAGCTCGTAGCCTTCTTTGGGTTTCTAAATGCAAGTAAAAGCCAAGCTAGTGCATGCCTATGGGTTTCTACCCCAAAGTGGATTCTTTATATTTCTTTTTTGTGAACTGAATGACCGTATCGCCCTTGTCTCATCCTACGCTATTGTCGCCATCCCGGGGGCATTTTGGGGGCAGAGGGTAGCGTGTCAGTGGTCCTGGTCCTGGTCCTGGTCCTGGTCCTGGGCCTGGGGGTGTAATTTGTAAAATTTCGTGGTAATGGCAGGCCTGGTCACATGGGAGCAGTTGCTGTGCTGCAGCTGCTATCACTGCGACGTCGAAGACACACTACTCTAAACCCATCCATCTTACTTTCTTATTTTAATTATAAGATTAAACTATATAATCATATATATATATCTACCAAAGTTTGATCTATATATGTATAGAGATATAAGTAATCCGCTTTCCAAAGTTCTAGCAGCAGTGGCTAGTGGGGTCCACTTCTTGGGTCAATTTTAGGTGCGAGGTTGATGTGTTGGAAATTTTATATATCTCCCTTATTAGGCTAGAGCGGTCCAACTTCGCACCCTGGATACGTAAAATCCGGGGAGGGTGGGATTCCAAAAATGCCCCGGTCCAGCCAATTCCGGATAAAGAAAACTTGTGATTTTAATTTAGATGAGAGGAAATTTTTACCATTAGGTATTTGGTTAATAAATAAAATAAGTATTACAATAAAGATTTGGAATAAGATGGATGGTGTTAGGTTATTATAGTTGGGATAAAAGAATAAAAACAATTAAATTAATTTTATTACACTTTTTCTAGTTTAAATATTTATTATTATTATTATTATTTGAGGAGATTTAAGATTAAATATTATGATTATTTTTAGAATTTTTGGCTAATTTAGACTTGTCATAATTTACATAATATAGTACCATAACAAATAATATCAATAAATGAATATCTCAAATTAAAATGTTATGTTTTGACTATAAATATATTCTAATATATTATAGTAATTATAAATGTAGATTATAGTTATATTATAACTCGGCAATTTGACTTTTGAAAAGTTAGAATAAATAGATTGGATATCCTAATGTTTTTAATTCTAATAAAAAGTTGAGATAAAGATGTTAGAATAAAAGAGATCAATTTCATTTTCATATCATATTTCTTTTTATCAAGAATTTTTAAGATAAGAGTTTTCACGGATAAACCCTGTTATTCCAATATACCAAACAGGCCTTGCTTTGTCCTATTGTAGGGATGGGATGGTGGAGGGTACGTTGGTCATTTCCATGCTGGGGGTGGCAGATGTATCGATCTATCTCTTTCAGGTGAGAGTGCAATTCGTATGGATTAGATAGTAGAGAGACGGATTAAGGAAGAAGAGTTATGAGGAGAAAAGAGTTATTTTTGGGGAGAGCCGGAGAGGGGAAGGTTATTACTTTGTTGGTTGTCCATTGTAATAAAATGCATTCAATTTGGTAGGAGTGGTGAAAAGGAGAATGTGAAAGAAAGAGTTAATAGGGGGTCAAAGGCAAAACACACACACACAGAGAGAGAGAGAGAGATATTACCTCCCTTCTTTCCTTCTCTCTCTCTTTTTTTTTTTTTCTCTTTTTGTCTTCAGGGGAGTAGGAGATGAATAGAGTTATGGAGATCGATTGAAGGGCATAAAGCAACCGTCCTTGTGGGTCCAACACCAAGCTGAACAAAGAGAAAAGGCAAGGAAAACGAGAAGAAAAGGATCACACTTGTTTTAGTCCTCCCTAGCTTGGAGAAGCTTTCATGGCTTTGGAAGAGGAAGAGGAGGAGGAGGAGGAGGAGGAGGAAGAAAAAGAAGAAGAAGGAGAAGAAGCACCAATGGCATGGTGTGCTTTTAGTGGTGAAGGAGATGAAGAGGTGGGGGAGTAGTTTCTTGTCTTGAAATGTGTGTTTAGCTGTGGAGTTTGGTATTGGCATAATAGGCTCAATCACTCGTTCCCTTTTTTATTTCTCTTCTTCCTCTTTTATCTCCCATTATATATATATATATATAATTTTTTGTAATTTTGCTTTGATTTGAAGAAAAAAAATTATTATATCCTTCGCTCTGTTCACTGTTTGATTATGTGAAAGATGTGGGATTTCTGGTCGTTACACATGCATATGCATCCATATATGATGGTGATCATGAAGGCTGTGATGAAGTATGAGACAATAGCAATATTGGTATGTAAGCTTGGCTCACTCTTATTCTTGCTTTTTGTTCTTCCCTTCTTGCAATGTAGCATTCGGTTTGCTTTTGCTTTCTTGTCTTGTCAATTTCCTCCCATCTCTTCTTTAACCTTTTGTCTACTGTTGCTTGCCTTAATTTGTATGGGAAACGAATTTTCTTTTGGTTTATGGACCAAAACCGAATTGCTTTCTTCTTCATCAAGGGAAAGTTTTCAAGAGGAGATTAGACAAGATGCAAAAGCTGGCCTTCCCAGCTATGCATTTGAGTAAGTTTTTGTAGATGCTAACAGAAAGGAAAAGAAAGAAAAAAGAACAGCAAGGCACAAAGATTTGGCTGTTTATTTTATGTGTGTGTGTGTGTGTGTGTGTGTGTGTGTGAGGAATGATTTGGTATTTGATTTGATAAGATCTGATGGCATAGTGGGGTTTGAGGGAGATCTTTTGCCTACTGGCTAAACAAAGGGAGCATCTATTTGGCCTTGAAACACCCCTGGCCTTCTTCCTAACGTCTTATTTGGTTGTCGGATTACAAAGAAAGCTGGAGAGAGAGAGAGAGAGAGAGAGAAGATAAAGGGCTGCTTATTGATGTGTAAGTGTGATTTTTTATCTTTCTTCCGCAGTATAGAGACTTAAGATAGGGAAATAATTATCTTAAAAAAGGTGGCTCGCCTAGTTGGATTCTTGCTACTTATTTTATCTCCATATTTGCATCAGATTTTCTATTTAAAGTTAACTTGGACCAGTAATTCATCTTAAATCTTCTCTTTCAATACATATGTATTTAGCAATAAAACAAAATATAGAATGGTAAAATATATTTAACTAAAAATATATATATATATCTTTTTTGTTAGGACTTTGTTGGTGTAGATTCACCACAAATGACTAAAGTTATTGAATATGTGTGATTGATGTGTTAACATACATATAATCTATTAAATCGAAACTCTAATTTCTACCAACATAATTATTTTCGCTTACATCCCAACAGTACTCCCACTAAGATCTATGACAAGCCAATCCCTTCAAAAAATTGATGCATAGAGGCACTTACTTATGAGTTAATTGGTGAACATTTTGAGAATTTATCACAATATGCATGGCAAATGCATGTGGTGGCTGGAGAGGATGATGTTGAAGCATCACGACGACATAGTCATGACCTGACTCCTTGTTCATATTAATCCGGTTCCTCTGTTCTTGATGCACGACAGACTGTAAACTTGACGTCCATAGTGGCCATTCGAGGTAACAGCGTTGACAACGTCCCTTAATTGGGTGGAACTATAGAGACCAACCGACCACTGCACCAAAATAATGGAGCAATTGCACATTCAATTATTCTCATGACCATTGCTATGCACTATTGTGCAAGGACGGCATCAGTATCAATAATAAAGGGGAAAAAGGAAAAGGAGCAAGTGTATGCAAGTGTTGCAAATCCAAAGCAAAGGTTAACTATTGTAGAGTTCTCCTCTTCTCAAGAAAAAAACAAAACAAAAAACTATTGTAGAACTCGCCTTTAAAGTGAACAACTAATCAATATTCGATATGGTTGGAGCCAACCTAGTCCAACAGGGAATCTAGGACTAAAACGAAAGGAGCACGATCACAGTCCTATAAACTTTGTTGTTGTACTCCAATATCCAAAAGGACATTGGAATAGAAGGACAAAGTGAACGAGGACTGAAACAAAATTCCCGGAGCCCTCTCTCTTCTATAAATTAATAGGGACAGCTCTTTGTTTGGATTTTCCTCGTGTCTTCGAGTTTGATACTATGCTTTATTTATAGTGCTATCTAAGTTAAGTGTAGAATTTATGTCAAAGAGCCTTGCCATTTTATCCTTATATTTTTATGTATTAGACTGTCAGTCAGTGTTGCAACCTTTGCTCTAATTCGGTGAAGTTAATTAAGGTTTTTGTCTATGGACTTTCACTAGAAATAAAACTAAAACAAATTTTAGATTGTATAAAGAAAATAATCTCAATACAAATGAATCTATGAGTTTTGCGTATAGAATACTGCTAAACACGAGCAGCATGGTCAATTTGGGTGAGGTCTTTGGCCATCCCAAATGGCCAAATCTATGACAGACAATTGCGTGCAGTCAAAAGTTGACGTCTTATATGCATGATTTTGGAGGCAGCATGCAAAGAGAAGTCATACAAAGAAAGCATAAAAAGAAATTGCAGAGATGAGATGTACACTCTTTAAAGCTACAATGGTTTCAGTAGCAAGGATTTTGATTGATCCTACACTTCAGCAAAAGAAAAGTGCAGAAAGGCTCACAGAATACCAAAAGCAATCGCGTGAAATTTAGGACAAATTTAAGCTGAAACTTGCTGTGGATCATAATTGAACCGTAGTTTATGGCAGACAGAACAGAGAACGAACACTGTGATTAAGAGCCCAACATAATAATGATAATAATAATAATAATAATTAAAAGAAGACCCCACCCAAAACCGGAAGACTGCAATAGCATCGAAAGAACAGGACAAGAGCAAGTGGGTCTTATTATATACTAAAGAATAATTCCAATTGTACCATATAATCAACGGGAAATCTGATCATGGAAACGGAAATCAAATCGTACAACCTTGTATATAGAATGTGCCCACGCATTAGGTGGAACAATATTTGAAATCTCTATTACAGGCATTGAAGAATTAAAGACCATTTTTAAGTTTCAAACAGACTTGCTCATTGTGGCAGACACAGCAAACCACCTAGAGCGCTCTTATTCTTACACTCCACTAATACAAATTGACTCTCAAGTCATACATAATAAGATAGCAATAACCTGGCTGGCTGCTTAGCTAAATAAGCCAAAAGGCAACAAAGAGAAACTTTCAACTTTCAACTTTCAATATAAAAGAAACCCATCCTTCTCCTCTACTCCTCTTCTTCCCAGCAGATATCAAAACTGTCATCTTTCATAGATTTCTGCACATCTTTCCCGTCCCAGCAGTGCAGGATGGACCTCGGTGAGACCGCTGTACCAGCAGCAAAGCTCTGATAAATCAGAAGACTACCACCAGGCAACTCCTGTTCCACCATATTGTTGCAATTATATGCGTCTAGATCCAACTTTTTACCCCATGTCCCAGCGAGCCCCCGCCCGCCAAAGATGGTGATTGCAACAGAGAACTCTGAAGGAACGAAGCATTTAAGGACCCTCTTGATCAGGTCCCCGTAAACCAATGAGTCAGCGTTGAAACCCATTGCTTCATAGCTTGCGTAGCTGAAACCTTCTTCGGGGGTCACATGGATTGTGGAGAGCGCAGGCCCGTGGATGCCATTCATCGAGTACCCGCAGGGATCAAATTCAAAGTCACATATATCCATTTCAGGGATAATTTCGGAGATCCCGGAGAGCTTTGTCATCTCCTTGGCAGAGGAGGAATAACCATCCGGTGAATTCTTAAAGAAAATGGATGCTCTTCTAGTGTCCAATCCAGTCATGCACATCTCAAGAGTAACCATAGGTTGCTCGGGCTTCTGGGTAGCATAATAAATGTGCCATTTTTGCTTGGGCTTCGCCGGATCACCAACCACATAAGCATTACCACCAGAATTAAGGCTGCCGAAGAAGCGATTAAGGACAGCAACCTCCTCCGAGAAGCTGCAGTGGGGAGAGGGCTGAGCGCCAGGAAAGATGAACATTCCTCGGGAGTACTTTGCAGATAGAACAGAAAGCGACAACTCCTCAGCAAGCTCAAGAATTCTAGGAATGGCGAGCAGAAGCTTCGTAGTCCCACAGGTCTTCAGGATGATCTTATACGGGTACACAAAGAGGCTCGATTCAGAGAGGACATAAGAATCAAAGTCCTTGTTCGAGAGCTGAGACACAATGGTGCACCGAGCTAGATCCAGAATAGAGTCAATATGGGCCCGAGAGAGGGCACGTAAGCCCCACCCCTTGGGGTCCACAAAAACAGGCGCCTCTGAGAAAGTGATTTCTAGGCGCTTCTCATAACCCTCAAACCCGATCGCCGAGACCGGGGGAGGGTCTGGTGAATCCAACAGCGACATCGTCATTGGACAAGTGTGAGAAGGAGAGGAGGGGATGATGGAGAACAGAGAGGGAGAAGGCAAGGCAAGATTGAGAGAGGTTTGGTTATCAGAAAGCAGCTAGCCAGAGAGATTGGTTCAAAGCAGAAGGCAAAACGAAAATATAAGAAATCCTACTTTAGAGAGAAAGGCATTACAAGGGCTATCAGGATGGCTTCCTCACGCACTGCAACAGATAAAAAAAAGGATATTAGAATTAGATATACAAAGACATCAAGTTCATAGATCGAAATGAAACATTATCTTCTTCTTCTCCTCCTACTTACGTTGGAGTAAGCAGCAGACTGAAATTTCTTGATTCCGCCAGCAGGTCGAAGGTCCTCAATGCTGTAACCGAGGGGAGCTTCATACTGTAATGAACTACTACTGCTAGACTTCTTCTTACCACCTTTGGACTCCATTAGAACATCAACACTTCTGCACGAACACCGTCATAAAAAGAGGAAAAAAAAAATTAGTGATCAAAGTCTTCTTCGTCCCATAAAGTAAAATCAACATAGATACCTTCTGACCAACTTTAAAGAGAAGAAAATATTGCAGAAACAAATAGAGCAACTTTCGTTTATCAACAAGAACGCACCAAATAATTCACACGAGAAAGCAAAACAAAATCCAGGTATCGTTAAGAGCAAAAAGAAAGGTAGACCTGAGCACATAAACAGAGCATGCAGATTTTTTTATAAAAAAAACTGAAAAAAAAAAACCATCTCAGACCACACTTTAACCACAAAAAGAACCGACTTTTATTTAGAGCAAAACAGAAAGCAGGAAAAACAGGACAACCATATCATATATCTACGGAATTGGAAACTGCAACGTACAAAGAGACGATACCACATCTGCATCTAACATCAGGCACAACAAAGAACGAACTTTCCATGTAGGAAACGAAAGAACATAAGAAAAGTTACCTGATCTTTCTCTTATGCCAAATCAACGTAAAGACAAATCGAGCATTAGAAATCAACAGAAAGAAAGAAAGCCCACATAAGAAAAAGAAAACCCACTCACCAAATGACACAAAAATAACAGAAAAGAAAAACTCAAACACAGGAGGAAGAAGATAGAGACCAACAGGGGTTAGAACTTACAAAACAAAGGTGGATGATCTGCTGCCACGCCGGCGAAGAACCCGAACCTAAGGAGGATCTCTGAATGGTTATCCGAGAGGAGAAAGAGGGAGACAGCAAAGGAAGCGAGCAAGAGAGGAAGAGAGAACCAAAAGAAATGGAAACCCTAGATGCAAAGTTGCGAAGAAATCGGGAAGAGCTCTTCTTTAAATAGAAGAAGAGATGGGGTGGGGGGTGGGGGGTGGGCGAGGATTCCGAAGTCGTGCGTGAGCGAAGTTGCTCGGCTGTTTCTTTCCTATTTTATAGGCAGAGACCCGCCGGGTATTACGTCAGCCCATTGTGGGTAAGTCTATCCCATCTGTTCGTGCCCTAACCTTATCGGACTCGGGTCGGATCCAGGTATTGGATTCGAATTGTGGTTATTTAAGGATCCGATAGATTAACGTTGATGTTGATATCAGACAAATATACAGAACGTATCTGAATATGGCAGTGACTCCCGTTTGTTAACTTGGAAAGCATAAAGGACAAAGACATCGTTCTCAATCTAATAAATCTCGATTCCAAAAGAAAGAGAGAAGAAAAATATGAGGGAAATGAGAGGATGGGATGAGAATAGAAGGGATGAAAGGAGGGGGAAGAAGTGGTCTAAAGTAGATGCGAGAGGCAGCCTCCCTCAGCCTGAAGACAAAGTAATTTTTGGTTTTGGAATCCGCACTGTGTAAAGCGACGAGAAAGATGTCAAAAGAGATGCCCGATTGCCAGGCTAGACGCCACTAATGCGTAGATGCAAACAAAAAGAGAGAGAAGACCTTAGCCTTCTATTACTATTATTAATATTGTGCCGTTGTTGGGATCCAGTGGAGGCTTTCGGTAACTACACCGGGAAGGTACGTTGCTAGTTGCTAGTTGCTAGTTGCTACCCAAACGTGTGTGTGTGGGTGCTCTTACTAGGTCCAGGATCAGATTCTCCGCTATAGTTTCATATCACTCAATTCGGAATGGAAGTTCCTTTCTTTCTTTTTTTTTAATATATATTGTTATTTTCCTTAAAAGAGGTAACATTATTTATCAAAATAAATGACAAGTCCAATAATTAAGTTCTCATATATATTTAGTGTCATATATGCATGATTAATCTGAACCGGTTGTGGCATATCTTTTATAAAAATTGACTCAATAAACTCATTACTTATATTATTATTTTTTTTGAAAAATATCCTAGACAGATGATCCAATAAGCTTCAAATAGTGGTTACAATATGATACATAAAATAAAAAGGGGAGATAAGATAATATCTTGTAACAAGCCCCACTCTTGGCAAATACAGACTGACCAACAATTAATCCAAAGTATCAATATATAACATATAAGTACTCGTGCAAAAAAATAAAATAAAGGGGATATGACATCGACCCTAGAACAAACTTCTCTCTTGGCCTACCAAGGCTGCGCTACAAAGAAGAAACAGCTACAAGAGACTTGGACTAAGAGCACTTTTTCGATAAAGGGTCAACGTTCTATGGCTCCTCACAAGCCAAAATAGACTCAATAAGCACAGAGACCGACCAAACCATCCGAACAAACTCCAATCAAAACACCAAATCAGATTTGGCCACTAATGGTACCCTACTCAACAACGGCTAGCACGACAGCAGGACCCCAGCATAACTCTTTGTTGAAAATCACCTAACAATTGTCGTAGCGGATCCACCACTGATAGTAGCCGGAGTAAAGAAGGCCCAACAAGGGGCGAGGCGAGGCAGGGCGGGGGATGGCAATGGCGACAAAGGGAGACCGACTAGGTTGTAGCCTGGAGCTTCGACGAGCCGGAGGCGGCAGCAACCACCACGACACTAGGGCGACAGCGGAGACGGAGCAGGGGTCGTAGAAACTACAGCATGAGCCAAGAATTGTCATTAGCGGTGATCGGCAGGGGGACGGCCGGATTGGAGGCATTGAGTATAGGATTCCGACAAAGAGGGGACGAGAAGAGAGTGGAGCGAGATCCTGATGAAGATAGGGCATGAAGAGGGCAAAGCAAGAAATTGATGAAGTTAGAAGCAAATGAGGTCCGAAGTAGGAGAAGGAGGAGGTGACGCGCCTAGCCTAGGCAGCTCGGCACTACCACCCACTCATTTTAGCTAACTCCTAACCTGGTGAAGAGGGAGAGAAAGTAAGTGAAAAGAAAAGAGAGAAGAAAGAGAAAAACCTTGCGAGAGGAAGCCTCTCCCCTCCCCTAGCACATCGGCTAGATGAGGGGAGAGGAGAAAAAGTCGACGAGAAGAACCCCTCACGTAAAAGGGAGAAGACGCTGGTCGAGCTCTAGCAGAGCACTTGGGTTGGCGCTAAGAGAAAACTTTCGGCATCATGAAGTCAATACTTATAAATAAACTCATTACTCATAAAATACTCTACTTATTTTAGTTTATAAGTTCTTGATCTACAATTTACTGATGTATAAAGTACAAATAAATGAAATTGGTCCCACTAATGAAATCATAAGACTCACAGTGCTATGATTAGATTAATCAGATAGTATTATAAGGCTCTAATCAGTGGCAGAAGATTTTATATATATATATATATATACTATATCATTTTCCCTAGAGAATTATTGTACCATCACAGAGGGGTTTAATCATAAAGAATTATGCTCTGATTAGATTCTATACATGATGTATAAAGACCTACTCAAGCTCTCTCCTGAGGGTTCCATTAGGCTTAAGACGCCTGTATCTAATTGTCTACTAGTGTGACAAAGAACCATTGTAGCTGCGGAAAGGGAAGGTGGCAAAACCAAGTGGGGTTGTATTAATTGCTACAGAATAATCTTAAGATAAGATATGCTGCTCTTATGTTGCTAATATCGAGTCAAATCCAGCAGCTTTTGCTAATGATTGACAACAGTAAGAGGAGCACGTGTATTAGACAGCAAAATGGATCGGTATGATCCACAATTCTGACGTGGATCCTCATCATTCTATCACTAATCACAAAGTTAGGGACTCGGTGCGGGCCGACTCATTCCACGTATTCTGAGTTCGAGACGTTGACATTTATACCATCTCAATCTCCTTAAAATGAATGTGAGAGGATCTCAAAATTAGATCTTATGTAGAGCTATACAATAGCATGTTAATACATTGCAATTTATTTTATTTTTTGTATCAAGGATTAAAATATTATGGTCGATAGACTATATACATAGATACATGCATCTTATGTACTACATATCAGCTCGATCAAAGCCTGTCTGTCCTTGTTCAAAGTCAACCAAATCCAGCCATAACTTTTAACACTCTCTGGATGTGTCAGGCGAATCTAGACATGGGGACTGTTTTAATATTCCTGATTCCAAATCTTATTTTGTTGTCTTCTACTCTCAACTATTTAATAGCCCCCCGGCCACCTAAACACCACATATCTTTATTCTGCTTATCTGGAAATATAAATCTATCTAGTTCATTGAGAACTAGGTTTTGGTTAAGCATATCTTTTTTTATTCTTATAGATTATAAATTCGTAGGTTAATCATAATTTAACAATTGGACCAACTCTTGTAAGAACGAAGTATGAAGAGTATGAATCAAATCACCTAATATCAACCTCAGTGGTCATGGAAATATCTTCTAACTCATAATCTTTGTTGGGTTTAAGCATATCAAAGGATTTGGAACCATCTGAGTCTAGATTGGTGTGGATTTAGAAAGAGAGATCTAGCAAGAAGGGAAAGGCCTCTGTAAGCCCATGAGAAACTGGGTCTCAGCTCAGCCCACCAGTATTTATTTTGTTAATATGCCAAGATGGTAAAGAAGCCAAGCGTGTGATCCAAAAAATTATTCACCAAAAGACTTGTATCTACTAAACTTTTGTTTTATTTTTCACATAAAGAGAAGAAGAATAAAGAATGCTTGGGTTTCAGTATCTTTTTCTAAAACACACAAAGGGTTTCAATCTTTTGTCAATGTTTGGGTTTTTATCTTTCCCTCTAGCAAACTGCATTATAAATGGGACAAAAGAGTTGATGAATCTCAATTGTTATTTTGGTAGTATGATTTAGAACTTATTTGTGAACTGTGGAAGATGTATGTCCTTCTGGGGTTTCTTTTTTGTTAGCAATTGCTTGTATCATAGTTCTTTTTTTTTTTCTGAAACCAATCCAATCTCAAACATTAAGATAGTTGATCACAAACCATCACATGTTAACTATCTATCATCAAAGAGTATGCCATCCCTCGTGCTTGGCTTTAGCTTTAGCATTATCCAAAGAAGAAAGCGAAGGAAAAGAAAAGCTCATGTGGGATGAGATGGGGGAGGTGGCATTCAACCTTTTGCTTTTTGTTTGTTTTTTATTTCTTCTTCTTCTTCCTTTTTTTTTTTCTTCTTTCTGTTGATGACTTTGCCATCCTCTTTTTCTTTTTCAAGCCCTTTTCACCGGTGAAAGCATTCCAGATTAGATTGGCTTTGGTAGAGAAAAAGGATTAGAAGTTTAAGTTCGCTGTATATATATATATATATATTTTCACTCGGCTAATTTACTTTAAAATTTAAAATTTTCATATAAATTGTTAGCTCAGAAAACAATTTATATTTATATATAAGTTTTGAAGCATAAACTCAAAAAAAAAATGAATGAAAAATGTGTGCTATTAAGTGATATAAACAAGTGAAAAAGTTTTAGGAAATCTAATTTGGTCAAAAACTCGAAAACATAAACAAATGGGGTATTATTATATTTTCTAGTAAAACTATTAATTCTAAATTCTTGTTATTAAATTAAATATATAATTGCAAGTTATTTCATGGGAATTTATAACGTCGAAACTTATTTGAACTAATTCAAACTTATATCTTTTCTACTTTCTCCCTTTCCTCTCACTTCTAGAACTTGATTAAAACTAAACTAATGTCAGTAAATAAATCTAATTAGTGTCCTCTGACCATGTTCAAGCCAGGATAACAGATAATCTTTAATTGAGTCACGAATTAAGCTCATTAATTTCTTGCTTAAATGTAGCATTTGCAGTTTGACCTCTACACCAAACGGATCATGCATATCATGACTTAATTTTAAAAAAATTATTAAAAATGTTCACATTAAAAGCATGATAAACCCTCCTCTTCCGCATACCCACCGCACATTTAATTTGTATTATCAATCATGAGCAGTCTAATTATAAACTAGATAAAAAAAATTAATTCTACTTATATATATTAGTTAACTAAATTTAATTTAAATCATATTTATATATAGCATTTTAATTAAAAAAAATACCATGAGCTGATATAAAAAAAATGTACCCAAAATTTATTGTTTTGATTCCGTATAAGAAAGGAGAACCCGATAGTAAACTTCTTTCGCTCTAATCCATAATCCTAGAATATAATTAATCGAGAGAGTGCATTAATTTTACTTGGCACAGTTAAATTTTCACTCTTCTCGTACTATTTTCCGATAAAACTTTTACTTATCTCGTAGTAATAATATTACACTTTTTTTTTGTGAAAATAATAAAATTTACACTTTATAAAACGCAATCCCGTTCCCAATCGAACCACGCAGTGCCATCTTTCTTTTCTACTTTATATAAAGAGAAAAATAAATAGAGAATCCCACCCCTTTTCCTCTCTCTCTCTCTCTCTTTTTATTATCTTTATCTCTCTCTCTCTAAATGACTTTCTCTCTCTAGAAATCTGACACCCGGATCAGCTTCCCGATTTCGAATTCCCCTGCATCCGATGCATTGATCCGATGCCCCCCATATGCCATCCCCCAACTTTATTCCCATGTCATGCACCAATCATGGGCCCCACACCATCGCCATCATCACAGCCGTCCATCATGCATGTCCATGTCTTCCTTCACCTCATCATCATTCTTTTCATGCTTGGGAGGGTGGGCATGAGAGACCCCCCTCATCACACTATACCCATCACCATCATTCTCCTCTCCATCCCTCTCTCTCTCATATAAGAAACACCACACTTTTTCTTTGCAAGTTTCTCCCTCGTATTCCTCTAATGGCTTCTAAGCTGTTCTGCTTGCTCGTATTCTCCTTCCCTATTCTCGCCTTCTCGTTCCAGCCGCTCAATGCAGAAGGTAACTAGGAATCTTTTCTGCTCGACAACTGTTTGTTAAAATGTCTCTCATGGTGTTTTCCCCCCCTCTTTTTTGGGGTTTGTTTGGATTTTAGTGGAGGCTTTGATAGATATCCGAAGAGAGCTAAACGACCCGCATGGTGTTTTGAGCAACTGGGACGGGGACTCCGTTGATCCATGTAGCTGGGCTATGATTACTTGCTCCTCTGAGAACCTCGTTATTGGCCTGTGAGTCTTCTTTCTTCTTCTATATTCTACAATGCAGTACAGCTATCCAAGTTTTGAATCCATGCCCTCAAAGTATTTTACTTAAAACGAATTGGGTCTGATGGGTTCCTTCTTTGTTCCAGGGGAGCACCAAGCCAGAGTCTATCTGGGACTCTATCCGGAAGAATTGGCAACCTCACCAATCTCCAACAAGTGTGAGCATTACTTATTCCGACCTCTTACCCAATCCACAACAAGTTATCTGGATTTTTTTTTCCTTATTCTAACTCTCACTTATCCCCTCTGTCTTCAGGTTATTACAGAACAACAACATAACAGGGGAGCTCCCAGTAGAATTAGGACTACTTCCAAAGCTGCAAACACTAGATTTATCCAACAACCGCTTCTCCGGTCGTGTCCCCGAATCCCTGTCTCGCCTCTCCAGCCTTCGATATCTGTGAGCAATCCGCCATCTTGGAAACATAACATAAAACTAGTACATAAGATCTTCGCGCATGCATTGGGGTATTATTGGGTATCGGGTTATCTTTTTTTATTCATCTCGCTATTCTAACTTATTCCACGATCTCTTGGTATTCTCCGCAGGAGATTAAACAACAATAGCTTTTCTGGAGCCTTCCCTGTGTCCTTATCCAAGATCCCGCAGCTCTCATTCCTGTAATAACTCCCTTATTCCAGGATAAAATAAGAGTCGTAGTCTATTCTATTCCCTCTTCTATTCTACTCCGAGTCCCTAAACGCTAACTACCAACGTCGCCGTTTTCCAGGGACTTGTCTTTCAATAACCTAAGCGGACCTGTTCCTTTGTTCCCGGCCAGAACATTCAAGTGGGTATTATATCCTCTCTCTCTCTCTCTCTCTCTCTCTCTCTCTCTCTCAAACCCCCCCTGCATTTAGAACTATTCTCTAACTCCTCTTGTTAATTTCTTTCCAGCATTATGGGTAATCCTCTGATATGTGGAAGCCACTCATTGCAAGAGTGCTCGAGAACAGCCACACCAATCGCACTCCCTTTTTTCTTACAATCTTCTCAGAGTAATTAATGACCTCTGTTTTCTCTCTCTCTCTCTCTCTCTCTCTCTCTCTCTCTCTCTCTCTCTCTCTCTCTTTTCGAGATTTTAGTTTCTTTTGTTCTTCTGATCAATTGATTAGAATTGTTCTGAACTGGTTTAGAGAGATCAAAGGCACAAAAGTTAGCCATTGCAATGGGGACCAGTTTAGGTGGCTCCTCTCTTCTACTACTTGCTATTTCCTTGATCCTTTGGAGGAGAAAGAAGCAGAAGCACCAGTCTATTCTTGGTATAATTGGTAAGTTTACATTGGTTTTTAGTTAATTAAATCGGTGGATTAATCGTGTTTTTAATGTAGTTAATTGATGGTTTGGTTTTAGAGAGAGAAGAGGAAGAGGAGGTGGTGATTGGGTTGGGAAATCTGAGGCAGTTCGGGCTAAGGGAGCTGCAGGTGGCGACGGATAACTTCAACCCGCGGAACATTTTAGGGAAGGGCGGGTTCGGCAACGTGTACAAGGGGAGGCTAGGAGATGGCACGGTGGTGGCAGTTAAGCGGCTAAAAGACGCCGGGGGATCCGGGGAGGCGCAGTTCAGGACGGAGGTGGAGATGATCAGCCTCGCGGTGCATCGTAACCTCCTCCGCCTCATCGGCTTCTGCGCCGCCGGCGGGGAGCGGCTTCTCGTCTACCCCTTCATGCCCAACGGCAGCGTCGCGACTCGCCTCCGCGGTATGTATTGTATTGTATTGTATTGTATTACATTAGTGTCCTTTTTGCAAAATACTCTTAACGCAACTTATAAGAGTAGATAATAATTGAATTTTATTAGAGGGACTATAATGGAAAATTTACTAGTTTCCATGTACCGTTTGGGTCACTGTGCCGGTACGATCGCGTGGTCTGTACTTGTCTCCAGAACCGGGCCCACCCGGTCGCGGTCCGTTTCCCTACTTTGTTCCTTTTCCACTTGGAGTTCCAAGTCGTCTACGTACGAGTCCACCGCAATTAATACAGTTTATGTAAGCCGTCGTTATCACCGTACAATCCCGATCATTCGCGTGTCACGTCTCATGCTAGATGATGATGATGCCACATCGTTTTCCGTGGTCGTGATTTGACCAGATCGTGGGCCCCACCTCCCAAATCCTTTTCTTTAGTCCCTAATCAACTGCTTATGATCTTAATTATAACAGGTAAGCCGCCGTTGGACTGGAACACACGAAAACGCATAGCGTTAGGGGCGGCGAGGGGTCTGCTGTACCTGCACGAGCAATGCGATCCAAAGATAATCCACAGGGATGTGAAGGCCGCCAATGTGTTGCTTGATGAGTTCTGTGAGGCCGTCGTCGGCGACTTCGGCCTCGCGAAGCTGCTGGATCACGGGGATTCACACGTCACCACCGCCGTCCGTGGGACGGTCGGGCATATCGCGCCGGAGTATCTTTCAACCGGGCAATCTTCTGATAAGACCGACGTCTTCGGGTTCGGCATCCTGCTGCTTGAGCTCATTGCCGGGCAACGGACGGTTGAGTTCGGCAAGGGGCCGAACCAGAAGGGCATCATACTTGATTGGGTAAGTTATATCGAGTTTGATTCCATGATAGTTAGTGTGATCAGTTATTATCTACTTGGAACTTTGAGATAATTTCTAGTAATAACGTTGCTTTTTCGATGCAACATTCGGTGGTGCTAAGTAGGACATGCATCTAACGTGACACACAGCCTTTTCAACAACTATTCCGGAGGCGAATCTGTTAACCATTTGATGCCAAGTTACCATTTTGATCCGCTCCATATATATATACTTTTGCATCCACTATGCGTGACATATCTATCACGTTCCACTTGTCCCTGCTAAATTCGTTCGTGGAGATCTTATCTACAATGCATATTTTGTGCCTCAACTTTATTCTCTCGAGTTTTTTTAAATATTATTAACATTATCTATCTAAATATAGGTGAGAAAGGTGCATCAAGAAAAGAAGCTAGACCTACTGGTGGACCGGGATCTGGGCATCAACTATGACAGGATAGAGGTGGGCGAGATGGTCCAAGTTGCTCTTTTGTGCACCCAATACCTCCCATCTCACCGGCCCAAGATGTCTGAGGTGGTTCGGATGCTAGAAGGTGATGGGCTCGCCGACAAATGGGAGGCTTCGAATAAGCTACTACCGCCACCTCTCGATATTCCGATGCCCTACAACGGCAGTGACTCACACTCGCCCTTCTTGATCCAAACCGGGGACGACGACGACAGCAACAGCGGGGATGATGCGGTGGAAGAGATGGAATTATCCGGCCCGAGATAGAAAAGATTTTGGCCCAGCCCACTAACACCAAATAGAATTTAACACTTCAACAAGGAGGAGCTCTCAATTTCTTTTATTTATTTCTTTTACCAACATGCTAGGCTGTTGGTTACCTTTTCTTCTAGTCCTAGAAATTAGTAAGAGGTGTCTATGGACTTTTTCTGAAAAAAAAAAAGGAAAAGAAATTAGTAACAGGAATGGAACTTTAACTTTACAGTTGTTACTTGCAAACCAAAGGCTTTTCCCACTTAGCCTTTTCCTAGCGTGTGCATATATATATATATATATATCTCATTATCCTGTGTTATTATATTCCAACAATGTCTAGTGACCGTCTGATCTTGTCAGGCTTTGCCCTATCGTATGGTCCTGATCCCACAGTAGAATATGGCCCTCATGCCTCATCTCATGCGTTTCTTATTAGCAGATTGGCTCTTTAAAAAAAAAGTGGACTGGCTCTTTTGTTGATATTACGAGCACATCGCCCCACGAGGAGTCCTCCGAGAGTGGGGAGGACTGCGACGTAACATCAGAAGGTCGATACAGTAATTTTACATGAACAGACGGGCATAGTCATAGTGTGGATGCTGTGGGGGTTTGGTCGGCTGATGATGTGATAATACGAAGGGAGCACAAACTAGTTTGTCCATTGTCCGCGACGTGGATGTTTGGTTGCAAACAGAGGGATTTATCCACGCTGTGATCGGATAAGCTGCATGCTATGTTGTTGATCCTTGGAATGCTAATAAAACTTTAAAAGCTTTTTTTTTTGACCTCCCTCTGTGACATGGGCGTATGGGTATGGCCGATGCGTCCTTTTACTTGCATAAGAAGAAAATGTTTTGGGGCACGTGTCTTAGTGGGTGAACTCCGAGGTGGAGCAGGTGATCCTCTAAGCCTCTCAGGCACCAGTTGCAGCCTTTGCAAGGACATGCTTAGGGTGCCGCCACGGTGGTTGGAAATGCCTTTCCTTCCCCTGGACAGACTCTTTACTGAGAAACCAAAACAAGGAATTAATCATGGCCGAGATGAGGATAAATCCTAAGACGTCGGGCTAATACAATACGATCGAATCAAAAGTGATCTAGAGAGTAGTGCCTTTCCTGTTTGTCAAAAAAATGTTTCACATCTTAAATTTTAACAATTAATCTGATATCCTTCAGTAGCTTTATGTATTGCGATATCTTGAGATTTTGGTTCTTAATTCATCTCTCAAGATAAATCAAGATCTCTATACATCCAAGGACAAAGGGATCGTCGTCCAGCAGCAATCACTCGGCTCATCGTTTCACTGATCTCCTGAACGTGCTTGAGCCTAAAACTCAAATGAAACATTTCGATTCTTATTTCACCCGCGAACACACGTATATAGGCAAAGACAAAGGCTTTGATAAATCGCTAACAGTAGTTTCGGTTAACGTGAATGAGAAATGGGCACTTGCAACCGTCTTATCCTTGTATTGCTTCAGCATCTCCGTTTTGTTGGAAACTTGGACCAGAGCTGAGGCAATGTAACATCTGGATGTGTTCTAAGACATCTTGAACAGTTAACATCTCATGACACTTATACCAAACAAATTTCTGTCAAGCATATTGGTTTTAACATTTCTATGCGAATTTGGGGTCAGATGTGCCCACCCCAGCATTCCTTGCTTCAAGCCTTTGTATCTCATCCTGTGCGCATATTAGCCTGCAGAGATGGAACAGCGTCTTAAATTGCGTACTCTTTTATTATATGGCTTCAGATCATTGTGACTACCTCCATTGCAGGTCAGTGATGTTCTGTAGCAGTTCTTTTTCTCTTTCCAGTGCTGCTTCCAGCTGCAAAGAGAAGGCATTATTTTAATAGATTGTTACGAAGTTAATAATCATTTGCAGAGGTATGACTACAATATGCCAGTGAAAACCTTACAAATCGAATGCACCATACTCTATGTACTGTTCCTAAATAGCATATTGTAAATTTTGAATACACTGTCTTTGGATTGTGGTCCTTCAAGAAATTACCTATCCAAATACTTTGTTAAGAACTAAACCAAAGTTAGAATATATTAATTCATAAATCAGGCAACTTAGAGGTTAGCCAATACTTGATCAAACCATTGAGATTAAAGCAAAAGACAGCATCTCATGAGAGAATTTCAATCCAAGTGCTCAAATCTAACAATAAAATCAGAAAACCGATGTTGACATGCAATGTGATTCCAACACCCAACTGCTAAGACTTTTTATTTTACTGGATATATCCATACTTCACGAGAGAAACTCTGACAAACATAATAATGTTGTCTGTTATATCCTCTTGAAATCTGTGAGTGCTTACAATCTCATTACAAATTTAAGTTTTTTCAGTGCCACTTTAAAATCTTTAATGGCTGTGTTTATGAAATATGGCAAATAATTTTTAAATATCTCAACTTTCCTTGTTTCCAGCACAGCATACTGACAAAATGTCTAAACTACATGCATCACCTTGGATTTTTTTTAAAATAGTTTCAGCGCATCAGCTGCAATTAGGATATTCATACTCTGTCATGAACAAGGACTGACGCCCAATTAATATCTCATACTTTATGCTGTTTGCTTTTGAATTCATTGTATTATATGTAAGTTGTTCCGATCAGTTTGTAAACTTAATATTTTGGAAGAATTGACTAATTCCTTACTGGTTTTCCACGACAACAAGATATATGCTTAGTAATGCATATATACAGTCCAGTTATAAATACTGTAATTGTGTGGTATGCTTCATTTTCTGTTGGGATCTCTTATTCTTAGTGTCTAACTATCTTCTCATCAGCAATAGATCCAACATCTGAATTGAAATCAATAATTCTTGTATGTTCTTTCATAACAACATACATAGAATATATATATTACACCTTTACCTTTGATTTATTAGTATGGCTTAGTTCGTAGAGCAACGTCCAAAGTCAAACTTCATAATTATACTAATATGTTGTTTCCACTTATTTCCCAAAAAAGCGAAAAGCGGAGCAGTGTTCATACACAAAGAGAAAGCATGATATGTCTAATAATGGGTACCACATATGTTAGATACCTTGAGGCACTCAATGTGTGATAGTTAAACTATTCACAAATTACATTGTCATAAACACTTGGACAGTAGGAGAAGAGAAGGTATTGTCACTTACTAAGGACTTGCCATTTACAACGCCAGGAACTGGTCGGGATACTTCAATTGAACGATTTACTGAAGCTGAAGAAGCAGGTGATAAATCACCAACGCTCAATTGCTTCATCAATCTAAGGATAGTATCCTGAAATATATTTAGAGAGAGGATAAAATATATATGATAAGTCTGAAAGAAAAGACAGAAAATTCCAACTCATACCCTCTGAAGTAGGTTTGCCTGAAGAATACTGTGCAGCTGTGGATAAATGGAACAACCAAGAAGATTTGATGTAGCATCAACTGAAGATAAGCTGATTGTAGGAAGCTGAGAAATCACCTACATGATATGAGCTATATAAGCTGTTCAGTGAAACAAGCAAAACAAATACATGTAAGGGTGTGTCAAATGAGCTCACTCAACTAATAAGTCAGCCGAGCTCAACCAAGAGTATTTAGCTTATTTAAAAACTGTTCCAAGATCACGTGTTGGTTTTGGCTCAAATTGAACATGGGTGTTCGAAAGGCCACAAACCCGTATAAATGGCCACATTAAATTTGTGGTGTGCAGGGTTTTGCATTCCGGTGTTCGAGCGAGCCACGGCTATTCGAACAAACCGATAACGTTCGCAAGGCTTTCAACCCATATTATACTTTTCGAGAGTTTTGAGGATGTCAGTGTTCAAAATCTGTTCATAAGACATTCGAAAATAGCAGCATAATTTGGATAATTTTGCTGCGAGTGTTTTGAATGCTCCGAGTCACACCTATAAATACTTTTACATTGCGTTCAGTGCATAAAAAAAGAGAGTTTTGAGAGATAGAGCACTTCTATTATATTAGGGAGATTGGGGCTTGAGAAAACTTATATTTGTATCTCTACTAGTGGATTAAACCTTTGCATCGTAGAACTATATAAATCTCATCTTCCAATCTCTTTCCTTTATGGTTTACTTTGAGTTTAGTGTTCTTGTTTGTGGTTATTTTGGGTGATTAACAATTCTCTACTTCTAGCATCTTGGTTGTGCATTTCCTTTTTGATATTATTACTAGCTTTGTCATATCCTTAGTTTGGTTTGTTATTATTCATTGCTATTCCATTTAGTCTTGTCGTGGGTTTGCTTCCACCTTGTGCAACAACTCGGCCATATTTTCTAGCTATTTAGTACTCAAAGTTTTATTCTTTTTTAGAGTGGCACCGTTACATTACCTTCAAGTAGAAATTCCAACAATCCATAGAGACATGCCCTGACAACAAATTATTCAACAAAGTGCTACAATACCTTCACACAACAAAAAATCACAAAAATAACTACTAACCTGCATACTGTGACTCTTTGGCAGGCCAACAGATGGAAGAGCCTGAAAAGAACCGACTAAAACCAGATTAAGGAACCAAGGTGGAATAATAGCTATCAGATTACCTTGTCTAAGTCGACGTTCCCAGATGTAACTTTGAAACGACCCTTTTGCTGCACAACTGGAGTTTTTGATTTACCATCAACTTCATCCACATTTAATGCTGAAGCAACAAGAGTAAGCTAAAAGAATCAAACTATAGAATAACAAAGCTTTCACTAAGTTTAGAATAACAGAAGAAGTCTTGAGTAAAGAGTAGTTTTGTACATACCAGTTGATTTAGATGCTCTAGAAACTGCTGCTATAGATGCATCATCTAACATATGGCATGGTGCTCCCTTGCATTTTGATATGTCATCCTGGTTCTCTTGTTGCTTCAAACTGAAAGAAATAGATATTGATCACATCATACATTTGTATTATTGTGTGGAATGAAAGGCAAACAGGGTATTGTACACAAGAACATATTGTTATACACCAAACAAAAATATCTATTTGTATTATTGTATAGAATGAAAGACAAACAGGGTACTGTACACAAGAACATTATTGTTATACACCAAACATCAAAAGTGATGGATAAAGCAAGTATTACTTCTGATGGTTAATCTATTGAAGGAAGAAACTATCCACTAAAAAGAACTCCTTAACAATTAAAAAACAAATATATTCAACAGAGGAATTATAGATCAGCAAGGGAAACATTTTCTTCTTCCCCTTAATTTCTCACATTCTGCATGTCTTTCATACGATGGAATAATATACTTACGACTTTTGCTAGGTAAAGTTAGTTTTAACAAAGAAGTTTGAGGTATAGCTTTAGAAAATTAACACTTAAAAATGTAAATAAATTAATGTATAGTGAAGATGAGAGGAAATAAAAAGTTAGCCAATTCAAAAGGTAATTACATCCTGCAATACACAATTTGGCTAATGAGATAGATGCAAGTGTGGGAATATGATAACAAACTACAATCCGATACACACTGATTGACTTATGAAGAAGAAAAGTAATAACAAATTATAATTTGGCAGAAGACACTACAATTCATTTATGAAGAAGTTTCGTCATCCTAATGTGATTGGTTTTAGATAGACAACCAGATTTTATTTTTACAAGCATGAAGATCTACAATCCATACATTTCTCTACAGAGGCACAGGAACTTGCATGTTGGGCATAGGCAAGGTGCATGTGCCAAGGCACTGATCATGCTGGCACTCAGATGGTCAGCACTCCCCCCTGCAAATCTTTTCGTGCATCATCTTGTACGGATGCCGCAAGGGTAAGGCATGCTTAGTACATGCTGATTATGTAAATGGCCAACCACCAGCATGGGAATCCATTTTTATCTGTTTCAATTTTCAATTGCCACATAACGATATGCAAGGTAATTCGAATTGCTATGTGATTTTGTTAATGACTAATAGAAAATTGACCGATGATGTTTGCAAATGGAACTTTTGGTAAAGCTGAACTCACATAACCAAGAAGATGCGACAGATTAGATTTCTTGGCAGTTTTCTTACTAGCACTGCCAACTTGTTAAATAACACATAATGGCAGCTAACAGATAAATTAGAACTTCCAATTTTAAAATTATTACTTAAATCAGAATAAATTGCAAAATAGACAAGAAATAAACAAGGCGATAAGATATAGAAGTACAGCATATAGAAAGAACCCTCAGGAGACTTTGTACCAGAAAGATATTGTATATAGACAATGGAAAGTCTGAATACCACAGTGAAGGATAAATGGCTATTGTACACACAGATGAGGAAAAGTTGAAAGCCATGCAATCACATGTTATGCCTTGTGCAATACGTACAGTTCAAAGCATACCTCTCCCCTTTAGGTGAAGGAAAAATATATGAGGAGTAAGAACTTGCAGAGAACCTCCTTTCAATACAAGGCTTGTACTGGGCAGTCTCTAAATGTTTTCCATTGATCTCTAATCCACAACTTTCAGAAACACAATTTTCTGTGCAGTTGCCTATTAACAAAGAATTCTGACCAGTTGTACCAATAATCTTATACTTAATGTCAGATTCATCAGATTTCATTCAGCAATTGAACAGAATCAAATTGTCAACGTTTGGAATAACTGTTTACCAAGATTGAAGGCTATTCAGGATGAATATCTGGCTAAAAAAAAAGTTAGTCCACATGCAAAAGTGGCCCTAAGGATTTTCTATATCCATGTGATGATTTGAAACAATATGCAATACTATTGAATCTCAGAGAATAAAAGTGGTACTTTCCTTATCCTTTATCAAAGATCTCACAGACAACTATAAGCAATTAATAGTATTTTCTGTTACACCAGCCTACAGTAGCAAGTAGAAAAGGTGACTGCCTAAACCATGAAAATTACCTCAGAAAACAAGTAGTTTGCTCAGGTGATGAAAGGGGAGTAGATTTGTTTTGGGCCGCCACATCATATTCCTAGCAACTTAGGTTGCTGTTAGAAAACAGTCAACAATTTATTACCAGCTTAATTATCTCTTATAACAAACGAAGTGGCTCACCAAATTGCCTTCATACTGCAATGTGCAACTAGAGGCAAATGGCGGGCTTACTTGTACCCTTTCTTGTAAGATTTCGATCTCCAATAGAGAACTCGGGCAGCCATCTGAACATTTACTTGGAATAATATCCTCATTATCTGGAATCTGACAGAAATATATGAAGTTTAACAAACGTATCTCCATCTGAATTCATGGGTGAAATGAGAACTCCTGTACCAGTGAAGCTTGAGACTTCAAGTCCTCAATGTCAAAGTTCCAACTGCTGATTCCTCTTTTGTATTCATTCTGCATAAAGAGAAATGAGAACTTCAAATGAGATTTCCATTTGAAGCATTAGAAAGAGATCCATTACTCATCAGAATTAATTGTGGATTGAGAAATAAAAAATCACTCAAATCAGCAGAACATCAATCGCTTAAAAGAACCACCACCAAAGATGCACTAACATAATCTGCGGATCCCAAAAGGAATAGACAATGATTTGAATATGTTAAATGCATGATGTAAATTGTCAGTTTGTTACATGACAGCTTAAACTTTTAGTCAATTAATTATTTCACACATATTAAAGCTGAGTTTTCTGGAGGTCATTGGTTCAGAGCTTGCTAGCCTGCTTTTATTTCATATTATTTAGTATCTATTGTGTTGCGGTGTGGCGGAATGTACGTCTTGTTATTAATCATTTACCACAAAAGGTATTAGGGGTCACACATGAAAGGGAGAATTAAAGACATGATATTCATTGTTGGTTTGTCATCTAATAGCTTAAGCTTTTCGAATCAACTAATTATCTAATAGAATATAGTCAAGAGTTTTCTTTGGTAACTTTCTAGTACTTGATTCTTTCTTGAGACTATAAAAACTCTAAATGGCTTGCATATGTCTTAATGACACAATAGAAACACTTCCAGGTGATTGAAATTTTCACAATTGAATAGACCTGTGATATTTCTTGCTTCTCTCCGTCTAGCATTTTCTCTTGAGCAAGCATGTCTTCTTCCTTTTCCTGATTTACAAGTCAAGAAGCAATATTATGCCAAAATAATTGGAAGTTACCATAATAAGAACTTAAGCACAAGATTAATACCTTTAGAACCTGATATTGATCACCAAGAGTAGGCAATCCCTCCAAAATTTTCCGATTAATGAACTCTTGAGACCGGGCTTGCTTGAAGAAAGGATGCTTTAAGAGCTTTTGTGCACAAGGCCTTTTTGATGGATCTTTTACCAAGCACATACCAATTATTTGCTTAAAATACTGAATCAGAGGCACTACTTTAGGAGTGTGAAAGCATTTTCAAACACAAGGGCGGTAAAAACTATATGATAAAAATGTACCCCTGAGAATTTCTTGTCCCTTTCATAGTCAAGGCCTGGTGGAGCATTTTGCAGGGTCATAAGCAAGACCTGTAATATGAAGTTGAATTCAAGAACTTCCTGATTCAAAGATTTAAAGGCAAGATTTTTCATCCTGCACCTACTTGTAGGCGCCTCTCAATTATCCAGCAGAAAGACACATCGAACAAACCTAGTTACCCACATTGCACCATATCTCACTAACAAGAAAGAAAAATTGGAAGTACAGTGACAAAACTCCTACCAATTCCTGGTCAGCAAAGTGAAAAAAAATCTAAGCAGTGTCACCCACAAAGCTGGAAAGATTTTTCCCCTGACTTGAAACTAACGGCACTGATGTGCATAGGAAAAGCCTTTACATCATAATAGGTGATGACTATTTCTAAAATGCAAAATCTGTTGTAAATAGACCCTTATATCTATACAAATATTTTATTATCTAATTATGCATACCTTCATCGGAGGATATTTTGAAAAAGGAGCATGGCCATGAGCTAGTTCCAAAGCAGTGATTCCAAAAGACCAGATATCTGCCCTGTAGATGTTTTGGTCAAAGCAAAAGCAGTGATAAAATGCCCTTGAATTATATATGTGATGGCTAAAGAAGTGTCAATAGACCAACTTGAAATCATATCCATGTTTCTGCTCCATTACTTCCGGTGCCATCCTATTACAAGAATGAATAATTTGTAAGAAAAAGAATATCAAAACATAGACATGCACTAAGAGGCTTCTAACTATAGTATAATCACCAGCAAGGTGTCCCCACAAATGTATTCCTGGTGCGCTGTCGATCACCGGAATCAAAAAGGCAAGCCGAGACCCCAAAGTCTCCAAGCTTAACTCCACCTTGAGCGTCAACTAGGATGTTTCCAGCCTATATGAGAAAATAAGATAATTGAGAAATGGTAAACTGAGAAAATATTCAAATTTATAGAGACGGTAAAGAGGCATGCGAAAGTATGCAGAGTACAGAATGAAACTATGAGAAAGTGGAGAAATTTTTTTTTTCTTCTCTATCTCTTCTCTCTCAAGTCTAGCTGACGGCTAGGATTTGTCTTCTTTATTTGCACCATTATTCCGTTGTGGTATTGTTTGATAGGGATCGGAACCTATCAATTTGCAATTTGCAAGTATATGGGACTCGTGAATAAAATATTTGCAATAGCTTGATGAATTAACCGTCAGTTGTATAGACACTTTAATGCTGTATCCACCTGATGCTCTTTCTATATTTTTGGATGATCACATATGAAAAAGTACTCTTGACACGATTTCCCAGACCCTTGCTTAAGCAAATAATAATATGGAATAATAATTAGAAAATTAAAAATATAAAAATACTAAGATTTTTTATATAAAAAACTCTAAATTGAATAAAAAATTATATATTCAAACTCAGATAAAATCAATCACTAATAAGCTAAGCAATTTAAAAAATTGACTTATGGACTCTGGTCAATCTCTACGACCCTATTTGAACTGTCGTGCTCGTTCAAATTCACGACTCACTACTTTCCGTAATAGTAAAGATTTCAGTAACCCTCGAGATTGATTTTCCATCTTACTGACTCTTAAAACATACTTTCGTATGAAGAAAATGATAAAAATCTTCGTTAGTAGAAGTTAATGTTTCTTCAATAAAATCTCTTTAAAATATAACTGACAATCCTTAGGGTTAGAAAATACTAACTTTTATATACCTCTTCAAAATAAGTCTAAATAATAATCAAATTAGATCTTATCGAATCCCAAATTTTGTGAAAATTTGTGAACCGGTTCGAATGCAAATGTGGCATATTCGAACAGCCTAACTTAAGATCTCTATATTTTTGAACAACTACTAAGATGCATTAGAAGAACCAAAAGTGTGTCTTTCAATATTTGAACACTTGCTACAGTGCATTCGAATAAGTCGTAAATCTTCGTACTAAATTTTATAAACACTTATGTATATACTTATTTATATAGATAAAAATACTTAAAATACTTTGTACATATTTTTTAATATTAAAAAGCTCGCAACATAGAAGTTGTCTGAGGAAGTTGATCAAGAATATGAAAAAAAAAAAGTAACAGAATTACTGACTCTTTTCAGATGGATTTACGTCCCTTTAGAATCTCGATATTGTGGTGAAAATAAGTACCTCAGTTCTTCTAATCTCTACTTATCCACATCTTTTCATCTGTTAAATGGTCTCTGCTACTCTATAACCACACCTATGGGAGTGATATCAATAGAAACTTCAATTAGCATGTTCTTCCATCAATTTAGAAATGGATCCACTAGATATTCTGATGCACAAGAAAGAAAATGTATAAGCTGATGCCGAGTAGAGGTTGCACTCCCATATAGAGAAGGAGATCACTGTGTCAAGTTTATAATACTGGAAAATTTTAGTCATAGACAAGCTATGATAAACTGTCAGCAACCTAGAGAACCAGCTCAAATTTAACACATAAAGCAAAAAACTGACAAATTCCTCAATGCTCCCGAGAAAAACTGAAGTTCATGAAAAGTGATAAAAGCAGAGGATCATATGTTAAGATGGCCTCTTTTCCACAAGATGCACAAAGTTCCGAAACCTGTCAATCAATCAATATGAGTATTACTGTGTTATATGGACAACTTATCATGCCAGAAACAGGTAAAATTTAGCAATTGAAAAAAGCGAACATTGATCCTAGGAAAATGATGCTCCATATTGTAATCGTCCCAACTAAAATCTTAAAATAGATATTCTTACCTTGACATCACGATGAATATGACCATGGTGGTGAAGATATACTAAGCCTTTTAAGACTTCACGTAGCACTGTTGCAATCATCACTTCCCCAAAACCATTTGGATAAGCTGACTTCATTATATGAAGACAGGACCCTCCAGCCATGTAAGGCATCACAACAAATAGGCTATGACGACTCACAAAGGAACAATGTGCCTTGAGAACATTAGGATGGTCAATCAAGGTCATTGTCTGTGCCTCACGGGTTATTCTGCTCTGCAAGCAGATAAAAAGACTCATTTACTATAGAAATAGTTGAGCAAAATGAGCAAAACGGCAACCCATCATTATTCTTGAAAAAAAAAAATTTGATGACTCGGAGATCTTACTGCAACATTAAGCAAAGATCATGATTTATAATCAACAAATAGCAAATTATGGCATTTAAGGGGAAAAGAAGAAGTGGAAATGAAATACAACCGATCAAGATATTGCTGTGTTTAAGCATACACCTCAGACCCACAATATGAATGATCACATGACAAAAAGAATGTGCTTATTTAATGGACTGAAGTGAACTATCATCATATTAACTAACGAAATGGGCAAGCACTCTGCAGATAAATTAGTAAACTTAATCGTCTTAAAACATCTAAAAACCTAAGGAGCACGTCTAGAAGGTGATGCTATAACACTGCATTCACTGTAAGAGAAAAGGCTCCTTGGGTACATTCATATGCCAGGTCGAACTCTGTAGAAAACTCAATGCCATCTCTACCAGCTTTACTCGATGATAACTATCTCAGGATTGCAAATATTGGACGTATGTATTAGGAACAATAAGGTGAAAGACATTAAATACAAGAAAAGCAAGAGAATATTGGCAGGGTTGGACCAAAACAAGCATATGAATCATAATGCTTTATGTAGCTTGATGGTATTTAGGATATGTAATCTGAATGCGAAAGTTATCCAAATATCCACATAAATACATGCATCATGTAATTAACGAGTAAAGACACCTTGGTCCATGTAGTAATGTATTTTTAAAATAAGAACCTAAAAGAAAGGCAATGCTTGGCTCGGTCTTAAGTTGACATCATAGAAAAGTAAATGTGTAGCCTAAAATTACACGTTCTATCACGCCTTACTTCATTCGCATCACCAATCTGAATTTATGTATCACGAGTATCTCGTATGAGCAGGACCTTTATACTTTATTTCTAGCGGGGTGACATCAATAGATTGAATACTACGGATCCTCCAGACCTTTCAAACTCTGGAGCCTCCGCAGGAGAGAGAAAAGAAACCAATGAGAAAGTCTCCATTTCTCCTCACGCCCCGTCATATCTCTACCTACAACTAATTTTTCCCAGACTAAAGAAGAGCAAATCGTTCGCGATCATGAATTAAAGTTCCCATGCTAAATTAGCTTAAGTACCTGTCACCTCGTTCATATCTCTACGTGCCTTTCTTTGGATTCCTTTCATGAGAGCACCTTAAATCCTAAAATTATCTCTGATATTAATTGTATATGCATCAGCAAAGGTCCCAATTCATAAATCATCCACTAGTGCAAAAACTGAATAAGATTAAATATTTGAAATAAAAAGACTCCTCAACAAACTTTAGCCAATTCTACTCCGATTAACAATAAAAAAAAGTCTAATTCAAGTGATGCGAGACATCATGGATCATACCAGATCGCTGCTAGTCTTCTCTAAATCAAGAATCTTGATGGCGACGATCTCATCGAAAGGAATACAAAGCGCTTGGTAAACCGAAGCACTAACTCCTTGCCCTACGATCTCGTATACCTCGTAATCCTCTGCACGGATCGGATACTTCTTCCTCTCCATCGCTCGCATCGCCGAGCAAAAGCATCCAGATTTCACGATTCAGCTTCTCGTTTGATACACAACCCTAAACATAGCAGATATATATATATATATATATATCGACCTTGGTGAGAAGTGAGAAGAGAGGTCGAATTGGATTGGGAGAAAGAAGATCGAGGAATCTTTCCCGCTTTGTCGTGACGAAGATCGACAGGGAGAGAGAGAGAGAGCGAGAGAGAGCGTGATAGAATAAGAGAGTCTATTTCTGTTTCTTTCCTTACGCGCGTCGGTATATATGGACGATGGATCCATCAAATAGGAAATGGCGTTTCGTATGAGTAAAGCGCGGGCGCCCACCTGGGAGGTAACGGTGACTCGTGATACGATCACGGACGAGTGAGGCCGGGCCAAGCTGGACTCGGAGACTCAGCCCACAGAGATTTGGGCTCGAGCCAACTTCCACCTCTAGAGATGTTTCTAAATATTGTTTATTAGAAAATACTTATTAGGATAATTGCAAATAAGGTCTTTTTGTTTTGTTAGGAGTACGGAGGAGATAAAAACGATGTTGAATTGCTTATTGCTGCGGCAAGAAACTGCATAAAACCTTATGCTTTATTTGGTCTGAGACTAAGTCCCCAGCACAGATTAATTAATCTTAATTTTTTAAGAAATAAAATTAGTTAAATATAAAAAATAAAAAATATTTAATTATTTAACTAATTATAAGTTGGCAAATACTTCAATGTATCTTTAAAAATTATAATCTTAATCCAACGACTATAATAACTAGTTTTCATACCTGATACTGTTTGCGGTTCCAAAACCAGATTACTTAAGAAAAAAAGTATATTAGTTAAGAAGATTTAATTACGTGTGCCTAACTTCTTAATTTTCTTATTATACTCTTGAAGATCTTAACAATTAGATTTTTATCAAACTTATTGATAAACAATTAACTTTATGTTAAGATTTCTCTCTTAAATATAATTATACATTAATTATAGGAGATATTATTTAATATTAAATAATTTAAATTTGATTATTTGGAGATGAACTTCAATTGAAATATAATTCTCTATCACTATCTATTAAAATTTACTTTAAATCAATCTTAAACTAACAGGAGATATATGTAAATAATAAAAAATAATCAAAAATATAAAATATAATTAAATTTTTATCGAGTTAATTATAAAAGACATCAATACCCTTATTTTGATATATATATATTCTCTCGGTTAATGATATATATATTTTTTACTTGATAAAATATTAAGATAATATAATTGTCAAATTATCTACTAAATCAGTAATATTTTTCATTCCTATTATACCCTTAAAGATCTTTTAAAGGTAGATGAGCTCAAGTGGGCAAACTCAAAACAAACAGGTCCTTAAAAATAAAAATTAGTTGAAAGGATAGTTACAATAAACAAAAAGCAAATCGATCGATGTTAACTATTGCATAAAGTCTTGTCAACCAGCCAAAAATTTTGTCGCTTCGTAATTAAGTACGTGGTGCAAAAGTCGAATTGTCTTCTACGAAGATGATGTTTTACTTATTCTTTTGTTCCTGGATTGGAAGCCAAGGGCATCGACAACTAGTTGACTATTCGTATTTCTTTTCGGCGATTGCGATGCTTTCTAATATTTTTTATTTACCTAACCTTTCATGCTCCTGGGCCCTTTTAAGGAGAGTTTATAGTTTCTTTCTATAAACAGTCGGTAAGCGAGAGATATTATTTATTTAGTTTAAATAAGCTTTTGCTATATGGCGTAAAAAATACCAATACCACAACAAAAATATAATTTCAAGCCGAAATGACACAGAAATAAAGCAAAACTTTTGCCCAAGCAGCTACAACAGTACAAATAGGAAAAAGCAATAAGAAAGAAAAAAAGAAGTCGTTTGTTGGATTCGGTAAGCCTAAGCTATTGTTGATCCATCGATGCACCTAAGGCTTAGTGGCGAGGAGAGCAATGACATAGATGACACTATGCCTCAGTGATTGAGCGAGCTACAAGGGGAGTGGTGACCGCCTCGGCAATGAGAGTGACGACATTTAGAAAGATGGAAGAGAGAGAGAGAGAGGTAGAGAAGGGGAAAAGATGAGAAGAGGAATGGAGAAAAGAATGTGAGAGGGGCAAAAATAAAAAATGAAAAAAGAATATGAGAGAAGATGGGACGAGAAATATACTTTCAATGCTAAAAAAGCCAACAGGAAAAAAATCTATGGTAACAACAACCAATGGAGAGAATATTATTGATTGGGTAAGAAAAAAAAGAGAGTTAATAATATTTATAAAAGTACCTAAATAGCCTCATCAATTCTCCTCGTCATCTCGTGCCTCATGTCTAGCTAGCACTGTTATGCCCAACGCCATTGTAGGGAGCTTTCATTGGCGTTGAGTGCAGAGAATTCTTTCCTAGTAGTTTGGGGAATTAAGAGAGAGAGAGAGAGAGAGGTCTCAAAGGGCTCCACTCCACCAATTAGACTTCACGTCCTCCATTACCACCTCCACTGCAAGAATCCGCCTCGCCCTCGCCACCCTCTCTTCCGGCATCTCTGCCACCATACTCTGGCAAGCTTCTTCTCCACCACTCCCATAAGCCTCTACAACACCCTCAAAGAGACGTTGGTCCCCTGCCCGTGACAACACCTCCCTCCCTCTCCATTGCAAGGTCTTGGTTGGGGCATGTGCGATTGGCGCAGCAATTGGCAACCTTGCCGACATTGCTAGGGTGCAGATGCAGGCTGACGATCGCCTCCCCACCACCCAGCCCTGCAATTACCGTAGCGTCCCGATGGTCAAGGATGGTGAAGGGAGGAAGAGGTCTTTTTTTATATTAATAATATATTTTTATCTTAATTTAATTAAAGAGTGGTATAAAAGTTGCAATAACATCTAGGTTATTTTAGATTAATTACGTCTGATATGATTTGACTGCCACATAAGCGGACTCATTTAAATTTTCTAATGGTACATAAGGGTGACATCAAAATTTCTTAAAAGTTTAAAAGGGACATTATAATCTAAAAAAAATTTAAGAAGTTATCATAAAAATTAAGTATAGTTCAAGAAGTGTCCACGTAATTAATCTAAAAAAAATTTGCAGCCCTAAGAGAGTTTTGCTAGGGCTGACGCACCATGAGCATGAGAATTTATAGTTAATGCACTATCCAAAATCTGGCTATGGGCCTCATAGGCTTACCTCCCATATACATACATATTAGTTGTCTCTAAATAAAGTTTATTTTCTGAATAATTACCTCCTAGCTTAACCTTTTGGTGGACTAGTTATAATATATATATATATATATATATATTATCAAAGCAGACAACGTCGGACTTTATTCCACGCGAGTAAAAGTGTAACATACGCGGTATTAAGTGGCAAATGCGAGATAATTTTTATAATTCCATTTTCACCACATCAGAATATAATAGGATGTAAAGTAAGTAGGCAGAATTACTTCTTAAAAAAGAAAAAAATGCACACGCGGATAGGATCCTATCAGAGAGATCGAGAGTTTAAATTATTGTGAGGAGGAATTACGGATAAATTGAAGTTTATTTTTGTATGGATTGTTTAGGGGAGGTCGTCGGACAAAAATAGACACATGCTCACATGCTATTCGACGTAATAATCCACGTTTAATCACTTTAAATAGAAACCCAGCTGCATTTATATATGCATATCCATTACCATTTGACGGTGCAAACCACCAAATTTGCTCCCGCTCTGCTCTCCCACGGTTTTCTTCTCCTCTCCTTCGCGTTGCTTCGAGTACTCGCTTAATACTCAAAACCTCTTCCCTCCCCCCCTCTCTCTCTCTCCAATGGCGGCGATAGGAAGAGCTTTTCTTCCCTTCTTCTCTACCTCCAGTCGAATCCTCGTAAGCACGAACCCCCCTTTTCCCCTTTTCCCCATCTCTCTGTTCTCCTTTCGGTTGCATTCTTTTGATCCGTTTCTTCGTCAATCTTGTAGGATTCTTCGTTCTTGGCGAGCACTTGTCGGGCGAGGCTGTTGAGAGGTTTGTTCTCCTCTCGCCTTGCTATGCTCTTAAGTTGTTTGAAGAAATTTCCTTAAGAACTGTGGGTTTTTTGGAGTTAGGGCTTGGATCCGGGGAGGTCCGTCGTGGATTCAGCGGAACTGTGGTGCCGGAGCTGAGAACGGACGGTGGATCATGTGACACGGATGTATCAAATGCTCAGGATGAGATTGAGAGGATTAGGATGGAGTTCGAGGAATTGAAGAGGAACTTCGTAAACTTCCCGGTGGCACTCAAGGACATGCCTAAGATGAGCCCCGAAGGTATATTACATTTCTCTCTCATGTTATTAGGACAAAAGATATTGTTGGATCTTGCACACAAGAATTATTGTTTCTGTTGAGAATTCAGGTATCTATGTTAATAGAAATGTTAGACTGGACGACGTACAAGTGTATGGTTTTGATTATGACTACACATTGGCCCACTACTCTGAGAACGTACAGTTTCTGATCTATGATCTTGCAAAGAATCACCTTGTTAACGAGGTTACTTGCTCTTCTGAGTTCTTTGGTCCAGTTTTAAGTTCAGTTGTTGTAGCTTTTGATTTGTTTCTGCCTGTGAATTTGGGTGCTTCAGCTGAAATATCCCGAGAGCTGCTTGCAATTTGAGTATGACCCTACATTCCCCATCAGAGGTCTGTACTATGACAAGCTGAGAGGATGCCTTCTGAAGCTTGATTTCTTTGGCTCCATAGAACTAGATGGTTGCTATTTTGGACGTCAAAAGGTGACAAGTTTGCTATTCATTTATAGGGAATTATTTCTTGTACCAAGTCTTTGTTATGTTTGTGAGTTGTTGGAATTTGAAAGGCTTGTGCAGTTACAGAGGATAATGACCTGTGCATATTTCTATAATTTAAGCACAAAGTTCAGTTCCATAGAGGAAAACTAGAAAGTTATATCTCTATTGCTAAAACCTAACCTAGTGAAATTATGATTTTATTGCTGACATCTCATCAACTAGAATTTATTTATTGTTTAAGCATTTGGTATAAGCATATAATTTATTCAATATTATTTATCTTATACCATGGTCGATATTGATACTTGATTATTTGTGTGAATATTGAAATCTTGATCTTTATGTAGTTCTAACTTTGGTTTTGACGTAGATGTGGTCAGTTTTTTTGACAAGGTGGCCAACTTCCTGAGTAGATTAAATTTTGTTTGATTGATAGTAGCTTCTCACGATAGTATTTGTTGTCAAGCAGCTTAGCTTGGATAAAATAAAAGAAATCTATGGCACTCGACATATTGGCCGAGATCAAGCACGTGGACTAGTTGGTCTGATGGATTTCTTTTGCTTTAGCGAGGTAAATGATACCTTATAGCACCTTCTTTCTCCTTCCTTTTCCTAGGTCATCATCATTTCATTGTTTTTGACTTTTTTTCCGTCTCTATTCACACCTCAACTTAGTAAAATTGCTGGCCTTCTTTCCAAGTTGAAGCCTGAGGAAAGAACATCATATGGAGATTACTTAGTAAAATTGATATGTTCTCATCTATTAAAGGCTATCCACTTTGCAGCCACATCTTGTAATTTATAAGTAACACTGGCTTTCTTTTTTTTAAAGCATTACATAATTGTTCAGAACTTTGAAATTACTTTTGCTGTCACCTAGTTGATCACTTTGAGCACTAACTTTGCATTGAGATTGTTAGTGCAATTAGAAGCATGCTAAATTGCTACAAGCTAGCAGTTGTTGTCATTTACTATGGGTGCTTTGAACCTCCATTACTTAAATATTTAAGTCTGCATGGTGGGTTTGGTAGTACCTTATATATTTCTTTTATAAAATGTCATTGTTGTACCTTTTATTTTGTTCTTTTGTATACATTGTTGCATTGTTCTTCCACTTATTAATATTGTACCTTATGGCAGACTCCTGAATAATTTGCAAGATAATACTGCGTTATTATCACAATAGCAGACATGGGCTAAAACTCATGTTATCTGCAGAACAAAGGGTACTTTGATCTTTGTACTGTGCTTGTTTTATGTATAATATATTCGTTTTAAGAGCCATGCATTCTGTTTATGCATAATGCATCCTTTAAAAGAGCAGTTGACTCTTTCTGTGTCTTAAATATTTCACTCTTTAATCTACACATTAACACACATGGCACAGCCTACACACCTTATTACAGTAATGTTGACTTCATTTGTGGGCAAAATGGGCTCCAGTCCATGTTTGCAAATGTGATTTTAAAGTGGAATTATTGTGCAATTTTTTTGAAACTTCTTGATCAGTTTAAAGAAGGGGAGCCTTTCTTCCTTAAATAGAAACAGAAACATTTTAGAACCAAGGGAGGAGGGAGGGGGATGCTCCCTCAGTTGACTGAATGTGGCTCCACTGTTGGTTACTGGTTGTTATCATGCATCTTCAATTATTTCAGAAAAATACTATAACTAGATGATGCAATTTTCAAACTATAATCTACTTATCTAGATAATCTGTCTGTGTAGGCTTGCCTTATTGCTGATATCATCCAGCACTTTGTAGATGCTAAGCTGGATTTCGATGCTTCCTATGTGTATGAAGATGTAAACCATGCAATTCAGCATGTCCATAAAAGTGGCTTACTTCATAGAAAAATTCTTTCTGATCCTCAGAAGTACCTTGTGAAAAATGTAAGTGACACAAGACTAACTTCTCCTGTTCTTGAGCGATTATGATATTTGACCTGTAAGAACACTAACATATGTGCATGATCATGCTGATGTCTTTTATATGTGTTACTTGCAGAGCCAAATGTTACGTTTCTTACAGTTGCTAAAGGAGAAAGGAAAAAAGCTCTTCTTGCTGACTAACTCACCTTATTACTTTGTGGATGGTGGAATGCGATTCATGTTAGAGGTGCTTTCTTGTTTTGCATCAATCCATATGCACTGTTTGCATGTTTCAGCAGATAAGATTATCTACTAGACAAAATGGTGTGTGGCTATTCTACCTTTTGAATAGTATACAAAAATGACCATATGCTTTGGCTTCCGGTTGCTATCTTGATTGAACAGTACTTTTTTGTGCTTAACATTTATGTTCGGCAAGTTTCGAGTTGTGGTTTCTTTCTTTTTTCTCTTTAAAGAATAAAAATTCTGCAATGCATGATCTAGTAAGAGTTGGTCTTCTATATAATTTTTGTCCTCTAGGACTATCACTATTGGGTCATGACTCATCATCTTTCCTTAAAATGAATGTGATGGATGAAATATATGAAAAGCACTAGAATATGATTATAGATTTATATTGATCAGCATGTTTACATTATAAAAGTAGTACAGTTATAGCTTCTTTTTTCCTCTTTCCATACTGCATGATCTAGTAAGCTTTTTATGCCATAACACTGTCACTAATTGGTTGTCTCATATGCAGTCTTGGTTAAAGTGATTGTGATAGATAACTTATACATAAATACAGGACGATTATCATAGTGATTTACATGTTCTCTGAAATGATATTTTGTAGGAATGGGGATCATGTTCCGTAAATCAGCTACTTAGTCTCACAAGAAAGAGATGCTTCGTGTTAGGGGATGCAAATGGTGTTTTGGAAGTTTTTAAGTTTAGAAAGTTAATTCAAATCAGGGAAAGAAGGTTAAAACTTGGTTACTTCTTTGAAATTGTCAACAGATGAACAGTCCTGGAAAGGGTTAGTTATTTGACCGTTGTAAGGACATCGCTATAGGTTTCATTGATACATCTCAAATAGTTAGTCCTCTCTTCTTGTTGCTTCTTTTCTTTTTAAGTTTTCTTAGGTAATATTGCTCCATGAACCCAATAATAGACCTGGTCCATTATTTGTCGTCATATAGATCGTGCAACATCTTCGTGATCAAACATGCTAATTTCATTCCTTTCAGTAGTCTGGGAGATACGTCACCTATTAGTTGTTCACTCTTTAGAATAAATTGAAGCACTGCAGGCTACAATGCTTCTCTAGTATTTAACCTTGCAGCATATGGCCATTAATATATCTTTATTCTTTATATTAATGGCAGTCTGTGGTATTAAGGTTGTAATATTATATGTTATGTGTGAGCTTCAAATGATGAGGTTTAGAACATAGCATATGGTCTAACAAAAGAGGGAAACAAGTTGCAAAGGTAACTCCAACTTTTTCTTCTGAAAATTCCAATATATAGTGGCTATTTTCTAGTCTGTGGTATTAAGGTTTTATGCTGTTACTGAGAAGTTGATAAATGCTGTCCTAAAAGGGATCAATGCACTGAATTGTCTCCTATATATGATTCCTCCCAAGATGCAGGAATTGCCATTTCTTAAGCTAAGTTATTTGTTTCGTTCATGATCACCTTTTCAATATGTAAAGTTGTAAACATGTTCAGTATGGCCTAGACTTTTGGCCAATCATGTCCTAGTAAGATGTCCGGTTCTCCACAATTGTGTCCGTAATTGTTCTAGTCAAGATTTGACATTAAACGACTGCTTTCTATCAATTTAGTCAAGTATTAAACAGTTCTAGTAAATGCTTCTAGCTGCTTTGCTACTTGGATTATGATTTGATGGAGTCTATCTCTTATCCTAGTAAAGCCATGAATATCTTAATATCAGCATAGAATCTTAATACCTTCAAAAGGATGATTTGTGAGCAGATGGCTGTAGGCTGTATAGTTCTCTCAGTAACAACATTTATTAATTGTTCAGAAATTATTATCTCACATGACTAGGTTGAAAGAAAATCATTGTTATTCAACGATGTCTTGGTCCATGTTCAAGAGTGTTTGTGGTGATATTTTCTTCAATTATATAGTTTTTATTTATCTTGTCCCATAATTTTCTTGAATAGGAGTACAGTGGTGTCGGAAGATCCTGGAGAGAGCTTTTTGACGTTGTGATTGCTCAAGCTAACAAACCAAACTTCTATACTTCAGAGCATCCATTTAGGTTGTCTTTTAAGCTCCTTTTATTGTTCATTTCCAGTCATCCATTTAGCTTGTGGCTTATCTGTTATTGCCTAATACTCTAATTAGCTTGCATAATCTACTTATTGAAAAATGCAACTAAGGGAATAAATATTCTTTTCACTTTGAGTTCCATATTTCAATCTTTCTACAGTTATGTTGGTGTGATAGTCATCTGTCTATTGATACATGATACTAAAATTTTCTCCAACCTTTCTGCTGTTTCAGATTTTTCATCTGGTGACTACTAGTAGGACAAAGCACTAGATTTCATTTATATCTTATATAGGAATTGTTTTTCTCAATATTAATTGTCCTTGCTGAATTCTTATAGGTGCTATGACATTGAGAAGGATACCTTGGCTTTTTCTGCGGTTGATAGGCTTCTCCCAGATCAAGTGTACTACCACGGCTGCCTCAAATCATTTCTACAGATTACAAAGTGGAAAGGCCCTCAGGTTGGCCATGTACAAAATGTGATTTCATTATAAAATTGTTTCCTTAAATTTTGATCAAGTCTTCATATCTGAGCCTATTGTGAGATTACAGATTATGCTTCTATTCAATTATTGTTTAGATTTCATGCTTATTGTCATGACCCAAAATATGAATCATGACCGGCCATATATCCTAGTAGGCTTGGGATACACGAAGCTTTAACGAATTATCCATAATATATTTAAATTTAAAATTTATTTAATAACTCATACTCAAAAACCTTCAAAGACATAAATATCCAAATTATACAATCATGTCTACCAAATATTACTAAATCATCATTTAACTTTAATTTGAAACTAAAAACCACTACTATAACTGAAGATATAAATGCCCAAAATCCTAAGTGGAGGTAGAATTTCGGTGCTCACGATCATTTGTCATGCTAACCAGTATTTAAAATATTAAAAGAGTTCAATGAGCTAACAACTTTAGCTCAGTGAGTGAATCCACTCAAAAGCTTAGGAAATCATATTTTATTCAATATGAAATTTTAACCAAAGCTCAATAATTAATAACAAGAGCCAGCATACTCATAATATGGATAATAAGCACAAGTAATGATAGTACGATTAATAAGCTAATAGCATGCTCAATTTCATTCTGCAAGTTTTCTTAATAGATAATATTGCCACTCAGTTTAGGACTGTGTATGTGGATTCATACCAACTAGAAATTACCTTGAGTTGGCTCTCAAATCTTTCCTTCATAATTGATCCAGTTTTGATCTGAAAACCAATAAGTCGGCCGAGAAACTCACAACCACCTTCTCCTTGTTGCATAATAGGCGAGCGGAAGAGGAAGGGGTCACACGTACAGTGCCACGTGCACCCTTTTTTCAGTTCTTACATTTTATGCCATTAATATATATTTTCTCTCGTGCTAATCTTTGCTATTAAGGTGAACACTAATTCGTGAACCAGCATTGTCCTTTTGCTCCCTTACCTAGTTGATTCCCATGCTAGGGTAGCTTTGAAGGGCTTTTCTCTTAGGTTGCACAAACCAAAATTGCAATCAAGGTAAATAACCAAGGTTCCAAAAATCGGTATCGGGATCGGGTTCGGCCGTCCGGAAAAATAATACGTATCGGTCGTATCGGCCGCCTGTATCGGATCGGACTATTTTAATTAAATAGAATTCTAAATATTATTTAAAAATGTTAAATTTTTTTTTAAATTTAGAAAAAATTATAAGAAAATAAGAAATAATAATTACTCACATATAAAGCCTAAAAAGTAAAAAATCTCTCTTCCTCCCTCTTTTATTTCTATTCTTTTAACTGTAAGTCTGAAGTATCCATTCTCTCCCACATTTTCTCTTTCTTTCTATCTTTCCCTCTCTCTCCCTCACCCTTTTTTTATCTTTCCCTCAGCCCAAGTTCTTCTCTTCTGTGGTCTTGCTTTGATTAGGAATTTTGCACCAATTTTTGTAGGGTCAGTTTTTCATTGACAACTAAGCGTGGAGGAAGACAGACAAATTGCAATATTCACAGTAGACAACTGAACTTTGATATCAGAATGTCTAGCTGAGATCCTTACACAAGAACCTTTTAAAACTTAGAAATTTTGGAGGCAATCAAGAAAAATATGGCAAGAAAAATGTCTGTAGAGGGTTCAATTATCTCATCTAGAAATCTGAAGTAATTATAAGTTTTAACCTTTGTGGGATTTCTTAGATCCTACATTGACTTTAATTTTGATACACTCCTCCCTGCTTTTCCAAGGTTTTGAATTTTCATCCAGTAGTTATGGATGCTAAACTTGCATTTTTGCAGATGTTTGGTTCTAATCTTTTTCTGTTTAAAATATTGTGGGAGTTGATATGTTTTACTGTCAATTGATTGTTTGCTATTTCACTTGTGAATCTTAGCTTTTCACTTGTTAGGAGCTTTTTCAAATTGGTGAGTCGTAAAGAAAGGTGCATGTCAATATAAAACTTTTATTCCTGTTTTTCTGTATGTTGATAAGTAGTTGCAATAATTTGACAATATTGTAATGAGAAAAAATGAAACCTGTTGGCAGAGCATCTATCAATTTGTCTAGAATTAGATCATGTACCTATCTTATGGTTGGTTTATCGAGACATTTGAAGCCCAGTCTTACTGTTCGGTATTAGGTTTAGGGGTTTAAAACGAGCCGAGCTAGGGCCAGCTTGGCTTGGGTTGGCTCTTCTCCAGCTCGATGAGGCTCGAGTTTGGTTTGATAGCTCGACGGGAGAGCAAAAGAGGCAAATGGGAAATGAAGAGGTTGTAAGAGGTTCTTCTCTCCAGCTTGACCATCGGAGAGGTTCTTCTCGAATGAGGTAATCAGATCTCAAAATAAATTGCTAAGACCACTAACCTGGGGGACTCGGCAGGTTGATTGAGCTCTCCAGGATGGATCTCCTCCATGGGGGCATCTTGACCTTTGGTCAGCTTCACGTACGAACTTGCCGCACCATCCGCCATTGTCTCGAGAAGGGCTAATCTTCGGGTCAGAATTGAAGTTCAGATCTGGGGGTGAAAGGAGGAGAAGAGGAAGGGGCTAGAGAAGAGGACCCGTCTTCATTTCAGTGGAGGTGATGTCGGTGAGATGGGGCAGAGCCATTCTGATGTCGATGGACCGGGGGCTTGAGTTTGCGCTAATTGGCTTTGACGACAAATGAGGAAGAGGTGCGGGGGCGCTGAAATCCTAATGGGAAATTATAGAGGGGGATGAGGGAGAGGGGTTAAAGTATGGGTAATGGGGATGATGCCATCAAAATTGGTGAAAAGGTGAGGTAGCTTTCACCCATTATATATATATATATATAGCTATAATATCGAGTCTAATCGAGCCGAGGCTCATTTAGAGCTTGAGTTGAGCTCTTAATGGGCCGAGCTTGTGAGCCTCATGAGCCCATGGGCTTTTTTGACAGGCCTGATTAGGACACAATGCACACTAATGAGCACAAGCATAGAGAGAGCTTGAGTTTAACAGTGCGAGAAAATGATTGACACTTTTTCCTGCTATGCTTTCTTTTGAAGATCAAAATGATTAATTAAATAAGGTTTTTTTTGGATGGAGTACCTATATTTTAGTTATCCTCATTGTGAGTTGTGACATACTTGTAAATCGACTCCTTTCTAGGTATATTTGTAATAAGAATGATGCCTCATTATTTTACGAGGAATGTTCTCAATATATTTTCCTTTGAAGTATTTAGTCAGAAGAATAATACACCAACTATTAGTATGAACATATCAGAAGCGGTTGTTTTGCATATTTATCTGAAAAGGGAAACTTCTTGCAAATATATAATACAGAAGAGGCATTCTGCAATAAGACTCATATGTAGGTGTGACACATAAAAGGCCCCCCAAATATAAATGCCTAACGGTAAACACATTATCATATATCTTTACAAGTCAAAAAGAGCATATTGGGAAATACCACTCGAGGATATGTTTGTACTCAAGTACGTAACAGTCTGGCATGCATGATACTCATTAAGTCTGGAGTTTGCATCTACCTTTTTGTTAAATTCTATCCTCACATCCAGTTAATATTTTTTTCTCTGTTAGGTAATATATTTTGGTGATCATTTACTTAGCGACTTAAGAGGACCTTCAAAAGCTGGTTGGCGAACAGCAGCTATTATTCATGAACTTGAGGTATGTACACATTATTCACATTTTTCTGACCTGTTTACCAGAGATTTCGTCATACATGTACAGACATATATATCTGACATAAGAATGTTGTTAAGATTCATTCATCAGTCAATTTTGTTTATCCTTACGGTGAACTTGGTGCTTGCAATTCTGAATTACTTGGCTAGATTTACTAGTTTCCATAGTCTGATTCGAAGTTAAAATGATTGGTTTTGGTGTCTGTCCTGGTCTGGGACTTTAGTTGTTCAGTCTTGCAGTTTTGATGGTCTCGAATCTCGATAGTCATTAACCTGGTTTAGACATTTTTACAAAGTCAAGAAAAAGGAAGAAAAAAAGAACTGACATTGGCATTAAGTGAAAAAGTAACTCGGAAAGCATAAAACTTGCACAATTTTTGAGATAGAACTTCTACTTCTAACTTTTATGACTTTTTTTTGTGCTTTAAATTGCTGATTTATTGGCTGATGCCTTTTAACAATTAATAAGTTAACAATCACATGTTTCATTTCGTTATTCATATTGAATCCACCTCCGCGCAATGACGTCAAAAAGCAAAGCGATGCAAGGGTTAAGGAATGCAAATTCCTCTTGCTATTTCAGTGCTATAGCCATTGTACCACTCTATTGTTTAATATGATGTTAACTATGAGATCTTGATTGCATAGTCTGGATTAACTTTTAAAATGTAGATCTTCATAATACTGTTAGTCATGAGCAATGGCATATGCCTGGTGACAATCTCCTGCACCTCCTTTTACACTCGATGTTATTAAAGGGCACTTGTCTTCCTGCCCCTAGTTTTGGCAGTTTTGAAGGAACTTCTTCAGTTTCAACTGTAACCCTACAGGATCAGTCTGACAAATCAGTCCAGATCGATGAAATCGATCAATCTGCTAAATTTGTAAATTTGGATTCCTAACAAGTGCAGTGCTTTTAGGTACACCACCGGGGTACCTATCTTAATTCATAGATTTTAGAAGTGGGGATGCACATTTAGATGTACATAGCTTGATATATAGGAATTTAGCATCTCAGACCTACATATTATTTCTACTAGTATGACATGCCTCACCCTCTGAAGGTGTGAATTACAAAGAGAATGGGGGAATAAGATTTAGAATTTGGGAAGAACAGGATATAGTTGATCTCCTACTGAACATGCATTATGTTGTGAAGCGCAAAGCGATTTACCTGGTATATGGTTGTAAGAAGCATCGAGTTTTGAAAGAGGAAGCATTTTTATGATTCATCACTGAAGTCTTTGGCATCTAAGGGATGGAACAGGTGATGAAGGATGGTGATACTGTCAGAAAATTATTCTGTGATATATTGCTCTAGGGGATACAACTGTGAAAGGACCTCTTCTAAGATTTATTAATAATACGCAATTGACTGTTGTCATTTTCATCTCATTTTGCTAAATGGTTTTCATTTTCTGGTGTTTTTCTTTGTTTCTGCAGAATGAAATACAGATCCAGAATGATGAGAGTTACCGGTTTCAACAGGTGGAAATTTTGATCATTACGTTTGCCATTTCTTATTCCATACTCCGGAATTTCTGGTTTGAGATTGCACGTCAGTTTGGTTCATTGACTTATACTTGTGGTTGATAAATAACTTTGGGGTTTTCAAATATTGTGGTAGCATTTCTTTCCTTTCTCTAATTAATTCTAATTTGTATAATCTCATGAGTTATTGGGGGTCTTGGAGGGTTATTCTCAATTTTAGAAGATTACAATATAAAATAACTACTTTAGCTAATCAACTTTGTAAAACCTTCTCGCTCTAGCTTAATAGCTTTTATAAAATATTTGTCTCGTGCTTCTGATATTTATCTTTTTCTTGCTTTATTCAAATATCTCTGCATAATGACATTATAGTCCTTTGGTCCCTTACATATAGGGATGTGTCAGTGTCTGGAAATGCAGCCATGAGGGGAAAGAGGATGTTGTAAAATGGTGATATTCATGAGAGCTTGCAATTCAACATGTGACCTCTTCTATTGCATGCTATGGGGATTGAGGGGTCTGAAAGGTTTGAAGAGATAGATGCAGAAATGTGAGGCTGCGTCCTTTAATTTATGATGATAAAACTATCTTTGCATCACCATGTCTGTGTTCCTCTTTGCCTCTGCCATTGTTGTCTGCCTGATTTATCTTCTCAGTCTTCTTATGCCTCTGATTATCCATCACATTTGTCCTCTGCTCCCTCAATCATTCCTCAGCCGGCATCCCATTTCTTATCTTTCTCTCTCTGAAGGCGAGTCTTCATCCTCCCTCCCCTTCTAACATTGCTACCCATGCCAGACTAGTAATTTGTCCTCCATCTGTGCCCTATATTCTGCAAAAGAGTTTTGTGGGTGCTCGTTTAAGTTACAAAATGTTATAGACAAAATACAAGGAAATCATGAAGTTCTCTGAACTACTCATTCATATTGTCTGGATGAAAAATTTGCAACTATATCAAGAAAAGGGATGTGCTTTTAGGCAAAATAAATATTTGATGAAAAGTTAGATTCCCTGTGGTATATGCAGGGCATCTTAGATATAGTCAGAACTCAGAATGACCTGTGTTATTTGTGAGTGATATTTGTTCCGACAGTTTTTTTATGTATGAGTACCTTGTCTAGGTAATCAATTTGGAGTGTGCAGTAATTTCTGTGTTGGACGTCGATAGCATGAATGAACTCTCAGATTTCTTCCTCTTCTCAACCTTATTTGAGTCTCCAAATGTGAGTCCTATTCATGCAGTAGAAGCATGTGGCTTTAGGTTATAGTTCCATTATATAAGGGAAGTTCTTTGACAATATGGCGTCCCCTGAGAGGAACTGCACAAAAGATAATTGACCTATTTTCTCATTGCTTTTATAGATATTGACTGCACTTTTCGTAAGTGCACTATCAGAATTTGAGCCTTAAATCTTATGCTTCTCTTTCAAAATGATTTCTAGAATTTGAGCCTTCTTATCTCTTTTGTATCTCGATTTGTCATTGTTGCATTGTGATATAGGGTTAAGTATGATAGTGTGTGATGGCAGGCTCTTCCAGATATTTGATGTCACTGAGCAGAACCTTATCATTTTGAAATAATTTTCAGTTTCCTTAAGACCTTCAAGGCTCCAATTTATTTCAGTTTCTCTGACAAGTTGTCAGAATGTTGTACTGCTTTGAAGTTTTAACCAAAAATATTTTTTGAACTGATTTTTTCTAGTTAATGTTAGTGATAAATCTACTAGAAAACTGAAGATTGGATAAAACAGAAGCATGTATTTGTCACTTTGATGAATCTCTTCTACATTTTTAATATCCACATTCATTTCAAGGCCACCAGAATCTTCACTTCTGATATCTTACCTGTGTCCTGGTTTGCAGGCAAAATTTCATATAATACAAGAATTACTTGGGAAACTTCATGCCACAGTGGTTAGTGCTGAGAGAGGACAAGCATACCAAGCACTCGTAGATGAACTAAATATGGAACGGCGAGATTGCCGCAGCATGATGCGGAAAATGTTTAACAGCTCTTTTGGTGCAACATTCCTCACAGACACCGGTCAGGAATCAGCATTTGCTTACCATATTCATCAATATGCAGATGTCTATACCAGCAAACCTGAGAATTTCATGTTATATCCTCTCGAGGCATGGCTTCATGCGCCTTTCGATATAAAGATCATGCCACATCATTTGAAGGTAATCTTTCTTAGTGCAGATATATTTCCCTTCACTCATTGTTATATTATGTCTATATAACTGATCTTTTTAAAAGGCAAATGATTTTGTTGTGCGGATTATTATGTTAACTCCAGATTTATCACGATTTAAGCTTATCTTTTCATTTTTCTTTCGATTAGCATGGCTTGTGGAATGTTTTGCCAACTAACACTTGTAATTTGACCCTCATGTGATATAGGTTCCAGCAAGTTTGCTTAAGCCTAGCTCTTTCCACGACTCTTCTTGAAGAAAAGTCAGTCGCCTGGGATTTATCAATTGGGAAAATGATTGTGCGGTCATTCTGGTAGGTTAAATTACAGTAATCATCATCGGATGCCTGCATCAACTAGACTAGGCAAATGCAGTTCTTTCCGTTCCTTCTCTTCGCAGAGGAGGTGGTAGTGGATAATTGGGCATTTGGCGATCCGATTCTTGTGTAGGTTCTGATCAAACATTTTCTACTGCATATGTGGACAAGCTGTTTCTTTTCGAAAAGCAGCTGTTGATTTGTTCCAATTGTATATATTTTATTCAGGATTTTTATGGGAACTACTTCTACGGGCTTAATGTTGAATAAGCATAAGCTTATTCCAGAATAGTCTATACTAATATAGTAATCAAACAACAACTATTATTACTAGCTCACTAATACCTACTTTTCTATTTTTTCATCTGATAATTTATATATATCAACAAAATTAAATTTAAATTTAAATTAAATTTACTCTTGAAAGGATATCATTTTAATTAACTATAATTTAAATTATTCTCACTAACTCCTCTATCATCTCCTTATTTACTAAATATTATTTTTTGTCACATCAAATATAATTGTTATGTTATATACTTTACAATAAAACATCATAATAACTCAGATCAGTATATAAGTTTTCTTATGTAGGTTTAACAAATTAGCATAACTAAACTGGTTTAAAAGTTATTCTGCAACGAATGGTTGATCCACCATAATGTTTTGGTCTACATAATTTTACTAGGTTAATAAAGTTTCTTTATTTCATTAAGCTTCATTATCATTGTTAAATTCGATACGCACTACCTACCTGAAGGAGCCTCAAGACTTCTGATCTTTTTTATGATTACTGCAGAAATTACTTCATCATAGCCACGAGTTGCAGATTGTTTACAAGTTTCCCATGTTCATCAAAGGTTCACAAGCAACAGCTTTTATCCAACCCAAACATTTTGTGGACCCTACTTATTTTTTAATTTTTGTTTTTCAGATGTTTTTCTAGATTTTTAGAAATTAGTCTAGTTGGTTAGGATACTCGGCTCTCACCCGAGAGACCCGGGTTCAAGTCCCAGCAATGGAAGTGTGCGTTTTTCTACTTTTTATTTTTTACAGAAGAAATATTACATAAAAGATCATCTGAATTTTAGGCCATCACATGTAGCTCTACAGACTACTTGACTGACCATATTTGTGCTGTCCGAAGGAAGAAAGATCATCCGATAGATTACAGACAAGTTGACAAGGTTTGCTGGAGTCCATCTTTGCAAGGCTCTTCATATTTGAAACCTTCGACGAGACCTGGAAGTCCACAGGAAATGCACTCATTAGATCATGAGAATGCTAGTCAGCTATTAGATAGATTTATGAGAGATAGAATAGGTTTTCTAGGCACATCCCATATGAATACTACTTAGGAGGTTTTCTTTTCTACAAGGAAACTAGATCGAATGCAACCTGTAGTTCATTATATATATATATATATATATATAAAGTAATCCTGGCTAACTTGTAGGTCATTCGTTTTTTTGTTCTTTGCTTCATTTTGTGGAAGATGTATGCTTATCACTCATGTTACATTGGAGCTCAGTTCACAAAACAACCAGTATCAATAAACAAAATCAACTTCAGGTGGTGCATTCAATCGTGAATATATCTTGGGTAGTCTCATGCCACAAGGGAATCGCGAGATGCCATGTGAACCTATGCCCCAGGGGAATCTCATGCTATAGATTTCAGTGCACACTGCTCAGACAGTGTAACACCCATACAATTGGTACTCCAGCTTAGTACTCAAGATAGTAACAAATAAGTACCTTTGTCGGAAGTTGGATTCCTGGGTTTTGAAGGAGAAGACAGTGGAACGTCCGCTGGTATGTGCCACATTCTGGGATGGTACGATGTCCATCTGCACGATACTCAGGAAACTAATTAATAAAGTTCTCAGGAAAACGCATTTTAACTGGAAAATGCCTTTTTACTGAGTATGTGATATGTATTAAAAGGCAGACGTGAGGAGAAGACCGTGTAAGCAATTCAAGAACCAAAATATAGAATACTGAAGGTTCATAGTAAATAGACAGCATCACACTATCACAGTAGAAATCCAGTTTCTGTGGGAAAAGGTGGATATAAGCACAACTTACATTTCTATCTTTTGAAGTTTCTTCTGAGGGGCGTATTGCATCATCAACATTGTCTTTCGTATCCCTGTGAAGAGCATTCATACATTTGCAGATGAAGAATAGAAGCATTGCACCCAGTAGAAGCATCATAAAAATCTCGATTGTCATTGCTGATCCAACCACTGCGGTATACCCAGATAAAAATCAATTGATGAACTACAGCTCAGAACACAACACCAAATTCTGAAATTTAAGGAGGCAAATGATGGACAAACTGAGAAAAGTAGAAGTGGGATACCAACTCAGATGTTTCACAATGAACAAAAAAGTATTGAGACTGGAAAACAACATCAGATGTGGTCCTGCAACGGCAATATTTTCTAAAAGAAATAACAAATTAAGCTATTTCCCAGGTCTAAAAAGCAGAGATCTGCTCCAAGAAAAAAGTGAGCAGGAGCAAGGAACTAAGAGAAATCAGAGACAGATGAGTTTAATAGGCACATCCAACTGAAAGAACTGAAGGTCTTCAAATCTACTAAAACTTGCATCTTTAATCCCTGGCAAAGGCTCTTGGCATACAAGAGAAGAAGAGATAAATAGAAAAGACAAGAAGGTATCAAGAAGGCAGTGTAAACAGTAAGTTCTTCAGATATTTCATATCAAATAATTATTAGTGAAGATGAAGGAAAATGCATAAATCACTGAAATTCACAGCATATGTACTTGTCATGCCCAACTAGCTCAACTGAGGACATCACAGTATACGATAAAGACTTATTACATTGCATGGGATAAAGTCGCAGTAAGACTTGCCAACCCAACTCCAAAACCCAATTAGTAGGTACTTGATGCGACACCTTCATTGTGAATTACCTTCTACATATCTTTCCAGCTTCCAACAGTTTCATGTGTTTCCCATGGAAATAGAGCAAAACAGCTCATAAACCAATTAACAGGACAGTTTGGTCTTATGGATTACATTTTAAGCTCATGCTACCCAGACGAAAGCATTCAAAATTTCAATTGAAGTACATTTCTTGGAAATAACTATTTCTGAAACATTACACTTCCACTGCTAGAGAACAAGATAAACTTGTCCTGATTCAATGTGAATTAGAGGCTTCAGTATGAAATAACAAGAAGTCTATGATTACCTTCTCATGATTCTTTGTCAGAACTATTGCATCCATATTTTCAAGGTGCTTCAGATAGTTCCTGGTGATGAATTTATTAATCAAATGAGTTGTTTAGTTATTTAGACTTTTATAGCAATAAAAGATCAATTGTTTTCCCAGGCTAGATCCCTGTTTCTAATAGAGTGCATGGTAGAATTCGTCTTTCATTTCATGACAGCAATGATAGATTCATCAAGAGAAATTTCAGTAGCTAAGATATGTCAAGTAATGTCATAAATGTGACTTGTAACATCCAACTTAAATTCTGTTCATGGAGCTATTGTCACCAACACAAGAACTTGATATGAATGATGGTATTTTTCACACACTTCTTTTCAGCTGATTATGGACTATCATTTACTTTTCATTTTGTAATCATGCAGTCCCATTTCGCAAATTTTGGATAGGAGCATATCTCTAAGAATGTTAAAAGAGTAGACTACAGAAAAGAGTAAATAAAGAGTACTGATATAATTAGCATTAATACTTACAAAATGATCTATTCAAACTAATCACCCTTCTTCTGATTAGGTTCACAGTAACCTCAGTGGAAAGAGGTGATGACATCATCTGAATGCTATCTGGATAACATCCATAGTTTCCCATATCATTTATAGAGATAGTTAGTATAGCATCCTGACTTTCTCCCTAAAAAGAATGAAATACCTTTAAATTGTGGTTTAACAATTAAATCTTGAATAACATCGACTAACATTAGTAATAAGAAAAAAATACTGAATATTTAGTGAGTGAAAACATGTCTAGCAATTTCCTGCAAAAACCAGAAGGCCCAGGACAGGTTAGGCTAAATTTTTTCTAAACAGAGGGAATAGGAGACCAAAAATGTGCACAACATAAAACATTGAAAGTTCGGCAACAATTTTAGGAAAAAAAGATTGACAGCACATCTTTTGACGGTGAGCTTGAAAATTCTAGTATCACGAAATAAAATTAATAATCCACGTACAAAAGGTTACAAAGTAGAATGAATATTCCAAGTACAATAAGTTGAATGCTCATCAAACAAGACCCACAATATAAGTGCAATATCACCAGTTAAGAGGCACCTACTATGATAAATAATCCAATTTTTCAAGACGTCATATATCTATGGATCACCTGTTGTAGTTTGCCAAGCATAAGAACATGTTCTAATATACACTTTCTAAACTACAGGGGGAAACACAGAGAATGAGTTGCAATGTACTGGTTGCAAGAAGTAAATGGTCTACCACTTATTACTAAAATATGCTGACAAAATGAAAAGAATTTTACTTGATAAAACAGCCGCTGCATTGCATTGTTGCAATCCCCAACTGTCCCACGAAATCTAATTCCTTTCCCCTTCACAACAAAAGTGTTAGAGATTGTCACATAGGTCTGTAGTGACTGCCAGTGGTTGCTGCTTTCAATCTTCAGTTCAACTGTACCAATGAGACTGACTGGCAGAACTAGTGACAAAGTTCCATAGTTTACTTCCAAGGAAAATGTAAGCATGAAATGAGACTTGTTTCCTGAAAGTATCCGAAGCCAATTTGACCACTAGTACTGTAGCTATATAAGAATAGAGAATCTTTTGGTAGCATATTTAGGAAAATGAGGCTAGTTGTATTATATAAATCACTAATCTTCCTATATTTCCCTGAATTATCCACAAACAAGATCAACTGCCAACAGAAGTTGTCAAATAATGTAGCAAGTAGTAAGGTTATATATCTAATGGATAATGTTTCATGACAAAAGACAACAGTATAGTGTTCCAATTGATTGAGGTATGCTTCATAAATCAGTATTAGAGCCCTCATTATTTTTGTCAGCACTTCTAGCCAAGTATTCATTTAGTTTCTTATCACCATTGCATTGCTACCACATGAAGGTGAATATATGGTCTCTACTGGAATGTCTAAATCAGACGATGGGTTTCTACCTACAATAAAATGGGAAGAGCACCACTGAATGAACAAGTAAACATGTGATTGATACCTAATGAAGTTCTAAAATTTTATATCTAATACTGTAGACAATTAAGAATATTCTTCCTGGATTCATGTATCAAACAAACACTTCCTCAAGATTAAAATTATGCATAATGATAACTCACACAGTTGACCATATTGTATTAATGTGATTTGTGTGTATGTAGGACATTATCCCCAACCTAGGAGCCTAACTCATAATGTAATATATTTTGCCAAGGCCTTGATGCAATTAGATGACATAGAAAGTCCAAAAGTACCGAAGGATATATAGAAAATAGTTTTCTAGTACAAGTTTTAAGAATCACATGTGCTAGATAATCACTACTTAACACCATTTTAAATATTGTAAAGGCTTATAGATATGAAGAAATTCTCCTTAAAAGAGTACCTGGGAAACTGAAAATATCTGGTTCGATAACGGAGAACTCATATACATCTCTTTGCTTGTCAAAAATCTGATATTTATCACTTGATTCTCTCCCTCTTAGAACAATAGACATGGGAGCATGTATAATTGGAGGATCATTTATAGGCGCAACGAAAACTGGTAAATGAGCATCTTGGATTCCATTTTTATTCATGGCATATAAACTGATAATGTCGTTTCCATAAAAATTTTCATTGCTGCAAAGAAGGAAAGATCATAGAACAGATAAAAGCAAAATGGGGCACAAAAATTCTAAGAAGAAATACTGACTGTACTTTAAAAACTATCCTGATAAAAGGTAGATACGATCAGTTGCGTGATACAAAATGTAAAAATAATGAATGACTGATAATGGTAGGTTCCGAGTTCCGACATGCTCATTTAACTTTCCAGTACTAAGAATCCATACTGAAATAAAAACCGCAATCCTATTGGAGCAATTAACTTATACCGTCCCTTCTGAAATCATGACAGTTTTAAAGCACAATTCATTTTTATGTCCTTGGTAAATCATCCACCAGTAGGAAGCAGAATCTTTAACTTGTCACATGGTTTCCAGATACCATACAGTTGTACAAAAACACCAAATGGACCATCTATTATTCCTTTCCTTAATTAATAAACAAATATGTAAGCCCAATACTAATTTGAAAGTTACTTATTTGCAAGCAATATAAGTTCAATCTTAATGTTCATATATTCAATCATAATGTTCCAATAAATGCAGAATTTATAGCCTAATGCATTGAAAATTTCTGCCTCACCAATACCCAAGTTCCACTAGAAGGGGACATCTCTGCTCAACCCAAGCCAATCTATATCAATCTGCTACATTTTGGTCATACAGCAGAAGCAAGTAAACAATAAATCAACAGATACCAAGATTCTAAGGAACTAAGTTATAACAGTGCACGTCTCCAAACTGAGGACTCTGATATATGTTCTTGTGTAATGATATTATTTGGTATAAAAGAAAAAATTCCTATATACTTCCAGTCTAGCAAATTTCTTGTGCAGTCCAATTCACCGAAAGAATTATAACTTTATAATCTCTGCATATCCACTGTTGTGCATGATTGCATATATGCATTGGGACCTAAATAGTTAAAAAATCTGTTGTTCTTGGTAGTGTATGCTAGCGTCTATGTAAGCAAGCAAACGTTGCCTATATGGTTATATGATTCATAGTTTTCTAGATGTACTTGTCATGTTCTAAATTGAAAGAGCATATCCAAAAGTTTCTTACCACTCCATCTCTGCTCCATCATGCAATAAAGAGTTTAAGCAAGCTCTGAATAAGAAAGGGATGATGGTCCCAACTTACAAATGTTCTAACTGCACCATGATTCAAATTGGAACAATGTTTTGATGAAGATCATTAAAAATGCACAATATGAAAATATTTTTCTTTTCAGTAAAACAAATCCTGAAGTATGGATGTTGAGATCTCATTAAGAAATATGCACTATTAGAGTTATTAGAATGTCTATTATTTAAATTTATCTTATTTTATTGTGAACTTGTGTAAATAGGGCTGAGCCCTCTCTTTCAAACGGATGAAACATTTCACCAAAATTCACTTTTCTTCTCCTCTCTCCAAACCCATTCTAGGTTTGGATTTCTTATTGTTTCACGGTATCAGAGCTCTCCGATCACTGATTTTTTTTCAACTGCCCGTGGACTTCACCACTCCAATTGAGCATCAACATCTTTTTTTTCTTCCTCCCCGGAGACTCCATTTCATCGTTGCCCATCGTCGCTGCCCGCCGTCGTTGCCCGTCGCACCTTCCAGTCGAGGGCGTCGCTGCTAGAGGACGCTGCTCGTCACGCCTCCCTCCTAGTCGAGGGCGTCACTGTTGGAGGGCAGCTCCTTCTTCACCAGTCGCCTTCCTCGAGCTTGGGATCGACAATTTTTTTTCCGCTGCCGCCGGTGAGCTCTCTCAGCCGCCTCCTTCCTTCAGTCGAGGGCGTCACTATTAGAGGTCGCTGCCCGTTGCATCTTCCTTCTAGTCAAGGGCGTCGCCGTTGGAGGGCCACCGGTCGCTTTCCTCGAGCTAGGTTTCGACCAAATTTTCTTTTGCTGCCATCGGTGAGCTCTCTCAGCAGCCACAATTCCTTCCTTCACCGGCAAGTCTGATTTTGTAGCTCAAGCTCTCCCATCGGAGAGAAGGTGGTCTTCACTGGTCACCCTCCTCGAGCTCGGCTTCGACCAACAGCTGTAGTTGTCGTGAAGCCATCCTTCAACGGCTGGGTTACGGCTCCTTATTCAGCCATCTCCTCTCACTCACTCCAGCTCAGTGAAGGCCACATAGTGAAGGCCATACTTGCTTCTTTTCATCCAAACAGTGAAATAAGAAAACTGTTTGATTGAAATTGAAGTTAATTTTTCCGCACTCCAAATGTTCGACGAAAGGCCTGAGTGAGAAAATTGTGAATCGCCCTCAAGTGTTTGACAATTTTTTCGTCCTTTTCAATGGCATCTTATGTCCCGGTCGGTCGTGAGAGTGTATCACTAGTCGAATTTCTTCTTATCACTCAACGAGACTGGATCACATGGGCCTCTTCTATTGAGATCGTCCTTCGCGAGCGACGTCTTCTCGGGCATATTGATGGCATGTCTACGGGGTGCGCTCCCCCTCGCACTATTATCCAAACTACTTCTGTGGCTTCTTCTGAGTCTACCACACTCAAGATTGTTCAGACAGGGGTTCCGTCTCCAGAGTATGATGAGTGGGCCTTGCGTGACATGGAGGTCTGCACCTACCTCATTCTACAAGTTGATCGATTGTTTCGGCCTCAGCTCCAGACCTTGCCCTCTGCACAGGCCATCTGAACCCATCTCAGTCGTCGATTCGTGCAATCGAGTTTGATGCGTCGCTTTCAACTCTATCGCGACGCTCACGAGGCCAGACAGGGTCAGCTCACTATCCAGGATTTTTATGCCCGTATGAGTGACATTTGGCGTGAGCTCACGTCAATGGAGCCTACTTTTTGCCCTACTAACTCAGTGGCTGCTCAGCGACATCGTGATGAGGATCACTTGATGTAGTTCATGTTTGCCCTTCGTCCGAAATTTGGGGATCTCACTCGTCATTTGTTGCACTGCTCCACTCTCCCCAGTCTAGACAGTGCCATAGCTGAGCTACAAGCTGAGGAGCTTAGGCAGCGTCTCTTGCCCTCTCAGCAGATTACACTTACATAGCCTTCTATCGCCGTAGAGAGCGTGCTTGGTGCTACACCTGCCCCTATATCAGTCCAGCCTGACATTTCTACTGCTACTCGTGTCACTCATGTGTCCGGACGAGAGTATCACTCATTGCGACCTATGTGCACTCACTGTGGCCATCCTGGTCATCTTGCCGCTCGTTGCTATCGACTTCATCCTGAGCTTGTTTCCCGTTCTGCTAAAGGGGGATCAAGTAAGGACAAGAGTCGTCACTTGTCTTCCTCGACTGCTGGTCCAATCACCAGTCCATCTCTTCACTCCACTGATCCCATCTTCAATAGTGCACAGCTTCAGCAAATCCAGCAACTCATTCATGGAGCTTTCAACTTTATTGGCGCCTCCACTTCGCCTCTTGCTGCCTCTGGTATGACTAAACCTTGGATTTTGGACTCAGGTGCCTCACATCATATGACCGGTGACTCCTCCATTTTTACTAGCCTCACACCTGCCCCACTTGCTCTTCCTCATGTTCACACAGCTGATGGGACCCGTTATCCTATCTCTCACATTAGTCACATCACCCCATCTACGGATACTACTGGCTGTCTTACCTTATCTGATGTTTGGCTTGTTCCCGGTCTAACCATGAGTCTCATTTCTATTACTCAGCTTTCTGACTCTGATTACACTATATCCTTCTCGTCTACTTCTTGTGTTGTGCAAGACCCGTCTACAGACCAGAGGATTGGGATCGGTAGTCGGATTCACGGGCTTTACTATCTGGATCAGCTTCACCTTCCATCACCTCATCCTAGTGCTTGTCCAATCACTCCTCTTTCTACTTCAGATCTATGGCATCAGTGATAAGGTCATGTATCGAGTCAGCGCCTCAAGACCTTGTCCCGGTCTGGGTGCTTAGGCAGTAGTCGTTTTTCCCGTTTGTCTCCTTGTATTGGCTGTAGGTTGGCAAAACACCAGGCCTTTCCTTTTGCTCTTAGTGAGAATATCTCTGATTTCCCTTTTCATCTTGTGCATTCTGATATTTGGGGTCCTGCTCCGCTCTCTTCGGGTCTTGGTTTTTTTTATTATGTCTGTTTCATTGATGATTTCTCTCGTTTTACTTGGGTTTACCTTATGCGGCAGTGTTCTGAGGTATGTCAGATTTACCGTGATTTCTCTTCTATGGTTCGTACTCAGTTTGGCCGATCTATTAGGATATTTCGATCTGATAGGGCTCGTGAGTATCTCTCATTTGAGTCTCGTTCTATTCATGCTTCTGCTAGCACCCTATCTCAGCAGTCATGTCCCTATACCCTTGCTTAGAATGGAGTTGCCAAATGAAAGCATCGCCATCTCCTTGAGACCACTCATGCTCTCCTCCTTGAGGCTTCTGTCCCTCGTTCGTATTGGGCTGAGGCCCTTCTCACTGCTCTCTATCTTATCAATCGAACCCCATCATCTGTTTTTGATGGTGTGACTCTGTATGATCGTCTCTATGGTACTTCATCCTCGTATAGTCATCTTCGTGTTTTTGGGTGTACCTGTTTTGTTCTTCTTCCTCCAAGTGAACGTAACAAGTTGTCCCCTCGGGCAGCTAAATGTGTCTTTCTAAGATACAGTCCTGAGCATAAAGGCTACCGTTGTTATGACACTTATGCTCGTCGTCTTAGGATATCACGCCATGTCGCCTTTCTGGAAGAGATACCCTTCTTCACCTCCGATGATTTGTCTCATTCGGACTTATCATTTCTGGCCCTCCCTACACATGTCCTATCCTCCATCCCCTCAAATGTTCCTACCCTAGCTCCACCATCAGCCCCCCACTTACCTGATGCTCCTCTACCCATAAACACTCCTTTACTATCACCTCCATCTGCCACTCTACATCGCTCTCTTACTGAGATTCCAACTCCTCCAGAGGAGTACCCCCCTCCTATGACAACCCTACCATATTTCTACACTCGTAGGTCTTGTCCCCGTCCTACAGCTGAGGCTCCCTCCACTGGTAGTATTCCTCCGACAGTCACATCATCTACTGTGACGGTTCCTGTACCTGCTCGTCGTTATCCAGCGCGTGAGCATCGCCTTCCTAATTGGTATGGTTTTTTGATGTCCTCCGCTATATACTCTCCCCAGTTTCACACCTTTCTTGCAGTCATCCACTCCATTCCTCAGCCCAGGTCATATCGTGAGGCCATCCGGGTTTCAGAGTGGCAGCAGGCCATGGCAGATGAGCTTCAGACACTTCAGCAGATGCATACCTGGGATGTTATCCCTTGCCCACCAGACATCGTGCATGTCTGCTGCAAATGGATCTTCAAGGTCAAGTATCGACCTGATGGATCCATTGCTAGATACAAAGCTCGTCTAGTTGCTCAGGGCTTCACTCAAGAATACGAGATAGACTATGAGGAGACCTTTGCTCCAGTGGCCCGGATGACTTCTGTCCGCACTCTTCTTGCCGTTGCTTCTAGTCGCCAGTGGCCTTTATATCAGATGGACGTGAAGAATGCGTTTCTTCATGGTCTTATTGACGAGAAGGTATATATGGACCCTCCACCTGGGTTCCCTCTTCCTCCAGATCACATTTGTCGTCTGCGACGAGCTATCTATGGGCTTAAGCAGGCCCCTCGTGCCTGGTTTGATCGATTTCGTAGTGTTCTCACAGCCTATGAATTTCGGGAGAGCCCCTCCGAGCCATCTATGTTTCTGCAGTCTTCTGCTCAGTGTCGGGTCATTCTTCTTCTATATGTTCATGATATGATTATGACCGGAGATGACTCAGTTGGCATCCGCTCCCTTCAGCAGCAATCTTCGCGTCATTTTGAGATGAAGGACCTCGATCCTCTTCAGTATTTCTTGGGGATCGAAATTGCGCAGTCATCTCATGGTCTTTTGCTATCTCAGCAAAAGTATATTACCGACATTCTCAGTTGTGCCACCACCACCGATACTCGTCTTGCTGCTACACCAGTTGAGCTTCATGTAAAGCTTCAGCCCAATGATGGTCAGCTTCTTCCAGATCCGACCAAATATCGTCAGCTTGTCGGGGCACTCGTATATCTGACCATTACTCGGCCAGACATCTCTTATGCAGTTGGTCTTGTCACTCAGTTCATGCAGACTCCTCGATCTGCCCATTATGTTGCACTTATACGCATTCTTCGGTACCTACGTGGCACCATCACTCACTCTCTTTTTATGCCATCGACGTTCATCTTGGCTCTGCGAGCTTATTCCGATGCAGATTATGCTGGTGACAAATCTGATCAGAAGTCTACTACAGGTTTCTAAATTTTCTTAGGAGACTCCCTGATTTCTTAGCGTAGCAAGAAGCAGAATGTGGTGTCTCTCTCCAGTACTGAGTCAGAGTATCGTGCCATGTGTGCAACTACTAAGGAGGTTGTTTGGCTTCGTCGTCTCCTTAGTGATATGGATGTTTCTTTACACCTTCCAACCCCTCTTCATGTCGACAATGATAGTGCTAAAAAGTTAGCTGAAAATCCTGTCTTCCATGAGAGGACAAAGCACATTGAATTCGATATTCACTATACTCGCCAAGAGTACAGAGCTGGCACCATTTCACTCCATCACCTCAGTACTAGGGAACAGATTGCCGACTTCTTCACGAAGTCTCTTTCTCTTCTATGCTTTGAACATTTAGTTAGCAAACTCCCAGTTTATGATCCACCTTGAGTTTGAGGATGGGGTATTAGAGTTATTAGAATGTCTATTATTTAAATTTATCTTATTTTATTGTGAACTTGTGTAAATAGGGCTGAGCCCTCTCTTTCAAACGGATGAAACATTTCACCAAAATTCTCTTTTCTTCTCCTCTCTCCAAACCCATTATAGGTTTGGATTTCTTATTATTTCATGCACCAAATATTACGAGAATATGAACTCCTTTTTCTATTTCACAGTAGAAAATCAACCCAAAAAATCAAATGAAAGCATTTCTACAAAGTAAGACAGAGCTTATACTTCACTAAACAAGTCAAAGTTAAAAAGGTTCTTGCACGATACCCAAGATATTTGATCAACTGCAGGGCAACATTAATTTCTTCAACATGTCCTGTTATGATTAAATCCTTCCCAGTTCTACCACCTCTACTCACTGAAAATAAACTATCCAGTGATTGCTGAAGCTGCATTGACAAAGGAGCAAGAAATACAGTACCAGACTGTGCTCTTACAGTAACAGAAATATTTTCAGCTATATCTGAATAAATTATTTCGAATCCCGGAAAGCCGCTGCCACAGGTCAAAATTATAACTTGATAAGTAAAAGCCAGAAATGGCTAGTAGTCTAAAACTCTATTTATAAATATAGCAGCAAACCAAAGAAGATAATTACCCGAATTTGGGACTGACAACATCTTCTGTTACATGCAATCGAACTGGTAAGGAGACAAATTGAGGTGGTTTGCAGAGGACATAGATGAATACTGTGGCATTCACAAAATTCCTATTTATGTCTGATATAGTGTAGGAAAATGAATCATTCCCAAAGAATCCTTTCTGAGGAGTATATCGAAACATTTTTCCATACTGCAGAAGTGATCCATGTAGCGGCTTTCAAGACAATGGCAACAGTTAGAAACAAATTGCTGACCAAACAATTCAGATAAATAAACCAGCACAAACAAAATTTTAGGTAATTAAAGTGACATGCATCAACCAAATATGACCACAGGAAGAGGAAGAAATGCACTACCTGTCATGAACATTCAGCAGATAGAGCGAGCATCCTTTTTGTGCCAAGGGCATTCACATTATATAGTCATATCATAAACGAGGATATGTTAGAAAGTATAATATACATTATTGATACATTACCTAATGACTTAAGTTTTTGGATCGATGGATTATATAACATAGTAAGTTTTTTCATTTGGCCACGTGCAATGTATAGGATTCACACATGAGGGAGTGTGCTAAATGTATGACATCTATTGTTGGTATATTACTTAATATCCCGAGCTTTTGGATAAACTGTTTATCTAACATGATCCATTACTAAAAGTACTTCAACTAAATAGTACATACGCAAGTCCAATAAGAGATAATTTTCAAGAATTTGCAAAGATAGGACATTATTGAACTAAATATGAGGACATCTATGAATGGAACCATGAAAATGTATGTTCTTGCTAGTCAAGTACAGTGAGTTGTGAAGAAATATCACATAAGTGTGCATGGCATGCAATTTGAAATCTACAACTTTTCTATAGGAAGAGGTGACAAAATGAAAGAAACATTATTATTTATGCAAGTTAGACAAGGCACTGAGATTGGGAACCACAAAAGATAGCATAAGATGTTGATATGCAAACTCACCGTAGTTGATTCAAGTAAGTCAGCATGGCCTCCTGCAACATAATCATTTGATAGAACATCAAAAACAACAGATTCATCTTCCCAAACTGAAACGCTATCATTGTGAGCCTCGGAAAAATACTCACCTACAAGAAATTTTCAGAAAAGGTGAAAAAGCCAGAGAGACAAGTTTGATGAAACATATACCATCAAAAATGAAAACGTTTCTTGACAAAATATAATATGAATGTTAGGCATCAAGATTTTAAAACCAACTGCCAAATTGCATTCCATTATACATTATTTGTGAATAAAAGACACAAGGCAATACAAGATATAACTACTGAGGATGCTGGCTAATAATCAATTAATCATAGCAAGATTAAATCTAATAAAACTCCACACCATAAATTTGACCTTGATTTCTCATGTATGGTTACTAGGAAACTTTCTTGCTGTTTTTGGAGAGTAAATATGACAATGTTGGTAGGAACTAAGATCAAAACTAGATAAGCAGAAAAGCACAGACCTGTGCTTGACTTTCATATTTCAGTCAACTTAGAAGAATAACATGACAGAAGGAAATTGCTGTCAATGTAACTGCAATGACATTCAAGTTCTTTTTATTTTAAAGAGAAAGTTGAGGTGCATGATGTAAAATATCAGTTTACAGACTTACTGTCATAAACATGGACCTCAAAAGGACAAGGAGTCACATGCTTATCCTCAAACGAAATGCATATGTTGTAAGAACCAAGCTCTCTGGCCAGGTAGTAACCAAGATATGAGCCATCTTTGTTGTCCACAAACACCCATCTTGCAAAACTTGAGCTATTTGTAAATTCTATTTGAAAATTCAATTTTGACTGATATGACACAATTGGATTGGAAAATGAGTCAACAAGTTGCACCAGCACTTCATTCTTAGCAAATCTTTTAACAGTAGGTGAAAATCTAACGACCCTTGATAGTGACATACTTACAATACCTGCAAAAAGCCAATGTAGTCATCAACAATTTAGATAATATCATTCACAGGAAAAATCTGAGCCAAATTATAAGGGAATATAGAGAGCCACAGAATGCTACAATACTCCTACTACATTGCAAGGAAAGTAATTTTGACAACGCAATAATTGCTATTCACTATGGAAGAAGAAGAATTAAGAACTTTAGGGTAGTAGAGAAGACACTTATGTCAGTAGAAATCAAAATTCTTTTTTTTTTTTGTTACGAAGCCACATTTTCTCCAAATTTATCTTGCAATAAGCCAAAAAGGAAAACAAATAGAAAAGAAAGAAGAAGCCAAGGAGAAGCACATGTATTAAAAGAGAAATTAATTTCCAGTTTGGCCTCTAAAACTCCATATATATATTGAGACTTTAGAGAGCCAAAAAGTTTGACAACGAACTGACAATGAGGCCTGCTGGTTTGTCCCAAACTGCCAATAGCCTGCCATGGTGCTGCCAGGACACCCATGATGCTGGGCTAGCGTCCTCAAGGGACGTCCCACAAGCACAAGAATCATTGATTATTGCACAAATAAGTACGCCAGGAAATGGTTTATAATTGCAAAAGAATACCTGGCGAAACTTGCATGAGAAAAGGCAGTCCATTGTTTAGTGGAATGTTTCCAGATAACACCCAGATTTCATAGTCTCCAGATCTTTGAGGAGTATAGGCAACATTAAAATCGCTTGCTATAGTTTTAGGATTCCCGATAATCTAACAAGAGAAAAACTAAATTTTATTATCTGTGATATTCACTTCAACTACATTATGCATGTAAAGAGACCCTTACAGTCTGATTGTCGTTTCCCGGCAATGCAGGAACAAAACCAGCAAGTCCATTGGCAGAGTAAATTTGTCCACTAACAGGACCGAACTCTGTAGGATGTACCTTATTAGGATGAACAGCACCTGATATATATTCAGAAGGAAACTGAGACATGAATAAAAATCCTTACCACTAATATTCCGCAAAGGAAATATGAAAGGATGTAGATGAACTGTGCCGTTTCTAATGACAATTTGTACATAAAGCCTCTCTGCCTCCACTGGAGAAGGATTATGGTACCGGTCCTTCAGAAAAACTGTGAAGGATGACATTCTGCCAGCAACAGAATTTGCTAAACCAGATCCATTAACCAGACTGTTTGATCCATTGCAATAGCCTAGATATGTGTGAGCATGCAATATAGGTAGAAATAACTTGAATCAGAATCGATATGGAACGGAAGATTAACTTTCTGCATGTAAAGTCATAACTCTGAAACTCCGGTAATTTAACTAGAAAAAAAAATAAAACACTTGAAGGATGACTCGAAGCAGAATGCTTTTTATTAACATTCCAAACGAAATGTATGGCATAGTGAACTACAAAATCAAGAAAACAGTTCAGAATAAAGAAGGTTCAAGTGAGTCAATAGATATTTTACTAAGAATAACCATGAAACTATTAACGGCAGCAGCTAATTCTAAAGGACAGAGCTTATGCAGAAAAGCAACAAGCAGTAAAGGTCAATATTCATCGTAAAAATGTTCTAAGTATTTAAAGATATTAAGAGAAAGAGTCTCAAAATATTTTTATCGAAACCAATTGTAAAAGCTCGCTAGTGTATTTTAGAAAGTTGTTCACATGCAGAAGTTAATCCAATAAAAGGTTGTAAAAGCAGAAACAGTCAAAATATAATTACTAACAGTAATCTGTATAGTGCCTGAAAAGTTTAAGGAATGCAAAGCTAATAACGAAAAGATGGAGTGGGCATGAAAAGGCTGATGCCTCTTTATAGAATGTGTGTTCTATTCAAAAGGGAAAAATGCCAGATTCTTATACAGTAATCACATCATTTGATTTAACCAACTTATGGCACATATTTGAATCCAGAAAGGTTCAGAAAAAGCTTTAAGAATTCTAATGAATGTAAACCACGCATACCTATGAAGACAGTATATCCATACATCAAAGTAGCAAAGCTTTCATTTAGTTTGGCATCAAAAATTGCTAGCGTAAATTCCCCAGGTTCTGAAACAACGAATGAAAGCAACTGAATTCCCTTAGACACCTCTTGAAAGAAGAAGTCTGCTACTGGGACAGACAAATTTGAAATCCTTTCAACAACTCGAGCATCAAGTGAATGGAATGCTGGAACAAGGTTTCCAAACGAATCTCGTAGGTGTATCACGATTTCCAGCCGAGAGAAGATCTGCAAAAAGTTCGATCCATATCTCCACTTGCCAAGGCTATTGGTCATATCAAGGGGCCCTACAGTAAGGTAAACACAAGAACAGGCTAAGAAGTAAAAACTAAAGAAACTCTACATGAGTAGAAAATATTTAAATATATAAGATAATTTATTTACTCAATGTTTGCAATAAGAAAAATGATAATTACCTTTAATCATTCATAGTTCTTCATAAATGATAATCTTATTATTACTTTTTAGCAACCATAGCACAAAAAGTAATATATCTTGTGTTAGTGTACAATATAGCAAGGAATGCTAATATAACGATACATGCTTATGTTTACTCTGTGTTTAACAGCAAAATATAAACTGTATACTTCCCTAAATTTTTTTAAGTTACTATCTAATGTTACACACTTATGCTTCTATCCATCATCCACATTTTTATGCGCTATACATGATCATCAGGCCCGGCTCGAACATGCTCAATTTTAACCGTGCTAGGCCCAGCCCGAGCTTAAAATGGAAATGAGCAACACGGGCTGAAACTTTTCCAGCTAGGCCCGGCCCAGTCCATTACGAGCCCACCTATTCTATGACTTTTTAGTCCCATATTAGATATTTCAATTATTGGAAACCACCATATAATTCTTTTCCTATAAAAGTTATCTCAAATGTCTTTGTGGGCAGCTCGTTACAATATAATATTTTTTCAAATAACTTGGCCCGTTATGCTTAATGTGACACGCGGCACACGCCTAGCCTAATTTTAATATTTCACGGACTAATGAGTGGTAGCGAGTTCTAGCTTGGCTCGAACAATTGGTGGGTCGGGCTGCAAATAAAAGCTTAAGCCTGGTTTAAACCCACTCAACCCACTCGATAATCACCTTTACTCTGATATTAATGAAGCTTTTTATAATTGCAGTGATTAATCAATGTTATTTTTCTTTTCTAAAAAGAAGTTTTGAGGTTGATTCCCATCCTGTAACAGATCTATCTATAGTAAATGGCAAGATGCTCTGAACTAATTTAATTGTCAAAATGGAATTCGATGGAAATAGTAAATGAAATACTGATAAGTACCTCTGCTGTATCTATTAACTGACCTGGTTTTACTGTAAATGGGAGAGGACAACCTCTTAGAGTCTTATTATCACCATACACATACACTGAAAGATCTCCTGCAATGGTGGGAACAAACTCAAGACTAAGATATCCATATTTATTCCAACCACTGTATCTGAAATCAAGCAACTCCACAGCAGATCCATTCTCATATGATGCAGACAACCTCCAGTATTCTTTTCCTGGTCTATCAATTTCTTTTGAGATATTGTTTCCAAAAGCATCTTTTGGAAGTACCAAGATATAGGCTTTTGTACCAGCAACAAATTCATTTTGGTCCATCCAAGAAGCCACACAAACAGATGGGTGCATGTGCCCTTCAGAGGAATTTAAAAGTTTTAACTAATATAAATTAAATATGTATATCTACAGGTAAAGCACATTACTAGACTTCAGCATGGTATTCAAGCTTTGTACTATAATAAACCATTCATTGCCAATATGCAGAAGATACTCTGACATAGCAAGTCCTATATAGCAGCATAACTAAGCTTTATCCAACTCTGAACATGGATAAGGACACAAAGAAGGAAAAAAAAGCAGCATTTTCAGATGTTAACACATTATTGGACTTCAGCACAGTATTCAAGCTTTGTACAAAAAAAAATTGGAAACAGACTACGCAATGCCAATAAATTGCAGAATCCATGCTTCCCTTGCGTAGGAGAAAGACTCTATTCAGATCTCAAAGAATAACAAGCTAGAAAACAAACAAGTCCCACTATACATAAGCTTTATCTGAATTTAATCATGATAAGGAAACAAAAAAGGAAAACAGCAGAAATTTCAAACGTTAGTAGGTCACATGAACATTGTATGAAAAGCTCAATATAAAAATTATAAATATCCAAAAACAAGCATTAAGTGTTGTTTGCATTGCAATTTTCCCTCTCTTCATGGTGGACCCATTATTTAGCAACATATATTTGCTGTTAACCAACCATTAACGATCTACTAAACAAGATCAGAGTAAAAACTGAAATTTCCTATTCCATATTGAACTTATCCAAGGTGCTCACAACATATAGTTGTGCATCAAAATATATGGCTCAAGTTTGGATAGTGGTGATTCTATCTTTCTTCTAGATGATTCTCCTATGAAATATTTGAGTCCTGCTATGTAATTTTGACTCCCTTTGGATTATATATGAGATGTTCTTTCTAACAACTAATTCTGTCTTATTGCATAGGCTAGAAATTAAGCCGTCATATCAAAGTCCAACGATGATAGAGCATGACATGTAACACCAGTGAGAAACCATTAGAATATGCCACACTCTATCTGGTTCGTAACTTCCTGCATAACATTGCCAAGACACATAAGTGGGACATTCTATTACCAAATACAAACTACCCTTACCATCACAAGATATTCCACATAAATATAATAGAAGCACAACATCTGAAGTGTGGCGATTGCCTCTTGAAAATGAAAACACACATATGCACGTGACACATACACACACAAGTGTGCATTAGAGAATAATGACGTGAAAATATAGACCATACCAGCTGTGACGGTGAAATGAAGAGATGAATCAGTAATGCCAAAATTATCCTCAGAGACAACCATAGTAAAATCCCCAAGCATGATAGGAGTAAAAGTAATGTTCCAAAATGAAGGGTCACCATCAAGATACTGAAATACTCCAGATATATATGAACTATTTCCTCTCTTTCCACTCACTGATAGGGAAAAGCTCATCAGGTATCTGTTTGATTCAAACTTCTTTTCAATGGAAGAACTGTCCAGTAGCTTAACCTTAATGGTTGCTACGTCACCTGCTTGGAATATGGCCTTATTATCGAGCCAACTAAAGGCAAAGCTAGGAATGGACAATTTACCTCCATATCCTGCAAGGGAAGAGTCTATAAGAGCATATTTTCAAAATTGAAATAAAGGGTACAAAAACAAAATATCGTCATCATCGTTTTTGTTGATTTATGATAACTTCAACATATTATCTGTTTATATATATATATAATCCTATACCCTATATATATGAGCTACTTTTCTTTATTGATACGAGACAAGTCAGGGTACACATGTAAGAAGCAATCCTTAAAATAAAAAAAGAAGCAATCTTTATTTGATTTACTATATACAATATTTATTACCTAAACTACCATTAGTATAATTGATTGCCGCATAGACAAAGCCTTATAAGTGTGTACTATATTCACATCATCCGTGACTAAATGGTCTTTCCACCAATTCTCACCTTACAACCTGCAGCAAAGCCTTTTCCTAATAGTCTCTTCTCTTGAGTTCATAAATAGCCAAAATTATGCAGCGTGAGGAACTAACGTTTTTATAAATAAAAAAGAAATTCCACATTTCCTCACTGATATAGATGACGTCATTATTCCAATATAAATCGACAATCAAAGGCTTGGACAACTGGGGTCACTGTAGTTAACATTTACGCAAAGGAGTATATCAAATTGAGTGTTTTCCTTTTCGACCATCCAAAAATCCTTAGAAACACTGCCTAAACAAAAAGATGGACATCTACGAGCAAACTCAACTCTTTATAACCCTAAAACCAAAAGCATCAAAAAACCCATCCGAAAGAAAGATCGCAAACTAAATCATCCGAAATGTTCGCAGCTACATGCAAAAGATTTCACGTAATCCGTACTAGGAAATCCTAATCTTGCCTTCACGGGATGGGAATTCTGCAGCCACCGAGGGTTTGAGCAGTAAAATTGACAGAAGAGTACATAAGATCGAAGAGGAGATCTTAATCCACCGATTCATTTCGTCGATGCTGGTGAAATAGAGAGGAATTGGGGATTTCTTGAGAAGGGATTCGGTGGAGGTTTGAAAAGAGTGGAGAATGGAGGGAAGACGAAGAGAATATTTTATAGCAACCGGATGCTTTTAACTGTCTCCGTCTCCAGTATGCCCACGTCCAGTTATGAATGGACTAAAATGCCCTTAGATCTTAGGTTTATATACGCGAGATACCCATAATAGAATATCCTTGAATTCGAAACGGGTTATACACGTATATATCTGTTATTTAAAATATAATATCTTAGGATAACCACAGTCGTAGTAGAAGCGCACCCAATTTGTAGTATGATTTCGAGCGCTAGTTAAGTGCACTTCATGAAAGAAATTAATATAGATTATATCTTTTATGTGCTTTCTTTGGCTGTTGTGATTTATAGTTTGACTCATAATTTTAGGAGATGTTAGCCTATATATTTAATTTATATATTAATACGAATTAGCCCGTGTAATACCTAAAAGCTCTCTCTCTATATATATATATATCACTCATTTAATTCAAATTCCATTTTAAAATCTATTTCAATTTATTATGCGCAAATAAGAATGTTAGTTAAATCTGTCGCAAGCTTTCTCTCTATTTAATTTTTTTTTATATATATACACATTGCAGATCAGCTTGGTGTTAGTGGTGATAACCAACGGTGGCATTAGTGGTATTTTGCTACAGTTCTTCTTAATGTTTTGCAGGGTGTGCATGGTTTAATCTAATGAAGCAATTGAACATTGGGTTAATCTATATACCTTATAATAATTTTTTCTTATGCCCTTTGAGTTTAACACAATGTTTTTATCTACTTCGTTGTAGAAGATTATTAAGTTGCAAGGTTTATTCAAAAGCTATCGCCCTGCTTTTTTTTAATGTTTCAAGCTTATAGTAATTTTAATAAAAATCAATAAAATTCTTCACCTAGGGGATTATATATATATATATATATTGTAAAAAGAAATCTAAGTGATTTACGATACCATCCTTCTCTACCAGCTTACGATAAATAACGTAATGCTAACACTGGTTGTTGTGTAGAATTTTTCAACCGGCAACGTCAGTAGTAAAAATTCTTCCAAAATTATTTATAAGCAAGATTAATCGATAACTTCTCAACAGTCCATACACATACACATACACATACACATACACGAGTGTTTGTCAACAATGCTTATTCTTCACTAATTAAACGTGAGATGGGAAAGCATTTGCTCTCTCTCTCTCTCTCTCTCATATAGCCAACAAAAGCAACGTTAATTACGTTATTTGACGAAATTAGAAGTCAATGCAATCCTTGAAAGGTCATCCACCACCGTTAACCAACGGGAAGGAAACGGCCAACTGCCGGAGGAATCGCCTGGCCGCAGCCACCCTGCTCATTAATTCGCTATCCTTTTTTTAGTACCACTGCTCGTCAACTACCTTCTACGAAGTACCCCTCGAATCGGCGCTATTAATGTTAAATATTTATTGGCATCTTTAATTGAAAGGCTCGAAGGCTGAAGCTGTAAAATAGCACATTATAATTTTTTGAAAGTAATTATTCCCTTCACCAGCCAACAAAACTAGCGTTGACGGTGGGCTCCACTTCTATGATGTACAACCAAATTAGAAAAGGTTGTATTAAAAGAACAAAAAGTAAATATATGGTAGAAAAGATACGGAAAAAATACAGAATGAGGTTCGCCGTAGAGTTTAATATAGTGATATAGTGTAAAATTAAACTCGACTACTCTCTCGGATTGATTTTATGAAGTAATCTTTGTGAAACAATTACGGAAATATATAAAAAGAACACCATACAACTTTTATTTAGTATTAATACCTTATCATATAAATGTTTATTATTGACAACTATATTTAATATAGGTGAGCAATTTTTTCATATCCTCCTTATCTAATTACTTCGTATCTATTTATCTTTTTAAAAATAAAATGAGATCTAATGATTTGACATATTTTAAGAGTATAATAGGAACACTAAAAAACTTTTACAATAAATGGTTCAACAGGTGATTATTTATTTTTTTAATTATAATTTTAGTTTAAAAATAACTATATATTTTGCATGTATATTCTTTAAAAAAAAATATTAATTTTTAATTAACTTATATATATATCTCTTATTAATTTGAGATTTGATTTAAACTAAAAATTGATAACATATAAAGATAGATAATTAAATTTAAATTAAACTCTATCTGCTCATTTAGATTAAACTCTATCTGCTCATTTAAATTGAACTCTATCTCATAGAGATAAAGAATCAAATTTAAATTGAACTCTATCTCCTAGTATTAAACAATATTCTATTTTAGAAATAATATAATATTTTATATTCCGAGCTGTTGGTGGTTTTTTTGACAAAAGTAAAAAAAAAAAAAGGTTGCAAATAATAAATATTCGATGGCGGAAGATCTAATCGTGGCCGTCCATCACATCGCTCCCATTATTTATATCCACCCCTCCTCCGCCCGTTTCTCCTCGGCAGGTGCAGTTTTCCCCCAAATTTATTCAACAACAATCTGCCCTGCCTTCACCCCGATCCACCTCTAGTCTTCAACAACAAAGTCTCTAATTTTTGTTCGCAGTACCAAATAGATCTTGACCCAATCGATCCCATCGCGATGCGAGATCTAGAAGACGAGCTCCTCCCCTCCACGCCAGGGAAGGTGAAGATGGATCGCTCTTACCCGATCAATCGCCACTTCTTCCACCGCTGCTTCGCCTCAACCAGCACCCTCTTCCTATGGGCCCTCTTCCTCATCGCCCTCACCGCCTCTTACCTCAGCTTCCAATCCTTCGTCGATACGTCATCCCGCTACTTATCGGCCACGTGGGGCGGCCGCCACTGGGAGCAGCGGATCCTCTCCTCCGCCCGCCCCACCCGGCCCAACGGCATCTCTGTCCTCGTCACTGGCGCCGCCGGCTTCGTCGGCAGCCACGTGTCCCTCGCACTCCGCAAGCGCGGCGACGGGGTCGTCGGCCTCGACAACTTCAACGCCTACTATGATCCCTCCCTCAAGCGGGCGCGCGAGGCCCATCTCGCCGCCAACGGCGTCTTCATCGTCGAGGGCGACATCAACGACGCTCGCCTCTTAGACCGGCTCCTCGACCTCGCGCGCTTCTCGCACGTGCTCCATCTCGCCGCCCAGGCCGGGGTCCGCTACGCGATCCAGAACCCGGCCTCCTACGTCCACAGCAACATTGCCGGTCTCGTGACGCTGCTCGAGGCCTGCAAGTCCGCTAACCCGCAACCCGCCATCGTCTGGGCCTCCTCCTCCTCCGTCTACGGGCTCAACGACAAGGTCCCCTTTTCGGAGTCGGATCGCACCGACCGACCCGCTTCACTCTACGCCGCGACCAAGAAGGCCGGCGAGGAGATCACCCACACCTACAACCACATTTACGGGCTCTCCATAACGGGCCTACGGTTCTTTACCGTGTACGGCCCATGGGGCCGGCCGGATATGGCCTACTTCTCCTTTACCACCAACATCCTCCAAGGTAAGGCCATCACCGTCTACCGTGGGAAGGACCACGTGGACCTCGCACGTGACTTCACCTACGTCGACGACATCGTCAACGGGTGCATTCGGTCGTTGGATACGGCTCAAAAGAGCACCGGTAGCGGGGGCAAGAAACGTGGGCCGGCTCAGTACAGGATCTACAACTTGGGCAACACCTCTCCGGTGACCGTACCCAAGCTGGTGTCGATACTGGAGAAGCACCTCAAGGTGAGGGCCAAGAAGCACGTGGTGGAGATGCCCGGTAACGGTGACGTGGCGTTCACGCACGCGAACATCAGCTTGGCCAGGGCCGAGCTGGGCTACAAGCCCACCACGAATCTCGAGGCGGGGCTGAAGAAGTTTGTTAAGTGGTACCTCTCGTACTATGGTTACAGCGGGAGAAGGAATTTATGATTTTCCTTTTCTTTTTTCCTTTTTTCTTCTTCTCCTTTTAGGGATTCATTTGTTAATTTTGTGATGGAACACTTTAAAAGATTCTTTTTGGGGGCATTTTATCTGCTGTCAATATACGAGTGGCGCCAGCTGGAACACCGATTTCACTGTTGGAATGGGGCCAGCTGCGCGAAACGGGCTCAGCGGCTCAAATGGCGCCACGTCCTTTCGCTTTAGTGTGGCGGATTCTTGTTGGGAGATGGAAGCATAGGAAAGTTTAATGGTCCAGCGCCATGTGGACGTCCACGTGATCTCGAGTCTTGACCTCTTTTTGGACCATTCGAGGAAAGGGGTGCCGACGTTTCACTGGACTGCCTAGTCTGTAATTTGGTCTCCTTATTAATAAACTAATTGGCGCGTAGCCAAATCTTTTCTTTTATGATTGTTTATAAATTTGCAATATTAATTCTGTCGGTGGGCAAGTTGCACCTATCAAAATATTGGCCCACTAGAATGAAGGGGATGTATGTGGGTGGACCAAGGGCTAAGGATTCCTGTGATGCATGTGAAATTATTGAGTATGCCTGCTTTCCCATGATAGAGAGAGATGAGCGATGTCTTGTTACATGTAACATGGGATGCTATCGTTGGACTTCAATTAGCTTTCGTTATGTATATATAATTCTAATTGTACCACTAGTTACTTTGCACCGTAAGTAACGAGTTTTATATTTCCCTTGAATATTTTTTTATCCCTGTTTGCTTGTTTTCTCATCAACATCTTGTTCTGGATTATTACATAGTACAAGATCAACTCATCTCTACATGCTTTGCCAGCTACGGCGCCATCAATGAGTTTAACTTGTAAGGCAAACTTATATTTTGGTTCCTAACTTAAATCTCTGCTTAGCTATCAAATATCTTATCTTCCGCATAGATCGATATAGTACCTTCCATATCTGGCCTATATATGATAAGCTATGTTTGAGAGAAGCACTGATCAGATTCTATGATGTACAGGTATAGTTTGTACTGGAGAAAACGATAAATTCTTAGTAAGTTTCCAGGGAGGGAAAACCCAACGGAATTAAAACATCTATAAACCATACGGTCCATGTCATAGTAATCATTATTCACCATCTCATTATTTATTTATAGGAATACATATAGATGATGGTCCACGTAAAATAGTTAAATTTATAAGCATCTACTTGCCATGACCACTACCATAGCCATGACCTTCTCCATAACCTGAACCAGAGCCATCACCAGATCCAGAACCCGAGCCATAACCTTCACCGTAGCCTTCACCATGACCAGAACCTGAGCCTGAACCTTGGCCATGGCCCGAGCCCGAACCGGAACCAGCACCTGAACCTGCATGCGAGCCAGCACCTGAGCCTGCTGATGAGCCAGCACTCGAGCCAGCGGACGAGCCAGCTCCAGAACCTGAACCCGAGCCAGAGCCAGAACCAGAGCCCGAGCCCGAGCCCGAGCCCGAGCCTGAGCCTGAGCCTGAGCCTGATCCTGAGCCCGAGCCCGAGCCCGAGCCCGAGCCAGAGGCACTGCCTCCTCCTAAACCAATACCGACTCCTGCACCAACTCCAACACCAACACCACCACCTAAATCGACACCAAGGTCTTTCCTAGAGACCCGGCTCTCGGCTACCAGAAAACATGAAACAATGGCTATAGTGCAAAGGACTACAACCTTCATGCAAGACATATTGTGGAACTAATAATATAAATAAGGTGTTCTACTCTCTCTTTGAGGTATGTCAAGCTATGTCATATCTGAACTATAAGCGAGTTGCAAATTTATAGGCTACAAAGATGAGTTACGATTGAGTGTTCAAGCTAGTGAGAGGAATTGACTCGTCAGTTTCGAAACTATAATGAGATCCGCGTGGCAGCAAACTTGTGGATATTGTTGCATTTGCTCTTTAGTGGAGCTAGCAATTGATTGTGGAGACTATTTTCGCATGACAAAATGGTGGCCGTTTTCCCACCTTAAGTCAACCCACTAAGATTAGAGGCAGTAGATAATGTGTTAATCCACATGGTTAATTAGGGTTTCCAGTGAATGGCTATCTATGAAGACATTTAGAAGTGGGAAACTTCTAGATTCCGTGAGACCAAAAGGTTAACTATTCCATCTTATGCATGCAGCCACGCGCAAAATCTTAAGCGTTAGGTGAACCAAGTACACGTTCGATACAGCAAGTTTGCAGTCTACACGTGCCAAGCCCATGTAGTTATCTTCTCAACTATTACTCATGATCTAGTGCGCATGGACGTGGCAGTGATTGGCTTTCTTTTTTTCTTTTTCTTTTTTTCTCGAGTGAAGACGCAGTGATTGTGGATTCATGCAAAACCCACTAAGTTATGTGCCACAATTCTTGGCCACAAATTATAGTACACCTACATCTGCTTTCGGCTTAGGATTAGTTCATTCTCTCACTCCATTTTCACATGCACATTGGTGGCTCCTAGGTTTTTAGGTGGGGATTACAGCCTATAAATACCTCTCTCCGTTACCACTACACTCACTACCAAAACTAACAACTTGTAATCATAGCAAGAGGAAGAAGTTGTAGAGATGGCAAGCAAGAAGGGTTGCGTTGTAGCAGTAGTACTTCTTTTTTCCTTGTCCTTGGCCTTTGAGACCATTGAGAGTCGCCCGGCCAGGAAAGACCTAGGCCTCGGTTTGGGACTTGGGCTCGGCCTCGGGCTCGGGCTAGGAGAAGGAGGCTCGGCATCGGGTTCCGGTTCGGGTTCAGGTTCCGCCTCGGGAGCCGGTTCTGCGTCCGGGTCTGGTTCGGCGTCGGCGTCCGGTTCCGGATCAGGTTCCGGTTCATACGCTGGGTCTAACGCTGGATCATACGCTGGCTCGGGTGGGTCAGGTGCAGGATCGTCAGCTGGGTCCGGCGCTGGTTCCGGTTCCGGTTCTGGTTCGGGTCAAGGGAGTGGACGTGGTTCCGGCTCAGGATCTGGGTATGGTGAGGGCCGGGGCGAGGGTCGTGGTTCCTGGAGCGGATCCGGATCGGGTTATGGCGAGGGATATGGGTCTGGTTCCGGATCTGGTTCGGGTGGACGCCACTGATCGATCGAGAAGTCGTTTATTTACGTGGATGTTAGAAGAATAAAAGGGTGATGAAAGCCTTTGTATCTGTTGTTGTCCATGTTCGTTTTCTTTCGCGTGTGCTTCTTCTGTTCTCTTCTCCTCTCCTGGTGGTGTATGCTTGCTCATCTTGAGTTATGTATTATTGAGTGAAATAAGTTATATATATCATGGTCATGTTCTTTTCATCTCTTTGTTTAGCTGTACGTGTCTACTTTTGCATGGTTATAGTCTTATTTGGTGATCATAATACTGCTCTTGAGTAATAATAATACATCTTAAACACATGAAGACCACTTTATAGCGTTTCTTTGCGATAATGTGCATGCTTCTCGTTTGACTCCTGACATTCTAACCAAATGCTTCTCGTTCAACTCCTTAAGTTATACACCAACTTATAACTCCAAATAATATTATGAAAAAATTATTTGGCAGTGATTTGGTGATTTAGCTCTATTTGATTAATGGCTTGGCAGTCCGGTTAGCTTGGAGGAACAACTCGGTAGTTCAACGACTTTGAGCAAATATCAACATCGTTTGATTCAGAGCAATTATTCAGCGACGTATATGACTTGAAACCTAGACTAAACGATAAAAAACTCCATGGAGCCCAAGTATTGCTGTATCTAGAGAGGATTAGGCCCCCGCAGAGTTATTACAGCAACATTTACCAATCTATATTTAATCTTTGAGCTCATGAATAATAAAAAAAGAAGAACTCCCTACATTGTATAATTCTTAGTTCATTTTGATCCAAGCTTTATCAGGCCCAAGACCAATCAAAGCCCTTAATTCTGGTGGGCCCGATAAGCCCATAGAACACCAATAAAAAGATGAAAGAAAGAGAACGTAGTCTTCTATTCCACCAACCCGGCCCATATCCTCGCATCGCAACTTGGAACTTCGGAGTCTTCTTTACTTAATAATGTTTATTTGTTTTCCTCCCAATCTAATTGTGTGGAAACCGGAAAGCGTTGGGCTAGAGAGCGCATCTCACGATGGCGGAGGTAAGCGGCGTAGTCCCTTCTATATTATATTTCGGTCTCTCTTATTTCCTCGATTAGATCGGGCTACTGGCGGTCTTTTATCGATTCCTGTTCTTATTCGATACGGCTGTGGCGGCGTGAATCTCATCGCGTAATTAGTTGCGAGAGGATTAGGGTTGTTTGATTCAGAAAGAAAAAATTGGTGCATATTGATAAAATTGCTTCCTTGATCCGCTTCTATTCTTCTCTGTTCATATGATCCGGTGCTCGTTTCGAGTAATAGATGTTTGGAGTTTGTAATAGGAATCCTATGAGTTGGGCAATGTGTATATTAGTTTTATAGCAACACGTATCCATGATTAGATGGGGTAAAAGTACAAATCTTGGATGCTTATATTTACGACGGACATCTGATAGATGAAAAAATCCAACACTGGCTTCTGAATTGATAGGCTACCCAATTCTTAGTGATATTCACACTATTTCAGCAGCTCTGAAACTCTCTATTTTTTCATGGCCAAATTAATTGAACAGTGAACAAATGATCTTATTGAAATGAATAAGATAACAACTTCCCCTTCAAAATGCTGAACTTAGAAAAGTTAACTCATGTGCATGACTGAATACAGAATTCCATTTACAGGTCAGATTTTAGACATATACTATATACTTTACAATCTCAGAAATTGGTCTGCACAGGATTAGTCATTTATCATATTAAATGTTAAATAAGCAAGTTCCTGAATGATGGAACTTGTCAGAATTATCCTACTGGATGAAAATTAACCTGTAATAACTATATTTAATCAGCTAATATTTCATATACTTTTAGATATTTCTTTTTTTTCTTTTCTGACTAGCTTTTGTTATTGCATTTCCATCATTTGTGCTCATCTATCAGATTGAGTTGAAAACAGCACCAGCTGACTTCCGCTTTCCTACTACAAATCAAACCAGGCACTGTTTCACTCGCTATATTGAGTTTCACAGGTATGGATGTATATTAACTCTGAATTTTGATATACAAATGTCATGGTTACTTTATTTATCCTGATTTATCCATCTTTTAGTGGAATACTCAGTTTGAACTCACAAATTACTTAGCGTGTGCTAATGTAGGTGTCTGAACACTAAAGGCGAAGAGTCTGAAGATTGTCAGAAATTTGCCAAATACTATCGTTCTTTATGCCCTGGGGAATGGGTGAGTTCTGTTTGTTTTGTAGATCATTTGGTTTTAGGCTATTTTTCTTCTAATTGTGATAACTTGTGGTCAATATGTCAGCATGTTTACTTCATCATTTTTGAGAAGCCTTTCTTCACTTGCAACCTGGTCTAGGTCCACAAGTTGTATATTTTGGTTTGGAGTTAGAGGAAGAGGAGATGGGTCATGGGGTTGGTTCTAAACTTCCAATGAAGATAAAATCTCTAGATTGCTACCTATACAAGTAAGCATGAATTGAATATATAGTTGCAGGAACTAAAGACTGAGCAATGTCAAGTATTCGATATGTATGGTGATGCTAGATAATATCAGATTAGCTAATTAATCAATTTCTGCTACTATTTTTTTGAAGAAAGTTTATTTGTGCTACTATAGAATATTAGAATAACAGAAACTTGGAACTTGAACATCTAGCCTGATGGCCATCCTACTATAAGATTACATATGTTATTATGCCATGTTCAAGATTATTGAAATGTTCCTTTTAGTATTGAATTTTTCTTTCATTGAAAAATTATGATTCTTGTTATTGGCTTCTTAAGTAGAGACCAGAGAGAACTAGTCTAAAATGCTAGGATGCTCCTGTTGGATGAAGTGCCCTTTTTTTTTTATCTTGATGTAATGCAATTTACTGCACAGTTTAGATCTATTATATAGCTGTACTAACACATAGCACGCATGCAAACTTTCCACCTGATTTGGATCCCAATGATTTTAGATTTGTTTAAAACCATCTTGGTGTTAGATTATAGAAATTTTAGTTACGTTAAGATTTCAAGTTGCTTACTTTTCTCAGTACGGATCTGTTTTAATCTGCGCGAGGACCTATAAGTAGGCTTTTTAAATCTTCTTATAATGAAATATTGGGGGTTTTATGGTCCTATAATCAAGGACTGCAAATTATCCCTACTCTTCTCTCTGAACTTTTCTGCACTCTCTTTTTTCTGATTTATAACTTACTCGCCAGTAAGTTCTGTACAACAATCTCTCATTGTGTTTAAGTTCCAAGAAGGTAGTCCACTAAACATATATGAATACATACATATTCGTGATGTTATATGTATGTGGCAAAGTATAGGAGCGAATGTGGTCCATTAGGGATTTCGGAGAATTATCGTTCACTTTATTAACCTATATTTTTATAAGTTAAGATTAAATGAACATTTGTTGTGAACTTGGCCGTGCAGGTGCATTTTCATCCTTCACTAGATTAGATTGGATCTCTTTTAGTTCTTTATGATCTAGCTCTCCACTAGATATTGCACATCTTTACTAACTATTACTGTGGGATACTGAAGAAACTTTGAATTGGTAAATGCAAATTGGCCATTATTAATTATTGGAACCTATTGGTGTATCATCATATTTCTTATTAAGCTATTGAAATCATAGTGTACTGTAAGAATGTGAATAGAAGGCATTTTAGATTTGGGGTAAAACTGACAAGACGATGAAGGGAAAGACAACAACAACAACAGTCTGAGATTTATGTCCTAATTAGATTTTGTTAGTACATGCATTTTTTTCTTCGTTTAGCTCTATAAGCTTATTTTCCTGCATTAGCAAAAGGAAGAATTTGCTTGCAGTGAGGATATAAATTGTTCATCATCTTGAAAGATGTGATCTTCCCTTCAGATTTTATCTAAAGTATAAAACAATGAGTAAGATGTGTTATCATTTATGCCTCAGCTAATGTTTATTAGAATCTGAAATTAGAACCCATTTTGTTTTCTTTCATTAACCCTATATGTGACTTCAATGTGATGATTTTTCAGTTAAACTCTAGGTTGTACGATGTTTTTATCATTCTATTGCCAGTTATTTGTATATGCTTCTCTTTTTTCACTTTAGGCATTAGCGATCAGGTATCAGGTACACAAGGAGAATGGCATTTCAATATTTCCCAATCTTGTTTCTTTCATCTCTCATTATCACCAATTAGAAGATCTGTTTGTTAGTCTTTCAATCCTTTACTAACCTCTTTTTAATTTGTTGACCCAGATTGAGAAATGGAATGAACAGAGGGAGAATGGCAGTTTCGCGGGCCCCCTCTAATTGCATAATGTTTTCGCACTGCTTTCTGGTCCAACAATGTGATTTAGTAATGCATGGAGTTCCTGCGTCTGATACTCTGGAACTGTTAATTTGTGATGCTTTTATTCTAGGGTGCTCAAATAATGAGACCAAAGATGTGGCAATTATGTGATCATCTTTAAACCTATTCTTGTGAACTTCACTATTCTCATACTGCCGATGTTTGTTGATCGAATCCCAACTCCTTTTGCTGTCAGAAGTTGAATTCGTCTCTACCTAACGAGAGACTTTCGTGTGTATCCAACACATGGAATGTGGGGGGATATATTGCGTGTCTTTATAACCCATACAGCCCCCATACTTGAGTCGTACTCTAACCGCGGATATATTTTGCAGAAAGAGCTGAGTCATGAGGCATGCAGGTTCCCACTTCCCACCACCACCCACCACTTGGTTGGTGGAGAATATCTTAATAAGCGTATGAAAGAAAGGAACAAGGAGATGATATTTTAGTGACTTGGGAACCCCTTTGATCTCTCTATGAAAAGGAAAATTGGGCTATGGGCTGTGGTCCAGTCCAGGCCAGGTAACTCAATCAGGTACATGCATGATTCACCTCCATGATTCGAATGCAAAGTATTCGCATCTCAATCCAACACTTAAACGAGTTGGGTTTGGGTATATTGGAAATGTAAGATGACGAAGAATCCACGGAAAACACGAGAAGATTTGGGGAATAGGATCGTGCCGCCACTCGTCCTTTCCTCTTGTTTGGCCCACAAGAATACAACGGTTCTTGTCTGCCTGCCAACTTTGTCGGGTTCTTTTCGATTATTTTTACTTCAATTCTGCTCATAAAAAGTTAAATACTTTTGAATTCTAATCTCATTATTAGAATTAGGTGATGTCCGAGTTGGTAATTTTATTTAATATAATATCACTTTCTCTACGCATAAATATATATAAATAATTTAGTTGTTTACACAATAACTATTTTACCACCGGTACTAAAAACTCTTCATCAAGCTGTTAAAACAAAATCGCTATATCTGAAAATAATTTTTTTTAGACGTGCTTATATGATATTCATATAGACTAAAAGTCATCTAGTCTTATACATGAGTTTAAAGCTTATTTACATGAGTATAATATTTGATAAGCATATCTAGAATGCCAACAAACTTGACGCAACCCGAGTGCTATTATTTTTGTTTCGGCACTAGCACGATTCTGAAATAATGATCCAGTTTCTTTCTACTACACTTCAAACTTTTTTTTTCTCTCATATTTTTCCTCTTTTCTACTTATCTATAGAAGACAAAGGAACTTAGCCTAGCCTAGTTTAGTAAAAGGTGATATCGGCCAAACCTTCGTCTACCTGACTCACTCACCCAAAAGCTCGACCCAATCGTACCCATCTATTTCCCGTAGTTATTTAATCTCATATCAAAATTTTAATTTTATTAAAGAACAGTAATATCGTTGAAATATTTTTGACAAACTCAAACTCATTATGCTCGACTCAAGCCTGATATTTCACTGCCTTGGGGAGGATCTAGTTTGATACAACTCAGTGATCGGTGCTTGGCTCGAACTTGGCCCGATCTGTCTAATGATCACCTCAACCAATTAATTCTACAGTAATACAAGAGTAAAGTTTAAATTCAAAAGAGAAAAAAAGAGCCCTCCTCTAAATCTCTGATCTCAGTCCCTCTCCAGCTATCTATCCTACAATCTCGGCGACATACAAATTACAATTGGGGGCGAAGCTTCTTGGGCATCTTAGGAGCAGACACAGGGTTTCTACGGACGTTGCTTTCTTTGTCAATTGTACGTTTCACATCGTTACTCATGACTTATTGGTTAGGGAGTTAGATCACTCACTGGTCGTCGATCTCTTTATCTATATATATATATATATATATATATATATATCCTTGAGATAGTTTCCTAATACTAATGCCTAGCATATATAATATAGTATATGGACAGCCTTCCAACTTTGACCAATCGCCACGTGGCCTATACGAAAGTCAACTGAAAACGAACGAGGCTTACTTCTTCAAACCCTATTCTAAATTAATCTAATGGATTAAACTAACATAATCATCGAAACTAGATAATAAAATACTAGGCTTGAGTGTGTTGAGTTCATCGAAGGAAGAAATAAAAACTAATCTCTTTTTGACCTTTTGGTATTTAAAAAAGAAAAAAGAAAACAATTCTTAGTGCAAGTTAGAACAAATGAGAAGAAAGCTTGCTGATTAAAAAGCATCCACTTGCTACGACTCTCATTGTCCCTTGGGCCCATGATAACGACGAGGAGGCCCACAAGAGCAATCATAGAGGCTTGGATATGTTCTTCGATGTTAGATATTTGAATGCTAGTGGTTATCTATAACAAGCTATGGCTATGTTATAGATATTAATGTCTTTATAGTGGACACTCGGGTTAAACCATTCAAAAGACGATTGGTTTTTTTTTTTCCCATTATTTTTTTAAATATTTTTTTTTTTAATTTTTTTTTAATTTTTTGTGTGGAGGAAGTCAAATAAACTATAACAACTAGGTCGTCATTAATCTAATTGGTGTTTGTTGTAGATTTAGATCCTCTTTTCGTAGTCAATTTGAATACAATCTCGAGCTAATTGTGGCAACCAGTTTTGGCCCACATAGTGAAGTGGTACAAATAGGAGGGGAATAATATTTTTTTGGTAAACTAAATGAATTTAACATGATGTATAATTTTAAGAAGCTAGACAATATTGACTTGGTCCGTTAGTTTATTAATAGCGTCAATCATCACATTTAACTAGATCATATTGAACCAAAGATCTCACTATCTCTCAGATTGATCAATTCAAATCTGTCGTCCGTTTAATGCTAGTGAGGTGCATTATATTAAAACTTCATATATTTTTTAATGCATATTACAATTTAAACCTACCGGATCTATGTAATACAAACTTTAAAATTCGAACATACTATATATATATATATATAGATTTGTTTTTTGATAAATATCGGTAGACTTTTAATATTTATTCCAAAACACTCGGTACAATTAAATTTGTCCGTGGATCAGTTCAAACTTTAAAGTTACAAACTTGAAAAGCTAGACCGGCTAAACTACTATTCTTAATTTATTTTCTTCTTCTTTCTTGTTACGTTACTCGTTGTTGTTTTTCTTTTCCTTCTTCTTTTTTCCTTCTAGCACAAAGAAATATTCATCGACTTCAGTGAGGATAAAAAAAATATTTTTAAAACCCACTTGTGTATCAAACCCGTTTGTCATTAATAAATTTTAATCAAACAAATTGAGAGCATTTCTTGTAACTTACTGATTATGGTTAATTAAAGTAGGGATTATGCTATGGTTACTTTCTACGTGACTAACTAATATCAGGGTGTAACATAAAGCGTAAAATATAATAACTGCATATAATGTATGATATTAAATAAAATTTCCCCAATATTATATACAACAGTGAAATGAAACTCAAGCAAGACTGCATATCATCATGTGCTAACAATTAGATTTGAATCTTGAAAAGGTTAATGTATCTAATCTAATCTAATCAAATTTAGTTAGATTTTTCCGGATAATCCGAACAGTTGTTTCTACCAGTTCTACCATAAACCTAACTACCCCTTGGAAGTTTACTTCTTTTTTTTTTCCTTTTTTTTTCTTCTCTCTTTTTGAAAGCATGCATCCCTTTCAAAGTTTCAAAGTCCGAACCACACCATTAGGAGTAGTTTTTGCTGTGTGCTGTTAGGGATAAACACCGCCATCCCTTTTCCAGTCAACACCAACCCCAAACCTTTTCCAATCGCCAAAGAAACCTTCAAAAATATTTCGCCTCAACCCATCTTATATATTTCCTTCCTCTGTCTTCTACTCTCGCATCCATTAACCACTCTCTTGTCCATTTCCACCAGCAGCCATGGCGGTACGCCTCAGCAATAACCTTGTCGGCGTCCTCAACTTCCTCACCTTCCTTCTCTCCATTCCCATTCTGGGCGGCGGCATCTGGCTCGCCACGAGAGGTTCAACTGACTGCGAGAAGTTCCTCCAGGGCCCCGTCATCGCCCTCGGCGTCTTCCTCATGGTCGTGTCCCTCGCCGGCCTCGTCGGCGCGTGCTGCCGCGTCACCTGGCTCCTCTGGGTCTACCTCCTCGTCATGTTCCTCCTCATCGTCCTCCTCTTCTGCTTCACCATCTTCGCCTTCGTCGTCACCAACAAGGGCGCAGGGGAGGCCGTCTCCGGGCGCGGGTATAAGGAGTATCGGCTTGGGGATTACTCGAATTGGTTGCAGAAGAGGGTGGATAATAACAAGAATTGGGCAAAGATTAGGAGTTGCTTGATGGATAGCAAGGTGTGCAAGAGGTTGGGGGAGAAAAACCAGACCTTTGCCCAGTTTTATCAGGATAATCTATCGCCGATTCAGGTGAGAAAAAGTTTTTGTTTTGATGGTGCAGGTTTGATCTTTTTGATGTTTCCTTGTGTTGGTTCCTTTTATTTTTTGAGGATTAATCGTGTTTTGCAATGTTTCCATTATTGCTCGTAGTGAATAAGGGCGTGGTCTTAAGAATTCGAATTGTTTTTGGATGCGACTACGGGCTAATTATTTGAAATTTCACTTTCTGGTGATGGATTTATGATCCAAAACTGGGGACTTTGCTACTCTTTTTTGTCACTTTTATCTCCTTAATTTAACACAGTTACACAGAGCCGACTTTCTAAGAAATTATGATAAATAACTTTGTGGTAGTTATCATATGATTTCGACGGTTTTTAATTTGCGGAAATTCAGTATTAGCAACTGCTATCAGAGATGTGGATTTTTTACGTGTAGGATTCAGTTGTATGTTTTTTTTTTTTGTTGTCTTTTATTACTATTCTCTAACTAGACTCTCAGTTTTGCCCGGTCCATCTGTTTGATTTTGGGCGTTCTGCTTTAGAATATGATGAGAATATTCTGAGTGCTGATTGCAGTTGTTGCTTTTGTTATAGATTTATCTTTATCTTTCTTCCATTGCTTTTTGTCAATAGATTCCCATGTTTCATACTTTCACGCCAACTCCCATTTAGACCAATTGAAGCTGGAAAATAATTTGTACCTACTATATAGATATCAATGTATGTAAACAATTCTGCATCAACTATTGAGACAATCTGTTCCAATTAGCTTCCTAACTTTCATACAGCCGCATAGTAGAACCTTTGTTTTAATTGTTTGATATTATATAATGCCATTCCACCGTGATGTTTTAGGTCTTTTGATCACTTACTTGGTGTTGTAGCCCTTAAGTTCTTTCTTACCCTCGTTTACCCAATGGAGAGTGTCTTACTTGTACCTTTAACGTCTATTGTATCATACTATATTATTATTATGTTCCTGCCCATGATGCTACTCTGCAGGTCAATATATCTGTGCTTCCATATTCTTTCTCAACATAATCATTGTTAGTATTCCATAGTGAACTTATCTTGACTGCTGCTTGACTTTGCATACATACTAATTCCCTGCATTGTTCTTTTACTTATCAGTCTGGATGTTGCAAGCCTCCCGCAGAGTGTGGGTTTACCTACCAGAACGCAACTTCATGGATTAAAACCACCACAAACTCAACTAACTTGGATTGTAGCACATGGAACAATGATCAATCTACACTCTGCTATGATTGCCAATCTTGCAAGGCTGGCGTGCTGGCCAACATCAAGAAAGACTGGAAGAAAGTTGCTATTGTCAATATAATCTTCCTTATATTCCTCATCATCGTCTACTCCGTTGGATGCTGTGCCTTCAGGAACAATAGACGCGACAATGATTACCATAGTGGATGGAAAGGAGGATATCCCTAGAGGAGCTCCAGATTTCAATTGCTGCTTCTAGCCTTCCACAGGGCATACTAGTTTTTGAATTTTTTTATTCTGTATATCCTAGTTGGTAATCATTTCCTCATTGTTGTTATCATATCTTCTGCTATATTTTCCATGTTATATTAGTTGTGAACATTATATTGATTAGAGAGTTCGTAGACTCAGTTCTATATGATGTTGTGCAAAGGCTTTCTTTTGTGTTGCTTGTATGCAGTCACTTCATGCATTCCTTCATACTTCTACCACTCAGCTTCCTGAGTTTTAATTTTGCCACCAGTAATTTGGATTGATTGAGAAATACACAAATGACTAGCTGAACCATTGCTTTGAGAAATGATCGCATTCTTAGTGATCCAACCTCTGTAATCCTTGTCGCGTGTGCTCAATTGTTGTTTGGTTATCGTATGCCATTTTAGCTAGTTAATGTTGCAGTCGCCTTTTGTTCACCAAAATGCTGGCTTTTAGTTTATGCAGTATCTTTTAAACTCACAAAATTGTGATCCTTATAAGATTCAGCAAATTTCTGCTAGGAAACTAGGATTCTTTCTCAAATCCAAATACACCTAGATGTCTCAAGCCAGACACTTTCATTGTAAGTTGTTTCATCTGCCTATAGCAATCTCTGAATATATAATGCAGTAAAGAATCCTCCATGAATCCAACTCTATCCAGATGGATGCAAGAGTAAGACCCTTCTCACATGCATTATGGATAGTTGCTCTCATACCTTTAGCTTCAAAGTGAAGTACTCTGTAGTCCCCACAGACAAAGCCAGCACCTCCTAGCTCCTCCTTCCTACTGAATGCCTCATCGCAATTAAGCTTGAGCCATCCAACAAAGAACTGGAGTCTGGACTGGGATGCAATTTTGCAACAGAGGAGGAAGACAGAACTGTTACAACCTCAGTAAGTGTTGCGATATATTGAGGAGAAGCTGACGCAAAGACTCTTTCAGGAGAACCATGGCATGTCTTGAAGAATCGCGTTATTGCGATTTTTGACCCATAAACCTCTTAGCCGTGTTGCATTGAGTGAGGATGTGATTGATGGATTCTGGGCCCAAACCAGTCGACGCCATCCCCAAACAGGGCTTCTTCCATTCGCCAAAGAAACCTATTTTTTTATTATATAAAATAGGGATTTTTATATATTTGCTATTTTAACTTTCAAAATATCATAATTATCACGAAAATAGTTATACTGTTTCAAAAATATTATTCTGTTAAATAAATTTAACCAATCATGACTAATTTTGAACTTAAGTCGACAAAACTTATTTTACTCTTGTTAAAATTATTTTAAAATAATTTACAAATTATCTGATATTTTGTCCTATGTCATTGTCATTGTACAATAAAAATACTTTCTTTTAATAACTTTAATAATATTAAAAATACTTTAATAAAAATTAACTATAAATGATAATTTTGAAGAGTTACACGTTTTTAATGTTACGATATTTTAGAAATGCAATGAACAGGTAAGATATTTTAAAAAAGTTCAGTGGCAATTATGTAAAAAAAATCCTATATTCCTTCTTCTATCTTCTACTCTCGCTGTCTCGAATCACTTCACACCACCTCTCTCTCTCTCTCTCTCTCTCTCTCTCTCTCTCTCTCTCTCTCTCCCCCTCCATTTCCACCAATCGCCATGGCGTTTCGCCTCAGCAACAACCTCGTCGGCGTCCTCAACTTCCTCACCTTCCTCCTTTCCATTCCCATTCTGGGCGGCGGCATCTGGCTCGCCACGAGAGGTTCCACCGACTGCGAGAAGTTCCTCCAGGGCCCCGTCATCGCCCTCGGCGTCTTCCTCATGGTCGTGTCCCTCGCTGGCCTCTTCGGCGCGTGCTGCCGCATCACCTGGCTCCTCTGGGTCTACCTCCTCGTCATGTTCCTCCTCATCGTCATCCTCTTTTGCTTCACCATCTTCGCCTTCGTCGTCACCAACAAGGGTGCAGGGGAGGCCGTCTCCGGGCGCGGGTATAAGGAATACCGGCTTGGGGATTATTCGAATTGGTTGCAGAAGAGGGTAAATAATAACAAGAATTGGGCAAAGATTAGGAGTTGCTTGATGGATAGCAAAGTGTGCAAGAGCTTGGGGGAAAGGAACCAGACCATTGATCAGTTTTATAGGGATAACCTATCGCCGATTCAGGTGAGAGGAAATTTTTTCGTTTTGGTGGTGTAGGTTTGATCTTTTTATGTTTCCTGGTATTGTTTCCTTTCTCTTAGGATTAACTGTGTTCTGCAATGTTTCCTTTATATCTAGTAGTGAATAAGGGCGCGTTTGTTTAAAAAAGAATTGGAAGTGTTTTTGGATGCGGATACGGGTTAATTGTTTGAAATTTCACTTTCTGGTGATGGATTATATGATCCAAAACTGGGGACTTTGCTACTTTTTTTTTGTCTCTTTAATTTTAGACAGTTACATAGAACCGACTTTCTAAGAAATTATGGTAATTAATTTCGTGGTAGTTATTATTTAATTCCGACAGTTTTCTTTTTTTGAAGTTTATAGTGGTTGTGGAAATTTAGGATTAACAACTGTTATCAGATATGTGGAATTTTTATGTGTAGCATTCAGTTGCTTTTTTTTTTCCTTGTTTTATTATTATTCGCTAATTAGACCCTCAGATTCTGGGCGTTCTGCTTTAGTTGAATTTTAAAATAGTTTCTCTTACTAACACACTCCAATATGATTAGAATATTCTGAATGCTGATTGTTGTTGTTGCTTTTGTTATAGATTTATCTTTATCTTTCTTCTATTGCTTTTTTTCAATAGATTCCCATGTTTCATGCCAGCTTCCTATTAGACCAATTGAAGCTGGCAAAGAAATTCCACTTACTGTTTGGATATCAATGCATGTAAATAATCCTGCAGCAAGTGTTGAGACAATATGTTCCAATTAACCTTTCTAAGTTTTATACAGCCGTATAGTAGAACCTGTGTTTCAACTGTTTGATGATTACATAGTGCCGTTCCATATGTTTTTGGTCTTTTGATCATTTATTTGGTGTTGTAGGCCCTTACTTCTTTCTTACCCTATATTACTCCACGGCGGGTGTCGTACTTGTGCCGTAACTTCTATTGTAGCTTACTATATAGTCATTATATTCCTGTTCTCACATATTGATGTCTAACAGCCCATGATGTTACCCTGCAGGCTGATAAATGCGTGCTTCCATATTTTTTCTTGACATATCCATTGTTTAGTATTTCATATTGAACTTATCTTGATTGCTGCTTCGCATGTGGACTAATTACCTGTATTCTACTTTTACTTATCCAGTCTGGATGTTGCAAGCCTCCCACAGAGTGTGGGTTCACCTACCAGAACGCAACTTCATGGGCTAAAATCACCACAAACTCAAGCAACTCTGATTGCAACACATGGAACAACGATCAATCTACACTTTGCTACGATTGCCAATCCTGCAAGGCTGGCGTGCTTGCAAACATCAAGAATGACTGGAAGAAGGTTGCCATTGTCAATATAGTCTGTCTTATATTCCTCATCATCGTCTACTCTGTTGGATGCTGCGCCTTCAGGAACAGTGGATGGAAAGGAGGATATCGTTAGAGGAGCTCCAGGTTTCAATTGCTGCTTCTAACCTTCCACTGGGCATACTACTTTTCGAATGTTTTTAGTTTGTATATCCTATTCTCTCGTTGATGTAATCATACCTTCTGCTATATTTTCCATGTTACACTACTTGCAATCGTTATATTGATTAGAGAGTACCGAGACTAAGTTTTATACGATGCTTTGCAAAGGTCTTCTTCTGTTTTGCTTGTACGCCATCACTTCATGCATTCCCTCATACTTCTACCACTCGGCTTTACTAGTTGAATCATTGCTTTGAGAAATGAAAGCATTCTCAGTGATCCAACCTCTGTAATCCTTGCTGTGTGTGCTCAGAATTTTCTTTTTATTTGGTGATTATTGAGTGATATTTTGGTTAGTTAATTTTGCAATTCGCCTTGTTCACCAAAATGCTGGCTTTTCTTTATCTAATATCTTACTCACAAAATTATGATCCTTATAAGATTCAATAAATCTGCCAACTAACTAGGATTCTTTCTCAAATCCAGATAAACCTAGATCTTTCAAGCCAGATAATTTCATTTTTTAACTATTTCATCTGCCTATAGCAATCTCTGATCTTTTTTTTTTTCTTATTTTTTTTGTAACTTGCTAAGTTTACTGATCGGAGTCTGAGCTTAATTTGGTGGTAATCTGAGATTTAGTGGGCCAATGTCTGTGTACTTCTCAATTGCACATAGAAGTGCCCTACGACCATTCAGCTTCCTCGTCCAAGATCTGCAAGAAAAAAAGGAGCAACGCAGAGATGGAACTTTCACATATATGCATATAGATTATTAACTCTATCTTCTCTACATATAAATAATTTCTTGCAGGCAAAAAGAGAGACACAATAATCTTATGACACATGAGAAACCATTAAACAAAACATTCAAAATAAGAAGAAAAAACTTGCCTACAAGTTATATCTAAATATCCATGTTTGATTTTTGAGTCAGCAAGGGTTCTGTTACATCTTTTTCACAATAATCAGATTGAGAATCTATTGTTATTGTTATCTTTGCCTGGTCATCAGAGGAACCTGGCTTCCCCTTAGTCTCCAGATCCTGGGCTTTACCCCACAAGACTACATATAAGCCACCAACAACAGCAAGAGCACCTATCAAGCTGAGAAAAGAGACAAAAGAAAAAAGAAATCAAATTATAAATTTAGTTAGAAACTCTTGGTAAAATATAGAAAATCTCATACATCCCAAAACATACAAGACATTAATAGCTTCATACAAACCTTCCAGCATGGAGTTCTTCGTGAAGGATTAGCGAAGCAAATATGGTGGTAATAACAGTGTTTAGTGGATTAAACATTGCCGAATAGAGAGGCCCCCTTGCTGCTATAGACCAAGATTGGAGATAGAAGGTAACACCTGATCCAAAAATGCCCTGCACCCAGCCTTCGGTTAGTCTTCAGTGATTCACAAAATTTTTACGAGCAATTATGACTTCTTCAATTCTAAGAACTTACTGCAAATATGCAACAGAAAAGATCAAGAAAGGAAGTAATCTTCCAAGTACTCAAGTCTGGCTGCAGGAAGAATGTGAGTATTGCTGATTGGAAGGTTGATAACAAGCACATCCACGCTGATAGTGTCAAAGGATCAAGGTATGATTTGCAAATTGGCACCTGAAATTAAGAGAGCGAGAGTAATTAATTTCCTAGCTCTTCATTGTTTTCTCTTTTGATGTAATATTATCAAAAGTTCTATTCTGATCGATTTAAAGAGTTCTATTACCTGCATGATTAGCCAAGATGACCAGCAAAAACTGCTTCCGATGAGAAAGAGACAGCCCTCGATCCATTTATCATTCACCGAGTGTAGAAGTGTGATTAAGTGTTGGTAATCCGTAGTTAGAAGCTTTGGACCTTTCAAGAACACCATGGACATCGCACCACCAACGCAAATGATAGTCCCAAATATCTTGGCCATGCTTCTCAAGCTTCTAATTTTCACTTTCTCTAATCTGCCAATAATTACATGAAATTAATCCATTTTTCAATTTTGTTTATAACTTCAATCTTTGACATTTTTAATGACCAAGAAGAAGTCCCATGATTCCAACACTACCTATCAATCATCAAGAACTGACAACAAGAATAAAACAACTAGCAGTACGACATTAAACAGATTGTTTCATTTTAAAAGTGATTGTAATGGCTGGGGACCAGAAGACAAAGTAGCACGCACTACTACTCTGCCAGCCCCAACTTGGATTTACAACCCATTAGTAATTAAAAATTGATTTTAAACAACCGGTAAGTGGTAGGACAGTCATGGTTGATATCATTGCCTAGCTGGTTTTAGGCTTATTAATTAGAAACTTTTAAGATTAGTGACACTTGGGTATGTGAAAATGAATAGTATTTTATACAATTTTTGGTGTTATTATTCCAACCTTTTTAACTGAAAAAGAGTGGTCTGAGTTAAAGGTCTTTATAGTGCTTTTTTATCGCAGTTAGGTGATATCAATATTGACCCTTGGGAATAAGGTTCAAGCATGTATGTTGAGAATTATTAATGCAGTAGCTATCAATCGCTGGCCAAAAAGGAAAAGGTAGCAACTTCGTTCTTAAAATAAAATGTGACATATGTACCGTGACCTATTCACACACTTTTTTTATTGGAATAAAAGTTTTTGAACCTTTTACCGAATAAGAAAAATAGTATATTTAACCTAACAGGCCTCTAGCTATTAGAGAGCATTATTTGTTTTCGATTTAAGTTTATTCTTTAAAAAAATAAGACTAAAAAATAAGACTAACTTATCAAATTTATAATTTAACCTTAAACCAAACAAGGCGTTAGTGAAGTAATTATATAAGAACGTACCCAATAGCAGCTGCCATCACGAACGTAACTGCCGGGATTAGATTGCTCATTGCAGTCGCCATTGATGAAGATGCCAAGTGCAGCCCTTGGTAGTACAAGTACTGGTTGATGGTGGCACTGTTTTTAAACGCAAAGAAACCATAGCCATAATCCATACATGCACATATAATTAGCATCAAAACACCATGCTTGACGTGATACCGAATTAATTAAATCAAATAAGACCACTTACCCAACAAGAGATGCAACAAACACCAAGCAAAAGGCTGCCATTCCTAAACCCATCTCACTTATCCTCCCCCTATATATATATACGCACACACACAAATGAATCGATGTTAGAAACTAAGAAAGAGATAGAGAGAGATAGAGAGAGAAGAGAGAGGTACCCTTTCGCTAGAATGGTGGTAGGAAGCAAGACAAGTGTGGCTATGGCTTGTCGATAGACAACAAAGACCATGGGGCTCATGCCATGGGAGAATGCTGCCTTGGCTGTGAGAGCCATGATGGCGTAGATGCATTGCACCACCACCATGGCAAGGCCAGGCTTGTACTCATCAAAGGAGGAGCCACCCATGGCTAGTTAATTTCCTCTTCCCCCTTTTGCCCACGAAGGTGGAAGAAAAGGTCTTCAATTTACAACGACGGCCTATCAGTACAACTATTATTCAAGTGTAGGCCTTGAGGTGTATATATATATATAGAGAGAGAGAGAGAGAGAGAGAGAGAGAGAGAGAGAGAGAGAGAGAAACAAGAGATGAGTAATAATAGGAGGTAAAGTGCTCGTTCAACTGCCCCTTAGATTGATCATTAATCTGTAGGAAAGTTTTTGTGGCGCGATCTCTTAAGTTTGTGTTGGCCACTCCAAGTTAATTCTTTTCCTATTATTTGTCGTTTGTCCTTCTCTGGAGTCTGGACCATAGAAAAGGTTCGGTGGAACTTAGATCATTCCAGAATTTTAGAATACAAGAGGGCGTCATATTCGTTCATTTCTTTATCTGTAAATAGTTGGGATGGAATAAAGCCAAGATAGTCTTAAGAGGCAATGGAAGGCATTGACTTAATTTGATGCTACAGATTATCACGAGGATATTGTGCTCTGATCAAATATATTTACTTTTTAATTCATTTATATTTATTTTTTTATATAAGTATTTAAAGAAAATCTAATTAAGTTATATAAGTCACTAAAATAAGTTTAATTAAGTTATATAAATTACTAAGTTAAGTTCAATTAAGTCATGTAGTAAGTCTAGTTCGAGTTGTATAAGATTTTAGGGTTAAGTCCGAGTATGACTTATTGTACCCGACCTTTATATATAAATAGACTGTGCTTATTTGTTTATTCATCCAACATCCATCCGAGCATTGAAAAATTATTTTAGTTTTGAGTTTATATTAGAAGTAAGAGTAAGATAATTTAGGAGTAGAAGTAAATTAATTATAACCGTTTATTTTCTTAGGAGTACATTTAAATTAGAAACCCTAACTCTACTCTTGTATTTACATCTTTTTATTTCGACCTCCAATTTAGATGAGACTATAGCCATTAGAATTCTAACTCACGAGAGTACCACCATTTAAATTTTTATAATTTTCTTAGACAGTACCGCTATCTAAATTTTTATAATTTTCTTACATTCGAATTCTTTTCTTTTTTATATATACAATAAAAATCAAAACCATACATTAGCCAATAACGAGTTCCCTCCCAAATACTCTCGAATTTTAAGTTTCCACACCTAACTATACTTTATATGCTTCCGGACTAATTTTACAGCTGCCATTGAGAATGTTAACATTTAAAACCGAGTCTGACTCAATCTATATGTTAACCATGAATGACTTTCTTCACGCATACAATAACACGAGAAGGCCTGCACTCACTCTATAACAGTGGGTTATTTGTACTAAAACATATATATAATTTTTATAATAACAAAAGTAGGCTCTTATGTATATTTATACATATCTCTTATATTAAAAAAGTATATAAAAATAAGAAAACTTTATAAATTACACCCTATATTTTATATTTTTACACACATTTTTTAGGTTTTTATAACCTGCCTTACTTTTTTTTTATAATTCTTATTTAAGAGCCTTAATTAATTTAAATGGTACCAGTAAAAAAATATTCGATTATAATATATACAATAATTTATAAATACTTAAATTATAAATACTTTTCTCAAAAGAGGGGCGGAGTGGAGAAAAAATAGTGGCGAGGTTATTTTAATAATTTGATCGATATCTGTTAGTCAAAATAATATTCGAGTATAATTAAATTATAGAGAGAAGAGATCGTTTGATAAAATCATCAAAAACGTAGTGTGGATAACAAAATAAATAAAATATAAGGTGTAATTTATAAAATATTCTAAAAAATCAACTCAATTATTCAACCGAATTATTGGCACGTGAGATGAACTTCACTGTCTAGCCTACATATTAGACATACAAATAAATTATAAACACACAAAAAATAAAAATAAAAATAAAATCGTCCTTGCCGAATAATTTCTGGAGGAGGTTGTTCGGCCACAAGTTCTAAAGTTAATTAGCCAACATCTTTTGTACGTCATCAAATGATACCGACCACTTGAGTCACGGAATCCCATGTGCTCCATAGCTTATTCTTCCTGTTTTCTTACGAGCAAATACCATGCCTATTAAAAATTATAATAGTCAGTTTTTATACTCAGTATTAATTTATTGGTACCGATTTTAAAATTATATTATATAAAAAAATATTACTTAAAAAAATTTAATTACCTGTACCTAATTAGTTAATTTTAAAGAAACGCTCTATACGTTGTTTTCTTTCGTTAAAATTTCTTCCTTAAATATAATTATACCTTAATTATAGGAGATATTATTTAATATTAAATAACTTAAATTTGATTCTTTCGAGATAAACTTTAATTTAAATATAATTCTCTATATTTATTTGATAAAATATAATTTAAATTAATCTTAAACTAACGAGAGATATATGTAAACTGATAATATCTTTTGATAATTATCTATTGAACAATTGATAATATCTTTTATTCATATTATATTTTTAAAGATCTTAATTATTAGATTTTTATATTGATCGATAAAAAATTAATACGAAAGAAATGCTCTTTTCTTATTTGTCAACAATGAGAGGTGGTGAATAAATTATGCCCTTGGATCTTATGAACTCAAGATTATTAGCCTTGTGTTTTAATAAAGTCGTCACGCTCAGTGTGAATCATTTCTTTTAAGTGGATCCCAATTAGATTCAAATCTCTCATGAAACATATTCGTTTTCTTTTTATTCTTATTTCGATGAGGTGGTGAAATAGATTGAAAGCCTCACACACACACATAGGAAGACATTAGTTTTTTTGGTTGTGTTGAACAAGACATAGCATATGGGACAAAAATCAAATGAGGCCAAAGTAATGTGTAGCATCTAACATCTCAATACCATCAATGAAGAATTAATTCAATGTTTTAGTTTACTAAATCAATCACTATGGTTTATGAGTTACAAGCTTCCACATTAGTAGCATTATGCCATTTTCTCCCCAAAAAATAAGAGTCCATTTCAGAATTATTTTCTAGGGTCTAAGATAGAGATCGAGAGATATGTAGGATGAATATAGAATCACAATAATTAATTTGAAGTGGCCATATATTAAAAAATAATTAATAAATACTTCTCAAATGATAGAATCTTAAAATTTTGAGAAAAATTTAGGCTAAGCTATATGCAACTGAGTCTAACTATCTTAAAAAATATTGTCATTAGTAAATATAAGTTAAACGGCTAAGCTATACCATAAGTAGAGGTTGGTGGGAATACTCTTATTATTTATTCGGTTGCTCTATCTAACATTCCTTGGATGCTCATGGAATCATCGCAACAAGAGTAGGTGGAAAATTTAATCATGTATCAAAGTTTTTTCTTCTATTTTGTTGGTTTGTTATCATACCGATTAATTTTCTTATAAAATACTTGAAGCCCTATTAGACGATATAAACTTATATACGCCTTATAAATTTACTATTTTGCTAAAAGAGCTCAATTCAGAAGTTACAAATACAAATTATATTAGAATAATTACACTTATCTCTTGTGGCGTAGCTCAATTGTGTAAAAGTCTCTTATATATTTAATTTAAGTACTTAATTCTTTGTGGTATGAAATAGAAGTGCAATCGTTATTTTTTCCATCACACATTACTAACTACTGACTTTTTTTAATAAAATTATATTTATATAACAAAATTAACTAATCCTCTAGCTAAAAAGGAAATTATTGTTTACCGTGGCTTAATATGCATGGGGCAAAATTATGATTTTATCTTTTCATAAATAGTAGACAAATAGTTATAATTTAGTTAAAATAAGAGAGATTAAATACTTAACTTGTAAGTAGAGAAGCATCTCCTCAAACTACAACAAGAGCTAAAGTGCAAATTTCCATGTTACGTTGGATAGTGATCTACGAGTTTGTTTGGTAGTCTTAAATCATGAACTCTGGCAAATAATGCAGCGCATTCAAAACTGGCAGGTTGAATCCATGGCCCACTGCATTATTTGGGATCTTAATCACTCCCATCGATCTCTGATAGCTTCACTTCCCCACGTTCTAAGCTTGTGCTAAGCTATTCTTACGTACATTGCATCCATGGCCCACTGCATTATTTGGGATCTTCTTCCTCCTCAACCACTCCCATCTTTTTCCCAGCTCATCAGCAATAGTAATTCAAAAAAGGTCACCTAAAATTCCTCTAATGCCTGTAGTAATCCGCAACCTGGAACCGCAAATTATTTACCATATTCTCAGCCATAAATATAATTCTAGTCATCAGTAGAATTTGTTCCCCAGCTCGTTTTTCTGAACCACGTTGAATAACTCTAGGGCAAATCTTGATGTCAACTATATGACTTTTAACAAGTAGATTTGACAATAAATAATGAAAGTTAAATAGTAAGCAATACCAAACATGCACGATTTACGTGAAAAACTTCAAACTAGGGTAAAGATTATGGATTTTTTTCGCTAGAATCAAATCAACCACTAATCAAAAGCAAGTATAAGAACCACTTACAAATTACCTGCTAAAACCCATAGTTATATTTGTAGATATTTTGTCAGTTAGACCCCGCGATGAGTTGCTTTGAGTAGTTGATTACACTAATATCTTTGATTCTTAGAGATCGAAACAAATCTTATTTCGATAACCCTAGTGACAAGTTGCACAATGCTGCAACAATTAAGAATAATTTTTGAACGCTTAAAACTTATAGCTTCTTGATCAATGAAGAACTTCTACTCAAATCTTTGCTAAAACTTCATTTCATGTTCTTCAATCACCACGTATCTTCTAGGCTTTTAAACACTTATAAGTTTCCAAATATATAAGTTCAAAAGCACGAAGACTCATTTGAACGCACTTAGAAAAAATAGTCCAAATAGCCAAGGCCGTTCGAACAGCTGTAAAGTCTGTTTAAACGCCTATTATTTTCTTCTGTCTTAGCAAAATGAGTTCGAACATATCTGAGGTCATTCAAATGCATATTAAAGCCCATTGTTCTTGGAAAAACACGTTGGAATTCATCTGGGACCATTCAAACGCCCGTTAAGTGTTGCACCTCTCGGGATTTTGCATTTAAATGCCTCTAAAAGTCGTTGAATGTTAGAATGCTGGAACAAAGTATCAGATTAGCATATGCGTTTGAACGCCTCCAAAGACTGTTCGAACGTTCACAGTGTTAGTAACTTTAAACTTTTCTATTATATTATACCTTTTATGAAAATCTATCAACACAAATAAATTAAAATTTTATTCAGTTAATTGCCAACAAAATAAACCTACCTACGTGCATATATTTCAATCTATCGCAGAGTTATTTCCATTGCCACTTGTTTCGTCCCCAGTTTTCAGCAATTAATTTTACATTATTGAGTTGACCACCAATAATTATGCAAGGTCGTTGTCTTGAGAGTGACAATTTTAAGCTTTAACAACGGTGGAGGAAGGAAAGGCAAACTCTTCTCCATTATTATAATTAAAATGAAACCAAACCACTAGGGTGGTTTTGTCAATCTAGTGGATGATTAGTCCGTTTCATCTACCTTGTATTCTGAGTTAAGGTGCATTTAAGAATAGAGGAAGAAGTAAAGGGAAACACTTCTTGATAATAATAATAATATGCTCATCTCGTGTATTTAGAATTAGACTCCTCCTTTTTTTTTAATAATTTTTATATCATACTAAATTTAAAATGTATAAGAGTAAGTTGAAATCAAGCCAAATAACTTATTTATAATTTCTTAAAAGACAACAAAATTTTAGACTATCTTCATCTTCTATACTTCAAAGAAGCTTGTAGAATAATCCTGCAGAAAACTCTTAGCTATACTTCAATGAACAGGCTCAAACTTTAGACTGACTTCATCTCCTATCACAAGAAAACTTACATCAAATAAGCAATAGATGAAGTAGTTATGATCTGGAAGTATGTGAGCATAGCTGATTGCAAGGTTGATAAGCGACATGTCCAGGTAAGGATTGGCGAAGGATGTTGGGTTTTACTTAACTAAGTTGGTTTGGGCTAGCCCCATGAGGTGACTTACTTGGCTAATAAGTGGTTGAGTTAGACTTTTGTGAAGGGGTATTTTAGCTCATACCACTTAGTGAAAAAGAAGACAAGAGAAAAGAAGGTTTTTTTTCTCTACATACAACAAGGGTTTGCAACTAGATGATTTCTTGGTTTGGATCAAAGCACAAGGATTTTCTTCTTCACATCTACAAGGGTGTTCTTGCTTCAAGAAGGTTTGAGTTTCTTTATTGGAGGTTTTCTCTAAACTTGTTAATTTGAAGCTAGGATTATTGGTTTATTGTGGATGACATTCTTGTAAGACTTGTATACCTCGTTAAAACTGCTAATGTATACACATACATATAGCAGTTTTAATGAGGTATACACACAAATACAAAAAACGAACACAGGATCACTAGATTATTGATATAAATAGTGGATCAACTAGGCAAAGCATCGATTTATCTAGATATATATTAAAATAATTAAATAATATATACACAATACTAAATAATTCTGATAATTACCTGCCACAATTCATTTCTTCTTTAAAGGCAAATAAAAATAATTAAGACCAGCATAGCAACCTTGGAATCGTACGAGGAATAATACGAACAAAAATTATAAACCAAAAAAAAAAAAAAAAAGCTTCATTCCTTAGATTCTTTGTGCAGTCCCTCAGCTAGACAGTAGGGGTTCTTTCATGTCAGCATCTCTATTAACATTTTGAGCATCTGCTACTCTTGTTGCAGTTGTTGGTAATTCATCTATTGCATTTGGCTTCGTCTTGGCCTCAAGATCCTTGGCTTTACCCCATAACACCGCGTATAATCCAACAATAACAGCAATAGAACCTATCAAGCTTAAAGGAAAAAAAAACAAAGATTTATACTACTAATTGAAGGACATTCTTAAATGAAATAAGTTAAGAACTAGATAATTCTATCTACATTGTAAACTGTTAGGAGATGTATAGCAAAAAAATTAATATACCTTCCAATATAGAGTTCCTGATGAAGAATGAGTAAAGAAAATCCTGTAGTAAATACCGTGTTTAACGGAGTAAACATGGCACAGAAGAGAGGGTCCTTCACTGATATAACCCAAGACTGTATGTAATAGTTAACTGCTGATCCAAAAACACCCTGCAGATAACTTCTATTGTGACAATTTACTTCACTACCAAGATGCAACTCATTGGATATCTAATTAGGAGAACTTACTGCAAATAAGCAACTGAGGAGCTCAACAAACGACGTAATCTTCCAATCAGTCAAGTTTGGATACAGGAAGAATGTGAGTATAGCTGATTGCAAGGTTGATAAGAAGCCCATCCAAGTGGTCAGTGACAAAGGATCAAGATATGATCTCATAATTGGCACCTTCAAGCAAAATTAACCAGGAAAGGTTAACAAACTACAACCTAGTAATGAGAAATGTTTGCAAAGAAAACAGCTACTTGAAATCATTATTATTGTTATAATTTATCCAGTGTATCAAGTTTTGATAAATACTTTACCTGCAGAATATGCCACAATGACCAGCAAGAAACTCCTCCAGTGAGGAAAAGACAACCTTTGATCCATCTACCGCCTATTAGTGAGACTGAGTGTAGAAGTGGGATTATCTTTTGGTATTCGAGGTTTAGAAGCTTTGGGCCTTTAAAAAGAGTCATGAACATAGCACCCCCAACGCAAATAATAGTCCCAACTATCTTAGCAATGGTTCTCGAGCTTCGTAGCTCCATTTCCTCTAATCTGTCGATTATAGTTTGAGATTTAGAGTTGTCCATGCTCGCAGAATATTTACTTAAGATCCATGATAATAAGCACGTCAAAAGATGAAGATCATATATGATGGTCGAAGAGATAATTTCACTTAAAACAATAATAAATAATTAATCACATATTTAAATAAATAATGCAAGTTATTAAGGACGTACCCGCAAACAGCAGCCATAAGAAAAGTAATTACTGGGAACATATTTGAGATAGCCGTCGCTACTGGTGCAGACGTCAAGTTCAGCCCTTGGTAGTACAAGTACTGGCCGGAGACGAGACTAGAAGAAGAAATTTAAGTCAATAACCATCTCATTATATATATATATATATATATATTAAGTACAGAACTCTTTTTTATACCCATCATTCAAATTGGTTGTTTGGGTGAAAGAAAAATCAAACCCTTGACATAGCCAAGGATAGAATTGAGATATTGTAATATATATTAAGCTTTTCAACCAGTAGTTATCTCCATATTTAAGTTCTAGTATGTGAATGTCATGGCCCTCCTCTCTATTTCTCTCTCTTATTCATAATAAAATAGATCTTATTCTTATCAGCATTTACATTATTGAAATTTGGCTCAAATGCAAACTTTTTAAACCTGCTAAGCGTACAGGCGTTAAAATGGCCTCCTACACTTTATATTAGAACAAGCGAGATCAAGTTAGTCTTATAAATACAAAAAATAGGTTTTAGAGTTTAGTGTTGAGGCAAGTTGCAATAGAAAAAATGTGAGAGACATTTGCATGAGGAGAGAGCACTCCTCTATTGTATTTGGGAGTTAATCAGAGAGGGGAAACTCTTTGTATTTACATCTCTATTTGCATTAGATTAGTGGATAGAAGTTTTGCACTATCCATGGATGTAAGCACATCGCCGAATCACATAAATCTTGTATCTCATTCTCTCTTCTTTGTGGTTAGTGTTACGATGCGACCACATAAGTTAAGTTGAGTCGAATCAAGTTAGTTACTTAATTTTATCTTATTATTCTGAATTCTAAAAAAATTGTACAATCAACATATAGATCCGATCAGCTAGGGATTTTACTCCTATAAATAGAAGTGGACAAGGAGGGAATGAATCTGAGTTTAACTAAATATTTCTTATCATCTTTATCTTTTACATTAGTCGTTAGATTATCTTTATCTTTCTAAGAATAGATCATAGCCGTAGAAGCATCCCGATCTTCTAAATCCTAGCCTTCCTCCACCAGCAGCTACCCTATCTTATGGCCATTCACTACCACTCTTGGTCGCCCACCACCCTCCGACGAGTGTCGTAATGTCGGTTATTTACCGTTCTGCCCTATTTGACATTGCTCTATTATTTTAATTATAAATTTTTATCTAAAACTCTGATTGACTTTATTCAAAAGCCATTAGATTCGAGACTTCTTAGATTACTATCCCTCAAAATCTCAGGATCATCCTACATACAGATCATTCCAGATTTGGTTCGTAATAATTAGCATATTATTTGAAGTTATTTATTTGTGGTTTGATTAGGTATTTAAAGATATCTACATCTAGTGTCTTGATTTTAAATTTACTATTTAGTATTAATATTAGCTTTGCTAATATTTAGTTTACTCAAATCTTTTGCTATCCTATTAGATTTATTTATAAGTTTTTTAAATCGTTTTCACTATCTTTCACCCATTTGGATTTTAACACAACAAAGTGATATCAAAGCTCAAGATACATATCCTATATCCTTATCTCTCTCAATCTCTTCCTTTTCAAATTCTTCATTTGTAGTGATATATGAAAAAGAAAATTTCTTACTATGATCATGTAGTTAAATCTAATTCGAAATTGATTAGATATTCATAATCTATAGTCTAATTCATTTACTTTACTTTCGAATTCAGATCTATCTTATCATATCTATTTGCGACTTAATCTTTCCAAACTGATACGAACGTCCCTTCTCCTAATTCTCTCTATAATTAATGTAGTTAATAGCTCTTGAAGCACGTACTTATCGGATTAAAAGTTGAAACCGGTACAAAGGGACCCGGGCATAAATAAAGAACGAGTGTCGGCTTTAAGAGGACTATAAAAGGTCTTGTCTCAAATAGAAAAAATATATATAATTTACACGTTTATATTTAGGCTAAAATATAAAATATCTTTATCATACTTTTATTTGCGTCACTTCTACTGCAACTTACGTTAATTTTTTAATACAAAATAATTAAAATACTAATTTGTTTTTATCTTACATTAATCAATTAAAAATGATCTTTTTGTGAATATCTTTTATTTTTATTTTGAACACACTGCGAAGATTCAGAAAAGAGATTAATATTATGAAATTTAGCCTGAGGACCTAATATATATATATATATATATATATATATATATATATATACCACAATTTAATCAAACTCCAAGGTGGGGATTAATATTAATATTAATATCTATGTGAGAGAAATCACTTACACAATAGACGTAAGAAACACCAAACAAAAGGCTTTCACTCCCACTCCGATCTCCTCTAGCCTTCGCCTAGAAATTAACCAGCAGTTGAACAAATAAAGAGAGATGTAATGAAATTAAGAAATCTAGAAAAAGAGTATCTAAGCGTGTATATGTGTATATATATAATATATATACCTTTTGATTAGAAGAGTAGTGGGAGCCAAGAGGAGGGTGGATATTGCTTGCCTATAGACAACAAAGACCATGGGGCTCATGCCTTGGGTGAAGGCAGCCTTGCCTGTAAGAGCCACGCTTGCGTAGATCACCTCCACCACCACCATAGCCAGCACGGGCTTCCAGTACTTCTCAAACCTCAACATGGTTATGGCTCTCTCGACAACTAGCTCTAGCCTCCTCAGAGGTGAAAAGTTTATTAATAGTACCACATATGTGCTACTACTATACGAGTCATGAATAATTGTGGCAGAAAGTAGATGATCATACAAATGATAATTAATTTAGATAGCGAGATGCCTGGCCGCGAGATATATATATATATATATATATATATATATATATATATATATATATATATATATATATATATATATAGTGACCAGAGGTTTTATTAAGTGCCCTCGTACAGTGAAACTTGAGGGGTGGAAAGTATTCATGAATTAATTAGGCAATGTCTAGCCAACTCCAATAGACTTAGATAGGTATCCTTTACCATAACTAGTGAGGTCGAGAGTTTTACTCTAATTTTAAATAATTATTATAAGAAAAATTATATGATGGTTCTGTGGTTCGGTAGCTTGGGTCAACTCAATTATCGGCTTGATAATGTAATGCACATGATTTGAAGTCTAGACTAAGAAACATATTATATTGATTAAAGTTTGGTGTAGTTAAGTGCCTTATATTTAACAGAGTTAGCTCTTTCTCTAGTAAATATCTAGTTTTTGGGCTATGAATAATAAAAATATATATTAATGAGGCAACACGCAGCCTACACTACGGAGAGAGACAATCATTGAACACTAGGCAGACCCAATTGGAGATGTGACCTCATCCGCATGGCTAGAGATTTTCTAGACAATGTCTAGGGTCTAGGGAACATGATAGCTGCTCTAGAGTTTACGAAAGACTTCCGCCATTATAGGCTTTCCAGATTACTAAATAAGTAGGGAAAGCGTAAGTCACATCTCCTTTACATGGATACGAAGGATTGCAGTGTAGAGAGAATCTAGTCCTCTAGCCTAGGGCCTTTTACTTAGCATTGGAGTAAACTGTGTTGAAAATTGGCTTAAGTTATTGAATAGAATTGAATTTGTTTGAACGGGTCAGTTGTAGATCAATGTTTTGGGTTTCATGTGCTAGGATCAGGTCCCATTCGAACGCTCGGGCCGAAAGAAATTTGCACACTAGAGGTGTTCGAATGGGTCTTGCTTGCATTTGAATACCCATTTTACTTTTTGGATTGGTGTTCTAAGGTGTTTGAATGAGCCCGTGGGCGTTCAAAAGCCCCAAAGATTTTCTTCTCTATTAAGTCACCCTTATAAATAATTAACTTGGGCTCCATCTGTACTTGAATTTGATTAGTGAATTGAATTTTTGGACCATCATGAATGTAAGCACATTGTCGAATCACGTGAATCATGTGAATCATGTCTCACTCTCTCGCTTTTCTATAATTATTTGCAACAGTTCTTATTCGTGATTAGATTATTTTATTGTTATTTCTCTATCATTAGGATTGTATTTGTGATTTTTCCTATTTTGATTGCACTTGTCTATCACTCTATTCGATTGGTGTTATTTGGGTGGTTGGAGGTTGCTTGGGCTGCCCTCCCTCCGCCCAATGGAGATTTGCACACTAACTAGTAGTTAACAACCAAATCTTACCATATCAATGAGAATGAGATAGATTTGTTCTAAAAACTTTTATAAAATAAAAAGATGAAAGAAAAACAAAATATCGATTTGTCCTATCCTTCTCTTTTAAGCATCATCTAACTGCATTCATTATTATAAGACGTTCCAACAAAACACCTCCATATGATCCACGTTGCTTAATTTCTAATCACCGAATTTCAACCTTATTATTGGAAGGCCTATTTAAATTTGAATTTGAATTCGAATCCGAATCCATAGAGTTATCGGAGTTATCGGGTGTGATATGGGTAGCCCGTTCATGTCGAGGCCCAAGGCTGGCCCATAACTTTGTTCAGAAGACGAAACTTACAATTGGGAGAAGATTAGGATAACCATCTTTGACTTAGTCATGCTCACACTTAATGTCCATATAAGTATCTCCTGAATTAGTTGAATGCTTACTGCTTAGCTATTGTTGATTTGTTTAGATGCACCGAAAATAGTGGGTAAGTTGAGTCAACCACAACACAGTTGATCTAGCTTAATCTATTCTGGTCCTCTACTTGAGCCAGACTGAAGAACTCCGATGATGATGATGATGATCTAGTTAAGCCTTTTGACATTGAGGAGTTTAAATTAGCTCTTTGCTCCATGGCCTATGCAAGCCCTTGGGCTTGGAATTGGGTGGCCCTTCCTTCCTTCTTTCCTTGATCTCTCCTTCGCAGTCTGCCTTTGTGGCAGATTGATCACTCCTGCACAACAGTATCGTAGCACAGGAGCTAGTCCATTCTCTCAAGAAAACTAAGTTTGACAAACATTTTTCCTTCTCCTCAAGCTTGATATGGATAAAGTATGTGATAAGGTTTGAAGGGAAGTTGTGCCCCAAGTCCTTAATTACCTGCATGGGATTCCCGGTCTTCTGGTTTTCCTAGATCAAGGTTCACATACAATTAATCACCTTTTTTCTTGATCTTTATCAGTGGCTCTCCAACTCCTTGGTTAATTCAAAGGAGGTTTCCCATTGTCTTCCTATTTATTTATCCTCTGTGTTCAGCTTCTATCAACTTTGCTTAAATTTGTATTATGGACTCGGGAGCCTTAGAAGTTTTACTCCATCTCAAATGATCCTAGTTTTTGTCTGTCTTATGTCTTATGTTTGCAGATGATATCCTTTTGATCTCCTCGACCCATTTTTTTCTCCTAGAGATTATGAGGCCCTGGCCAATAAGGTGATCAATGGGTTACATATGAATATCCAACCTGCGTGAACGAGAGACTTACTCCTTTGGTTCCACTCTAGCCACGAGACTAGGCTAGGAAAAGAATTCCATTTCCACGCCGGTTGCAAAGAGATATATCTTCGACCAACCAACTCTAAGGTGTTTAAGTTATTAATGCTATGTATCTTTCTCATGACTAAGGTGATCATGTGATGTATTCTAATTCTAAATAATTTATTATGAATAAAATTATTTGGTGGTTGATGGTAGCTTGGCTCGGTTGATAACTCGGCGGTTTGGTTGGCTTGGAGAAGTAGTTTGGCAGTACGATAGCTTGAAATAATATCTCAGCGGTGTTTAATTCGGAGCAATATTTCTACTGCACACGACTTGAAACTTAAACTATGTGATTTAGTATATTGGCTAAAATTTAATGAGGTTTTACTATTTTAGTATCTAGAGTGGGTCGACTCTTTATTCATCTCATATCTAACTTTCGATCTCATAAATTTTATGATAAAAAACAAGTACATCTTCGAGAAGCAACTTAAAAGGCTAGATATATAGCTCGATCCAAAATTAATTAACTCTATTTTTGCTAATGAACTAAGCTATTTTCATATATTTATAAGAAAAATACCTATAAGAATAGATTTATCCTACCGGCTATCTAGTATGAGACTAAAGATATAAAGACTCACTAAAAATTTATACATGGATAGGTAGTTTGAGCGAGCCAACTTTAGCTTGATTTGACTAAATTATATTTGCTAGCTTAAAATCTCAATTTGACTCAGACTAACATAGAGCTCGAGTCAAGCTCACAAGACTCCTACGGCAGAGGCAGCGTTTTTTTCACAGCCTTAAACGAGCTGAGTTAAAACAACAAACAGCATCAATTCAAATCATCTACTCTAGCAGAGTCAAAAATTTATAGTTTAGCGAGTCTTGCTACTTGAAAACATTCGCGTATGGACTATCTAATCTACCCTAGGATTGAACTTATACCTTTGGACTGTGGCACTTAATGATACCTGTCTACACGGATTTTCCCCTAAAAGAAAAAGAAAGAAAAAAACTTAAATATCAAATTAATTGAGCATAGCTTTCAAGCACAAATTAAAGGAACTTATTCGATTAGGCTCGTTTTCCAAATAAATTTAGCCGGCAAAGGGTGGCAAAGCAAGATCATTTATTGGCCATATTCTTTCTCAAATCTAAATACCTCGTCTTCTTAACCTAGTAGCTTTTTAGAGAGAGAGAGAGAGTAGTCCAAGGTTTGATTAATTTCTCTTCTTTCCTAGAAGTTTCCGAGCATGATAGGGATGCACATATATTAAACGTTCTATTTGCGAAATCAAAGAGAGGACAGAGAACGTTGGGACTGAGACTACGAAGGCCATTCACAAAATTATGGAATATCTTTCTTTTTTTTCTTTCATTTTCTTTTATGATAATAGAAACTTGTATAGTATCATAATATAATTACTACAGAAACTCACGATTTCAGTCGTCAGAAAACTAGCCAGGCGTCTCAACAATTTAGATATTAATTATTTAAATTTACAGTAACTTTTAGACTACCGTATGAACTCTCTATTTATAGTTTAGATCTAGATTTTTTTTTTTTTTTTTTTTTTTTTTTTTGCCTTTATTTTGTTATCGTAAAGGGCATATATCATATTATTCCAGGAAATTTCAAAATCAGAGAATTCAAACACTTGCTTGCTCCACTTGAGTTCCCTTTGCTATTAGAATGTGTCAGCAACGCGTCGACAATTAATAATCTTACACTTAATTACTTCCTGCATGCTCTTTTAATGCAAGAATTATTAGTCCCACAGAAAGAACGTTCACATGTTTCATTTATTAAATTCATTGACTTGGATTAATTTATCGTCCTTTTTAATTGTATTTCATTGATAATGATCTAAAAATTTTAGTAGATTTGAATGCCATACAGAGCTTGTTTACTTGATCATATCTAATTCATCTAATAATTAAGATAGGTTGAAACTTGAAAGCCATGCATAACCTCTTGGGATATGGGCATTAAACTAGAAATAATGGGCATGGGTATGCAAGCCTTGGCCTTAAATCCAGACATCCATATTCTTGCTCGTCTATGAGTGGGTCCACGTAAAGAGGTTTGCCATCTTACAGGTGTGGATGTACTAATGTTAACATATATACCAAATTCTTCAATGCCTTGCTCTAATTTGTAATGTTAATCCTACGAATATAATATAGACATTTTTTTTCTCTTGTTCTTTTTGATTCGGTACCAGTTTTGAGGTTTAGAAAGTCATTGAAATATAAAAGATGAACATTCAGTGAGATATTAAGTTTAAATCTATCTTTAGCTGATTCAAAATGATGAGAGGCTATTTTAAACCTCTTCCTCCAATTCTTATTCATCTCTTTTGTCCCATGATATATATATATTTAAAAAATATTTTTATTTTTTAGTTTTTGAAATCTAGGATTCAAAATCAAGAGAGTTTTATTTAAATATATTCATCTTTCTTAATATTAATTAAGATAATATCCAAAGTAACAATGCATTCTTTAGTTGCTTTCTCTAACCGGTTTATAAGGCAATCAGTATAAAATCTCCTTCATATCTATATGTTCATCAACAATTAGATTTGTATTTCATACCAAACACCCATATAGAAACAAGAGTAATGAAGAAAATATCCATATATATATATATATATATACACGCATCAGTTGATTCCGTGTATCTAGTGAAGTAGTCTTTTTATCCTTTTTACTGAGGAGCTAAGTAAGACGCACAATGCCAATGGAAGAAAAGAATCTATTTCACCACAAAAGATTAAGCCAATAAGTGTGAGATTACTATTCTGATCAATTCTCTTACATCCTCAATTCCATTAAAAAAGATTGATTTGTCTAAGTCTGCACACCGAATAATATACTTAATTACGTGAGTTAAGTTATTTACTCAACTGCATGTAAACGTAAGATAACACATACAATCGTTAATATAAACTGCTATCTCTGTGAGTACTTTTGAGTGTGCATGTATGAGAAAATAATACTGCTTCATATATTGCTCAAGGCTTAGCGGTTCTAGTGACAATCTTTTAATTTACCAAGGATATTAAAGATTGCTCGTTGAGTTAGTAATTCTCCTAAACATTTCTACGTGGCATTCATGTAGACTAGAATTAAAATACCTACTTGCAACTACCTGGTTCAATATTTTGGTGCAGACCTATAATGACCTATTAAGTGCTATTAATCCATAACCTTGTACATTATACCCCAATAAAATAAATATATATACATTCAATTAGATGTGCTAAAAATTAATCAGTACTTTACAGTTGGGAAAAGAGACAGATGTCACAGCCTTGGCTACTTTTCAAGAGCAACCTTGATTAAGAGGTTTAACTACATATTTGTTGATGTAATTACTGCTTAACTACATACAAATACAGAGACAGAGAGATGAGAAAAAAAAATCATATACTGTGCGATCTCTCTCGTTTTGCCACCTCTCTTCCCACTTCAATCTCACCAACTCCATCATAATATTAAATTTTCTAGCTGGCAAGTGAATTGACCTCCTCTCCTTCTCTCCCCTCCCCTTGCCTGGCCTCTACTTACGACTTATATATAACAAGTCTTCCTCCTCCAATATAGAGTTGAAGAGAAGACAAACAAGACACAAGAGCCAGACTATTAGGCCAACCTCTTTGCTAGCTTTCGTTCTAACCTAAAAAATGGGTGCTCCCTTGTCTTGCTGGCCTTGGGAAAATTTGGGCTCATACAAGGCATAAGCTTCCATCCAATCTCATCTTTACCCCCTTCTCTGTCTTCATAGAGAAAATCTTATGATGTTAGCTTATATGTTACGTGACATGGCTTGTGTTTTGGATGCAGTATCTACTCTATGGGCCACTTATAGCTAAAGCAATCGCCTCAAAGGCATTTGATGAAGGTAGTAGCAGCAGCGATCAATGGTGCTTCTATATCCTCATCCTCTTTGCCCTCAGAGGATTCATCTACACCATTCTCTGCTCCTTGAGCAACATGCTCTTCCTCACTCGCCGGCGCCGGATTTTTAAGGACGGCATCGATTTCGCTCAAATCGACAAAGAGTGGGATTGGTAAGCATAGATGAGTTAAAACGTTCAGGCATTCTGTTTCCCCGGACATGTAAAACTCTTCCTTTCTCTCTTATCAGGGATAACTTTTTAATTCTTCAATGTTACATTGGAGCTTTGGCTTTTTATGGCTTTCCAAGTCTTAGAGACCTCCCTAAATGGGAATTAATAGGGGCTGGAATTGCCCTTCTCCTCCATGTAGCAGTCTCAGAGCCTCTGTTCTATTGGGTGCACAGGGCCTTCCACAGAGGCCAGCTCTTCTCCCTCTACCACTCCATTCACCACTCCTCAAGGGTGACCCAATCCTTCACGGGTAAAGCAGATCGATCCACTTACCGACTCATTTTTCAACTAGGTTATGTGCGATCTTTTTCTCTCATTTCCAACTTTGGCATATTTTTGCAGCTGGGTTTGCCACGCCATTGGAGCACCTCATCTTGAGCATGGTCATGGGTATACCACTCCTCGGCGCTTGCCTCACGGGATTCGGATCCTTCGGGTTACTATCCGGCTACGTGCTGCTCTTTGATTTGTTGAGAGCCGTGGGTCACTGCAACTTTGAGGTTTTCCCACATCAACTCTTTGAGGCCATCCCTGCCCTTAAGTATCTCATCTACACCCCTACGTAAGCGATCAGTCTATGATGCATCATAATTCATACATCTCAATATTCCGATAAACCATGCAAGGGTGTGTCTCTTTGAGATATTGCTCAAATTTTTAGGGGGTAATCTAAGAAAAGATTCCTTCCTCCTTTGGTGGTGTTCTTTGGTCATGCTTTTCATGTTTAAAGAGCAGTTGCTAATTGAAGTTGGTTGGTGTGATTACTTGTCAGCTTGGGGTTTTCTTGGAAAACTTAGTCGATCACATTTACTAAGGCCAACGTTTAACTAATTATACTATGTCATGTCAAGCTTGACAACACTTGTCAAAGTTAAATAATTGCTCTTATATGCAGGTACCACAGCATTCACCACACACAGAAGAAGTCCAATTTTTGCCTCTTTATGCCCCTGTTTGATCTCCTGTGGGGGACGCTGGATGGCAAGTCTTGGGAGCTACATAAAGAAATAACTGCAGGTGCATACCTATCAGTATTCATTTGTCTTCAATATGCATTGTGTTTTCTAATGTACAATAGCAAAGTAGTTGGATCGGCTAATGTGAAATTTGCATCTGGATTTATTGTATTTCCATCCAAACCTTCTTAGACCCACTTGTAAGGCAGGTTTGTGTCGATTTTTATGATTATTTAGCATACATTTACAAGATAAAGTTGATGGCTGGGAGAAGGATTCATTAAATCTAACAGTTGAAATTGGTCCCACTAAACATCCTTACAAGACTTAATCAGTACAACTCAGGACAAAATATACATTAAAAATGTTTGGTTAATCTTCTAGTTGGCCCTTCACTAGCTTTAGCCATCAGTTGATATTCCTAGTTGATATTGTTAAGGATAACTTATGCCACAGGATAAGATATAGTCATCTCACTAATATCATCTGTCCAGTTTGGTTGCAGAACAATTAGGAAAATTTAGAATCATAATCAAATAAAATTATATTTTCCTAGTTAAAAGTAAATAGATATTTATTATTTTATTATTTCTTTCTGAAGAAAAACCAGAAATAAGTTTAAAATTAAATATAAATTATAATTTCATTTTTACAACTTTGTTTTAACATTTCATATTTATTTTTACAATTTTTGGTCAAAAATTAATATAACTTAATCATATTAACTTACTAAAATATATTTTAATATATTACTAAGTATATTATAGTCACATTATATTATTCACTCCGAATCTAAATCACACGATATCACTATATGATACAATGTATTATACCAAGAAGACAAATTAGTCATTATCCAAAATAAAGAAATTTATTCTATTTTTTTTTATTCCAAAATCTTATCCCATGTTTAACATATTTATTTCAGAATAGGGACTTTCATTCCATCTGAGCAAACGGGACTTTGCATCTTGATAGTTTTAAACTCAAAAACAACATTAAGATATTAGGGTGAAATATATTTCTATCCCTTTGAACTTCTTATCTTAGAAAACATTATCGGTTTGAACAAAAATCACGTTTTAACTCTTCGTGAACTTAATGGCATAGAATTATATTGTAACGCAGGTAAGAACGATGAAGTCCCTGGGTTCGTCTTCTTGGCCCACGTGGTAGACATCGCATCGTCTTTGCATGTACCTTTCGTGTACCGTACCTTCGCGACACTGCCCTTCTCGGCGAAGCCCTTCATACTGGTGGGATGGCCGATTGCCTTCGTAACTGTGCTCTTGATGTGGGTTTGGTCCAAGACTTTCTTTCTCTCCTTCTACAATCTTCGTGGTCGATTGTTCCAGACTTGGGTAGTTCCCAGATGCGGATTCCAGGTAGCGTATCTCTCAAATAATAGTTTTGAGACTGTCTTTTTTACTATTTACTAGTTAGGCTTCTCTCACCACTAACGTTGGGTTTGCTATGTTTCCTTGCAGTACTTCTTACCATTTGCTAAAGATGGCATCAATAACCAGATAGAGCTGGCCATCCTGAGGGCTGACAAAATGGGAGTCAAAGTCCTCAGCCTCGCAGCATTGAATAAGGTTTAGCTACATTCTTTTCCTTCTTCGCACTATTGACATAGAGCTCAATTTAATGTCACAAATGGGGTAGACAAACTACCCTTGCAACTCCACATGAGGACACGTTCAATTAAAATCAAGCAACTACCAGACAAGTCCACAATAAGGAGAGTTTTTGACTTGCAAATAATTTTTTTTTTTAACAAGGGCACACGGTTAGTATACTTAAAATTTTTACACGTATAAAAAATTTGTGACAGAGTTAAAAATAGATAAAAACTCTAATAAGGATATACTATTGGAGAGCTAGTGAGGGGGTTGGCTGGTTGAAATGGAATTTTCAACTTTAAGTCTTATGTTGGAAAATGTCTAAATTTTAATAGATATAGTTTATTGACATTGTCTAGTTAAGACGCACTCTTTTCAATTTCCGACAAACTTTAAATGAAGAATCCTAACTATGCCGATACTTTCTCGCCTTATGAGAATTGCAACTTAGTTTTATGAATCTTGCAGAATGAAGCACTCAATGGAGGTGGAACACTGTTTGTGAAGAAGCACCCGAATCTTAAAGTACGCGTTGTTCATGGTAACACCCTAACAGCCGCTGTTATCATTAATGAGATCCCTAAAGATGTGAAGGAAGTATTCTTGACGGGTGCCACTTCTAAGCTTGGAAGAGCCATTGCACTGTACCTTTGCAGGAAGCAAATTAGAGTCCTGGTAATATATACATATATATATATATATATATATATACCACAGTATATCTAGTGACATTATTCATATATATATTTGCTGCTTACTAAGAAGTCTGAGTTAATTAAATTTCTACAGATGCTAACTCTCTCAACTGAAAGGTTCCAAAACATTCAGAAGGAGGCTGACCCAGAGTTCCAGCAGTATCTCGTTCAAATCACGAAGTACCGAGCTGCACAAAACTGCAAGGTAATTATTGTCTACCATACCATGCTAAATGTATGTGTATATTACGATCACTAATTGCTGATGCATCGATTTCAGACATGGATTGTTGGGAAATGGTTAACGCCGCGAGAGCAGTCCTGGGCCCCGTCAGGCACGCACTTTCACCAGTTTGTTGTTCCTCCGATCATCAACTTTAGGAGAGATTGCACCTATGGAAAGCTGGCAGCAATGAAGCTACCCAAGGACGTGGAAGGATTAGGATCGTGCGAGGTAATCATATTCCTATATTGTTGGTCTGTTCTTTAATAGAGTAAGTTTTTGAAGTCACATTTGGCACGTCCATAAATGGGTACTCATTCAGAGATTAGATTTATCTTAAACACAATATGCAACTAAACACTTCTTTATATATATATTTTTTAAATTAAATCTTACATAAGATAAGTTACACATAACATCATATAACATAAAATACCCTCCTCTTCTCTGTGACCATGAGTCTTTTTCACTCTCTTTTACATGATTAATGTCACTTAAAAGCATCATATGGCGATCCTGTAAGCATGTCACTGTCTTTCTATTCTAAGTTATGCCCACTGTTCTTGTTCAACACCAATTTTTGATAGCGTCGTTGTTTGTTAAAAAGCCTTGGACTTTAGAACCGGAAAGAGATGCATGTATTGTGATAAGAATATGGCAGCACTAATTTCATCCACGTTTTAACAATCAAAGAATAAAATAGGAAAGCAAAAATTGTAGAGACAGAATAAAGGTAATTCTTGAAATTTTCTGAAGTAATTAACGAGTGTGGGTGGAATGGTTGCAGTACACGCTGGGGCGAGGCGTGGTGCATGCGTGTCATGCAGGCGGTGCGGTGCATTTCTTGGAAGGATGGACGCATCACGAGGTCGGCGCCATAGACGTGGACCGGATCGATGTCGTATGGGAAGCTGCACTTAGGCATGGCCTAACACCTGCTTAGCGATTCGGTGGACCAACCAACGCCAACGCCATCGCCTACCTACATGCATTAATTTTTCTCCCCCTACTCTTTATGTTGAAATTTTATCCCCCACGATCTATCAAGCGCACCTGTAACCGTCTTAAGATCATTAAAAATATGGTTAGAGGATATATCATTAAGCTACATTTAAAACTTTCTTTCCTGATGCAGATCTGCGTCTTCGTCACTTTGATTGTGCCGTATATGCAGAGAGTCCGCCTAAAATTAGAATGTGTTATATATATATGATTTTAATCTCTAGTCTACCACATCAATCTCTTATTAGGGGTGGCAAATCTTGACCCGATCCGATAACCCAACACGACAACCCACCTCTTAATCGGGTTTGTGTTTAATCTAATCGGGTTCGGGTCATAAACGGATCAACCCGTCTAACCAGATTAATAATCAAGTCGTGTTCGGATTTATATAGCTGACCCGTTTTGACCCGTTTAGGTATACAAGTTGGGTCGGATAAACATGCCAACCCTTACTATATACTAAAACTAACCTATCCCTCACACAACCTCACCCTCACAAATGATCCACGTAGTCCCAACCGCCTCACCCATCTCCACTACCTCTTGCCTCTCGCCACAGAGGCCATAGTCTTCCTTTCACCTCTCGCCTCCTCTTGCCTCTCGAAAGCCCTATCTCTATCTCACTGTCTCTTGCCTCTCGCCTTCTCTTGCCTCTCAAAAGCCCTATCTCCATCTCACCATCTCTCGCCTCTTGCCACCTCCCCCACACAGCCTACTTTAGATCGCATGCCGCCCCCATCTACTCATGTCGCCTGCCTCAACTCGCTTGCTGCCCTTATTTTCCCACGTTGATAGCCCCAATTGCCCGTCAGATCTCCTCACACTGTCGAATTCCTCACATTGTCGTTGCCCTTCGGATCTCCTCACTCCTCACGCCGTCATCGCTCGTCGAATCTCCTCATGCCGACGCTTCCTCATGCGAGGTCTAAAAAATCATCTTTTATTCTATAAATATACATCTTTTATTTTGTATAAATCATCTTTTATTCTGTAATATACAAAAGAGTATAAAAGTTGTATCCTATCTTGACTGTCAATCCATCTGTTTAGTTTAGTTTAGTGCCCAATGCTTTTATGACATCTAGATCTATAGATGATGCATACATGAAATATGTCTAGTATAAGTGTATAACAGGTTAATTCTTTTCTTTGTTTTTGTACTCAAATTTCTTATACATCTACTGCTAATTAGATTTGTGTTGAATGTTCTTATTGGTTTGGTGAAGTTGTTTTTTATTTTCGGGTATTTCTTTAGGAGCTTCTTTTGAAATAAAATGGACAGCAAAATTTTTGGATGTAAATTTTTGGGTATTTACATATAACAATCAGCATAGTAATAGAGTTACTATAATAAGAAATAGGCAAGTTTTTCTTGTTAAAAATAGAAGAAAATCATGCATCCTAATATAAATACTAGTTTCTGATGCCATTTTTAAGTGCATGCTTTCAATTTTAGTATACATAGATCCAGAAATAACAAGGGAGTCTTGTGCATAGTTATTTTACAGTGACAGTTTTGAAATGATAGATGCTTTATTTCACTTAATTTGTTGAAGGAGCTTTATTTATCATGTATAACTTATTTATCGTGTATAATAGTTACAGTTTTGAAATGACAGAGGCTTTATTTATCATGTATAATAACTAGGGAAACGCACATCCTAGTTCTTTGTTATCTTCTATTTTCATTTGATTTATCACGTATAACAGATGCTTTATTTATCTCTCAATATTCTCTATCTTAGTTAACATTCTTTTTTATTTTAATTTTTTTTTCTGACAGGGTCCTCATCTTTGAATAATAAAATGGAGGGCCCAATACTATTATTTGCTTCTTCTTTTTAAGTTATTTACAGTTTGTAATATATTATGAACTTAAAATTATGTTATAATTGTCGTGAGATTACAACTATTGGGAAGTTTGTAATAGAAGACTTAACATTCTCCTATTATTCGCTTTTTATTTTAACTATTTATAGTTTGTAACATATTATGAATTTGAAATTATGTTATAATTTCCATGAGATTGTTAGATTTGTAAATTAAAATTATGTTATGAATTTGTATACTTTTGTATTGTATATTTTTTCAAATAAAAAGAGATTATTTTGTTTGAATCAATAAATATTAAAATTTATATAATAATACTTTGTTATTCGTGTTATCGTGTCGTGTTAATATGACTCGTTTATTAAACTAGTTAGACGACTCGTGTTAATGTGTTGTGTTAACACGACCTGTTTATTAAATGGATTAGGCGTGTCGGGTTAACATGACCCGTTTATTAAACGGGTTATGACTCGACGAGTTATGTCGTGCTACCCGTTTAATAATCAGATTGTTTTCGTATTTATTAAATGTAACTAGTTTATTAATCGGGTCATATCGTGTTAGAGTAAAGTTAACTCGACCTAAATCGGATCAAACTCGAACCTGGTTAACCAGACGCATTGCCCCCTATCTCTTTATCGATCTTCTCTCTCAAAATAACTCAACTTAAATAAGGACAGCAAGTAAAAGAAAAAATGGAAGATAATTGATAAAAAAAATATGGTTAAATTTAGTCCAGACAGAACTCGGTCGGGATTTAAATACCAAAAAGAAATATAAAAATAAGGAAGACATCCTCGTCTATATATGTTAGTATGAATGTTATTCTGGGCCGGGGTCAATGTATTCGTGGCCCAAATAAATTGCCCTGACCCATTTTGTACCAAAAAATACCCCCCTCTTAATTTTTAATCCCGAAAATGTCCTCGCGTTTCCCTCCAACCACGCGTCCCGCTTTGGAATCCAAGAAGCCCGCGCCACTCGCCACGTCTCCTCCTCCTACGAATTCGAACCGAGACCGCTTTCTAGGGTTTCGGTGATCTACTGAAGGAAGAAGAAGGAAGAGGCCACGTAAGAGAGAGAGAGAGAGAGAAGAAGAAGAAACGATGGAGAAGGGAGGAGGAGCAGCTCTCGGGGTCCGAGCGATGCCGGCGACGAAGCGACGGAGGAAGGGCGTGGGCTTCGCTAAAGCCGTCGCCGATTACCTCGTCTCCGATTCCTACATGTACGCGCCACTTATCGACCCTAATCCAACCTTGGATTCTTCTCCTTCCGACGCGGTTCGATCGGTTAAATCCGCAGGTTCGCATCTTGGTTCCAAATTATCATCTCGTCGTTTCCCAAGTGTTGTTGTTAAGTGCGGCTTCTCCCACCTTGTTGATTTTTTTCTTGTTCTACCGGTGATAGAAGGATTAATAATTGAGATATGAAATGCTAGTAGTTGCATTTGTTTTTAGAAATATTCATACGTTTGTGCAAGAAATAGGGTGACGAATATTTTTGAAATGCTTCATATCTTCTTTTCAGAAGCGCATCATAAATTTTGGTATTGGTTTTGGAAAAATTGAGATACTAAAAGAAATTGTGTTGCAGAAACATCTTCCCTTTAATTGTACGCTTATATAGGTTTTATATGCCTTTTATAACTTGACACATCTTTTGGCGAAAAGAAGTGTATTCAGATTCTAACATTTCTGTTTATAATTTAATTGTGCAGAGAAAGGGGCGCAAATTGCTCGCAGTAATAGAGGTTGCCGTTAACTTGGGGTTTGCGCTGCTTGCTGCAGGTATTTGTAAAGTGTACTGTGTATAGGTTTCGCTTGTTTCTGGAGTGTGTGAAGTTTTGTTGTTGTAAGTTCTAGCATTATTGGTGTATATGCTTTTTGTGATGTAGTATAGTATAGTTCTTTTTTTTAGTTGCTTTGTACGTTCTGTTCATTATGCAAGAGATATTATTCTTACTAGTTAGTCAAGTAATGGGTTGTCTTCTCCACTTCAGATTGCATCAACATGGATATACTTTGAGTTCTTCTTAACCTGTTAACATATGTTTGATTAGTAATGAGTGATGTAAGGAACTAACTACACTTTCTTGCATATTGTAGTGTAGTAACTAATTTCATACGAAGATTAATTTGTTCTTTGCATCTTCAAGCTTAGCCCTTTTTATTCTGTCATCTGCAAAACATCTTTCTTCTCCTATTTCCATGTTGCATTCGTCTCCGACTTTTTGATTAGTTTATGATCATATAGTATATCTAGGATCAGGTAAGGAATCAACAGACACATAATTTGGTGCATGCCAACAGTGTGCCTGAAGTGGAGGGTCTGGTCTAAATATTTCTCTTAGCATGGTCAGAAAGTTGGTTCAGAGATCTGAAGGCCTTCTTTTTTATGTCTGTCTTCCTTTGGAGGTGTGCCCTGAACACCTATGTCTGTGCTCTGCACATTAGAAATGTTTAAACTGCAGACGGTATGCGCTTAAAGGCTCCGATATGCATTTGATTAATGGCGGAAGGAATGAGATTCTCGACTGTCTTAGAAAAGTCTTTAGATGACCTTAAATATGAGAATTAGTGTGCAAAATAAAATAATATAAATTCTGAATAGCTTAACCTTCTTGCATTGATAGGTAATTTTCAGTTGATTGTCTACTAATGTGTTGGGTTGACCATCTGCCCCATCAAAGACTTGGGACTCAGACTGAATTGCAACCCTCTTCTTGAGACACAAATCTGGTCTAAAGCAGAAAAACTGAGACATTTCATGACCTATCATTGGCCTTCAATTTGTATTTTCGGACCGTTTGAGATCCCTCTTTTCATCCAGTACTTCTCTTCCATTCAAATTTCAAAGTGCTAAAATCTGATAAATAGATGTCCCTTAATTGGTGCAAAGAGGATCTTGTTGAACTATGATGTTGAGGAGTGCTGAGATCTACTGACTTTCTTTACCTTATGAGATCTCTCCACAGCAATAACAAGAGATAAAGAGGTGCGGAAATTTTACTAGATTATGCTATCGGATGATTATTTTGTCTTTCATCTTATGCTGTGATCTGGTTGATCATTTCTTGTTCAGAGCCATGATATTTTCATCATTGTTTTCTCCTTTTTAACATAGATCACTGACATCATGACATTACATCCAAATTATTATCTCAAAAATGTCATTGGGATTTCTGAGAGAAGATTTAGGACACCAGGCTTCCTCTTACTTCCTATACTTTTTTACTTAAGCTTTTATAACAGTATGTGATTGATCGTATCATTACCACTTTGTTTAAGATTTCCAGTACTGCCTTGTATTCCTGAAACCTCATTTGAAGGTTTGGCTGGTAGAATCAACACAAAGTTCCAAGGATTTGAGTTATGCTGACTAGATAGTCATACCAGTTGCCGATCAGCTCAAATGAAACGAAACAAAATATAGGAAAGTTCCTACTTGGATTCATTCAAGATGGATCTATTTCACAGTGTCTATAATGCATCTAATGATCTCCTGTTGATAAGATCATGTAACAGTGGTCCACTTATACTCTTAAAACATGCATTTGTATTATCTAATGCAGGAATCGAAATCTACATATTGTGCGACAATGTATAATTATAGCACTATGGGTCTAGGAGTCTTTAAGTATATATGTTCTAAATACATCACATGGTCCTAGTTTGGTGCTTGACCACAATGGGCAGTCCAAATCAGGCAAACACATGGTCACACATGGATGGGCTCCATATGTCCCTGGAAAGGCATGCAGCCCCTTTGAGTTGTATCAATAAAGAATTGGGAGCTCTACATTATATGTTTTGGTATGCCCTCAATTTAAGGTACTTTTGGCAGATCAATCAAACTAAAGCAAAGAAGGCCATTGGATCATTTAGTATTAGAGTGTCATTGCACAAATACATGGTTTTGTTTTGTCTAGGAGTTTTGAGAAGAAGTATCATGTAGCTTCCCATAATACAAGATTGGCCTTGGGAGCTTCTTTTATAACCACCATTTATTCAACTTGATCTTCTGGATATGTTATTAAATTTAATATACGAAAAGAGGAGCTTTGCTGACCTTATCCTAATGCAGTGTCCTAGTTATGATTCTTGTACCTGTGAGAAACGGTATCATAGTGTTATAAAATGGTTGCTGGTAATAGGAGTCTCTTACAGATTTTATCCACAACCTCTACTTTTATTCTCCTCTTTTCTTTTTCTTTGTCTTTTTTATAATTTTTTCCTTTCTGTCGTGGATGTACAGTTGGATACTCTTATTGAAGATTGGGAAAGTATAATAATAATATTACTTTATTATTAACTGGCCCATACGTAGTAATGATATTGCAAATTTGCTGCTTATAATCTCTGAAATCCTTCTAAATTTTTCTTTGATAGAACTTCCTCAGATATCATTTACTTCATCTTTTAGAACATAATTGAATATTTTTGCATATGACGCTTGAAAGCCGTATAGACATAACATCTTTGTTGACTTTCATGGTACATTATCAGTCCCCCTCTCATCACCAGATTTTAACTTGATGTGACTATCAACACCATTTATCCCTAAGACCTGAGTTAGGAGACAGGTATGATGTATTAATAAACTGCATGGTTACAATAAAATATGATAGAAACAAGAATTCCTCTTTTTACCATTAGCGAACTCTTGGTGATCTCTCTCTTTATGCCATGTCAAAGAAGTCAATCTAAATACGGTAACAGTCCAATTTAGTTCTTTGGTTTTGTCAGTGAATCTTATTTTGGTAATCAAAACTTAGAAATACAAAATGCAACAGCATTTAGCTAAGAAAGATGGAGTAATCGATTGTGCTGTAGTATTATCCACACTTGCTACGATAGCAATCTTAGAAAAGCACCAAGCAAGAAACTGCAAGAATGGAAAGATCTTCCTTGATTTGAAGCTGCAGGGAATGAGTGTTGTAGTCATAGAGCTGGAGGAGGATGACATTTTTTTTTCTCGCTGAAGAGAGCTAAATCTCTTCATTGGTCAACACATGGGAGATACAATATAGCAGGTGGACACATAAAGGAGTAAAGGGCATGCTCTCTTTTCCCCCTTACACACTCGTGTACAATTACAAATAGTATCGATTCTGACCAGGGAAACGGGATGGATGCAGAGAGTATTACACACCGTAGAGATCCGAGAGACTCTTGAGAAGGATCACTTGCATCTCTAGGAAGCAGATATACTGAGCAGTCCTCCGAAGCAACGCCTCTGCATCGTCGTCTCGGCAATCAGGTACAATCTTCTTGAGCTCTCTAAATTTCCTTAGCACCATAAATTGTAGAGTTTTCTTCTTCCTCAAGTGGATCATTCTTCTACCTTGACCCAAAGGCCTTCTCATCTCCAGATAACAATTTGCAAATGTAGAAGAGAGTCACGGTGGACAAAGGATATAAATAGGTACTATGATTTCACTTGCACATGTGGGCTTAACTAGCTGTAGACTGTAGGCTAAGCTGGAAGAGGGTACACTTGGATCACTTAGAGACCACGAGCTGGCAAACGACATATATGTGCACATGAAAGGTAGTATCATCTTAAATGCATGTAACTGTTCTCGCTTTACCCACCCCCAATCATTTTAAAAGAACAGTGGCTTTATACTTGATTGACCAACACGGGGAAACATAAACGATTCAAGTGAGGCATCTCTTTTGTGTTCTAATTTTTAACTCTTAACGATCAGCGTTGAGTTTATTATCAAACCACAAGATGGATTTTGAGAGTGAGCAATTCTATCTATTGGATAAATAGCATTTTGCAGTCCTGGTCAATTTAATCTCAACCCCTGCTTATTTTAAGTAGCCGCTAAGCTCCAAATTTGATTAGTTAGTTTTATTTTTTAGTTTTAATTTTAAAAATAAATTTAATTAGATATAAAAAAGATAAAAAAAAATATTTAGTTATTGAATTAGTTTAGGAGTCTCTGAACCAATTTTTCTTGAACCAATTTTTTCTAAACTCAAAACAAGCGAGGCCTTGAGTTTACTTCTCTAATATATTTTTTAGGGCCTCTCATTCATTTACTTACGCAGAACGGCCTAATTTTAGGTGCTTGTCTAATCTAAAATAGATATACATTTCAAGCAGGCAAGTGTTCTACCCACTCCACAAATGGATATTGTGCATTGTTTTCTTTAAAAACGTGTGGGGTGGGGGACTAAAGACTCGCATGTACTCAAATAAATCACGTACGTTATCAAATGAAACCAGTCTGAGTCCAGCTCTCTCACAAGGATGGTGGGTATGATATCCCTGAACAAGTGTTGGGAGAAATAGTGACAATCTATTTTTAATTTAAACATCAAAGTTATATTTTATTGTTGTATACATTAGAGCTTCAATGTCCCGTAAGGCTAGAACACATGTTATGTTTCTAAATTATTCTTCTTTTCCGGTCAAAATGAAATCATTTTTATGTAAATATAAATAAGTTACAGAGATATAGAGAGAGTTGTATCACATAAAGTATGGACCCTCTTGAGTACTTTATAAGAACTGGAGAGGATGGCAAACTCTAGATTAGGCGTTTGTCAATAGTGTTATCAAAGACAAGGAGCATGTGCACGTCCTTATCTCCCGTGGGCTGCATTAAATCTCATGCACGTGCACGACTAGTAGCCTTTTTTTATTAGATAGATAGATAGTAAAAATTATAAGATCCAAACATAGTTTGTCGTATTTATCTATCAATATGATGTCGCATTATATGTGTGTGTGAAGTTTATAGTGACAATATTTTTACCAACCGAACATAGATAAAAGTAGCTAATTATTGGGGGGCCGTAGAGAATTGACCTTGCTTGATCTTAGCAAGAACTGTTGTCCGGTAGCCGTACAGTTGGATCATTATCAAACATCTAAATCAGGCGGTCGGCGTTAGGTGGCCCAGTCGTTGTGACTTTGTGACGATCCATCTCCATTGACTAAACCTTTGAGATTCTTATCGTGTCACACCTGAAAAAACCTTTGTTGTGATGTAACTAACGAGTTGTTACTATTGACTGTTGAGTCGCCTCATAAGAATGTGGACATTTTGAATTTTTTTTTTTAAAAAACATAAGACTGGAAGGGAAGCATGAATCGACCTTAGATGACGTGATGTACTGCCCTGAAATGAAATAAATATTTCCTGTATGTTTCCTTGTCGTTGGGGGTGACTACCAAATGTGACAACCAATTCGAGGAAGGATACAAGAGAGAGGGTTAAATAAAATGTTAATTACACTGACACCTCCTTAGAGTACACTCGATTCTTACCGAAACTCGCTAAATTTTTTAAGATTATAATGTCCCTTTTAAAATTTGGATCTAAATGAAAAAGCAAACGGTAGTGATAGAATACACAGAATGACTAATATACCCCTAATAAATATATCATATTATTAATTTTTAAATTAAAATAGTAAAATTATGTAATTATCCTTAGCAACTTAATCTCTATTCTCTCCACTTCCTTCTACCTTCCTTGCGAGAGATCGGACGGCGGAGGCGACCTAAATCGGGTCGCCACAGCGAACCGTCGATGGATCTCGGACCCGAAGCCCTTGAAGCCAAGAATGGTCGTGCAGAAGTGCGGAAGGAGGCAACGCCAACCTAGACACCGCAACCATGTGGGTCTCACCGAGGAGGGCCCGCCGCATGGGTCTCGATAGAGGCGACTCAAAAGGAGGCGGCGGAGGCGACCCCAACCTTGTCGTTGCGGCAAACCACCGAGTGGATCTCGGACCAAAAGCCCTTGAAGTCGAGAAGGGTTGCGTGGAAGGAGGCAACGCCAACCTAGACGTTGTAGCCATGTGGATCTCGTCGATTAGGGCCGCCCTCATGGGTCTCAATGGAGGCGACGCCAACCTCGTCACTGCCATGAATCCCCGGTGGATCTCGTTCCCGAAGCCCTTAAAGTCAAGAATGGTTGTGCGGAAGGAGGTGATACTAGCCTAGATGCTGTAACCATGTGGGTCTCGACAGAGGCGACTCGAAAGGAGGCGGCAGAGGTGACCCCAACCTCTTGGCCGACTGCCTTGTCTCCTTCACTTGCCTTCTCTACGAACTTCTCAAGCACACAGAAGGAGGCAGCGGAGGCGACCCTAACCTTGTTGTCGTGGTGGCCAACTGCGTGGGTCTTGCTGAGGAGGGCCCGCCACGAAGGTGTTGATGAGGAGTGTCCACCACGTGGATCTTGAATGGGCTGCCACAGTGGACCACTGCGTGGGTCGTTCTTAAGGATCTTTTGGCTGTGGGGAAGGCGGCGAGCTAAGGAGGGCTAGATGGAAGTGATGGTCGGCAATGAGTTATTTGGCCAAATGAAATAGAGGGAAAAAGGAGAGTGGAAGGTATTTTGGTCCATTACCGTTGGACCAAAATGAAATTAATATTTTTCCCTCCGAATGAAGCCATTTTTGTCATTTTAATCTATCATGAATGCCACGTAGTTTAAATCTATTAAAAAGACAAACGGTAGACTAATAGAACGGTGCAATTGAAATAAATTTAAAGTTTAAGAGAACATTGTAACTTAAAAAAATTTGGAAGGTCCCGTGCAAATCTGGTATACTTGTGTTGACGTAATTAACCCTAAAATAAATAATAGCAAAATATATTTTACCATATCAAAATACGTTTAAAATTATTTTTTCTCATATATTTAAAAAAAATTAAACTAATCTATGTACTTATAATTAAAATTAGATTATTAATTTTTTTTATTAAACTTAACTGAACATCGTCAAAATAACCAAAATCCATCTCTCATGTTTGTCAAGTAAAGCGCGCCGATTTTTAAGATAATGCCGCCAAATAACTAAAACAGTTAAAGTCCTCAGTTAAATTTTATTAAATTTAACCGTGTCACTTTAATTATAAGTAGTCTTTGGTTTAAAAACTTTTAAAGTTAATTTGAACGTAATCCAATGTGTTAAATTAATCTTTTGTTAAGGTGTCATCGTTTATGGACAATTGGATGGAACAATTGAGATGTAAAAGTCAAGAGGTATCTGTTAAGAGATTTCACAATCAATCAAGCTTTTATTAGGGCCAATTAGCATTGGATAGAGATAGAACAAGGAATAAAAGAGGTTTTTATCCCATTTTCGTGAGATGTTTTGTTGAAAACAAAAAATGCTGAAATAAAAATATAAGATAAAACGGTGTTTAGCTATAATAATTGGGATAAGAGATAAAAATGATCAAATTATATTATTGTCATGCACATAAATATTCTTATTTATTTCTTTAGAGAAAGATAAGAAATAGGTAATTAAAATTGTATTATATTTTAAAAAATTATATTATTATATCATAATTCTTTTTTAGAATTTTTGGCTAGAAAGCTAATTAATTTACTTTATCATAATTTATATAATATAGATACAATCATAGACGAGAATTTCATATTGAAATATTTTCAGTACAAATATATTTTAATATAGTCAATATAAATGTATATTATACTTTTATTATAAATCAATAATTTGGCCTTTTTGGGAGGGGCAATTTAGTTATTTGAGAAGTTGGGATAAAAAAATATCGCAAAAAGTGGGGGTTTAATTTGTTTTTTTCATCCCATATTTTGGTCCCCTGTTTGGCAGGAATATTTAAAATAAAAGAGGATTTATTCAGGATAAACTTTCTTTTATCTCAATTGCCAAATGGCCCCCTACTTGGAGATTGCGTAGATTAGACCTTGTAATCTAAAAAGTGCTATTTCGAACTATTGGACCTATTGGTATCTCCTTTCTATTTTTGAAGATCTCTGTCTAGAATAGTATATTAGGAAGGAAGGTAATTTGTAGTTTAGACCTCGTATTAAAGTTTATATCTTTTTAGGCCTAATCATCTGCCCAGATGATTAGGATATGTGGGTGTCATGTGCTCACAGATTAAATAATTTGTTGCTTAATATTAGAAGACTCAGCTCAAATATTTAATCTATATATTGAGAAGCGCTAGTCTTTTTATTTAGTTTACCGGCTAATAATTCATTAAAAAATATTTCCTTTTCATTATATAATACACGTATGAAATAAAACAGTTCTCTTCATGCTTCAGATGTTTAGAGGTGTTTTTTAATGTGAAAGTTTCTTGCTTTCCCCGTTTTTTTTTGGATAAAAAAAAATAAAAATAAAGTCTTGCTTCCTTACACCCAAATATTCATGGAGAAGAACCTGTCCACTGGATGAGAATTAATAAGTATACTAAGAAAATAAAATTGCTCCCCCCAAAAAAGTAAGAGGCATTAATGTGTGCATTTCTAGGGCCTCCTATCTACTAGTTGTGGCCCTTGTAGTTAGGGATGAAAACAGGTCGGATTAATTCTGACCCGATCCGATTCAGATTGAATTCGGATAAAAATTTTCTATCCGATTCGTATACGGATAGAATTTTTGAAAAAAATTCGAATACGGGTCGGATATATTTTTCAGATTCGGATACCGATATTGGATATCCGTTTATCCACATATTTTTTTAAAATAATTTACAGTTTTTAATTTGCTTATTTAAATAGTAAATATTAATATTACTACTAATAATACATTATATATTATTTATAGAGATTAATTTCTCTAATTTTATAAATTTGACATAAAAAAAAATTATTTATCACAAAACTCTTAATAATTTTATGTTAATTATATATAAATAAAATATTATAATTATTTTAAATTCAATCAATATCCGTTTAAGATCCGATCCTCTATTCGAAAATTATCTGTATCCGTTTAGTTAGGATATGGTTTTAAATTTTGCTATTCTTCCAATATCCGTATACGAATCCCTATCCGGACTAAAAATATGGATTCGGATATGAATTGAGCACTATCTGATCCGTATCCAATCCGTTTTCACCCCTACATTTAGTTCTTGAGGGCCTCATCCTAATTTTGATTTCCTTTGAGATATTTATAAAGGCCCAATTCTTGCCGCAGCATCGCTTTAGGCATCAATAAAGTCCCTTATGATTGTTATCTAAAGTTTCAAAAGGTTATGATGCTAGTAATAAATAGACACAAGATTAAAGGTTAAGACTAGCATACACAATGATTAAGAGGCACCAATCCTCGCATGCTCTTTAAGAAACAGCCCACTCGAAAAAGAGGAACTATAAACTAAAAGCTTACCACTTTTTATTAATCTAGAAGACTACGTTAGAAGCCCCATAATAAATACCCTTCCCAAAGTGATGATGAACAGTTCTAAAGCCAAAACAGGGAGTTGCCCAACTAGTTCGAATCATTCTATCCTTATTAAAAAGCCAGCTTTGTAGGTTACGTGAGGAGTGGTATAATATAGAAGTAGGAACAAGCTTGCTGGCCTTTGAATTCTTCATAAGAAATTTGCAGCTAAAGCAGGGATAAAATTAAGCTCATTTGGGGTCCTCAAATGGAAAATTACATCTCCCTTGCTTCATTAACATATTTACAAACTATATATTCTACCTGTAGTTTGATATTTTATCTCATTGAAACTTAATTAAGACCTTCAGTAGTGCTGCTGTTAGCTGCACGTTTGGCAATGATGTTTGGAAGGTTCCTCCCCATCTTTACTCTTTTTCTTTTTCCATTTGCTAGCTGTTAAGGTAGTGGCATCCCAACATCCCTAGCTTTTGTAATTAGCCAAAATTAATACATGGGTGGCACCTCACTAATCAAGAACTGAGCGACTGTTAACAATGAAGCTTTATAGGCCAGGAGGCCACCATTCTGATTCCATCCTTGTCTATGAAAACTGGAGCTTTTGGTGGTGCTAATGATCCACTCCACCTGCCTTTCTCTAGTGGGATTAGTTTTTAATTATGCATAAACCCATCCCCTATATGTTAGGTTAAAGTGGTTGGGTGGGGAGGATTAGTCATGTGAGGAACCTAATTCTCTCAAAGATGCAATTATAGTCTGTTGTCATTAAAGAGAATGGTGAAATTTGTGAAGGAAGAAGTTGTTATATAGAAGTGATTGTGCTACGATTGTGCAATCTATCAGAAAACCCATTTGGAGCTGTTTGTTTTCCTCTTGTGATGGATTTGGACGTGAAATTTATCGATCATGAAGCATCTCTCGGGCCAATGGATCTCCTTTCGAGTGCATGGTGCAGCTCTGCCATTCAAGTTCTTCAGCCAAAAGCGCAGGATTGCTTGCTGACTTCATTAACGGATAAACCGATCATCGCTTACGAAAATGATATGAAAGTTCCTTCGTTGGTGAGCAGACTGAAACCAAGCATTACATCATTAGTTTGTATCTTCAGTACAGCAAAAGGAAGAAGTAACCCTGTGAAGTTTGCAGAAGAGCAATCATAGCTTAGTGATGGATGAAGGCGGAGCCAAGTCGCTTCCGCAATGGAAGTACGATGATCTTAAGGTAAATGTGGATCTTTCATGTAATAGAATTACGTCTGAAGTTTTAAAGATCGTCTCTGATAGAAATAATAAGCAAAGACTTTTCTCTCCAGTCATGGATATGGTTGCAGAAGGCAATACATCCAGAATTAGATTATGATCTCTGCTCGAGAAAGAAATGGGTAAGGATAAGACTTAATATTATTTCGATGATTACGATTTCCTGACTCTGTTTTTAGCGTATGAAAAATCTCAGATAATTACTATAGTCTCTGTTCTTCCTCATCAATATGCTAAATTTAACTTCTTGGGTACGTTAGTAGTTACATTCATTACGTGTGCAAAGTGATTGTTCCAACAGAGTATGATCATGTAATCATATACTGCAAGTCGTTTCCTCGTCGCAGCTTTCTCGAAAGTTCACACCTTGGAGCGGTATCTCTATAAAGAAATGGGTGAAGGAAATCAAGCAAAAGCGCAAAGAAGCAGAGCGGTTGCAGAGAGCGGAGGTTCATGCGGCGATCTCAGTTGCAGGAGTCGCAGCCGCGCTTGCAGCCATAGCATCGGAGAAATATGCAGACCCAAACCAACCAAATTCTCTGAAAGAGGCTGCGGTGGCATCTGCAGCAGCATTAGTTGCAGCACAATGCGTGCAAGTAGCAGAATCAGTCGGCGCGAAGAGGGAGCAAATCACCTCAGCTATTAGTGCAGCCATGACCTCCACTGATGCAAACAACATCGTCACCCTCACTGCTGCTGCAGCTACATGTATTCGTTGTTAAACTTAGTGTGCCCCATAAGCTTAGGAGTAATAAATCTTTTCACAGGGTAAATAACAACTCTTCTGAATGTTTCAGCATTGAGAGGTGCAGCTACACTTAGAGGAAGGCCAGGTCACAGGGAGAAGATCAAAGGGAGTTCGCCCACACTCGTACACGATGAATTTGAACTTGATTTTGGAAGGTGTCGCACGGCCCTGGCGAAGGGTGATGAGATCCTTGTGGCAACGCCAGATGGTATGTATGCAGTCAAATTACATGTTCGTGTTACATGATAGACAAATCCAATATATTCATATTTGGTCTCATGCAGAGCCTTCAAGAGAAGTAGATCTCATCTCCTGTTTTGAGATCCTAAGTCTAATAGAACCCAAGGCATATCTATCCTTTTTCATGTTTCTTTGCAGGTAAATTCAGGTTAAGAACAGTCTCAGCTACAATGAACAGAGATGGTCAAATTCTTTTGAAAGTCAAAAAGATCAACATGATAATGTCCTTCTCAAGCGCAAAAGAAAGTAAGCTAAAGTTTCTTACACTAGTATTATTACCTCCTTAAATATGTTGGCGTAATATAATCCATCTGTTTCACAGGCATCATTTATGACTTGCATGTAAGCCCTCCAGAGAAGCCTATTCGGGAAGATGCAACATACTCCATAGATATGACAACAAGCAAAGGCAAGATCGAGCTCAAACTCAGAGATTATATGCAGTACAAGAAGTGGGTCTCAACAATAAATCATATGCTAATGCTTTCCAAAACATTTACCAGATATGAGCTACCTACTACTCAGTAGGACCTAATTGACATGCTCAATTGTTCTAAAGGACTTGAACATTTCATATAACTTGTTCTTATGCTTGGGTTTTTCTTTTCTTTTCTTTTCTTTTTTCTTCTTTTGGTTGCATGTTCATAAACCAGTGGTTGGAGATAGTAAAATAAGGTGTGAACATTGATCTGTACGCTACCTCATGTGAGTGAGTATTTGGTTTATAATATGAAAGAACTAACCATAGAAATTGATTAGTGTGGACCGTTGGATGGTAGATCTCACGAATCACTAGGAGGATCTACCGCTTCTATCATGCTACCGTCCCATTATAGGAGGATCTTTCATTATGGTCATGATAAGAATTTCTAATATATATATATATATATATATATATACTAATTGTTTATAGATTTAATAATTATATCACAAGTTTGTATACACTCAGAGAATGAATTTGTAGCTGATATTTAATCCGTATCTATTGTTATACTTAGCAGATTACATGGACACATAGGGGAAGAAAATGTGTTAGTAATTAAGTTAAGTCTGTTTTCACTCCCTAATTGGGTCTGAATCGACTTGATTCCACTTGTCCCCCACTTGGGAGCCCGCCTTCTTCGATAACTAAACTAGACAAATGATCCAATCTTTCATAGAAACGGAGCAATTTTGAATTTCTATTTAGAAGTTTGTAAGATAAGATCGAACTACTTGTACTAATATTAGACATATTATTTGTATAATTAATTTAAAGAGCATAGAAAGAGGAGAAAGAGTTAGGGGGGCTCAAATTTTGATATGCAGCTCAAAAACTCTTACCAAAGTAATTACAAAAGGCTATATCCATTATTTGATTCCAAGCCCATCAAGTGTCACATTTGCTAGACAAGCGAATTTTTCTCGTTACATCGAATCACCCCCAATTGTAGACGTTAAACCCCACAAGCCAAGAAGGCCACTGCCATGAACAGCTAGCCATCCAGGAAAACATCTCTAGCTCCGTATTGTAAGTAGTCTGGGAAGTGACCATACCATACCATATATAATAAATACTCCCCAACCCATTCCATGTAGCAATTTAACTTCCACTTGGGGTGGGTAGTTGGAGCAGCGTTATAGCCAAAAGAAAGGAGGTTAGAAAACCTTCTGTGGCTTTGTTTGCAAGCCATCTAATGTGTGCTGTCACTTCTGATTCGTATAGTAGTGATGATGATGATGAATAGAAGGAAGAATAGGATATTGTTTTTCAGGGATTCTCTCTGTACCCGAATAATTACGACTTCCAATAACCTAAGGCTAGGCTGTACTCCCTTATATATAGTTCGTTCTAAAGGCAAGAGAAACGAAACCTAGAAGGTTAGAAATCTCTGTCTTACGGCATGAGTTGATTAAAAAATAATAGTAAAAGTGTTTGACCGTGCAGACTGGTGTTTACGTAGGTCTGACAAAGATAAAAGTAATGCATGCATTACGTAGAATCCATTAAACCTTTGGAGTTCACCCTCTAAGTTGCGTGAGTTAGGAGATAAGAGATGTGAATATATTGTGTGATGGAAGAAGTAACAGTAGTACTCATCACATTCGTACTTCCCCTACCATTTCAACAGTTACAATCACCATCCATTTCCCAGCTATATTAATTAATTTCTTCTACCCATCCGATTTATCTTGTTCCGATTAATTACATGTGATAGGGTCTGCTATGCTAAACTTCTTCTTTTATTCTCATTTCCTGATAGCATGGAAAGAAACACACAAATGGGAATGTCAGCTGGCTACCCCCCCCCCTTTGATCTCACCTCATTAACTCCTTGCATTCCTTTTCCTATGTATATATATAGTAGACCTCCTCCATCCATCTCATCTAAACATGCAATACCGTCTTGCCAATCGAGCCCTTTGTTTCTAACCCTAACAATATGCCTTTTTCTTCCCCTTGGATCCATGTTTCATCCAGTAGATATCATACTACTCGATGTAGCTTGAGATGGAGGGCTTTTCTTCCTCCGAGTTTTGAGTTCGGTTGGTTCGTGAAGAGGAGATTGAAAGGTCGCAGGATGTGCTACGCTGGCTAGCTGACAATGGTGCTATCCTCACCGAGCTTTTCTCCTTCCTCGATAAATAGATATTTAAGATATCTATAGTCATTTTCTTGACCTTGCAAGACTTTCTTCTCGGAGAGGGGAACTCGTGGCCGCTCTCTACTCCGTTCTAATTCATGACTATTATCTTTACTCCGGTCAATGCTTCCATCTTATTGCTTCTCTTCTATCCCTCTTGAGCTTGATTAATTTGTAACTTTGGATACCAAGGAACATACTGAGTTTCGAGTGTTGTTGCTGAAGTTTGAGATTTTATGTGTTCTATCATGTATGGTTTTTCGTATGATTCTTTACATCTTGATCATTATTACTAAGTAGTTTTTCTCCATTACTCTTGTTCTCGTTGGACTAAGCATGCATGGAGCAGTACTGAGAGTGATTGAATTAATTAGCTGCAGAAACCAACTAAATTGTGTGCTTTCCTTTTAATTAATTAACATAATTCTACTGAAAAGATCTAATTAACATCGCTACACATGTGCTACTCAAATCTAGTATTCAAACAGATAAAAATAATAAACTTTACTATTCAACAGTTGGAATATAAAAAAGGAACATACTCGTTGAAATAGGAGTAGCTATTATTTCAGCAGTACTTAAATCCTGGTCAAACCAACTACCTCAATAGGTGCTACAATGTGGTGTTAAATGCTAGAGAACTATGAAGTTAGTTCTCCTACAGTGAGTAATAAAAGGCTGATAGAGGCATCTCGTCCTATATTTTTCAAACTCATCATATTGGATGCCAGTCTTCTAACTTTAGATCGATTGGCATTTATTTCATAGTAAGATTTAGAAATTTTTTTACATAATTATCACTATATTTTTATACAGTGTTATATTTGCCATTAAAGTCATTAAGTTCTTTTTTTCTAATACAATTCTACGGAAGGATATTTTTTTAATTTTTATGATCATCAGTTAAAAAATACTTTTATCAATTACTAATCATAACAGCAATTATGAAATTAGCTAATATGGTGGCAATTATAATGTTATAAATTGTTTAATGGGAATTATGTAAAAACCCCTAAGATTTATTAAGGAAAGGACGGAAAATTAAGGAAATATTAATTAGACGGGCCCAAATAAAAGGGGCCCGGCCTGGGCACGGTCTAAGCTCATTGGTCTTAAGATTTAATCAATTTAAAAAACATTTAAAGTATAATACAAGATTTACTAATTACTCTCCCTTTTTCTTCTATTCAAATATAATGCGAGGACTTCCACCGATTCATTATTTTTATTTTTTTATAAAAAAATAAGTAATTAAAAAAGAGAAATAAAATACGACTAATTTATTGATATTTTTAATCCATAATTTTTATTGAATCATTTATCTACGTGAAAGCACAAGACTCGCAGTAGATTTATCTCGAACAGTGGATTTTAAAAATTATAAAATTATTCATATGTTTCGTCTCGCTTATAAATTAGGATAAATTTTTGAGATATGATTATAACTATCAAGTTAAAAAAAACGGTCAAAATTACAAGTTTACAAAGGTGAGGTCCTGAGGTATTAGGTAGTATTACGAAACCTTTGAAGACTTGTAACATTTCTTTTCCTGAAACCAAGCTTTCACGTGATAGAACGTCCATTTGACATTATATCCACATAGAGACAAGGTTTGTTAAGGCAAAGTAAATGGGTTGATAATATTTGAGGCTCAAGTTAAAAAATATAAATTTAAAAAAAAAAACGTCACTGTATAAAAAAGTCATCTATCTTTTCTAACCAAGGGACCACTTATTTATTAATTTATTAAGACTCCTACTATAGGCTATAGCTATGACGTCACGATGGATTTTGTAATTGTATAGTATATGTTTTAGATGCTTGTTTTTTTCTACTCTCTCTTTATTTTCTTTTTATTGTATTGTATTAAATCTATAATTTTATTAGAGTTGAAATAAAATATTTGTGTGCCGACTTTGCCTAACAAAATATTGTTAGATGAATAACGGCTAAAAGAAACTCAACCTCTCAAATTGGGCGTGTTGTTTGTTGATTAGGATTGAGATGTTTACGTATATTGATCGAGGTCTTAGTCGGTACAATTTTTATTGAATAAAGTCAGTCGATGGATAGCTTATTCGTGCTCCAAAAAAATATATATATATATAGGTGTGCCTTGATAGCTAAAAAGAAAAAGAGAGGAGAAATGGCAACAATTGTCCCACAATTGATGGAGATATAACAGAGCAAGATAGAAAGCTAATATTAAGAATTTTTTATTATCTACACTCATGTTAATAGATTACAAGGAGAAGGGCCATGCCCTAGAAATAAGTCTCTTTCTTGGCTAACGTGGACAGCACTACACTAAACAACAGTAAGAGTCACGGAAGATGAGAGTAAGGGTAAGAAGTTTCGTCCCTTCTATAGCCCTATGGGCTTAAGGAGGGGAGGGGAAAAACACGTGGCCGGTAGGGGAGAAACCCTTAAGGATAAGGGAAAGAAGAATTTGCCTAAACCTAGCACAAAACTCTAGTCCATACGAATTTAATTGCATCAAAAGATGTTTTAAGTGAAAAGGATAGTTGATCTAGGTTGAGTCTGACAAGAGTTCAATGTATAGATTATAAATTGGTGGCTTGTGCCCATCTTACATAGATATGTTTGTTGTGTTAGTCACCATAGTTAGATTAAATATCTGGACTTCCAACTAGAAAATTTGAACTTTTTAAATGTGGACATAATTTTCAATCCTATGATTTTTTTTTTCTACGGGTTTGTTGCACTTTGTCTCATTTTGGCTCAATTACACAAAACTCCTTGTATATTCAATTTAAGCATTTAAGGTCTAAAGTGCAATTGAATTTGAACATTCTTATTAGAGATGCAGTTATAAAGAATTTGATAAACTTTTCAACATATTTAAAATAATACCGATTAAATTTTAGATAATAAAAATATATTAAAAGTATAAATATATATAAGGGATAATTCTCTTTTCACCCCCCTAAACTATCACCCATTTCCACATTGACCCACTAAACTTTTTTTGGTACATACTGACCCCCTAAACTATCAGAAATACCTCACTTGATCCCTTTCGTTAGGATCCGTTACCCATTTCCATCCAAAAGATGTCACGTGATAATCACCTGACAAATATATAATAATTTTACCCTCATATATCTGCAAGTCACATGCTAAGTCATAAGAAACTTTTAGATTAACGAAAATACCCCTCATTCTCTCCCTTTATTACTATGGTCATAACCTACCCCACCGCAGCCTCCACTGTCATAGCCACCACATCCATGGCGTTGACCACCGTCGTCTCCTCCGCAACCTACTGTTGCCCTCCTCTCCGGCATGCTCAAGCTTGGATCCACCGCAAGATCTGCATCCCCGTCGGAGTTGGATCTTTGATCGACGCAGCTTCGACTGCTATACCACTGCCTCGGGCGACTGCGGCTGATCAAGGCGAGACAGATCTGCCCTCTTCTCCAAGCCCTTTCTCTGAGCCCCGCCTCAACGTTGCCGTCGCCCTCTTCTTCGAGTTCGCCATCGTCGTTGTCGTCGCCGTCTCCATCTTCTCCGAGCCCGGCGTCGTCGTCGTCATCTTCTTCGAGCCCGACGTTGTCGTCGCCATCTTCTCTAAGCCCTTCCTCTCTCTCCAAATGCCTCACGCTCTCATCTTCGAGCCCGACGTCCCTCTTCTTCGAGTTTGGCGTCGTTGTTGCCCTCTTCTTTGAGCCCAGCATCACTGGAGAGGTCGCAAGAGCCGTTGGGGAGAACGAAGACCGGCGTCATCGTTGCTCTCTTCTCCGAGCCCGACGTCCCTGAAGAGGTGATGAGGAGGGAGGCATCGGGATTAAGACAAAGGGAGAGGGTAATGAAAGAATTTAAAAAATTAAAATATTTAGAAATGGGATTAAGGCAATGAGAGAGGGTAATGAAGGAGTTTAAAAAATTAAAATATTTAATATTAGTTAAGCCACTTAATTTTCTCATCATTATAAGTGGAGGGGTAATTTGGTCAATTTATTAATTCTGTCAACGGCGTCAAGGGGGTGAGGTATTTCTGATAGTTTAGGGGGGTCAGTGTGTACCAAAAAAAAATTTAGGAGGTCAATGTGGAAATAAGTGATAGTTCAGGGGTGAAAAAAAATTATCCCTATATATAATATATTTGTCATTTGAAATCTAATCTTTATTATTTTAGATGCGTGGAAACACTTAGCCAATCTTTTACAATTATCTCTAATAAAGATCTTCATATTCGACATTAGGTTGGTCTATATAGTAAAAAAATAACTATTGCATTTTAGTCTAAATCATACGAGGCTAAGTTAAAAGAGAATTCCGTACCATTGAGCCAAACAAAATAAGATAAAGTGTAATTTCTCTTTTTGTCTGCAATTGAGAAGTACCGATAGATATGCTAATATATATATATAGAGCTAACTCTCCCTAAAATATGTTTATTGTAATGTTTGATATAATTAAAGTTAATAACATGCAGCTAGAAATAAGATCATTTTACCTCCTGTATTTTTATAAGTCTCAAACCAGTCATTATATTTATGACTAAATAAGATTGTTAATTTTTCTTTTAAATTTAACTGAGGACTATAGCTAATTTAATCATTTTGTGATATTATCTTAAAAATCTGTATATACAATAGGAATATTTTGATCATTTTAATTAATTTAATTAAGTTTAATAGAAAAAAAACTAACAATTTTATTTTAATCATAAGTAGAGGGATGGCTTGAGACTTTTTAAAGTACACGAGGTTAGGTAATTTTACTTAGAATTTTACAATTAATCCAAATTCATATCATCTTTCTTCGTTTTTGGAATTGAGTGGTAGAGTTATAACCATCCTCATCATCCATGCAGCATTTACATGTTAGGAGACCTAAAGGTAGTAGGTCCCCCATCTCCTACATCAATCATGTATCATTCATTAGACCAACTTCTCTATTTAGATTGCATGAATCGGAAATTATTTAATATTTCTTTCATCTTAGAAAACCTTTTATAAATGTAAGTTGATCTTGATAGCACGATTAATATCTAAGGTGATAAAAGGTAAAAAGGAGATTTCATTCCCTAATGTTATCCGTTTATTTCGGTGGATTGAAGTTCTACCACATCAAATTACTATGTTAACCTTTTGTGCTTCTCCATTGAATTATAATGGTCAGGAAGCCATAGATAATTGTAGTTGCATGAACAAATAAAATAAATAAATAATAATAATAATAATAATAATAACTTGATCAATTTTGTTCTCCATTGATCAACTTTTAAATTTAAAAAAAAAAGATATTAAAAAGTCAGACACTAAACACTATTGCACTCATTTAAAGTCAAAGTCTAGAGACCACAATTGGTCCAATCTCAAGCGATCCATGTTTTACTTAGCACTCCAATGTGGGGGCTCCAAAATGCCACCCATTATTTGGGTTTGGTCCATGGCTTCCCCCTATTGCCGGCATGAATTGTGAGCTAGTCCCCATGAAACCCCTAGACTTTTCCAATGTTGAACACTCCCATCCATGGATTCTCCTCCTCAGTCCTCACCCAACCTTTTAGATGCATATAGACATGAAGCAAGAGAGAGAGAGAGAGAGAGAGAGAGAGAGAGAGAGAGAGGATGGATGGATTTAATGGGACTTTGGGGTTGCTGCAAAAAGTTCTCCACGGAGAGTCAAATAGAAAAGAGAGGAGAAGCTTCGGGTTTTGAAGAGGGTGTGTTTGTAATTGTCTATCTCTCACATACAGTTGCACCATTCCAGTTGCATTTACCCAGCTGTTGGGTTTATTATTACATTTATCTTACCTTCCTCTTTCCCTATAGCAATCAATTCATTTATTTCACTTCCACATCTACTGCCAACCCATTTAATTCTCTCTCCCCATTAAGGATTCCATCTCCCGTTTCTTCCTCACATAATAGACCTGTGATGAGCTGCAGGCAAGAACACCCAGAATTTAGAAGTTGGGATCTTGGAGATAAGGGACTGATATCCAATTAAGCTTGCAGAGATGATCTGGTGAGTCCTAATCTTATATAATCTCTCCCTCTATGCTTTTGTTTAGACCGAAACATGAATTGGGCCATGCATGGAAGCATCAAAGGAGAGAGCTTTTCCCCTCCTCTCCAACTCCCACTACCAGTCTCACCACCTCCTCCACCTCCTCCACCTCCTCTCTTCTACGAGAATAATTTTCAGAACAGGATAAGCCCAAGTATCCTTCTGATTATTATAATCTTGGCAGTCATCTTCTTCATCTCTGGGTTGCTCCACCTCCTTGTTAGATACCTCTTTAGAACCACAAGCAGAGAGCCAGAGGACCTGGACAATGCCACAGTCTTGCAAGGCCAACTCCAGCAGCTCTTCCACCTCCATGATGCTGGTGTAGACCAATCCTTCATAGATACCCTCCCAGTCTTTCTCTACAAAGCCATCATAGGTCTCAAGGACCCATTCGATTGCGCTGTGTGCTTGTGTGAGTTTGAGGGAGATGACAAATTAAGACTCCTTCCTAAGTGCAGCCATGCCTTCCACCTCGACTGCATAGATACATGGCTCTTGTCACACTCCACTTGCCCTCTCTGTAGGAGTAGCCTTCTCCCTGACTACTCCCCCAACAATAGCTGCAGCCCTTTAGTCCTTGTTCTACAGTCTGGAAGTGAGAGCTCGAGGGAGATTGCCTCAGAGACGTGGGAGTCTGGATCAAATGCTCTCTTGGGTCTCCCTGGGGAAGAAGAATTCAGGCCTTCGAGCAACGAAACTTGTCAGAAACCAGGGGAGATAGCAGCAAAGGAGGAGGTTGGAACTGGATTGGCCAATTCGGAGGCTCCCGAGGCTAAGGTGGTCCATGTCAAGCTTGGGAAGTTTCGGAGTGTGGAAGCTGGAGGAGGCGAGGGAGAAGGGACAAGCAGTGGCGATACTAATCTGGATCAGAGGAGGTGCTTCTCCATGGGGTCATATGAGTATGTTATGGATGAGAATTCCCTGCTTCAAGTTGCAATTCCATCACCCAAGAAGAAACCAGCATCAAAGAAGCCAAGGAACCGGCTCGCGATGTCCGAATGCGATTACCATTCGCGAAGAGAAGGGTTCAAAGGATTCGACTCCTCGAGAATTCCCAAAGCTAAAACTGATACTGCAAGCGCTAATCTCACTTCCACTAGTCTTCAAAAGGAGAGCTTCTCGATATCCAAAATTTGGCTTCGATCAAACAAAGATAAGCCAATTGCAGGAGATAGCTCAAGGCGAGCTTCGTCGTTTCGGTTGCCATTGCAGATGAGCAGCACTAGCCCCGTCACAGTCTCAGATTACAATGTCTCAGGGTGGGAGAAGAGTGGCAGTGAAGTGGACTGGGATCTGGAGGTTGGAAGCTGCAACAATAGCTTGAGTTCTAGGGCAGATGAGGCTCCATCATTTGCCAGGAGAACATTGCTCTGGATTGTAGGAAGGCAGAGAGCTGAAAACAATCACTGAGATGGAATCAATCATATCATATGTACTTCAGATTCTTAACATTCAGCAACAGAAAAAAGGGGAAAAAAACAAGGTAAAGAATTATTTCTTGTACAGGCTTTTTGCTAATTTTTCATTCAGATTGTCATGAAATGCCTTTTTCTTTTGGGGTCTGAAGTCTGAACTTCTGTTCTGAAATAAAGAAAAGCAGAAAAAAAAATGGAAGGAGAAAATAAGTACCACCAAATTAATTACCTACCACTGATTCAATTTCAACCTATCTTTCTTATTTGGATTGATTCAAAAGCATTTGGAATTGGTCCTACTAATTCCAAATTTATACAGGGGTAAACTATAATTTGTCTCTTTCTTTCTTTTTGTAATCTTAGAGATCATGTGACAGAGGAGACCACATGAAGAGCATTCAAGTTCAAATAGTTCCATATATATTTTCTTTTTTCTTCTTGTGAGTTATTTCTTCAACGTCCTGGATCTGCTAGAGTGGCAGAGGGCCTGGTCACAGGCTGTTAGAGAGAGAGAGATATATATATAAATGCTCCTGGGCCTTTTGAATTAGTTTATCACTTTGCTGTAGATGTTCCATTTGTGAGGTTCAAAAAAGACCAATCGAGTCCTGTGGTGGTAGTGGGTACGTTTGAGAACCCTTTAAAAACTTCAAAATGAAATTTTAAAAAAAATATATTCCAAAGCCTTTTAAACCTTGTGTCTTTTGTTAGTGTCCCTGTCCCTAGGTAGAGAGTCTTCTTCTAAAGCAATCCCCAGGCAATTCAAAATTAGTTAGCAGTACCCAATACTTATTTTAATTTTTAGCTTTCTGAGATCATGGGACCTCCCTCCCTCTCCTTTAATGCTTGCTAGGCTAAGGCCACCCATTTATTACAGGGCAATCACATGCATCCCATCTCATATGGCCCCCCTAATCCCTATGCATTCATTTACTATGATGTTTCATGGATGTGATGGTGATCTTGGAGCACCAACAAAGAGCCCCAAATCTACTCCATTACAAATAATACTACTGTGTTCAATATCTCCTCCGGGAACTCCACATTGAATACTCTCTATTCTTAATTGACTACACTAGCTCAATTATTGAGCGACGAATTCTACTAGTCCCCATCACCAAGAGGACTATTGGTAGCTGTGATGTAATATGACAAGGAAGATACATTTTAATGTGAGGTTTTTCATCCCATGCATAAGTATTTGCGTATTTTGAATGGTTTATTGAAGTTTAAACTGTGTTCCAGTAAAATCTTTTGGGAATAATATGTTGTGGTTGAAGTAGGTCCAACTAACACATGCATCGTCATCTGGTTTCGTCTCCATCACTTTGAACTAATTTGAACCTGTCAACCTTAAGTTGAGCTATCAGCATCACATTTTTTTCTCACTCCATATTGTCTAAAGTTAACTTATACGCAATTAAAAGAGATTATTTTTTTTTATTAAATATACACCTTTTCTTTGCCCATACTAAATGAATATTTATTTTTTAATAGCTGTAATTTAATTTAAGACCTCAAAAATACTTTTGACATTAGTTTTCTTACCTCCTAGTATTTAAATAGATGAGTTAAATAATAAGAATCTTTTACAAATTATATTCTATATTTTATTTATTTTGTGATTCATATTTATCTTTGAAGATTTTATAACCCGACTTTTTCTTTTTCTTTATAATTTTTATTTAACACATTGACGTTGTTTTGGCTAACTAACATTAACCAAATTACTAAAATATCTCCACCACCGGTTTCTCTCCTCTCTATCCTTCCACCATCTTACTTTATATTCTCTTAACCACCTTTCACTACCACCACATTCCCTCGTCTTCACGATTCTCTTCTTATTCTTTTCTCTCCTCTTTTACCTATTCTTGTTCCGATCAGAGATTTGTTAGAGAAGATAAAGCAAGTCGAGCATCTCGATTGACTCCGATTTGAGGATTAAAATCTCGGAGACCGGCGTATTTAAATATTTTATAAATTATTTAATATATTATAATATAATATTTTATTGATGCTACTTTTTAAGTTAACACAAGGCGATAAAAAAAATTATTCCTAAAAATAAGGAGTCGAGATACAACAAAAATTCTCAAAACACAAGATGTGGTATAAAATATGATTTAAAGAAAAGGTTGAAACCAATTGGGCCTCTTTACTGGCCGGGAACTTATGGGGCATACTATGATCAAATGCTATCCATGTTGGGCCCGATCAAGATCCGGACCACCTCGAGCCTGGGGGGATCTAATAATTTGGTTCCATCAACCACACTACACTGAACACGAACAATACATTTTAAGCCAGATCTCAAGATATCACGAAGAAGAAATTAGTGAGTTGGTTCAATGTCTTTTTCTTTTTCTTTTTCCTTTTCTTATGGTTCTTTTGGATAAAAAGTATTAAAGCAATGAATACTATCCTCCTTGATTAGGACAAGATCTCTTATTGTTTAGTATATATCTGATTACAGAAAGTCATAGTTTTATGTCATCTGCAAAGATAAAAAGCCAAACCTAATCAGCTCACAAACAAAATAATCTTCCAACAAATTTGAATGGAGAATCCTCATTTTCTTGTAAGGAAAATATTATATATATAAGGTTCCGTTCCAACTGAGTTATTGAACATGATGGCGATTCGTGAAGAGTTAATTATACAAATAGGCAGCTAAAAGTATTATAATCACAATAATATAAGTCCTATATATGCTTATCTAACGATTTGAATCATAGTTAACCAATTCAACAGATATATCTGCATGGTCATTAAAACGTTATTAACAATTGCTACCTAATAAATCGTGCATAAGGGGTTTGATTCCGGTGGCTTCTATTTAAGAGGGTAGGTAGGTTTCATGAGACCAACCAAAGAGAAAAGGATGTACACTGCTATAGTGAACTTGATTATGATATCTATAAAAATAATTATCACATATATTAAGTATATTGATGGATACAAATTGGATATGATATATATATATATATATATATATTCTTAAACGATATATAGGTAAATATTAACTTTAAAAGGGTGTGTATATAAATAAAATATTTTTAAAAAGTATACATGTAAAATGGCTAAAATATTTAATTTTTTAGGTGACGTTTACTGCATAAGAAATATTTATTTATGAATTAGACTGGTTTGAAGATTGATAGGTACCTAGATTTAAAAAGAAAAGCTCTATAAAGCATGGATGTCATCGGTAGCTAGGATTCATTCCCAATTTATGGCTAATAACAGCAACGGTGACCACGTCATCATCTTCCCCTTCATGGCCAAAGGCCACACCATCCCCCTCCTCCACCTCTCCGGCGCCCTCTCTTCCCGTGGCCTACGTGTCACTCTCGTCACGACGCCGGTAAACGCACCCTTCTTCTACCACCGCCTCCACTGCCACGAGAGTAAATATAACGTCGTCATTCTAACCCTCCCTTTCCCTCACCATCCACCTCTCCCTCTCGGCGTCGAGTCCACCGACCTCCTCCCTTCGCCGGATCTATACCCCACCTTCATCCATGCTACCACTCTCCTACGCCAACCCTTCCACGACCTTCTACTAAACCTTTCGAGCTCTTCTTCTTCTTCTTCTTCTTCTCCTCCTCCTCCTCCTCTTTGTTTGATCTCCGACTTCTTCCTCGGCTGGACTCAGCCCATCTGTAGTGAACTCGGCATCCCTCGCCTTGTCTTCCACGGCATGTCGGCCTTCTCCATGTCCATATGCAAGTCCCTCTTTGCAAACACTGGTGCTTTTGCCAGCGAGGAAGATAGGTATCACGTGCCCGGCACGCCCCCTTCGCTACTGCTGACGAAGGGCGATATCCCCAAGATGATTCTCAGCTCGGCCGACCCCGACGACCTGATGACTCGGTTCCTGGACCAGGTGGACGACGCGGACTTGGATAGCTGGGGCGTGGTGGTGAATAGCTTCGCCGATGTGGAGGAGGAGGTCTACGTGAAGCTTTTCGAGTCGTTCTACCGGCGCGGGGCGAAGGCATGGATGGTGGGGCCGATGTCTCTCCTTGCAGCGGAGTTGGACGCCGAGGAGGACGATGAGGGATGCATCGGGTGGCTCGACGAGCAGCTGAGAAATCGTGGCGCGAGGTCGGTTGTGTACGCGTCGTTCGGGACTCAGGCGCATGTGACGGACGAGCAGCTCGACGAGGTCGCTCACGGGCTATCCGCCTCGGGATACGCGTTCCTGTGGGTAGTCCGATCCAAGACGTGGGTGCCGCCATTCTCTCTGGAGCTCGAAGGTAAGGTCGTCAGGACGTGGGCCCCACAGAAGCAGGTGCTGGGTCACGTGGCGGTCGGAGGATTTATCAGCCACTGCGGCTGGAACTCCGTGCTGGAGAGCTTGTCGGCAGGGGTGCCAATGCTGACGTGGCCGATGATCGCCGAGCAGGCGCTAAACGCGAAGCACGTGGTGGATGTCCTCGGCGTGGGCGTGAACCTCGGCTCAAGAGCTGGTGAGATAGTGAGGAGGGAAGAGGTGACCAAGGGGGTGAATGAAGTGATGGGAGGAGGGGAGAAGGGAAGGAGGGCGAGGGAGAGGGTGGGGGATCTCCGACGAGAGGCGGAGGAAGCGGTGAAGGAGGGTGGCTCGTCCAACCGAGCGTTGGATGAGCTCTTAGAGGAACTTCGAAAAGGTGGTCGTTACATTAGCAATGTCTAAGGTATTTGTTAGAATATAAATTTATAAAAATCACTATTAGAGCTTATCCTACTTATTTTTTTTGCTTGAAAATATAAAATTCTGCTCATTTAAATTAAATTTATTTTTTAGACTTATCAAAATATTTTAGCTCAGGTGTGAGTGAAAGTGTTAAAATATAAAAATAACTTTTTAGAATAATTTGTATAGTTGATGATTAAAAATATTGATGTCTATATCTGAGAAAGAGTTTTTTAATTCTTGGTTTCATGATGATTTTTTGCAAGTTGCATGTTGCAAGTTTTGTAGCTGAAGGGTGCCAACTAAAGCTCTTCTCCTACATATTGAGTAGGCACACTTATACTCAATATGTGGCCTATGAAAAGAAATATGGACCACCTTTTTTCTTTCACCATCTATATGTATTTGAAGTTTAGGAGGTTATTGCTCATAAACTCACGGTCATGGTTGGTGTTACTTTGGAGATGAACAAGGTAAATTCAAAGTTGTTATTGTAACTATCATTTAAATTATTTGGACGGTGAGAAATCAAAGTGCTTCGAGAGTACCAAACTAAGCTAGTGCCCTTTAATCTTTCACATCTTGTTTGATTTGAGACTAAGTCTCAAACTCGATTAGTTAGTCTTATTTTTTAATTTTAATTTAAAAAAAATCAATTAAATTTGAAAAAGATAAAAAGATATTACTGAACCTGTTCAGAGAGAGATTCTAAACTCTTGAAAACTATGAGAATATTAGGGTTGAGATACTATGTACCACTACAAGTGATAGGGTGAAGAGCTAGACTCCTCAAAAGCAAATTTCATAAATCTCAATTTTTATAGGTTATGAAACTCACAAGATTTGATAGAGTTGGAGTCTTTATAAGAGGGCCTCAAAATAACCTATTACACATCGTTGCTGAGCCAACCAAGATGGGCTCAACTCTTGAAGTTGAGGCTTAGGTGCTGCTAAAAACCTTCACTATTGTTGTTAATGTCAAGCTCAAGCATGTCGTTTTTGAATGGTACTCTTCTATTGTTACCAATGTGGTAAACAAATCAGAGGAAACCCTATGGTCCTTTCGGAATACCCTTTGCCACTGCAGTTCATTATTTAGCTCTTTTGAATCCTTTTTCTTATTGTGCATGCCTATAGAGTCTGTAATAAAGCCAGCTTATTGAGCTGCTCATTTTGGTCTGCATTAAACTTTTAAAGCTTTTATTGATGGCCATATGCTTTGTGTCGAATCCTTGGGCCTCCTAAGCCCTAGGATGATTATAAGCTAGTCTCTCAGCTCCCTATTATAAAAAAGAAGAAGGAAAAAACTTGAAAGAAAACCCCGTACTGCATGCTCGTTGTAACTTTCAAGGCCCTCTAGTTCAATAGTTTTCTTGTTATAATTATACTCCTATGGTATATAATATTATAAATATATAATCCAATTTACAAGGTTTAGTGGTTCATTAATTAGATTTTAATCCCCGAACTCAGACAGTTGATTTTATAACTTTTATAATCAAAAACTTGTTTTTTTCTTTAATAATTGTCTATTATTCTAAATTCTATATACGATTGCATATTAAAGAATCCAATATTTAACATTTTTATGGATATGTTTTTCATACAAGATAAAAGATATATATTGGTAACATTGACCTATAGTAGCTACTCAAGTTTCTCAATTGCTCGCTAATCGAACCCATCAACCTAGCATGAACTTGGCCCACAAGTTTAAGCATCAAAAGAGGGTTTGTTTCATCCATGCTAGACATAAGCATGGTTAGCCAGACCCACTTGAATAATATATGTTAAATTTTACGTCTAAAATATTTATAGTCATAACATAATATAATCTTGTATTTAGGTATGTAAATATACATTAAGTTATTTATTGTTATTGGAATAAGTCTGGCTTCATTTGGGAATTGAAAAAAAATAAGAAAAATTATTTCGGCCTGAGTCATATTTGAGCCTATTGTAACCCGTCAGATTTAGGGTTGATACCAGACCTAATCTGATCTAGAAAATTTCCAATAAAAAATATATTAATTTGATAAAATAGGAAAAAAAAAGGTTCTTTATTATAGTACTATTATTGTTGCATAAAATTTCCTACATGAGTGGGTAAACTACTCTCACCATTTCGAATTAGCATTAAGATTGAAGCATAGATTTCACCATGGATTTCTTGCAACCTTGGTTTCAGCTCATCAGCTGTGGATGACATAGATAACCTCACGGGTGGCAAATAGAATCGTGATGAGTAGGATCAAATTCAATCAATAAATAAAGTTTTGGTTCATCTAGTCAGTTGACTCAACTTCAAGCCATTATAAATTGCATCCAGTTGCAATCAATCAGCTCAATAATGTATTAGGTGAAAGTTAAGACCCACACGAAAACGATCTATTTAAGAATTTAATATAGTACACAGTTTATTATTTAACAAAAGAGTTAAATAAATTAGATATAAATCGTGGCATAAGTGTTTTGTTTCTTAATTTTATACGAGTAACTCGAGTTATAAACTAATTATTCAAGTGATAAACAAAAGTATTTTAATATTTGCTATGGAAAAAAGTTAGGATCCAAATCTTGATAAAGATGAAACAATTGAGTGGTGTTGTTTAGACTGTGTAGTGGCAAATCTACCGATTTAAATATTAGTCCATAATTTAATTAGGATTATCTTCTTTTCTATTCTAAATTAAAAGACACAATTCTAATTAGAAAGTAATATATTAAATTATCTCTTTTCTAAATATAATATTGAAACTATTCTCCACTAAAGCTCAATTATAATTTTATACTTAATTTGACTAAAGTTATTTTAAATTTTTTTTCTCTCCTCTCTCATGCTAGTATGCTACCTATTAATCTCATTCTATACAATCACAAAAATTAATTTAAATTTTGTCACCTAATTTTCCTGCTCCACTTTTTTATCTACCTCATCTCTCGAGCATATTTCATTGCATACCTATATATGAATATACGTTGCTTACCTACAATAAATAAAAATAATTTTATTTACATTTTATATTAAATTAAGAGTTTTTCAGTCAATTTTTACTTCTTATATATATATATAACATTCATTTTAAGAGAAAAATAGAAATTATTATTCTAGATTAAGTCTTAATTCCGAACCAAAAGTAACCTAATTTCTCGGTCATGACTAATATTCCATTTCCCCAAATCCAAAAATAAAAACGAAAATATTTTTTTGCATTTTAACACCCAGTTTTCACCAATGTACTATTTACATCCTGCACATTGTCGTCTATAAAGTACAACATCCGTGAGACATCTCATCGATCACAGGCTCTGCCCCTAAGCCATGGCAAATAACAACAAAGGAGATCAAATCATCATCTTCCCCTTCATGGCCAAAGGCCATGCCATCCCCCTCCTCCACCTCTCCGCCGCCCTCTCTTCCCGCGGCCTACGAGTCACGCTCGTCACCACCCCGCTAAACTCACCCTTTTTCCAGCACCACCTCCAGCGGCACGAAAAATATAACAATATCGCTATTCTCACTCTCCCTTTCCCTCATCACCCCCCTCTCCCACTCGGCGTCGAGTCCACCGACCTCCTCCCGTCTCCCGATCTCTATCCAGCCTTCGTCCTTGCCACCACCCGCCTACGTCGACCCTTCCGCGACCTTCTACTTAACCTTTCGGCCTCTTCTTCTCCTCCTCCTCCTCTTTGCTTGATATCCGACTTCTTCCTCAGCTGGACTCAACACATCTGTAGTGAACTGGGCATCCCGCGCCTCGTCTTCCACGGAATGTCGGCCTTCTCCATGTCCATAAGCAAGGCCATCGTCGCGACCAACAGCGTTTACGGCAACGGCGACGACAGATGTCACGTGCCGGGCACGCCGCCTTCGCTGCTGCTGGAGAAAGCCGAGATCCCCGCTGCGCTCCTCAACTTGGCCGACCCGGATGACCCGATGTCGCGGTTCCTCGTGGAATTGAACGATGGGGACCTGGATAGTTGGGGCGTGGTGGTGAATAGCTTCGCCGACTTGGAGGAGGAGGTCTACGTGGAGCTGTTCGAGTCGTTCTATAGGCGCGGGGCAAGGGCTTGGATGGTGGGCCCGATGTCTCTCCTCAGCGAGGCCGCCTCTGAGGAGGACGTGGAGGGATGCCTCGGTTGGCTCGACAGCGAGGCGAAGCATCGCGGTGCCCGGTCGGTGGTGTACGTGTCGTTCGGGACCCAGGCGCACGTGCCAGACGAGCAACTCGACGAGGTTGCCCACGGGCTGGCCGCATCGGGATACGCGTACCTCTGGGTCGTTCGATCCAAAACATGGACCCCGCAGTCCTTGCCGGAAGCCAACGGGAAGATCATCAGAACGTGGGTCCCACAGAGGAAGGTGCTTAAACACGCGGCGGTCGGGGGATTCGTCAGCCACTGCGGCTGGAACTCCGTGCTGGAGAGCGTGTCGGCAGGGGTGCCAATGCTGACGTGGCCGATGATCGCCGAGCAGGCGCTAAATGCGAAGCACGTGGTGGATGTCCTCGGCGTGGGCGTGAACCTTGGCGGAAGAGGTGGTGAGATAGTGAGGAGGGAAGAGGTGGCCGAGGGGGTGAAGGAAGTGATGGGGGAGAAGGGGAGGAGGTTGAGGGAGAGGGTGGCCGATATCCGGCGAGAGGCGGAGGAAGCGGTGGCGGAGGGTGGCTCGTCCGACCGAACGTTGGATGAACTCTTAGAGGAGCTTCGAAAAGGTCGTCATAACTCATAACTGTAGCATAAGTAATAATGGTCTTGGTACGTGTATCTGAGAAATAGTTTTATATATATATATATATATATAAAATTAGTTTGATGATAGATTTCTTGCAAGTTGTAACCATATATAGTTTCAACTTTCAAGGGATCAACTGTTAGATAATCAATAGAGAGGATCAACTGCATGTGGAAAAATAAATTAAAAAAAAAACTCTGGGGAAATAGATCGGTGCATGGGGTTTGTTACTTTGTTATATTAATGCTCACTTGTCCACGCACTGGTCGGTATGAGTGCTGGTTTGGTGGAAAGTTATAAGAGTACTTGTTTAGTGAAAAGATAAAAGAAAATTAATGATTAATTTTTAAATTTTACTATTTATTTTATAGTATTTGAACGAAGAAAATTAATTGGAAAGTAATTGCTTCATTTTTCTAAGATCATCGGAATATTTTTTATTTCGCTTCCTATATTTAAAATGAAAAAAAAAGACTTACTTTCCTATATTTTTATATATTATATATTAATCACCAACAATTCTAATTTTTATCAAATAATAATAAATTATGATTATTTACTAGAATTTATTTCACTAGAAACTCCTATAGTTTCTTTCCTCTATTTTCTAAATATATCACGCTAGAGTTTTTGACTTATTTTAATTATATTCAAATAATAAATAATCGAATTTATAAGTTTAGTGATTTATATTCTAAATCGTCAATGTAATAGTTTTGTAATCAAAAACTAATATTTTCTTTTCAGGTGTTTAATTTTCTAGATTGCGTATAAGATTGTACATTAAAGAATAAAAAAATTAAACAATTTTATGGAACTACTTTCAATTATATATTAAGTGCTCTACTCGTTGATGTTAACCATCTTATAGCTATTTATTTATATATATATAAAACCTTCTTATAGGCTATAGCGTGTTTTAGCTAATAGAAATGACTTGCGAGTTGGTAAGTTTTTACTTTTTTTTTAATTGTCAGACACATCCTAAGAGAAATCAACAACATCAAATGTTATATTCACCAGTGGACCAGTGGTAGCACCGATGGGAGCATAAAGTTGTTCGCGACCCCACTAAGAAAGCAAGGATAAATACAAGCCAAACCTTCTTCTTAATTCTTAATTCTTAAATGTTTGCCCTAGTGCGCTCTGGGGTGAGCTTTTGGCTATTTTAGAAGGAATCAAGTTTATTCATTGGCCCATGAGGATGCCAACAAGTGGCTCTTTAAAGATAGAATTCACAAGTAGATCAAATAATATGTATGTGTATCATTTAGCCCACTATGCTATTCGTGTGATATTGTGGCATGGGCGGGTTCCCGGGTGGACTAAACTATGTAACAATGCTTTCAACAAAATAATAATAATAATAATAATAATAATAATAATAATAGTACGATTTAGAGTTGAGGCCATCCTGACCTAGGAATGCTCATTCCATGGTGAGGATGATCTAGAAAGTTCCAATAAATTAAGGACGGAGCTAAAGATGATGGTATTAATACAACGGAAATCAAAACTTGAGGGAATCTTAGAGTATTGAAAACAACAACAAACTAACTTCTATCAGTTTTCCTTCAATATGTTATCTAGCGAATGTTCCTTGTCTTCCTTCAAATAAGAAAAGGTACAGATGATAACAATTTGGCATTAGTTGATGCTATGACATCACGTAGTTATTAGAGAAAGGAGTAAACGAAAAACAAGAGGAAGGATTTAGTTACAATATCCTAATCAAGGCAGGGATGTCAAATTAATCTTATATATATATATATATAATGTGTGTATATGAGAAACTATTCTCTCATATAGCATAACCAGTTTTAATCAGGACATAAGCAATCCAGAGCTATGTCTAAGGATCCTTCAACTGCAATGGATTCATCGAAGCAGTTAGGTGTTGTTGGAATCTTTAGACAAGCTTTGTACCTCCCAAGTAGGAACAAGAAGCTCATGCTTCCTGTCATGCTCCTTGCCTTGCTCCCTAACTCTCCTCTCTTGATGGTCAACTACGTCTCCATATATCCATTGTTTCTGGACTTCATCATCAAGCTGCACCTCCTTAGCCAGAACGATCCCGGCACTCCGCAGTACTACGATCTACTTGTGAAAATAAAGCGGGACGCAGGGAATTTTGTGAACTTCGGCACGATCTTCGCGACCGCCTCTCATGCCATCTCCTTGTTTTCTATGATGGGCATGATCTACACCTCTGCCATGGTCTACTCAGGGAAGCAACTAGCAATGGGTGAATTGTTCATGAGAGTTGGAGGGACATGGAAAGGTCCACTTATGACATGTATATATGTCACCCTCTTGTCTGTTGGTTATACAGTTATGTCAGTTTGCTTGATAGCTGCTCCAATACTGAATGCTAATGGTTCGATCGGATTGATCGGCGTCGGTGTTCTTCTTGCGGTCGCAACCCGACTCTTGTATGTCTACTTGGCTATGGTGTGGATGGTTGGAGTTGTGATCTCAATTGTGGAAGATGGTGGTTGTTATGGGCTACAAGCACTGGAGAAGGCAGGAGAACTGGTGAAAGGAAGAAGGATGCAGGGCTTTCTCATTGCAATCGTATTGCTAGTTGGAGACGGTGTTCTTACTGGGGGATATAGTTTTGGGCTAACAGAGGGCCACTCAAAGGTGGTAAGCAAGAATGCTACTGGACTAGTTATGTTCAATATATACTTGCTGTTAAAGATGTTCTCCCAGTTGGTGTGCACTCTGTTCTACTTTGAATGTAAGAGGACTCAAGGAAGGGAGGTTGGAATGTCAGGGGATCTCATATACACAAGGGTAGGTGTAGATATTACTCTCAGTGTTGACGAAGGACTGGCACAGTGAAGGTTAGGGATGTGATTCCTCTCTTGCTTCGTTCTTAACTCCCTTGTGCCAAAGACCATGGGTGTTTCCAATTCCAATTCAATGTCTGCAAATGAAAACTCCCACTACATTCCTTGTGTAGTTTCTTCGAATCTGCTTTCTTTTTGTTGGTGCAATTGCACTGAAGATGAGAATGTTTTGTTTTAGCTTATCACATAGAAGGTCTAATAACCTCAGGAACTAAAATTGTGAAGATAATTCGAATTGCGAAACAAACTTTTTTTTTGAAAGGCTAAAGATTCGTAAGATTTGGCCTCTGATTTATTATTTTCTGAAGAATTTTCAGGCTTAATATGCCATTCATATCGGCCTGCTTGTTTAACTCCTAGCATTACATAGTTTCTCATGTACAGTATTGAGAAGATCAAGACAGAAATCCATATAAAAGATACTAGATAATGAAGTCTCTAGCAAATGATGATCTCCATGCTCTAATGTGTATTGTAAATATTAATTTTGTGCATTCTAATATAATAAAATGTATATCGATTATAAAAAGAAAATACGAGCACACAGTTTTATATGCTAAATTAAAAAACTTAATGCAATTAAATACATTCAAAAGCCACAGAATGGTATTCTAATTTATGATTAGTCTGTTTGGTCCTACTATGGTCCATAATTTTTAATATATGTTCGTTATCATCCACATTAGCATTATTAATAAAGTTGATCTTGTCGATTTACAAACTAATGATATGTTTAAATTTATCAAAATAAGCGACAAAGCTTTGTGCGGAAATCTCTGCGTTATTAACAAATGTAATGGAGGCAAAGGGAAGGACCAAGAAAAGTTATAGCCGGAGTTAAATAAGAAGAAGAAGAAGAAGAAGAAGAAGAAGAAGAAGAAGAAGTTATAGCCGGAGGACTCAATGCAACAACTTCCATACTTTATTCAAATTCTTATAGAATATGACAAAACATATAGAATGCAAATTATAGTACTAAAAGATGCCCATGGACTAATGCTTTGTAATATCCTTCTCCGATTCATTTATTATTATAATATGATGGGCTTGGGTAAGATTAGATTTAAATTCCTCACGAATAACTTATATATTATAAAATAAGAAATAGAAGAATTTTATTTCAAAATAATAAGACATATTTTTCACGAATGACTTAAATCTATTAATTTTTTTATAATCTTAATATGAGTTTAAAATGATTAACTTATATTTATATTTTATAAATTTAATAATAATATTTTTGATACTATAAATACATGATACATACTCATTTTTTTTTCTTCTTTTGATTAATAATTATCTCAGTTTTTATTCCCTTTATCTCTGCTGGCGCTTCTGGAGAGAACTTTTTTTTTTTCTGACCTTTTGTTTTACACTTAGCTTTGTGGATTAACTCACACCCACTCATTATCCTTTCAAAGAGGGTTTTTGCATCCTTGTGATGATGAACTGCAGGGCTAAGTATTGCTTTGTTAGTTTTATTGTCGGAAATTTAGTGTAATAGATAAGCTATTATAGAAGAAGATTCGAGTTTATTCTTAATTCAGAGCACACGAAATAATATAATTCATCAGGGATTAAATCCTGAGTGACTGGCAACCTTAATAAGAAATTTTGAATTGAAGCTCCTTGTCATGATACTGTAGAATAGTCCAAGCCTGACAAAGTCGATGAGAACCACTAGATTTTATATTTTTATTACCTCCTCCCTAACTCCCTTCTCTTGTTTCTATCGTCCGTTGTTATTTTATTATATCTTTTCTTTTCTTTTCTTTTTACCATCTTTTCCATCATTACTCTGTTTTCACTTAAAAACTTTTGTTTGCCCACGGCTGGCAGTTCATTATGCCTGTAAATTATGACAGGCAGTGGACATTACACCGTTGTCGCATTCACTGTTCTTCTTTGTTAATCGCACCTTTCCCAATAGCAAAGTCCGTTCCAACTCGTAGACTCTTAGCTCGAGAGTCAAATCTGAGCGTCCAAAATAAAATATTATCCTGGAGAGTGGGTTAACAATGGCCTAACCAGTATCCTTGGACTAAAAAAAAACTTGTAAAGCCATGTGGAGTCCATGGTTACTGTAACTCTATTGGGTTAATTGCCTTAAGGCCGGCCTCTCTGTTGAAGAATTTCCGTTAGTAATGGAACAGTTGGACTGGGGTGTTGGATTTATGGCACACGAATGCCCAGAATTTAATCCTCTCTGTTTCTTTTCTTTTTCCTTTTTTTTATTACTGGTTTTACCTTTTAAAATTAGTTAATAGGACGTAGGATAACACTTTTTTGAAGACAAAATTAAATTGTAATTGGAGCTAGATCTGGACAGTTACTATTTACTGGACTCTTGAGTTTTATTTTTATTTTTAATTATTATTATTCAGGAGCCCGAAGATTAGATATGAGCTAGACAAAGGGCCAACCCTTCCTAGATACAGAGCACTTAGGCTCCACCGAACTTTTAGCTGATTAGTCTAGGCTTCAAGCCATATACGTTGTCAAACAATTACTCTGAATCAAACGCTGTGGAGACTTGCTCCAACTCGTTGCGCTGTCGAGTTTTTTCTCCAAAGCTAACTGAATTGTCAAACCATCAACCGAATCGACCAAGTTATTAAATCACCAAATAATTTTTTTATAATATTATTTAAGAAATTGCCCCCTCCACATCAAAGAAAACCTTCTCATAGAGGAGACTAAGTTGTCTCATAAGCCGAAAATTTCTTTCTACCGCCCCTTTGTCTCTTACACGAGACCTCCTTTCCTTTTCGATCCAATCCAATTGCAGGCTGGTCTCATACGGTTCTCCCGTACTAACTTTGAGATCTCTTCACCAGAGAAGGCTCCAAAGGTGGAAGGATCGAAGAAACTACCTAAGAGTTTCACTCCCTCACGCTAATCTAATCATTGAATGAGTGTAAAAAACAAGGATAAACCAACGAAATGCTGCAATCAATTATAGGAAGAATTTGAGTTACTACAATCAATCATCCACTGTGTGTTAACAGAGGCAACAAAAAAGAAAAGAAAAAACGCCACCTAAAATAGGCAGCTAATTTGACTAAGAACAAGAAGATAACAATGAGATAAGAAGAATTTGCTTTCCTTAGTACATGGACATTAGGCATGACGATTGGAGACACGACACGTAAATAAATTCCTCCGGTTTCCCCGCAAGGAATCATATTACTATGATCATGGTCGCAAACACTCTCTTCATTGCTTTACCTGTTTGACCGGATCATGGCGATTGAGACATTAGATTATCGTTTGAATAAAATGAGTGATGGCAATTTAGCTAGCATCCTTGTCTAGATCTTTATATTATCCAAAGTTCAATATTAGTCCAATTCTAATTACCCACCGTGCATCTCTTGCAACACAGACAATTAACAAGACATGCAAAGGCAATACCGTTGGAATCCCACAGCCACAGACAGGGCTGTGGTCCTCAGAGAAGAAACGTTCACAGGTATCGATAGATAGGAAACCACCAGGAATTGACATTTCTCCCACAACTCACCATCAGAGAATAAGAGCCATATATTCACATAATACAGTTGCGTACACCAAGAAGAACAAAAATATCAAATGGATGGTATCGTATATGTGTGGTCATCATCTACAAGGACAAAGAGAAGCTTTTCTGAGATAGGTACAGTGAAGAGGATGACATGAAACTAACTAGCTGTGTAACTGCTATCGCAGATGACTTGAACTAAATCTTGATTATTCGTTCCCTTCTTAAAGATATTGAGTAACATTTTCCTGCTATTATAGTGTGTGTCTGGTTACCAATTCACCACTGCTTCATTAGATTCTGACTCACCTCAGGTTATTTTGTGCCAGCATGAGAAGAAGAAACTTCAGTTCAGTCAGAGCGAATCTTCAAAGGATACCTGGCGCTGCGATGATCTGGGAGGTTGTGATGATGAGTTTGCTAGGCCTTGAAGCATTTTTATAACATCGACTGTGTCATCGAGATAATATCTTGCCAAGCTTGGCTTATTACCAACAGTACAAGCAAAGACCTCTGGAATTGCTGGCGATGAAGGATTGCTTGTGGACCTTATGATGCTCTCAAACATGTCTTCATCCGATCGATCATCACCAACACACAATATGAAATCTGGCGGTTGTCCTTTACTTGCCATGGTTGCGATGAGACTTTCCACCACGACACCTTTGCTTATCCCCTGATGGTATCACATTAACCCAAATGTACAAGGAGAAGCTTCAGTACAAAATCACAGCAAAAGTAAATATTTGCAGAGACATGATAATCATGTGATATTATCTCTAGAGTAAATTATCCTAATTCATAAGCCTCTACTTCAAAAAGTATTGGTTGATTATGACAGATCATTAACTAGAAGTCGACAAGAAATGATATTGCATCTTTCCTTTACCTGAGGATTCACTTCTACGATATGTTGGCCCCTTTTCACAACCACTGGTTCATTTGCAAGCACATTCTCTAAGTGATCAAGGAGTTCTTTTGCCTGGCATGACCCGAAATCTGGATCAGCCTCTTGGTGGTGCCATACTAATCCACTCTCTTTAAATTCGATTGTAGAACCATCAGTCGCCTCCATGTATTGCCTCATTACTGGTTCTGCAATCTTTTTCCAATCAAAGTCCACCGTTATATTGCACAACTCCCAGGGAGAATCTCCGCTCCACCTGCAGCAACAGCAGTAACTCAAAACCACCATTCTTAAGCAACAACAAAATAATAATAAATTGGCATCCTTGAAACAAGTATTTTTCTTTTTCATATGTAAGGCCCACATACAATTATTTAGCATCTTGAATCACTTAAAAAGTTTTAGTTTAGCATAATAATCAAAAGGTGTGCTCATCAAATATTTCTGAACATTAAATGGAACTACGACATCTCTGACTTCTAACTACATCTACTTTTACCACGTGCAATTTCAAGAATATTCATTCTAATCTACAATATTCATCTACATCTTATTGTTCTTCATATGAAACAGGCTAATTCAGACATTTACGGAAATTTGTGTTCCTTCTTCAACAACTTACCCACATATCCCAATAGCTAAATTCATAATAAGTTCTGAGCACAATCTACGTTCACTAGAATTGCATGCTAATAATTTTATGTTAAACAGATTATTGTGTACTTTCCATCAAAAGCTGGAATCCTGATCTGATTTGGTTAAGTGAAAATGCTTCCCAAATAACTATCCATTAACAAGATGTTCCCATTTATAAACATGTAAACAGACATCTACCTGGTGAAGTAGCCATGCTCTGCAGAGATCCCCAACTTCTTACAGGGGACAAACCACTTGCTCAACTCATCCTTCCCTCGACCACTGACAACGAATACTACATTCTTTGGGTCGGCGCACAACCCATTCAGAACAGAAATAACTTCATTGCTTGGTGTTTTACTGATGGAGGTCTGTGGCATTAAAGTACCATCGTAATCTAGCAAGAAAAGCCTACTGCCTGCCCTACGGTAAGCTGAGTCAATATGTTCCGCTGATAGTTTCCTAAAGTTAGGACCAAGAGCAACAACTCGGAAGCTCATGCCAAACCCAATACCCCAAGATCCACTAAGGAAATTATCCCTGCAAGCCCGCTGCAAGTCCTGATCGAACGACCAGGTCCAATAGGCAACATCATGAGAGCTAACATACTTATAGTGCTTCTCGTGCCGCAGCTGCTTCTCTGCCTCTGGCATTGTCAAGGCCAAATTCATCGACTCAGCAACAGCTTCAACATTCCAAGGATTGACCCGAATTGCACCGCTGAGAGACGGGGAGCAACCGATGAACTCTGACACTACAATTACGCTCTTCTTTGGCTTCCCTTCCAATGCTGGGCTCTCCTGCCTGCAAACTGTGTATATATAGGGGATACGGTTGAGACCGTCCCTGACTGCATTGACGACGCAGCACTCTGAGACAGAGTAGAAGGCGACCTTCTCAGAAGTTGACATGGAGCGATCGATAAGCACGATTGGCTCATATCCGGGCTTTTTGAATCTCTCATTAATCCTCTTCGTGATCGACCGGGTCTCCTGCTCCACCTCCTGCACATCCCTCCCCTGGCTCCTTGCCGGATTACTGATTTGGACTAGCACGACCCGGCCCCTGAGCTCTGGGTGCTCCTCTAAAAGCTGCTCCATGGCCAGTAATTTGAGACCAATCCCCTTGAAAAGATCCACATCGTCGACGCCAAGCATCAAAATGCGATCTTTATACGTCCCCATAAGCTCCTGGACCTTCGCCGCGGTCTCAGGCGACTCCACCACTGATCTAAGTTGGTCCACGTCGATCCCCACAGGAAGAATCTTAACAGTAACCGTCCGGCCATAGTACTCAATCCCGATATAGCCCCTCTTAGACTGGTAGTCCAAGCCCAAAAGCCTTGAGCACGAGGAGAGGAAATGGCGGGCGTAATCGAAGGTGTGAAACCCAACGAGGTCGGCGTTGAGCAGGGCGCGCAAGAGGTCTTCGCGGACGGGGATCGTGCGAAAGATCTCGGATGAAGGAAAGGGGGAATGGAGGAAAAATCCAAGCTTTGCTCTAAAAAAGCGCTTGCGGAGGAAGGAAGGGAGAGCAAAGAGGTGGTAATCATGGATCCAAACGAAGTCGTCGTCGGGGTTAAGGATCTCGGTGATACGATCCGCGAAGAGCTTGTTCGCGGAAAGGAAGGAGCGGTAGAGGGAGCGGTCGAAGGGTAGGCCGCCGAGAGAGGAAGGGGTTAAAGGGAGGAGGTAGTGAAGGAGAGGCCAGAGGTAGTGCTTGCAGAAGCCATGGTAGAAGCGAGAGTGAAGGTCGGCGGGAAGGAAGACAGGGAAGCAGGAGAAGTGGGAGAGAAGGTGGTGGGAGAGGTCGTCGAGGAGGGAGGGGTTGATGGCGGCGGCAGCGGGAGGTAGGGTTCCGACGTGGATCGCCGGAGAAGGGAGACCGGAGATGAGCTGGAGAGAGAGAGAGTCGGGGTCGAGGGAGAAGGACAGGTTGAAGGGCGAGGATGGGTCGGGGGAGCACCGGAGGGGAAGGCGGTGGCCAACGATGATCCGTCGGGGCGCCGCCGCCGGCGAGATCGGCGAGTCACAGACGGAGGAGGGGGAGGCGACGGAGAGCGAAGGCATCTCCTTCGTTTCTCCTATCTCTACTCTAATGGCGAGACACTAGGGGTAGCTTTAGGGTTTGGTGTTATCGGTGGGTGCTGCAGAGTTTGAGGAGGAGGAAGGAAGAGGAGAGCATGCCACAACTCAAGTACTGGGGGAGTTAATGGGTATGTATCGTTTATGCCAGTAAGCTCGATTAGAGAGAATAGCGGGAATAACTTATCCGAATAAACTCTGCCTCGTTCGTAGAGAGAGAGAGAGAGAGAGAGAGAGAGAGAGAGAGAGGGGGAGAAGATGAACTGGATAGAAGACGAAGAGGGGATAAGCTTGGAATGAGGTTTGAATAAGGGATGGAGACCGGCGGTAGACGGTGGCTTATCTGGAATGAATTTTCGAAATGACGGCATTGCCACTAGACGATGCTTTCATTCAAATCACGTGCTCCTTTTGCGGTCTCTTTAGTTTCCGTTGCGGAATTGCTACGTTTTTCTGTGTACAAGAAAATACTAGTAGATGCTTTAATTCTATCAGGAATAGCTAGGAACAGGAGGAGGAGGAAAGAAGGATAAGATGACGACTTCATTTCACGTGGAAAAAGAGGAAGCATGCTTAGTTCGTGATAAAGGATTTAGAGGAATCTCTATGAGCATCTTTGGCTCAGAGAATTATATAAATGAGCTCAATTGCTGCATCCTTTCCGGGGAAAATACACCACTCTTGTTTCATCATCGTATCGTAATGCATAAAGTATAAAAATTATTATTTTTAATCATTTAAAAGTAGAGGTTAAAAATTCAAATCTTATCATAATCTAATAGTATACAATATAAAATAATTATTTTTTAATTGTTTAAAATTTTAGAGTATTTAATGAATTACTATTTATTTCTCTATATCATCTCACGTTACAGTGTCAGACCATTATAGGCAATTAAGTAAAGTTTCGATTATGAAGTCAAAGGCGTTTAGTTTTTTTTTCATTATAACAAACGATATTGACGGTATAAAATAAACATGGTAATGATCGACGAATTTACTGGCGTTACGGCTGCTACAGCTACGACTCTACAAGGCTTTATTGAAGGTCAATGATTCACCGGCAGGTGAGCGAATCCATTTAATAGGCCCATTTCCGTCCGCTGTCGGTACTACCGACACGTGTCGGGTTCCTGGTCCCGCTCCCGGTCCGAAGCCAACCGGATAAGCTCCAGCTGTCCGAAGTAAAGACACCACATGAAGAATACGAGGAGCCATGACCAAGGACACAGTATATGCCCAACTCGGCCTTCCAAGATAACCAACGAGGACCCGCCACGTGTTAGGAAAGTCGAGTAGGGTAGCCGAGTCCACGTGTCAGGAGGGCGTTCCCCCTTCGCAAGATCTAGGAAGTTCGCTGCGGGGACGCTCGGACGGCGTGGATCACCCCCCGCCCCCCAAGCTCCTTCCTCCCACGTCCGATGCTCGCCAAGTCAGCGTATCCACCAGGGATGACGTCTGCTGATTCCGGGTTGCCGACGTGGCCCGACGTTTGACCCTCCGGCCTTCGGTTGGTCTTCTATTTTTTTTTTTTTCTTCTTCTTCTTCTTCTTCAAGGGGTGGGGGGATGAGCTGATCGTTATCTACTCCTCTCGTGCGGGACCCACGTCGCCCTCCACGTCAGCACATGCAATAATAAACAAAATATTAATAAGAAATTGTTAGTATTGAGATTTGAGACGACCACAGACGACAATGTACAAGAAAACGTACTTTCTAGTACCTTCGAGAAGGAGGAGGAAGTGTTACTGAGACAAGATTTGGACCATTCCTCTTTTAACATACACGTTAGAAGTGGGCAATTATAGAGAAATTGGTGGATTGGTGGTCCTCAGACTAGAGTTCATGGTGTGATCCACCTTATCCAAAATGTGCAGGTAAGGTGGGATTTATTAAAGTTTAATGCGATCGGTAAACCCAGATCAAAAGATTAGCTTTCAAAGTTTAGGATAAGCTAAAGTATGCACACAAACATGCATGAGAAGAAAACAAAAATGTATATATATATATATATATATATAGAGGTGGTGGAGACCATCCAATTAATTAGAACTAGTTTGCACTCTTGTGATCTCCTTTGCAGTTTAAAATATGAAGCTTATTTGTCTCTACTTGCTTTTTGACCTAATTTTTACCTTTTCTTCATGGCCTCATTCGGTCGTGTGAGAACTGGGAAAGTGATATGGGGATGGTTGGAAGAAGGTGAAAGCTTGCATTGAAAGTAAGGTGGAGTAAAGAAGCTTAAAATAAATAATTTTTCTTTATGGTTAGGTTACACGTGTCATCCATCGAGTGAGCCGAAGGGTTGTTTGCATGGGGATTCTTGCCGTGGACTACAGACGAGCCCTTAATTTGAGCTGCAAACGACTCTGTCTTAGGGTTAGATAAATCCCCTTGGATATCTAGTATAAGATACGCGGCGCCGAAAAGATTGAAAGGAGTTATATATCTACTTGATTATTTCCACATTCAAGCATTATCTATAGTATATCTTTCATTTCATCTAAAAGTGAAAAAGAATAAGTAGACATGGACTATCCACGTAGAGGATAATGACCGCATACTGGTGAACTGTTGCTCGAGAGATGGATTGATATCTTTATCAGTGGTTGAACTAGTTAGTGGGCCGGCAGGTAACGATATCTTTGCCATGATTTTGGGTTTGGTAGGACCACTGGGAAGTAGAGGATGCTGTGAAGAGAAATGTCCAGATATTGGACAGAAGGGTATTATCCATATATATATATATATATATATAGGTTCTTAATTTCTTATGCTTTATCCACTATCCGTATTTAGCGACGTACGAGGAGAAAGTATAATAACAAAGGTTATGATTTTCTTTTTTTCTTCTTTATGTCCACCCATATATATATATATATATATATATAATCAGATAACCATTTTCCAGCAACAGAAGATATTAGTATATGGGAATCTCTCAAGGAAAACATCAACCATGGAAAGAGTGCAGCGGAAATATTCTCCTTCACCCAGATATTTTTACCCTACAAGAACAAATCATGTGAGTTGTGACCCTTCTTGCCACCTTCCTCCCCTGCACAGATCTGCACCTCAGGCTAAACCAAATGACTAAGAAGATTGTAGACTACTATGTCCCTTTCCACATCAAAGGACAACAAACAGAGTCCAAGTCCTCGTCCATTAGGAACTCTTGGGCCCAAAGCATCGACCTGTTCGATTAAATACAAGGGTAGGGAGAAAAGAAAGAGAGAAGGGCAGTGCCTAACTTTACCATCCCTTGATTCCCTTCAATAGTAGTGTTTGACAAGTTCCACCCTCTTGAAAAGGATAAGAACAAGGAGAATTTCAACGAACCCACCACTACCAATGTGACTCGTTTCTCCAAACCTGTGACTTAAGAAAGAGTCCTTTTTTATTAAAACTGTAAGGGCACTTAGTCTAAGTTCAAAGTAGAAGATAAGAATGACAGTACACACGCAGCAATATTCCAATAAAGACAGAGATCTAACCAACATCCATCAATACAATCACTATTTCCTTAGCCACGCACTGGGAGTAAGACTCGATAAGATTTTGGAAAAATCAAATTACATAGAAACATATTTTAACTTCAAACTAGGCAATCCCCATAACCTTGCCCTTAACTTGCTAGGTGGAACTTGATTATATGCACATCTCTGACTTTACGCAAATATGTTGACAGAAGAAGCAAGGAGATCAAATTGGCAGAAACTAGCGCTTGTTTGATATGCTAAAGGAGCTGACTTTCATCGGAGTCGCAACGACTAGTGGTGCCTCAGGGGAATGGCTTGGGGCAAACTTCTCATGCATGAAGCGGCTGTCAACGATGGATTCATCCTTCAGGACAATCTTGTAGCAGTAGCAGCTCTTCAACCCTTCCTGGTTCAGATAACACTCATGATTACTGTTTCTTACCTGCTGGAAGTTCCATATGACACTGAATTTGCCCACTGTTGCAACCAGATGCCTCTCCTGCTTGCCACTTTCAGTGACCTGAAAGGATTGTAATACAATAAACCTCAAGAAAGAAACATCAAACATTTTCAAGAACAGGATCACTATACACAAAAATTGACACTACTTTCTCAAGAGTAATTCTCATACTACTCTAGACGTGAAGAAAAGTGAGACTGGATTACCAAAAATTCATAAACCACAGAAAGATGTACACAAGCTACATAATTCCCAAATGATCGCAAAGCCACGGGAAATGAGTACCTCGGGAAAGCAAAGTACACTAAACTTCTGATAACCAAACTAAGGTGAGAACAGCACCATATTATCTTTTAATGTTCATTGTGTGGTACAGATTATTATATTCTTGAGGTTTGTAGAAATCATTTTCCTACTTTCTGATAATTATTGATTTGGTTGAACAAACAATAAAAGAAGTATTCTAGGGCATAGAAACTTCTTAGCATCATCAACTCTACAAATAATTACCGACCTGTTCATACAAAATATGTAGGAGAATCAATGTAACTGTAATATTATGTGTGTGACTGTGTATGCTCACTGATTGAACTTACTTTTCTCCAGGACTTATGTAAAAGTAAACTACCAGCAAGCATTCCTTTCAGTAAATATCCAAGAGAAGAAAAACAAATGCAGTAACTCTCAGAGAAAAGAGTAGCATATAATATAGAAAGAATTTTCAGATTGCACTTAAATTGTAACAATAGTAATTGACATTTTGAGGATAGAGCTCCATCTATTAACTCAGTTTAGTTGAAAACTTGAAATTGAATGACTAGGCATATTCCTGTCCTTCAGCAATTCTGGCAATGCATGCAGAAGCAAGTCTTCTAACAGACTGTATAATGCAAGATGGCCAATTCCATTTATTGTTTAGGGTTTACTTCCAATGCTCCAATGCTAATAATACCATATGGAATATTTGATGAATTATCTTATGAATCTTCGATCTGCATAAATTAAGTGTTTCTAAGCATCATTTATTTCTTCTGCATGGAAACATGGTTCTAAGCTTCTAGCTTCACATTCATCACAGAATATCATCCAGATCTTCTTTCTAAAAAGTGATTATGATGTTTCCAGTTCCATATCTCTAATACAACTCTATATATTTCAAATCCCATAATTCGACACCATGACTTCTCTTATAGGATATATAGTTGGGTCAGTCCTTACAATAATAGCCTTTTTGTTCCTAATCAAGCAACAATAGTGGTGTAATGCTACTTCTCACAAATTCTATAGACTGGCCACAAACTATATGCACCTATTATCTGCTTCACAAAGGAAAATGCTTGTATTCTTTTTCTAAATCTTAGGCAAACAATACCTCATACTTGTCTATCGCTAGGATCTTCAATCACTTCTGCCTTCAAAATAAATTTTCAGCTTTTCAGTGATAGTAAATAGGAACTTCCTGCCTCCATGGCATTCATTACCTGATTTTCATTAATCTATGGAATTATGTCTAGCACCATTTACCATCTCATGTCATCTCACTTGTGACATTTTCTACTATCTTTTGCCACTCCATCAAGTCCTTAACTATTACCCTCTGTCACATCTACATCTTACAAACCACATTCACATGAACGTCTGCTTCCTTCTCTTCTTTTGCAGTTCTTTCACTTTTTGTCCTGCCTTCTACTACATTTGACCAGGTTTTGTCCAAATTATTGTAGTTCACTAAGGATCACTGCTTCCAATTTCTAAAATTAAATGATACACTTAAATCTAGATAATAGTTGCCAAAAGGTAAATCTAAGTATGAAAGTAATAACTCTCTTTTCTAATTGAGATTTAAAGAGCCAATGACAACTTCAGCTAATACCTTTCTTTTATTTGACTGAAACAAAAACATTAATGGCTCTGTAATAATTTTGTGCAAGTAGTGAAATCTAATAATACTAATGTAGCAACTAACCTAATCCAAGGTTGAAACATTAATTTAATCAAAATCAAAACCTTAATGTGCATTAACCATGTATACTAAAACTAATTAGAACTCACCCAAGAGAATTGTCCTCCGTGGAGCTTACTGTTTGACCCTGCTAGATGTGAATCCAATGGAGTAAGTTTCAGCAATCTGGGAGCAGCAATCCTGTTCCCCATTCGTCCGCTGAAGCCAGTCTTCTCCTTCCCATCTTTGTCCTTAAATACAGTGCATATCAGGATCAGATATGTGTCTGTGGTGCCCAATATCCACTTCCCATCAAAAGTAACATCCACATGAGTGATAGGAGAACCAAGCCCAGGGAATGCAGTCTTTGCCATCCTCATCGAACTCTTAGAATACAAGCGAATCTTCCCATCCAGTGAGCCTACCACAATGGACCCATCACCGGTTGATGCGAAGCACTGGAAATTTGTACCCCTGGAGAACTGATGGCCATGTGTCCACTGCAGCACAGGCGAAGACTCCATTGAACTGGCAATATTCTGAACCATTCCTCTCCGGTCACGCATGTCCCAGCGGCAGAGCCTGTTGTCATCCAGTCCCAAGAATGTTGACTCCGAAGGATCCAACTGGGACCCCTTATTATCATTGGTGATGTCCCTCATAGTAATGTCAGTTCCATCCTTCTCAAATCTCCACTCAGTAACTAGCTTCCCTGTCTCGATATCAAGCTGATGCACCCCAGTGGAATGGGGTCTTCTTGTTTCTCCTGGGCTCATTAATATCATATTGGTCTCAGCCTTCATCAAAAGCGCCTTCTTTGGAGTTGAATTACCAATAATCCGATTGCCATTGTTGGTAATCTTAACAGAAACACCCTTCCCATGAACCCCATGGCTAAAATTCTTGACAACCTGGATACCCGAATCATTGACCAAGAAGCTGTTATCCAATGCCCCAAGCGCGAGGCTCTGAATTCCCCCATTTGCCTCCTCCTCAAACTCCTCTAGAAGGTCCTGGCTCGAGCGGGAAGGTGTCCCCAGTCCTGGGCTCTTCTCGAAGCTCTCCTCTGCATCCTCCCATATAGCATCGTCAGCCGCCTCCGGCCGTGCCCATGCCATGAAATCATTTCCGAAAACCTTAACCCGGTTCTCCTCCGTAGCCGGGAGCCGGTAAATGTTCTCGAAAAAGCAAGTTTGGTACTGATTATGGAAATCCCGGTACCCCTCAATTGAGGCGAATTTGAGAGCCCAGACACCATCGGCGACAAAGTCGACTCGCCGCTGCTCGGGGAACGATTTCAATTGCAGTTCGGGGCCCACCTTGGCATGGACCTTGGCCCCGATCTTTAAGAACCACTCACCTTCGTCGTCGGAGGCGTCGCGATCGGAGCGGGAGGAGGGTTTGATGAAGGAGTATGAGGCGAGCTTTTCGGAGACGATCCAGCGAGCGGCCCGGGAGGTGCCGCCGATGTGGAGGTAGAGCTTAGCAGCGCTCTTGGTCTTAGGGTTTCCAGAGGAGGAGGAGTATTTGAGCTTGAGGGCTTGGAGCTTGGCATCAACGTCGTCTATGGACGTTGTCGTCAGGATTTTGGGGCGAGATCGATCGTCCACTTCTTCTTCTTCTTCTTCTTCTTCTTCTTCTTCTTCCTCCTCCTCCTCCTCCTCCTCGTTGTCTTCGTTGTCTTCGGCGTCAGAATCGGAGAGCTCCAAGCCCTCGCGACTGTGAGAGCCGCCCATTGCGAGACAAAGATGGAAGACGATTTCCCGAAAGAGAATTGGGTGTTAGAATTTGCGTGGGTTCGATCGATTCACACGATGGAGGTAGACGTTGAGGTGGTGGTGGACGTGACCACCGCGAAATGAACTGTCGGGTATATATAATCAATCTGTATACTGCTTCACCGCCACGCACTCACGCAGTTAGTTGCTTCCTAGTGAGGCAATCTACGTGCAATTTACAATATATTATATAACTGAATTTTAATTTATATAAATTATAAAATTAACTACTGAAAAGAACTGCATCCATACACCTTCAGTGTAATATAAAGATTAGTTTTTACTATAATATAGTCTTTTTCAAGTGCTAAGTTAGCTTATATTTATAAAAAAAAAATATGTTGCATATTGATATCCCCTCAAATTAAATGGGTGTAAGAATAACATTTTCTTAAAGGAAATAAGAGCATTAGATTTAAAAGGCTTACGAATTATAAAGTTAGACGGGTTAATCTACGTAATTATAACGCGAACCAAGTTATACTAAACCCAAGGCCTTGGGCCTGGACTCTCTCGTCTTTAAAATGCTTCGGGGCCAATTAAGTCAAGTTACTCCATTGCCTCGCCTCGATCTCTCGCCGGAGTCGCTCCTCGGGGCTCTCGATCGGAATCTCTTCCTTCTCTCGTCCTCAGGTAAGAATCGATCCGTCAAATCGTTCAATCTCTGTCTCCATCTCTCTTGTTACTTACCGATCTCTCGCCTTTTTCGGTTCCCCTATCCGATTATCTCGCTTCAAACCCTAGAATCACCGGTCCCCACCTACCTTTCGATCTTAAAATTTTTATCCGGAGTCGATCGCCCGTATACTATATGTTCTTTTGGTTTATTTTTCCTTTCCCTTTGACGTATGAGCGGCGATCGAAGAATTGCACGTAAGGTTACTGGTCCTTTTTGGATTGTTCAATTTGCTTATGGTTCTGTTAGATTTTGATAATCCTTTTCTTCACTTTATTCTTTTTTATTTTTAGGAAAAAAATTGAATTTGTTTGGCAAATTCCTTATGATTCAGTTTGTTCTTTAAATTTGGTGGCCTTATTTGTTAACACACTTGGTACAGAATGGCTCGTGTTTATGTTGGCAATTTGGATCCACGGGTGACTGCTCGGGAGCTTGAAGATAAGTTCCGTGAATTTGGGGTTTTAAGAAGGTAAGGCGAATTAATTTGTTAGAAAAATCTAATTGATATCCATGCTGTTGGTCTCGTATTTTTTCTTATTTCATCGCTCTAGTTCTTGCTGTAAATATGTTCTTAGCTAAAGACCTCTCTCCAAAACTTGCTTGGTTGCCCTGTGATAGAAACTCTTATTGACAGTTGTGCAAAAGATTTCTATTTTTTGGAGCCAACTTTCATTTCATCTCATTCCAATATAGTTATTTTGATAATCAATAACTTATCCTTGGAGCGGCAGAATAATATTAGAATTGTCCATCAATTTACATTTATTTGCATTATCTTCATTTCAGCTAATTCTTCTATAATATTTTTGTCACAGATCAACAAAAAAAAAAAGATGCTAGAGGATTGATCGTCTCTGCTCCTAATTTATTTAACATAGCACATCTCATTTAGCTACTTGGATCTCTCTTCTTTTCTGCTAGACATAAAACCTAGAAATCTACATGCTTGCTATACACCAAAAATAAGGTTATAGTTATGATGAACAAGTATTAAAGATGGTTATAAGTTGAGAGTAGTGTAGCACCGACTTTGTGATGTGTGGCACAGTAGTATCTTCTCGATAATCCTTATAATGGAGAATTGGAACTTTGTTTTGTGGTAAACTATCATCTTTTGCAAAATACTCTTTTAATTTCTTGACTAGTATGCTTCATGAGTGTGTTGAACTGGACTATATTTTTTTTTTGCATAAGCTTTTTTCAAGCTAGTGGTTATACTTGACAAAAGTTTTGTGGATGTATCGTGTATTCATGTATTCCAGGTAGGAATTTTCTAGTATCTAGTTAAATAATATTCTTAGAAAATGCTAATTCACGAGACCACACTAGTATAATGTGCTGAAAATATTTCATTCTTGATGCAGTGTGTGGGTGGCTAGAAAACCACCAGGATTTGCTTTTATTGATTTTGATGATCGCAGAGATGCTCAGGATGCAATTCGTGAGTTGGATGGTAAGTATCAACTTGAAAAGTTGTTCAAAACTTGATGAGAAGGATTTTAGTTTGCTAGTACAGATAACGTCAGCATGTTCTTCTTGCAAATGTATATTTACAGTCCATCTATTGGTAGGTATTTTTCATTGCTTTTGAATAGCTGTCAGTTCTATATTTTTTGGACAATGTTCTACCTGAATTTACTGGCATGATTTTTTTTTTGTTTGAGCACTGCTTGCATATGTCTATTGTGTTGGTTTATAAAATTCAAATGTCGCAAGCAACTATAATCGGTGATTATTTTAAATTTGGCCGAATGTAAGAAAGATATACTAGTGCTTATCATTTCAGAAACAAATTACAACTTAATTACAGATATTACATTTTTATATGCTTTTTTGGTTTATTATGTGTCTTAAAGACTGTATTTGTTCAGTTACAACCTGATTGGATGGAGAGAATAGGAGAGAAGAGAAAAGAAAGTCGGGAGAGAAGATAATTTCTCTTGTTTGGATTGAATTTTAAGAAGAGAGAGAGAAAAAGAAAGAGAAAAGAAAACATACTCTTTTATATATTTTAATATTTCAAATATGTCCTTATTCTATTATACTATTCACTTGATCTTTTGGGATTCTATTAACAAATATAAAGGAGAATGATTAAAAATTATATACTATAGCTTGTATATGGATACGTTTGCACTAGTTTATTTTAATGATTAAATATTAGATGAAGAGTATAATGGTAAATGTATTATTTTCTCTTCTCTTTTCTCAAACCAAATAGAGTAAACTTATTTTTCTCTTCTCTTATATGTACTGTGAGATGGTCATATGGAGGCCTTAATTATAATCATTTTCTCCTACGTGAGGCTTACCATTTCAATGCTATTACTGCTTGGCATGGTTGCTAAGAATTTAGCAGTGTCATGTGCCATGTACAATATACATGCAGGGATGGATTCTTTGGTAGACAGTAAGGTTCTTTAGAAATCATTGAACTTCGTTTACAATATAAGAAGCATATTTTTCAACTAATAGACTTCAATCTTCCGGATCTCCCATTTTGTTTTGTTTGTGTTGTAATGACTGATTATTAATAGAAGTCCGTGCTTGTTTCTATACTTGGTCGCAAATGTAATGTGTCAGCCAAGCATAGTATTGATGCTTCCTCTTGCCTCTATCTTTCATGTCAGATTCCCATTTTTAACTAGTCAGATTGTCACTTTGAACTAGTGATCTATTAGTTGGTTTATGTAATTTTTTCTGTGATTATTGCTTCTTTTAATTGGATATGTGGGCCTGATTTATTTTGATTTCCTTATATCTAGGATGCTTCTTACAACTGTTTTTACTTTCTCTTTCATAAATATATTCTTTGGTTGATGTCCAGTTATCTGGATCATTTTCAGAATTAACTCATAAACTTTGTAGTTTGGAAAGTATTTCTATTTTTTTGAGACTGAAATGACATGAGTGTCAATTAAATGTCAACTGTTCCTTATTGCAGTTTATATGGTCCAGGCTCTATGCTTATTACATAATTTCTCTTTAACTGACCTTTTTTAGTTGTCGATGCCGAATTAGCATGTCTTTTGGGTGCTCAAAGGTTGTAGTGAGCCAGGGAGAAGGATGTGTAGAATGCATGTTCAGGGACTGATATGACCACGACTGATAAGTTATGCTATTCAAGCCTGAGTCGTAAGTCTGATGTTATGTATAAGGACAACAAAGTCTGCATGAAGCTCTATGAAGTTCCAATGCAATATTGCAATGTGTACTTCATGAAACAATTAATATTCCAATATGTGAGTGCTCTCTTACAATGTGTGTAAATGATACATGAACTTATAAAGGAGCTTGTAAGTTTTATCTGGTTTGTGTGATGCAAAACATGAATTTACTTCAGCTATCATCAATTCCCAAAGTCTAATTTTCTTCTACTTCTGGCTGATGCTATTTGTGATGACTGGTTTATAATTCATATTGTGTGTTTGTCCTGTAACAGGTAAGAATGGATGGAGAATTGAGTTGTCCCACAACTCCAGTGGCAGCAGTCGAGCTCGTGATCGTTACGGAGGGTCTGATATGAAGTGCTATGAATGTGGAGAGCCTGGTCATTTTGCTCGTGAATGCCGTTTGCGGATTGGTCCTGGAGGTCTAGGTAGTGGAAGACGTCGTAGCCGAAGTCCTAGATATCGCAGGAGCCCAAGCTATGGTAGAAGGTAATTGAAAGTATCCCTGCTTACAGTTGCCAAGATTAGTTAATCTTATTACATTTTCATTAGCAAATTAGCAAATATTATTTTCTTAATGATATATTCAGTGATTTTCATTCTTCATAGGATAATATAGCTTGACAGACCAAGTAAAGTTTGGTTTGTACTACTAAGATTGATGACCAACACTACCCTTACCATCTCCTTGACTGCTTACTGGAAATTTAACTCTTATTTTCTTTGTTCTTCTCTATGTGTAACAGAATATATTTTAGGAATTTATTTTAAGCAGAATATACATATGGTGGCAAAAAGCTCTCTTATTAGAAAAAATAACAGGTTGAAGGAGAACTTGGTCCTGTGAATGACCCTTTCTTGAGATTGAACACAAATCAGCATGATATGCCTCAAAGTTTGTATGTAAAACTTAGATACGTTTTTTCGCCTCCAGATTTTTCTTTTCTATAAGTAGATGTCTTAAGAAAATCCTCAGATAAAAACCTGTCTTTCCATTTTCGAACTTAGGGTGTTCCAAACTATCTATTCTGTCTTCAGAAAAATTGAATACCACTATTACTGGCTAATCTTCGTGCTGTTTGAACAATTATGTTTGTTGATTAAGGCTCAATATTTGCTTAATGCTAGTGAAGTACATACTGAATTAATGTTTGAAGTTTTGTACCTTAAAGCAGTATATTCGATCATGGAGCTTCAGTATTTTCCAAAGGTTCTTCGGGTTATGCTTGTACCCTTTGATTCTTTTGACTCGATGCTGCTATATCTTCTGTAATTGCCTACAAGTATGTTTAATTCATGGACTACTCAACTTAGAAGTAGCATAATTAATCGTCTTTATCATACAACTGTTATAATTCTGTATTTTATAGTAATTAATTGCTATAAAGTAGGAGTTATAGTCCTCGCTATCGCTCTCCAAGGCGTCGCAGTGTCTCTCCTCCTCGTGGTCGCAGCAACAGCAAATCACCACCTTATCGCAGCACTCGTGAAGAATCACCATATGCTAATGGGTGAGCTAAAATTTGTTCTTCGTGGATATGCCTATACTTTGATGAGTGTATCCGTGGGTATCTCTCCCACATGATGTAGCTAAAAAGTTTGGTTTTTCTTGTTTAGAAACTCCGATGCCAGATACAGCCGTCGAAGCAGGAGCTGAGGGCTATTTGTATGGACAGATGCATGATCTGTATCAGTGATATCTCTTGAATCTTGTTTGGCTCTGAACTATGTCCTAAATTGAGCGACCTCAGCATCATCTGCTTGAACTTGGATAAGTTTCTTACAACTTTAGCTGCCTTGCTATACTTGTCTTATTTTAATACTCGAGCTATTTATTGTGTCCTAGTGAGTAGAAAACTTATCACCAAAATGTTATTGTGCAACTAAGATTTATATCTTCTTTTCTTTTGTGCGATGAGAAGGCGTTGTCCTGCTCTAACAACTCGTTCGACTTCGGCCTTCAATTGCTTTAGTGGTTCTTCACTATGTGGTTTTCTTCTTCGCTCATCCTCACCTGCTACATCCAAACAAATGAGAATATCAGAATATTCTGACTTCGGCCTTCATTGCTTTAGTGGTACTTCACTCTGTGGTTTTCTTCTTCGCTCGTCCTCACCTGCTACCTTCGAACAAATGAGAATATCAGAATAGCCTCCTTGCTCCTTGTCTACATGCTTCTATTGTTTGATATTCTTCGGCTATGATGCTGCCTCTTCAGAAAACCTGTAATATCTCTTTCCTTTGATCTTGTAAAGATTTGAGGAGCTACTAACATAATGTCTTCTGAAAAAGCTAGGCGGTCCTCATTCTTCATAGAGTATCGGTCTTCTGGGTGATTGCTCACTCCCTATGTCGAAGCCAGGAAACCATACTCTACTACACCCCACTCAGTTGAGGTTCACATCCCCTCAGAACTGGCTTAGTTTTGTCTGCTGCATAATGTAGTTGAGCATTTAAGATAAAACAGCAACGCAATGGTTTATTATTTTTTGAAGCCATTAGTTATCTGTAGTCATAGGCTTTGTTGCTAAATGAAAGTGTCATCCTGCTAATGCACTTACGGTGACTCTATTTTTGTTTTGAGGTTTTTATATTGTTAGATTATCTTCTTCAGACTATTAACGCGAAGTGATTCACACTATCATCACAACTGATTCAGAATCACATGGCTTTCCTTTGTGGTTGATCGTTATTTATTTGTATATACTTTGTGATCGTTTTGTTTATCGTACTCATCTTAATCTGTTATCCCTTGATGGTTGAACTGCTACCTAGGCTTCTTCTCTAGTGGATTTATTAGTCCTTCGCTTAAAACTGGTTTGAGTTGAGAAAATGATTACTGAACTAGATTTGTTTCCTGTGATGTGTATGTGATGCGTGCGTAAGAGGAAGAGCCTTCTTTCTTTTATTATTATTGGAGGTTGGTGGTGGTCAGCAGTTACTCATTTATTACATGTCATTTTTGTTAAGCTAAATCTCTCCAACGATGCCTTGGAGGATTGAGTTACCTCTTATTATGGTTGAGCTAACTATTCGCCTGCCGAAATGACTTAGTTCTCAGAATCAAAACAAAAGCAAATTTGAAATGAAAACGATGTCGAGGTTCACTTGGGAATGGGACGACAGTTTATACTGGCTATGGCCTATGGAACTGTAGCAAGGTAAAAACATTAAAATTTTAATTTTGTCAAAATAAAAGAACAGCCCGGGCTTTTAGCTTGAATATAGACGAGGCCAGCATGATGAATTTGAGCTTGAGCGCAACACTTCTAATTTTTTATTATATATATATCAAATTTAATATTTGATAGCTCTAAAATATCAAATTTGGAGTCAGGTGAAGTTTCGATTGGCTTCAAATACGGCTCCAAATTTAGAGCCTGATTTATGGATTTGGAGCACGTCTCTAAATTACTATAACATTTTGAAATTTCAATTCTACCCTATGAAATTTCAATCTAATAATTTAAATTTTATTTGTATCTTTTATTAAATAATTTAATTATTTAAATTGAGTATATAATTAGATTTATCAACAGATTTCAGTAGATTTGGAGCACGTCTCTAGTTAGACTTTTAGAATAAGTTTTATTTTAAATTATTTTTAAATTATTTTTAAATTATAAAATAAATATCTTTTATTATTTATTTATTTTAAATTGGTGTGTAATAAAATTATTTAGATAATGATTTAAAATTATCTTTCAATATAAACACTAAACATAATGTATATCAAACATGAAATACATCAAATAAAAAATACATAAATAATTACATTCTTGTGTCTATGCCTGTTCAATCAGTATTTTTTATTATTCTATTATTAAATGCTAATTTTTGCTTATTTTATGTAATATAATTTTGATGCTTTTAGTAATGACATATAATGCTTATTTCGATATTTATTTAATGTAATATAATTTTGATGAGTTTAATATTTTTTTAATAATTTTAAATTATTTATAAAATATTGAATATTAATTTTATTTTAAAAATCTCGAGAGATTTTTAACTATATATTTTTTTACCAAAAAATAGTCAACAAAAACTTATTAAGTGATTTAAAATAATATACATAAATATATATTTTCTTAATTAGATAATAAATATTAGAGCCCAATGCATTAGAGTGCACCGGCCTTTTTAGGCTCTAAATATAGAGCCTCCTCTTATATATGCTCTAAGATAAGTTTGTTTAAGGCTTGAAATGAATTGAGCTAGTGCCCAACTCATTTAAGTTAGGCTTGAGCTTAAACAACTTGAGTGAAAAAGCCCGGTCATCAGGCCTCATAGGTGGTGGTATTTTTTCTTTTATTTTTTGAAAAAAAAAAGTCCGTAGATCATTGGATTAGATCGGGTTACAAATGACAACCAGCTCTTCGCCTGATAAGCGGTCAGATGACCTTAGGCGAACAGCAATTGTTACACTTTGAGGGACGAGGAAAGGAACGAAGAGACTCGTTTAATTAATATTTGAATGGCCTCAGTTACTGTTATTTGCTTCAACTAGGCTCGGCTCGAACTGTAGATAAGACGAGCCTAAATTAGATTTTAAGGTCAAAATTTATTTCGAGTCATATCTGAGATTGCTTTGCACCCCCAATGGTAGTTCATACTCTCGGCAGTTCTCCTTCTGTGATTAGGAATGCCGTTGCTGACTGCCGTAGCATGTACCTTGCATCAACACGTCGTTTGTTTGTGTATATTAATGATCATGATCATATCAGCTCTAATTCTACAAATTATCATGTATTCGATGATACGATTGCGCACTCGTTCGTTCTTCAGGTGTGAATAATATTCCCAAGATATCATCGATCTGCTGCTCTCTTCATGTTATCGATTGTTCTTGTACGAAGAGGAATTCATTGGTATATAAAACATAAGCAATACGGAAAGAGTTAACAATGCCCATCCTAGAAGCAGAGTTATAACCTTTTTGTATATATACTCTTACAAATCTCTCATTTTTATATCTATATAAATATAATATTTCTACTTATACCCTTGAGAAGAACAAGGTCTTTGCATTGCATGTATACCCTATAAAATCCCTTGGAGTTAATTAATTTTTAAGATATCATAATTCTATTTTTAAAGCACTTCTATTAATTAAAAGATAATTATACAAATGAGATATAATTTAAGAGATATGCATATGTAAATATTAACTTTTGGTAGAAATAGAAGCAAATAAGATATTTTTTTCTAAGGGCCAAAAAGAAAAGCCATTAGACTAATGAGTGATGATAGTGTCCCCTAATTAATGCACCAATGTGAACCATGTGAGGAATTGTCCTGCAACCCTTCACCATAGGGATGGATGATATCTCCTTTTCTCACCTATATGTGGCTTCCAAATTCCAATGCACAATAATTCGTATATAATATTTCATTATCTTAATAAAAAAGAAACAATTTGTGAATAATATTTTATAGTTTTCTCGTCTTCCCAACGATATCTTGTGAATGATACTGCGTTTAATTCTATAACGACAAATAAATGTTAGTATTGAAGCTCTAAACTGTAGTAGCCTCTAAACTTTAATCGTGTATTCGGACGATCCCATTTCACCTCACATTAATAATTTATTTTTGTTGGTGCATTAAAAAAGAACAGATTATTCTCCGTATCTATTAGGTTAAACTTGATTCAATATCATTTGAATAGTTTCCAGGAAACGTAGGTACTGTTTTTGGAAGAAAAATAATAACATTAAATCGGAGGTTGAGAGAGATGCTCTGCCACAAGATGAAAATTCCCCTAAATTTTAGTGGGTTAAAGTTCATTCAAACCTCTCTGCTTCTTTACAGTAGACTATGTAAAAAGAGAGAGCCTTGCACTACTGGAGTAGCTCAAAAGCTTTCTAACTCATTAATAGAGAACAGTTTGCTCATGAGCAATGGCCCAATGCAAACCATTCTAGGCAAAGAGGACAATGTTGGTTGGTTAGGCCAACTAAAAGATCTTTTAAGATTTTGATAACTCACCGAGTATTTTAAAAAAGCTAGATCGGGACATTTTAATGAGCCTAAGAAGCAGAGCTGAATTAAATAGATAGAAGTTTTATTTTATAAAGTAACAGATGAGTGTCGAACTAAGAATTCCACTCTGACACTATAATAACTCACAAGCTATTCTAAAAGGTTAAATTATTAAAGAACGGTAATTTTTATAGTGTATATTTAAAGGTTTCAACTGACAAGTCACACATCTATAAAGTTCCAATTTTTTTCAGTCTCAGGTTAAAACATATCAGCAGTATGCTGAAAGCCTGAAACAGGAGGTGTACAGCATAACTTTCTGCTATGGAGTCTCCTCTGAATGAGTCTTCTTACCCAAACAAGTGTAATGAAAAAAGTGTAGCATGTGGGAATTAAAGACAGCCTTTATTATTGTTTGGCAACAGGAAGTGATGAACAGATTCATGAGATAAGTGGCATTGGCTGGAGAATTGTTTCTCTTGACATTTTAGCTGGAAAATAATTTTTCTCCATAATTCAAATATGCTCTTAATCTTGATAAACTCTGATGCTACATATACATGATTGTATTCTTATCCCATTTTGCAGCTAACACTTAGATTAGGTGTGATGTACTACAAGAGCTGAACTCACATTGGAGTTATCCTTTTTTTTCTTTCATCATATAGATTGAAACATATATCTGTCATTGTTATGGTTCTACCGAAATTAAAGCGATCTTGTACATAGGCCTTGCACTTTATTAAGCAGAGAAAGGAGAGAACCATATATAGACAAAGTTATCCAACTTCCGTAGAAGTTTAAATGATCATTCATTTCTACATTTATGTCATAGGTCTCTTCCACATGGATAGGTTGTTATTCAAACTCAGAACACCTGCTGAACTTGCTTGATCTTTGTATACACCAAAACAATTACTTATGGATTAGGTGAAGTTCTTATCCATTTTCAGAGAAAGCTCACAGAAAAATAGCAAAAGAATCACAACGAGAAGCATTCAAATCGACTATAAGGCACACCAAAAACTATGAACTATACTGATGCTTAGGTAGTTAAGTTTGTGACATCAAGAAGAGGATTTTTTTTTCAATGATAAACCCCCCAAAAAGAATGCACATGGCTGTAGGGCCTCCACTTGCTAAGCTTGACATCTACAGCTCAGTTCTCAGGTCCACCTGACCACTAATCTCAAACCACAGCAGAAGCAGAAAAGCATCACTAACAAGGTAGACTAGTGACAAACATGGCCACTAATGTTTGCTTTAGTGTGAGGTGAGGGTGCATCACAAGTATTAAATCTGTTGGATTGAAGTACGAGAGGAGTTCATATATAGAATGTTGGTCAGCGGTTGGTTGTCGAAAAAGAATTTTAGGTGTGATATCAAGTCATGATATAATTGAATCAGATAAATTCTACTGCAATGAAGTACAAATGAAGCTAACATCAAAAGTTTATAGTTATCAAGAGTTCTCTATCTCTATTATTACTGAATGAAGAGCAGAATTTTGCACCATACAAAACAGGCATAGCTATTAAATTTACCAGATTCTTTTATGGATCCACATCCATCACAGCTTGCAAGTCTCTACCCGTGAGGATCACAGAGGACATAGCAGAAACTGAGAGGTTATTCTTTCCAAAGACAAGTGGGGGAAAAATCCACTGCTAGAGAGCTACTCCTAGGCATCAAATCCATGTTACATGCTTAATTTAGCCAGTTAAGTGTGAAACTTGCCATAGCAGCATGCCAGTGTTCCGTTATGGCTCAGGATAAGAGATGCTCCCAGAGATTCCATATGCTTTAGACCCATGGACCCTCCCAACTCATAATTATTAAATCATTATTGAAGGTTGATAAGTAATAACACAGCCTTTCTTTCTTATCGGTCTCTCCCTTATCCGTGACCCAGCTTTGCCGACAATTTGTGAAGCTAAAACCAAAACCCAAGTCATTGTCAACCAGAGGGAACCAAGCAGGATCAAAAAAGAGTAGAAGGAAAGAGAGAAAAAGAAAAGAAAAGAAGAGGAAGCATAGGAAAGAAACTGATGGAATGATCTCATAATTAACTGTGCATTTTAGCTTAAGAATAATCTGAATCAATGCAAATATACATATAACTGTTACACAGTTTCAGTATATATAGAAAAGAAGCCAGTAAACAAAGTCTATCATTAAATACAGATGGAAACCAACTCTTTCTTCCTATCTTCCTTTTGGGCCTTTGTAATTCCTCCAAGTGGACTGAGTCTGAATTGTGAGACAAGCAATCAACAATACTAGTTCTATCCTTATCCATAATAATTGGGAGAAATTATCCTCTGCTAGGTGGAATGGTTTCTCTTCTCTGAATGAAAAGAATTCATGAGGAAATCTCTTGATTGAGCTGACTTACTTGACCCAGGCTATATAGGAGCGAAGATTGGATACTTGAGAAAAAAGATAATTCATAAATCGATTTTGTTTTCCCTTGACATCAGCTCATCTGCTCTCCAATTAGATCAAGACCCACCAGAAGGAATGACATTCCTTGGAAGAGAAGGAAATAGAAATGAATTCCCTGAGCAGACAGAAGGCTTCGGATTGCTGCAGTGAGAAGAAGAAGAGAAAGTGCAAGCTCCTTCTTGTAGATTTTGTTGGCCTTTTTGACAGGAGCGGAAGCTTTTTGTTGTTGCTCCTTCAATTTGCTTAGCTCACTGAGTTCGCTCTCGGATGCTCCTTTATGAATCTGTGAAAGATTGAGGCTCTTTGCCTCCCTTTCTGCTACTGCCAACATGTCTGATTCTGATGATCTTCCGGCCTTTTTTGTGACAACCCATTCATATGAGCTCCCTAGTTGGAACAGTCCCGAAACCATTGCATTGAACTTGGTCACTGACATGGTGTTCTCAAAGAGGAGGTAAGGCACAATGAAAGGAAAAGATTTTGGAGCTGGGAGAATGTTCAAGAAGGACATACAAACAGGCACATAGCAGATCACCCAAGCAGGTAGATCAGCCTCTGGGACAAACATAGTCAGAGGAAGAATCACACAAAACAATGTGAATGAATAAAATGGAAGAACTAACTTCCTTAGGAGAAAGAACAACAATATCAAATTTGCTTTCTTCCAGATAGAGATCTGCAATACAGAATAACTGGACAAATCACAAACTTTAACTTGGAAAGTAGGAGTTAGATTCATAGCTAAGAAGATTGCAAACCTTGGAAGCTATAATAGATGGAAGGCATATTCGAAAAAGGTGCATCGGGCCAGAATGCCACCGATGTTGCTGCTTCCTGTAAGCCTCGTATGATTCTGGAACTTCACATAGGACCTGGAAAGAGGTTGTCACATTATAAAATCATCTCTTTGCAATGGAACTTATACATCAAATGTCCCTTGACATAGAAAGAAACAAAGTACCTTGACATCATTCAAGAAAATGAACTTCCATCCGTTGAGATGAGCGCGAACAGCTATGTCCATATCCTCCACAGTTGTTCTCTCAAGCCAACCTCCAGAGTCCTCCAATGCTTTGATTCTCCAAACTCCCGCAGTACCATTGAAACCAAAGAAATTCAAGAAAACTCCATTTACCTGCTGCTCCACTTCAAAGTGAAAGCATAGATTGATGTTCTGAAGACGAGTTAGCAGGTTTTCATCCGTGTTCACAAATCTCCACCTAGCCTGAACTAACCCGAGATCAGGATTTCCCTGCATTACACGTAAGATGATAAAAAAAAAATGAAATGAAGATACTGCATATATCATTTTTTATGAATTCCATGAAATCTGAAAATATATTATTACCTTAAAATGCGGAATTGTCTGCTTAAGATAATCAGGGCTTGGTTGGAAATCCGCATCAAAAATAGCAACAAACTCATAATCCTTGACATAGTCGCAGTTCATTGCAGACTTGAGATTTCCGGCTTTATAACCAGTTCTGACCAATCGATGCCGGTAGATAATGTTAACACCCCGTTGGCTCCACTTCGAGACCTCTCCTTTGATCAAGAGTTGGATAGTCTCATCATTAGAGTCATCAAGCACTTGAATCAATAATCGCTCTTTGGGCCAATCGAGTCGGCAAGCAGCCGAAATTGATTGCTCATACACCTGGTGTGATTCAGAAAAAGGTAACAATCATTTTAGAAGGCAAGCTCTTATAAGGAATCAAGTCCTATATGTATGCTAGTAGTCCAAGAGAGGCAATATGATTCAGCTAATTACCTCCCTTTCATTACACATAGGAATCTGCACAAGAACCATAGGGTACTCACGGCCCGAACCATCATCGCCTTCGAAAGGATCTCCCTCTACTCTTGGTTTAATCTTATTGAACTTGATCCAGAAGCACCCAAGGCACAAAACTAGCCTGTCTATAGACTGTATGATGAACAAGATGATGCAAATATTAGAGAGGACCTGAATTGGGTAGGCAATGTAGTCAGCTCGGAAGGAAAGCCATGAGAGGTAAGCCGAGTGCATCCATCCCTCGATTTCTTCTACATGCAAATTGGGCTTCTGGAAGTGCCATCCTTTCCAATAAGCAACCAACTCCAAAGCAAGAGCGACCAAAGAGAGCACCAGGAATCCCCTTATGAACTTTAGAAGCATCTTGGCCTTTCCGGGCTTATCTCTCTGCCGAGACGAGAAGAGCCTCTGCTTGATCGCACCAGGAAGAGACCACAAGGCCGCAGCTAACCAAGCGACGCAACCCACGGCTTTGTGAGCCTTGAGGAGCAACACCCATGTGAACTGCTTCGCGTTCTTGCCTCGCCCCTTGTCCATGGAGTTGGAGTGGTGGAATGCTTCGGCTTCAGGGCCATCAATTTCGACGACTGAGTAATTTGGGTTCTCCATCGTGACAACGACGGGAGTACCCCGTCGCGCCTCCTTCTCCCACCAGTTGGAGAAGAAGTCCAAGCTTGGAGGCATTGCTTCCACCCAAGACCCAACTCGATTTCCTCACAATCGCCTCGAACCCTTCGCTACCCAAATCTCAAATGGAGCTCCTAATCTCATTTCTGGCATCAGAATCGCATCTTGCTGCAAGAAACCAAGAACTCATGTCATCTTCCGCCATTTTTAGAGCAATGCAGCCCAAGTGAGAGGAAGAGGAAAAGAAGAAGAGAAGACGGTGCTAAGGACTTGGGTTCCTCCCCTGCTCTCGAGGCTTCCACAAGAGAACTAGGTGGAGGAAAGGTATCTGCAGTTGTAAAGCTTCAAACCATGTGGGCATTATTTAATGTCTTTTTATCGCACAAAATACCTTCTCCTTCCTTTCAACTTTTACCAGACATTACTTACCATGGGTTGGAACTTGAAAGTTAATACCTTTGCTCCCTACTTGAGGATGAAATCAAGGTGTAATAAAGAACCAAAATTCCTAAAGGCTAAAAGCAATTAAACCACCATCAAATTCCATCAAGGTTTTGGGATCAGCAAGAGCAAGAGTGAAGAAGAGACCACTACTACTACAAACAGTACAAACAAATAGGATGTTGAATGGTAGGAACTATAGAGACAGTGTAAGATTCCAAGCTATATCGTCTCTCTATGCTTTGGATCCAAGTAAATAGCAGAAGACATCCAGGCTTTGAACTGTTCAAGCTGCTAGCCTGGAGGTACAGTAAAGAGGAAGATAAGAACATTACCACTGATAAAATAGTACAGTAGTGCCAGGCAAGAAATCTGTTGTTAAGAGCTTTTAAGCAAGCAAATAATCATATATCCCAAATAATTTTTTTTTATTTAATTGTTTCTTCTAAATCTTAGCTTAATGGTCCGATTTTATCAAAGGTTATAAATTCCATATTTGAAGAAAAAAAAAATCAAAGGAGCATTATATCTGTATAATTTAAATTTATTGATCAAAGTATCTAATTTAGAACTCATAAAGGGTTAATCTTTTTATCTAACTTATAATCTATATATAAAAAAAAACTCTCGGCAATCTTAGATGGCATGATGGTGATTGAAATTTAGCTTTATGCACTGTAAGAAACAATGACCCCTGTTCACATTTTATCAGTGGGATCTTTTGAAGTTTGATCCTTGTGTAGATGATATTGACTGGCTTCTTTTCTTCTCTGGTGCAACCTTCTCTATTGGTGTTAGGAGACACATCCTAATCACACGTAGGAGGCTGAGAATTCTATTTCACCATTTCAATAAATTAAGCAGAGAAAGATTGAACAAATCTTACTATCAAATTATTGTCAAATGACCCAATAAACTTAGGTTCCTTTTCCTTACATTGAAACGAGAGTTGGAAGGCTTTTGTTTTATAGACGAATTAAGCTTGTAAATATTAAATGACACCCAATAATTGCTTACAACCGACAACTGCGTACACATGCATGAACAAGTGTCGAAATGAAGTTTACTAATTAAAATCCAAGTCAACGCATCCAAGACACGTGAGAAAAATTCGATTAATTGCTGACCAAGGTGCCAATGTCAAAAACAAAAGTCAAAATTATTTTCCTTACAATCTTAACCTTTGGATATAATGGTTGAAGGTAAACTGATCTCCTACATTGTTTTTAAAAATAATGGATATTTAACAATTCCATAATTGATATAGTCTCCATCAATTATAGAGCTTAAATCATCAGTATGACACCTACATTGTGCCCCTTGGTGAATGGCAATGTCATATTTAACATCAAATTGATAATAAAATCAAAAATAAAAATGTACTTTAAAAAGTGAAAACTCTCTCAATTAAAAACCAAAAAACTATCGAATTAGTTGTCTCTCCCCCACCAAACGCCGTGCTTTAACTCTTTCATGCTCATGCTCTTTCTCTTTTTTTTTTCTTTTTTTTTCTAATATATTTATAATACTCAACACACCACCAATAGTGATTAATTATAAAATGCTCTTCTAGAATAGATATCTCAACTAACTTAAAAATAATGGAAACCACTAAAATATGAAAAGAGGTTCGACTAACGAATGAGACAAATATCGACCATTTAAATAGTTATTCCATTAACATAACGATACCTTAAAACGTGGGGCATGGAGGAGAGGGAGATAATTGACCCTGGGAGGCACGAGGGTGCCACTAATTGTGATTATGGTAAACTTAACAATACCTTATAAAAACTGGGCCGCTGATTGCTACGTGATCGACGTGTAAGTTGTACGAGTTTTTGACCAATTAATATCCAGATTTGAAATGTCTTTTATACTAAGATGGAATTATAATAAATCCTAAAGAAATTTATTGTCATTAACATCTTGTGCATTTACCACTAAAACTGCATTTTGTTTTTAATACCTCGCTAATTTTCTTATCAGATAGTCACGCAAAATAATCTTGGCATAAAAGGAGGAATAGTCAAATGGGAATTGGTCTTTGAGATCGAATCAGAGATATTTTAGATACTATAATTTTAAAAGTAATAGAATATATATATATATATATATATATATATTTCTGAGGTAGTAAAAACAACAGTTAGATTGTTAACGGTAACAGATGCAAATGCTAGAGTGTATTAATAAATTTCCATAAATTTAAAGATTTCTCATGAATTATTTATCCTTTTTTTTTTCTAGCAACAACTTCTCTCTCTCTCTATGTATATATATATATATATATATATATATATATATATATATATAATTATATCGTAGCATTTAGTTGGACAAGTGACCGGCGCTAGTTGTGTTGCATGATTTTAATTTCAACAAACTTATCGTTTTTCATGAAGGTTACAATCCAACCACCTTCCTCTATTTTACACAATGTGGGGAGCTGGCGTGGTTTGTATTCGTTGGAATCATCATTTTCACTACTGAATTTTGATGTGACCGTTTAAAGTTTTTTCTTTCTTTTTTGGATTTATACCCCCATTAATGAAAGCTAATTGGCTTTCTCAACGAATCCAGAGGTGGTGGTTGTTGCAATTGGCAAGGTTAAATTAGATCTGTTCCTTCTCTAATCCACTTTCTTAATTACTTTTTCTCCTTAATGGGGAGTGTATAAAGCTAAGAACGCCTTCTTGTTAGAGAGCTTAATTAGCTGGTTATTTGGACCCTTTTTCTCTGGTGATGTCACCAGAAAGTGAGTGAAATTAATTATACAATTGAGGATTGTGACAGCTTAATTGGTGTTAGGTTCTTCGTGGGTTTTATATGTGTTATAATATTGAATATTATAGTTGCCTATGTAACTAACATATAAGCTTCTAATCCTAATAAATTTATTCTTCACGCACCAAGAACCTTCAAAGCGTACTAGAAAACCGAGTGCCCTTAGCCTTAACTACGTCGAATAATAAAATTGAGAAACTAACTTTGTCCTTATGTGGTTTTTTTGCATGGGAAGTAAATTAGATTATATTGTTTTGTTGGGTTGTAAGAAGAAAATGGTTATTTAAAATGAAGTAAGATGAAGGATATAATGCTCTGTCATGTTACTTAATTGGATACTTTGGTTTTATCAATGTGAGAGCACCTACAACTCCTTTGTCTAAATTCGTGACGAAGAATGGACCTTTTAACTACCAATCCTGTTCTCATTCATTTGAACTAGTAGGTCAGCTAGAAGATTCCCTACACATGCTGCCATGCATGCAGCTGTTGCTTCTTAGGCTATCTTTGTTTTTCTAATTTGTTTTGGTAGAATAGTATGAGTACCATCTCTCTCATGACAGTCAAAAAGGTAATGATCCAAAATTTTGAAATATATAGTGTGTATACATACATGTAATATTGATAGAACTCGACCTTTATCTATTAATATCTGCAGGTGCAACTTTTCATGGGAAGAGAAATTTCACAGCAACAGCATTTTCTTTAAGAAAATTAAATAAAGGTTAAATGTAGGAGAAGCTTTAAAATAAAATACCAAACGAAATAGCTCACTTTATACATGGTATAAAGTGCTAATACAGGCGACAAGCTATAGTGTCGACTTCCTGCTGCAATTAACAGCAACCTTTGAGGACTATTAAAATAAATTTATACCAATTTAGATTAACTTATACAAATTTAGACTATTATAATGTTTGATTATAAACCAGTATAGTAATATAACAATTACAGCTAAAGTAATGTGAAAAGTAATAAATTTAGAAATGTCTTTATAGTAGATGGATAAAGAGAGGAGAAAGAATGGTTGAAATAGTAGTTAATTAAAAATAGTATTTTTGAAGCAAAAATAGTAATTAGATTTTACTTGTAAATATCAAAAGGGAGATGAAAAAAAGTAGACATTAATAAACTAGTACTAAAATAAATTATTGTTTGAATACTAAATTAATATAGACTTCATTATACCATAATAAACTCACACTTATTCCACAAACAAACAAAGCCTATAACCAATCTAAGTAGCACGAGCATAGACTTACTAAAACATGAGAAGCGTTCAAGTCGACCATGAGAAAACGAGCCAAACTGAATGAAAAGATGAACAAACCTAGCTAGTAGCACGTCCGTTCGTGCAAGACAAACCTCATCGTGAATCTTGGATGCTTTTCAATTTAAGCCGTCCGTGGAAGACAAAAGACCAAGATTTAGCCAGAATCGAATCCCATTACTTAGTCTTTATGATGAGGATGATATTATTATTTCTCATTTGCTTTTGAACTTTTGGCTGCTACACTATGATGGAGTAAATTTCCACAAAAGAAGAAGGTATAGAACTACTGAGTTCGTTTTCTACTTTTGACGTGTCTCTTCATCAGACAAAACCTTTCGTGGCATTTTCCTCTTCTGCTGATATTTGGCATATGAATACCAGACACCACCAGCTGTGTTGATGACCAATCCAGTAACGTTGAGAGCATGCACTTTCACACCTCCCAACAAGACAAAACCAAGGGTCTGGAGAGAGAATATAAACAAATAAGTGGATTGAAGTTATTCTGCAGATCAAAGAGATCTGGCTGTGCATTTAGAGAATGAGATCAGAGGAGGGAGCTGCTCACTGTAGAACCGACACCTTTGAGGACTCCTACTATTGTAGTTGTTAGAGCAGAATTGACGATGGTGCACCAAAACATGGTAAAGTTGAGAACAATGCCCATCACCAGTGAAAGAATGAGAAGAACAGCGAATGCCGATGAATTTGCCTGCCACATGAAAAAGCTAACTTGAATATCAATTATTAAAAGAAAAATGGCATCATGTGAAGGCACAAAATAAAGATTCAAGAATATGATATTTGTTCTTAACCTCCTACAGTACTCGGTAGAGCAATGCTGACAATAGTGCAGACGGCAAAAACATTTGTAATGTTTATAGCAATGTTAGCAGACCAGCATGAGGAGGCTCTTGAATCAGAAGAACAAGGAAAAAAACTGACTGCATAATGACGGTAACATGATTCAAGAGCTATTTAGTTGATTTGAAGAAAATGATAGTAACCTAAACCGTTCCACCTAATTTGAAAATACTTCCGAAGATAGCAAGTCATGGTACAACCGTACAACCTCTGTTATCATTGATTTACTTATATTTCCAGATTCATATATTTTTATGAAATCCAATTAGGAAAAAGGGTAACACAGAGAAATTATGTGTGATACTTTAAAACATACTGACAGCAGTATAGCATTAACGGTGAGTCACTTGGTGCGATGATAAATTTTGCTCCTTGCATTCAAGAGATTAAGGATTCAACTCATGGAAACTATCTCTTGAGAAATAAGAGCAAGATTGTATATACATTTTCCTTCCCTATAACCTTATTTTAGTAGGAGCCTCATGCACTAGGTAGCCGTTGCTTTTTAAGCAATGAAGCAATTATACATGTTGTCACGAGCTATAAACCAACAGTTACGGATTAATGTTACTATCCAATATGTGGTTACATGTCCAAGTTTTTAGTACATAATAAATATCCACAATGTGCAGTATCAAAGAGAGTTTGCAAGAAATAGTGAACAGATAAAAGGGAACAGTTGTTTTCATATTATTTTCACTGCTACACAGCAAAATGACTTAAAACAACTCTTGCCTCAATATGAATATCAGTGAATGCCCTAATGAAGCATTGTCAATGTGAGATAATGCCGTTGCAAATGGTCTTACCAAAATATACTCAGGGGCTCTTCGAATATTGAAACAGGCTGTCCAACATATCTCAATAAAGGCTAGTAACACACAAAGAAATCTTGATTCTTGGGCAATCTGGATATAGGGTTTTTCTCGTTCATAATAGCAAACCCCTTAACATGTAGGTTAAAAACAATTTTAAAGTTATCGGTGCTGTAGAAGCAACACAAGTCCATTTGTAACAAGATTAGCAGAAAAATAATACTCAGACAGGTATGACTTTTCAGATGTTCAACAAAATAGGGTCAAAAGAGGGATCTTATACTGACCTTCTCGAATAGCAGTGAAAGAGATTGAGGGAATTCCCCCGTTGCTATTATGAGGAAAAACAGAAAAGGAAGAGATAGTAGACTATTGTAGAACATGAGCTCAATAGAAGAAAGCCCATCTTCTGCACCTGATTTCTCCACCAGGACCAAATACATAGTCTGCATAAATAGAGACAGTCAATTATTCAATAAGGAAACATGTTACAAGCTCCAAGAAGCAATCTATGAAAGTCCTCAGAGTAGGGAGTAGGGAGTACGCTCAAAGAAACATATATAACCTGGAAGAAAACAGATGTAAGAGCCATGCTGTATCCAAAAAGGTCAAAAGAAAAGTCACCCAGTGCCGCAATGATGACTCCAGCAGCAGTAAATATAACCGAAAGAGAGACCTGAAAGATTGAAAATAATGTTAAAGCAAAACCAGAAAGCTATTTTATTTATTTATTTTGATGAAAAGGCCACCAAAAGCTTACGTTAAAGAAGACAATTTTTGTGCAAGAAATGTTCAAATTCATCACTTCAATAGAAATAAAACATAAATCCACTTGACTGAACTTAAACTTGGGCAGGGCAAGAGGAATTGGCTACTTATTGTCAGACTATTTTAATTAACTAGATATTGTTGTAATTTGATTGTAAACAAACAATAAAGATGGTTGCCAAATTTCCACCTATGTTTGGGCAACCATGCTATGGAATGAACAAAGGACCTCAGCAGCAGGATGTGCCTCTTGTAAATTACGCATCACATAAAGATTGTGTTTGTAGTTTCCATCTTTTCATTGTCAGCAACCAGATTATGGAAACTGAAAAGCAAATCATGTAAATAGGAACTAAATAGTACCTATCTTTTCGATGAATTTTGAAAATTGTTATCTGGATGATGCTTGCATCATTGACAGATGAAAGGAGAAAAGACCTTAGCTACCTTTTAGAATTGGTTCACAAGCATTAGGCAGCAATATTTCATCCCTTCTTTTTAAGTACAACTGACTTCACAAGCACTAGGCAGCAATTTTTTCTTAGGCAAATCCCACAATCTGACCACTTGCATTAGTTCCAACATGAGACGTTTTTTCCTTATGTCATATTTAGCTTAAATAGTACGGACACATATCCATGCCTTATCATTCTAGTTTAATTGTTTCGTAATATCATAGGTAGTGAAATTTACAGATCTGAGTGCTAAGTGTGACACAACCCTGAGCAGCCAAACAATTGCTTGCAATGAGCGGTCCAATAAAGTTGGTATATTCTTTTGGCTCTAACACTGATGCATCTCGTATGCATCGATTTGTCTTAAATGATCGACTTGAGGTTGGAGAATAAGCATCATAATGACTGGTGTATTACTCCAGTAGTCTCAAACAATTCAATCTGTACAATGCACAATTGTGCATGCGTAATTTGGCCCCAGCCAACCCACAGCATACTCTTGCTGTTCAGCAGGTTACAAAACAATGTCAGTAAGCATTAATACCTACGAAAGGCCTAATACCCCATATTTCCAGTAGGTCGCAGCAAACAATCATCACTAAGTATTCATACCTACAGCAAACGTCTTCACTTTCAAGTAACCCAATGGAAGATATTTTCTTACCTGAACCGGTGGCTTCCCTTTTCCCCGAAAAAATCCAGTAACCAGAACAGCAAGTGGTGTAAGCCTCTTAAGTGCAATGTACATTGGAATATTAACCCCCTTCAGGCTTGCCAGTGCAAATGCCACATTTGCATTGTAGAAAAGAGAGACAGGGAGAAGTTTTTTTGCTGTTACAATGTTAAAACCTCTCCTTTTGGTATACCCCATAACTCGACCACAGTGTATGAGGAGTGCTGTAGCTAATTGCTGCCACAAGAAAAGCAAGAGTTATGCCAAATTGCCAATAAAATCAAATCACAAGTAATCTATTTCTTTTATGAAACAAAAATTTACCTGTAAAGTGAGAAGAGTCATGGAGTAGGCATATTGCATTAGAACAGCCTTGTTGATGAAAACCATAGCCATCGATGCAACTCCATAGGAAAAGGCTGCAAACAAGCTGCAAGAATAACAGAAAACTAAAAAGCCATCAATCTAGATCATTTACAATCTAGATTTGCAAACAAATTGAAACTAATTTAAAAATAAGCTGGTAATTTTGATATATTCACTTCACACAATTGGTACCATTTCCTAAGTTCTCTGATCCTCACACTACGAATCTCTCTATACAAGTGCTATTTGATGAATATCTATATGATTTTGCGACTTGATGAGGCATAAAACCTCTGAGCTCCAAGTCACTAGATTATGCAGCTAAATGCCTAAATCATTATATCTCATATTAAAACTGCCATGGAAGCCATATTTTCAAGAAGATGGTGAGTTGTGATTCTGGACAAATTTCTAACGAGGCCATAGTATGCAAGTAGACAAGGTAATGCACAGTGCATATTGGGTTGGTAGGGAAATATGCCATTCAGGTTACATATAATAAAAATATTTTAAAATTATCAGATATGCAAGCATGTGCAACAAATAGAACGAAAGCCATAAAACAATCAAAAAATTGAGAACAAAGAATAAGAAAACTTATTTAAGGATCACTACATTTTATATTCTGACATTGTAACTTGCAAATTTTACATTGAAATTTCAAGTATGGATAGCCAATGAAATTACAAACGCCTACATATAGATAGTACTCAGTATCCAAGTTCCTAAGTAACTAATCATCCACATCCACACCTAATCTCTAATACCTAGTCATAAAGAACTAGGTCATAGGCGGGTCACATATATACTCACACGAGTGAACCTTCAGCATGGAAATACATGGGCTTTACATCCAATAGTCAAGACACATGAGAAAGTGCATTATCAGCATTTTAACACACTGATTTGTGGACTGCCAGTTTGTAATTTCTATAGGACATATTTATTCTATTCATGGCCATTTCTAAGGATGAAGTTTGGTCCCACTAAAACGAAGTACGGACTGTGTGCTCGTTGCAGAGAAAAATATTAACGCATTTCTATTGTCGCCACTCAGGAGGTTGTTTTCCATAACTTGAACCAACACCATTAGGGCACATTGGGCAGTTGTATTTCTGTCACGCAAAACACAGTATACTATCCAACTTTACTGACTAAATTTCAAGACAATTGTTAGAAATAGTTTATCGGTGATCTGAATAGTTCACTTTCTTTTGAAAAAGCTCATCATGTCAAGTTCAAGGACCTTGGACCACTTTCAAATTTCAATGGTCACAGTGTTATAGATCATGAAGGCATGGTAAATTCAATCCTACTATACACTTGCTAATATCAAGCTTCATAAACAAATCAAAAGCTACAAATTATTCCCTTATATCTTCTGATTGACTAATGCAAAAGATGACTAAATAGTGGACTTGGCTGAAATGTGGAAACAAGGCCAAAAATTGTCAGCTAGAAGTACTGGCATCAAGAAAGCTCATTTAACAGAGTGCTAAAGAATAGTCTGAGATGACTTGCATCTCACTGAATCAGTAAACTAAGTGCAGATTTATTTATAAAGGAACTAAAAATCATACACGCTTGTTTAGTCTAGGAATCCAGATCATAGTATCTATAAGACGGTTTCAGATGAGGTGCCCCTCAAATTAAAAATCTTAAATGGATTGTTTACCTAGCATGCTTCCTAGTAAGCTTGACACCATCTGAATAATTTATTGATCCCATCCGACCATTGCAATGTAATTGTGAAGTGATTTCATGCAAAAGCTATCACGTCTCCACAATTAACATCCAAAAGGTGTCTCATGTCAACCCCACTAATAACCATTATCTATAATTAATCAGCTCCAACCATTACTGTCCTCTAGAAATTCCATGCACGGCTCGTAATAGATTAGAGATGAATAACCCGCAAGAATTTAAGAACGTGGAAGAGATTGAAATCACCTCAAGAACGGACTTGGATCGACGCCGCCGTTGCCGCCTTCCATGTCGATTTACGATCAATAACTCTCGCGCAACGAACTCCCCGCAAGAGGGAGGAGGGGAGTTATATATAAATTACATCGACGAAGAAGCCTGAATGAGATCAAAATTTCACGAATTCTGGCCTATAGCTCTGCTCTGATCGGGGAAACTAGGAAGAGGATTAGGGTTCGATCGACGAAGAGGAGGGGAAAGGAGAAAGACGAGGAGATCATGTGAGGAGGGAGTGAGAAGCGGGAGTAACTGGGACAACTGGCGCGGGCTTCGGATCGACGCATCGCAAAAATTAAATCGAGGGGAAAATTCGACGAGCTTACGGGGATTGGGGAGATCCCCCCCTACTATGTTGACTTTTGACAAGTCACGTGGCAGTTCGAATCCAGCTTTGAGTTAGGTTAATTAGGCAGGCTGGAGGAGCCGAGGAAGATTTGGTTTGACTAATTGGGTTAGGCTGGGTTGGTTTGGTTCGGTTAGTTAGGAACTAATCTTGTTTCATTTTTATTTTATTTATTTAGTAATAAAAACTTTAATTGCATTTTACTTATGAATTATTTTAGAAAATTGAAATTTTGGGTGTGTGGTTATGAGACGGACCGATTGGATTACATGCATTAAATTATGGCAAATACTTCAATGCACCTTTAAAAATTATAATCTTAATCCAACGGCTATAATAGCCAGTTTTCATACCCGGTATCGGTTTCCCGGTACCGGTTCCAAAATCACATTACGTAAGAAAAAGAGTATATCAGTTAAGAAGATTAATTACGTGTGCCTAACTTTCCAATTTTCTTATTATACCCTTGAAGATCTTAACCATTAGATCTTCATCAAAGTGATTGATAAGTACGGAAGAAGCGCTCTACACGTTTTTTCCGTTAAGATTTCTCTCTTAAATATAATTATGCCTTAATTATAGGAGATATCATTTAATATTAAATAATTTAAATTTGATTATTTGGAGATAAACTTTAATTTAAATATAATTCTCTATCTCTATCTATTAAAATTTAATTTAAATCAATCTTAAACTAATGGGAGATATATGTAAATAATAAAAAATAATTAAAAATATAAAATGTAATTAAAATTTCATCAAGTTAATTATAAAAGACATCAATACCCTTATTTTAATATATATACATTACTCTCAGTTAATAATATATATGTCTTTTACTTAATAAAATATTAAGATAATATAATTGTTAAAAAATAATGTGCAAGATTATATATCTAAAAAAATTATCTGCTAAACCGGTAATATCTTTCATTCCTATTATACCCTTAAAGATCTTAACCGTTAGATCTTTATCAAATTGATTGATAAAGAATTAATTTGATTGCACGGAAGAAACCCTCTTAAATTATAGCTGCCCATATTCTATGATTTTTTTGTAATTTTTAAATATAATTAAAATTGTTAAATACATACGATCAGTGTGCTAGAATATACCAAACAAAACATTTGGACTGATTCGATCAACAATCGGCCATAGTTTTGTCCTTTAAAACTTACACTCGTGTTGTGAGGTGAGAAATATTATTATATTGTATTTGAGACAATTATTAATGCAATGTACTTGAGACAACAACAATGGTAATGTATAGCACAAATAGAAAATAAAATATTATTCAAACATAAAAAAGAAATGTATTTAACATTGTCGAGAGATACACGTTGCAGGTACTCGTATCTAACAATGAAAGTATAAACCAGTAAGATCAATAAGAGGAAATATGTATTGTTAATAATATCAAAAATTACAAAATTAAGAGAGAGAGAGAAGAAAAAAAAAAGGTTGTGGACTGATATAAGAACTATCTAGTATTAAATATCTAATGGAACGTTTAGATATTCCTGTTTCATACATAGAGTTTGACAAGGAAGTAGTCTCTGCGCTCATTATTTAGCTTACTACTTAACCAGACGTAACCCTTTTCAATTAAGAACCAACAGTTTTTCTTTAGAATTATATTCAACAAATTCTTCTACTCCAGAAAAACTATTATTAGATATAGCATTTTTCATCTCTTGTGGTGAAAATTTTGGCTTAGCCACCCACTTCTATGATTTGGAGCTATCCCCCCATGACTTGGAAAACCTTAATATTATTTTACAAGTTGTCTGACATAGTGACATGTACCCAAGATTCCATGTAAGGTATATTGGAACGTAATCCAAAAGTGTATATATATATATATTTATGCGGTGCAGCATGGCAACTCCAAAGATGTCAGCTTTTTACAGTACTGCCAAACTAAGCAACGAAAAGAAATCCATTTGGGAGATTGATAGATTCCCCAACTGCAACGATTTCCCTTGTATTTGGACTTAAAAGTGTTGATTCCCGATACCTTAGGGGGGATTAAGTTGTTTAGGCGGCGAAACCACGTGAGAAATTTGGGGAGCTGTGGGTCCGTCGAAAGTGACGCCTTTATGTTTGTATTCTCGTGACTCCCCAGCCGGCAAAATGTTCAATTTCATGCTCCTCTGTCATCCCCCTTTGCACAAGAAGCGCTCGAGACGGTGCCAGGCCGCGCATTGAGATTCACGAAGGTCAAACGGCGACGCTCGACGGACGGCTTCGATTCGCGCGCATACTAAAATTTTCCTAGGCTCGTCCTCTTCGATGACGTGGTTGGGCCCGTTTCGTTTTAGCTTCTAGTATCTCCTCCATCCACTCCAATCTCCTTCTCGTTCCTTCCTTTCTTAGCTCCTGCTCTAGGGCTTGGTTTTAGGGTGTCGGCCATGGCGGAGGAGAAGGACGTGCAGTTCTTCATGGAAGACGGCAGCGATAGGGACATAGAGGAGGACAAAGAGGAGGACGGAGGAGGCAGTGATGGAGAGGAGTCGGAGGAAGAAGGGATGACAGAGGAGGAGATATCGTCTACGTTCCAGTCTCGGCAGTGGCCCCAAAGCTATCGGTTTGTGTGGCTTCCTTTTGTTTATAAAAAAAAGATTTTTTTTTTCTTCTTTCGTTTTGAAGCCCCCACATGGGTTACAAGCCCACGTTACTGAGCTCGCTTTTTTCTTCTTTCGTTAATCTAGTGATTGCATTACGTAAGACGCTAAACAGTAACGTCGGTAGTAGTTGAAATATAGGACCGACTATTGCAGATGAATCTTGCTGTGGGCATATGATTGGAATGTAGCCAAATTGGAGTTGCGAGTAATGATTTGCTGTAGCTTTATGAAGAGAGGATCTGTCTTCTTTACACTTTTTAAAGTTTGGAATGGGGACAGCAAAGCCCTGTTCCCTGCGAAGCTTTATCAAAACAGCCAGATACCATCTCCAGTATATTATCAAGCAACTTCTTGTACAAGACAAGAATATTCCAAACAAACCAGTATTCCTCATGCTGGCTATCAATAGATGAAAGTATGAAACTGTGTAGTGTGTAGTGGGTGTTTGGTTTTCGGATGAGCTCAATGATAGCTCAGCAAGCCATGATAGCGTGTACTTTGATTTATACACTATAATAGGTAATCAAGGAATTAAAAAGCATTTAGGAATTTTGTGTAGCCCCAATGCATTTATGAATGTCTACTCACTAAAGTGCTAAACAAGCTTGAGCAAGCAATTTCTTCAAGGATCACTTATCGTACTTGGGGTGAACTTGATTTAGTATATCTACAAAGTCATATCATGGTGGACTAGTTTCTTCTATATTTCACTCTATAAGCAAAGCTTTATTAATAATCAAATTCATTTATAGGTATACCCCCGTGAATTGAACAAAATTTTAATTAAAGTTTTTTGGGAAATTGATGCAGCATCCAGTTTCTAAACCAAGCTATAATCCAAATTGATTTGTTTGTTATTGATAAACTATATTGAAATTTCTTCATTAATTAGGCTTCTCAAATATTTTTCTGGCAGTCTTGGTTCTGATTGCTGTTATGACTTTATGACAATTGATGACACTTGTTTTTTCCTTGACAGGGAAACAACTGATTCTTATACAATCACGGCATCTCCGAGCTTTGGATACCTGGGCCCATCTCCTGTTAGATATTCAAGTTTTGATCTTCGTATTCAAAGTGAATTAGGATCTGACATGAAACTGCCTCTTCTCTCGGATAACATATTAGGGAAACAAGGATCAGATAAGAACTTGAAGGAACCTCTTAGATCAATTGCCGATGAGTCAATCTCCTTTCATGTACAATATAGTGCAGAAGGATACATAAGTCATGGATGCAGTGTCACACAGACTGTCTTTAATGGTAGACTATCTGTTCCTTTTTTCATACTACTAGTGCTTGTATCGATTACAGATGTCTCTCGTATTGCTTGCTGTCCATAATCTAATTAAGTTATATCACTACTCTTCTACTTAAAATATTATAAAGTCTTACGTTGCTACTTTCACTTTGTCAGGAGCTACTGACAAAGTATTGGTAGAGAGGATTATGTTGCTACATCTCAGTTTGGAGGTGCATTCATTCTTATGTCTTTGTTGTTATGTTGCAGGAGTCAATGTATTGGTAGGTGTTGGCCTTCTTTCCACTCCATTTACAGTTAAAGAGGCTGGCTGGGCTAGTTTGGCACTTCTACTTCTTTTCTCAGTTGTCTGCTGTTATACTGGAGTTCTTATGAGACATTGCTTTGACAGCAAAGGCGGCATTTTGAGCTACCCTGATATTGGAGAAGCTGCATTTGGGAGATTTGGACGTCTATTTGTATCCGTACGTCCTGAACATTTAAGTATGATGATGAGAATAAGAAAAGGGAATATATTCTTGATAAACTCCTTCACAAGTAAAGAAATGGTGCCTGAGTACCATGAGTAACTACAAGTCTAGAACCTTGAAAGTTGAAATCAATTCCTACTATCACTATGCACATAGGACTGCACCTACACTGATAGCTTAAGTGTTCATCAACTTTACAACTATTAGTTCTGTCTTGTATCTATCTTTATACCTGAACATTTGTAATGTAATCATCTCAGTATACACCGACAGACAAAGAGGACAGATTGCATACCAGAAATTTCTTACAAGACTTGGTTCTTTCCTTCACTTACATTTGGAAGGGCGAAAATTTCTAGATTTTAGCAGTGCTTCTTCCAGCTTATTATGAAGTGAGAGTTGTCAGTTTATTACTATGAATAGGTCAAACCGTCAAAGATCTTCAACTTTTCTCTAAAATTGTGTCATTGAAATCTATAATTGAGGATGGAGATATGAAATCATCATGGGGAATCGAATGAAAGGACATCAAGAGGCTCTTGTTTGCCAAAGTGAAAAATTTCTCTGATGAGTGAAGGAGCCTGAGAGAGCCTCCTTTAGGTGTTAGTTTTCTCCAAGAGATTGTATAATCATGGTCTAACACCTTAACATGTTAGACAATAAGTATTTGTAACAAATGAGGACTGCTTAATGCTTTCTGTTTCTGAATGACCCATATAATTGTTACCGCAATTTTAGTGAGACCTCACTTTTGATTTCTGATGCTTCCATGTTTGTTGTGCAGCTCATATTGTACACAGAGTTATATGTAAGTGAAACTAAGCTCATTTTCTTATGTTGAGAAAGTAGTAATCTGATTTGCTCTTTCATATACAGATCAGTGAAATGTTGTTCAAACTTCAAATTTACCATAATTCTGTAATTCCTTGAATGCAGTCATACTGTGTAGAATTCATTATCTTAGAAGGAGATAATCTTACAAGGATCTTCCCTGGGACTTCATTTGATTGTGCTGGAATCCATCTTGATTCCATGCACTTCTTTGGCATATTGACTGCCCTCATTGTTTTACCCACTGTATGGCTGCGAGACCTTAGAGTCATATCTTACCTTTCAGGTAATACCTTTCAAGAAATCTTGCATTTACACTATTCTTGGAAACTGGTGATACTATATATTTTGCTCCTATTGTTATTGCAGCTGGTGGTGTGTTTGCCACTGTTTTAGTTTTCCTATCTGTTGTCTTCGTTGGTACCAAAGATGGGGTGGGGTTTCATCTGACTGGAAAACCAGTAAAATGGAGTGGTCTTCCTTTTGCTATTGGCGTATATGGTTTTTGCAACTCTGGACATGCTGTGTTTCCAAATATTTATCACTCAATGGCAGATCGCACAAAATTCAACAAGGCATTGCTTATATGGTAGGATGGCATGACATTTGAAGAGTAGGCAATGAATACACATGCTTGCTCCAGGTTCATATCTAAAGAATATGTTTGTTCCTTTTGTGTTGCAGTTTTGCATTGTGCACTGCAATATATGGATCTTTTGCAATTGTTGGATACCTCATGTTTGGTGAAGACACACTTTCTCAAATAACTTTGAATTTGCCAAAGAGTTCCCTTGCCTCAAAAGTTGCATTATGGACAACAGTAAGTATCTGATTATTGATTAGATCTAACACTGTCTTAATATGTCTTTTTTTGTGATTATTGTTTTTACCACTGATTCTACCCTTCTTACCCAGGTGATCAACCCTTTCACCAAGTATCTTTTTCTTATTTTACTTTTGTTCGTTTTTAAGCTCTGAAGCTCCAATTGTCTGAAAGTTTATCCTGTTTCTTCTTCTTGGGCTTACCCCTTTCAATTTTCTTCTCAAATATGGTATCCTTAATCACCAATAGATATGCATTGTTGCTGAATCCGTTGGCCAGAAGTTTAGAGGAGCTTCTTCCGGTGGGATTGTCTAATGAAGTTTGGTGCTCAGTTATATTGAGAACTACTCTCGTCTTATCAACTGTATGCATGGCATTTATTCTGCCGTTTTTTGGTAGGTGCTTGACTTTCAAGATATGATTTTCTTGTCTATGAAAATAGAATGCCCTACTGCACGGCCTGCATTTCAGAATTGGCCTATTCTCTTTCTTTGTGAACATAAGGTACGGAATCACCTGTTCATGATAAGGTACGAAAGTTCGTATATATACTTATAGCGGATTCAGACCTTCTGTGTGGAGCTAATTAAAAGCTGTTATGAACCTGCGGATGATTAATTATTTAATTATGTACATTTACTACTTTCTTTTACTATCTCTTGCCTCCATAAGATGATAGTATGTCTCAATCTCATTCCCTTAGTATGTATCTCTTGTGATTGATAAGGTGGTTATTCTTGGGTTTAAAGTGGATCAGCCAGTTGGAATGGAGAAGGATCTTTACATTGGGAAAGAGTATCGAATGTGTTAAGTGTTAATTTTTAAGAATGAAAATAGTTCTGGTATTATCCCAGATGCATTAGAGTATACAGGTTGGTTATATATTTTTCTGATTATTCAAGGCACTGATCCTTTAGGTCACTTGGCTGTTGGCTTTGATGACAGAGGCCTTGTATTTAAAACATTTCTATTATCCCTTTGGAAAACAAAATAGGTGGGTTTACTGTTTCATTGCTTAGGTCTTTTGTTTAGAGGGTTTCTCGTCATTTAGTTAAGGTCACATTAGTCGACACGAGTACTTTTTAAACAAAGGTACGGACAATCAGGATCGGGATCGTATTCTGTCTTCTGAAAAAACGATATATATCGGTCGTATTGGTCGCCTAGATCGGATCGGACTTTTTTTAATTATATAAATTCTAAATATTATTAAAAATATAGAAATTTTTAAAAAAATTAAGAAAAAATGATAAAAAATAAGAAAATAAAGAAAGAAAAACTATGGTGCAGTAAAGAAGAAAAAGAAAAAAGAAGAAGATAGAGAGTGAAAAAAAATGAAAAAACTGTGAGAGAAATAAAATTAAGAAAATAGATATCAGAGTTTGTCGGAGTTCGTCGGAGTTAGATCTGTATCGCCGGAGCTAGATCTCTCCATAAGAAAATTAATGACTATATGGTAAAGAGAGAAAAAAAGAAAAAAAGAGCGAAAGAGAGAGAGAGCAAGAAGGAGTGAAAGAGAGAAAGAGATAGTTTAGATCGGGCCTGGATCGAGATCGGGTTTGGCCGTTCCGATACGGATTGGGATCGGCCGATCCGGCGAACCATATTTTAAACCTTACCTGGCAAATGTTTCAAAAGATCCGCAAATGTTCCAGCTTGGATTTCAGCTAGTCACAATCAGTTCACATGTTCTAGCTGAGTCATTGACCATTGTAATTAGAATAGAGCATCGGGTTAGATAAGATTAATGCATACTTTGGGGAACAGAATTTTGATTGACCTGTCTCACTCTAGGTTTTCATCAATGACTTTCTCATTTCCAACTAATTTGGAGATAGTATTTTTCCAGTGAGGGTAACATTTTTTTGCAGACTGCAATCAAGATGTTCAAACTTTTGCTCATAAATGTCTTTTGCTCATAAATGTCTATGTAACAAAGGAAGTACTTGAACATTTGGAGGAAGCTTAAAAGATCACCCACTTTATGGTTCATTTGCCTATGCCAATTGATGATAGATGATTGTGCCATACGATACTTATACCTAACTCTAGATGTTTCCATCCTGTTGTCCACCAAATTTAATCTCTGGTTATTTCTGTTTTTCTAGCTGTTTTTAATCTCGTTGGGTTTTTAATTTCTGAGCTGCAGTTTAATTTTTCATGGTTTGCAGGGTTGGTGATGGCTTTGATTGGCTCTCTCCTCAGTATACTTGTGGTACATTTTGCTTTATACCAACTCACTTTTCTGTCATATCTCCATTTATCCAAGAAAACATTGTGTAGACTGCAAGCTATAGTGCTATACTTTTATTGATGGAACACAAACTGCCTAAATAGTTAAATTAACTGATGTTCATCAATATATCTCCTGATATGCTAATGTTTGCCTCTTCTAATTAGTTGCAGAAATTAGAAGAGGCAAACATCTATATCAAGAGACCATCTGTCAGTTGCCTTGATCTTGTCTCTATAAACCAGGCATAAATTGTTACTCAAAATTTGGTAACTTCAACTTCATTTTTTTCTTTTTTTCCTTTAAATTTGGGTTTTGGCTAATACCTAAAGGGTTTGACATCATGTTGACAACTCACTGTGCAATATCTGTCAACTCTTGGCATTTCCTTCTCGGTTTTATTAATCCTCTCTACCTAGATACCTAAGAATCGTGTATTGTCATAGCACCAAATTGTAGTTTATGTAGTGCCAATATGGTGGATTTGAAGGTGAGAATGAGGTATCATGAATAAATAGATGGCAAATTGAGCTTATGCTATTGGATAACTGTATGAGCTCTACATGCATTAATAGATTGTCATCCCAGTGAAAATATCAAAAGTTTCAGTGAATGGATTGTTGAATAACTGCACATTTACAAAAATAAGTAATTGTGCTAGTATCGTGAGGCATATGCATGATAAGTTTGAAGGATGGAGTTTGGGTAGTAAGGAATAAACCATTAATTAATGAGTTTATGAAGAATGATTTAGATGGCATGACTGTTACAGAATAAAGAATTTTTTTTGCAGGTAGAGACTCATATGCTTGAAGAGTCAGGAGAGAGAGGTTAGAGAACGTAGAAGTAGATGTGTAAAATCTTTTAAAGGATTTGTAAATATTTTTGGTTCACAATGGGGACTTCTTTGGGTTGTCCTAAATTTTTGTAGCATGCTTGGTCATTATTAAGGATCTATTTGAATTGCTTTTTTTCTACTCTGATAAGCTCATTTTAATCTAAGGCATAATGTTACCAATGTAGTAGTTTGTCTTGTTTATGGTATACTTTAACAGATGAAAGAGACCATATCTTTTATGTTTTTCTATTTATTATTACAGGTGAGCAATAATTCAAATACCAAAATGCCATTTTTGTTCTTTTGTATTCCGCTTTTTATTATATTTTTATTTAATATCCTTTATTAACTTTCTTTCCTATTGCTATATTTATGTAACTACTGATGCATCATGATTATATGGGCCAAACACATTTGGTTAATTATTCCACAGCTGCCATTCTATGCAACAGTGGAATGTTAATAATGTTTGATCTGAAAGAGACAAATATTATTCAATGAATGAGCATTTTGAGAAAACTACTTGTTCTTCCAGGCGGTCATAATGCCAGCACTCTGCTTCTTAAAGATAACGAGGACTAAAGCTACAACTTTGCAGGTAAAAATCAACCTATTTTGCATTTTGTTCCTTACAGTCAGCTAAATTTCTTTTCAGTTTGAGGAATAATATAAGATGCATGTTGCATTGAGTGACATGTAGCAATAGTTTCTTCTAAAGCTTCTGTGAGAGTCAGTTGGCATTATGTGAGGGAAATCAGTTGTTCCCTCTTTTTATTAAGGAAGAATTTAAACAATTTCCTACATCAACTGCGTGTCATAAGTTCCTGATTTATTTGAGATCTTTTTCATTTCAATCTTCACTTGGATCCGATGAGCATCAGATGTGAGGCATCAGTTAGTTTCTCCTCTCTTAAAAATCACCATGCTTCCCTACTGCAATTATTTGGAATAAATAGGAGAAATCTGGCATTCCCTTTGTTGCTTATGTTCATCTTGTTCATGAATTACAGATCACCTTGAGCATTGCAATTGTTGTATTGGGCTCCATCAGTGCAGCCTTAGGAACGTACTCTTCAATTGCACAAATTGCAAGCAGCTATTGAAGCGTAAATTTTCGGAATTTGCAACTGCCTGAACGTATCATAGATATTCTAATTCATTATTTTGTATCTATATTTCCCAATCATTCTAATATGATACTATTTTTCCATTTCAAATGGAAATCGATGCTGAGTAAAGATGTTCTCATGGACTTGGCAAAAGCATGAGTGAAACAGGAAAAGAATAAAATATTAACTTTATTTTCCGGCCGTTCTTGATGTTTGTACTTATATTGGTCATCACTGTTCTGTTGACCAATACCAAATAGGTCTTTTTTTCCGGGAGCGCTTGCACTTCACCTTCTCTCCCTGTCCTCTTAACCGCCACCAATCCATTTGCCGTCCCAACTTCTAAGGTATTCTCCTCGACTCCACTACATCTCTCTCCCTCCTTCCTCTCCCCTCTTTTGCAACCATGTCTTCTTCATTGTGAGGAACTCATCAAATTAACGCTTCTCTAAGCTTCTCTCCGGGAGAAAAATGGAGGAAGCAATCCCTTATGTCGTGTTTGGGCAGTTCATTAGGACAAGGATCTGCATGAACGTTTCCAAACCATTTACTAGCACTCTCTCAATCCCAATGTCTCTGGTGCATGGCTCCAGCTCGGAGGTGGCGAGGTGCTCGTCCGTTACGAAGGGATGCCGCACTACTGCTCATTCTGCGGCAGAGTTGGACATGAGATCAGTGCTTGCTCAGAGCGTACGTGGTGCTCTCAAGGATAAGGTTAAGAAAGACTTCCCTCTCCAAATGCGTCAAGTTCTCCTTGAGATGTGCCCCGACCGACTGCATGCTCTTTGTGTTTTGAATTGTCCGCCTGCAAGTTCCTCCAGGTTTCTTCAGCCGACGGAGCTCTAGCTCCCTACCGTCGGGGTCGTCAAACTTTGTTCCTCCGTGATCTCCTCTCTCTCCCTCTGAAGTAGCGGTTTGTGGTTAGCTCCTCGGGACTTATGGGATGGCAACACCATGATTGAGATTTTGGAAGAAGATGCTAACTTTATATTTGCTCGGATTCAAGAAGTCAACTCCGATCTTAGCTGCATACTTGGAGTGTCTATGGAGATCCTCACCATTTCAACTCCTCCCTTCTTTGGTCACGGATCCTTAAAAACTCCAACAACTCTCCTTCTTCTAGTCTGCATGGGGGGACTTTGAGGCTATATAGATTTTATGGTCCCCCGAGGAAGACGGTGGCACTTTTGCTTACTCCTGAGGTGCTTTGTGTTCGCCGACAATACTAGTCATGCGGGTTTGCTTGATCTTGGTTTTGTAGGTCCTGCTTATACATAGTTGAGTAGGAGATCAAACTGCTAAGCTTCTGCTTTTTGGTGCACTGAGTTTCTTAATTAATGCCTGGGTCTGGGTGTTCCACCTCCCAACCATTTGAGTGATCATAACCATCTACTGTTAAGTGTTAACGACCCCTCCGTAGTTCAGAGAATTTGTTAGCTGTTTGTGATGTGTTATTATGAGCCAAAGTCATTCAAATTTCCCTGATAAGCCTGCTGAAAGCTAACAGGAAATGATGTGTTTACCCAGTTAAAGCAAGGTAGTTATCACGCAAATCCGAAGAAGTTATCACGGACCAGCCATATGCAGGGAAACTTGCACGTCCAAATAGACCGGAATGAGACCCAAATGAACCTGATCAGCGAGGTCCTCTTTATCACATTTGAATCTAAAATCCTCGGCCCGACTTGGACATGGGTAGAGTTAGTTACAAATTATTATTTATTTATTTTTTCCTGATTTATTTTCCTCGGATTCTCTCATTCGAGTTAATCTTGCCACGTGGACGTCCTAGTCCTGGGGTTTGGCTGGCTTGCTTTAATTGTAAAAGGTTAAGCTAGATTACAAGCTTGCCCAGTCCCAACCAAAACCGGACCAAGCCAGATGCAGACCTACATGAAGAGTTCAGAACCAATTCTATTTTATTTGCGAGCCCCAAATTATTCGAGAGCCTTACCAGTTACCACCGCCGCCGCTTCCGCCATGAGTAGAAGACAGTGAGGCTTCGGCGACGCCACCGCATCCCTTCTCAGCGTTCTCCTTCTCGTTGCAAAGCTTCTTCTCTCCTCTTCCGATCTCAATCTATCCAGAGATGTGGAATCTCGGTCGCGCGGCGTCGATTCTGAGGCAGGCTCGGAGACTCTCGGTCCCTCTCCCCTCTGCCCAAAACAGCGATCCGTGGCTCACCAAGGTCTTTTTACTCCTTTTTTTTTTCTTCTTCTCACCTTAGCTTAAATTTTGCTTGGCCTTGCTTGGGTTTTGTTAGGGTTTTATATTATCGCATTAAAGTTAATTTGGAAGATGGATTTAAACTAGCTGATCGGATTAATTACTAAATCCTTGTAGAAGTATATGCATAGAATGATACAATGTTACGTTTCTCTTGTATCTATTAATATGTAAAGAAATGGAACTCATACTGTCTATTTGCAGCATGTTTCGCCTTTGGTTTATCTCAGAGGTTATACCACTCTTGAGTCACAAGCAAATGAAGAGCTGATTCCACCTGATTTATTAACACATAGATCTGTGCTAACGCCAGATCGAAAAATAGGTATCTGACTTCTTTGTTTCTTTCAAGTTTGGATCCTTGTAATTTCACAGTTTGTAGTCATTCTTTAGGTTGCTATTAACAATTTCCGCTTTACCTTTGTATTTTTCCTTTGAAGCTCAAAATAAGGATAGTTTTTGGTTTCATAATAGCTCCGCTGGTCAAGGCCACACATTTAAGTTGTCGCAATAATAGAGAATTTTGATTGGATGAGAAGCAATAATTGATGCATCTAGTGAGTTAACCATTTCTTTAGTCTTCATAAAATAACAAAATGATGTGCCCATACATCGAGACTCAAAAGATCTTTTACAAAATAAATCTAGATTTTCCTTTAGTACTGCATGCACAATCCTTTATTTTTCTATCATTTCTCTAATTTTTGCTGTTTTGGTTCTTATACAATTTTTTCATTTTGTCTTGTGAATCACATCTAAATCCTTCCACATGAATTAATGCTATTTTGATAGTATACCATTCAGCTTGATAGGCCTTTCTTTTCTAGGAAATGAATTTGGCTATTAGTGTTATCAGTGTCATAGCTCAGCAGCTAACATCTGTTAGGCAATGAGATTCGGAATATATAATTTGTGAAAAGCAAGATGTTAGTTACTTCTTCAAATCCACTGGATTACTGAGATCTCTTATTTTTATAAGTCTATATTTTCATAACACTTACGAAAGACTATTGATGCTACAGGGCAGTATGCAGACCTAGTAACAAGAGTGACAAACTTCCATAATGAGGACAAGGGCTACATGGTTTTGGCTGGTGATGTTTTTGATGTACCAATTAGAAAGGATATCATTCACCGAGTTGTAAGGTGGCAGCTTGCTAAACGGCAACAGGTATAATTTCCTCCCCAAGTGAAGTGTGAATGACTGAATCTATCAATCGATCCTTGACTTTATTATTGAAATTGATCAAACATGTAAGTTACTTTCTGATGTTAACTTCTAGGAACAGCCACTAACAGTGCTTTTAAATGAAGGCAATCTCCTATTTATTGCCTTCATTAGGGTCCAGATCTTCTATTCATTACATGTTCTGTTATAAGGATTTAATTAAATGGTCTAGGGAAAGTTTTGCTGGCTGATCTTTCAGGTATATAGTGCTTGAATATATTGGGGAATGAAGCTTTTGTTCCTATGCTACAAATGATTACCTGTGCACTTAGTTTCTGATGAAAACATTGCTTTTATGCCTAACAGGGGACACATTCAACTAAAACCATCAGTGAAGTGAGTGGTACTGGGAAGAAGCCTTACAAACAAAAGGGAACTGGGCGAGCACGGCATGGAACTTTGCGTGGCCCACAGGTTATATGACCTTCAGTTGACATGTTTCTAGAATATATTATATCTCATAAAATTAGCAAAGAATTGTCATACCTTTCTTTTTTGGAGAACTTAAGTTGAGTAAATTTGTTGTAACAGTTCAGGGGTGGTGCCACTATGCATGGGCCTAAACCTCGGAGTCATGCAATCAAGTTGCAAAAGAAGGTCAGACGTCTAGGACTAAAAATAGCTTTGTCCGCTCGGACAGCTGAAGGCAAGGCAAGTCTTTTATCACCCCTTACTATCTTATGATGAGTAGATTATGAATGAAACACAAGGCTTGCAAAGAAATTTCAAATCTTGCTAGTCTTGATTGAAGATGTGATTTTGTTTAGTGTCAATCCTCAAGTTAGTTTGGGTTTACTTTCTGGTTGAATATTATCTATAGTTGTGGAACAAGTTACTCATGCTGGAACTTGTTGAAAGTAGATTACATTGTCAAAGTACTGTGGTAGGTCTGAAGTTATTTTTTGAGAAATTTGTTGCTTGTAGTATAGGGATACCTAAATCTGTAGGCCAATAAATCACACAATAGGATTTAATTATCTGGAAAGGACTTTTTTTTAATAATAACAATATCCAAGAAAATCTCTAGTATCTTCATTCTTAATTTGTTCTTTGTCCTTGCTAAAGGTGTATTGGTTCTTAAGTAGGGAAAATGATGGGTCATTTGGTCAGTATCAATCCTCATGGGTTTGGTTATGTTGCATAAGTTCTAGCTTGTGCTTGACTGAAATCACACTGAAGATTATGTGCTGTTTGCTGGGTGCTAGATGAATGAGGAAAACATGTGAAAATGGTGTTATCTTGTGAATCAATTAGCATTGTTTAATAACAGTCAGATAGAACCCTTCTTTCAACTTGTTAAGCCTCATACGGGTAGCTGTGTTCAACATGTTCATAAGACAACTAGACAGGTCTTATTAGGAAAACAAGGTCAGTTGTTTTCATGTGTTATTATTAGAATCTTGTAGTGACCACATATGAGCTAACACTTCACTATGCTGCCTTATCATTCAAGTCTTGCTCATAACTTCTTATATGTTCCTTTTGTGATATATCTTCTAATGGCGCCTTTAAGCAGCTTTTGGTTTTTGAGGACTTAGCGGTTCCTAGTCACAAAACGAAGAATATCGTCAATTATATCTCCCAAATGGAGAAAACTAAGAAGGTTTTGCTGGTGGATGGCGGTCCGATGGATGACAAATTGAAGCTGGCAACTCGAAATTTACATTATGTCAACGTGCTGCCTGCAATTGTGAGTTAAAAAACTGCTTCCTTTTATAACAATGTAATAAACCGATGGATTCTTATGATTAGATGAGGCTTGGTAAAAGAATCTATGCACTATCATGGTTTTGTTTGATCAGTTAACTCACAGCATATGATATATCCATGCAGGGTCTGAACGTTTACAGCATTTTGCTGCACGACACGCTTGTGATGACACAAGATGCTGTTAACCGAATTGTCGAGCGGATGCACACCCCTATTAATCGGTGACACAATAATGCTAGCTATTCCAAATGAGGAGCTTGCTAGCTACTGGCCCTAGTAGGTGAGCTATAAAGATGAATAACAGGCACTGGACTAATTCTTCCCTATGTTTTAAACTCTGATCCAGAGGAATATTTTCGCAAAGCCAAAATCGGATGCACCTGTTCATCGAGAAAAGTAGGAATTTAGCCTACCAGTCATTTGATGTGTGCAATACCAATCTGTGGTCTGTTTGTTTAATACTTCTGAATGCAATTGTACTTCTGTATACATTGGTGGTTGTCACTCGATAATTAGCCAGTATTGTGGAAGTTGGAAATGTGATCTTGTGTCAAATGGCGAACAGAATATTTGTTCCTTTAATACCACAAGGACTTCTATAATTATCATTATATGTGGCCTTATCATCAATACTATTTCCTGGTATGCGTGTTTAAGACAATTTTTGGGACTTATTCATTCTCCAGTTCAGTGAACTCTTCCGGAACGGACATGGCATAGAATTTTCGAGCACAGTAAATTGCTAATAAAATCGACAAATCTACTCAGGCTAGTCGAACATATTAGAAGGCAATCATTACCCACAAAACTAACACCATTTTACCAGACATAACAAGCATTATTACATCCAATGTACAACAAAAGACCACCCACCATTTTCGAACCGCTAAATTAAATTTAATTCGTATGTAAACCTCGCAAGTCCAAGAGTCTATTAGTTACCATGACGAGCGCCCATGGCAGCGGATGGGCGCGAATCACAGCAATCGCCCTCGCCGTCACAACCGCGGCGATCTCCGCCGCCGCGGCCTTCGCCTCCAGTAATGCTCCATCCTATCCTTATCCCTCCATAACTCTAGATAGAAACAAAAGTAAAGAAACAACCCTAAGAACGCTGGATCTCTCCAGTTTCTATCTACAGGAGAAAACGGAGGCGTTTGTCTTCTCGAGTGCGAGAGCTCGAGGCGTCTCTCGAGGCTTCTTTGGAGAAAGGCGCTGCCGAGAGGCGTGGTAGAGTTAGAGCTCAACAAGTTAATCCCTCACGCACTTTTCGACTCTCTTATTTGTTTGTTTGTTTGTTTGTTTTTTTCGTATTATTTGTGATTTAGTATGCTACGGTGAGCTAATTTTCTTTGGTCCTTGTGATGTATAATTTTCTAGGCGTTGAGGAAAGCTTTGGCCCAACAGAGCATTGATGGGTCGAAGCAGGCATCGTTGTCTTACCCAATGGCTCCCATTGGCACAGTGCAATCCTGCTTCTCCACTAGGTATCAGTTTTGTGCTTTGTTGATATTGACAACAAATGATGAGTTGCTTGCTTTTTTGAAATAAGGATTTCATTACGCCTTCTTATGAATATTATTGTCTATGGAGTACAACTCTAGGCTACAAATTTTTAATTGAAGGGCTAATATATCCTTCGGATGATTGCTGGCTTCACAATTAAGTTGGTATGCAAGCTCTGTAACATTTATTAAGTATCAATTCAATGATTTCTATGCAAAGCAATGCACAAAAAACAGAGAAAGCTTGTCCGTGTGTAGCATAGAGTTACTCATATCATGTGCCATCCATTTTTTTCAACTTTATAATAGATATAGGTTTTGTCTGTTGACTTGTGAAATACTATGGTAAAGAGTCCAGCCAAAATTATGAGAAAGATAATTGTAGATTGTGAAGTAGCAACTTGATAAAGCGCCAAGCTGAGTCTGTAGTGCACATGATAGATATGCATCTGGAAACAAAGGAGATATCTACATGGTCAACTAAACCTTCTTCGTTTTTGGCATGATCTCTTTGGAAGTAGTGCCAGTAAGTTCTGTCATCATTAATCGTTGCCACAGCGTGTAGCTAAGAAGATAGAAGTTCATTGGAGATATATTTACATGGGAACAATCTGCTATTCTTTTGCAGAAATGGTACTCCTAGGCAACCTTTAGTTGTACCACTTGCTAGGGCATGCTTGGTACTTGACCCGGGTCGTGTTCCTGCAGAAGCACTTGAAGGCCTTGCCAATTATTCCCATTGTTGGATCCTTTATGTATTTCATCTGAACACTGACCTTGACAAGTTGTGGAAACAACCATCTAGATCCAAGTTCAAGGCAAAGGTGTGTTTCCTTGTTTCATTTCTTAAAAAGAATGCTCTCATGCTTGCTCAGAGGTATCTCCATAATCTATGATCTTTCTCTCTTCATCTTGGATAGGTGAGAGTGCCTAGACTAAAAGGTGGCAAGATGGGAGTACTTGCTACAAGATCTCCACATCGACCTTGTCCAATTGGTCTGAGTGTTGCAAAGGTAAGTTCAAACAAGTGCCTGTAGAAGTAGGTCTGTGGTGTCAATATGTTTCAGAATTTAATTCTCCTGAAAATTGACCATTGCAATAGAGATGTAAAAACAGTTCATGCAAAGTGTAAAAGATGTAAACAAACATAAAAGGTGACAATCTGTAAGAGCTTTACCTTACCAAACTGAAAAACCAGTCACATGATGTGTACAAGCTGCAATCGAGCATAGTTGTAGGTGTTTAGATGTGGTATACATTTGATTATTCTATGGTTCTTTAACTCTTTGTATTTAGATAGTTTTGTCCAGGTTGAGAAACTTAATGCTACTTATTGATAGCTTGTATCGAGATACTATCTCTGAGGTCGGTGCCAACAAGGCACTGGAAAGCTACACAATTACTGGTGTGAATCTGCACGCTTCACATGGAAAATCGAGATATTTGCCTTTTTGCTGCAGATTTGTTAGAATGAAACATGGCATGAATCCCCAAATGAACAGATATGAGCTTTCTGTGTTTAATGTTTTACAGATAGAAGCATTGGATGGAAATGCAATTTTGCTTTCTGGAGTAGATCTGGTTGATGGCACGGTATTACATTTTAGACATCCTTTTTGCATGTTTGTGATGCGTTAAACTTGTGCACTGCCAGTTTGACTGTTCTAATAATAAACTTGCTTACTGACTTGAACTTATCAACAGCCAATTCTTGATATCAAACCGTATCTGCCATATTCTGATAGTATTCAAGATGCAACTGTTCCTAATTGGATAAAGGTAGATCCTCTAGCCAATTTTGAGTTTTGCCAATATTCTCTTTGTTATGTAATATGTAAATAATTTGTTTGGATGCCTATAAACATATTGTTGCCTTCAAGTTGTATCACAAGCTTGTCATTTTTGGTTGGATTGGATTGACCTATGTATGATATCCAAGTATTTAATATTTGATGTTCTTATCTTATAAATATCTGGAATTTTATATAAAGAAAGTCCTAATGCTAAAAGGAGTCATTTATATTTGAGTCCTGTAACTTGCAGCTTTTCCAGTGATTATCTGTTATGAGAATATGTAAATCTGTTATAAACATATTTTTTGAGATCGTGAACAGTTTTAGAACTGATATAGTGGATTTCTTTGGCAAAGTATGGCTGATAGTAACAGTTCTTTGCATATTTTAGTGAAATAGTATGTAGTTTTTGCTTATCTCCTATGTCTTCCTGATCTACTTGTACTGAAACAGGCGGATCATACATTAGCTGTGGGATCAATTAGCTTTTCTGCAGATTTTGCTGCTTCTCTTTCTGGTTGCTGGATGCACACAGTAGGTTATTTGTTTTCTTTAAAACTATATCACAAAGTTGTTCCACTATCTTTCACTTCTGGATTATCTACCGAGACATCAGCCATGTTTGCTTATATGTCATGAGAATCAGGTTATGGATCTTACTGTAAATCACAGTACTCCTGGGAAAAGACTTGTGAGTTGTGACCTATCTGCCTATCTTACTAAACAATGGTTTAATTTGCAAGTGATGCTCTTTCACTGGAGGAGTTGAGCTCCTAGTTGAGCTCCTAGTGGTGCTTCCCTCGTTAATCTATGTGCCTTAAACAGCTGTGATTTGGAAACAAATGATTATCAAGGATTTAACTGTGTGATCTACTACTTCTAAGTTGTAAATAATTGAAACTTTCAGTGTCAATTACTTGTTACAGGAAAATCACTCACTCTATGCCTCAGAAGATGAGTTTCAGATGCTTATCAATGAGGTGCTTGGTTGGGATATAAGGTCGCTGTCTCAGCGGAGCCGCCCCCATCTTGTGGCTATAAAAGGCGAGAGCCATGTGAGTTATGCAGAACTGGAGGGTAATGGTTCTGAGGAAGGATCCTACCAGACTATTAACTCGTCTGCTGACGTGTTATATCACCTTATTCTCGAAGGCATTGATGTCTCATACAGAATAGATGAAAGTACTAATGTTATGATTGAGAAGGCCACTCTTCTCTCGGACAACAGAAACCAAAATCGCCATGGTTACTCAAGGTGGAAAGAGAAGATTACACAGCAAAAGTGACATGTCTTCTAACTTGTTTGTTAGGAGGGGAAAATTGTGGAATTGGAGTTGTACTCCTATTGGGTAGTCAAGTCACGCTTTTCCCTCTAATTTTACATTGTGTAGTAACATTGTAATGTATTTGAAGTTATACATGTTATTGTTCCTACGGTTATGGAGTTGCTTTCGGACTTTATAAGATGCAGTTGAAGTTTGGGTAGTAGATGGTTACGCTAATTTATAGAATCTTATTAATATATGTTGAAGTTAAACAATAATAACATGAGCTTGGATGAAGCAATTAGCAAATTCCAACAGTCAGCAGGAGCAATCATCTACAAAAGAACAACGCTCGAGTTATCTTTGATTCTTAGAATGTATCCTAAAATACTGCTTGATCAGTAAATCTTTTTTTTTTAATATTCCTATAGATAAATTGTGAATGTAACCTTACTTAATAGCAACTATATTCTACTAAATACCATAATTTTCTTGGACATAGGAAGTATTAATCATCAAATAGCACTATAGCTTTAATGGTGGGCCAAGCCAATGCTGGTCAGGATCTCCTAAGGTGGTCAGACATCTGATTAGTAAAATTAATTATATACTTAATTTAATTAACTAAATTATTTAGTAAAGAATACAGATAAAATTAAAATTATTGAATATAATAATTATTAGACAATTTTGATATTTTTAAAAGATTGAAATAATAAATGGAGCCGGACTCTATTTTTATAATGGGACTCTAAATTTGGAGCTAATTTTAAAGTCCCATTAGAGCTTAATCGGACTCCAAATTCTAAATACTCCAAATTCTAAATAGATCAATAAAGCCACCCATATAGTCTTTTCTCTAGCCATCTCCGGCTTAAGAGGTCGTTCAACTCTCTCAAGAAGATCATTTTCCCCATTTTCCACAACAGGAGGGCCACTCTCGTTGCTGCCTGGCATGATGGGCTCCAGAATCCCCTTTCCCTTAGGGTCAGGGGGGGATCGAGGAGGAGCAGATTACCAATTCTGGTTAGCATCAGAGGAAGATATGATAAGGATCCTAAAGCTTCTGGGTGAGGTTTAATGGTGGGCCCCGGCCACAGCTCTAATCAAGTTGCCACCCTCAAATTTGATGACGAACCCTCCTCCACCCTGATAGTCCTCAGCCGCATACGACCCATTTGTATTGATCTTAAATTCTTAATCCATCCCTTGGGTTTTGGCCTCTTGGGTAGTTGGGTGGAGGTTCCCACTACACCCTCACTGTGATGTTACTTTAAAGGTCCATGATGCCCGATATCTTTTGGTATTCACCCGCCAGTTGTATCACCCTCTCGGCCACTTCTCTCGAATTGTCTTGTTACCATAAAAGACCCTTTATATTATGCCCGCCCCTAAACCCCATTCTTCTTTATTTGAATGATACTGACTCCTTCAGTTATGTTCGGGAGACCCCTAGAGATCTCAGGGACCAGAGGGGAGCCCTTAAGAGTATGCCTGGACAAGCAATAACATAGAAGAGTGAGTCTTAATGCATTACCGCGTACTTCATATCTTAGATGCAAAAGTAACATTGGGTAGGTTGAAGTGTTCATGTATGTGCTCACATTCAGCTTGAACACTTGTTATCTGTTTTTACAAATGCAATTTGCAAGTCATGGAGCAAGTTAATCCATATCTTCCTTTCATAAATTATGTTTGTGAATCTTCTTTAGAATGCAACTTTCTGATACTAACATTTTTCACTGCATTTGAAGAACTTTGTTTTGGTGGTTCACATTTTGACATCTATGGGTGCATCACAGTAGCTTGTTTTGTAGGCACAAGTATATCTCATATGTACAAATACATCATAAATTTTTAAGGACAGTCAAACTTATAAATCCAAATCCTGAGGTCTGATAAATTGGTCCAATCGTTGTGTACCCTGTGCAGTGTTGCGTGATAATAACTTGATATATGTGATTTCGTAGATAATGGTAGCAATACCACGGTCTGTGCTTAATCAGATTTTCCCTGCTTCGAATTGTGACTTCCTGTAATAGGACAAGCAATGTACTATTTCTAGGCACTCTAACCTAGATATAAATGAGATTATTGGGAGGAAATCGCATGGAGAGCTCTATCACCAAAATACAAGTTCAAGCATCTAGAATTTATCAAATTGCTTGTCAAGTCAATGCAATTTGCTGACTATATGTCCATGACTCATGAGAAAGAAAGAAACTAGAATAAGCTACAATCTACTTGAGTAAAAGTCTGAATTTGACAATAAATGCTTGACTCGCCTTGATAAAGCCCTTCCTCGTTAGATAATTGTCGAATGTCATATGTTAAGAAATTCAATCTTTGCTTTCCCAAGCAAACTTGATAGCACATCCTACAAGACTTTGTATTGTTAACATAAATGATAAATTTCATGAAGCCATTTAATCACTGTGGTCTCATTTGGGAATACACAAATTGGACTTTAAGGTTCAGAAAAGTACAAGAATAAGTGAATCTATTTACTGCCAAGAAAATTTCAGTTTTTAACAACAGTAGTGGTTTGCTTCTGAACCTGGATTGTGATCGCTCTGGAGAAGTGGCTTTTTTCGTCGTCTTCTTGTGGGCAGGAGTTTAATGGTTCTCTACTTATTGATTGTTGCCAGCTGCATTATCAGATTCTTCTCTGTGATTCACGTGGTGTTCATGGTTTGTGGCATCAACCATATTTCTCGTGGTAGCTATATGAACCATATGTCTTATGATATCATTATTCTGATGGTAATATCTTAACCACAAAAATATTCTGTTCCAAAAAGACTGATCATGGTTGATGTTTTGCATCTTGCACCAACGCTTGTACAGGAGCATGGTTAAGTTTATTAGGAGGGAACATGTAGAAACAGCTCCGGTAACAAGAAATAGTCCCCAGAAGCTGCGAAAGTTGAGACTATTGGAGCTGATAACACTATCTTCTTTCTGACAAAAGTTTCTTTCTCCAATCCATTTCTTCTCTATCTGAATGATACTTTCTCCATCAGTTATGTTTAGGATACTCCTTGAGATGTCAGGAACCAGAGGAGATCCCTTAGGAAAAGCCTGCACAAGTGGCACAATTAGAAAAATTGAGACTTGAGACACAAATATATCGTGTTTTTTTTTTTAATCTTTAGATGCAAATTGATATATGAGGATGAAATGCTACCTTGTCTTTTACTCACAATATGCATAAACGCTTATTATCAACATATTTGCATATATATTGCATGTTCTGTAGCAAGAGAGTCCATTTCTTTGAAGCTTTATTTCAAAATTTTGTTATGAAGAATGCAACTTTCTAACAATATGGTGATCTTTGACTACACAAGATGAAGTTTCTAACAATCAGTCTTTTCTGTTGGTATATATATTACTTCACATGTACAGGTACCAGATAAATTTGATAGAGAAGGGCAGTAAAACTTACAAATCCAAATCCTGCAGTCTTATAAATTGGTCCAACCATTGTGTACCCTGTGCAGTGCTGGGCGAGAAACAACTTTATATATGGGATTTCATGGACAATGGCAGCAACACCACCATTCTTGCTGCCCTTAGCTAGGGCCTCAGTAAAGTCATCAAAGGTAAGATAGCCTCTGAGTTTTGATTTGTCAAAACTGAGTTGCTCCAACAGTCCCTCCACAAAAGAGCCAGTATGGTATCCAACATACTCCCCTTTCTTCAGTAGTTCGTGCACATGGGTGACTGTTGGCTGAAACTGTTGCACTGTGAGCATGGAAGTTAAGCTAGCAGTATAGCTTGATGTAAGTATCAGCACCACAAATAGCCAGACAATCATTACGATCTTAGATAAAGGGTGTTCCATCTTCTCCCCTGCGGAAGTTGCATGAAGAGTATTAGTTAGCTCATAGGTACTTTGGTGGAACTTGTGCCATATATCTTCTAGACATGAGACAAATCTTAATTGCTAGTATCTGAATTACTTCACATCTCAGTTAGCAGTAGGTGATAAGATTATGAATTATCTTGAATATTGTTTTCTACAGATACACCTATCACTTATAAGTTCTTGAATAATTTTGACTACTATGTTGATATTAGCTCTCAGGTTTCCTTGTATCATTTTATCATATATATTTTTTTTAGGTTAAAAAATCTCAATTTTTGCATAATTATTTTAGTTTCTAACCATGTTAGGTTGACAATTGCATACTTGCCATGCCATCTAAATAATTGAAATTCTAAATATCTGCAGTAGAGAGTTGGGACAATAATTTTATAAACATAGACAATTGTGATTCTTAATGAGCAAATTAAAAACTGTCACTGTGTTAGTTGCTGGTGATCTCATTTTTGCATTATTGAATTTGATCATCGCTTTCATGCAATAATTCTCGTTCACTTTCTTTCAACTAGTATCATGTTATCTATTCTTTGTGGTACCATGATTTGCATATCTAGTACTAAGTTTTGTCATTAGTTTCCTACTAATGCAATATGATTTTAAAAATAGGTTTGAGCAGAGCCAACAGTAATGTATTCTTGCAACATTTATTTTCAATTACTGGTATAATATGAGGTCTCCCCCTCCAGCAGGATCAGAAAAGGCTGTACTGAAGTTTTGATTGGTCTTTTCAATCTTCAATAGGATGAAAAGAAGATTCATTTGCATTAATCATGTCAGTTGATAGGTTAGCATAAACTTCCTGATAGTGTATATGGAACTGATTTACTATACCCTACAGTATGTCTAGTCAAGATATCCAAGATTTACTATTTCTTTTTTATGAAATCAAAAATATACTTATGAAAACTTTGCAAGATAAAGGACATTTACGCAACTGTGGGCAAAAACAATTGTTGAGAAGGAGAAGTAAAACATGGTTCCAAGCTGATGAGAAGATGGACCATGAAAATCGGTGTTCTTGCTGTGCTCCATCACCCAGATGACAAATCCTGTATATATAAAGAACGCTAAGCTTACTAACCACAAATCAATGGTCAATGGCTTTAAGAAAACCCATGGGTTCTTTTGTTTGCTGTTCTTGACTGGAACTATCATCGATATCCCTGATTCAGTGTAGGGCAATGTGAAGTCCGCATAGAAAGTTCTGTTGTACCTGATTGTTATATCCCCTATCACTGCATCATATTTCTGTAAGTAAAATTGGTTAGTATTGTCTCTGAGGCAATAACTGATCAGCTGAAAGGAGAAAACTGATTGAACTTAGGTCCTAGGATTTAGTTCTTATAAATAACTATAGCCACTAGACGGACATATGCATGGAACATAACACTGCTTTCAATTTTATACAGAATAGAATGTTGTACCTCCATGATCTCAATATGGAAGACAAGAACCAAAGCCAATATGGGAACACATAATATTATTAATATGTAAGTGTGCTAGTGTGTCATATATGTACGAATGAATTCTGCATATAAATATGTTGAAGGATTTTGCGAACAGCTTTCATGACATCTAATGCTTCTGAGAAATACTATAAAAGTTATTTTCATGTCATATACATCTCAGTAATATACAAAGAGGTAGACAACATGCTGTTTCTCTTGGCAATTTTTGTTCTAATATAATGTCATAAAAAGTTGAAGCTTATTCATGCAAGTACTGCTAGTATCAAGATAGCATTCACTGGAAAACAATGAAAATAGGAATTTTTCTTGACATGGTACACTAGAATTCAAAATGAGCTAATGGAGATATTGATGCACTGGAAATTAGTGGAAAAAAAAATTGTTCAGGTTTCTACAACACCATAAACAAGTCGACACGTAATCATATACTCAGTTTTATTTAAACAAGTAACTTAATAGTAAGTTGGTCATTTTCAAGTGTTACCTACCTGAAGATAAACCTGATAGACAAAATCATTGTAGGTTTTTGAATCTTTTCGTTGTGCATCCTCAAATGGAACATATTCATAAGAGATTGCATAAGGCAATTTCTTTATTGCTGCTTCAAATATATCAATGGAGTATCCAGTTGCAGTTGTTGCATTGGTGAGAGGATCCGTTTCAACCTTCATAAATTCTGTATATCCACTTGTTCGAACACCAATCCGAAGCTTTTTCCCACTGGCCGGAATTTCCCAGCCCTTTGGTACTGTTGTTGATTCCCCAGGCCAAATCACAGGATTTAGATCAGTCATCAAGGTTGAATATGACTTCCCTTGATTATGAATTAGCTGCCTTGAAATTCCATGTTTGGCAGTCCAAAATCCAATTTCTCTCTCTCCTTTGCCAACCATGTTTATTATCTGGAATGTGGAGTACTGCAAGTGCCCATCTATAAGATAGAACTCTCCACTCAGGCCTCTAAATTGGCTAGTTAAGATAGCGTTGAGAAGTTCTGGACCATTTATAGAGACCATCAAATTTTCCAAGTGTGTCGAGTTCCTAGCAACTTTGGGCTTCTGAAAGCGAGCATTTTTAACCCCGATCTTTTCTGCTGCCATTGCCAGCGCCCAAACAGTATCATATGCCCATAATCCAAATATGCTCAGTTCAGCTGGTTGACCACTAGGGTTGTCCTGCTGGAATCTCCTCCTCCATCTCCTTGTGAAACTTTCAAGCTCCCTCGATTTGAGTACATACAGCTTTACACCTAAGGCACCTTGCATTGTGTCGATGGTGGAAGCATCAATTGAGTCCACAATGTTTGCTAGTGCATCTGTCATGATCCATGCATATCCTTTGCTCATCATCCCTGCCTCTTTCGCCTTAGAGAAGAGGAGCGATCCCATAGAGTATGACATGTGCACGATAAATACTCTTGTTCGCATGGTCATTAATTTGTAAAGCTCTGCCATAATTTGGTCATTGGTTACAGATACAGGGATAACACTGCGATAGGGAACACGAGCGCCGATCTCTTGGAGGGCATCGACGATAAATGGGATGATGCCCCTGCCAAAATCAGTGTCCTCGTAAATTGGAACCACATCTCTCCATCCATACGCCTTTATGAGAGCTGAGATGCTGTTCACTTGAGCAGAGTCATTCAATGTTGTCCGCACGAAGTACGGTAAGCTGGAAGATGAGAGAGATGGGCTTGTTGCACTGAAGGAGATAATAGGAACCTGACTTTTGTTACCGAGATCAGAGATGAATGCAGCTTGTGAAGATTTCTGGGGACCTATGATGGCTTGCACGTTATGGTTTTTGAGCAGGTTAAGAGCTACATAGGCGTAGATAATAAAAATATTAGTTCATTAAAGAAGTGCGGTGAAACAAAGATGTGCAATATTTGTACGTGATCATGGTAATTGAAATATTTCCAACACAATTGACTGGAATAAAAAACCCTGTCTTCCTGTAACTGACATATTATTGATTTTTGTTATTCTTATTGTTGTTGTTGCTGCTGCTGTTATTGTTGTCTGTCGTTCTTTTTATTAATTCTTATTGTTGTTGTTGTTGTTATTGTAATTCGTATTTAAGGTGATGATCTGCCCTAGTGAAATAGAAATTTTAACTTTCTAATGGCAAAATACATTAGCAACTTTTGCTTTTCTGTGATCTGGTTTAAGAAGCAACAGTCTCTTTTAAGGCGATAGAAGAAAATAACACATGCAATTTGTAAAACAACAGCGCATCTAAATGTATGAGCATTATATTAACGTTTTCGTAGTATCGTATTTTCCTTGAAGTATATCCCTTGAATGTGAAGTTAACCTGGAAGGCTTTCTTTGTCAGTTAATAAGTATTTGTCAAAAACTGAAATTACTGGGACTCTGGGAGTAATGTCTCTGTCACTTTCCCAAACTGGAGCCGTTATAAACTATAATCATGGGGAGAACATATTATCGACTCTCAAAACAGAAGCTGCACAAATCTTATTTCTTGATTGAACTTTATGAGAGTTTCCTTTTCATCTATTGCTGAAGCTATAGTCAGTTCTCCGATGCAGTTTTTCTATTCTTTTACTTGTATCTGTTTCTTAGCATGCTTACTAATGCGACTCTGTGTATTACTTGGAAGTATCCAAACTGTAGACAGTAGATAAATACGAGCTTTTGCAATTAAGAATAATATAACTCTACCTATTGAATGAAAAACTAGGCGTCTTAAGATATCTGGAGCCAAGATGTGAGGAGTGTAACATAAAAAATTAATAGCTAGAAAAGGACGAGTTTGAGTAGTAAGGACTGGAGCAGCAAAATACTGGTAAGGACTTTCGTGCAAGCACCATTACCTGCTGATGCAGCTTGAACGTTATCTTTGTTGGAATCCTCAGTGTGGAGAAGTAGCCTGGTGCTGTAGTTCCCATGAATTGCATAGAAGTCCTCTATGGCCATCGAGATGCTGGTCTGACCCATTTTACCGACCAGTGTGCGCAAGTCAAGGATTACTCCAACATGAAACGCAGTCGTTGCATTTAGTTTGACATTTTGGGCTATCGAGAGGGAAAAGAAGAGGCAGAGGAAGACAAAGCATAGAGTTGGTCTCTCCATCTTGAGCAGCTGAGGCTTAGAGAATGTAATGCAGCACCGCGTGGTCTTATAATTATAATGCTTTGTAAGGAGGGCGACTTTTGGATTAGATTGGCAAGGTCAGATGAAGGGTCGCTTAAGGCGGAGGAGCTCTGCGCAACTGTTGATGCTGGCTTTTTGGTTCAGATGGATCTCTTGACTTTTTGGTTCACATGGAGCTACAAACCGAGTTCCGGAGATTTTTAAACTATAGATAGTAGCTTAGATTTGTGATCTTGACTTGATCGTTGTATACCAAGTTGGTTGCTTCATGAGTGTCCATAATCATCTAGAAATTGTTGAACTGTAGTAGGGAAATGAACAACATGGTAACAGTTCTTTTCTATTGAAATTAATATAGATGCCTGGGGGAGAACCCCCTTCAGTTAAAAAAAAAGAAAAGAAAAGAATAGGTGCAAGAAGCAATTGAAGTCAAGTCGAGGAATAAAAAACCATCGATTGGACATGCAGTAGGAAAAGGAATAACGCGGTAGTAAATTTTTTTTTTCTAAAAGTCAACGCTTGGCTTATGCCAATTCATAGTTTTATAGCTGCAATTGCGTGGCAAGGCAAGTGATGTATTATTTTGGGCGTTTTGATGAAAGTTGTTACTGAAATTATACATAACAGACTCTTGGGAGGAAATTGCATGGCATTAAATTATAGATGCAGGAAGCATCTTGAAGTCATCAATGGTTGTATTCTATTTCTTTTTTCCATTTTCTGTTTTTGTCTTAGAGACTGGTAATTCGAAAAGACAAAGGAAAAGAAAAGGGGAAAAAAAAAGAGGTCGAAGTCCAATCCCTGGAACTAGTCATAGGCTAACAAGCCCTGCTTGGTAGAAATAATTAGGCTTCTGAATCAATTTCATCAATTGGTTGACTATTAAAATTTTTTTGCCTTCTCGTATCCGTTCCTGGACTGAAGGAAAAAACCAAAAAAATTGCTTCAAGGAAGCCGGGTGGGACCCACTTGGGATTGTCACGTGCTTTTCACATGCCGAGTGGGATTTATATGCTGGCCGATTTAAAATGCCTCCGTAATGCGCATCGCCTGTCCCTGACTCGGGTCGCAATCGCAAGACGCCAAAGAGGGTTAGGGTTTTCATATAATCATTTCATTGCTCGTATATGACTTGGATATCGCCTAGGAAAGTTTGAGTTCGAATAGAAATCAAGTCAAAGCACATAAAAGCTTTTCATTGTCTTGTTTGATATTTTCTTGTGCAGCGTTGTCTTTGATTACCATGCTTAGTGTCTCCATGTGGGTTTCAACGTTGTTAAGTCTGAATACATGATGTATTAGATGGCATTGGAAGGAGGTCAGTAATTGGGACATTGTTTGCTTACAAAACGAACTCTGACTGAAATTTTATGCTATTGTTTTTGTTTTTCTGTCGATCACGAGTCCGTAGGGTCTAGGATCGACAATAGGGCTAGTCTCTTTTAGATATATAGGTTGCGCAATTAGACTAACTATTCTAAGAAACATATCGCAACGAGCCTAAGTTATGCACATGCAGTGCTTCAATGAAAAATTCATCAAATATCAACCCCAGTGTTTATAAGAGGAATTCAACCAATGACCACTGATGATGTGTTAGTAAGACCCGACCAATGAGTTAATGTGGTGGCTTGACGGAAATCTTATGCTGTCGATAAATTTGAAGTCTTGAAGGATAAGTATAACTAAAATTTGGCTAGAACTAATGAAACACATTGTGATATTCATTCACTCGTCAGATTTCTGCATGAAAGAAAATGTGAAAAATGGTTCCATTTTGTGTGCCATCATGATCAAAAGCCTTTTCCCAATAATATTTCGCAAGACCCAAATTTAATAGTGAGGTTGACAAAAGTACCATATAGTTATAAAAGTACATCCTTCGACTGTGTCAAACAAAATTTCAGGAACTTAACCAGCCAGTGAAGTGGAATTTGCAGATTGGTTGGGTTGTGTGAAACATTAGAAATACTTGCCTTGTTGCAGCTGATATTAATTTTAAGGACCAGCTTATATTTCAGTTAGTTGCAACAGTAGATACTAGTTGGGCTTCTGAACTTGGATTTGTGAGCTCTGCAGAGAATTCTTGTTCTTCTGGCGGACAGGAGTTGACATCACAATCATCTAAAATGTTTAACTGGGTCTGTGTGTCTTGATTTACTCGTGTGGCAATCTCACCTTCGTCTTTGTGATTTATATGGTTGTCACCTTTTCTGTTAGGAAATGTATCTCTCTTCACAGAATAAGAATCAATGTCTTTCTCGTTGTAATATTTTAACCAGCAAAATATTCTATGCCAAATAGACTTATCAGGATCGATTGTTCTCATCCTGTGCCAATTATTGTAGAAGAATTTTGTTAAGAATATCAAGAGGGAACAAGCAGAAACAGCTCCTGTAACAAGAAATAATCCCCAAAAGCTGCGAAAGGTGAGACTGCCAGAGCTAAGGATGCTGCCTTCATTTTGACATAAATTTGAGTCCCCAGTCCATTTCTTCTCTATTTGAATTATACTGTCTCCATCAGTTATGTTTAGGATAGCCCTTGAGATATCAGGTACTAGAGGGGAGCCCTTAGGGAATGCCTGCACAAGCCATATAGCAAACAGAAGAGTCAAGACACCGATTTATCATGTGTTTTCAATCCTAGATGCAAGTTAACATTGATGGCTGAGATGCTAGCATGTTTATTACTGAAATTAAGCTTGCATGTTTTGGACATATAGATACAAATTTTGAAGCATGCTAAATAAATATTTATATAGGTTTTTTTTTTCAAAATCATTTTATTGTCATTTTCCACCACATCTGGAGAAGTTGTTTTCTGTGTATTTAGGTTTTGACCAAGTTTTTAAAAGATTGTAGGTAGTAGACGGTCGAACAAGGGATCATATAGCGCCTGGGTGCCTAGGCGGCTCCCTAGTAAGACGATTAAAAAATAAATAAATAAAAAGAAATAATAGTTAGAGAATAAGTTAAAAATAACCTATAATCTAAATAATATACTCATTTAAGATATATAATAAGCTATATGAATCATTAATCCATCAACATATACAATAATTTTGAATTTCAAAGTCAATTTGCATATTAAAATATGTTATGAGATACTAAGGCAGTCCCCCCGGGGGGACCTAGTTATATTCCATCTAAGATGGGAGCCTAAGCATTAAGGGGGAAGTTTTTTAAAACAATGGTTTTGACAAACATGGGGCACATGGTAGCATATTTTCTTGGTGCAAATATGATTTTGGATGTGCAGCTACCATTACCAGATAAGTTTGATAAATGATAACAGAACTTACAAATCCAAATCCTGCTGTCTTATAAATTGGTCCAACCATTGTGTACCCCGTGCAGTGCCGTGCAAGAAATAACCTGATATATGGGATTTCATGGATGATAGCAGCAACACCACCGTTCTTGCTTCCTTTAGCTAGTGCCTTAAGAAAGTCATCAGGGGAATCATAGGCTCTGATTTTTGATTTATCAAAATTGAGTTGCTCCAACAGACCTTCCACAAAAGAGCCATTGTGGTATCCGATATACTCCCCATTCTTCAGGAGTTCATGCACATCAGTGACTGTCGGCTGAAGTTGTTGCACTGTGAGCATGGAAGTTAAGCTAGCAGTATAACTTGATGTAAGTATCAGAACCACAAACACCCACACAATCACTACAATCTTAGATAAAATGTTTTCCAACCTCTCTCCTGCAGAAATTGCATATATAAGATTAGTTAGCTTATAGGGGTACTTCGATTGAACTTATTCTCTTACATTTATTAGACACTAGACAAGTTATCTGTTAAAATTGAAAATTTATTACAGACAACAAATTGATGGACAATAATGATAAGGTTTTAGTTTTTGTTATTCATTTCTGCAAAACACAGATTTGTCTGACCTCAACTTATAAGTGATATGGTAATTTTGAATACTGTGTTGCTAATAGCCTAATAGCGAAAGCCCTTCCATTTATTCATTTTGCATACTTAGGAAAGACATTCTAAAGGCTGAAAAGTTTTCAATGTTCATTGGAGATAATACAGTATAGATATAGAAAATTGCCTACTTTTTATAAAGAAGTTGGTAGTTACTTGTTCTTGCTATCTTTGCAGTTTGCATAATGTAATAATATCGATGTTTTATACAATAATTTAGTGTACTATTTCCTTATTGTTTCAAAAGCACTTGTATTCTATATGCTACTCTGGTATTATGATTTCGTCTTCCTATCAGTCTTTGCATGATTTAATTGTGTCAGGGATTTTATAGAGTGATGTACTTTGTTTAACATGGTAGAAGTACTAGCATCTTGTATGTGACTGATAAAATAAATTGTACTGTAAGTAAGTACTCACTTGTATTTCACTGGGGTGTTGTTGGTTGTTTTATATGTAGCAATATGCTTTTCCAGTAAAATAGGTTTCAACAGGTCTAACAGAGCTAACATACAATCTCTGACGTGATGACTTGGTTTAGCAGGCAAGAATAATTATTTGCATAATTCATGTCATTTCATAGGAACTTAATTATTAACATAAATTTCGAAATTTAAATATCTAGTAGTGGATCTAATCAGGCATATTTAAGAAAAACTCAGCAGTAAAGGATAGTACATAACTGTGTGCAAAAACAAGTGTTGAGAAGGAGAAATAAAATATTGTTCCAAGCTGATGGGAAAGTGGACCCCTGAACTCGGTATTGATTCTATGCTCCATCACCCAGATGACAACTCCTGTATAAACAAAGAATCCAAAGCTCCCTAACCACAGATTGAAGGTCAATGGCTTTAAGAAAATCCATGCATTCTTATTTATGTTCTCCTTGACTGGAACAATCATTGATATGCCTGATTCAGTGTAAGGAGATGTAAAGTCGGCATAGAGAGTTCTATTGTACCTGATTGTTATATCTCCTATCACTGCATCATATTTCTGCAAGTAAATTGGTTAACATTCTTCTCTGAGGCAATAAATGATTAGCTGAAAGAAATTGACTGAAAATAAAACTCAGGATTTATTTCTTAAAGCTATGGGAACCGCAATAAACACAAGGATGCTTGGACATTATTGTTAGTTTTACACAAAATGGAATGTTGTACCTCCAGTATCTCAGTAGGTGGTTTAAGAATCAAACACAGTATATCAATTGATATTATAAATTATAATAGATGTATGCAGTGTGTCATCTTTTAAGGACATTGTGCGTAGTTGCGGATAGATTTTGTCAGTCACTAGGTGTTCTGATCTGCAGTATGAAGATTATCTCTACGTGTCACTAGTATACATGAAAAACAAGATAACTTGCTAATATTTCTGTTGCCAATTGTATTGTTGAATATCATAACATGTTGTAGTACATGGCAGTAGTGCTAGATTGATTGACACATAAGATGCACACATTTTATCCAAAACAATGAGAAATAGATGAAAATCATGTTGAATCCTTAAATGTGTAGATATTATATATATATATATATATATATATATATATATATATATATAGAGAGAGAGAGAGAGAGAGAGAGAGAGAGAGAGAGAGAGAGAGAGAGAGAGAGAGAGAGATTTATATGTCGTCTCAAGATCGCTTAATTCCAAAAGATCATTTTCATTGGAACTAGAGAGAGGGATATTTTTTCAGCTGTAATGACTTATCAAAAATCAAATATATTATTAATTTGGAAGAAAACATGAATATAAGACGTCTCGAGACAGTGATTACTAGGAAAAGAAAGTGCTGAGAGTTCCTAGAAGGGTCACTCCTAATAGTTCACATGGGGCTACTAGTAGTTTTAATTTAAACAAGTAATCTATGTAGTTAGTTGATTATTTGCTAGTTTTACTCACCTGAAGATAAACCTGATAGATAAAATCATTATAGGTCCCAGAACCTTCTCCTTGTGCATTCTCAAATGGAATGTATTCATAAGAGATCGCATAAGGCAATTTCTTTATTGCAGTTTCAAATACATCCACTGCGTAGCCACTTACAGTAGTCGAATTAGTGGTAGGATCCCTTTCCACCTTTATGAATTCAGGATATCCACTTGTTCGAACTCCAATCTGAAGCCTTTTGCTGCTTACTGGAATTTCCCATCCCTTTGGCACTGTTGTTGACTCCCCTGGCCACACCACGGGATTTAGATCAGACATCAAGGTTGAATACATCTTGCCACTTAGATTTTGTTGCCTTGATAATCCATGTTTTGCAGTCCAAAACCCAATTTCTCTTGCTCCTTTCCCAACCACATTGATTATTTGGAATGTGGTATACTGCAACTGCCCATCTATGAGTTTGAAATCTCCACTCAAGCCTCTAAATTTGCTACTTAAGATTGCCTTCAGAAGTTCTGGACCATTTATAGAGACTGCCAAAGTTTCTAAGTCTGTTGAGTTCCTAGCAACTATGGGCTTCTGGAAGTGAGCATTTCTTACCCCAACATGTTCTACTGCCATTGCTAGTGCCCATATAGTATCGTAAGCCCATAGATTGAAGATGCTCAATTCAACTGGCTCTTCATTAGGATTGTCCTGTAGGAATCTCTTCTTCCATCCCCTAGTGAAGCTTTCTAGTTCCCTCGATTTGGGTATATACAGCTTCACACCCAAGGCCCCTTGCATCGCATTGACGATAGAAGCATCAAGCGAGTCCACGATGTTTGATATCCCATCCGTCATGATCCAAGCATATCCTTCACTCATCATTCCTACATCCTTGGCATTAGAGAAGAGGAGGGAGCCCATAGAGGATGACATGTGCACAAGAAATACCCTCGTCTGCATGGTCATTAATTTGTAGAGCTCTTCCTTAATTTGGTCATTGGTAGACGATAAGGGAATCACACTGCGATAGGGAACACGAGTGTCGATCCCTTGGAGGGCATCAGTGAGGAATGGTATGATGCCCCTGCCATAGTCACTATCCTCATAGATAGGAACCACCTCTCTCCATCCATAGGCCTTTATGAGGGAGGAAATGCTGTTCACCTGGGCTGAATCATTCAATGTTGTCCGTACAAAGTATGGTATGCGGGAAGAAGAGAGAGATGGGTTTGTTGCACTGAAGGAGATTATGGGAACGTGAGTTTTGTTACCAAGATCAGATATAAATACAGCTTGTGAAGATTTTTGGGGGCCTATTATGGCTTGCACCTTATGGTTTTCGAGCAGGTTAAGAGCTGTGTACATACATGCAGAAAAAAATTATAATTTGGACTATGCAATATTACTTGATAGTCAAAGTTAACAAAACCTTTTGAAAACACAATCCACATATCTCTTACTTTCGAGCAAACTTTAAAGAGAACTTTTATCTAATTGAGAGACACACATATACATATATATGCTTTTATATTATTTTTTCAGGTAAAAGATTCCCCACGTGAAAGAGAGGAATATGAAAAGCTCGGTTAAAAGGCAATAATTTCATAAAGTCGATCAGTTTCTTTTAAAGACATTACTCGAACAATCAAAAATCCAATTTGTTAAACACAGCACATCTAAAACTTCTATTATTGGTGAAACATTTTCTTGATAGACAGAATACTTCTATTATTAAGAGTCACCCTTCGATTGTCAAGTTACTTAGAATGCTTGCTTTTTCAGTTGTCCTTGTCAGTACCAAAGATCACTGGGAGCAATATCCCTGCCACTACCAGTACTGATGCCTTTATGAATTTTCAGTGTTGATGAGAACATATCTGCCAGCTCTCTAGTCACAAACTGCATAATTGTAAGTACTCAAAACGGAACATATCATAGAGTCCTTATTCTGGTTAAACTCTAGACTCCTTTAATTTATCTCCACTAGTTTCAGTAGGTCTTGTTATGCATTTTTTGACCTTTTTTCTCTATTGATCTTTCTAACTAAAGAGTGAGAGCTTATTTTGGTAGCTAGTACTATTCTTTATATAACTTGCCAGCAGGCTGGAAGCAACAAATATTAGTAAGGAGGTCAGCCAATGCTTATTACCTGCTGATGCAGCTTGGATGTTATCATTGTTGGAATCCTTGGAGTGGAGAACTAGTCTGGTGCTATAATTCCCATGGATTGCATAAAAGTCCTCTATGGCCATTGAGAGGCTGCTCTGACCCATTTTACCAACCGGTGTGCCCAAGTCGAGGACTATGCCGACATGAAATGAAGCTTTTGCACTTCTGCTGGCATTTTGCGCTACCATAACAGGAGAGAAAATGCAGATCAAGAGAATGAGCAGAGTTGGTCTTCCCATCTTGAGCTGACTGCACAATCCAATGCAACACTACAGGGCTTATAAAACTTGGTAAGGAGGACCCTTTCTTCTTAGGTAGAGTAGTTTGACAAAGTCAGATGAAGGGTTGCTTGAACCACCAGGAGCTCATAGCGACTGCTCGTTTTAAAATTTTTGCGTACATGGATCTCCAATAAAATCTTAAATATAGAGGATGCTGAGATTGTTTGAGATATGTACATTTTGACTGAGAAGACATTGTCTTTGCCATTCGACATGTTGACTTTAATTAACTAGTTGCTTCATATCTCTCTCTCCTGTGCCCCTTGATTATGTCTTTGTTCTATAAAACATGGACTTGGACTTATTTGTGGTAGTTGTTGATCTAAGACTTGTTAAGAGAGCAGTTATACTCAATAAGATGTTCCAGATTTCAATTTGTGACACTTTGTGGTTTACAATTGTTTCATGAGCAGGACTGGCAATATATTATATTGTTGGCAATTTGACCGTAGATCTCCAAGTATAAATGATCCTTCTGGGAGGAAATTGCATGGAGAGTTGCATCACTGAAACAAGTGAAGCATCTTCTTTTAGATATTCATCAGCTTCTGTCAATGTTTTGTGATGTCTCTATTCACACTGCTTTAGAGAAGCTGACCAGGCTGTGATTATGTAGCTTTGACTCAGTCTCCAGCGGTATAGAGGGTAATGTACTTTTGCGTCCTCTTTTAAAGTAATACTATTACCTTTTTTAATAATATTTTGTGAATGAGAACATGACTCATGAGAAAGAAAGTAGCATAAGCTACAATCTACTTGACTAAAAGTCCGAATTTTGATAACAGATGCTTGACTAGCCCCAATAAATTTCCTTTTCCCATTAGATAGATGTATAAATGGCAAATCTCACATGTTAGAAGAATTCAAGCTGTACTTTCCTAAGTTCCTAAGCAAAGCTTGGCAGGCCATCATGTAGAATAAAATTCACATTCGCAAAATTTCGTATTATTAAAATAATCCGATGACGCCATTTCAATCATTTTATCAATGTCAAGTAAGTATATATATAATATTTAACGGCATTTAATAAAGATTAAAAAAGTTCATTGACATATTATTATTTTTTTAGCTTTTTAAAATGCTAAGTGATGAATTTTCTTTTTAAAAATAAGCTATCGATAAGAGAACTCGAAGGTGGAGGTGTCGCGGCGCCGGCGAATGAGGAGGATTTGGGAAGAAAGCGTTTGGGTTTGGTGATTCAAGCGATTTGGGAAAAAAAAAAGGGTAGATATTTTTGGAGATTTGATGGTTTGGAAAAGGAAGAGTTTTTTTTTTTAAATATTTCTTTAAGTGGGACTATTGAGAGGCATTATTTTAATGGCATTCTCTAACGCCAAAAAAAAACCTATATATATATATATATTTCAACGGTATTAAATAATAAATAATAAGTGTAGATAGAACTTGAGTTAATTATATCAACAACTCTTGAAATATACGCGATTTTTATAGAGACCTCTTAAAAAAAAAATTTAGATTACATTGTTCTCTCTAAACTTTGAGAAATTTCAATGTCAACCTTTAATTAGTGATTAGATGAGTCAACTTACATAGCAGTTATATCAACTCTAATTAACCCAAAATGACATAAATGACCTTGTAACCCTTATATAACCCTTTAATTAAATTAGGATAAAAGATATAATTTAATTTAATTTTTCCAACCCTTATATATCTTCACTCGCCTTCTTCCCCTTTGCCATCATGGACTTCTGCCTCGGACATCCCCCCACCAGCCCGATCCCTTACCTTCCTCTCCTCCCCCTTCCTCCAGCTCACCCTTCGGCAGCATTAGTGATTACATTATTGCACTAAGGAGGAGCTTCAGGCATTACGCAATCGACCAGGATTTCGAAGGCTAGCCACGAATAAGATCTTGAGGGGTAGCCATGGTAGGAGCTTAAGGCGTCATACAACTAGCTAGGATCTTGAGGAGCTTTCGCTTGCAGCGGCCGAGGGCAGCCATAAGCAGTGAGAGTTAGGGTAGCTAAAGCCAAGGGCAATGTGGGCAACCAAGGACGACAGTGCAGAGCAGGTGACGTCACATGCGATGAGCATTGAGGTTAGGAAGGAGTGAGGAAGGAGGAGGGGAGGGGGCATAGATCTCAATAGAAAGATGGTGGCGGAGGAGGGAGGATAAGTTACTTTAGGGCAATTATATAATTTATATTTTATATTTTAAAAATTAATAATGTGATATATTTATATAGGGTATAATATTTATTAGTTGTATTCCGTCGCGTCATTTGCTATCTCACTTAAATCCAAAGTTCATAAAAATATTGTAATTTGTTTAAAATCAAGTATAGTTCAAGGAGCGTAGACATAATTAACCAATAAAACTTTATCTTTTACGGTATTGAGTTATGAATGTTGCTATAATGGTATGTATGGTAGCTGTTTTAGTCTAATGCTTCTAAGTAGTATATTAGCAGCATTAATTAAAAATGGTACTAGAAAAGTGTCAGCGAATCCCATTGTTGTAGTGCTATCTTGATAACGAACTTCCAAATTGTGGTTGATTAATTTAATGAAATAACAAAAAAATTTAGTAAGAGTAATGGTCAAAATTAATTTACCTATGTTGAATTTACTACATTGGAGGGATGAATTCCTACTCAGAATCAATGTATGGAGTGAAAAATATGAATCTCTTCTTCTCTAGTGTTCATTATTAAGAAACTAATAGTAGAGATATAACAGGATTTGATAGGTAGATATATTAATGTATACATCCATATCATATTTGTATTTAATCTTTATATTTTTAGAGAATTTTATAAATCATATCTTATATTTTATTTATTTTATGATTTACATTATATTTTTAAAGATTTTGTAACTTGACTCTTCTTTTTTTCTATAATTTTTATTTAAAACTTCAGTTAACATAAAAATAACTAGTAAAAAACTATTTTGTTATAATATACTAAATATTTTATAAAATATTTAAATTATCTATATCTTCGTCATTCTCTTATTCTCTATCTTCCTATGAGATTTCATTAGATAAAAATTATAAAAAAAAAAGAGATCGAGTTATAAAATACTTAAAGACAGTGTGAATTGTAAAATAGATAAATATATAGTGTTTATTTATAAAATTCCTACAAAATTATTTTATTTTTTTGTGCACGGTGGCAAAAATCAGTGGAGATTGACGTTGAATTTCGACCATAATTCTATTCATCTTAGTATTCTAAGCTATTAAAGTGTTGAATGATAATGACAACACCAACTTCTACGAAGAGTCCAACTCCAGTCGTAAATACGTTGGCCGGTCGATCATAATTAATCTTTAGGTAGAAAAGGACGTCAATTTCATCGTTCAAAAAATAAAATATTCATCGTTCAAACTATGGCGAGAAAAATTCATCGTTCACACTTGTGCTGTATCTTTTAAAAATCAACGACAAAGAATCTTACTAGCTTGCTGATTCGCTTCTTCTACTAAAGAAATTAGCACAAGTAGTCGTCTTTGTTATAAAAGGTAACAACTTGGAGGTAGCCAGTACCCAAATTAATGTGAAAGGAGAATGACACAAATTTCTGTATTCCGTTGTAAGACCTTCAAAACCTTGACAAGCTTTTTATACGATTTATTTATTTATGCACCACGTAGCGGGTATTGAAGAACTTCCAGGTAGCTAAAACACTTGAGGGGATAAAAGAAGATCAAATAATACATTCTTGCTTGCGCATGTATCTTCATATTTACTAGAGTTTGATTGTTGCAAATAATCCAACCAGAAAGGCTATTGATACTTTTATCTACTTGTAAACTTTATCTAGTACAATAATTTCGTATACTATAGAAGCTATGCTTGTTTATAGATCCCATGTTTGCTATATGATGGATAATTCATTACACTTAAAATAACCCATCACGTTCATAACAGAACAAGTTAAACACAAAAAGTACAATAAAAGATTTCATTATTCACAACAGAACAATGAAAGTTACCTATAGATTGAGATAGGTAGGTAATATGCTATACATTGCTATACCTAAAAGAACATAACTAGCATTGCCAGGATGCTCTAATTCTGTTTCATATTTTGCCCCCTCCTTTCGCGGCAAATATGATGTAAACTTCTATTCCAAGCTGAGAGAACTAACGTGGAATGCATAATTGAATGAGATCGCTCAAGTAGTAACATGTACTCCACTTATCTAGTCTATCTCCCCTCCCTGATTTCAGTCCTTCGTTCAATCGATGTATTCTGGTAGATCAAATTGTATGGACTACTTGGCTCTGTAGTCGGGGGCCCGTCTGGCGAATAATCAAAGATCGACTCAGAGTAGTTAGATGTCCTCTTAGGGCTCTCTGGATTATTTAACTCATGCAAGACAGCAGCTTCTCTGGGATTCTGTTCTTGATTTGCTTCCCTCTCACCTGCGACAACATCCTGATAAATTTTAGAAGTATGGGCAGTTGATTCCCTCCGATCGTAGTGCTTGGAAACCGCAACAACTTTCTTCCAAACCGTTCTCTCCGAAGTTGCAGCTTTCAGCTTATCCCACTCCTTGCAGAAGAAGATTATGAGATAGATGATGAGCATGAGGATTGAGACAAGCCCAGTTATGAGGAAGAGTCCTCTGAAGCTCCAGAAGGCAAGACTCGCGGAGCCCGAGCTACTGCTTTGGGCTTGGATATTTGTTAGGTTTCCAAACCACGTCCTTTCTATTATCGCCATCTCCTCTCCCTCTGTCACATTTAGGATGGCCCTAGAAACATCAGGCACCAATGGAGAACCTCTTGGGAAAACCTGCATAAATATTTTGATGTTTAGATTCTATTCATAAAATTCGAAATTGTTTATTGTATTCAAAAACTTTCAATTGTTTCAAATTATTCACAACTTTTGAGAGACAAAAAAAAGAAGAAGATGGTACATGTGAACACTGTTGCAAGATAAGAACTTCCTTGAAGCATTGTATATAATCAAGTTGGTCAGTGGAAGAATTTTGATGCATAAGCTTTTTCCCTGGATATAATTTAATTGTAAAGAAGAACAGTCAATTAGAAGGAGGAGAGACTTACAAAGCCAAAGCCATCAGTCTTGTACGTGGGACCAACCATAGTGTAATCGGCATAATAATCTGAAAGGAAGAGCCTCAGATATGGGATTTCATCAAAGATTGCTGTGACGCCTCCGTTAGCAGTTCCTTTAGAGAGGGCCTCTGCGTACTGTTCCGGCGTGCTGTAGTTCTTGAGCTTGTGCTCATCAAAGTTCATTCCTTTCAGCAATTCAACAATGAACGTCCCATCTTGGTAACCAACAAAATCCCCACGCCTTAGGAGCTCGCTCACATCTGCAATCGTCGGCTGGAGCTGCTGTACTGTCAACATCGACGTCAAGCTTGCGGTATAACTCGACGTTAGTATTAGTACGACAAACACCCAAATGATCACCACGAACTTTGATAGGTTGCTTTCAAGGTTTTCCTCTGAAACCAAGATCAACAATGCAACAAGTTATACGGTTATAACTGTAACATTTATATCAAAATTAGTATATATTCGAGCAAGATTACGGAACTGTGGGAGAAGACTAGTGTAGAGAAGGAGAAGTAGAAGATTGTGCCGAATTGCTGGGACGGTGTCCCTCTGAACAGAGGATTGATGCGGTGCTCGATCAGCCACACCACGAAACCTGTGAAGAAGAAGAAGGCCAAGCTCATGAGCCAGAGGTCGGTGGTCAATGGCTTCAAGAAGATCCATGCGTTGTTGTTGTTGTCCTTCTTAACTGCTACGATCATCGACACCCCTGATTCAGTGTACGGCAATGTAAACTCCACGTAGTTAGTCCGGTTGGCGAGGATCGTCGTGTCGCCCACCACTGCATCAAATTTCTGCGAATCCAATCTAATCAACTCATGCTCCAAAGATCTTTTCTCTACACAATCATATTCATATATTTGGAAGAACTACTAACCTTCAGGTAGACCTGGTAGACCAGATTGTCATAAGATTGAGAGCTATCATAGAAGGGGACATACTCGTAAGGAACAGGATATGGCAGCTTCTTCATGACGGCGTCGAAGATGTCAATGCAGTAGCCCGTAATCTTCGTCTTGTTCGTGGTCGCTTCGTTTTCCACGTTCACGAACTTCTTGAATCCACGCTTCACCGGAACTGCGATCCGAAGTGGCATCCCATTCGACGGGATTTGCCAACCTTTGGGCACCACCGTGGGGTCTCCGGGCCATACGATGGGCTTTAGCCTATCCTTGCCATTACTGGCTGTGGAGCTAAGGAGAGGCGAGAGACCAGTTGTCGGAGTCCAGAACCCGATCGTCCTCGGCCCATTTCCGATTATATTCACTATCTCGAACCCCGACAGCTGCAACTGCCCGTTCAGAAGCCTGAATTGGCCGGCCATTCCATCGAATGCCGTGTTTAAGATTGCGTCGAGAAGCTTTGGTCCCGTTAGGGAAACACCGAGCCTGCCCAAATCAGAGGAACTGTTGGCTTTATGCGGTGATCGAAAGCTCGGATTCGACAATTTGGCTCTCTCCACCGCCATGGCGACAGCCCAAACCGCGTCGTAAGCCCAGAGCTGGAAGGCAGAGGGATCCTCCGCCTCTAATCTCGGGTATTCCAACCCGAGCCTCGCCTTGAACCGTGCGGTGAAGTTGATGGTCTTACTAGTGTTCGCCATGTAAGGTCGGAATCCGATAACACCTTGCATTGCATCGATGTCTCTCGAATTGAGCAACTCGATAGCGTTAGTGACCGAATCGGTGGTAATCCAGACGTAGCCTTCGGTCATCATGCCGGCCGCCTTCGCTCTGCGGAAGAGGCGGGAGCCGAGACCGGGGAGCATATGGACGACGAAGACGCGAGTCTGCATGGTCATGAGGTTATTGAGTTCTTTATCGATCCGGCTGTCGCTGGCGGAGGTGGGGATGACAGCGCGGTAGGGGACTCGGGAGTCGATGGACTGGAGGGCGTCGATGAGGGAAGGGACGATGCCGGCGCCGTAGTTGGAATTCTCGTAGATGGGGACGACGTTGCGCCATCCGAAGGATTGGACTAGGGCGGCTATGGGGGAGGCTTGGGAGGAGTCGTTGAGGGTGGCGCGGACGAAGAATGGAGTGTGGGCAGGGGAGAGGGCAGGGCTGGTGGCGGAGAAGGAGACGAGGGGGACTTGGGATTGGTTGCAGAGGTGGGCCACGAACTCGGTCTCGGGCGAGGTATGTGGGCCAATTACGGCTTGGACTTGGGCATTCCCTAATAGATCCACAGCTGCAGGAAAATAAAATACTGAACCAAATCAGCGCTACAATAAGGCCCATCAGGCCCAACCTTACCAAGCCATAATTTTGTGCCACAATATCGAGTCACTCTTTGCCATCCATAATGTAAAACTTTAGTAATTAAATACTGAAATAAAAATTAATTTTACTATTCTTGAGTAAGTTAATATTGAACTAGAAAATAATTTTAATATTTTAATGGTAAATATCGAAATGGTATAGTGAGGACGATAACAAAGCAAAAGAAAAAAAGTTTAATAATTTTTATTATTTTATTAAGTAAATTAAAATTTAATTGTTGACTAAATTTAATTTTATATAAACATAAAATTATTATCAAAAAAATATAGGTAATTGGTTTCTTGTAAACAACAACAAAAAATAATAATAAAATAAAAAAAATCGGAGGGTATAATTTAAAAAAAAAAAACATTAATGCTTGATAAAGAATGAATTCCAACAGTTCGCTAGTCCGTATTCATTTGTTTGAATTAACTGACAGTCGATGAAGACGTGGGTTGTCCTCTTGCCGTCTTCTTCCTTGACTTGTAGTCTCTGGTCTTTGTTTTTTTTGATAAAATCTTTTAGTCTCTGGTCTTAACCAGCAAGGTTAGGTTAAGTTCAACCGGGGGAGGGTTATATAGAATTCGGTCGTCGTTGGTCAAGTAGCTCAAAAGGGAATTGAAAAGAGACCGGGGACTTTACTGTCAATGTCCAATTTAGCATCAAGAAGTCGCGTTTCCCATGGAAGGAATAAGCATTGCAGTGGATTTACCGACTTCAACTTTAAAGGTAAAAAAGAATAAAAAAAATATTTGCTAGACTTTATCTAGTCCAAGTTATTTATTACCCGGAATTTCGAAAAAAGAAAATAAAATAAAATAAAACTTATTCCCGTAATGTAATCTCGGCTTGCCAAACAATTGCAAGTTGATAATAAAAGAGATTTTCTTTAAAAAAAAAACCCACGCACACACACAGAGATAGTCAAAGATAGAGTTACCTGCAGAAGCTGCTTCAATTATATCATGATGGGAATCCCTAAAACTCAGAACAACCCTCGTGGTGTACTGTGGGTGAGCGGCGTAGAAATCCTCGATCGCCATGGAAATGCTCGTCCGGCTCCTCTTCCCGGTCGTCGTCTCAAAATCGAGTATCACGCCGACGCGAACGGGCACCGCCGCCGTGCTCTGAGCCAGACCTACCAAAGCTTGATGACTCGCAAAGAAAGAGAGGAAGAAGAAGAAGAAGAAGAAGAAGAAGAAGGAGGAGGAGGAGGAGGAGGAGGAGGAGGAGGAGAGAGAACGAGAACAGAAGAATTGGTGACTTGGCTTCCTCATCTAGATAGATAGTCACTGAGAAGATGAGCCGCAAAAGGATGACAGTATTTCGAATCACTTGGGTTTAAATGAAGGGACAAGGGACTACATTCTCATTATCATTTTTCGATTAGCACCCTGTATTTAAAAATTTTATATTCATACCCTTTCTCTTTTTTTTATAATTTTTATATAACACCCAGGGGTTAACTATCATTAACCTTAATCTATCATTTATTTAACTCTATTAGATATTCTTAAACAAAATTTAATCTTAACTTACCCTTTTTTTTTCATGCAAAAAATGGTTAGGCTTAATTAGCTCATAGCGTCCTATAAAAAATATAAGAAAAAAAGTTCGAGTTACAAATTTTTTGGAGTGTTGCTTAGGGTGTTCTTTAAAAAATTCCCTTCAGTCAATCTTATATATATATGGAGTTGTCTATCTTGTCCATTTTCTAGTGTTAGTAGAAACAAAGATTATTTAATTATTGAAATTACGTGGATAAGAACTTTTATTCTTTCTCTTGAAGCAACCCTCTTATTATACCTTGACTATAAAGACTTTGTGACGTATAGTTGCGTGCAAGAGATGAGATGGGATTTTGTATAGTAACTTTTGTATTACTATTAGTCACCATATTCTCTTTATAATAGTAGCCTTTAAAAGAATATTGTAAAGGTTGATATCTAACTCATCCAAGGGTTGCAATTCTGTTATCCTTCTTTTTATCATTAACTCTCTCTCTGATAGATAAATTAGATAACTAAATAAATCCTCCTAAAAAAATAAGTCCCAAACATGCACAAATCCTACCTATATATAGCACTTCAATAAAATTTTAAAAAAAAAATCTACTAAATATTAACTATAAAATCTATGAAAAAATTAAACTCATGATATTAATAAGATCCGACCATTTTATTCTTTGCTCCGTGCTTTATCTGTATACGTAATGAAATATAATATCTAATGCAGTAGTTGTCTGAAGTCGGAATCAAATGTTAAAATATGAACAATCTAATGCAGTCCTTATCTGCACTCGGATCAGTTGTGAAAATCTAACATGCACATTACAGGCTAAATAGAAAGAAAAAAGTAGTTAAAAATCTAATAAGCGTTCCCACTACAGGCTAAAGAAAAAGACAAAAAAGTCGTTAAGATCGAAACATTCACACCACAAGTTAAAGAAAAAGAAAAAGGAGGAGAAAAAAGATGTTGGAATCTAAAAATTCAGACCACACTTTAAAGAAAAGCAAATAAACTTGATTTACGCTACAACGACTGGGCCAAATATGCTTCTTATACTTCTGCCACATAAAGACATCAACAAAAGGTTGCAAAACGTTTTCCAGAAGACAATAAGGATTTCCTTAGTACATATATATGATGAAGCCATTGCTTGATGCTTGTGGGGATGTTATTGGACTATATATGTAGGTTTAGATGATGAAAGCAATCAAAAACGCCATGTAAGCAAATCTGACTTCCAACTCTCCATCATATAAGATATCAAAACTATCTTTATTTCAACCAAATGAATACATGTTAATCTACACAATCCAGCTATCATTAGTGCGTGAGTTTGAGCAGCTACAATATTCACACTTGGTGTAATTTTTCTAGAAGGCATTCTTTCATGTTCGAATCCCTGTTTTCGTGGCCAATACAAAGTGAACTTGTATTCCAATTGAAACAGATTTAGATTTGACATCATGAAATCATACCAATATATCCTCCTCACATTAGCTCTGGCCGTTCCCTGTTATCAGCCATTTGTATTGAGATTTCATCTGGTAATGGATACCTATTCCATGGACTACTTGGCTCTGTTGTTGGTGTTCCACCTAATGGAGAACCAAAGACAATCTCAGAGTGGTTAGAGATACTGATAGGACTCTGCGAACCGTCGAATTCGGGCAAGGATGCAGCGTCTCTGTGTTTCGCATTTCGATTTGATTCCCCATCACTCGCAACATCCTGGTCCCTTTGGAATGTACGGGACGTTAAATCCTTCTGGTCATAATGCTTGGAAATTGCAACTATTTTCTGCCAAAAGGTTCTCTCAGAAGTTGCAGCTCTCAATTCATTGTGTTCCTTGCAGAAGAAGAAGATGAGATAGATAATGAGCATGAGAATTGAGACAACCCCAGTGATAAGGAAGAGCCCTCCGAAGCTCCAAAAACTGAGACTCGAGGAGCTTAAGCTATCGCTCTCTACTACGCAGCCAGTTGGATCTCCAAACCATTTCCTTTCAATCCTTGTCATCTCATCCCCCTCTGTCACATTCAAAATGGCCCTTGAAATATCAGGCACTAATGGAGAATTTCTTGGGAAAACCTGCATTTTTTCAGTTGCTTCATATAAATCAGTCTTTGAGAGAAAAATAATGACAGACACAAATACTATTGCAACGAGAAGAACATCTGCAGGTTATGTGAATAAAAGCGAATTGGACACAAGAAATAAGTTTGACGCATAAGCTTGTTCCTTGAATGTAATTTTCTACCAAAGAAGAACAGTCTATTAGAAAGAGGAAGAGAAACTTACAAAGCCAAAGCCATCGGTTTTGTAGGTTGGACCAATCATAGTGTAGTCAGCACAATGATTTGAAAGGAAGAGCTTCAGGTATGGGATCTCATCGAAGATCGCTGCAACTCCTCCATTAGCAGTTCCTTTTGATAAGGCATCAGCATACTCATCCGCGGTGCTGTAGTTCTTGAGCTTGTGCTCATCAAATTTCAATCTTTTCAACAAGCCAAGCACAAACGAACCGTCTTGATAACCAACAGATTCCCCAAGCCTTTGGAGCTCGTTCACATCAGTTACCGTCGGCTGGAGCTGTTGAACTGTCAGCATCGATGTCAAGCTAGCGGTGTAGCTTGACGTTAGGATCAGTACAACAAATACCCAAATAATCACCACGAACCTTGATAGGTTGCTTTCAAGCTTCTCCTCTGAAAGTAAGATCAATACCATAAATATCAAACCTAGGCGACAGCAATATTAGATTTATAAATGAATTTAAGACCAAAATCTAGTAAAATACAATAGCAGCTCAAGCTTTTGGACTAAATTGTGCACTAAAGTGTGTCAATTCATATTTCACTTAGATTGAACTCCACTTGTCTTCTTAGTTTACTACCAAAAACTCACAATTTAGATATCCTGAGACAATGTTCTTAAGCAGCTTGGTGCAACCAAGTGTCAATTCTTATGAATATACAAGTTCTAGTAGCAGCGCCATGATAATGCGATTGTTCATGTGTTCGTGTGACTGACGACGTACTATTTGGCATGATCTAACAGCTAAATCTCTAGGATTTAATTGGGTCGTGATGTATCTGTCAAGACATGTTTTATTTCGTTTGAACTCCCTCATTCCTATGTCTAATAAATAGAACTCTCATTTGAAATGAAGAGGTATATGAATAAGATCACCGTACTGTGGGCGAAGACGAGTGTGGAGAAGGCGAAGTAGAAAATGATGCCGAATTGCTGCCACGGCGTCCCCCTGAATTCAGGATTCACACGGTGCTCGATCACCCACACCACGAACCCAGTGAAGAAGAAGAAAGACAAGCTCCCCAGCCAGAGGTTGGGCGTTAATGGCTGCAAGAAAATCCACGCGTTCTTTCTTGCGTCCTCCTTAACTGCTACGATCATCGAAACCCCAGACTCGGTGTACGGCAATGTGAAGTCAACGTAATTAGTCCGGTTGGCCACGATTGTTGTGTCACCTACTACTGCATCGAATTTCTGTTGATCCAATTAAACACAACAATATAACCCCCATGTTCGTAGAAACTGATCTAAAATCTAAAATTATCTGCTCTTATAAGTTATAGAACAATTAACTAACCTTTAGATAGACCTGGTACACCAGAGTGTCATAAGAGATGGAGCTATCATACACGGGAACGTATTCATAAAGCACCGCGTAGGGCAGCTTCTGCATGACTGCTTCAAACACGTCGATGCAATAGCCAGTAACGGTCGATTTGTTTGTAACGGGATCCGTCACCACATTCACGAACTCGTTGAATCCTTGCTTCACTGGAACGCCGATCTGAAGCGTCTTTCCATCCGTCGGAATATCCCAACCTTTCGGCACCACCATTGAATCGCCGGGCCATAAAATTTGCTTCAGACCATTCTTGCCGCCACTTCTGGTGGAATTAAGATGCCGCGAGATCCCAAGATTTGGATTCCAGAATCCGATGTTCCTTGCCCCTTTTCCAATAACATTCACTATCTCAAATGCTGACACTAGCAACTGCCCCTTGACGAGCCTGAATTTTCCGGCCAATCCATCAAATTCTAAGTTTTGAATTGCATCAAGAAGCCTTGGCCCGTTTTGTGACACACCCAGCCTGCCCAAATCAGTAGAAAGAATGCCATTCTCTGGTACATTAAAGCTCGGGCCCGAAACTTGGGCGGTTTCGGCTGCCATTGCCACTGCCCAAGCTGCGTCATAAGCCCAGAACTGGAACACGGTGGGGCCCTTGTCCTCGACGGTCGGGAAATCTTGCCGGAATCTCGCCTTAAACCGTGCCGTGAAGTTGACGTTCTTCTTCGTCGTGGGCATGTAAGGACGGAAGCCGACGGCCCCCTGCATGGCGTCGATGACATCCGCGTTGAGCGTATCGACGGCATCGATGATGCTGTCAGTGGTGATCCAGGCATAGTCCTCGGTCATCATCCCGGCGTCCTTCGCTCGAAGGAAGAGGCGGGAGCCGAGTGCCGGTAGCATGTGGACGACGAAGACTCGAGTCTGCATGGTCTTGAGCCTGTAGAGCTCCTCGTCGATCCGGTCTTCGGTAGCGGAGGTGGGGATGACGGCGCGGTAGGGGACTCGGACATCGATAGATTGGAGGGCGTCGACGAAGGAAGGGACGATGCCGGCGCCGTAGTCGGAGTCTTCGTAGATGAGGACGACGTTGCGCCATCCGAAGGATTGTACGAGTGCTGCGACGGGTGCGGCTTGGGAGGAGTCATTGAGGGTAGCGCGCACGAAGTATGGGGTATGGGCTGGGGAGAGGGCGGGACTGGTGGCGGAGAAGGAGACCATTGGGACTTGGGTTCGGTTGCATAGATAGGCCACGAACTCAGCTTCGTAGGAGGTCCGTGGGCCGATGATGGCTTGGACTTGGGCGTTCTCCAGTAGATCAACAGCTGCACACACGATGGGTTTGGATTAGGGAATAGAATTTTGATCAACAACAGAACAAGCCTAAAAATCGCTCTTTTTCAGTTTTCTTCCTCCTTTCTCCTCCTCCTTTGTCCCTCTTCCTCTCTCACTTTCCTCCTCCTCCTCATCCTTCTTTCTATCACATCCTCAACTCTCTCTCTCTCTCTCTCTCTCTCTCTCTCTCTCTCTCTCTCTCTCTCTCTCTTCTACACCCCTTGCCTCTACCACCCCACCCACCCCCTCTCAGGCGAGCGGCGGGAGCAGACGGGCGGTGCCATGGCCAGGTTAGTGAAGTCACGATTCCTTTTCCTCTCTGTACGTAGTTGGTCAAAGTGGTCGAAGGGCTCGGCCTACTCCAACGCAACTCGATCCCGTAAACTAGGTTAGGCTCGAGTCCGAATCTAACATTTCATAAGGTGTTAGTTTTGACTTTCTCACATTGACTAGTTCAAAACCGTGACTATTCAAAGAGATGGCTGATATTAATATAGCTACTAACTAGTTCAGTTATTAAGTAGAGCATTTCTACCTTACTGTAGAGGTAATTATTTATTAATCAATTAAATGAAGATCTATGTATGTAACTATTAAGATTTTTAAGAGTATAATAGAAATGCAATAAATTTTAAAAATATTACCGGTTTAATAAATAATAATTATTTTTTTAATATATGATCTTGCATATTATTTTTTAATAATTATATTATCTTAATAATTTATCAAGTAAAAAATATATATATCCTTAACTGGGAATATATATCATAATAATAAGGGTATTGACATTTTTTTATAATTAACTTAATAAAAGTTTAATTAAACTTTATCTATTTAATTATTTTTTTATTATTTATATATATCTCTCATTTAGTTAAAATTAATTTAAATTAAATTTAAGAATAGATAGAGATAGAAAATCATATTTAAATTAAAGTCTATCTATAAAGAATCAAATTTAAATAGTTTAATATTAAATAATTTCTCATATAATTAGGACATAATTATATCTAAAAGAAATAAAAAAGAAACGAATATGTAACCCAGAAGTTAGGCACAGATAATTAAATCTTTTTGACTAATAAATTTTTTTTTTACGTAATGTGATTTTGAAATCGGTACTGATCTCAATACCACGTATGAAAACTAGTTATTATAGTCGTTAAATTAATATTTTAGAGGAGTAATAAAGTATTTGCCTATTAAGTAATCTTGTTGTCTTTGTCCGAAAACTTGAGATATACACTACGTGTGAAACTTGGTTTTCAAGAATAATCCAAGTTCCCTTGTACTGTAGTATTGCTTCCTACCTAAGTACCTCCCCCTATCTCCTGCATACATTCTAGAAGAAAAGCACCTTTCCAATTTACCCGGAGTAACTAGCTTTTCCTGTGGAATAATTTAATAGTTTAAACTTTGATAGGTTAGTCGCAACTCGGAAGTGACCGAGCCTACGAAAAGAACACGACTTGAAGGAAGACTGACTAGAAAATAATATCTATAAGTTTATAATAATAACACTATTAGACTCATAATAATAAGTTCTAATACACAACGTAAATGTAAATGTCTACTTTATTATAATAAAATATGCATTAAGTATAATATATATATACATATATTACTAATTAAAAAAAAAAAACCAAGTGTAAGTATTTTATAAAACCCCCCGGCACTTCTGACCTTATAAAAATTAAATAGGGTAAGTTGGATCTACTGGTCCTTGACTTGACTCTAACCTGACAAGGCCTTGAATCACTGTCGTCGTGTCCAGCTTATTTATTCAATGGATATTTGGGAAAATGGCGAATTGAAATACAAGTATTATTCATGCAAATAGAAGCAAGTTTTTGCATAAAGAGAGATGATATTACCTGCAGAAGCTGCCACAATGACATTATTCTCCGAATCCCTCATATCCAGGGTTACTCTGGTACTATAATCTCCATGAGCGGCATAGAAATCCTCAATCGCCATTCTGATGCTCGTCTGGCTCCTCTTCCCCGGCACCGATGCGAGGTCGAGGATAACGCCGACGTGAACCGGCACCGCCGTGTTCTGGGCCAGACCCACCGTAGCTCGGTAACTCACAGAGGAAAAGAATAAGAGGAAGAAATAAGAAGCAAAGAAGACTAGAGTAACAGGAATCGGCTTCTCCATCTTCATCTCCATATACCACACACCCAAACCCAGTGCACGAACAAATTACTAGCTAAGGAGATGGAACTGCAAAGGTATTTGGTCGCATTTGAGATCGAGTGAACAGGAGGCTTAGACAGAGATATATAAGAAGTTTTCGTTTGTCCACATTATTCCTTATATTTGACTAAGCCAACGGAGGAATCAATTGATACATCAACGTATTCTATATTATACTTAGACCATCGGCTTATCTTTCTCCGGAAGCAACCGACTTTTATAAAAATATAGTTGACTTCAAGGGCTTTCCTATCGTTACAATATTAAAGGTTTTTTTTTTTTTCTCACGTATACTCCCTAAGAATAAATCTTATTTATTTATATACCTCCTTAAATCTTATTTATTTATATACCGTGATATTTTAGTAATCAGTTATTAACTAACAAACTATGTGATGTTAAAAAGATATAATTTATTTATTTTTAGCTTGTCATGTTAGCAAAATTAACAAGGGCAAATCAGTCATTAAAATTATATGAGAGAGTGACTAATTTGTATTACCTAGGGTTGCAACTACAAATTTTGGAGAGATATATAAGTAAAAAAAATCTTAAGATAAATTCACCCCTCCACTTTAGAATAATCTTGTGATTATACAACGCATTATCAGGTATATTTACGTAATAGAATAGCGTTGAATAGTTGGTATGTCTTGCCTTGTTCGATTAAGCAAAAGAACTTCATTTATTTACCAGCGTCTAGGTTCGTTTCGTACCATGGGAGGTCGTGGCATATGATGGAAGAAGACAGAAGTGGGATTATTTTAGTAACGTCTAATTTAAGTCTAATCTAAACATATCTTTGGGAAACACCGTAGAAAGCACCAATATGAATATATTAAGAGGATCCAATCAAAAGTATTGGATTTGGACTACATTTCTCACCACACGTTTCTCGCTCCACTTGCTATACAATATTATTTGAATAACTGAAGGAGAAGGAGAATATGCCCCCATGAAGCCATAATAATTAAAGAAATATGGATATATATATATATAGCTTATATTATGCTTGTAATTAAAGTAGGTGTGGTCTTACCTAACGAAGTGAAACTGAATCCAGGATGTTGAGTGGCTATTAAAAGGAGATTCATTTTATTTTATTCTAGGTAAACTGTAAACATTTTTCTTATTATAAAAGGAAAAAGGACGATGTGAGTCAAATGGCTTTTGTGAGGGAGAGATGGGGATCTTTGAAGCAGAAACTTTGAATCTACCTTTCTAACATATGTATAAGACTTTTCTATTGATTGGGTAATGCTATCATTGCCAATTTGTGCAATAAGCTTCTTCTTTCTTCTTCTTTTCTATATGTTTCTTTAGGTGCTAAAATTATTTATATATCAGTCATAAATCAAACAAGTACTGGCATGTCATTAAATAACTATTGGTCAAGGTGCATTCGTCTAGAGGACCAATGCCACCATGTCTTATTTCTAACTGGAATTCTCTATCTACAAGTAACAAATTGCCAGGGGATGGACGAAAACAATGGATGGAAATGTTCCTAATGGAATTTTTAATTTGTAAAATGTTTATAGATGTCAAAGAAATGGATATAAGGGACCTTTTTTCTTTAATTCATGCTTTTCTCAATGAGAGCGAGCATTTAGATTTATATTATTTACAATCATCCAAACTTGGGATGCAAGATTTTCTCAATGAAGCTACTATTTAAAAAGAATAGTTATAGTCAAGGATATTTTAATTTTTTAATTTTCTTTTTCTCAACGATATTTTGGTGGGTTATCAACTTTTAGTTTATCCTTCACACTTGACACTCGCATACAAAATAGACCTTTATGTTGTTAGTGAGTTTTTTAAAATAATATTGCCTACAAGGATCTCCAACAAGAAGTGCCTGTCTGTTGTTAAAGAACATGCCAATGGAGCAGCAATTTGATACTTTTTTTTTCCTCCTCCTCGATTTGAAAGCAACCACAAACTGCTGTCCATTAACTTTTGAAAGAAATCATGCACCTTTTATATGTACAGGCCCCTGTAAGAATGATTGCTCCTATGAACCTTACGAATATATATATATATATATATATATATATATATATATATATCAGGAATTAATGAGGGTCCCTTGGACTCATTGAGTTACACCACAGCCAGAAATGTTGATCATTCACTAGCTTTATGAGTCGTAAGCATATTCTTTGTGGTGCCACATACCTACCTATGATTACCGGCGTGGACCCTCCTTGCCACAACTTGAACCCACCTCATTTTAATTGAGCTAAGCTCAGTCCAAGCCTAAGATAGTAATGATATGTATGAGCTAAGCATTAGTCTGCTCAGCTCGAGCCAAAAGGCCAACCGACCCACTGCAGCGCAACTCGTTATGCATGTCTATTCCTATAATTTTTTTGGTCCCGTATCAGAGATTTAGACAAATATATAAGTATGTTATAATAAAAGACAACTAAATATCTTCATAGAGACTCATTATGCTCATCTCAATATAATAATTTTTTTTAATTCAGTGTGTTATTCTTGACCCATTATGCATAGCTCAAGCCTTGATATCTCATGGCTAGTGGGTGGTAATGGCTTATTGTATTCTAGCACGGTTTAAACTCGACGCTCTAGTCATTGGTGGGTTGAGCCGTGAATAGATACTCAAGCTTGGTAGGACCAAGGGCCTAAAAAGCCCAGGTTGGCCTGCCCAATGATCACTTATACACATACCTACAAAAGTACCAAAATGATCCAATTATATCATTTATGCAAATAGTATCTCAAAAGATTCTCCAGTCAGCCTAATAATCCTTATGTTGTTTTGATCACACAACACCATAGATATATAAATTTCTTACTATTGTTTAAGAGTTATGCATAAATCAAACGCTATTCTTGTTTACTTTGAGTTTATGGATCCCTCCTGAATTGGCTTAGGATCCCTAACTAGTTCAGTAACAAAATATATTTTTTTTATCTTTTTCATATCCAATCAATTTTACTCTTAAAAAAATTAGGACTAAGAAATAAGATTAACTAATCGAGTTCGGGGCTTAGTCTCAAACCAAACAAGGCTAAAAGAACAACTATGACGTGTAACAACTGTTGAAAAAAACCATGTATTCGAACATAAATTTTATATAAATTTTTATCCCTGATTTAACTAGGGTCCATATACTATCGTAGATGGAGTAATGATGAAATTAAAAGAGTTCAAAGAGTACTTCAATATCATTTATTTATTTATTTAAATTTATAAAAATAAGTGAATAAAAACTAATTTTAAAGACATTATCATAGTAATAAAAAATAAAAATAGTGAGTTTAATATCACGTAAAGCATATTAAATTGTCAAGCTTTTCATGAGCTTTGAGGTCTAAAAAAGGTACTCATTTTGTGAGTAAAAATATCTATGTAAATCAACTTATGCCCATGTGGAGGGGCTTGGCTCGTTGGTTAAGTCCATTTTTTCCGAGTCCATTTTTTTCTAATTTTTTCTTGATTCAATTGACCTGAAGTAGTGCCTCTCGTCAAATGGAGTAGTTAACCTTAATTCAATTGGCTTATCCATTCATAATTTATTTTGAGTCTTTTTTCTATATTTGAGATAGAGTATTATAGTGTTATAGTTCGACAAAGCAATCTAATAGTAATATTTTTTCGTGTACAAGACAGTCGTTAAATCAAATTATTACCACTAACAACAACCTTGTCAGAACTTCTCATATTAAACCTAAACACAGTTCTATCATAACAAAGAATTCTAAATAGGTTATATTTGATCACTAATTAACTAGACAAATAATTCAACACTTATCTTTAATTTCTCTCTTTTCTTTCAACTGCAGAAATTATATGATATTTTATAAAATTGACCGACCCTCCACTTTTTAAGAATGAGTTAGCATCTTTATTTTCTTATCTGTCTTACATGGTCTATTAATTTGATAAGCTGAACTTTTCATCTCTCTAAAATATTTATGATTTTCTGAGAACATGGAATGAAACTGCTTTAGTTTTGGAACTAAATTAACTGATTAATCAAGTAACGTGTATGAAATAATAATTTTGTTTATACATTTTGATGATAGAATTTTATTTTAGCAGTTCGCTCATTGATACATATAAAATTATCTTTCAATCTATATATATACACACACAGCATCAAGGAGTCCTAACTCCTAATATCAATCAAGAGCTAGTTAGATCACCATGTTGTGAGCTACCATTAATCTCATTTATACATATCAAATTATCTTTCAATATATATATATATACAGCATCAAGGAGTCCTAACTCCTAATATCAATCAAGAGCTAGTTAGAACACCATGTTGTGAGCTGCCATTAATCTCATTACTACGTCCTTCTATAATATGATGAACATGGCTCGGAGTCCCTGCAGCTGGGCTAGCAAGCTCGACCTCCACCGGCATTGGGCTTGCGGGTGCGATCGAGGGAGTAACTTCTCCATATGTTTGCACTGAAGTGCTCACTGGACTCCATGGATAATGGTCCGGAGTTGAGGAATTGGGATCTCTGCTGCCCTGGGTTGATCCATCATTAAGTTGCTTCTTTCTAAAAGTATGAGATGTGAGGTCTTTGTCATCGTAAATCTTAGTGATGGAACGAAGCTTCCCAGTAATAGATTTCTCATTGGCGATGGCTTGTCTTAGATCACGCCTCCTTTGATTGATAAAAAAAGCCAAATGAATTAGGACGCAAAAGATTGACGCCGTCCCAGTGATGAGGAAAAGGCCCCAGAAGCTTTCAATGCTTAGGCTGTTGGAAGTCAACGGGTTGTCTTGGCTTGAGCAGCTGGATTGATCGCCGAACCATTTCCTCTCGATCTCAGACATCTCGTCGCCCTCCGTTATGTTAAGTATCGCCCTTGAGAGATCTGAGACTAGTGATGAGCCTTTTGGGAATGCCTGTTGAGATAAGAGAACAACAGTAACAAGGATGTATAGATATGCGTGCTACTATAAAGTATATACATATCTACTTGAAAGGAATAGGAGGGAAATTAAGAGAACAGAGAAGTTGATTAACACATTTTTCCATACTACTCTTTCCCCAGAATTAATTTTGGAAGATAGTGAATGGAAAAATGGATTAACATACTAAAGATGTAGCAAATAAAGTTCAAAAGAGAGATCTAGAGAGAGGAACTCACAAATCCAAATCCACCTGTTTTGTTCATCTGCTCAACTATTGTATAATTGTCGCACTGGAGTTTGAGGAAGACTCTAAGGTAAGGGATCTCGTCGACTACGGCACCTATACCACCCTTTCTGCTTCCAAGAGCCAATGCATCCTCGAACTGCTGTGGAGATTTAAAGCCCTTGAGCCTAGACTCATCAAAACCCATATTAACCAAGAGCTCTTTCACGAAGGAGTCCACAAGGTAGCCAACATTTTGTCCACTGTTCTTCAGCTCACTGAAGTCGTTCAGAGTTGCTACAGGCTGTTGGACTGTGAGCATTGAGGTCAAACTGGCTGTGTAACTGGATTGCAAGATGAGCACCACAAATACCCATATGATCACAACAAACTTGGACAGATTGCTAACCATGTTCTCCCCTGCACCCATCCAAAGAGTTAACAAATGTAAGGCAATTGACTAGTTAACTGATCATAGAATTAAATTGCGAAAAGTGGGAAGAGAATTACAAAAGAAGTAGGTCGATTTATGGGCTTAACTGAGCATAATGGATGAGCTAAATACACGAGTAGCAGCGTGTGATCGAGCTAACTAGTAACACAACACGTTCCTTAATATAACTTAACTATGAGCCAACTATTCAAAATTAACTTATGTAAGACTGCCTATCAAACATATGCATTTTAACAATTTTGATCCCAGTGTGATTATGATCTAATATGTTAATACCTCACTATTATACAACTTGTTACTTAGCTAATTAAACTTTCTCATGTTAACAAGAGATGAGAGAAGACAGAAAAGTAACATGATCGACTTAACTGTGAGCAAAGACGAGAGTTGAGAAAGTGAAGTAGAAGACGGTGCCGAATTGGTGAGAGGGTTCGCCCCTAAACACTTCGTTGATCCGGTGTTCTAAAATCCAGACGACGAATCCAGTGAGGACAAAGAAGGCTCCGCTGACCAACCACAAGTCTTTATTTAGTGGCTTGAGGAAGACCCAGGCGTTCTTCGTCCTCTCGTCCCTCAATGGCACAGCGATCGATACAGCGGTTGCCATGTATGGCAACGTGAAGTCCACGTACGATGATCGATAAGCCGTGATGGTTATGTCAGCCACGGCAGCATCATACGTCTGTTAAGGATGAAGTACATGCCCCACTTTAATTAGATGGACATTTAATTAATTTCGTAGTAGTTAATTAGATTCTATGCAACAACTAATGATATTTCAGCTCTAAGTTTGGTTTCACGTGGCATAAAATATAGTAGAAATGTTTATACACTAATGACGAATCCATTACTTGCAAGATGAAGCATCATTTCAGCGTGCGAACAAGATGATACAACGTAGGACTGATGAGTACTATAACAAGTAGGGAAATTTATTCGAGTATGAAAATATAATTTCATGCTTGTGCAAGTATTAAAATTGAAAATAAGAAACAATTGCATCTAGCTAGACTCCAATATTGTTGTCCGTTTTTCACATAGCCCACTTCCTTCTTTTTCATAACACTTTGCCCTACTTAATTATGAAATTTTATTTTCTGAAATATATCTTCCATTGGTGTCACATAACTAATTTTGTACCCCCTAAAAAAATTTATTTTTATTTTAATAAAAAAAAAATAAGGGTGCAATGACTATTTAATATTTTTCATACTGAACTAAAAAATAAAAAATAAAACATAAAATATAAAAGTGAGCAACAATTTAGAATAATTATTTATAAAAATAAAAAGGGAAAAAGCATACGGGACAAATGAGTCGAAGACAAAGGATGCAATTAGTGGGGATAAAATATTTAATGCAACTAGGGCAGGTGTCAGTTTTGTTGGTAGGGTTGTAAATGAGCCGAAGCGAGCCTGGCTTTAATCAAGATTAGACTGAAATGAATTTTGAGCACAGACTTCCTATCGAGTTTGAATTAGAATTATTTTAATTTGCGCTAATTTTAAATCCGAGCCGAGCTCAAGTTTAAATGAGCTACTCAATTAATAATTTTAAGTATTATCAATATTAAACAATTTTTAAGTCAAACAAGTTTAAAAATTAATTTAGGCTTAATCAAACTTAAAATAAAGCTCAATTTAACTATGAAGAGAGAATAGCTGGATTTAATGGTTCATATTACTTTTGTTTATATATATATATATAGCTTTATCGGCTTGAATTTAATTTCGAACCTATAATTAAGCTCGGCTTATTTTTGAGCCGGGCTTGAGCCGGGTCGATTATTTTGACAAGCCTACTGGTTGGCTTTAGAAATTCCAGGCCATGGTCATCCACTACGTGATAGGGCCTGACGTAAGAACGATGACGTATTCATCACTTAATTGGCAACTCAAGTTCATCAGAAGGAAAAAAAAATGGATTCGATCCCAAAGAGATTTACACAACATAAGTCTTTTTAATCATCTGAGCATGACCCGATTTATTCTGATGATCTACTTTATTAACTTTATCAGTTGAATAGAAGAAATATGCTACTCTACAATGAATAGAAGTTGGGTCGAGAAATTTACCAAGATATTAAGATATCCGATTCCAGAGTCGGTCTTTCTGAACACCGAGAAAAGAAAATGATTTCGACCACCAGTAGAATCTTGAACCGTTCAAACTAGTCAAGAGGTCGCGCCAGGATGGTTAATTAAATCAAGAGCCTATTATTATGATTAAAAAAAGACTGGTCCTCTTGATACCATAATATCTTCGATTATCTTCGAACTTGTCCGATTTAGCTATTGAACTTAGTTAATAATTACGAGCATAGTTTTGTGCATATCTAATTCTTCGTTAATGTTAGATATATGTAGTGGCTGTGGCGCCCTTAGAGAGACGAAGATTCTCTAAGGATATCACCCTTCTCCAGCTCTCTATCTCTAGAGAGAGAGAGAGAGAGAGAGAGAGAGAGAGAGAGAGAGAGAGGCTAATGTTTACTGGAAAGTATGGTGCTTAGTAATAAGGCCCATGGAAACGATAACTATCTAATTTCCATGCAGAACAAAATGATCATATCTATCGAAAACAATTGTTGGAACGAAGACGACAAAGAGACAGGTAAGAAGGGTGAATGACCTCTGGTCACTTTGGATACTCAAAGCTAGATTATGATTTCATGTTCTAGTTTTAGCATATATAATACAGAAATTATATAACATTTGAAGTTTATTCACACATGCACATCATGCTCATATATAAAATTTGATTAAATTAATTTATTTCCTAAAGATAAAGATGAAAGCATCAAATGATTAAAGAGGAAGGAACCGAGGATACTCACCCCATTAGCGACCTGTTGGATCAGCGCGTCATATTTCACGTTCGTTGCCGCCACATACTCGAATGTCAGCGCGTACGGTAGATGCCGGACCGCCGCCTCGAACACGTCGATCACGAACCCGCTCGCCCGTGTCTGGTTCGTCACCGGGTCGGTCTCAATGTCTAGGAACGAATGGAACCCGGGCATGACCGGTCCGGGTACCCCGATCCGCAGCTTCTTGCCGCTCGTCGGCTGAATCCACCCGTTAGGCACCACCGTCGACTCCCCGGGCCATATCACCGGCCCGAGCCCATCCCTCGATGACGAGTACTGGCTGTCGCTACTCCAATTCAGCCGCCGAGTCAACCCGTACCTCGGTGTCCAGAAGCCGATCTCCTTCCCTCTCCCCCCCATCACGTTCAGTACACGGTACGCGGTCACGTTCAACTCCCCATCGACGAGCCGGAACCTCCCGCCAAGGCCGTCATATTCCGTGCTTAGTATCTCTTTCAAGAGACGCTTCCCGGTTCGGGAGACGCCCAAATTGGATAAATCGGTGGAGCCGTTCTTGGATTCGACGAAGTCCGGGTCGACTTTGCGGAGTCGCTCGGCGGACAAAGCGATTGCCCAGACCGCATCATAAGCCCATACAGCATAGCTACTAAGCTGAGTAGCGGTGGCTAATCCAACATTTGGGTTATCCTTCAAGAATTGCCGACTCCATCTCCTTTTAAACTCGTGGATCCGCTCCGTTGTCGGGAAATAAGGCATGACGCCGAGAACGCCGTCGATGGAGCCAGGGGAGATGGATTCTTCGACGGAGGCGAGGAGGCTCGTGAGGCCACTCGTCATGATCCAGACGTACCCTTCTGACATCATTCCGGCATTGTTCGCCGATCGGAGGAGAAGGGTGGCGAGGCCGACCCTGGCGTGGACGACGAAGACTCGGGTCTGCTCGGTGGCGAGCTTGTAGAGCTCCGCGGAGATGTCGTCAGAAGAGGCGGAGGTGGGGAGGGAACAGCGGTATGGGACGCGTGAGCCGACGTCGTTGAGGGCGTCGACCAGGTAGGGGATGAAGGCGGCGCCGTAGTCGGATTCCTCGTAGATCGGAACGACGCGGCGCCACCCGAAGGATCCGACGAGCGCCGCGATGACGCCGACTTGGTCGGCGTCGTTCGCGGTGGCGCGGACGAAGAAGGGGGAATAGGTGGGAGACACCGAGGGGCTCGTCGCGGAGATGGCTACTATCGGGACCTGGGCTCTCGAGCCCAGGTCGGCGACGAAGCCGGATTCGATAGAGGACTGGGGCCCAAGTATGGCTTGCACCTTCTCTTTGGAAATTAGCTCCAAGGCTGCATCAATTAGAGAGCACCAATTAATCCGCTAATTACTTTTCTCGATTGGGAGAAACAAAGGCGGTAAGAGTTAAGCTCTACCGAGAGAGGCGGCGGTGACGACATCGGCGGAGGCGTCTCTGGTGAGGAGCTGGAGACGGGCGGAGGAGTTGGGATTCGCGGCGTAGAAGTCGGCGACGGCCAAGTGGACGGACGTGAGAGCGATCTGGCCAATCGAGGAGTTCGAGTCGAGGATTAGTCCGAGCTTGAAGGTTGTGGGCTGGGATGGTATCACGGGGAGGAGTTGTAAGAGGAAGGAGAGAAGAAGGCCAAAGGAATTGGGGTAGTTCCTCATCAAGGATTGGAAATGAATGAGCGGTAGAATAGCCAGCAGTGTGGAGTAGTTTCGTTTTATACCCAAGAGGTAGTAAGCAAGAGGGAGGAGCGTCTGACTAGGGGAATCTTACTATAATAAATTCGGTTTGCTGAGACGTTTTTCCATCTCTTTGGTTTATATTTCATTATAAGCACTGTGTGAATCGAGTTTCTACGGTTTTAACCAAATTTAAAGCACTAGACTAATTCCATAACAGTGTGCACGGATGTGACGGCGTGACCTAATTCCGTAACATGTTTCTTAGGATAAATGCAAAAAAAAAAGTTAAATTTTTTTTACAAATCATACTCTATATTTTATCTATTTTATAATTTACAACTAATTTTTTTTTATAATTCTTATTTAACACTCTAATGTTATTTTAACTAACTAATAACAGTCAAGTTATTAAAACATCCCCACCATTCTCTTATTTTTTTCATATCCCTCCACCACTTTTTTCACCTACCTTCTCTACCGTTGTCTTTCCCGTCTTTCCTCGTCTTCATCCTCCCACTCTCCTCCTCTCCTCATTCTCCTCCTCCTCTTTTCCTTCTTTTTTGGGAAGAAAAAAAAATATAAAAAATTAGAATAGTTTAAGTATTTACAAATTATTTCGTATATTATAATAGAATATTATCTTTTTAATATCGTTTTAAGTTAATCAAGAGTGTTAAATAATAATTATAGAAAAAAAAATAGTGTTATCAAAGATGGGATGTGAATAATAAAATAGATAAAATATACGATGTAATTAGTAAAATTACAAAAATACAAAAATGTTGAGTCTTTTATTATTATACATATACTGTTGAAATTATTTATTCACCTTTATAATACCATATTTTTTGGAAACCTGTCTTTTTACATTGATGTTAAAGGGAAGTCAGTCAACCAAACACAAATAAAAAAAATTGGGAACTTATTGGATAAGTATAAATTCTATCCCTATCCTAATTTTTTTTATTATCGAGATAACAAAATCTTATTTACAACAATTCACTATTATTACATCATCTAGTAGAATTGTTCCTATGTAACGTTTGCCACTATTTTCATGCTCAATTAATGACTGGTAAGGTCAACTGAAAAAAGATGGGACTTTATTCTTCAAAAAGGACCAGACCGCAAAAGATGAGGTATCCACTAACAGTAGGGAAGAAAGATATGCATAATATTACCTTCTTCGCTAAGAAAAATAGTTGGAATACGAGACATGGGAGCAGTCCGTAACACATGGCAAAGACTTTGAACTTTGAAGTCGCCTCTAACAGCATCCTATAGAAACAACTCTAGTCTCTGTCGTGTCGAGAGTGACATAAATTACTACAACCAGCTACCAACTGCAACCAAAAGATACGGCCGCAGACATAGCAGTCATATGGGTGGACACTCAAATATATTAAGTTATTAATAGCGCGGTGAGATATGGACGAATCTAAGAAATCGTCAAATTGAGGAGCACTCGGTAGTCGGTACCCATTCATTTTGTTGTTAGACTTTAGTCTTTAGGTAAGTCAATGTAAACGACTGGCTATTGGGATTTGGGAGGAGCTTACACACAACTTGACCGATCATTATCCATCAAATTAAAGACGTAGAAAATCCACGACTTAGAGTGCAATAAGAATCTAACAGCTATCATCTTTAATTGATCTTTTCATTCAAAACTTTAGGTCTCATTTTTGGAGAGCTAACAAAAACATAAGCAGATGTTGATGGTCCTACGGAAGATTCAAAGACTATTCTTAACTGCGACTTGCCTACCAAGTTTTTCGATTGTCAAAGCGTGCATGGCAACAAGTGGTCGGTTCCCAGTTAGCTGAGTCAAGAAGAAATTTAATAGTCTATTCAAAGGTGCAGACCACTATCAATCAAGTGGTTGGTCCTTCGATTATCTCCGGAAGTGGAAAGATACATCAATAAAATATCAGAGATTAACTCAGAGCTATATTGTTTCTGAGAATTAGTAGCTTTTAGTTTTCTAACTCGGGCTTTGGCCAGCTACAGAGAAGATTGACCCAGGGGAGAAACTTTTAAACGGATTAAGCTTTTTGAGCTAATCTAACTCTTCCCTTACGGTTCATACTCGGATGAATTTTTTCCAATATTTGAACAAACACTGCAAATCAGACTCTAAAGACTACATGAATAGTAAAGAATGATAAAAGTAGAGACAACGTTTGGAAGGCCAATCTTCACTTTCTAAAGCACTGGATTTTAGATGGGTGCATTTCGTAATGTCAAGCTTAGAACTGTAAAATATTCTTTATTTAGTTTTTAAGAAAATTTGTAGACTAATAATTTATTAAGATTCAAACAAATGGTTAAAAGTGAGGAGGGCAACAATCCTAAAATACAAGCATTAGACTTGGCTGAATACACATAAAATAATAGTGAAGCAAAGTATCAAGCAAAAAAATAGATACAAATAGTCAATTAAATAAAGAAATTGAGGAGATAGGATGAAAGCCCAAGAATCAAGTGTCCATCTAGGTCATTAAAGGCAACACAGACAAATAAGCATAGTAGCAAGAGATCTAACTTGGACGAAAAGGAGAAGAAAGAGAGTCAGCGTCTTATGGCTCTATCATGACCACAAGTGACTGAACATCGCAACCTACGACACTGAACCTAAAGAAAACACAACAAAGAGGGATAGGGAATGACCAAGAATTGAGCCAAATCCATGCACAAGAGTAAAATAAGACAAACACATCTAATTGACAAAACTCAAGCACTACAGCTGGCATGATAGACAAGCATCGACAGGGAAATCGATGAACAATGCATGACAACTCTCCAAGGCAACAACAATAGAAAATTGTGGGGGTAGCATAAGGGCAGCGGAGCAGCACAAGTTGATGGTGAAGGCCAAGGGGCGAGAAAGAGAGCCTTTGGATCATAAAGTCAGCTCGACCGCAAGGGATGTGAGCATGAGGGCTGAGCAAACTAGTCGAGTGAGCAAACACTAAGTGTTGAACACAATGATAGTACGAGAGGAGGAGGAGATTGCAAACGATAACAACATACCAAGTGGAGGATTGACTAGCAAGACAGAAGAAGGGAGAGGAGGAGGATGGGGTCAAGGATAGCAAAAGCAAGTCTAGCTATGATAACAAGGGAGGAGGATGAAAATTACGATAACACCACCAAAAGGAGGAAAGTTGGTAAAGACGGAAGGAGGAGGGAGAGAGGGAAAGTTTAGTTCAAACTTAAATTAAATTAGACATGTTTAAGAGAGTAAACATGAATCTTTAGATGGTAATCTGATTATTCCAACTATGTATGTATATATATATATATATATATTAGGATCCTTATCTAGTAAATTCAAGTCTCACTATGATTAAGCTTGGTTTAAAATTAATTTTAAGCCTAAATTAATAATTTAAAGTTCCTCACATTTACATGAAATTTGAGTTCTAACATTCTAGGCAGAATGATTTTGGCACCCATCCTACCTGGCAAGGCTACTGACCTGACGTGGCTCCTACTACTGCCGTCAATTTGGCAGTCGAAAAAATGAGCTCCACGTATATGCATGCAAGTTGGGCTCTAGCCTGACTGTTCTTCCCGGAAGAACTATGTGAGGGTTGCGTCCTCAGGACTGTGCTAAACCTACTCATCTGGTAGAAAGGCGTCCCACTGTTTGTGATAATATCATTGACCTTTTAACCCTCACCCCCCCCAAAGAGTAACACTAATTCAAAACAAGGTAAAATAACTACTTTATCAATCTTGGTATCAAATAATGTTAACAATCGACTTGATTCCATCTAAGCTACATTATCAATATCGATCAATAGCAAATTCTACCAACAAGGTGAAGAAAAAAAAACTATAAGAAATTTAAAAAAAAAAATCTTATTAAAACATATTATTCTAAATAGTTTTGAGAGAGCCAGAGGGTTGTATTTGATTGCCAACTATCCTAACATATATATGCATCACACTTTGAAAGCATAGATCTAGACAGATAATCTGACCTGCAAGCAAACCACATACAAGCAACACAAATAAGAGAATTTATGATCAAGAGTTAGGCCTTCCAAAACCTAGTTTCTTAATATCAATCAAGAGATTAGCGTTCCATCCTCGTGTACAAAACCTCGTAATAGACCTACAAGTTAACCACAGCAAGACTCCATGTCTCTACAACTGGGGCCGGAAGCTCGATTTCCGCCGCATTGGGCTCGCGGGCATGACCGACGGAGTCACATCTCCATATGTTCTCATTGAAGTGCTCCCCAGACTCCATGGATAATGGTCAGGAGTTGAAGAATTAGAACCTCTGTTGCCCCCGGTCGATCCATTGTTAAGTTGCATCTTTCTAAATGTACGAGCTGTGAGGTCTTTATCATCGTAAAGCTTAGCGATCGTAAGAAGCTTCCCAGCAATAGATTTCTCATTGGCGATGGCTTGTCTCAGTAGATGACGTCTCCTTTGGTTGAAGAAGAAAGCCAAATGAATTAGGAAGCAAAGGATTGACGTAGTTCCACTGACGAGGAAAAGGCCCTTGAAGCTGTCAAAGTTGAGGCTATTAGAAGACAATTGGTTGTCTTGGGTTGGACAGTTGGATTGATCGCCGAACCATTTCCTCTCGAGTTCAGACATCTCATAGCCCTCTGTTATGTTGAGGATTGCCCTTGAGAGATCCAAGACTAGTGGTGAGCCTTTTGGGAATGCCTGCTTGTTAGAGATCACAGAACAAAAGTAATAAAGATAAATTCACAATCGGGTATAACCAACACATTGAGGTACTTGAAATGAACTGTTAGTTTAAAGACAAACGCTTCCGTGAACATCTCTAATTTAAAATCATGATCCAACGGTTATAATTACCCATCACAATTACTTTTGAAATCCCGGTATCGGTTTCCATCTCTAATGAGTAGCCGAGTTGGAGATAAGTTTGCGTCATGCGACGTGCACTCAAAAGGACAAAAGAGGATACAGAGGCGCATAGATTCAAAGAAGGATCTTTTGAATTTTATGTTAGGTATTTTTTATATTAAATTTTATTTCTTTTTGTTCTAAATATTGTGAGGGAATCTTACTCTAGAATACTTGATTCTTTCTATTTAGATATTTTCTTTTTATTTTTATTTTAAAGTGAGATTATTATTAATTTAAAAAATAATTTGAGTAATCATCTTTGTATGTACTATGTTTTCATTATTAGTGAATCCTTTTGTTGTCTTCCCCGGTGAAAGTAGACTATAGAATGAATCACGTAAATTCTTTGATATTTAGTTTGCTTGCATTTTAAGTTATAATCCTTAACCCTCCTAAATTTCCTTTTACCTCCGAAACATAGAGTAACTCACAAATATTCAACACTTTTTCGTAGAAACTCTATCTCTAGATACAGGAAAGAGATAATAAGAGAGAGAGGGAGAGAGAGAGAGAGGAAAACTCACAAATCCAAATCCACCTGTCTTTATTTCTTGAACTATTTTGTAATTGTCGCAATTAAGTTTGAGAGCAGCTCTAAGGTAAGGGTACTCGTCGACAATGGCAGCGACACCACCATTTTTGCTTCCTTCTGCCAGTGCATCCACGTACCGCTGTGAAGAATTAAGAGGCTTGAGACTCGACTCATGAAAGCCCATCCTAATCAGGACCTCTCTCGTAGGCGAACCTTGAAGGTAACCAACATTTTCTCCGCTGTTCTCAAGCTCAATGAAGTCGTTCACAGGACGCTGTTCGACTGTGAGCATTGAAGTAAAACTGGCTGTGTAACTCGATTGCAGGATCAAAACCACAAATACCCATATGATCACAACAAACTTAGACAAATTGCTCACCATATTCGCCTCTGCACTCATCCAAAGAGTTGCAAATTGTGAGGCATATATTGACGAGCCCACCAATAAAATAAAATTTGGGAACAAAACTAATTGGCAAAAACTGAGAAGTTCCTGCCCAGAAGTAAGGTTAATTGATGCGGTTAACTGAAAGTATTTAATAATGCACATAGTCATAATTTATAATGCACATCTAACAGTACCTTGCTAGGCTAATGCAGACAAGTCCTACAATAAACTAACATCAAATGGTTCGAATCAAAACTTTCCAATCATAACAAAAGATAAAGAGTTAAAAGCGGAAAGTAACATTACTTAACTGTGAGCAAAGACGAGAGTTGAGAAAATGAAGTAAAAGACGGCGCCGAATTGGTGAGAGGGTCCACCCCTAAACTCCTCGTTGCTCCGGTGTTCTAAAATCCACACGACGATTCCAGTGAAGACAAAGAAGGCTCCGCTGGCCAACCATAAGTCTTTACTTAATGGCTTGAGGAAGACCCAAGCGTTCTTCGTCCTCGCGTCCCTCAACGGCACCGCCATCGATATAGCGGATGCCATGTATGGCATCGTGAAGTCCACGTAGGATGATCGATTAGCCGTGATGGTCATGTCAGCCACGGCAGCATCATACGTCTGTTAAGGATGCAGTACATGCCCCACTTTAATTAATTTCGTAGTTGTTAACTCTATGCAGACAACTAATTAATAGTATTACAGCTCGCTAAGTTTTGTGTTGTGGCATAAAATATAGAAGGTAAAATATTTATATGATAATGACGGATCCATTTCTTGAGAGATATATGAAGCATCATTTGAGCGTGTGAACAAGATGACACAACGTACGGAAGACTGATGAGTAGTATACAAGTAGAGAAAGTTAAGAGTGAGAAAAAGACAATTAAATGGGGGGTCATATATGAGATCATCGCATATGAAAAGATGCATCATGCTTGTGCAAGTATTAATAATAAAACTAAGAGATAATACCATCTAGCTAGAATCCTAAACTATTGTTCATGTTTTATATAGCCTCACTTATTTATTTTTCATGACACTTTAACCCATTTAACTATGAAAAAAGTCCCTAAAGTATCTCTTTCATTACTTAACTATTAAAAGGAGGACAAAAGAAGTGAGAGAGACACTACCCTATTCAAAATTTTGAAAACTCATGTCATAATTACTAATGCTTAAATTTCAAAAAGAGATTGTTACTAATACTTAATGCGAACTTTTTAAATAACTAGAATTTAAAGTCATGTCTATTCACGGAGGTAGGACTATAGCGATGAAATGAAAAGAAAATTATAGAGTTATATAAAATGTCTCAAATAGATAACCTTGGGAAAAAAATATATTGAACACACCATATACAAATAATATTTATTTTATACAAAAAGCTTGTATTTTGAGTGAAAAAAGTAAAAAACAAAGAAGATTGTGAGTAAGAGATTGGAGACGGAGCAACATAATAATATACTAGTAAATTATTAATAATTAAAAAAAATAACTAGAAGATAAAGGATGCAATCAGCGGGGATAAATATTTAATATAACTAGGCCAGTTGTCGTCTCGCTGGCTTTAGAAATTCCTGGTCGTCTTTTTAATCATCTGAGCATGACCCGATTTAATAGAAGTTGGGTCAAGAAATTGATCGATATATTAAGATATCTGATTGCAGAGTGGGTCTTTTTGAATCAAGAGGCTGCTATTATGATGATAAAATCTTCAACATGTCTCACGTGGACGTTCTACTATTGGATCAACTATTTATTAATGAGAAAAAAGACCGGTCCCCATCTTGATACCAGAATATTTTCAATTATCTTCGAACTCGTACGATTTCAATTAATGAAGCATATCCAATGCTTCATTAATGTTAGATATGTGATGTAGTGGCTGTGGCGCCCTTAGAGAGACGAAGACTCTCTAAAGACATCACCCAACTCGAGAGAGAGAGAGAGAGAGAGAGAGAGAGAGAGAGAGAGAGAGAGAGAGAGAGAGGCTAATGTTTACTGGAAAGTTTGGTGCTTAGTAATAAGGCCTATGGAAACAATAACTATCTAATTTCAATGCAGAATAAAATGATCATATCTATCGAAAACAATTGTTGGAACGAAGATGACATAGATAGACAGGTTAGAAGGGTGAATGACCTCTGGTCACTTTGGATACTCAAAGCTAGATTTTGATTTCATGTGCTAGTTTTAGCATATATAAACAGAAATAACATAAAATTTGAAGTTTATTCACACATGCACCGCATCCTCATATATAAAATTTGATTAAATTTATTTATTTCCTAAAGATAAAGATGAAAGCATCAAATGATTAAAGAAGAAGGTACCGAGTATGCTCACCCCATTAGCGACCTGTTGGATCAGCGCGTCATATTTCACGTTCGTTGCCGCCACATACTCGAACCTCAGCGCGTACGGTAGACACCGGACCGCCGCCTCAAACACGTCGATCACGAACCCGCTCGCCCGTGTCTGGTTCGTCGTCGGGTCGGTCTCAATGTCTAGGAACGAATGGAACCCGGGCATGACCGGTCCGGGTACCCCGATCCGTAGCTTCTTGCCGCTCGTCGGCTGAATCCACCCGTTAGGCACCACCGTCGACTCCCCGGGCCATATCACCGGCCCGAGCCCATCCCTCGATGACGAGTACTGGCTGTCGCTACTCCAATTCAGCCGCCGAGTCAACCCGTACCTCGGAGTCCAGAAGCCGATTTCTTTCGCGCTCCCGCCCATCACGTTCAGTACACGGTACGCCATCACGTTCAACTCCCCATCGACGAGCCGGAACCTCCCACCAAGGCCGTCATATTCCGTGCTTAGTATTTCTTTCAAGAGACGGTTCCCGGTTCGGGAGACGCCCAAGTTGGATAAATCGGTGAAGCCGTTCTTGGATTCGACGAAGTCGGGGCCGACTTTGCCGAGTCGCTCGGCAGACAAAGCCATGGCCCAGACCGCATCATAAGCCCATATAGCATAGCTACTAAGCTGAGTAGCGGCGGCTAATCCAACATTTGGGTTATCCTTCAAAAATTGCCGACTCCATCTCCTTTTAAACTCGTGGATCCGCTCCGTTGTCGGGAAATAAGGCATGACGCCGAGAACGCCGTCCATGGAGTCAGGGGAGATGGATTCTTCGACGGAGGCGAGGAGGCTCGTGAGGTCGCTTGTTATGATCCAGACGTAGCCTTCTGACATCATTCCGGCATTGTTCGCCGATCGGAGGAGAAGGGTGGCGAGGCCGACCTTAGCGTGGACGACGAAGACTCGGGTCTGCTCGGTGGCGAGCTTGTAGAGTTCCGCGGCAATGTCGTCAGAAGAGGCGGAGGTGGGGAGGGAGCAGCGGTATGGGACGAGCGAGCCAACGTTGTTGAGGGCGTCGACCAGGTAGGGGATGAACGCTGCGCCGTAGTTGGATTCCTCGTAGATCGGGACGACGCGGCGCCACCCGAAGGATCCGACGAGCGCCGCGATGGCGCCGACTTGGTCGGCGTCGTTTGCGACGGCGCGGACGAAGAAGGGAGAATAGGTGGGAGACACCGAGGGGCTCGTCGCGGAGATGGAAACTATCGGGACTTGGGCTCGCGTGCCCAAGTCGGCGACGAAGCCGGACTCGATAGAGGACTGGGGCCCAAGTATGGCGTGCACCTTGTCGTTGGTTATTAGCTCCAAGGCTGCATCAATTAATTAATCCGTATAATTAATTTCATTTCTCGACTGGAAGAACCGTAGAAGTTAAACGCTAAGCTCTACCGAGGGTGGCGGCGGTGACGACATCGCCGGAGGCGTCTCTGGTGAGGACCTGGAGACGGGAGGAGTAGTTGGGATTCGCACCGTAGAAGTCGGCGACGGCCAAGTGGACGGACGTGAGAGCGATCTGGCCAATCGAGGAGTTCGAGTCGAGGATTAGTCCGAGCTTGAAGGTTGTGGGCTGGGATGGTATCAAGGGGAGGAGTTGGAAGAGGAAGGAGAGGAGAAGGCCAAGGGTTTTGGGGTTCCTCATCATCGATTAATTGGAGAGAAGAGGTCGTGGTAGAATAGCAAGGAATGAGGAGTCGTCTCGTTTTATCCTCAAGAGGTAAGAGGAAGGAAAGTCTTGTCTAGAGGAATCTTATAATAATAAATTTGACTTGCTGAGACGTTATATTCTCTCTTTGGTTTATTTCGTTATTAAGCACTGTGTGCGAATCGAGTTTCTATGGATTTAACCGAATTTAAAGCCCAGGAGTTGAAATAATGGTCTTGGATGTGATGGCGATATCTGATTCTAGTCCCAGTTTCTTATGTGAAATGCTGCTGAAGACAAAAATAAAATAAAAAAATGTTGGTCTTTTTTAATGCATATACTTTTGAAATTACTTATTCACCTTTATAATACCATATTTTTTTTGGAAGCCTCTGTTTTTTAACATTGATGTTAAAGGGAAATCAGTCAACCAAACAAAAATAAAGAAATTGGGATACAAATTTTATTTATTTATTTATTGAGATAAGTATCCATTTTATCTCTTTCCTAATTTTTTATTATCAAGATAATTTTATTTTTTAATAAATTTAAAAATAAAACATTATTTTAATAACTCAGTATTATGTATTCAATCCTTACTCACATGGGATATAAATGAGCCAAACTTGAGCGAGTTGGCCTAGCATGGTTTGGCTTAAATTAAACTCGAGAGATGAAAATGCTTGACTCATCTCCATCTTAATGAAGCTAGAGTTGACTCAAACATCGTGAACTTAATGGGTTAAGAGACAAAATTCATATCATAGTAGTTTAGACTTGAAAAGGCAGAAAGGGAAGTAATTTTGACATTTAAGTGTTATAAAAAAATAACAACTTTGAGTGTGATTATATACTATATCAGTAGGAAGATTCAACTTCACACTTGCTCAAATTAGATCTAATCTTTTCTCCTTACTCTAAACTAATTCAGGAAATTTTTATGGGTGCCTGGATATGCCTAGGTGAACATAAATCTCTAAGCAAAAATCAGAGTAAATAGTGGGTCGACAGAAATCAGAGCTTTAGAAATCTGTGGTCATTTAGAGCTCGAGTTAAGCTCATAAACTTCTTTTGATAGCCCTACTAGCTCATGAAAAAAATACTTCTAACATAGTCTAGTAGAATTGCTCTTATGTTAGTCTGTTTGCTAATATTTTGTGACCACTTAACTATCGGTAAGGTCAACTAAATAAAGAAGGGAATTTATTCTTCTAAAGGAATCAAATCCCAATAGATGAGGTCCTCTGTCTTCACCATTCAGGAACTCCCAGTCAAGTTCAATAACAAAACATCTCTTTTTTTTCTATTTTACTAACCAAATTCACTCCCCAATAACTAAAAAGAAATAAAATAAAATTTTCAACATTAATTTAAATTAATATATACAAGGTTAATTAAAAAATTAGATAGATGAGACTTTATGAGTATTACAGAAATTACAAGAGCCTAAAAAATAAAAGTGGATAAGGTTATAATGACATATTAGCGTATTGCACAAGCTAATCACACCAAAGGATAAAGGTTTGGTCAAATAATTTTAGGCTATATTTATTTTTTGAACCGACAAATTGTTGTACATAATAATAATAAAAAATTCACTATCCAAAGTAACACAAGATTTGAATATTTTTGGGACAAAGGATTTGTACATTTTAAAGATATCATATTTTTAGTGAGTAATGATATTATCACAGATGCTATGCTTTGCATCCGATAAACCAATGACAAAATTATGAATGAAAATACTTGGTCTTCTGATACACCTAGCAAAATTGTTTGTGACAAATCTTCTCCTTGATGATAATCAGTTTGACACTTAGCAGACAGGTTTGATATCTTCATTATCAACTTGATAAATACTAATCAGCAAACATCATTAGATAGTAAGAGATGACATCAAAGTTGATCAAGTATGGCCAAAAAAGATTCTCATATTAGCAACCAAGCATTTGAAAATTTTTACTAATAGTTTGTTAAAAGACATGAAAGAAAGGTTGCAATTATAAATCCTTAATATTATACTTTTGATGTTAATATATATAATATTTTTATAATAAGATAATTTAAAATTATATTTTTATTATATCAAATTACATATTATTTAATTATATCGGATTAACATAATATCTAATAATAATACTTTTTAAAATATACTTATTTTATTGGAATATTAAATTATTGATAATTAAAAATTTTAAGTTGAACTTTATTTATTTAGTGCAAAACAAAAACATATTATAAACATTAAATTATAAATATATTTTTATTATGTCCAACTCAATGTTGTAATTTTAAGCAAATTTGTAAGATATATACATAAGTTTAAGAAGTTATTATTAAATTAATATTTAATCATAATAATGATGATGATGATGATTATTATTATTATTATATGAGTACATTATATATCGATATGTAATGATGATTTATCTTGGTCTACATTTTTCAACCGAATAAGGGATTGATGGTTGATTCCACTTGATTTCTTTCGATAATGTGATGCATTGCTCTCAATATTATTCATTAGTTATTATAATTAGATTTTTGAGAGAGAAATATTAAACTAGAGACTATGGAGAAGTCTCGGAACTTGTATCTCCCAAAAATTACATTATTTACTTGAGAAGAAAGCTAATATATAGCCGACTGTGTAACAAACTCAAACTAACCCAGCTGTAGTAACAAACTCAAGCAAACTCAACCACATGGTGCCAGTTGTACGAATTAACAAATTTTTCAAAACTAACTCTATTACTCCCCCTCAAGATGGGAGTTTGTACTATGTATGTCATAAACAGCCATCTTGCTTAACAATGGAAACAACAAAGAGGTTGGTAAAGCTTTTGTAAAAACGTCAGCAAGCTGATGAGTAGTTTGAATTGGCAAGAGCTTGAGAAAACCTTCAGTAAGCTTGTCGCAAATAAAGTGACAATCAATTTTGATGTGCTTCGTTCTCTCATGAAAAATGGGATTAGAAGCAATGCGGATAGCAGCTTGATTATCGCAAAACAAAAGGATTAGATCAGACGAGACAACCTGAAAATCGTGAAGGAGTTGTTGAAGCCAAATAAGTTCCCTTGTAGTAGATGCCAAAGCACGATACTCTGCTTCAGCCGAAGAGCGTGAAATAATAGTTTGTTTCTTTGCTTTCCAAGAGACTAAAGAATCTCCAAGAAAAACACAAAAACCAGTTACTGATTTGCGTGTGTTGAGGCAAGCTCCCCAGTCAGCATCAACAAAGGCATGGAGCTAAAAAGAATAAGATGTGAGAAAAAGCAATCCTTGGCCAGGAGTTGCTTTCAAGTATTGAAGATGGTGAAAAGCAGCAGCAAGATGAGGTTGTCTAGGCTGAGAGACAAATTGAATGAGTTTATGGACAGTGAAGGTGATGTCAGGTCTGGATATGGTGAGATAAAGAAGTCGCCCCACAAGTCTTCTATACAAAGAAGCATCTTCTAAGAGATCACTTTCAAAAGAGTTCAGTTTAGCCTTGGGATCCATTGGCAGTGAGGCAGGTTTAGAAGCTAAAAAACTAGTATCTTCAAGTAATTGAAGAGTGTAGTGCCGCTGTGAGAGAAAGATCCCTTGAGTAGATCGAGCTATTTCTAGACCAAGAAAGTATTTAAATTTGCCAAGGTCTTTAAGTTTGAATTGAGTGTTCAAAAAAACTTTAAGAGAATTAATAGCTTGAGGGTCAGCACCAGTAATGATAATATCATCAGCATAAACAAGCAAGGCAATGAAAGATGATTTAGACCCTTTAGTGAACAATGAGTAATCAGACTTGGACTGCTCAAAACCATGTTGAATAAGGGCTTGAGAAAACTTGGAAAACCATTGCCGAGAAGCTTGTTTCAAGCCATAGATGGATTTATGTAATTTGCAAACTAATTTCTCCCCCTGTCTTGGAGAACCAGGCTTAGAATAACCAAGAGGCAAATCCATATAAACTTCCTCAAAAAGATCTCCATGCAAAAATGCATTATTAACATCAAGTTGGATCAAAGGCCAATTAGAATTTGATGCAATAGCCAAAAGAACTTTAAGTGACGAGTTTGGCAACGGGAGAAAAAGTTTCAATGAAATCATAGCCTTCTTGTTGTGTGTACCCCTTGGCAACAAGACGTGCCTTATGATGCTCTATACTGCCATCAGATCTATATTTGATTTTATAGATCCATTTTCAACCTATAGAATACTTGCCATGAGGTAATAAAGTGACTGACCAAGTGTTATTAGCTTCCATAGCAGCTAATTCAGAAGACATAGCATATCTCCATTGTTGATGTTTCACTGCTTGATGATAAAATTGAGGTTCAAAATTTGCTGAGACATTTAGAGTGTAAAAACAGTGAGAGAAATTGGATCCATGAGAAGAAGCTGTCCTCTGATTTGAGAAAAAGATTCATTTAGCCCCATTAAAAATGACATGACATATTCCATGTGATGATGGTCAGAAATAGACTTGATTCCTCCACAGGTGCAATGATTACAAGCACAAACAGGTTTGTAATTGTTCAATTCCTCCTAAATACTTTTTAATTTGGTAAAATAGGAACTAACACTCTAACAGACATCTGGCCTTGTGTAAGATTCATCAACTCACGCCTAAGTTGAAAAATTCTAGGTCCATTCCTTTGAAGAAATCTATCTTTTAAATCTATCCAAATCTCATGAGCTGAATCAGAGTATATGACACTAGCAGAGATTTCCTTAGAGATAGAGTTGAGAATCCAAGATATAACTATGTTATTGTTCCTAATCCAGAAATTGAGATTAAGACTGGTACCTTCTGGACGAGGCACAGAACCATCAACAAAGCAGACCTTGTTTTTGACGGAAAGAGCGATTAACATAGCTCGGCTCCAAGAAGTATAATTCTCACCAGTTAAAGGTTGAGAAACTAGAATGAGTCCAGGGCTGTCTGAGTGATGCAGAAAGTATGGACTGGAAGCATCATCGATGGCGGAACTGCTCATTGAAGGTGAAAACAAACTTGCTGAAGATTCAGTAGCCATCAGAAGAAGAAAACGAAGATCGAAGATTGAGATTGAATAGAGAAAAGAAGAGCGCGAAGAGAAGAACAAGCTCTCATACCATATTAAACTAGAGAAGATGGAGAAGTCCTAGAACTTGTATCTCCCAAAAATTACTTTATTTACTTGAGAAGAAAGCTAATATATAACCAGTTGTGTAACAAACTCAAACTAACCCATCTGTAGTAACAACTCAAACTAACCCAGCTGTACTAACAAACTCAAACTAACTCAACCAACATGGTGCCAGCTGTACGAATTAACAACTTCAAAACTAACTCTATTAAGAGAAGAGAGAAAAATGATGAATTATGATAAGAAATTTAAGAGAGAGAGAAGAGAGTTATGGATGAAAATGGGTCAGATTAAATCTGACTTGACTTACTAATCAATCTGATTCGAATCGGATTCGGATAAAAATACTTTATCCGATTTGGATACAGATATTAATAGGGTAGTTTGGTGGATATAGATATCGAATATCCATTTACCTATATAGGACTACATAATAAACTAGATCCCAAATAACTAGACCCGTTAACCCATTTTCCTAACGTTCACTTCCTTTTTTTCTTATTTGTCTCTCTTAATCCCACTTCTCTAATCTCCCCTTAGGGTTTCAGCCCCTCCTTCGCCCTCCGCATCGTTGTATGCTCTCCTCCGCTGTTGTCATAGTCGTCTCACACTGACGATGTATGCTCTCCACCGCCTCTGCCTCTTGTCTTTACTATATCTCTCAGCCCACACCCACACCCACACCATCACCAAGAAGGCCTTATTGACCTATCCCCTTCGCCGCTCCTCTCGAGTACTTTTGTTGCTCTCCTATGGCCGGGGTGGTCGAGACCTTCTCATTGTCGAAAGGTAACATGACACCTTGGACTGGACTTGTGGCACAAAGTTGCCGAGGTGCAGCTAGGCTCTGCTTCAAACTTCGATATGATCAAACTTGCTCTAAGGCTAGATTCTATATTTACCTTAAATCTTCATCTGACCTTCACTCAAGATTGAATACATGTATGTTTCTTCATTCCATTTTTCTTTAATAGGCTTAAGTACCAGTTCAAGCTTTTAAGGAGCAATGAAGCTTGAACTTTTACTTTATCAATAGCTACTGCCGGCAGAAGGGCAACTCAGACATTGCTTGTTTCTTAGTGCGGCAAATGCTAACAAGATAGAGGTAACTCTTCCTCCAACTACCTTCTCCAACTAAGTTTTGATTTTTTTTCTCAAATAGCACCTTATAATATAAGTAATTTATACCATGAACACCCTGTACATGTTTCGAAGCTATATATAACCAGATTTTATTTTCATATAATTTCTCATATATCACCTACTGTCACTTTGCTTTATTTAATGTCTTTTTTTCTCTTTTTGCATATATATCCTCCAAAAATAATTCTTTATTTACTTGTATGTCTATCTAAAGTTATATTTGTACCTGTATATATCTAATATGTATCTTTATTTGTTTAAGATCCGATTTGTTTCTTATTTGTATCTGTATTCATTTAACATTCAATCCGTATTAAAAAATTTATCATATCCGTTTAGTTATAATATGGTTTTAAATTTTGCTATCCATCTAATATCCATATCCAGATAAAAAAGTATGGATCTAGATATGGATTGAACACTATCTAATCCGTATCCGATCTATTTTTACCCTTAGATGAATGATGAATTATAATAAGACAATGATATTATGTTTGAAAGAGAGGAAAGAAATGTGATAAATTATAATAAAATATTTGTGAGAACTTATAGTCAAATTAAAGATAAATTAGTATGTGGTATAAAATATTATTTTGATGAATAATATTTGTATTATAAAATACACCTACTATGATATTTAGTTATTATTCTAGATCAAGATATTCTATTCTAGAATAAAAAAATATAAAATTATTAGTGAAGTCAACAGAAGCTTTAGGAAGAATACTAAATTTAAAATAAATAGTTTTATTTATTATTCTGAAAATAATGAAATAAGTATTTACATGTTTCACTTGTATTGTGAAATAAAGATATAATAATTATCTTTTAAATATTTGATTTGGTACAAAGTAAATTAATGAGTTAGGATAAATGAGTAATTAAGTTAATGTCTAGTATATAATATAATTTTGATCAAGAATATTTATATTTCATAATAAGATAGTATTATAATATTTAACTATTATTTTAAAATAAAAAGTTATATTTTAGACTAAGGAAAAGTAATTCCTGATGTGACGTGGGGCATTAGGAATAAAAATCTTATCAGAACTTATCAAATATCGAAGGTTGTGTTTGATTACCGACTATCCTAACATAAATGCACACCATCAATGAGTCTAAAAATCAATCAAGAGCTAGACCACCTTATTATGAGCTACCACTAGTTTAAGTACAACGTCCTTCTGTAATATATGATGAGCATGGCTCGGCGTCTCTGCAGCTGGCCATGCAAGCTCAAGCTCCTGCCGGCATTGGGCTTGCGGGCGTGATCGACGGAGTAACTTCTCTATATGCCTTTAGTTGCATATTTCTAAACGTATGAGCTGAGGTCTTTGCCGTTGTAAAGCTTACAGATCGAACGAAGCTTTCCAGCAATAGATTTTTCCGTGGCGATGACTCGTCTCAAATCACGCCTCTTTTGGTTGATGAAGAAAGCCAAATGAATTATGGCGCAAAAGATTGATCCAGTTCCGGTGATAAGGAAAAGGCCCCTGAAACTCTCATAGTTGAGACTACCGGAAGTCAATGGGTTGTCTTGGCTTGGACAGTTGGATGGATCGCCGAACCATTTCCTCTCGATCTCAGACATCTGGCCGCTCTCTGTTAAGTTAAGGATCGACTTTGAGAGATCTGAGACTAGTGATGATCCTTTTGGGAATGCCTGTTGTGATCACAGAATAAAATTAACAAGGAATATAAAATAGCACAAGATAATAAAGTTTGAGAGAGAGAGAGAAGAAGAAGAAGAAGAACTCACAAAGCCAAATCCACCTGTTTCGATCATTTGGTCAACTATTGTGTAATTGTTGCAGTGAAGCTTGAGATAGGCTCTAAGGTAAGGGGTCTCGCCGACTATGGCAAGTACGCCACCATTTTTGCTTCCTTTTGCCAGTGCATCATTGTACTGTGAAAATTCAAGAGCCTTGAGCCTAGACTCATCAAAACCCATGCTAACCAAGAGCCCTCTCACGGACGAACCATGAAGGTGACCAACATTTCCTCCACTGTTCTTAAGCTCAATGAAGTCGTTCACAGGACGCTGTTGGACTGTCAGCATTGAAGTCAAACTAGCTGTATAACTCGATCGCAGGATGAGCAGCACGAATACCCATATGATGACAGCAAACTTAGACAAATTGCTAACTATATTGTCCTCTGCATCAATCCAAAGAGTTGCAGATTGTAAAGCATTGATGGGCCGACCAATGAATTAAACTTTTGGAACAAATAGCATTCAAAATCAAGTACAAAATGATCCATATAACTAGAGTGGATGTGATCATGGCTGTTGCGTGAGTAAGATTGTGGCATCTAATAGTGATTTGCACTACATTTCCGATAATAAATCTCAGTCCCAACTTGTATGGTGTTGAGAGAAGCCCTATAATAAACTAAAAATCAAATCATTCAAGGTTCCAACTGTTCGAGGTGGACTAAGATCCACACGAACAACCAAATTTGTGAAACGCCACCTCGTTGTGAACTTGTTACTTTTTAAACTTAATTTCCAACGTAATAAAAGATAATGGATAAAGATAAAAGAGTTAAAACGGGGCCGGGAAGTAACGTCACTTAACTGTGAGCAAAGAGGAGAGTTGAGAAAGTGAAGTAGAAGACGGTGCCGAATTGGCGAGAGGGTGGGCCCCTAAATTCCTTGTTGCTCCGGTGTTCTAAAATCCACATGACGATTCCAGTGAAGACACAGAAGACTCCGCTGACCAACCACAAGTTTTTATTTAATGGCTTGAGGAAGACCCAAGCGTCCTTGCTCCTCTCGTCCATCAATGGCACGACCATCGATACAGCAGATGCCATGTATGGCATTGTGAAGTCCACGTAGGATGATCGATTAGCCTTCATGGTTAAGTCAGCCACAGCAGCATCATAGGTCTGTTAGGGATGCACAAGGCCCACTTGAATTAGATAGACATATATATACTATAATGTTCCATGGTAAGTTATCACACAAAAGAATAGTCACATATGGCAAATACATACATATATATATATAGTTGAAAGTGAATATTAAGGGTACATATGATGAAGAGGTTTCCAGTTGGATAACAGTATAAATGATGTCAAATACTTCTCAGCCAAGCTGAAATATTGAAGCTCTTTACTTCGAATTATAAGCCCAGAAGTTTCGAAATTGGATTTGCAATCGGATGTAATAGGCCGCGTTTGTGGTGGGGTTGCCTTTTGAAATGGGCTAGGGGCTTAGGAACCACTTTGCACCCTCCCAAAGCAATTGTTTGTGACCTTTTAGTATTCATGAATAACTGAACGTGAGCCAAGATTTAAGCTATATGTATGTTGGCCATTAGATTAAGATTTAACGATTAGATCTTTCATTTCATAGCTTATTAATTTAACTCTTGCTAGTCAAGTTGAGCTATGATTGAACTTGACTTAGCTCGTCAAGCCAAATGAGCCGAGCACGAGCCAAATCAAATTTTTGGAGACCTTCCTTGTGTTTGGCTCGTTGACACCCGACTCCTAACAACCTAACATGATCTTCTAGGATCCTAAATCCCTATAAAAAATTCATTAAAATTTTGATCAAAAGCTAAAACCGTGATACATATAGATAGAAAGTATATATGAGTAATAAAAAAGAGTGGTAGTTCAAAGAGTTTAAATAAATATATTTCTAAATATATCATTATGTTATAATTTTTAAATTATTTAATAAATTATTATAGCTATTATCATTTAAGCAGCACATCAAGAAATTAAATAAAGTATTATTTGTAAAAATAATTTAATAAATCACTTTTTGAGACAGTTTGGTGAAAGTGTTTTGTTGTCTTAAAAAGTTGTCATAATTTAACAGAAATCACTAATTAAGAGAATGACTTTATAAACATTTTTTTTGCAAGAGCGATTTACTTCAAAATACTTATATACGCCTGTTTATATGACAAAGAAGTGTATTAATTAAGTAGATAATTTATAGATAGAACGGTAATATATGTTGGAGAAATAATAGATCGGTCAAAAACTTGTATACTCACCCCGTTAGCTACCTGTAGCACCAGTGTGTTATAACGCTCGTGCCCCGCCGGCACATACTCGAACGGCATGGCGTACGGTAGTTGCCGGACAGCCGCCTCAAACACATCGATCACGAACCCGCTCGCCGACGTCTGATTCGTCTCTGGATCGATCTCAATATTCACGAACGATTGGAACCCGGGATCGACCGGTTGGGGAACTCCGACCCGCAGCTTCTTGCCGCCTGTCGGCTGAGTCCACCCGCTCGGCACTACCGCCGAATCCCCGGGCCATATCACCGGCCCGAGTCCATCCCTCAACGACGAGTACTGGCTGTTGCTACTCCAGTTCAGCCGCCGAGCCAGTCCGAACCTCGGAGTCCAGAAGCCGACATCCTTCGCCTTCCCGCCGATCACGTTCAGTACACGGAACGCCGTCACGTTCAACTCCCCATCGACGAGCCGGAACCTCCCGCCGAGGCCGTCGAATTCCGTGTTCAGTATCTCTTTCAAGATACTCTTTCCCGTTCGGGAGGCGCCCAAGTTGGAGAAATCGGTGGAGCCGTTCTTGGATTCGATGAAGTCGGGGCTAACTTTTCCGAGTCTCTCGGCGGACAACGCCATGGCCCAGACCGCGTCATAAGCCCATATAGCATAGCTACTGAGCTCGGTAGCGGCGGTTAATCCAACATTTGGGTTATCCTTCAAGAATTGCAGACTCCACCTCCTTTTAAACTCGCGGATCCGCTGCTCCGCTGTCGGGAAATAAGGCATGACGCCGAGGACGCCGTCGATCGACCGGGGGAGATGTATTCTTCGACGGAAGCGAGGAGGCTCGTGAGGCCGCTAGTTAGGATCCAGACGTAGCCTTCTGAAATCATTCCGGCATTTTTCGCCGATTGGAGGAGACGAGTGGCGAGGTCGACCCTCGCGTGGACGACGAAGACCCGGGTCTGCTCGGTCGTGAGCTTATAGAGCTCGGCGGAGATGTCATCGTCGGAGGCTGTTGTGGGAAGGGAACAGCGGTACGGAACGCGCACTCCGACGTTGTCGAGGGCGTCGACGAGGTAGGGGACGAAGGCGGCGCCGAAGTTGGAGTCCTCATGGATCGGGACGACGCGGCGCCACCGGAAGGCGTCAACGAGCGCCGCGATGGCGTCCACTTGGTCGGCGTCATTCGCGGCGGCACGGACGAAGAAGGGTGAGTGGGCCGGAGACACCGAGGGGCTCGTCGCGGAGATGGAAACTATGGGGACTTGGGTTCGCGTGCCCAAGGCTGCGACGAAACCGGATTCGGTAGAGGATTGGGGCCCAAGAATGGCGTGCACCTTGTCTTTGGTTATTAGTTCCAAGGCTGCATCAATTAGAGCGCACTGATTAAGCCGTACATTTACTTTCCTCGACTGGGAGAACCGAAGATATTAAACGTTAAGCTCTACCGTGGGAGGCGGCGGTGACGACATTGCCGGAGGCGTCTCTGGTGATGGTGTGGAGACGGGCGGAGGAGTTGGGGTTCGCGGCGTAGAAGTCGTCCACCGCCATACGGACGGACGTGAGAGCGATCTGGCCAATCGAGGAGTTCGAGTCGAGGATTAGTCCGAGCTTGAAGGTTGTGGGCTGGGATGGTATCACGGGGAGGAGTTGGAAGAGGAAGGAGAGGAGAAGGCCAAGGGGTTTGGGGTTCTTCATCATGGATTAATTGGAAATTAAAGAGGTCGTGGTAGAATAGAATAGCAAGAAATGAAGACGATAGAGAATGTGGGGGGTTTTGGTTCATTCGATAGAAGACGACTTGCCTACAGTAGTCATCATAAGATGATTTATTCCCGGCAAATGTAAAGTGGAGTCCACGTGAAGACTGTGAGGATTACAAAGTCCAACTTTGAACTTTCGATCACTTTCCCACTTTTTTCTTCAATAAAGAAAAAGCAACAAAAATAATGTTTTAAAGAAATGGCTACTGCTAGGTGTTCACGCACTTAGATTGTTACGAGCTTTTTCTTTTGGAAGCCGTGGTTCGTAAAAAGAAAGAGCACTGATTCCATGCTAACCAATTATTTATTTCTATAATAAATTAAAAGTTATATAAGATATTATATATATATATATATATGACTAGATTAATCTATAAAAAAATTAAAATTTAAGTATTTTCTTATTGCTTATTCTTATAACTATTTCCTTAATAATCAACTTCTATTAATTTATTTTTATTTTTATTTTTTATAAAAAATGAATAGCTAAGAGAGAAATAAAATATAATTAATTTAACTTTATAATTTAGAAAAGTAATCAGTACTTTCGGTTAATATGACCGGTCTTTGAAGTATGTCCCAACAAAAGAATTCTATTATGAAAGTAACATTGCCAAAGAAGTTGTGAAAAACAATAGAAGACAAGTGCATAACAAAAAGCACTTAAAATCGACTTTATATTAACAAGGTCTTTGGCTTCGATTTAAAGAAGGTACTCAACTGAGTAACCATATGAAAGATTATAATAAACTACTTACTGATTTATAAAATTTGGAGGTCAAAATCCGTTATGAGGATAAGACACTTTATTTATTGAATTTATTTCCTAATATTTATAATCATTTGACTACTATCTTGTTGTACAGAAAATATTCAATTATTATAATAATATTACAAATGCAATGATAAATAGTAAATACCACAAGATGGATAAGCAGGCTTATATAGACTTTCCTTAGAAGATGAATATCTTTGTTATGGTAACAAAAGACATTGAAAAAAAAAAAATCTCATATTAAATATCAAGAATCAGATGAATTCAAAAGTAAATGTCAAAAATCTTGACTATGAGAGCAATGATGAGGATTTGTATGTTGAATATATTTGTTTGTATTTGTTGTAAGCCGAGTAAGGATCAAAGTTGCACCTATCATATATGTTCTCATTGCGATTAATTTTATACTTTTAAAGACTTAAGTAAAGATGTATGTTTTTTTATCGGTAACGAAGATACTTATAAAATTAAAGAAATTTTGCAGTTGCATACTAAATCAATAAGAAAGTTGATATATATTCTATTTGATGTTTGTGAGCGCTCCCAGTCCCCGCACTGAAAAGAAGAAAGCAGGGAGGATAGTAGTCTTGTATCAGTATCATCCCTAAGAGGTATGAGAAATAAGAAGGCTCGACTATGAGAGGGGAATCTAATCATTTTAACTTGCTTGTATTAATATTTTCGTCTCTTAGGGTCATTTCGTTAAGCACCTTGTGTGCCTCCGAAGTTTCTATCATGGTAAGAAAGTTCAGTCACTCTTGCCTTGAAATCAGTGCCAACTCAACTCAATTCTTCTAACGTTTGATGTGCTAAAGGCTAAAGCCAATCCGTTCTTTGATGATATTTAAACAAAAATTAAGCTCCCGTTTCCTTCTGCAATCAATAAAGCATCACATAGTGGGGGGGAGAAAATGGCAATCTAGTATTTAGACAGGGTAGATGAGGATTAAATCATAGATCTCTTTGACAAAAGGACTAAATCAGAGATAAATTATTTGTAGATGCAAATAAGCATCTTCCAAGGGATGCTTATATGCTAGAAATACACTTTGAAAGGTTTGCTTCACCTTCTGTGAATAAAACAGTAAAAGAGACATTTTAATTCATGTACATCTTTATGTAAAGAAAACAAATACATCTTGCATTTTAAACTAAATAGATGGCTGGACAAATTGAAGGAAAAGTTTACAGGAATCTGAAATATATGAACATAGCTAAAATCTACAAAACTTGGGATCCTAGTTTCCTCTGTTTTGGTATATGACCAGCATTAGATTTGATGTCTGTTAGTTCTTTCACAACGTTTCTCATGGAAGGCCGTTCACTCGCTTCCTTTGATGTGCACCTCAGAGCCAATAAAATTACCTTGTGTACTTCTTCCATGTCAGCAGATCCCATTAATTCGTCAAAAATATTTGGTTCAGAAATCTCTTTAATTTCACCACTACCTCCCAAAGTTGATTGAACCCAGCTTGTTATGTCATTGTTTTCAGGAAATGATGGATCCAAGGCCTTCTTCCTGGTTATCAGTTCAAGTAAGACAACTCCATAGCTATAAACATCTGATTCTTTGCTTTTTCTAGTTGTAAATGCGGTCTCTGTTGCAAGGACAAAAGAATATTGGATTAACTTATACAATTAGTTGCAAGTCAAACTCTAGAAAGAAAGAACTTGAACTAAAGTGAGCTGATTAAAAAAAGCATCAATATAATGTTATTATGATATGATTGTAAAGGCAGCCATGACAATGAGCAACAAGAAAATGCTGTTTGACATAGTTGCAAAGCCAAAACAATATGGTCTCATATTCAGCATTATTCATTTCATACCTGGAGATATATACCCGATAGTGCCCATTATCGCAGAGGACTGTGGAGAAGCAGAAAACTGATCAATGAGCTTGGCGATGCCAAAATCTGCAATATGTGGCTCCATATCCTTGTCCAACAATATATTCTTTGGTTTGATATCACGGTGAATTATAGCTGGATTGCAGTCATTATGAAGATAAGCTAACCCCTGGGCAGTACCAAGAGCTATCCGGTAACGTGTGTTCCACTGTAGAACTGGTGGTGGCTTAATCTCATGTAGAACATCATGAAGGCTCCCATTCTCCATATAGTCGTACAAAATCAATCCATAATCTCTTCTCAACCAGAAGTCAACCAATTTTACCAAGTTCCTGTGCCGGATTCTGCCAACTGTTTGAATTTCTCTAATCATGCTTGCATTCGCTCCTTGCTGAGAAGAAAAAACAAGTTTCTTTACCGCATACACTTTCTCTGGACTCACTGAAGCTCTGTAAACAGTTCCATGGGCTCCTCTTCCAATTACATATTTTTCATTCAAGTTCTCGGTGGCTTCCATGACTTTATTAAACAGTAATGAGGATCCGTCATGTAAAGATGGTCCTTCCTCTGGTTTTCTGTTTTTATGCTTGAAAATGGCATAAGCCAGCACAAGTAACACTAGGACAGAAAAGAGCAATGAACCAAGAGCTATTATTGCTATCTTAATCTTGTTGATGCCTTTTGTATTGTTTGTTGTACTGCATGGTTTTAGAACACTATTCTTCATGCAAGATGAATCATCTGATAGGCAAGAGATGCAAAGGTTTGGATTGCCCAAAAATGAGCTAGGTGAGGAGTTCAGAAACTTCACAAAATTTTCTGGCACTGGTCCTGTGAAATCATTATATGAGACATTCACATAAAGCAAAGAAAGATCAGATAATGGGAATAGACTTCCATTGAGATTATTGAGAGATAAATCCAAGCTTTGCAGCCTTATCAGATTTCCTAGTTCTCCTGGAATATGGCCTGTCAGTCCATTGCCACTAAGATTTAATGCTATTTCCACATTGAGTAATGTGCCCAATGATGAAGGGATACTACCTCCCAAAATATTTCCACCAAACTGCAGCTCAATTAGCCTGTTAAATCCTGACAAGAAATCTGGTATGCCGCCGCTAAACTGATTCTCTTGCAGTACCAATTGAGAGAGAAGTTTTAAGTTGGTTAAAGCTGATGGTATTGAGCCATTCAGGGAATTGAAGCTCAAATCCAGCAAATACAAGCTAGTACATTGTGAAATTTGAGGCGGCAGCGGACCATAAAGTCTGTTGTGGGAGAAATTAAGAACCTGCAGATTTACCAAGTTTCCTATTTCCTTAGGTATTGGTCCAGAGAGTCCGTTTCTCGACCAGTTTATCAGAGTAAGGTTGACACAATTCCTCAGGCTCCGAGGAATATAACCATTCAACTTATTGGCGCTTAGATCCATGTATAACAATCGTGAAGTTGTTGCAAACTCTGGAATGGAACCAGTGAGGTTGTTATTTTGAACAATCAACCTTTCCAGACTAGAGCAGTTCCCAACAGTCAAGGGAATACTACCATTTAGCAGATTAAACCCCAAGACAAAAATTATCAATTTCTGCCCAAAGCAAATGCCCGGAGGGATTCCGCCAACAAAACTATTATTGGTGAAATCAATCTGAACTAGACTGCTATTGATCCCCAAACCTTGAGGTATAACTCCTGTAAACTTATTATTGAACAGATAAATATTCTGCAGATTTCTAAGCTCAGTCATCTCCAAAGGCAACTCTCCAGAGAGAGAGTTACTGTAAATGAGGATCATTTCAAGACTCGGGATTCTCCAGATTCCTACAGGAACCTCTCCTGTCAAGTGATTTCTATGAAGAAATAGGCTCTGCAAAATAGTTAAATTTCCCAATTCTTTTGGTATAGCCCCCTCAAGCTGGTTCTCATGCAACTGTAAATCTGTCAGTAATCTACAATTACCAATCTCAGGTGGAATTAACCCAGACAAAGAGTTCATAAATAGGTAAAGGATTGAGAGGTTGGTCAGTGAACCGATCGAGGGTGGTATGTGCCCTGATAGGCTGTTACTAGCAGCTGCAAAGGTCACTAAACTACTGCAATTTCCCAGCCCTATTGGGACCTCACCTTTAAATTGGTTGAATGACAAGATTAAGTCTTCCAACTTGCTACTGCTAGAGCAAAAAGGGATTTCCCCCACAAAACCATTTGCACTGATATCCACATATTTAAGCCCTCTGATTGCACCCAATGATTTTGGAAGATGACCAGTCAATTGGTTATGAAACAGATAGAGCTCCTCTAACTTAGTAAGATTGCCAATTGAAAGGGGCAAAACACCAGACAAGACATTCTGACTCAGCCAGAGGATTCTAACATTGGTCAAATTTCCGATGCTAGAAGGAACCGGACCAGTAAGGTTATTCTGGTTGAGGTAGACCGTTTTCAAATGTGTATTATGGAACAGTGACTCTGGTATCTTTCCACTAAGAGAGTTGTCAAAAAGGGACAGATATGACAAATTCTTCAGGTTGTAGAGCGTAGCTGGTATCTCGCCGAAGAGGGAGTTGGTGGATATATCCAAGTGCCCAAGAAAGGTGCAATTCCCCAGCTCTGGTGGGATTGACCCAGATATACTATTCAAACTAAGATCAATCTTCTGTAGATATCTCAACACTCCAATCTCAGGTCCTAATGAACCAGAAATTCCAGTGTCTGCCAGGACAAATGACACCGCCCTGCCACTGCTGTCGCATTTGATTCCTTCCCATCTGCAAGGAGTTGGGTCGGAAGAATTCCAGGTGGAGTTTATGGATGACGGTAGTATGAGGCTCCTGGATAAATCTAGGAGGGCTTGTCCTTCGGAGTTCAAGCCCCAAGACAGTGAAATCCAGGTGAAGAACAGCAACGAATAACGCCAAAGAGCAATACCCATTTCCGGCGAACACTAAAAGCTGAAACAAAAAGGATAACAAGATGGGAGTTTTTTTTTTCTTCTCTAGCCTTTCACAAAAGGTCACGATCAAATCGAAATAGCAAAACCCACATTCTAAAACACCAGAATAGGTAGCAAAATCTACATTAAAAGGTCGTATTATAGCATCTACCAAGTGTTTGATAACAAGGAACCATATGCACATTGAAGAAGCACAAAAGAGCAAAGGAGATATCTTTCCACTTATTTTTAAGGGCTGCAACAAATTACAAGGCATGCTCAAGAGAGTACCTAATTCGCAGTAAATGTCACAGATCCGAAGAACTCCAAGTCAAAGGAGAATACTTTGGTTACGCTTCTGTGCTTCTCGAGCTGGAATCAAGCTCCTCCGGGGTTAAAATCCCTCTTCGTCGCCGGCTTCTCTCAACAACCAAATGTTCTTTATGGACCAGAAGAGTGGTATTAGTTTAGTGGAATTGTGGAAACAATTGTTTTCTACTGGGAAAGCTATAAAGTGTTTGTGGTGGGTTTGGTTGAGGATGCGGTTGAGAATTGAGAAGTGATGCATGCCGTTTACTGGAACGTGCTTCTGAATTCTGAGCAGTTCACATTTGTCATTTAATTCTTGGCTTGTCTGGTCCGACATTACAATGCAAAAAGTCAACCACCTTAAATTAGGCACTCCCAAACTATTAGCATTTCGTTTGAATTTTTTTAAAATTATGATAAGATTAAAATTTTATTTTATTAACTTATAAATATAAATATTGAACTTAAAAGATAAGAGTTTACGTCTCATCATTTAATAGTCTAATTAGTACTTGGAATATTATAATTCATCTGCTCCCTATAGTACTTATCCGAAAGTAGTAGTTAGCTTGAGCACATTTTGACCCTTTTTAAGGGGAAGGAACACCTGAGTCGTAGAGGATCAACTTTTGAAAAGTTGGTAGGCACCTCATTGTGTCTAAAGATTTATTAGGTTAGACTTCAATTTTAAATAATTATTATAAAAAAAATTTATTTGATAATTTAGTAGTCTGACTTAGCTTAATCGATTGATAGCCGGTGCGGTGGTTTAGAGAAACAGTTCAATAATATAATGACTTAAAATAATATCTCATAGCTTGACGACGCATAAGATTTGAAGTCTAAACTATGTGACTTAATATGTTAGCTAGGATCTGTATCTAAAAATAATATTTATCATGTCTATACATTTTGACTCTTAAACGATTAGGAGAACACCATCGTAGGATAGAATTTGACTCTTCCACGAGAGACTTATATAGTTACGCTCGGATTTAGACGACATCAAAAGAAAAGTATGTTGGCCTGAAAGAGTTTTCGACCAATGTGAATCTCGTGACAAACTTTTATATATCAATTTATTCAACAACCAAATTTAATATTAAAATAATTTTTTGAATCACGTTATATATCTTATCATAAATTATTTAGAAAAAAATATATTAAATTATTCTGTATTTTATATAAAAGTACAACGTTGATACATTTAGTGATATACCTTTTGACAAGCCGTTAAGTGTGTAATAGTGAGATCGGGGTAGCGAGATCATTACATATTTACATCCCATCTCTTGTCCAAATAACTGTTCAAATGTGCTGCTGCGATGCACCGAGTCAGATAAATATCCGACTCGATCAAATTAAATTGGTGTCCTTAAGTCATTTAGTAGGTGCTGTTGAATTATATAGCTGAGATTAATTCTGGTCCGTTAGCCGGACTTTTTGACCGCAATGAGTCAATTATATAAATTTTGGACAACTTGGTAGTTTGCTATTAAAGTGTGCATGAGATTGACATCGTTGTGCCCCCCTTTTTTTTGTCTTTCTTTTGAGTCTCGTGTGGCTTTTGATCTCTGAAACAAGTGGATCTGAGCCCATTTGGTTGTAAATTAAGAAAAGAAGAAGAAGAAGTAAATGTATGGATTTGTTATGAAACAAAAGATGATGTTATCCTTGTTTTCTATATCTAATGTTTAAATTAAAATCAGTCTTATAATATTACCGGGGGCGCGTGGAGGGGTCTCTTTGATCCGCCCATCAAATTTAATATCAAAATTAAACATTTTTCATCAAAATGAGAGGTCATTTATATAAAAAAGTCTTTTGAGTTTTTAAAATAATAAAATAAAACCCTTATATGTACTTATGTGTATCTCTTGTGCAAATTATATATATATATATATATAAGAGATGTGTATTTAACCTTAAAAAAATGAATGTATTTATTTTTAAGAGCCTAATTTTTCAATTACTAAAATTCAAGAATTTATTTATTTATTTGGTCCACCCACTCAGTTTAATATAAAAATTAGCCTCGTTTGGCCAAGAGGATTGTACCGTTGAATCAATATTTAATATATAAGTAAAAATTAATTTTTTAATAAATCGATGATAATTTTAACTTTTAAAATATAATTATTTACCTATTTTGTATAACACGACCACCCTCTTCGCCCCTTAGACTGTGGGTGGGGATGAATCAATCGTGAAGAGTTAGCTTCACGTTGCAGTCTATGGCTCGAGGCGTACTACAACACTTCTCCTTCTTCGCTAAGTTCGATGTCGTCAATGCCGCAAAGAGTAGAATAATTTTGGGACCGTAGATCTCTACATTAATAGATAATAGGGTTATTTCCTTTTCAAACAAAACTCGTTGTGTTATTCTTTGAATGACTACTTCAAATCAACAATGCGTGTTGCCAATTGAGAACTTTCCTTTGAAGACAAGGACCTGATGCTACTGTCCAAATTCCCAGAATAAAAGAAAGAAAACAAAGAGAGTTAACAAACTAAAAGTCAAATACACAAAGCCTTAATAAAAGTGTATAGCCAATCACCATCCAGAAAGTTGTTTAAAAGGAAAGAAACAAGAGAAGCAGCAATCAGCTGCTACTAAACCGAGAGGCTATTAAGGCAAAAACAAGGGTCTTAATGAACCATTGTTAATTGAATTTGGACCCAATCATAAGAGAGGCTCAATGAATACTGATGGATTTGGATCAGCAACCAACTACTGAAAACAAGAGGCGGGTAAAGAAGCATCGTTAATTCAATTATGCATCCCTTTGCAGTTTTCATATTTGAGAAGGAAATAATGAGATCTCACATCAATTTAAGTAAAACTGTTGGTAGCCCAGATGAAGGTAATTAACAAAGAAAATAGCTTAAATTGCATTTTACCTTCCAAAGTCCGGCATGCAAAACTAAGTAGAGAAAAGAAATCAAAAGAATGACAGGAGAGAGATACAAAGAAAAAAAAACCTTCGTGGTAATTCCTTATTCTGCTCCGATTTTTTTTTCCCATGAAAGATTGTAGTGTGTTACAATTCTTAGTTCATCTACCATTTGCCTAATATTTCCAAGAAACAGAATAATGTCAACAGGAGCAGATTTTGCTGGAAGATAGTAAATAATACAACTTTAAATTATCATGAACTAACAAATACCTTCTAGATATTTGATCAACACATAACAAAAGAATATCAGAACCAGATGGATCAACATTTCATTCGTGGCAAACTTTCCAGCAGGTAACTGAATTTAAATTTTCGTCATCTCTTTTGGGTTGTTAATATCAGAAAGGCAACTGTCATTGACTTCTTCCATTGAGCATCTCTGAGAATGATAGTGGATCTAGAACTTGACTAGCAATTTCCCTGCCCGGGGTTCCTTCTTCCCCTAATGGGGTACCTGTATCACTGTCAGAATAAAAATCCCTATGCATGTGATCAGATATGCCTGGGGGGGTAAGAAATCTACTGTCAGGTAAATCTGTGGTTAACTGTGGTTCCACTTGTTCAGCATTCTTTGAAGCATGAGAAGATATGTCCATCTGATCATATAGCTTGGCAAGGGCAACAAACTTTTGGCACACTGAGTTCTCTGCGTCATCATTCATCAGAATATGACGATGCGCACGAAGGAAGAGAACTGCAAATACAAATAGCGCAAAGGTGGAGGAAACACCAGTGATGAGGAACAGACCCCAGAAGCTATTAAAGTTAAGGTTGCTAGAAGTCACTGTTGTATCTCCCCAGTTGGCACAGCTTTGATTCTTATACAACATCTTCTCAAACTGGACCATTTTGTTACTCTGTGTGACAGTCAGGATTGCTCTTGAAACATCAGGGACCAGAGGCGAACCTTTAGGAAAAACCTGAGAAAGAAAAGATCAACATGGACTAACCTCAGGACAGTTATCTTCGTTCAGTCTTTTCTAGGTTCCTGCCTTCCATATGGTTGAAGTTAAAAGTAGTTCAAGAAAGCCAAAATCTAGCAGACTACAATATGGTGGTACGTAATCCTTAGTGTCCTCTAGTTTTAGTTGGTGAATGGGTTGTATGATTTAACTAGAATACTATAAGGCAAGATATTTCTTGTTGGAGCATAAATCATAGTTTGCCATGATATGCATCTCCCAAGCCCTGCTGCTTTTAGCAAGTTCCAGACAATCTGCTTGCTTCTACTTCTTTGGCACTATTATGCAATCAACAATAAAGTATGGCCAACAAGCTAGTCATTTTACGTAGTTCAATGTTAAAAAAGAGTGGCCTAACAAATGTTATGAATCGGATCAGAACGGATCGCATCATGAGGACATTGAGCTCGATGGATCAAGTCTATTTATTTTTTAATTGATTCATATTTATCTCTTATATAAGCACTTAAGACAAGTCTAGTTATGTCAAGTAAGCCTTTAAGACAAATCTAATTAAATAATATAAGCTACTAAGATAAGTTAAATTAAGTTATGTAAGCCAGTAAGACGAGTTTAATTAAGTTATGTAAGCCTCCAAGGCAAGTTGTAGTTGGAGTTGTGTAAACCTTTAGGGCTAAGTTCAAGTATGACTCATTGTACTCGATATCTATATATAGAAGGGGTTTGGCTTCTTTGTTTATTCATCCAAATATACAAGTATCCAATGAAGAATTAAGGATTATGTTTCAGTCTTAGACTATCTTGGGAGTAAGAGTAAGATAATCTAAAAGTAAAAGTAAATTAATCATAGTCATTTATTTTACTATAGTAGATCTAACTTAAAACTTTAATTTTACCTCCAACCCACAACCACATCATCTTCACAAACCACCCTACCTTACGGCCATCCACCACCACCCTTGGTCGTCCGCCACCCTCTGATGACCGCCACAACGTCGGATATTTACCGTTTGGTCTCGTTTTGATCTTACTTCACTTTTTTATTTATATCTTTTCATCCTGACCTCCAATTTAGGTGAAACCAGAGCCATTAAAACTCTAACTCACAAGGCTATCATCATCTAAATTTTCATATTTTTCCTCTGAATCAGTCCAGATCTGGTTCATAATAAATGTGGGATAAACCAATTAATATTATAAGGATAATTTGTAATGTTGTCATATGTTATCTTAATAACGTGTTTGAGATCTGTAGGAATGTATGAAACAGGAAAATAAGCATGAAGCAGATTGCTTATCAAATTATAAATAACTTCTGCAAATATCATGAATTCATGATATATACTTGTTACTCAGCATGAAAAAGTAGCAAACATCACAACAACAAAAAAAGAAACAGCAGAAAGGTATTAAAAGATTTCTCTGCATGACTATGTGAACAAGTACAAGAGAGATTACTTACAAATCCAAATCCACCGGTCTTGTAGGTTGGTCCAACCATGGTGTAGTTCTTACAATACTTGGAGAGGAAAACTTTAAGGTATGGAATCTCGTCAACGACAGCCGCGACACTTCCATTTGACAGGCCCTCATTGTAATCCTCAGGAGAGTTGTAAGCTATCAACTTTGATTCATCAAAATTGAACTGCTTCAAAAGCCCTGGGATAAAAGAATCATTCAGATAGCCAACAAACCTCCCATTCCTAATTACTTCCTCCAAGTTTGTCACAGTTGGCTGAAGTTGTTCCATGGTGAGCATAGAGGATAAGCTGGCAGTGTAACTTTGTTGCACTATAAGCACCACAAAAAACCAAACAATCACCACAATTCTGGATAAGTTGTTTAGTATCTTCTCTCTATGCGAAAATACAAGTGTAGAGAAGGAAAAGTAGAAGACAGATCCAAATTGCTGTAATGGTGGCCCTCTGAATTCCTCATTTGTTCTATGCTCAATAAACCACACCACCAACCCTGTAAAGACAAAAGATGCTCCAGTTGCCAACCAAAGACCAGTGGAGAAAGGTTGCAAGAAGGTCCATGCATCTTTGTGGCTCTTGTCCTTGATTGGAACCAGCATAGACACCCCTGACTCAGTGTATGGAAGAGTAAAATCCACGTATAAAGACCGATTAGCCCTAATTGTCACATCACCCACCACAGCATCAAAGTCCTGTTGTCAGTTTTAAAAAAAAAAACTGAAAAGAAGCCTTTGAGTTTAAGAAGATGTAAGCACTATAATGACTAATGAGTTTTTTTTTTCTTCTCTGATAAGGAAAGTGCTATAATGAGTTAATTGACCTATGACCAACCACAAGAAGGAAGACTAGATTTACCTAGGCCAGAAGATAAAAACTCACATAACAAAGGATGCAATGGCTATGATTATCTTCCATCTGGAAAGTTCTATCTAGAGGTTTTAGAGGTGGCAATCAACAGTTCAACACGAGTTAGTTAAATTTAGAAACACAAATTCGACATGTTTATTCAATGGGTCGAAAAGTCTAAACATAAACAAAAATCGTTTATTAAATGGGTTACAAGAGTCATAAATGAGTTATTGAGTAATAAGTTATTCAAATTTATATGAGTTATTCAGGTTATAAATAGATTTATTTATATTATAAATAATTTTTTTCATATCAAGAAAGAGTTTTTGTGTTATAAATAAGTTATTTAGGTTATAAATAGATTTATTTATATTATAAACAACTTTTTTCATATCAAGAAAGAGTTTTTCGTGTTATAAATAAGTTATTCAGGTGATAGACAAATTATTAGGGTCAAAATAGGGTTACTATGTTACAAACAAATTATTATGTCATAAACATGTTAACAATAAACGGGTAAAACGGGTTAAGGGAATAAACACGAACACGACCTATTTAATAATTGAGTTAAGCAAAGTCAACCTAGGGCTCAAACTCAATTATATTAAACCCAAATCTGTTTAAAGCCTTCGGGTTTGTGTTAGGTGTTGGATCATCAGATCAAGCCAAAATTATCAGCTCAGTTTTGTCAATGGCTTAAATGGTTAAGAAAATCCAATGAGATAAAAGATGTTATATAATCAGACAGGCAGCATCATACATAAGTGCACCACATATGCAATCGGACAACATAATCGGTGACATAAATAACCTATCATTGGGGTATTCACCTAGACATGATCATTAGGCCCAACCCGCCCAAACCCGGCCCAAACCCACCCGATTTTAACCGGCCTAAGGCCGCCCGAGCCCGATTTAGGTCCGGCCTGACCCAAGCCCGAGATGGTAGTGGGTGACATGGGCTAAGCCTTTACCCGCCTCGTCCGGACCGAAAGCCCGATTCACTACTCTCATCTAGGGATGTAAACGAACGAGCTTGAGCGAGCTGGGCCCAACTCGGCTTGAGAAGAAGAAAATCTCAGCTCAGCTCAGCTCATCTACAGCTCGAGTTCGGCTCAACAGCTCGTGGGCTTAATGGGCTTACACGGGACGGTTCCAATATGTAACAAACATCTAATAGTCTTTATGGAAAAAAAATAGCATTTAGTAGGTAGGATTTGAACCTAAATCGACTGGGTAATAAAATTTATTTAACCAGTTGTGCTATCCAATATTTATATATTTATTTTGATATACATATATATATAATATTAGCTCACTTATTATATATCGAGTCTATTCGAGCCTAGCTCGAGCGAGCTGACTCTAGCTCAGCTCGGCTCGATTAGCCTTTCGAGCATAAAAATCCAGCTCGGCTCGGTTCATTTAAAGCTTGAGCCAAGCTCGAGTCGAGCTCTAAACGTGCCGAGCTTACGAGCTGGCGAGCTTTTTTGACATTCCTAGTCTCATCTATCCCCCAACCTATAATGCATGCATATTTCTATAAACTTTTTAATTCTACATTAGATATTTAATAAATTATATATTAATATATAAATTTGTTCCCATAAAATATAAAAAAAAGATCTTCATATAAGCCCATTAAACTCAACCCAATAAAATATAATATTTTTTAGATTGAACTCATTATGTTAGAGCCATTATACCCAACCTAAGTCCAATATCTAATGTGCTAGTGGACGGTAATGGGCTAGAATATTCTAACCTGGTCCGACCAGAGTAATTGGTGGGTCGGGCCGTGAACAAATATTTAATCTCGCTTGGCTCGAAATACTCGGCTCGAACTGCACAGCCCGTCCGATGATCACGTCTATTTCACCCCATACTTGAAAGTTTATACTTTCTACTACTTCCTTTGTCTATTAAACCTTACAATCTTGGGACTCCTAGTAAAACCGCATCACTGTTTACCAAATATTCATGAAAATAAACAAGACTTCAACTTCTAGCTGATCCACCCAGAAGAAAGGAAAACAGGAGACAAGTGCTAAGTCCTAATAAAATGATCAATGGAAACATTATTTTGTTTCTAAACATGTTTAGGTGCTAAATTACAGCAGTAAATAATAAGCCTTATAACTTGCTTAACCAAGTCCAAAGTTTCCATAAGTAAAACAGGAAAAGAGGAAAATAATAATAACTATCTCAAGCCTCAAGTATAATAAATGTCTGTCAATTAGGGGTGATCGGATAATATCCTATCCAACCCGGTTCCGTATCTGAAAGGCATAGGATATGGCTGCAACTTTCCTTTCTAGTCTAGATGCACATAAGAATTTTAAAAGAATTTCACATACAGATCCAAATACAAGTTATATAAATTTCATTCAAATAAGGATACAAATACAAATTCGGATTCAAATTTGGATATTTGTTTTATCCGCAAATATAACTTGAATCCACTAATTTATAACAAATTCCCAAACTTCCTACCTTTCATAAGCTATTAGTTATAATTTATTTAGCTCTTTCATCTTTCATAAATTAAATATGGATTCAAATAAGTATTTAAATATATGTTTATCCATAAATATATAAAGAAGAATTTATTATTATATTGCAAATCCTCAAAATCTCAAATTTTATAACCCTAAAGTCATAAAACTTTGGATATTTTTGGATTCATTCATTTTTAAAGTCATATAAACTCCAACTTTATTTGTATCTATTATTTGTTTAAGGTTCCATTGGTATCTGTTTTGTATCTGAATCAATTTAAATCCAATTTGTATCAAATTTGTATCCATATTCAATTAACCCAACTATGGTTTTACATTTTGGCATTCATTTAATATTTGCATTCGAAGCAAAAATATAGAGCATAATATGGGTTCACTGCTATCTGATCCATACTGATCCATATCACCCCTACTAATAATCAAGAGTATCGGTTGAATAAGAGTTGTATAGGTTACTTCATTACCAAGATAACATGTAACATGACATCTCAATCCACCAGATAATACCTTATAGACAACAATCATAAGGACAATCATAAGAACCTTACTGGGCAAGCAAAGAGACACATGAGTTGGAAAAAGAAGAAGAAATAATGCATAATTATTTCACCAAAAAGCATGACTGAAAAAAGAGCTGAAAGGCAGCGCCAAGCTTTAGATATATTTTTCAATTATTTAAATGTCAGAGCATGAATGATCAATCCTTATGCAAGTAAAATTTATCAGCTTCCCTATTCAGTGCCATATGCTATGAAGTAAATGTCTGATTTACAAATTACAGTAAAAACAGAAGTATCTCACATCATACAGAAATAGTGTAAATGTATCACTATAACGTTGATTCAGTATATTATAATTATTACATAGAGGTAACTAAGTAAACCAGCAAGGATCATATAGCTTGATAAAACACTTCCAAAGTCCAATTGCATAATCAAAAAAGGAACTGTCCATTTTGACCTAAGGGCAAAAAAACCAATCTGGTTAACTAGAATAACTAGAAAGACATTGAATTAAAATCTTCATGTGATCATTTCTGTAATTTGGGTTTTATTGGATACAGTTCATAAATTAGATACATTGTAGTTCAAAAACTCTGGATACAAAAAGAATGAACCACAACTATGGAATTTAACTTTTAAAGTTCATGGTCAATAGTCCGAATAATTGATTAATTAAGAAAAAAATTTAACTGCATCTAGCACCACAATACCACAAGTCTCATGCAGAATGAACGTTAGGAAAGAATGTCAATAATGTAGACAAGTTTATGGTAGTAAATGCAAACAAAAGCTAACCTTTAGATAAACATGGTAGATGAGTTCATCATAAGTTCCATTACTTGCTCCCTTCACATCTTTATAAGCTTTATACTCAAATGGTACATTGTATGGAAGTGCCTTCATTACAGCTTCAAATACATCTATACAGTACCCTCTGAAAGTTCCATTTTCGTCTTGTCTAATAAACTGACCATAACCAGGTTTCACGGGTACCCCAATTATGAGTTTTCCGCTTGTTGGCCACTGCCATCCTTTAGGTGCAGTCTTATCGCCTCCAGGCCATGTGATGACTCTTAGATCAGTCTTGGACCTAATATGTCCGGAAATGCCATATGTTGGAGTCCAAAAGCCAACCCTTCTCCTTCCAGTTCCGTGTCCTAACACATTAACTATCTCATAGGTACTTGACTCTAATTGCCCATCAACCAAATGAAAATTCCCGCTCATTCCATTGAAATTGATGTTTAACATCAGATCTCGCAGTTTTTTACCAGTCTTAGATGTTCCAATTCTTGCCAAGTTGCTGGATATTTTTGTTGTGTTAGAATCTGGAGAGGTGGAACTCATAGCTCCGACACCCTCTGCTGCAATTGCTACTGACCAGACTGTGTCATAGGCCCATAGCCCAAAAACAGTAGGTTCAGTTATTGAGGAGTTTGGATATTCTATTTTGTACTTCTCTCTCCATCTCTCCCTAAACTCCTCGAGCTTGTTTGTTTCTCGAACATAAGGTTTTATACCCAAGACTCCTTTCATCACCTCTACAGCAGAAGATCCAATTAGATCCACAACATCTGTTAAGCCATAGGTGGTCATCCACACATAGCCATGTTCCATCATCTGTGCATCTCTTGCATTACGGAAAAATTGGAAAGCTAGGGAAAAAGACATATGCACAAGAAACACCCTTGTCTGACTGTTGTTCAAATTAGAGAGCACTGTCTTGATTTGTTTATCGGTGGCTGAAATAGGAATCTTGCATCTATATGGGACATGAGCACCAACTTCTTGCAATGCATCAACAAGATAAGGCGCAATGCCATCACCATACTCGCTGTCTTCAAGCACAAGAACGACTTCTCTCCAGCTAAAGGATTGAATGATTGAAGCAATAACTTTCACTTGGGAAGAGTCATTCCATGCAGTTCGAATGAAAAATGGAGAGTGGCTGGAAGAGAGAGGACTAGTTGCAGAAAATGATATGACTGGCACCTGAGTTCTGTTTCCAAGTTCTGCTATAAATTTGGCCTGTGTAGATGTCTGTGGGCCAATAACTGCTTGCACATGGACATTTTGCAGTAGATCGACAGCTGCATTTTATAATTGACGTACATTATGTAATATATGACTGCAGCTAAATTCAGCAACTAGTACTAGTTCAGTCTAGGCTCTTTGTAATTTCCAAATACCAAGTACTTACTGAGATGTCTAATTACAACACAGTAAATACATCTTATCTTATGAAGCTTAATTTCTTCAAGTGCTTACTGAGTTAGGATCTTTCCTGCTTGATATGGTAAAGTTGAAGAATAATGTGCAAGTTTGAGTGAAGTGCATCAAGTAAAGATTTCCAGTAAGAAGGACCACAACCACTATATGCATGCAACATCTAGCTTGAAAATTATTGCTTGATTTAAAGTATTAAGAATAAGATTCCAGATACAAAATTCGGCACGCATGCAGCATTTTCACATTCACTTAAAATAAGCGGATTTCAACAGACGCCATCTAAAGATGATTCCAGAATCCATAATTAGACTTCCTGTGGGTTTTCTTACGCACATTAGGGTATCATCAAACTATAGCCCAAATTGGGAACGTCATAATCCAAACAAGTACAAAAACAAATAGAAACCTAATAAAAATAAATATTCAAGATTCGATGTAGGCCCAGTTAAAAAAACAAATGTTAACAAAAAGAAAGAATAACAAAAGTTGCAATCTACTGGTCGGTGACAAAAACTTAGTGATGCGGCGAAAAAGAGAAGGGGAAGCCCGCACCTCGTCGTTGGAGAAAGCGAGGAAGAGGAGAAGGCCGAGCAGCGCATTGGAAGAAGATCTACCATAGTCGACAGCGTCGGGATTCACGGGTAGGGGAAATGAGAAACTGAGAAAGGTTAAAAGCTTTTGGAGCGCGGAGGAAATGCAATATATAACAAGGATTTTTACATAGTTGGCACTGAATTTTTTTAAAATGCCACACTTGCTACAGTGGGGTCAAAAAGGATCATTTAGTGCTCAACGATTTATAATTTTTTATCCGTATAAAATAAATTTTATAAAGATAAAAATTGTATTTATACATCTATGCCATGGATTAGCACCGGATTTTCTTTTGCATAATTAAGGCTTGTTTGTTTTGAGGCTAAGCCCGAGCTTGATTAATTTATCTTATTTTTTAGTATCAATTTTTTGAAGAGTAATTTTAGTCGAATATAGAAAAGATAAAATAAATATTTAATTATGAAATCAGGTTAAAAGTCTCCGAATTAGTTCAAAAGAAGTCTCTGAACTCAAATCAAACAATGCCCAAAAGTCTCAACCCTCGCCCCCCTAATGATTTGAAAGCTGATTCAAAAGAAATCTCTAAACTCAAAGCAAACAATTGCATACTACCAATGTGCTAAACTATTATCCATTCTCACGTAATTTTTAAGGTTATTAACCTTCGACTCAAACTATCATCCATTTTCACGTAAGCAGCCCGTAAAACTTGTTTAATTTTATATTTTAGACAATTTCACGTAAGCAGCCTATAGGACTTGTTTAATTTTATATTTTAGAGGGGCGAAGAGAGATAATTTAGCTATCAAAATAGTTTAACCTTTTAGTATTTTTTATCTTTCACTTTTTTGTTACTCAGTTAAGAGTGACATATTTTTAATAGTTCAGAAATTATATATTACAAAAAAGTTTAGGCACGTGAAAAGAAAATAATATTTCATGAGATATAGATAGATATAATTTATCTCAAATATTTAATAGGATTGTCAAAAGCACGCCCATTACACAACTAATACCGACAGGAACACTATAGAGCTTTCCGAATTCTTAATCGACAAATACGTATGCTGAGCACACCATTATGTACTTCACAAAAAAAATATATAAGATTAGAACAATCTAGTTGCGCTCTTGCCTCAATAATTAAGATAAGAACTCCTTTCCTATATCTCTATCTCGAGGGCTAGCTATTACGGGGAGGAAAAATGATTAAATTCTATGAGTGAGGAATAGACTCTCACACAGAAATGGAAATAGTCGATCTCTTGCAATTGGCAGTATTTTCTTGCATTAATTCTAGAGATTATCTTTCTGCTTATAATAATCTACCAATCCATGTAGAGAAACTTTTTTGATCACCAAGTGCATTTGCATATGCCATCACGAGAGAGAGAGAGAGAGAGAGAGAGAGAACCTACCTGCAGCTGCTGCACTGAGGACATCTGTCTCCGTATCCCTCAGCTGAAGGGAAATCCTCGTGTTGTAATTGGGGTGGGCTGCATAGAAATCTTCCACGGCCAAGAGCATGCAGGTCCAGCTTATGCTCCCAATATACGTAGACGTGTTCAAGATCACACCCACATCCACTTGGGTCGTGGTGGTGGATTTCTCCTGAGCTGCAACACGAACAGAAGCCCATTGTAATGGAGAAATGCTCAGGGAACAAAGGAGCAGGAGGAAGGGAAACCAAAGCTCTCGAAGCTGGAGATAGGTCAGCCTCATGTTGTTTCGATCGCTTTTGAGATCGACTATTCCAACTTTAATTTACGTCTCGATAGTTATACATTACTCATTTTTGGAGCCTGAGTCATTGACGTCTTTGTCCAAACTCTCCCAAGTCCTTCCTTCCTTCCTAGTGGTCAAGATTTTCTCAAGTTGAATGCAAAGATATCCTATACATCTTTGAACGGCATGCGTTATGTGTCAGGTTTGCTGAGTTGGTCGTTGCTTGTCTGGGATCTTATCACATGGTAAGGTTGAAGGCTAAAAAGGATGCACGTCGCCTCTCTTAAAACTAGTTGACTTGAAGACTTGGAACGGTCGGCAATGTCACGCGGTTACCTTGTCCGCAGGGAAATTAGCTGGAAGGGAAGGGACTCTCTGCAGCCGCGTTTGCAGGAATTTACTACAACCAGGGTAGTAGAACGTACACACAAAAAATTACTATAAAATATCATGCTCAATAAACGGTTGGCCCAAATAAATTAGTCTCCTTCGGCCGGAGTTGTAGAAGACGAGAAGGCGAACCGTTGGCGTATAAGCAGAAAAGATGTGGTAGAGGATGAAAACTTTGTATGGAAGAATGCAACAAGGACACGAATCTATCTCCTATAAGAACATTTGCATAGTTATGTATGCAATAACACAATGTTTTAGCCGCTTCATTTATTGTTCCATGGATACACATTTCTAACAGGTAATATTTTTGAGACTTATGCATAGCACACTCTCAACGAAGGATATACCCTAGCCATAGATTCGTTTCTCTATCATCCGACGAACAATATAATCGATAGTCTGCCACCTTAGATTAAGAACCTCAGTCAACCCGCAGCTTTACATTATTGCACCATTGTGCAAAAAATCATGAGTCGTCGGCTCGTCACTCACGAGTGGCCTCACTTTGTATAACTGGCTACTACTAAATTTACGTCATCCTATCGTTCGCTCTCTAACTTAAATACTATAAATGATTAGGCTCTCGTCAATTGACAATAAATCGCACATCGCATTGAAAACGGTTACCTAATTATTTAGAATTAACAAACTAGGACCTTAAGAGTGAGCTCTAATATATAAATATAATAAATATTCACCTTAATAATGAAGTAATAAAATATAAGCACAATATTCCTATCACTGATTAATAAATAATTATACAAGCTTAGGTAAATCCATATGAGAAATTTTTACATTAATTAATCGCGTAGAGCTGGAATAGACAATCAAATTAACGCTCCACTAATTATTATCGATTTAAAATAAGATAAATAGACAATATTTAATTAACTTATTTTATTAAAAAAGAAATATGTCTAATACTGACACTAACCATATTAATTCTCTAATAGAAGCAATTAATACAAATACACCTACACCACTCACTCAATTATTAAAATTGACTTAACTAATACTATAATCAATCATGCTAAACTTTAATTAGAGCTAATTCCTCATTATGAGCAATTAGTAGTGACACTCTTGGACCACATAGATAATTTAATAAAAATGCTAAAGTAAACTAACACAAATTAAACAACCATAAAACCATTTGGGCTAACTCAAGGCCCAAAGCAATCGGCGAGCTGCAGCTAACTCAAATACCACAAAATCCACTAAGGTTGGGCCCAAAGCCCAAATTAGAAAAGGTCACACAAGTTGGGCTACAGCCTAACCCATCACATGGGTTAGGCCGCACCTAACTCGACCAAAGCCTAAGTTGGGCTAGGTCGCACCAAGCCCAACCCAATTACATTCTTTTCCCTCTTTCCTCACCCTCGACAAAAGGCCAGTTGAGAAGAAGAAAGGTGTGGGGTGAATGTCACCACCGACAGCCCGGGCCATAAAATCATCGGCTCTTATCGGTCAAGAAAAGACACACGAAGTGCAACAATGCTATAGATGAAGCACAAGCTCATCTTGGCAAGAAGAAACTCGATGACGAAGGGGAGAGTTGCCAGTAAACTCAACCATCGACGGTCCCAAACAATCACGCAGAGCCTTCTCACACGATGCACAACGTCTAAACTAGGTGGCACACAGCTAGTTGAGGTGATCGACGGCAAACATGCCCCCACATCATAGCCAATGGCTAGGTGGAAGTCGTCTAACGAACCCGGCCACGAGAGCACCAAAGAATGACACCAAAAGTTTCATCTCATGAAGAGGAATACTTTTGATCGGATGAGGGGAGGAGACGGCTTTGACGATGGCCGAATTCACTCTCAAAAGTCAGCAGGCCACTAGGTGTGGCCTCTCCCAAGGGCGAGTAAAGCCAATGAAGGGCAACAATCATGAGATATTTATGAGATGAAGCTCTGCAGACTAGCATGACATCAACATGAGGTCACTAGCCGGTTAATCGCTCAGCGAGACCAAAAGGAAAAGAGAAAGAAAAAATGCCCAACTAGGCTATTAAACTTGATTAATTTACTGGAGGGGGAGAAGACCCACCAACAAATAATTCTATTGCAACGACATGCGTCCACGGCACTCCAGCGCAGCGAGAAGCAAAAGGGGAAACCTGCTGCAAGGAAGGAGGGAAGGGACAAAAAGAAAAATAAGATAAAAGAGAAAAAAAAAAAAAGCTTGTGCTCCATTTGTTTTCTTTTCTTTTCTGTTTTTTTCTTTTACCGGGATGTTACAATGATAGGTAACAATAATCATTGAACAAAAGCTTAACCATCGATTAGATCACGGATCAACTTAATCCAATCATAGATTAGTGAGAACAAATTAAAATAACCTCCACAGCAGTGTTGCTCTACAGGTAGCAACAACCTTCTTTTTAGCCATTAGTGGATCCAGTACCGGGGAACACAAAAAGCTTAATGTGATGTCATATACGTAAGGTGGAGGACAGAGCCCATGAGACCCATCTCTCTCTCTCTCTCTCTCTCTCTCTCTCTCTCTTCTACCTCACCGTGGCCATGGTAGCCACTATGCCAATACCACTCTCGTATATATGCGCTCTTATCCGACTCCAGCCTATGGAAACACAGGGCATCATTGAGATGCTCTTCCCAATATGTTTCTAAATATTGGAGATGGGTTAATCCTGATCTGATCCTTGATTATATTATCTAGTGAGGGGTAGAACATATTCGCCAGATAGGGTCCATCCCATGATTAACAAAGCTACGGATAGACCTGAGTGTTTCATGACCTGATATTATTCTGTTAGGAAAACAGGGGATGGTACTAACCCCACTTCTAAGTATGAGATTAGCTAGTTAATACCAGTGAGCACATAATATGAGAGAGAATTTTATTTAAAATTTAGTCATTATATATAATTATATATATGGTAGCTGTTTGTTAAGTAAGTTAATAACTGATTGTTTTTTAAAATAAAAGAGCAACTCATATAGTAAATTATTGGGTTGAAACGAGGTAAGCAAACTTAAATCCTTATCCGTTTCGCTAATATAAACCATAGGGAGAACATTCGAATACCACTGAGATGATCACGATGGTGATGTGGCAGTGTGGGGGGCAATCGTAACTTCTCTCGTCTAACTGCCACGTCGGGTAGAGAATATAATTTTTTATAAAAAATTAGCATTTTTTCCCTTATTAATTAGACAAGGGGGTGGTCCAAATCTTCCAAAAAGGTAATCGAAATCATATGGCATCATCTTTTGGTAATAATGAATTATAATTCTCCTGTCTCGTCGTGATATTTATATGTACGTTGCTCATTTGCCGCAAAAGTTAGTACGGTGGGAATCAAACGTCAGCACTGTACATTATATATGAGAATGCCTTTGATGTGCCATGTCGAATTTGGTTGCACTTGGCAGGCAAACTATAAAGCGGTGACCACGCTTTATAAAAGTTAGCATTGCATCAAGGAGGTCGCATTATCTAACTCTAATCTCTATTAATTAGTACAAAGTAAATTATTTAATAATTTGGTTTTAATGGCTCAGTTCGGTTTAGTTTACGATAATATATTAACTCAGAGAAGTAGCTCCACAGCTTAATATATTATCTAAACTTTAGTGAAGTTCAAAATAATTTTACATTAATAGAGGTTAGTATTTCTATCTAACCAATATCTAGTCTTCAAATTTTTAAATAATAATAAAAATCCGACAAAGTAGTTGTCCTTTGTACTTGGTTGTCATTTTGTTTGTAGTAGTATTTAGATACTATCCATGCAAAGATATAGAAGAATATTAAACTTGTTAATTATGATTCGTAATTCATGAACACGTTAACTAGTCCTTCCAAGTCAAGCAAGCCATAATATTGTTTCCTACGAGGCTTTGAGCCTTTCTCTCGTGCCCAACTATTTGAAGGAAAACAAGATCCCACAATATCCATTTGTTATGCACCTTTTGTCCACACCGACAAAAATCATGGTGACCACATATGTCAAAATATCACTACTAGCACCAATGATATATAGTTAAAAGCATTACGTAAAATATTTCTTAACTTAACAGTATTAACTATTAAGTCTATAGTCTATAGTCTATAGTCTACAGTCTGTAGTTGTGGCTGCTATAGAATGTTATCTTTTGATTGCTTAATCTCATAGTCATAATAATATCTAAACGAACTGGAGCTCGAGCTGGGGCTATATATTGGTTTGCATCATTGCTTGAGTTAGATGGAGATCAAGAGGGCCCCTCTCGTGTGGATAAGTGCACACCTGCGTCATCCAATTGCAAGTCCTCGCGTTGCAAGAGAAAACTAAAAGGGCATCAAATCCCTTAAGCAATACTAGTAATTAATATAATAAAACAAGTTAGTGGTCGAAATAATATAAATTACAATAAACACTCATTAAATTCACCCTCCTTTTCGGCCTTATAAATACCCATCACCACTCCACTCCTTTCCACCATCTCCAAAAGCTCACCCTTCTATCTTCTTTCTTAAGTACATCTAAACCTCCCAAGTCTCAAGTCCCAACTAGATTAGAAGCAATATGAGGCCTGGACCTATGTTCGACTCGCCGGCGACTATGGCGGCGCCGGTTCCGGTGGCAGGAGGAGGGCCCCACTCGGTGTGGCACTCGCCTGTGCCGTACCTCTTCGGGGGGCTCGCGGCGATGTTGGGCCTCATCGCCTTGGCCCTCCTCATCCTCGCGTGCTCCTACTGGAAGCTCTCCGGCTACCTCGAGGAGGGCGCCGGGGAGGGAGAAGACGGCGCAGGCGCCGGGAGGGGGAAGCCCACGTCGGCGGCGGCAGCCTCGGCTGTGTGTTACGAGGAGAAGATTCTAGTGATCATGGCCGGCGACGAGAAGCCGACTTTCCTGGCGACCCCAATCTCGAGCCGGGCTTCGTCTTTTGGTGATCACGGAAAGGGAAAAGACGGCGACGAGAAGGAGGTGGAGGAGCCGAAGGAGACCGGAAAAGAGACCCGGGATTTGAACCAGAGCAGTAGCCTGAGAGAGGACCAGAGCCAGGAGGTGTAAATTTTGATGGTTTCCTTGTCATATGCGGGAACTTGTAAATCTATCTCGAGTTGGAGAGTGAATGGAAGAGTTGTTGTTCTTGTGATGAAAGCGATTAGCATTACTTTTTTTCCCCTTTTTCTTATTTTAATCTGAGTAAAGTTCTGGGGTTATTTTATTGGAAATGGGAATACTACTACTACTACTACTACTACTACTTTTTGGTAGTGGGGGACTCGAAGTGGGAAACGGAGCCGGAGAAGAAGATAAATGCCTGCGAGTGCGTCATCCTACGTGGCTTTAACGAGCTTAGGTGACAAGTGGAGGTCGGGTCCATGAGTGGACGCGGTGAGTCGGGTGCGTGACGCCTTCTGAAATATTTATAACGTCTAACCACTGGAGCAGCATTATTAATGCTATGGTACTGGTAGGCTTTCTTTTTAGTTAGTTACTCTTTTGTCCTTTCTAGTGGGTGGTATAACCTTTCTTAGTAGGATCCAGCGAAGAGCTCTTCCATCACACGAGAAGGGGGTGTGTGTGTGTGGTCTCACTGAACGCTTCTGCAGTCAGGGCAATTGGAAGGAGATTAATCTATTTAATTTCTTTCCTTAATCCTTATACGCCCATTTCGAGGAATATGAAGGATTGAAGGGGAGATGTTAGCTTTAGAATGACATGACCACAACTCGTGGAAGTTTCTGGGCATCAGATAGCTTGAAGGACGCGGCCACTCGACAGGCTGCTTTCAAACTTACAACCAGGTATTGAGCCGACAACTATATTCTACTATGGATCTCTCTTTCCAAGTGCCCTATCTGCATCAGAGCATGCATAGAAAGAAGAACCTAGCTTCGCATTCCTGCTGGCTCTTATTTTATGGCATCCATAGATTAAGAGAATTATGAAGCCATTTGCTTTCGGTTGTAATTAAAAAAAATATTTAATTAGTTATATAAGTAACGAGGACCACCACCACCAGGAGAATAGTGGTTTGCGAGGTGACTAGTATGGGAATCCCACTAGAAGATGCGAAGATCATGAACATGAACATGATCATGATCATGACCATCCATCAATCGTCATGCCGCTGTTGGCTCTCCACTATTGAATCGCCAATGCTATAGCAATATAGCATACGATATTTGGGACCGCAAATTGCCTCGAGAGACGAAATTAAGCAGGATTTGGTGTTTGAGTGTTGGACAACTGAGCCAAATTAATGCTCGATTATAAATAAAAGCAATGCCTATTTACATCAAATATATACAAATAAAAAATGCACAGAAACTATCGCCGTCCGTGGGAATCGAACCCACGACCACACGGTTAAAAGCCGTGCGCTCTACCAGCTGAGCTAGGACGGCTTCGATGTACCATGCAATATAGAAGAAAAGTAAACAATTAAAACTACTAATACTGTTACAATTTTTAATTTTCTCATGAAGAATCACCAAGTCTATATCTGTATAATTATTGTCTCTACTCTCTACTGCATATACTGAGACTTTCAATTGTTTAGAATATGGCATGGCACGTATTCCATTGCCAATCTAATATGGTTAGAAACATAAATAACTATGCAAAAATTGAGACTCTTTAACCTCGAAAAAAAACGGCATTGTGATAAAATGATATAAAATGCTACAAGAGGGGAGAGTCGCCTCCTATATGATTGGTTTTTTATTTTCCTCTCTTCTTCCCTTTCATCATCTGGGGTTCACTGTTAATATTGATGTTGCCTTATATTTCCCTCCTTTCCCCCTCCTTAGACACTTCAACTTCTTATATGTCCATCGATAAGTTGGTCTTACCTTCTCAGTGAGCAACATCTCTCCGACGAGGTGCTTGGGGTCAGGATAGAGCTGGCACAATTATTTTCCTTAATAGTGCCAAAGGGCTCGATTGATTGGAGTGGTGCAATTTTATAGATGGTGATGAAATTTTTGTGGTTACTTCTCTCCCTATGAGCAATTTTCTATGAAGGGATTGATCTTGCCTCCCTTCATTCTGACTATAAGACGTAAGAGATAGTTGTTACGAACAAACTTGATCCGATACGAATAGTTCTAGACTTGATTAGGTTTGTAACTTTCGAAGAGATCTTCGAACAATCCAACCGACGGATCTTCTTGAATTTTAGTTATATTGTTGCTATTGGAAACAACTTTCCAACGAATCTAAGATCGCAGGGTTTGGACCGTTAGATATTAAGATATCGACTAAACAATGGCCAAAAGTTAAATAAACCATAGCTTGTTAGCTCTCCAATGGCTAGATAATTGTTAGGTTAACTCATTGGTGTGAAGGGTGAGAAGTTATTGTAGAAGAGGGGGATTATGAGTTAGAGGATGCCGACCAAAAACTTGAGCGGTGGAAGGAAGGAGATGGAAGATGGCGCCAATGACTAGAGACAGTTGAGAAAAAGATAAAAGCCAAAGCTAATTTTAATTATCAGATCATACTTCAATTAGAGTTTCTTTCACATATTTATAGATGCTCACCCTAGGGACCCAAACATCTAAGTTAAAATTAGTTTGAGCTAATTTTAAGATCAAGTGTAAACAAGACGATCAATAAAAAATTTCAGACCTCGGCTAATTCATACATAAATCGAACTAATATAATAATATTATGAGCTTTTAGATCTTAACATTACATTAGTCATATATATTATATATTAATATTAAATATTAAATTATTAATTTTGAGTCTTATTCAATCAATCTGGATCAAATCGGTTGGTGATCAATTGGCTTAAAAATATCTTTGAGCCTGTTTTGTAAATTAAATTTGAATCGACTCATTTTCTAACAAAACTTAATCAAACTTTAGCGAGCCAGCTTGATTATTTTAACAGCGGGCAGTGAGACTTTTAGTTGAGCAACCAACTCGGGGATGTATGTGAATATATACATATACTTCGCCTTAGTGTGATGGCCAATTTCTAACTCCATTTTCTCGTCATTAGTATATGCCTTTTGCCGTATTCAATCTTCCACTCTTAACTTATGTAGACAAGGCCATCGTCGATTGGGTTTGCCAAAGTGCAGGAAGAAATTGAATGCACTGGTGGGACATTGGATTAACACAGTAAGTGAATACTCTACCAGTTTGAGTTCATCTATGACTCTTGTAGATAAAGATAAAGAAACTGAAACTATACCTGGTTATGAAGTTTCTCTATTTCATTGCTCCGATGCAGTTTGCGAAAAGAATTCCACCAAACTATCAAACTGTACAATTTGAAAGTGACTCGGAATATGTAGTCTTGGACCAAATTTTTTGCAAACAAGCTGAACCTTCTAACAGAAAACAATTTTAATTGCAAATAGAATTAAGCTTTTTCACCATTGAAAACCATTATCCAGATAATAAAAGGCCAAAATAAAAGACAGTTCACCTACAAGAGGAGAGGTATCAATTTAATTGAGCAAAACTTAGTAAGATTTCTCTAGAGCTAATAAGTTAGTATAATCAAAACTATGTATTTGCCACCTAAAAATTGTTAAAATTATTGTTATAGTAACTATCAAAAGGCAAAAGGCGTTTCCCTTTGTCGCTTTCAAAAATCCTAGTAGCAATTAGAGTACGGTGAAGAAGAGAACGATGAGAAGTTACATTATAGAAGTATACAAATAATACACAACAGAGAAGGATATCCTAATATGAGGGCACGACGCCGTAGTCGGAGTCGACCATGAGGGCAGCCACGGCGGCGGCGGCGGACGAGTAGATCTTTCCGACTTCCGTCTCCACCTCCGCCCGCTTGGCGAACCTTCCCTTTATCCTTGGCCGCGTCTCCGCGTACGCCTTCCTCGACGCGTACCTGATCGTCTTCTCGAACCTCCTACTCTTCCGCTTCTCTCGGTAGCGCATCACCCTCGCCTCCCGGTCCATCGTCGCCATCCGGTCCTTACCGACTCCGGCAGCGTCCGGCACCACCGCTACCTCCGATGATGACACCTGGATTCCAAATCGATCAACATTTTTGAACGATTGCAAACTCGAAACCTGAAATGGATTAGGAGGAGTACTTACGCTGTGGGTTATAGAGTGATCGGAGTAATGGAAGGGCTTGGACTGATCCAGATCAAGGTCGGGGTAGCCATCCGATTCAAGGAGGAGAGAGGGATTTGGTACGCCGATGGTTTTGATACCGTCCATGGATGCTGCGTATTCCAGATCCAGGTACGGATCAACCTCGGAGAAGAAGAAGTCTCCGGATCCGATCGTCCCCTTCGGGTTTGGATTAGGCTCGGGGAGCAGCCACGACGCCGCCTCCGCCTCGTTATCTTCCTCGTCGTTGTCATCCCCTTCCTCTTCGGCACCGGAGGCGAGGAGCTGGCCTCCGCCGGCGGAGGCAAAGGGCTTGGAAGCGGAGGAGAGGGAGCCGAGAAACGCGGTGAGTGGGAGTCGCTCGTGGCGGCGGGAGAGCGGGTTCGCGGAGTGGATGTCGGCATCGCACGTGACGCAAAGGACGGCGGCGTCGGCCTTGCACGTGACGACGGCGGGGGCCTGCTCGCAGACCTCGCACAGCCACACGCGCTCGTGGCGCCCGCACGACCCGTGCACCCGCTCATCGCACGTGCCGCAGAGGTAGGCCGAGTCAGCGCGGCAGAAGAGGAGGGCGGGAGAGGTGTGGCACGAGTCGCAGCGCTTCGCAGTTATGCCCCAGTAAGTGTTCTTCTCCATCTCCCTTCCACTCTCTACTCTCTCTCTCTCTCTCTATCTCTGATCTATATCTGGGTTGGGATTTAGGATTATCCCATTGGTTGCCTCTCTATCTTCGCCCTGGGGGATTGGAAGGATAGGGGAGTCCACTAAGCATACGTGGAAGGCCTGCGGCCACGTAATCCAAGGTTGCTAGGACTTGCCTCGCCTTGGTGTCATGGTCCCGGGCCCACATTGGGCCCCACGATTGATTGCTCACACTCCTAGATCCCTACTCTAGGGCCCTTCATTTCGCGAACAGTCCTTGCCTTTCCACACGACAAAGTTAAAATTTAGTTTGGGGTACGTGACATACTGCCATTGGTTACCATGTCAGATAAATATTATATCGTACATCCCGTTTTCTTTTCTAATTTCTTACGGTAATCGGGAAAAAAAAAGCAACAGATTTCTCTTGAAAGATGACCCAGAGGCCAGAAGTAGAAGGGACCACATCTACACTGCATCCGACCGCAAGATATGAGTGCGATGAGATATCCGCCAGATGGCATATCTCGATTGGAAGAAGTACCGATATTCTTATCGTCTCTTGGTACGCTAGGCAATGCTGCTAGCTGTATTAATTCATAAAGCTAAAAGGCTGCCTCGGGCAATGACTCCTTGAAAACGGCCTTCACATATATGGATGGCCGCCCTATTTGTCATATGAATTCTCGTTGAGTGATGTAACGGGTTTAATTGCAGCAAAAGTCAAGGTTACTGATAATTCTGGGCGTTTCAAGAATTTGGTGACAAAATTATGGTTGCAAAGAAGTTAAATTTCGGTTAAACTCAGCCAAAATGTCAATCCTCCCTCGTCACGGTCAGTGTGTTAGCCAACTAGAACTTTAAATCATGTGCAAAGTTGGGCGGGTCATGACCCTTGACAAGGCGCTTGAATTGTATCAAACTAAATTAACCTAAGTTTGAATACAATAGCAGATCAAAGTTTGTGATGTCTGCATGTGAGAGTCAGAAGGTTGATCAAGCTCTGCTCATCAAAAAATTATACCGGAGAGGTTTGATTTCGTTTGATATTCATACAGGAGAGCGATCGAGAGGCAAAGCATGAGGAAAGGAGGTCCATTAGCGGCCAAAATGAACTGCTACTCGAGTATCGATACTTTGAATTTAGTATCGTATCAGCTAACAATAATAACAAGCTGACATGCATAGCAATGCAAAGATGAAGCTAGCTCCATAATAATAGGCCAAACCATGCTAACCATTTATTATATACTGCCTGATTTAGCCTACCAAGAACACCCTTGATATAATTACGACAATGCTCAATTGCATCCCTCTCCTGAAACTAGAAATTGAACATCGAAAAGGAATATTTATTCAAAATGATATAGTACGTGACAGTATAGACTGGTAAGGAAGCAACAATGCATGAAGCGATCAAAGAGTTTCCTTCCTCTCAAGTACTTCCCCTCTGAAAGCGCCGAAAATGGAATGCCCCTATAGCTTGAGGAGAGCAAACTCCTCAATTGTTGGAATGTCCCCAAGTTTCTTGAGAGTGTCCTGGTTGGGCTCATCATCAACTCCAATGGCCATAATGGCTTGCTTTCCCCTGACAGTCCTACCGACACTCATAAAGTTGATATTTACGTTTTGCTCGGCAAGAATGATCCCCACTTTACCAATCATCCCAGGTTGATCAACCTGCCGGCATAGTATGACGTTGCCTTCAAGGCTCACATCTACACTGAAAGACCCCACAAGTGTGAGGTGAGGTATACCATCCTTCACCCGCCCCTCCACTGCAATATTGCCTGAATCAGATATAGCACCTGCAAACTTAGAGTCCACATGTGAAAGTTGAACCTGGATAGAGTCCAATGGGATCTCGGGAGATCCTTCGTGGATGACGCGCTCTTCACTAATACGTAAACCTCTATGTTTGGCGGTATAGTCAGCGTTAACAAGGTTTACAAACACAGTGGATATGGGTTCTACGATGCCTTTCGTGACCATGGCTCGAAGAATCCTTGTTTCCAGATCATGAGGGTCTCGAGCTGACGAGTAGATGATCTTAACCCCATGAATGCCACTTCTTCCTGACACCAGTTGCACAGCCAGCCTACCCAACTTCTCTGCCAGGACAACATAAGGAGATAGCTCTGCTAGAACCTGAAAGCCAAAATAGTTTATGCATGGTAAAGGAATCATATAGCTAGATCTCCAGGAACAGATATTCATTTTTCCAACTTATTACGTACCTCAGGAGGAACCATTGGTGCATTCACAGCAGTGGCAGAAAGTTCACCTTTTAATGCCCCTACAACAGCCTCTGCTATTTCAATAGCTACACCTTCCTGCGGTTTTGGTGATTTATTATAGTGAGGTGATAATGTGATATCCTCTAGATTTAAATGAGAGATAACATGGATGAAAGAGAAACCTGGGCTTCCACAGTACTAGCTCCAAGATGAGGTGTAGCTATGACATTCTCATGTAGCACCAACTTGCTGTCTTTTGGTGGGGGCTCTTCGGTGAAGACATCAAGAGCTGCCTGGTCCGGGATTACAAAAGGAAATATTTTACACTTACACTAGAAAGCATCATCATTTACTGATGTATCATTGTAAATTCATAATTCAAGAGGTCACCTGAGCAACTGTTCCATTGTCAAGTGCTCTCACTAAAGCATCCTCATCAATTACTCCGCCCCTGGCTACGTTTATGATCCTCACACCCTTCTTCATCTTTGCAAACGTTCCATCATTGAGTATCTTTGACGTTGCAGGAGTGAGCGGCATATGGAGAGAGATGAAATCTGAGCTGGACATGGCTTCATCAAAAGAAACTAGCTCGACTCCGATGGCACGGGCTCTATCAGCAGGGGCATACGGATCGTGAGCAATTACATGCATTCCAAGTCCCTTTGCACGCCTAGCAACTTCGGTGCCAACCTTCCCAAAACCCATGACTGCCAGCGTCTTCCCAACTAGAGAGACACCAACGTACTTGTTGCGTTGCCATTTTCCTTCACAGCGCATACACAGCAGTAAGAATGTTAGCATATGAACATCTATCAATAAATCATCTTATGTAATTATCTAACCATAGAGACAGTCGCATATCTTGAAACTGAACAATGATGACGACTAAGTGTTTGCTAATACTCAAAACAAAGATCCTAAGCCACACTATTCTGAAAGAGACGTGTTGTTATGCGTAAATTGTCCCATTAGTCGTAGAAATCCAAGTCATCATTCCGTTCCAAATATACTGATCACTAAACGAAAATAAATAAATAAATCACAGCAAATATAATCACTTCTCTATGCTTATTTACACATTTTTTTATTTTTAAAATAGTAAAAATGGGTCTTTGTTTATATAAATTGCACATATTTTACATATAAAAAGTTATACATCTAGTATAAAGAATAAATTATAGATAGAAAAAAAAGAATTAATTATAACGTACAACAACTAATTATTATCTTCCACCGGCAAAAAGAAAAGAGAAAAAGGCATCTCGTAATTTATATTTACTTTATAGTACACATGTTGGAAAAAGGCATCTCGTAATTTTTATTTAGTTTATAGTACACATGTTTTTTTTTTCATTAATTGCAAACAAGAAATCTAACTTATACATCAGAAAACTCATGTCAAAAAAAGAGAGAGGCTTTTGTAATTTAATTATAGTGTTTTTTAATGGGCAAAATTAAATTTTAAAAATAAAATATATATAGTTTAATAGTTAATATATTTTAATAAAATAAATATTATTTATATATGCGGTACATACTAGATTCTAGTGTTACCAATAGAAAAACAAAATAAAATCAAGGTTTTGATAGAATTTTGCATATTAACCATGTTTGGAATCAATAGAACTTGCCCCGTAACTTATATTTTAAAAACTCAAGAAATAATACTTCATTAAATCACTGGCCACCACCATCAACTCGGATCCTAATTAAATGCGCCAAAAGACCAACAAATCCGAAAATAGCAACCAAAACAGAGGAAAAACAGAACGAGTCCTCACCTTCCTTCATGGACGCATCCGCCTGGGCAACATTCCTCGCCATGGCGGCAAGAAGCGCGATCCCGTGCTCCGCCGCCGCAACGGTGTTCGCGGTGGGCGCGTTCACGACGAGGCATCCAAACTCCGTTGCCGCCTGGAGATCCACGTTGTCGATCCCCACCCCTGCTCTCCCCACCACCTTAAGCCTCCCCTTCCCGGCCTCGAACACCTCCCTCGTCACCTTCGTCCCGCTCCTGACGATTAGGGCATCGCAGAGGGCGATCTTGGAGCAGAGCTCCGCGTGGGAGAGACTGTAGGCGCAATCCACCACGGCGAACTCGCGCAGCACGGCCAATCCCGCGTCGCCGAGCTTCTCCGAGATCAGGACCGTCGGCTTCTCTCCTTCCCCGGCTGAGGCGGAGATCACCGAGAGAGTCTTGCGGTGGTGGGACGGGAGGGTGAGGGATGAGGCCCCCGATCGGAATTGGGATCGCAAGTGTTCAGAGGAGATGAAGGAGGGATTTAGTGTATTATTTGGCACGAAGAGAGTCTTCGAAGACGCCATGAGAGAGATTATGAGAGAGAGAGATGGATGGTTACGAGGGTGAAGAGGAAAAATGGAGGGAAATTTATAGGGGAGGGAAAGGAGCGGAACAGAGAGGAGATTGGAGGGCCCACGTTGTTCCCTGGCCTGATTTGCTATTAAGATTCAATCTGATTTTATTAAGAGAACCTAATCTCATCCATTTTGATAAAAATAGGTTACCTTCTTTCTAATTGGATGCTCACGTACGCCAATCCTTGGTCTCCTTCAAATTTTAATATAAAACTCACTAACTTCTACTTTAACACAATTAACACCTTCTTTGGTCGAAGGTAAATACGAAAACAAGAAAGAGTTAATAGAGAATTATTATTATTATTATTATTATTTTTATTTAGATAGAACAGAGACTTTTCTCTCGTGCGTCCAAATAGAAGAGAGAATTATTATTTTTTCTTCATTAATTTTCTTTTTTTCTTTTTCTCTCATTTAATCTACTCAGCATAGTGTAATACTTTAATAGGATTTGAGTTTAGGATATTAGTTTTTATATAACCAAGCTCTTTCCAATAATTTTAAGATCGACTACTACACAACTAAATATGAGAATTAACCGTCAACAATATCAACTTTTGAAAACCTTGTTGTTATCTCTAATTGATTAATAGTTGCATTTGATCATGGCAATGCTGGAATATTACTGGTAATATCTTTGGTTGTCGGTAATGCACGTATATAGTCGCTTTTGATGTCTGGGTGCATTGTATCAAGTAAATAGAATTTATTCGTTCTCGTGGGCTTCTAGTGGGTTATAAAATAGTCTTCTCATGGAGACGTTCCTTTCCGAAACCTTGCTATAACATCACTACATATGTCATTTGGTCCTAGAGAAGGATCCTCCCATTGGCATGATACTTTAGTTTCAAATTTTTTGCTTCATTCTTAACTCTTTTTTCAGGATAACCTTCATTAAGAGATAATATAGTTTGCAGATTCGTTTGTCCACTGACAAGATCGGCAATGTCCGAGCTTGCCAAATCGTATTCAATATAACTTGTTCGTACCAAAACAAAGTAATGATCAAAGAGGTGAGCAGTAGTACATGGCATTGTCCGAGCTCAAAGGACGATAGAAGAAGAACATTACTCTGTTTTTTGTCCGTTTGAGAACGAACAATGAAGCAGTAAAAGTTGACTGTCCTGTCCCTTTCCTGAGGCTTTACTCCTCTTTGCGCACTAAGAGAGCTTCTAGTGAAGCCGGATTGACCTCTCTCTTTGAACTCGCCCAGGCCGGACAAAGAAGAGGTTTTGGTGACTTGGTCATGGCTTTACTCCGAATTGCTTTGATCTTTATTTTGGCAGAGATCAGAAAGAGGAAGTGAGAAGGAATGTGGTCCCTGAAGGAGCTAGGATTCGATACAGGATTATTTGTGCAAATCAGTTTACACGAACGTATTAATCGTGTGTATCCTTCAAAATATATAAAAAATTTATGAATTTAAGTGCGCAATTGATATATTAATATGCATCCAACAACACCCCCAGAACATTCAACACCCAAAAGTTCCATTTCCATTTTCACCTTAATTTGGGCACCTAACTTTGTCAATTGCCCCCCCAATTCACCTACTACATTAAATAATTTGAAATGTTTAAGTAGGTCACAGAAGCATCATGTGGACCTTCATCTTGATGAACTCAATCATTTATTTGCTCAGCCAATAGTGTTAACACTATGAAACTATAAGGGGTAAGAGATGGCACAAAGGCAAATTTATTTGTTCCACATAATAGATCAGGACATGGCCATTTACAGCAGCAATAGAAACTGAAATTTCCACCGTAGGTGTCATCCCTAAGATAAGATTATGAACAGCATATATAAATACATAGGTTACTTTTGCACATTACCTAGATTGATGGACATAGTAGCAGATTGGCCAGCAAACATGTAACATACAAATCTAAGAAATAGACAAGGTCAAGAAACTCGCAAATTATAGCCTGCAATTGATAATTTTGTGGCAGCGTGGAACCTTTGCAAGAAAAGAATAGGCTGATCATACTACACGATTTCACCTGGAAAAGTTGAAAATACATTCTCATGACTTTATCGTTTTACTTTATGAATAACAAATTCCTGCATCTAGTCACCTTAAAATCAACTTCAGTTCTTACCTCATATACTGAGAGTCAGTTCATGATACTTCATTTGGCGTTATAACGCTATTTCTTGGCGGCTCTAGATCATTTATTATTTAGAATCAGGGGGAACCTTTACACCCATGAGTCCAAGCAGATTTGAAGCAGGACCAGGAAGGCCTTCTTGAGAAGAAAATGAATCAAGAAAGCTTTTCACAAGGTTTACGTCCACATCGACAGGAGTTAACTCCTCATCCATGTCCTCCGCAGCAGTTGATTGGCCCTGGAAAACACAAACAGAAATTTGATAAATTAGAACAAATGAAAGAGAGTTGTTGTTTGATATGGCTATTGAAACTAAGCAAGCTATTTTTTTCCCCACATAAATCAACTCTTCACTGACATCTAAATTGAAATTTGTAGCATCCAAGAATGAAACTTGTTCTGAATTTCATGTGGCTGGAAGAGTCTCCAAGAGAATGCAGAAGTTAAACAAACAGCAAAATAGGCCATGACCATAGAGGAAATGAAGGATCACCTCACTGTCATTGGACTGCTGTGCACGAATGAAGCTTCTTTTAAGACTGGTTGTACTTAATTCTTTAGTCAAGGCATCAGTATACGACTGCATAAAAGAGTCCTCAGCTTCCTTGTCAATATGCTCTTCAGCAAAATCACCTTCTTCTTCTTCTTCAGAATCATCTGCAAGAAAGTTGTTGGATCAGTACATGGCAAGATATTAAGACTACAAAATAATTAAATAGATAAGTTTTACTTGCACTAGAATGTGGATAAACATTCATCAGAATAGTGCAAAAGAAATTAAAATTGAAGGAATCATAATCTTTTTTTTTTTCTTTTTTGAGAATGGCATACATAATCTAATGTTGGTAAGGTAATAAGGAATATACCAAAATCCATATCAGATGATGATGTGTGTCCTTCCAATTCAGCATCACTAGCAGTTCTTTCATGTGATACCTCTCCTAAAACTGATTCCACGGCCTTAAAGAACTGGTCAGCATCAAGTTCCACTGCTTCTGAGTTCCTTTGAGAAACAAATGAAACACATCATGAATAGTCTTGGTTATAGACTTATATCAACTTGACAATGTGAAGAACACCTAATGGGAAGCTCCAACTCTCCAACCACATGACAATGAGAAGAAGAAAAATTGATGCAGCATGAAAAGACCATATTCCAACATCTAGCAGGAAACATACAGCACTGCAGCAGTATAATGTGATTTCCCAAAATAGTCAAATTGCCAGTTGATTTGACGTGAATCAGTGAGATACATGCATACAACCAATCTATGTGCAGTTTTGTATATCAGAAAAGCTAGTAGTTAGGAAGGTCAAATAAGATCCCTTAAAGGGGGTTGGGTTTCCTAGTTCTACCTCAAATGCATATTTAGGATAAGCAAGTACCACAAGTTTTGAAAATCAACACCTCCCATTCGTTGTACTTTGAGTTCTGAACTATCTCGAGCAATTTACGTTACTCTCAAAAGTCATGAAATTCCATGCTGGTAAAAGGGGCTATAGAAGACCTATTCATCATAAACACCAAACTCTCATAATCTACGAGTCATAGATCTGCCAGCTTCATTCTTAATAATAACCAAATGATAAAGAGGTGGAAAAACTTAACTGTCGGGATAAACATGTTTGCAATGTCACTTCCAGAATACATTGCAGAAAACATACTTGCAAATAAAATAATGATTAATCAGTGACTAGCTCTATCAATTCTAGAGAAGTTGGACTTTTACTATGCTTAGTTGCCGAGCTATTAAATCAACTGAATTGAATTAAAAATATAGCAACTAATCAAGAGCAAAAAAATCTGTTAACAAGATGTGATAAATCTAGCATGCCAGTAATAGCTAGCAAATGTAGAACCAGACCTATTTCCAGGGACCTCTGCCCCCTCATAACTTGAAATTTTTTGAACAAATTCTTGCATAGTTTCTGCTATATTTCCAAGGTTGAAATCATTTGACAGTGAACTTGAACCACCATCCTTGACCTTCTGATTCAGATTCTTTCTATGTTTCTTTCCAGCCTCATAATCTTCCATCTCCTTTTGTCGCTCTTGAATGGCTGAGTTCAGCTCATCTTCCCCACTATACAACCACGAATCATCATCGTTCTGAGGAAGCTCACAGCCTTCAAAATCAGTACCTGAGTATGGCATGGAAAGAATTTCATCTATGCGACAAATTGGAGCATTCAATATCTCCCTGCACCAAAAGCACACACGCCATTAGCATCATACTCTTGAGACGACCAATTATATTTTCTACAATAATTCCACTACCTTGTGCGAGAAAAGAGGGTTGTGCTCCTGTAATACTGCAACGCATCCTCCATTATCCTCTGATATTCTTTTGACCCAGGAAGGAGCCCATTAAAGCATCCACTGCTCTCCAAGCTCTGCTTAAAAACTTCCCAAGCGCCATCCTTCCCTTCCCCGCCAGCTTGCCGCCTCTCCTGATACATCATCTCAAACCCACAAGCTATCTTCATCCCCAATTCGGTTTCTGCATATGCCAAAGGTCCCTCATCTCTCGATGGCATTGGATAGCACCTTGGCGACTGGAAGTTCTGCTGCACTAGTTGACCATACATTGCCCTCGACATCGTCACCGAAATCCTAACCATCTCTATCTCGCCTCCATCTTTCCTCAAAAATCGCTCCATCCGAGCTGCATGCTTCATAGAATCCACATCCCTGTCATAAAACCCCTCCACTGCAAGCGAGATCAAGCAAGGCTCCACCTTTAAGACCTGGGCGACCGGCGTTGGAACCCTAACTCTAACTTTGTGCATATTATCCCTCGCCTTCTCCGGATATCCAGCGATACGGCGATTAATTGCGGCCTGGACGGAATCCGGCGCACGGGTATTAATCTCGTCGCTCCGGATAGCTTCGAGGGCGGATTCGAGAGGTAGGTTCGTGGGGAAGAGCTTTTTGGGCACGATGTGGAGCTCGCCGCGGCGGATAAAGACACGATTTTGGCTGGTTTCTGGGTTGAGCCATCTGGGGAGGGAGAAGGCGGCCTCGATGAGTAGGAACTCGCCATCGGAGTCCCAGACGCGAACGGAGATGGAGGGGACTTCGCGGGAGGCGGCGAAGAGGAGGGAGACGATGAACCACTCATCGGCGATGGAGTCGCCGAAGTGGGTCTTGCCGTGGAGGTGGGAAAGTGCAGGGGAGGAGCAGAGAGGGCAACGAGAGGAGGAGGAGTCGGGGAGGGAGAGGTGGAAGGGGTCCCGATGGAAGAGGTAGGAGGATAGGTAAGGGGAAAGGAGGTTGTTGAGGTGGAGGTGGAGGGAGCGGAGAGAGGAGAGGGCAGAGGAGGGGGATGTGGAGATGAGGAGGTCGGGGTAGATGGCGTAGAAGACGGTGTCATCCGGGACGCGATGGCGACGGAGAGGGAAGGGGAGGGAGGAGAAGGAAGTGGAAGTGGAAGAAGAAGAAGAAGAAGAAGAAGAGGAGGGAGGTGGCTCCATGGCGAAGGGGATAGAGATGGACTCGAGAAAGAAAGACGAGTGGAGTGGAGTAGAGCTGTAGAGGGGTTTTTGAGGGGCTTTCGAGAAGAAGCGTTTACAGGAAGTCGGCTTTTTATGTTATATCTCCACCGACTTATGCTCCTTAACAATAAGGTATTTCGCAATTTGGTCCTATACATTTTAAATTTAAATTAAACTTTAAAATTAAATTTATGTTTCACAGAAAACTTGTGTACTCTAATTGGTCTTGGCGTTGACGGAGAAAAGATTTATATGATACTAATGGTTTAGAAGATATCGTGTAAAGCAAGAAAGAGTAATGATTAAGGAAGACTTGACGTTTATTTTCAAATAAATTGGTTTTAGTGATTGTTCCTTTCCTGAGGTTGGATGCTCAGATCTCCTCTCTCATCTTTCAATCTTCAATTTTGTTTTTAACTTTGTGTTCGCACAATATGATTCTCCACTTCTTGATGCCTTATCTTTCGGTTTGGATTACCCTTAGGGTTTGAAAATGAACAAAATATGAATTATATATTTAAATAGTAATAAAATTATATTCTCTAAGTTCATGCATGGATGCGAATTGGATTTAAAAGAAAAGTAGTTATAACATAATTAGACATATAAAAGATAAGTAGACTAGATATTTAAATAATTTTATATATTAAATATTGATTTGAATGTTATTCTTTTAACTTAAATTTATTTCTCAGTCATACAAACGCTCTTGCACGCAATTGTCGCTCCCATCCAATATTGATTATCGCTTTCTCCGTTCTCCTTCTTCCCTAGCTAGATTAGTATTTGAACGTCGTCGACGGCTTGGATGTTGTCCTAAACTCCCTTGTAGCTTCAGCTCCCTATAGCCGCACCTCATTGCTGTCGCCGATCTTCTTGTTGTCGAATCCAAGTTTGGTAGCCGCTCAATCTACGGGTGCCTCTGAGGGCCCTTCCCCACTTAGTGTGTTCTGCGCCATGCCAAGTGGGAGAGGACATAGAGTTTTTTGTGCTCGCCAATCTCTACATTGCTAGGACATAGATATAATGTTTTTGGGTCATCTATAGCTATTTCTTTTATGCTTTGCAACAGAATTAGGGTGTTGGTTTTTTTTTCCTCTCCTTTAATATTGTGTTATAGGTGGGTGATATTTAATCTTCTCGTCTTAGTGGATTTTCAAGGTCATGTCTTTGACTACATACTAATGAAACTTGCAGTTATTCGGCTATGAATATTGAACTCGAGGCTCTTTGCTTCTGAAATTTTCTCGGACTGTTATTCACTTCATTATTGTGTTTATGCCCTCGGATCTGATCCTCAGTATTAAATTATTAAGTATGCCAAGTGTGAAACTTGTATCAAAGAGTCATCATTCTATCTCTCCTATAAATTAATGAATTAAATATATTGAATTGACAAGATTACCTCTCTCATTGGTAACTAAATATTATTTCACCTTCTAGTAATGGCATACTAATAGTTGGACTTTGCTTTAGATTATTAAAATAAATAAAATATCGAACTTAAAATGTAATTTCTCCGATTAAATACCTCTCGAATGCCCCCTGTATAATGTCATTGAGCCACACGGACCTCGTGTTCCGCGCAGAGATAAGCGGACGAAGAGAGACCACCGTCCGATCCCCGCCGACAATCTCCCGCGCTGTTCTCCCTTTCAAAAATTTCCCCTCTACCGGTGGGCTCCAATCCAGGGCTAGGGTTTCCCCTTCCCCTCCGATCACCATGGCGATGGACCTCGGCGACCTCAACAATGTCTGGGAGATCAAGCCCCTCAAGAAGCCCGGCGAGGAGGACGCCCGCGCCATGCTCGACCGCGTAGCGAAGCAGGTGCAGCCCATCATGCGCCGCCGCAAGTGGAGGGTCAAGATCCTCTCCGAATTCTGGTACTCTTCTCCCCCTCCCTCAAAACCTAGACTTTGTTCCTTCTTCTTCCCCTTTGTGGTCTAATCCTACTCTTCTATAGCCCCGCCAATCCGGCTCTTCTAGGGTTGAACGTTGGAGGAGGTGCTGAGATCAAGCTCCGGCTGAGGAGGCCGAATAGGGATTGGGACTTCTTCCCCTTCGAGCAGGTGCTCGACACGATGCTTCACGAGCTTTGCCATATCGAGCATGGACCTCACAACGCGCAATTTTACAAGCTCTGGGATGAACTCCGCAAGGTACCCGCCTAAACCCCTCCTTTGGTGAAGAAATTTATACTCCCGATTCACTTCTATATTTAATGAGGCCACCAGTTATAGAATTCATCCAATAGTTTCTCTCTTCTCTTCCTTTTCTCCATGCAGTAAACAACAAAAAACATGGAAAATTTTGATATATTCTGGTGGGAGTTCCGATTATCCTTTTCCTTTTCTTGCAAAGGAGTATCAACCTAGTCGTGCTCGCCAATTTGATTGTTTTGTTTTAATCAGCTACGCTTTGAATTATTTTCTCAAAGAAACTAAAGAGAAATAGCTTTGTTGAAGCCTTCACAAATATTCGATATTTTTGTTGTTCTTTCAAATAACTCCTCAGTTGGTTGCTTTCGAATATGCATATTGTCATATGTAGGCTCTTCTGTTTTGAATGTTAGAAGAGCTGCGCACTGCACATGTCTGATTATAGTTTTTATTTTTTACATCTTATGTACCTCATGATTTAACGGAAAATATGGCTGCCACATTTGGTTCTCATGAGTTATTGCAGGAATGCGAGGATCTTGTAGCGAATGGAATAACTGGAACAGGCCAGGGATTTGATGCTCCTGGAAGACGCGTGGGTGGGTTTTCTCGTCAACCTCCATTGTCATCACTTCGGCAATCTGCATTAGCTGCAGCAGAGAACCGGGCACGTGCTGGGGCTCTATTACCATCTGGACCAAGAAGATTGGGTGGGAATGATGAGATTATGTCTGCACTTAGTCCAATACAAGCTGCTGCTATGGCTGCAGAAAGGAGAATGTATGATGATTTGTGGTGTGCATCTGGATCACATGCACAAAGTGTTAGTGTATCAGGCCATCCTGCATCTTCAAAAGTTTCTAACTCAGTACCAAAGGGAAAGGACTTTTTGAGAGGGGATTCTGCTCATAGTGATAAAAGTGGGACTGGCAAAAGCTTGCCTACTGCTCATCAAAATGCACCCTCTGATTCATCTTCTCCTTGGACGAGAGATTTTGCTGAAGATAGAGCTATTTGGGAATGCAGTTTTTGCACTCTATTCAACCAAGTAAGATCCTTTGGTGATCTTTTAAGATTCATTTTCTCTGAATTGACATTCTCTTTTAAGCATTAAGAAGTGCAATATTTTCTTTGCCAAATGCTTAGATGTTTGCTTGATATCCTGTTTGGTATTCCATATACACACCACAAAGTGGAAGCAATTGGTATGAAAAGTAGTCTTTATTCTTCGAACAAGTGAGATGCTGTCACTAATAAAACTCACCCTATTGATCTGAAAGATTGTCTACAAGATATCCTTATATATAGTACGCATGCTTCTCCATTTTAGCATTTCGTTGTAAGCAACATAGACAAAGTGAAGTCATGATACTTTCGATTCCTGTATGATCAAGTAAAACTTGAATCTTCTCTGGATATCTAGAAACTTCATGACATGGAAAAGTAAATATATTCTTCAAAACAGATATATTCATTTGGCATCATAATTGATGTCAGTGGTATAGAGAAGTAATTGCCTAGTATTTACTAATTTACCATCGATCACCTGATTCATTTCTCATGTTCCTTTACCTTGTCATGGCATGACTGATAAGAGACTTAGGAATGAAACAATGAACTAATATTGAAGTATGTCTGAGCAATTAATCCATGACAACTAGGTACTTGTAGTTTTTCTTCTTCTTAGATATGATAGAGGTGGATTTTTCAAAAACTCACAAATTTATAAAATAGGTTTTCTGGTCTTTCCTGTGTTAGTTTGTAGGTTAGTTTCTACAAGATTAAGAGAAATTCTGTAAATACTTATTTAAAAGTTTTGTATGTTTGTGTACCACCATGGATATCGATATGCACCAATACTTTAGAAGTAAGAACTTGCTCTTTCGATTATTCAAGACTTTAAGTTGCAGTTGATGTTTCAGCTGAAATGAGATTATCATGGCATAATGTTTCTTTCTCCTGCTTATCAGAAGCATGGTCACTAATCTCAAAAACTGTCCAAAAGTGTTCTCGAGAAGGTCGCAAGAATATAGGTTCTCACTGCCTGTTCAACACTTAGCAAGACTCTATAGTATGTTCCAAGGAACCCTTTGTACTTATTTATTATTTGTTTAACTTATTTGAGTTATATGAACCTTTTTTAATCTTTTTCCCATCTCTTTACATGTTTTGAGAATATATAACATTTTCTACCATAAATCCTATTATGGTAGTTAGCTAAGAAATTATATATCTCAAAAGAAGGGTCAACATAACTTGATCTGTTGATCATCCCTTCCTACCCTTTCCTTTCATTTTCTTTAAGCTATGAGAAGTGCTTCTCATAGCTTTAGCTTGTATGATCATCTCACGCAAATGACTTTTGCTCAGTTGTGCAATATACACAAATGGCTTTCTGATCTAGGCAACTGATAGTCCTTCATGAAGGGATAATCTCCATGTCTTCGTCAATAATGTAGCAATAATTGCTAACATGTAATCATTTCCCTTGGTATGTGTTTTTAAATAACAAGAGTAATTGATTGGATTTGCCTATGCAATTACTTGTTTGGTTGCAGCCACTGGCACCAATATGTGAAGCTTGTGGCAAGGCAAAACCTAAAGCTGCTGCATCCAAGTTCAAGACCTGGTCTTGTAAGTTTTGTACTTTAGAGAACAGCATCAAGTTAGAGAAATGTTCAGCATGTGATCAATGGAGATATTCGTACGGGGCTCCAGTATCAAGCGGCGGTCCCAGCTATGGCACTTAACTGTTCTTCTGCAACTTGTTGGTCTAGATTGTAATGGCATATTATTACAAAAAAAAGGTAGTAAGTTTAAGCCCATTTTGCTAGCGAAGTTTATTGTTAGTTAAATCACGTTCTCATATTATTGCAGTATCTTTGAGAATCAAGTGCCATGTTTTGTATTTTACGTTCTTTACCTTGTCCTCTCTATCCACAGAGATAATGTCTATGTTCAGCAAGATTATGATAAGGAATACCTGTACAAAACTATTTCTCTCAATTCAAACGTGCATATACAGCTTCGCAATTTATCAAGATATTCTGTATTTCCTGATGGAATTATCAGATTGATGCCAAAAATTGAATAATGAGCTAATTATATTTTGGCCCCCCTTAACTATTATTCTGTATCATTTTCACCTTATAAAGAAAAAATAAATAAACATAGACGCTCATTAACTATTTATCCATCTAATTAGTTAGCTAATCTTTTATTATCTTTTCTAGCAAAATTTCTAGCGGAGGGGCAGAGTGTATTTTTCACTCTTTTTTTTTTCAGTTTAGAGAGTGAAAATAATATAAAATGATAGTTGCTGAGAGAATTAAAATGTAATTAACCGATTGCTAGAAGGAAAAAATTTTATTACTGTCAGCATCAAAATATTTTGACGTAGTGGGTTCAGAAATTTAAGAAGTGGGCTGCAAAATTGGAGGAGGGAGGGGGTGTAGATGTAAATCCTCAGTTGACGTTGGCCATTATCACCTGATGGGAAGATCTTTGAAAGCTTTATGTCAGCAGCCTCTAATCTCTATGAAACCGTCCAAAACAAGCAAACGCCGTGGGTTGTAGGGAAGTCTCCGAATACACCAAAACTTTACAAGTGTACGACGGACCCATGCATCCATCACACGTTGTCACCATCCCGTGCTGATTTCCTACTACATCTATGATGCGATATCGGACGGTGGTGATCTCCTCTCTCACTGTATAATGTTATCTATTAACAGTAGCTGTCAGAGGATTGGCATGAATTGATCTGGATTGAGATTAGTACGGTGCTTCAAGAATAAATATTAGGATCCCGTTAACGTGTATATCTCTCTTTAACCTTTTGCACATATGCCTTTCTTAATATAATACTTGAGGGTATATTTCTTAAAAAATTATTTACTTTTTTCCTATTATTATCGTGCCTTTTGTAACTTAATTTGATTTTACTCTTCCAATTGACAATAATTGAGTTCTTATACTCAAATATATAGTAAAATGTGGGTCTGGTGTAGGAAATATATACACTTAATTTTTAAAAGCATGAGCTTGTCTGCAAAAAAAAACCCTATTATTATTCATTGGGTTAAATTTGATAGTAAAAATAAGAGTTAATTAAATTTTATTCTTGCTAGTTTGTTTAATTTTATAGAACCTTTTATACTTCAATTTGAGGACTTATTCTCCTCTTGTCTAAATTAAAGTGCAATAGTTATATATTTTTTTTATCATATTTGATTAAATTAGAGTTTGATTTTTTAAAATAATCATTAAAAACAAACACGTCTAAAATGATAAAGATTTTATTTGATAAAAATATAGATTTATTTAAATTTTTTTATTATTTAAAATTTTATCGGTATTATTTTAGATGCATTAAAATTTTTATCTACTTTTTATAACTGAGGATTTTATATATAATTTAGTTAAATATAATAAAAAAATAACAATCACATTTTACGTCGTATCGTAGGAAAATTTTAAATACTTAAGTTGAAAATATACAACGAGAACATACAAAGTAGAAAGCAAAAAAATACCTATAAATGCAAAAGAGAGCAAGTTTTAGCATCACCCGTCCAAGTAGTCAATGACGTCCTGCTGGCGTCATATAATGCGTACCAAACCATTTATAAAGGGTCAAATTTCTTATTTATTTATTTATTATTATTATTTTTCAGTTAGGCGGGTGGACTTGGTTAGATGTTCTTCCCAAAAAGATAAAAAGTAAAAAGAAAAAAAAAATTCTTCCATCCAAACTCTAAAAGTCTCTAAAGTTTTGAACAATTTCATTCCCTTGACATCCATTTCCTCCTTCCTTCCTTCCTTCGCTTTCAATCTCTCTCTCTCTCTCTCTCCCTCTCTCGAAACCCCCACGAAGCTACCAATGGGGCTAGTCCAACCTGGCGTCTCAAACGCCACGTGTCATCCATAACACGTTTATACTGCTTCATCCGACGTGGCGGTTGATAACGTGGTGCCTTTTTTTTTCCCTTTTTTTTCCTCTCCTTCGGTTGGACGACGCCACAAGTTGAAAATGATGGACACATAAACATCCTTAAATTTCGAATTTATGACCTATTTTTTAATAAAAAATAAAGTTTATTTATTTATTGATATATAAATATTGGTTAGGAATGTAACCAGTTGCATCAATCTTAGGTAGCCGACCCATTATGTGAGGGAAACTTTAAATAAACTTTTAATCTTTTTTTATATTTTCCAGGGATGTTTATCTTTTTATCCCTCCCATGAGATAAGATTCTTTTAGATAAGTTGGTGTTTTCATTTAAAAATACACTAATTCTACTGGTTTAATTGGATTAGAATCAACCCTCCAATTGTTTAATTTCATTTTCTATTATTATTATTATTATTATTATTCTAATAATTCAGTGCCCATATTATTGTAGGCTGGACAACAGTTCATTTATTGCTTTGCTTATTGTTAATGCAAAATTAGTACAAGAATTAGATGAAGATGTTTGTTACTGTCTGAGATCAACAAACATTAAAGCTCACATCCTACCATTAACAATCCCTGTGAAGATGGCATTTTGTGCTTAAATAGTCCGCCTATAATTTTTTAAGGGCCTTAAACATTCCAGTTATACGTTGAAAATTGTCACATTAAATGGTGTCAAATTAAGCTCATCAATCCAATCCTCTTTTTGACTACTGTAGTAGGTGTTACCGACCTTATGACATTAATTAAAATAAACTTGTTGGTTGATGGAGATGGAATCAAGCTAAATACGCGATTGTTGGTTAATAACTTCTTCATTTACGTGTACGTTAATTGTTCTAAATTTATATTTATGTGGTATTGTGTATATATCTTTTAAACAACATAAATATTACTCTTAAAAACTTTACTCATATTTATATTTTGGTTACTTTATCGCACCGCTCCACATATGATGAGTAAAAAAATTAACTAAAATATGCGCAAATGAGTGTTAAATTATAAAAATATATTTAAAAAAATGAATGATAAAATAAGAATATTAAGAGATAGGCATGCAAATATCAATTTGAATATTTACGGACAAATGGTAAACCTCTTTATCCACCGTAAAAATTTTCTTTTCTATCTGGCGATCAGAAAAAGGACCATATGATTAAAGCTGATGCAAGAACAAGGAGAGAGAGAGAGAGAGAGAGAGAGAGAGAGAGAGAGAGAGAGAGAGAGAGAGAGAGAGAGAGAGAGAGAGAGGAGTTAAAAAGAAGCCAAAGGACACAACAAAAAGACTAGCATACACGTATCTCCAAGGAGCACAAATATAATGTCCGAGTGGTGCTACTGTATAACTGTTGCTTATTTCTTGGTTGCAATCTCTTTGCAAATGCCATTGAAAGCATATGAGAAATAAAGAGGAATTAAGTTTGAAAGGGGAAAAGGGTAAGGGGGGAGGGGACAAAGGCAAAACTTAACCCTGCCCAAAGCCTCACTTTTCGTATGGGGATTCTCTCATCGTCTAGCTTTCCATCGCCACGTCCCATCCAATCACTCCTCTTTCCTCGAAGAATCCTTCTACTCCCACATGAGATTGCACATCCAAACACCTTTTTTTTAGCTTATATATATATAGCTACAGCTTCAATCATATCACCAAGAGTTGCTAGATATATATTTTTTATGACCTAAATGATTACTGTATCACCAAGAGTTGCTAAGAAAAAATTATTTGTTAGTTTGATAATTTTACTTAAAAAATTAATTTGACAGCATAACGATGTTTAATTTAGAGTAATAGTCCGGTGACACAGACGGTTTAAAATCTAAATTAGATAACTTACTATATCAACTAAATTTAGTAAGAGAAAGTTGATGCAATTTAATAGTATTTTGTATAGAGTTACACCTAAATTAATCTACACTAATATGAGTATCCCTGTTGATTGTACCATAAACACTTTAAAAATATTCTCCAAATACTTTTGAGTATAAAATGTATGCCCTTGTTCTGAGAGTGTTTGTATGGATAATATTACTCCTCCTATAATGTATGTATAAGAAAACCGACACGAATTTGCCTTAATAAAAAGACATATGATTCACTCGCAAAAGGTCATTTAAAAAAGATTAAATTAAACATAGATAGAACCCATGAGCTAAGACTTTAGTGTTATTCATAACCTCTTAAAGAAAAACTTAAAACTTATTTTGCCCTCTCCCTATACTTTGAACTAAAATTACTTTACCTTTATAAATTTTATTTTGCATCACTGTATCTCTATGCACTAATTAAGCTTTCCATCCAAAGTTAACAATATCTATGCTTTTTTTTAATTTAAATATTGTCACTAGTTTGAATTAAAATTATTTCACTCGGCTGAATTTTTATCTTGTGCTGTAAGTAACTTTGAACTTTTTCCTGGAATACATATTTATTTACCAGAAATAAAGTTATTTAAGTTAATTTGTCACTTCGTCAATCGTCAATGACATTTGCATATACAATTTAGTCAAGACCACTGAAAGTGAATTTAGTTGAAAGTAGAAAAGAATAAAGTATATTGAAGTCAGAAAAATATGACACCATAAAACTTGCAAACTGTTTAAATATTTTATAATAACCCTTCTTTTAGTCTAGCTTTCATTTCTTCGTCTGGAATTGATATGTGATCAATTTTTACTCTCATTTGTATAGAAATATTATCCTCTCTTCCTTTTCAAGCCGATAGTAATACATTATACTGTCTTCCTACGAATCTTTGTCAATCATTTTCTTCTCATTTTCTTCCAATATTTCTCTCTCATAATAGCTACCTCAATTATCTCTATTACTCTCTATTCTCTCTTTCTCGATCCCAATGCAGTTCCAGATTCTATCATGCAATTGAAACTTCTAATTTCACTTCTCCATTCCTCCTTAGTCTCTCCCACAATTAATTTTTTTTCCTACAGCTTAAATGTGCATTAAGATAGAGGGTTTGTAAAATTAACTTATCCATCCATAGTGTAACTCTCTGTAAAGATGATTATGATAGTTCAAGAAATCTTCTGTACCGCAATTTTTTTTCTTCTTTCTTTCGGAGGTATAAGAGATTATTAGGTTTTATAGTTGATAAATTTATGCTCAAACGAAGCAATTCATGATCTATTTTTTTGATTAATCATGCATAAATCATGACACAATGTTTGATAAAATACATATATACAAATAAGTTAAGCTCTTTAAGATATTAAAGATGATGAACCGATAAAAAAAAATGTGTTCAAATGAATCTTGAACAAACTTCACATGGTTGAAATTTGTTCAAATATATTTTAAACATTTTTGCAGATTTAATTGAGATTGGCACAAGATATTCAAACATATAATATCTCGTTCAAAAGCATCGATAAATTAAAGATGATTTTTAAGTCCAAGATGACTTATTTTTAGCTCAACTTATTTTCTTTTATAAGATATATAAGTAAAGAGTTGTTTAATATATTAGAACTACTCCGGAAGGCTATAGGACATTAAGAAAGAAGCTTGAAGAGCTAAAGTGAAACTTCTATTCATTTAATTGTGGTAAGTCTATTATATTAGATATTATGGTTTGCATAGTCATATGTGTGCATTTTCAACTACTAGAGTCATGGAATGAGAAGTAGTGCATTAAGGATGGATCTATTCTATGGAGTACTAATTTGTAAGTGTCTACTAATCGTTATTTATTATATTATTTAGTTTGATCGTAAAGAGGGATTTATGATTTTTCTCGCTCTTTGTTGATAAATGAGTTTTTCCACGTAAAACAATTAATTATTCGTGTGTTGTTTTTTGATATCATATTCTATTATCCTCACTTTATTGATTCAAAAAATATCTTCTAGATTGGTTTTCAAAATATTAGAGATATTAAGTCATACCTCAAGGAGTCCAGATGTAATTTAAAAAAAAAACTTAAGTTTGACAGGAATTAGTGGCTACCAATATTAAAAATAAATGTTTCAAGGATCTACTTGAAACAATATAAATGCATTCACTTTTAAGAGAAACTGCTACCTTTCCAGAACTATCTAAAGGTCATGATCATTGTTACCATGAAGAATCAAATTCATACACGTCTGACATGTAGCATATTCCTTATCAATTAATTGGCATTTTCAGGTGTCATTGTAATATTAGCCTTTTGGGTCCTTCTAGATATGGTTTGATATTAGCTAAATCTACAGTGGAAATTATTCTTGATATTTAGACACAGCTACTACTAACAACTTTGATTATAGTACACATACTCCTTGTGTGATGATTACATCCATTTCTGATGAAGTTAATTTACAATAACATTTCTAATTAACAATGATTAGGCTGCTTTGGGCACATAATGGACAATTAATAACAACAAAGATAATAACTACATGAAAGGTAAAGTAGCATCTCAATTATTTGCCAATCCAATACAAAGCTAGATCTGGATCTTTGTACTTTTGTTTATGATGCTAAGTCCAACTATATGGGTATAAATATCCAGAGCAAGTTTGAGTTAGATACGCATGCATTATTAGCAATAGGAAGAATGCCAAAAAAAAAAAACAACAATAATAAAGGAGTGAAAAAGAGAAAGAAAGCAATCAATAAAATGCCTAATTATTAACCTTCTCTCGCTTTCTATATATATATATATATATTCCCTTATCCCTAGTTATAAAAAATCTCTCTCTCTCTCTCTCTCTCTCTCTCTCTCTCTTGATGGCTAGCTACCTCTCCCTTTCGCTTACAAATATAGATTACGTGGCTTTGTTTTGAGCGTTGATGATGAGATGAAGAGAGAGGATGAGACATTAGAAATATAATAATAAGTAAAGTAGTTGTAAGCAGAGTGAGTGATTGCTCCTTTTTATTTTCACCTCTTTCACATATTTAAATCCAAACTCTTCTCCCATTCTTCTCTCTCCGTAATTTAGACAACCCCCTTAACCTCCGTCGGTCCTGTCAGAAGAATACGCATCTCGTCTTCTTCTAATTCCACCTTCGACCCAACTTAAAAATCTCATCTTTTTTTTTTTTTTGGGTTTATTTTTTTTTTTAGGGGAGGGGGAGGAGGGGGTTAGAAATTCTTCAATTTATGACCTCTCACTTCTTCCTTCTCTCGACAACCACCGCCTCCTCCCTCCTCCGCTTCATCTGAGCTCTAACACCCATAATAGCATAGAGGATGCGACCAGTTCCATTTCCCGGACCCGGATCCAACAACCGCCCCGGTCAACCCATCACCCCGACGCGCCCCCGCCGCCGTCCCGACCTTACCCTCCCCCTGCCACAACGCGACGTCTCCTCCCTCGCCGTCCCCCTCCCCCTCCCCCTCCCTCCTCCTTCCTCCGCCGCGCCCTCATCGTCATCCTCGTCGTCCTCGTCCTCGTTGTCGTCGTCGTCGTCCGCGGCGGCGGGGGCGGCCGCGGCGGCTCCCTCGATGGCTGCGCCTCCTCCTCCTGCTCCTCCGCTGTCCCTCTCAGATCTCGAGCGCCTCCGCCGCATCGGGAGCGGAAGCGGCGGCACGGTGTATATGGTGCGGCACCGCCTCTCCGGACGGCTCTTCGCCCTCAAAGTGATCTACGGGAACCACGAGGACGCCGTCCGCCGCCAGATCTTGCGCGAGATCGCGATCCTCCGCACCGCCGATAACCCCTTCGTCGTCCGGTGCCACGGCATGTACGACCACGCGGGGGAGATCCAGATCCTCCTCGAGTACATGGACGGCGGATCCCTCGACGGCCGGCACATCCAATCCGAACCCCTGCTCGCCGACGTGGCGCGCCAGGTCCTCGGGGGGCTCGCCTACCTCCACCGCCAGCGCATCGTCCACCGCGACATCAAGCCGTCCAATCTCCTCATCAACGGCTCTCACCGCGTCAAGATCGCCGATTTCGGTGTGTCGCGAATCTTGGCGCAGACCATGGATCCGTGCAATTCCTCCGTCGGAACCATCGCGTACATGAGCCCGGAGCGGATCAACACCGACCTCAATCAAGGGGCTTACGATGGATATGCGGGGGATATATGGAGCTTTGGGCTTAGCATTCTCCAGTTCTATCTGGGGAGGTTTCCGTTTGGGGACAACCTTGGACGGCAGGGGGATTGGGCGTCGCTCATGTGCGCGATTTGCTACTCGAATCCGCCCGAGGCGCCGGCAACAGCGTCTGCGGAGTTCCGAAGCTTCATCTCGTATTGCCTTCAGAAGGAGCCGGCGAGGCGGCCCACCGCTGCGCAGCTCTTACAGCATCCGTTCATCACTAAGTATGCTTCTCCCTCGTCGTCCTCCTCCTCTTCCTCGGCGTCGGCTCGACAGCAGCGAGCTTGAATCGTGAGCGATCGCGGATTTCCATTTCCCCTATATCCGAATTCCCAATTGGGTTCATCGAAAGGTGCCATTTTTTCCAATTGGGTTTCATTGAAGGAGAGGTTTTGACGAGCGGGTGGTGGAAAAGATGGGATTTTTGTCGGGTAAGTAAAAAACGATGTGGTATCAAATCCCCGTTTTCTTTTGTAATTTTGACCTTTTGTTTTTGAATTTGTTCTTTGATCATAAGATGGGTGGGGATTCTTCTCGTTCTAGTTTCTTCTTTGGTTGGCTCTTCTTGGATGATAAGTGGAGGATGAGGAAGACGAAGGCGGACCGTTGATTTTTGTTGCTCTGTATTCTGTAATGGGATTTGATTAAATGAATTTGTTGTACTATGTCAGCAAACTGCAAAATTGAAATGGGAAACGGATCGTCCTTCCATTGAAATCCTTTCCTCGCTCTTCTTTTTTATCTCCTTTTATTGCTACTCATGTGCTTGGCTTCGGTTTCTGGGTCGTTTTCGTTTCTTCTTTTTATTGATCTGTGGATGGTTAATGGATTTGGTTGTTGAGGTTGCCTAGATTTTTCTTTGACGGTGAGCCTTCCACAACACATATCACATTATCACTGTATGGGTACATTGGAGATGGGAAATAGGACCTTTAACAATGAGGGACTTGTGCAAGGAAATGGATATTTTAAAAGTCCTTAAGGATAGAGAGTTTAGAGAGAGAGAGAGACGGCAACCTGTTTTAATGGGATGCATGTGATAGGCATCCTCTGCCTTCTGACCTGCACTTTTTGGAAGCTTCAAGCGATATGGTACAGTAAATTGGAGGGATAGTCGAATACCTACACTGTATGTCAGGCATTGCTTTAGGAGACATCCATGAATGTACATGTATGCATCCAATTAGGGATGGTCGAATACCTACACCGTGTGTCTGGAAGGATGTGCATCTTTACAAGAAGGACAGGGGGGGCCATCATAATGTGTAGACACTGTAAAAGATCAGATCCAAAAGAGGGAGTTCATTCATGCCCTTGTTTGGGACTTCATTGGGTGAGAAGAGACAGATCGCCATTGACAAACAACATCCCGGAGAGGCAGCTCTGACATGAAGCCGATGGTATGTGCATTACGGGAGAGATATTATTCAGTATGCCCATCTTGGGACTTTTAATGATCATCTCTAGCAAATGTTTCAAAGTTCCAACTTTTGAATATATATATACCGTAGCAGCATGCAAGAGATTGGCTTTAGCCCTTTAGCCTTCTGTGATCAAAATTGGGGTCCTCTGCTTCGACTTGATATAGTGCTTGATATAAATAAATGAGGAGTGCTTGCATGACATTGTGGACAGAAGGCAGAGCCTGTGCTACTTGCTAGATGCTAATTGTCAACGACATTGCATCGACTATCACAACCTTTTCTTTCTACAAGACGGTATACGATCACGGCAAGTTTCTGCGACCTGGGAGTCAATAATTTATCGTGCTGAGAATATCTTAGAATAAATTCTACTTGCCTACTTTGGTACTTCCAGAAAGTTACATATTTTGACTCTCCAAACTAGCTTTGTGTAGCAGAGAAAGCTATAGCCAATTTGGTGGATGCAAGATTTAGGCAATCGAAACCCACATTATTAGACTTGCCCCTGTTTCTAAGTTAAAACGCTTTCACAGGGCCTGCTAACAAGCTTGGCTATTGATGCCTATATTTTGGTCCACTTTGATACTAACAAGCTCCACTCTTCATCTCCGAAGTAACGTATGCATTGCTCAACAAAACCCAGGACTATACATATTTTTATATTGTTCTACAGTAAAGTTACACTTGCTCTCTAGAGCTTTGTGACAAAATCAGAAGGCAGCAGTTGGCTGCCTGGCAAAGGCGTCGACTAGAAACCATGGGAGAATGAGAGCAGAGGACATGCACCCACTACTACTCAAGGGCTCTTTTCCTCCATCAGATCCTTCGTAGCATCTACTATATGTATTTCTAGTAGTATACTCAGGGCGTGACAGTGCTTCTTCTTCCTCTAGCATTATACCATCTTCTACCTATCTCTTCCAATGCTTTATATACGTGGAGTATAGTGTTCTTGAATATATTGTAACACTTTCTGATGACACATTTGATCTCACTCCGGCAGTTGATGATTCACTTGTTCTTGGGCTATATCCAGACTGCATAAACAGGGGTTCATTCTTGATGACATCCTAAAAAACCGAAAACAAAATGATAATAATTGTTAGCTTGTACTCATGATGAAGAAATACCAACAGGATTATGCTAATTAAAAGGATTACCACCTTACCTGCCGTGAAACATGAGTACTGGAGAGGTGAGCTACGTGGCCGAATTCATAGGACGCAATGCTGCATGTTTTCTTTTCCGAGAGCGCTCAGCCTATTGAGCTCTGGCAACACGACGGTCGCGAGATCCGGCCGGTCTTTCCTTCGCAACTCAGCGCATTTTAAAGCTGTCTCCGCCAGGCGCTGCGCCTCCTCGACCGGCCAATCCGTCACGGCGGGGTCCAACATCTCGGCGAACGTCCCCTTCTCAATAGCTCCGCTCACACAGTGAGTCAACCCCATGGGAGGCTTCGCCGTCACGATCTGGAGCAGCATGATGCCGAGGGAGTAGATGTCGGACTTGACTCCGAGCATGCCAGTCTGCTGGTACTCCGGATCGATGTAACAAAACGTGCCAGCGGTCGACGTCATGCGGTACTGCGTGACGTTGTCGGCGACGGAGGGCGGCACGAGGCGGGCGAGGCCGACGTCGCTGATCTTGCTGACGAAGTTGACGTCCAGGAGGATGTTCCCGGGCTTGAGGTCGCGGTGGACGAGCGGCTCGGGCTTGGTCTGGTGGAGGAAGAGGAGGCCCGTCGCGATCTCGGCGGCGATGCGGAACCTGTGTTGCCAGGGGATGACGGCGGTGTTGCCCCGTCGGAAGAGGCGGTCGTCGAGGCTGCCGTGGGCCATGTACTCGTACACGAGGCACCCGTACTCTGGGCAAGCCCCGAGGAGGAGCACCATGTTCGGATGCCGGATGCAGCTAAGCACTTCAACCTATGATAAATAATAATTATTATAAACTAACTTTTATAGTTTTCATAATCAAATTTAACTTCCGAAATCGGAAGGTTTCATAACCTCTTGCTGAAACTGAGACCTCCCTTGAGCCGCATCAGCGCGAAGAACTTTAACGGCAACCGGCGTGTGGTCCAGGTAGCATCTGTAAACAGGACCATAGCCACCCTCGCCAATCTTTCGGCTCTCGTGAAAGAAATCCGTGGCGATTTCGATCTCCTCTATCGTATACTTGCGGTAGCGTACATCCGTATGCGAGAGCGCGTCCAACGTTCTCCTCTTCTCCTCCGATTCTCTGAGCGCCGTCATCTCTGCGTTGATTCTTTTCTGCGCTTCTAGCTCCGCAATCCTTTGAGAGGCCTCCGCTGCCTCCATCGCCGCTTTACATTTCGCTTTCTCTCTGGCGACTAGAGCCAGGGCCGCTTCCTCTGCCAGTCGAGCTTCTTCTACTCTGTGCGCTTCCTCCACCTTCCACCGATGAAGCTCCATTGCCTACGCCACCCATTCAAACGGAGTTATCTTAACAAACAAAAAAAAAAAACTCATGCTAAATAATTAATGGTGACAAAATTAATGTTTACCCTTTGTTTAGCTGTGAGTGCTTCTTTGCATGCAGTGCTGTACATATCCATTGTTTGCTTGAGTTCTAGCCGCAGCCTCTTCATCTCTGCTTCCACGTCATCCAATCCCTGTGATGACCATGATGTGCCGGTGCTGTTGGAGAAGGGAGAGAACTCGTTCCCCGTCGATAGCGAATCTGACGAGATCTCGAAGCTATGGTCGAGCCCATCCGATGCATCAGACAACCTCGGAGTGAACGCGCAACGATCGACGCTCGGCCTACCGGAGCTGACGAATGAGATATCAGAGGACTCTCTGAACAACACATCGGGGTAGGACTTCTTCGCCGAGCCATTATTGCCTGCCCTGGTGAACGGAGACCTATTCGAGAAAATAATATGTTCCACTCTTAATTGGCATACACGGATAATTAAAAAGAAAAAGGAAAAAAAGAGATATATATATTTAGCAATATATGGATTAAGAGTTGCAATTCGAACTTTATTACTTGATAGAGTTGTCGCGAAAACTTGGCGTCTCCGGAGAAGCATTGCCTGCAGCAAGCACAAGGACATGCTCCACTCATTTTGTTTCTCTCAAGTTAAAGAGAAGAAGAAGCGATTAGCAGCAAGAAGATATGAAAGATTACGAACCTCCCGTGGCAGTCAAGTTTTGGTTGTTCATGTTGGGTTTCTGGGTCGCTTTGTTTTGGATCTCTGTTCGGAGAGGGGACACGGTCGGAGCTTGACGAATGGCGTTCTTGATGAATGACACCTTCCCTTTGGAGATGACGTAAACGGAGCAAAAATCCGGTGCTCCTTTGGAGATGCTTGTACAGATGTCCGCGTGCTTGAATGTTCTGAGACAAAGGATGCCAAATTAGTACTTCGATTGTGAATTATTACTATTACTATTATTATTATTTGGTCTTAGTAAAGAAAGCTTAAGCTTAGGAACTTATTTTAAAGGTCACCTGACAAAACCCCCTTTTGGTGATGCCCCTAACACCAGCTTCTCTATTGCAGCTTGGGAAATGAACTCGACAATAGCCCTTGGTACGTCGGCTTCATCAATCACCACATCCTTGCATTCAATCTGCACAAAGTATATTCAATTGGGCCAACGGTGATTAACATTGGAAGGGCAAAGAATGAGATTGGAAGCTCATGATATATACCCACATCTTTACGAGTGCAGAAGAATCTAAATGGAAGGAAGAGTTCCTTCATCTGTGGATCCGTGGGTTCTTTGAAACTGGCATTGCCATCATCACGGCTCCCAGCTGCATTTTGTATAAGAATAATGAGAAGGTAATGTAATGCATTGGCCATGCAATTGGAAGGCATGCACTTACTTACATGAGGTTCCCCTAGTGTTAACATGGACAAGGGCGATCGTCTGACCCCTGGAGACAAGGTTGTCCACGGCCCATTTCAAGGCATTTTGGCTTCCTTTGTCCTTGTCAATAGCAACTGCAACCAAAGGATAGCCTCCTTCCCCATTCTTCACTTCTTGATACTTCCCCATTCCTTCCTACCTCCTTAACCAGACAATCGAATGCAAAGCCTTATTGTTGGTTTCTAGCTTTCTCCCTCTTCCCCTTGTGTGCTCTTGACAAGGACCCTCTTTGCCAGGAAGAGCACCAGGTTACATATGATCCCTCTCCCCTCTCTTAAACAGTCCAAGGGAATCCATGTGGATCTCCCGTTTGTTCCGGTTGTTGCTCGAAGTGACTCGTGGCCACCAATCACCCTTGCGTCTAGGCGTGAGGACCTCAGAACCATTGCAAATTAAGGGTTGGACCAAGTTTGGCTGAGACAATGCTAAGGGAGAGTAGAAAGGTATAAGCTTATATGGGAATGGTGGGGTTATCTTTCTCATACCATTTATCTGCATGGTTAAATATATATATATATATATATATATATTTTTTTTTTTGACATGAAATATTGGCATTATGTTTGGAGTATAATATATCGAATTGGTTCCAGGCGACAGCCAAAGCTACTAATAAGTTTCCACATCCCCATAAGCTCACAAAAGATGTGAAGATGGATTGGATTCAATATGGATATAGTAATATTCAGAGATAGCAATAATTTATTTTCAAAAACAGTTGCATGTAATAATCTAAATTTCCCGAAAACGGAAAATAAAATCATCACAAAAGCAAGGAACTGATAGCAGTTGAAGTGGCCAACCCTTTGGATTAAAGATTGATGGTAACTGTGAAAGATACTCACAAAATCACGAACCCTGGCTTAAATAATGTTGACCTAAAATTAGCATAGGATATTGATTTAACAACCAGACCAGTAATCCATACATTGTTGCTTTTCGGAAATTCATGCATGAAGTATGCGAGTTCATCATGAGATTGCAGAAATAATTATAATCTTTTATTAGCCTATATAATATAGACAATATTGAGTTATACACAAAATTGAGGATTACAACATCGATGTACACTCATTAATTGGCCAAAACAATAGAATTCAATACTCTACCCTACCGATGAGGTTTACAGAATTTATACAGGATTAGATGAGAAAATTATCTATCATATGGAAAATCACATCTGCACCATCTGAATTCAACCAGTAGCTCTTCACCTGAAAAGTAAGCCAGAGTAAATCGTAGTAGCATTTAACAAAACATGTAATTGGTGTTCAAAATGTAAATGTGCCCAATACAGCATGTAACAAACATGAGGTTTCCAAGGTAGAGATTCTATCAAATGGCAAATGTTGGTGCCTCTCCACAAAGAAAAGGTGCAACGCTGGGAGAAGTTAGATCCTCACCCACCTTTTAATGTTTACAGGTCCCATAAAACTAGGACAGATAATAACGCGAATGCAAAAAAGTTAACGGCAGGTTTTAACTTCCATATTTTCTGTGAAGCACAACCAGAAGAGGATCAGTTTTATGGATAAAGAAGAATAGGCCATGCCCCAGAGAGGTCCTTGTATCAAGTTCTTTAGTGTCAAGCTTGTATCTTGTCAAATGCGATTATTTTCTTGTGGGAACAAATTGTAAGTTTGTCCAACATGTCACTATCTTGTAAACACGGATTCCTTGAGAGTTATGACAAATAACCTATGTTATCACAAATGTCCTATTAATACAATTCAATAGTTCCATGACACTTTCATGCCTCCATCTGTTGTAGTTCCAGTAAGTTACTCAATGAGGATTTCATTAAAATTACTCACTGACCATAGAATCTACCAGAATTAGCATCAAGCATAATTATGGATCAAAACATAGCTCGTACTAAATAATTTTAGTTTCTGACAAGTAGTCCATCAGAAAATTCAAGACCATTGTATACATACATAAACACAAATTGGTTATACAAGAGCTCAAGCACTAAATGGCAGATGAAAGAAGCCACACATCTGTAGATCAATAGGATACAGAAGCTAGTAAGATCCTGAACAAGGATATACAACCCATACGGTGCATTTAATATAGAATACCTGGATGGTGTTATGAGCGACATATCTTTGCTTACTTTTCTGGAAGCTAACATCCACACGTTCCCAAGACACTTGTGTAAGGCCTCTAATCATCTCTTCTGCATGTAAATATAATCTGTTAACGCTGAAATAGAGCATAAGAGACACAGTGTTTGCAATTTCATTGAAAATATTACAATCATAACATTTGAATTCACTCCAAAAGTTATGAGTTATCACAAGGTTTAAAGGTAAAATGCAGAGGATTTCCTGTTGTAACGCTGTTAGTTAAATAGTTGCAGACTTGCAGATCATTAAAAAAAGAGTTCAACAATATTTTGCCAACTGATCGATAGAAGTACACATCTAGAATGATACCTCTTGATTTGGGAGGGACTGTTATTACTATTACTATTTTTATCATTCATGACCATTTCATGGCTAATGCACAATATGGTTGTAGACATGTTTACTACTTTATCAAACCTGACAAGTTTCTGCCATTTAAGCAGCAGATTTAATAAAGATACCATATAATTTGGCTACAGGGCTTCTCTAGGGATATCTGTCAGATCTAGATGACCAGTTATAACTTTTCTGAAAAACAATAGCGCATGAAGGAAAACATGTGAAAGTTTGAATGTGGTATCATGCATGTCTGCGCCATCTAAAGTTCTAATCTATGAAATTCCACCTACTGAAGGATAGACAACAAACATTTAACATAATGCATTTTGTCAAAGGCATCATTCATATCATGGCCCTGGAGACACAAACGATGACTAAGTTATCGACATACCTTCCATGTCATAGGGCTGAGCTTTGACATCCGAAGTTACTTCTTTATGATTGTTCCCTCTATTCCCTTTGTCGACATGAACAATATGTGGATACTTCTCATCCTGTACAAGAAGGCGATGCTGGAAGACAAGAAAACAAGCACGACAAATTATCAAGGAGAAAGCAAGTGCAGAAACCCAAATAGTATTCCATCTTGCCAAACAGATCAGAGGAACTTATGCATACTTTTGGTAACTCATGTTGACGCCGGATTGACGATGTTCTCCATCCTACCATATCTTTTTAGCCAGTTAAATGAAGATAGTTCCATATTAACGATCAGAAAGTCAAAATGCATGAAAATAGACACCGAAAGCTATTCCAATACTGTCTACAGCCTCATTTCAGAAAAAGAAAAAGAAGAAGAAAAAAGAAGCTATTCTGACAGGATACGATCAAAATTTGCATTTGCATAGGCAACACGGCGCTTGAAAGAGCGCAATGCCGACCTGCATAAGGAAAAGAAAGTACTGAACATTCAAAATCATGAACAAATAATTAGCATCAAAAGCAGAAAATTTTCAAGAAAACAAACCTGAATTTAATATCGTCACAGTCATCAACCATCCGGAGGAGAAGTGGCGGCCTCCCATCAGTAGTATCTGTGAGGAAGAGATGTTTACCAGTCCTCCCAACTATCAAATGTGCAGTTTCCAATGCCGTTTGCTCCAGGAAAGGAAGACCACAAAGAATAGGAAGCTGGTGGAATAACATAGGCACATGGTAGAAGAATCTGAATATGAGACCACAATTATTCAAGTACCCGCAAGTATTGCAAAATATCTTGTTTTTTTCATGAAGCTTCTAAACACATTATGAAGTGGAAACAAAAGAGACCTGCACTCCTTACAAGTAACATAGGGAAGAGACCATGTGAAATAAAGAGAGGACAGGCCTACTAATTCTTGTCTTCATAGAATTAAACAATGAAGTTAACATTTCATCCACTTTATCTCGGAATAAGGGAATAAAATTGAGTCAGCAAAGTGATGAACGGTGATCCACAGGGCAAAAGAGTGTCAGAATGCTTTTAGTGCTGAATCCCAAAGATCAAATAATCTATGGAAACTCCCACAAAGGCCAAATAGATTAAAATATCAAATAAAGCAGTCAGTCTACCTATTTTCACAGCAATGATCACAATTCCTGATTTGGAATTGAGTTTACTCAGTTTGCTACACAGCAAAGGTGAAAAATGATAATAGCACAGACATCACAGAGTATGAAAAGAATGAGAACTTCTCTACCTTTTCTAATACATAATGATCGATCGACAAATGATGTTGTTAACAATACATAATGAGTTGCTACAAATGTTTCAGTTTCATTAACCATGGTTTCAAACTTTCAGTAACATATGATTCATGGCACTTGCATACACATAAATTTTTTATAAAAGAAACATGCTAAACAAGCCCAAGAAAAGAAAAAAAGTTTAACAAAGTTGTAACAATTTGGAAGATTTCTATTCAAATTTCTAGTCCCATTTTCCCTTTTCATTACACAATTTGATTTTCAACTTTAAGGAAATCAGCTGACAGAATCTTAAAATTGTTCACTTTACAGGCAAACTTAAGTACATGCTTGTACCATTCAACTTTCTCTCTATATCTAGAATGATGCCAGTTTCCCAGCCCAAACACATCAAAATGTTATTTGGTGGATGCAATTGAAAGGTACACCAGTCAGTATAAAGTAATTAGCCTCACCTGTTTATGCCCTCTTGAACCCAGATGAGGTGAGGCAAATGTAATAAAATTCATAGGTTCCAACCCAGCTATTCGACCTTCGAGACCATTGACTTCATCTGAATTGTTATCTGCAGGAGACTTCATTGTGTTAACTTGTTCATAAAGCCTTCCTATAGCATATCTGGCTACTAGGCCACCCAAAGAGTGGGCCACAAATGAAATCCTCTGTACACCTCTTCTCTGCTTAACAACTGATCTTACCTGTAAAAGTTTTATTAAAATCATTCATACACTCTTACCATGAAAGTGTAGTTCCTTCCAAAAAGGATAAACACACTGAGTCATAAGAGTAGGGAGTATGAATATGAAATGGGTAATATGGAGACCTTCTGGGAATCGGGTAAGATAATCAGCATGTGGAAGGAAAAAGATTACCTCCTTGGCTAGTCTCTCACCCATCAAGTCAACTCCATCAAATGTCAGCCTAGAAGAATTACATTCGCTGCCTGCTTGAAAAAGGTTGTATCAGGGTTCTCAGTACTCAGTAGTAGATGAAACAAAAAAATATTAGAACCACAATTAACTTGTACAACAGTCTCATAAGTGATAAATATGCAAGAATAGCTGCTGCTTCAATTTAACCTTTCTTCCAAATTAATTAGCAAAAAATATCTATCTCCTGTTCCAGCAGCTTGGAGCAGAATCATAAGAAGTATCTTTCCTTTATGTTTTTTACATTTCTTTGGACCTCCTAAATTCTAACATTTTTCTGTAACAGAATCAAATGATATCATGGCTAAACAAATTTCAGAGAAAACAGTGAAAAACACAGAACGTGGTCCTAGAAAGATATAGCAAAGATGCATGAAAATTTCAAAATACAATTTCAAGTTTTCTAACCATGGAATTTGCTCTTCTCAGAGATGATAATATGAACGCATTCAAAATCTGATTAAAGTAACATAGTACCACTTGGAATAGACACTACTTGATGACTCATTCTTAGGTCTAGGAAACAATTTACCTAACCTAAGAACTGGAAATATATTTATCTTCACATTCTTATACCATATGATAATGATCCAGCTCATCTCAGTGCAACTAGCAATATGGGTTGGCAAGTCAGCTAGCACTGTACTATTTTACTAGTAATCTATTGTTATGTATCTTATGGTCCCATATCAGCAGCAGTCATCTTCAAGCAACTGTTATCTTACGAAGTTACTTAGGTACCCCAATATTATTCGGCACTCAAATTTCTAATAAACTATAAAATGCATGCAGTTGCATCACAGAACAAAAGACTACTTTTTAGCCATCTTTCTTTTATGCTATGAGTTATGCCTTACATTGTTTTGGTTGAATGCTTGAATTCATCAATGTAAGGTAAGATCTCTCCGGTAAATCTGGCGATCAAATTCATTCCCAATTCTTAAGCAAACAGGACAGACATGGAATCTCATTGATAGAACGTAAGATGAGTTATACAAACATCAATGTGAACATATTAGTGCTTGATGCTATAAGCTTATAATGCCTGCTTTTAAAATTAGTCTTCAAGTTCTCTCTAATCCATATATTTCATTGGATCCAGACTAATTGTCAATTCACACTTCAAGTAGAAGAGGTACTGATACTGAATCGTGCTTCTTTTATAAACTAGAAAAATTAAAATAAACATTCCAATGACATGGGAAAAAAAAGCAGTTATTGGTAATGAGAGCATAACTCACGATGCACGATTACTTCATCCGGCAGTTTCTTCACGAGCTGCTCCGCAGCAAATTTCCAGTCCCCCGCACTGCAAATTAACCATAATTGACCAAAACGAAAAAGATTGCACAATAAACCAATTAATTGCAAGCAAAACTAAGTTCACTCCTCCAACAAGAGATGCACTCACCTTCCGACCAAGCCATTGACCATTATAACGAGATGCTCCGGGAAGCTCCCGTTCTCCTTCTCCGCCACCGTGCTCCAGATATCCACCCCTCCGCCGCGCGCCGCCTCCATCTCCACCTGATTCCCTTTCCCCGCCGCCGCCTTGAGGCAGCATCCCATCGACCTCCTCGTCACCTGCGCCGATGTCGCCGGATAGAACCCTAGCTTTACGCGAGCCACCCCCCTCGCGCACCGGATCCGGCGGTGGCCGCCGGGGATCCCGGGCCCGAGGCTCGCGGCCCGGGACATCGATCCGGCGGCGAGCATTCGTCAGCGACCTCGAGAGGCTTGGAAGAGGCAGCCGATTCAAACCCTAGGCTTCCAATCCAATCCAATCCAATTGAGCTTTTGCAACTCGGTAAGTTTTTAATAGTCGCAGTGGAGATTGGGGAAAAACGGCGGAGGGCGGCGGCTAAATAAAATCACTTAAAACGAGCGACGGGAAAATAATTAAATAAAAGTAGCGGGAGATATCAGATATCGCCTTAAACCAATCTACGTCCACAGGCACGCGTATAGTTTTTCTAACAAAACTTCATTACTTGGGTTTATTTCTCGACTCGAGCTATCCTTGTCGTCTGGTAGCTGACAATGTCCAACTTTAAACCGCGAACATGCTCACACTGAGGTCTGAACTTATCACATGGGCTTTTTTTTTTTTTCATATAAGCCCCTCGTGCATCACGTGATTCACATGTGACACGACCCAAATTAGTGAAAAATGGTCATAAAATATGGGGCCACGGCCACGGCCACCCCACCATCAACGCCACATTTGATTTGATTTTTTGACAAGTTGGAAGTAACATGTTTCTGCAGTTTTAATCGACAATATCTTCCTAGATAAAGAGAATAAAGTTAGTTTTAGACTTGTGATTCTTGTGTTCTTATGCCATAAGAATTGTGTGTCTAATTTTTTTTATTTTTTTCACCCATTGTTCTATGTATCTTCTAACATTCCAAGACCATTTAATTTACACTAGAATTCACTGTGAAAAGTCTAAGTTGTGAATCATAATATCACCCATGGATTGGGACCCGCTCAAGATCAACTCATGATTTTGTTCTCAGAAAAGAACGGGAAAAGAAAAAAGAAATTTTACTTTCTAAGTTTGGCTTGACGCTATGTATTAACTTAGGGGAGCAGCTAAATAATGCGGTGGTTTAAATTAATACTCAATGATGTTTAGTTTGAAACAATAGCTCAATAATGGATTGACTTGGAGCTTGTATATGAATACAAAGAAAAAAAAGAGTCAAGAAAAGAAAATAACTTTTTGATGATTTCTTTTTCTGGGGTTTTAAAAAGGCATTCATCACCTTAAAAGAGGGCGTAATAGTTCCTCAAGTATCTAGAAAAATACTTGTGGAGTCCCTATATCAACATTGAGCCAACTCAGTCAGTGAAGAGACAAACCAAACAGATCTAAATCTTTGATCCCATTCTAGGGCTGCCAACTCGTGCGCAGCCTAGTTGGCATTCCTAGAGCAGTGGCTTAAAAGTTTTAAAAGATGTACAACATCAAGATACATCGCCCTCCATTGCTAAGAAGCCGGTGCTCGTTGACACAAAATATTGATGAGGCCTTCAGAGTCAACCTCAGCCATAAAATTTGATAGGTGAAACTCCTAAACTTTTAAGAGTACCAGACGTAATGTTTCCGCCTCTACTAGGAGCGAGTCTGCAGCTCGGCGCTAGTAGCACCGGCCAAAATAGAGTCCCCTTTCCCGTCGCGAATAACAAATCCCAACCTAATAGTCGTCGATGTAGATATAAAAAAAGCATCCGAGTTCAGCTTTAACAGCCCTTGAGAGGGCTTTTGCTAGCCAACCAAACCTCCTCCTACTCCATCTTTGTTCTCAATCACTTCTCATCTTATACAGCCTCCATCGCATCAGCCACAGTCCCATATATGCTGTTGGTCCATAGTAGTAATTTAAAAAAAAAAAAAAAACGAACGCGTTGGGAGCTAGCATGCCTAGAGCAATAACGCTAGTTATAAAGTTCCCAGCCTCTTTCGGTAGGCCCTGCTCTTCACAAATCCAGTCGCCTCTTTGCTTTTTCCTGATGCCTGAAGTTAATATTCAAATGTGCCCCTACAGCCTTCCAGAAGGCTATATAGCTCTAGAGCACCCATAATGTGATCCAATGTTTCCTCCTCATCACACACTAAGCACAAAAAGCTCGTGCATATGAGTAGGCAAACGTTTTCACACAGCTTTCCAGAGAAACATCTTTACTTTAGCAGTGACCCACAATCGCCAAATGATAGGCCATCCGTACCAAGGGAAATGTGCCTCCTATTTAGACACCTTAATAAATTCCGAAATGGACGAAACCTTGGGCTTCCCAATTTTGCTCTGTGGCAAACGTTTTCCACACAGCTTCTTGATGATTGGCGACAGGGAGGAGGAAAGGATCATAGGACGTTAATAGTCGGCCATTTATGCTGCTTCTTTTTCCCCCAAAATCATGAGATAGAAAATCAAAAATAGAAAAATCAGTCACTCAAACCTTAATCTTGATCTAATTCCCTGTTACACGAAATTGAGCCATTTATAGGAAAATTTTGTGCTCACGGGAAGACCGTCAGAGTTAAGATGCTGCCACAGCACTATTTAGATTCCAGAGAAGTCGATAAAAAGTCAGCCACATATATATATATATACTTGCAAATGTAGCAACAAATAACCTCCAAAATCATGGTTGAAAATTTCAGTTTTAGCTTCGATTTTGATCCTTATAAGAAAAAACATTTAGGACAAAGTAGAATACTTTTAGCTGCTCGAAAATAAATGTGAAAAGAATCCAAATAATTTTGACCTTAGCAAATAAATTTCAGCTTTACCTTTTATTAAGTTTTTGCCGTTACTGTTTCGCCTTGAGTGAAACTTTCAAATTATGCTCCAAACTATATGATAATAGATTGCAAAGACAATACATGAATAAAATGGGCACGTTGAAATTCATGTTATATATGTAATTTGAAGAATCACTCTGAAAAACAAACTCTCAATGACTCTAGAATATTGAGAACATCACGCGTTCATGGCCTCATTTTTGCATTCCCAGAGGACAAGGATGATGGCGCTGTCCCCGAATGCCCCGGTATAATGAACAATACCATGTTGCTAAAAAGAGCATGATCTGGTACTTGATTTGGATCCTGGGAATAAACATGACCTCACTAAAGTGTTACCTGAAACTGTGGAGCTCAAACCCTTCCAATCATCAAAAAGTTTATGATAATCTGAAGGCAACCAAGAGTCAGGTTGACCTCACTGACCGAGGTATTGACATGAATCATGCCTACTCTCCGCTGATCATATGCGGGAATATCAACCAACACATATTTCAGCTATGAAAAGGAATGCAACGATTCAGTTTTTAAACAAAGATATAGTAAGAGAAACTTAGCAACAGAAAGGCGTCATCTGTATACCAGGTTCAGGAATTTGACTTGAAACTCCCAGGCTTATCAGGGATTGAGAGCTCATCCTTGAGCATGAATGAAAGATCATGCATTTGAGATAACAGGATCTCTAAGTTCACATTGGGAGGCTCTGGTTTTTCAGTGGAAACATGATCAGCATCCATGGACCCTCCAAATGCAGAAAATGGATCAGCACCAATCATCTGATTTGTATCATTCGTCCTGTATAAATATCAAAATAATATTTAATGAGAATTGTACTTCTATCTTAGGAATGGAAATTGAAATTTCAAATGCAAAAAGCAATAGATGCCCAAAATAAAGATAAGAATGGATTAAAATCAGACAGATTCAGTAAGGAACAAGTCCATTATCATATTTTTATACAGATTCCATGATTCAATTTGACAACTTAGAGAATTAGAGATAATATACTCATTCTAAAATTCTAAAGCAACTCGCATTCGAGGTACAGTCCATTATAGATGTTAGTTATAATAGCAGCGAAAATGGAAGCATCATGTTCCAGGACAAAGCTCTCTAGTTGCCCCTTATCTGGTGAGATTTATGAAATTTAGGATGTTTTACATGAAATGAATGGCCAAGTTAAAAGGAGACAAATTTTCTCTTCATGCCTAAGTCTATTTATTGCAGAATCACATGCCATATTTAAATATCGTAATGTAGGTTTTGATGATTGAACATTAAGTGTATAATGCGTACTTAGCAATTCAATTTATAATTCCTACAATTGCCCATGTAGTATATCACATTACCCTCTTCAGTGTTTAAGATTAAATATCATTCATATACTTTCAGTTCTCACAAGCTTGCAGCTTGTGCCTTGAGCCTCATGGCATACATTCACTTACTGTGAATGTGAATGCAAGACTTCAATTTGTCCTTTCTTCAGAAAAAAGGGCGGAATTTTGAGTTGGATGATATCTAAGGAAAAGAACAGCAGGTTCTAATTACCACAAACTCAATAAATTGAAATTAATAGTTTCTATAGCCTATAGATAAGCAAAAAAACTCTACCATTACCATTTCTCACATACCTGTCAAAAGTCAGTGCCTCAAATAGCATGCCATTTGCTTCATTAGAATCTTTCTTTTCATCTGGTGCTTTCGAAAAGGAATCGAAATGCATAAAGCTGCCAAATTCCGAACCTTGTAGTTCATTCTGCTTTGATCCTGAAGAGTACTCAAAAAATGAAGCCCCAACTTGTCCCCATGGTTTTGATAAGCTTTCCTGTGCTTGACCAGAACTGGTGAAATCATGCCAATCACCAAAAGAGTCATTATTTTCATCTACAGATTCACCCAATCCCTTAATGCTGCTAGTAGGCCACATATCTATAAGTTTACTTTCTGGGGGATGTTCAAATGACGTGCCTGCAACTTCTTCCCCTTGATTTGATAAACTTCCTTGAGCTTGACCAGAACTGACCAAATCTTGCCAATCATCAACAGAATTATTATTTTCATTTATAGATTCAGTAAGTTCCTTAATACCGCTTGTGGGCCACAGGTTTGCCGATTTAATTTCTGAGGTATGTTCAAGTGACATGCCCCAAGTTCGTTCCGCAATATTTGACAAAGTTCCCTGTGCTTGATCAAAACTAGCAAAATTTTGACAATCATCAAAAGAGTCATGATTTTCACTAATAGATTCAGTAAACTCCCTAATATTGCTTGCAGGCGGCTGTTCCGTAGATTTTATTTCTGGGGATTGTTCCAATATGTCCCTAGTTTCTTCCCTTATATTTGGCAAAGTCTCCCGTAATGGGCCAGAACTGGCAAAATCTTGCCAATCATCAAAAGAGTCTTCATCTTCATTTACAGCTTCTGCAAGTTCCCAGGTGTTTCTTGTAGGCAACTGGTCCATAGATTTAGTTTCTGAGGGGGATTCAAATGGCATGCCCTTAATTTCTTCTGGTATATTTGAGATACTTCCCTGTGTTTGACCAGAACTGGCAAAATCTTGCCAATCATCAAATGACTCATCATAATTTGTGTCTTTGGTATTATGAACTATATTTGTGCTGCTTGTAGGCCATGGGTCCATAGATTTTGTTTCAGAAGAATGTCCTTGTGGTGTGATTGCAGTTTGTTTCTCCAAATTTGGTAGACCTCCCTGTGCTTCACCTGATCTGCTAAAATCTTGGCGAGCATCAAAGGACTGTAACGTGTCATGGCCATTTCCAATATTCTCAGATCTTCTACTGCTGTTTGTAAATAGTAGATCACCCTGAACCCAGTTGTCACCTGAAGAGACTTTCAGTTCACTGCTGTTGGTTTCATCAGTACTTCCAGTTCCAACATAAAAATCTTTGTCTAATTCCGTGTTCTTTCTAGGCCAAAGATCATCTTGAACAAATTTGTTATTTGTCAAAGGCTGGGCCACAACATCAGGAAGTTCTACACCTAAACCTGTGCTATTCTTTTCAAGTTGAGTATGTATTGTCTTGTCAAAAGTTGGTGCAACATTTGGGTGACTTACAGACTTGGTAACTGAGTGACTCCGAAATAAGTCAACTGATTTGGGGTCTGCTGCAAAAGATTCAGAACTAGCAGATTGAAATTCAGCGTCCCAATCAGTGAATGAATGACCAGATTCACTGTTTTTAGTATTCAAAGAACTACCTTTGCTGCCTGAAGATTGAAAGTTTTCAGATAAATCAAAATCATCTGGGCCAGAAAATGTATGATTTTTCCTACTGATGTGTCGCTCATGTATATACTGGCCACTACCAGAAGCAGAAGCATCAGGAGCTAGATCTTTCTTTGTTTCAGTAAAAAAAGAATCCAGATCAACCGCTGACAAGTTAAGAGCATATTCACTAGAAGTAGATTCCTTGTCTGCAGAGCTTTGAGTATCTCCCTCTCTCTTTGAACGCCATCTAAGTTCCAAGTCCAAAAGATCAGACAAAACCAACCCATTCTTTTGTGTATCTTGGCCTTTAATTGGATCCATTGACTCAGTGTCCAGCATAATAGGTTCCTACATAAGAATACACCTATGTTCGTGAAAAGAACTACTTAGTACAGAAATTATCAACAGTGTGCTATCACAAACAAATCTATTCCTTGACAATAAATGAGGTGAAAAATATATGATACTAACACAGTAGATCCACTAAAAGAAGCAAACAGATAAAGACACATTAAAACTTCTTTAAATAATTCAAATAGCTCAATAAGATGAAGAAAATCACACCTTTCAACAACATAGATATTTCAGATAGCTAGTAGAGAACCAGAGTGATGCATAGTAAACTCAACGTGAGAAAACTAACCTGATCAACTTTCAGTTGTAAAATAATTGGTGAGAAATGCTTTTCAATATGAGAATCTAAAAAAATATTCATTTTGCTCTTATTCCAAATTGGACTGTTATAGTTTTTGAACCTCCCATTTAACTTCTTTATATGGATCCTCTAAATTCTAATAATATTTTCTGTACAATGGAATAATTATCTGACTGATTTTAGGCAATTGGGAGTTAGTCCTATTAATTTCAACCAGGTTAAGCTGAAGTGCTAAAATTATCCTTGATTCATTGCATCAGCATTGTCCTAATAAAGATCAAGATGTTGGAGTTCAAGGACCCGAGTTTTGCGTAAGCACCATCCCAGTTGGAAATTTTCAATCTCAGTTTGCAGATTCAGGTGAAACTTTAAACCATAATTCCAAAAGATCAACAACCGATAACTCAGGCACTGAATTTTACTTCTACAACTATATTAACTTATTCTATTATTTCAAATTAACAGGGGAAACAAAGTCATACTAAACATTATCAGTTTAAATATAAGAACTAAATTCCAAACTCTCACAATGGAGATAGAATCTCCCTTTCTGGCGTTGAGATAACATATCCAAGCAGTTAACAATCAAATTATGCATGTCAAGATTTTGTTGAGCTCACGGTAGAACCACTCAACTTAAGGTTCGAATGAAACTTGAGCCAGAGAGGAAGTTCTCAAGGCAAAGCTACTGTGGATCAGTGCCAAACTATAAAAATCCATACCATGACCCAATTTCCATTTCCGCGTCCATCACTTTAAGGCCACCTTGGGCTCAAATTATTGTTTTCCACGAATTAAATTTCCCCTATATCAATTGTTTAACAGAACCGTATGCTTCCGGAAATTAAAATTCCACTTGCATTAACACCGAAATCAACTCACAGGACTTCGTTTAACAAACTAACGCCCTCCATAATTTGAGAACAAATCATCCAAGCGCGAACTGCAAAATAATCACGAGATCAGAGAAGCAAACTCACAGATCCATCCAGTCCAAGGGAATCGAGCAACCACCGACACGCGGCGGTGCAGCGGAAGGAGATCGTATCGGAGACGCCTTCTCCGCTCCGTCTCTCGCCGCAGTAGATGCACAGGGGAGAGCTGAGGCCTCGGAGGAGGCCACCCTGGCATCGCGCACATCGGAGGGAGGACGGGAGGTCGGGGTCGAGCGCCGCGACGGCGTCCTCGACAGAGGGCGGAGGAGGTAGAGAGGAGTCGTCGGGGTCGTAGAAGCCGATTCCGGCTTCTTCCCGGAGTGAGATCTGGAGTTGGTGGATGAGAGCGGTGGGGATCTCGAACGCCATTGGTACTAGTTGGGGGGAATGGAGAAAGTATCGGGGTTTCTCCCTCTGGTTCGGTATTATCTCGTCTCTCGTTGCGACTCGAGATGTGGTTAACCAATTCGTACAGCTATACGCCCCCCGAGTCAGATTAAGAGCCCTTATTCACAGATAAGTAGGCCTTATCGTGTTACCAAATCGGAGATGTGCAAGCAACGGGTGTGAATAACATTACTTATCGCAGGTTTATTCCGGGACCCGTTCCGTTCAATACCCACGTGTAAGCTACAACGGCACTCCTAAGTCGTAACACTGGTTCGTTTCTCCCTTTTGAGGTGCTTTCGCTACTTACCAAACATTAGAGATCTAGTGGAGAGATTGGAAGCCTCCAAGCCGCGGTGCAGTCGCTCTCTGCGCGATCTCGGCTGTCGGTTTCTTCACGAGAGGTTCTCGATGCGTCGCCGGTGGACGCGGCTATCTCGGCATTCGAACAGTTGGTGGAGAGTTCCGTCCGTCGGGTTTCGGCGGCTGCCGCGAACATCGGAGGGAAGGTTTCGGAGGCAAGCAAGATACTGGAGGAGGCCTTCTTGGTGCAGAGTAATCAAGGCCAGACACACCCAGGTTACTTCTGTTTCTTTTTTGGGTCTACGGGATTAATAATTGCCTACCAGATATAATTCGGATTGGTGGTATTACAAATATACAACTCATGTGATGCTTTTGAGTATTCAAGTTGAATCATAGGTCATGTATTTATGCTACCCAACTTTCTTTTTTTATTTGCAGATTGTGGTGGTGCGATCTACTGATCGAGAAAGCTATAAAGTATACATGAAATTGAGTTCCAACTTATGACTGCGCATTTTACTTTATCAAAGCCGACGAGCTCTGGATTTATAGTTGTGCTTCATTTTGCACATGATTCGATCAAAGTTAAGAAACTACAGAAGGTAGATGGAACTTCAATTTATGCTCCCTCCCTTCTTCATCTCATTAATCATTGTATATTAATATTTTAATTTGTATCTTAATTGCTCCGACTCACCATTCCAATTCTTAATTTGATGTCTAAGTGATAATATATGATCTCTGCCGCAGAAACCCCGCCTTGAAGATTTGGCAGAGTTCTTTAACCACTGAATGAAGTAACATTAAAAGCAAATGCTTTGACTAAAGATACAAAATCAGATTATATTAACCATCTGAAGATGGCCGCAGATAGCTTGACAGCTTTGGCTTGGATTGCTTACTCCGGAAAGGATTGCGGTGAGTGGTGATAGCTTTAAAGTTGCTATTCTTGATTTGCTTCTCTTTGGAGAGAACTATTTTGACTTGATCTATCATTTCTCTCTTCGAATCTTACTTGAAGCCTCTTCCCACAGCACATGTGGATGAAAGTTGGCAGATGGCTGAATTCTATAAGACTACAACAATAAGGTGTTTCAGCATTCTCAGCTCTGATCTTGTCCTCTTGGTTCTCTAATATGTACAAATCCTATAGAGTAAATTAAATTTCGGTGGCAGTGATTAACTCATCTGTGAAGCAATCCTGTGAACTTTCTCTGATAACATGTTATGCCCTTCACCTACATAGTATACTTAAGAATCTCTATAGATAATCATATCAATTGATTCTTGTGCTTGCCAATATGCTTAGTATGATTAGTGAATATAATACCTTCTCTAATGACGTTTCTACTGTTTTCAGATTTTTTGTCTTTCCGTTTCACTATTATTTACTCTACTGTAACATTTATTGCTTTGAATATTAAGTAACTATCTTTTGTTTTTATGCAAACGGTCTGGATAATGAATAATTTCTTAACTTTTTTTAGCATCCTGTGCAGTTGTACTATAATTCATGCATAATGTTGATATAACTAAATTTGAATACAGGGCTTGTAGAGTACAGAAATAAGGATCCTGACCATGTGGAGCGGGCTAAAGCTTTAAAAGTCACCTGAAATAGAGTCCCCAATTTAATGCATTTATCTATGGTTATGTTGCTTACCTTTCCTGCAGACAGTATGTGATATGCAGTTGGTTACCCATGTTTTGAGAAAAGAAAGAACCGTGTAGAAGCTTTAATTTTAATTATTGGCACATGAAAAAAAGGATTCATAGAAATAGAATGACCATTTGAAACCACAAAGCTGAAATTATCCTTAACTTGCAGTACACAATCCTTGCATCCAGACGCATAATTAGAATCACATCATTATTAAGTAGGATCTTGTTACCAATCTGTTTTCTTCACCACCCATCTGCCAAATGTATTCCCAAGTTGGTAAATTGCAACACTATATAAAACAGCTAAGAAGAAATTCTTAATTCATTAGTACAGTATTGCTAAGGAATGAAGTTCCCGTTACTTCTGACCCATCTGAATCTCCAGTTTAGGTATGCTTGAATTTGAGAAGGAAGAAGTACAGAAAGGATTTATTTTTCAGCTGCTCTCACAATACCAGTTCTGTTGTTTCTGTTCTTTGTTTTTGTGTCATCTGTTACCTATTGCAGACGTGTCATATAGGATAATGTATTGTGATCTTTTTGTATGTAACTTTAGGAAGAAGATGGGTTAGATGGCATTTTATTCTTAGTACACAAATTGAGAACAACAGAAGGCCTGATATAATTCAGGTGAAACTTATGATGTGCATTGAAGGATTACATATATGTCAAATCACTTACCTAAATGTACACAATGGGGGAATATACTGGTATAGCAATCTATTTTGGTGTAGGGTGTTGTTGCTGCTTGTGAGATTGTTAATTGCAGCAGTATTGAGGTGCAATGCGAGGTATATCTTGCAGTCCTAAGTAATTGCACTGGAACTATATGGCCTTATATGATTTCGAAGAATAAATCTATCAGTTCTAGAGCTCAATGGCATCCAAAGGCATTTGCAGCTCATGAAATTCACCAATATAATTGTTGATCTGGCTGATTTCAGTGGAGTTGGCTCTTGAACTACAGTTTTCAGGGAATTGCTTTAAATATACTGAATTTTTAAGATGAATTGATCATTGGTGTTTAAATTGAATATATCAATATCTTGTCAACTTTAGCTACTTTATTTCCTTACCATCTCAGGGTTCAGCACCAACAATATCAATACACAACACATCAAGCTGTCAACTTTACCAGAGTACAGATTTGTTGGCGGTTTCTATAACTACTGCCAAATCTAGTGAAGTTAATGTTCTGGTTCAAGATGCTGGTCCTGAAGGTGATTGAGTATGTTTTTCTTTCTGTCAAAAAATTATTTTGGGTCGCTTAATCATGAGTACATGAAAACAATATCAAAGTAATGTAATTTAATATCAATGTGATCCAAAATGTCTAGATCAGTACCAATAATGTAATTTTCAATAAATGTTATATGCCACTCTAGTCTGATTAGTTGGCATCATTTGTTCCATGTCCATTTCATACTCAGATAATAAACTTAGTCAACAATGTTGTTAAATTTGTAAGCGTTCATTCTAACCATCTAAAATATTGACAGCGAGTTATATGGACAGAGTTAGATTCTTCTCTTTTCTACTTCAAATTATGAAACCTCAGTTACTTCTGATCCTTCTCATTTTCTATATCTTCCTTTGGACCAATTCTAGGCCAAGCATCCATTGCCACAGTAGTTTATTCACACTCTCGCTCTCTGACAATTCACAACATCACCAGTGACCAGTCTCTCACTCCGGTGGATAACCAGTTGCATCAGTTAGTTTAATTGCCTTTTGAGGATCTTCTGTCTTGTTTGCTTTGACTTTAGAGACCCTTCCTGAACTAATTTAGTAATTAAATATTTTTTAATCTTTTTTTTATATCTAATTAAATTTATTCTTTAAAAAATCAAGACTGAAAAATAAGACTAATTAATCGAGTTCGGAGTTTACTCTCAAACCAAATAAGGCTTTAACGATTTATTAGTATTGCATGGAGCACCTTTGCTAAATTCTTAGCCAAAAATGGTTACAATTTTCTAACCTATACAGTTTTATTATCCTTTTTCCGGAAGTTATGTTTCACTATTTCCTTTTATTTTCACTTTCAGTTTGTAAGAGTTAAATTTTTGTGTGCACTTCAGAGCTGCCCATGTTTTACCTGACATAGTCTATTGGTTGCATTTCATTCTCTCCATGTTTTAATCTATTGATTGCAATAAGAATACCATCCAATTTACCCGTGAATATATAATCATCATATACTTTTTAAATTACTTTGGCAACCTGAGCTTGAGCTCAGCATGTTTAATAACCAAGTTGAGTTCGAACCGAGACCTGCAAACGAATTGCGAACATATACTGAAGAATGAATGATCTTTGCAATAAAGGCTCAAACATAGGTGGTGGTATACTGATACGTAAAAGATAGGAGAAGATGGAGCCAGTTGTTGGGCTAAGCCTCTCTTTTTGTAAGCCTTGCACCGGCATGACCTGAGCCCAATTGCATCTGTTCCGAGTCAGGACTAAATCAAGCCGGACTCAACTAGACTCGATCATTCACTAGACTTCAATGACTTGTTCATCATCTGATGTTGGCCAAAATGGACGTGCATTTATGAAGCAGACAGCTATAAAACCCAACCTATTTCTCCTTCAAATCCTACTAATATACACGCAAACTCAGATACAGGCGAAGTGGAATTCACTATATATATATAAGCAAATTATAGTTTAACTCTTGATTGATAGTTTACAAGTAAATTATAAAATGACGAATATTAGTTATAATTTAGTGTGAACCATAAAAAGTTACGAAATCTTATAAAGATAATTTATATATATATATATAGCGGAGAAAAGGACAGGTTTCAATGAACACGCCAAGGCTTTTAAATGTAAACATGTATGGTAGAAAAGGAGAGGTTTCAATGAGCACGTCAAGGCTCTTAGGTTTACGTCTCCATCTCCTGCTTCCATGGAGCCAGATCATGGCATCAAGCCAACAGTATATGATTAATACTTATTGCACTCAAGACTTAGTTTGGTGACTTCACCAACCTCTACTTAATGACTCCTGCTATTTTGTCTTTGTTGGTAAGGGTGGTGACTGGGGAAGGGGTGGTCTGTGTCTCAACAAAACAAACCCAAAGACATGTCTCTTTTTAAGTGTTCCTTTTGAAATCTTGAGCAAGATTAACTCTTTCCAATGCATAGATTCAATATCTAACTTAGCTCTCTCTCTCTCTCTCTCTCTCTCTCTCTCTCTCTCTCTCTCTCTCTCTCTCTCTCTCTCTCTCTCTCTCTCTCTCTCTCTCTCAGTAAACGATACTAATTTCTCCATCAGAAGAAAAGGAAAAAGATCCGCGATATTTGACCCTGTAGCCTGGAAAGGAATGCCATGGTTGACAATAAAAGGGTAGTAATTTTCTCTTTGTCTTCATATGCTGCAATTAATTAGCTGACAGGATCCACACGCAAATATAGTCCTGCATTCTTTGAATGTTATTCTGGACTTCCACTGTTCGCTTTCAAGATCGTGCTTCCACACACTGTGTGCCATCATCTCTCTACGTTTAAAAACTATGGATGTAACTAAAGATGATTCTTTATAGTAAACATGGACTTAAGTTTGATTCGCATATAATCTTTATAACCTAAGTAACATTGGAAAGAATCAAACTGGGTCGGATTACAGGCATCTAATTCCTTTCCTAGAATTATTCGAGTCGATCTTATTGAATTCAAGTTGGAGAAACTTGACTCACATTTAATTACTTTGATCGTGGGCATTGACCTGATCCAATTAGACCTATTCCTGCCCTTATAGTTTTCTTCTTTCTTTCTCATTTTTAGAGAAAAAAATAATCTTGAATGTTTAAATGGATCATAGATTTGATGAGGATCTCTCTCCACTACAGGCCTCTGGTTTCAACAAGATCCCAATAAACTATTTAGTTAGAGATCAAATCCTACGAAAATACTAAAAAAGAATTATAAAAGATATATCTAAAGATTCTAAGTCCAAGCTCTATCTACCAGGCAACAGTTATAATTCATAGCCAAGACTTATCCGCAACAAACAATAACAATCCTAAGTTTCTTAGAACATTTAATTGGTCATTTACATATTATTATATTAATATAATGTATAATTATGACATTTTATTTGTAAAACAATGATTATAGAACAATATAGTCTGCACATAGAATGAATGAGACAAAGACATAGCTAATTGTTAATTAATGTCATAAAACGTTCGCCATTTCTTTTACCACTCCTTTTGGACGAAGGTTAACTTCGTTCCTCATCTAAACTAATATTTGTTGATCTAACTCTGAAAGCAAACTTATATTGTTAATTAATTTCATAACCTCGACTTTGCCAACCGTATTTAAAAACTAAACCACCTTTCAAATAGTGTTACGAGACCCACGTACCTGATAAAAAAAATTAGTTGTAAATATAACCTAATTAACCTTTAGTATTTTCTGACATATTATAATTTATATATTTTACTCTCTTGTATTTTAGATTAAAATCATTTTATCCTTTGAAGTTTTGACTAAATTGTAATGTTAGATTTTCCGTTGTCTATGCTTTTTATTATCTTAGAAATTGCTATTAATTTGAATTTTTTTTTTTGTAAATATATTTTTATTTAACACAAGCAGCATACAATTAAAATACAAGTGGGTAAAATTTATTTATATTTTCGTCATTTTCCTATTACTATGTAGGAAATACAACAAATATAATACCCTTATGAATTATGTGGGAATGGTTATGATCAATTTGATGCTAATTTGAGATCATGCATATAGTACTCGGATTAAACACTAACAAGATATCAACTCTAATATTTATAATGAGAATGGAACTCATTACCTTGGTCGTAAATTAGTAATATCCAACTATTAAATAAATAAATAAATAAAAGTCCTCAAAATTCTAACTAAATAAACCGGGGAGCGGTAACTACCTCCGCGAAATAATGTAATAAAATGTCAGCCGACGACGGAGACTGCTAGCACGTAGGAAACGCATAATACACGTGGCAAATTACCGAGGGCCGAATATCTCCTCCGCGGGTGACCAGAACCAGAATGCCACACGACTGCGGACCCACTTGATTTAATTTAAGGCAGTCGTTGTTTTGCACATCACCCCCTGCCTTCTGTGGAATTACAGAATAATTTCGTTGTGTTGGAAATATTTGACCTCGTCCTTCCTCTCGGTTTCTCCGCAACTGCTAATAAAATCATCTTAAAGGATTTAGTCAAGAAAAGAAAATTAATTTGGTGAAGAGACCAATTGCCAATATATTGAATAAATTTGCAAGGCAAATCCTTCACGTCCTTATAAAAATGTACTTAATAGTTATCATTTTCCATACGATAGAAACTTAGTACAACCACAACGACGTGCGTGAACATTTGCAAAAACAACCCCTTTTACTGGTGAAAAGTTGGAAATTGTACAATTGGGGGCTTCATCTATAAAACGAGAGGCAGAGCGGACCGCAGAGAAGAATAGAAGCCAACGCGACGGAGGCGATGGAGCGATCCCTGCCGGTGGAGGAGTTCACCTCCGGCGCGAGCGGCCGTATAATTCCCCTAGCCCGCGACGTGCGGCGCTCGCTCCTCTCGTGCGCCGCGCTCGTGCGTGTCGTTGTCTTCCTCCACGCCATCCTCCTCTGGTTCCTCCTCCGCCTCCGCGTCAACTCCAAGTCGTCGTCCTCGTCCTCGTCGTCAACGTCTGCGGCTCTTCCGTCCCTCGCGTCTCCTCGGCGGAGAGGCGGGCTGAGGAAGAGGTGGATCAGAGGGGCGGCGGTGACGGAGGAGGAGGAGGACGTGAGGCGGCGGAGAGCTCTTGCGGAGGAGGTGGCGATGGTGGGGTCCTCCCTTGGCGGCGGTGGAGGGTGTAGGTGGGAGACCTTTGTGCTCGTGGGGCCGAGGAGGAACGAGCTCTTCTGCCGGTCGTGGCTCCCGGCGTCTGGGGAATTGAGGTGAGGTCTCTATCGGGTTCTCGGGTAAGGCTTTGGCCTCCCACTTTTGACTTTTCGAGGCTTTAGGGATTTTTCGCGTTGAGTGATCGTTTCGCTGCTCTAAAGGTCGCCCCTTTTCTCATTCTAACTTGGGGAATTGAGTTGGTTAATTACTTTTTATCGGGGAAAGAGATAATCTCATAATTGATGCCAAAAACTTAATAAATTCCTTGTGACTTCTTATAGATGATGTTCGATAAAAAGGAGTAATTTTTAATAAATTTCAACTTTTCTGAGTTTAGGATATTTCTGTATGTGTTATTCGTTATGCACCTTAGAGCCGTCTAAAAATGATACCGTTTCTACAAGAGGACTTAGGTTCGATAATTTTGGTACTACTTGTGGGTCATTGGTTTGGATCCTTTTGTTGTGAATGTTATTTTAGCAATTTCATAAGTTGAAATGCTTGGCGCTTCATGTAGTTGAGGGGGAAACTTATGTCTACTGATCCGATTCAGCCAGGAGTTATTACTTCACGTAGGAACTTCGTGGATATTGTTTAGCCTCTTCAAAAGATGTTTGTTGTGCGATTAATAGAGTGTTGATAAATACTATATGTTATTTGCATCACCCTTCTGACAAAAGTATCCTCTTATCAATCTTATGTTGAATCGTTTATGATCTGCTTAGAGTGTCGTTCTTGATGAGAATTATCTTTTTTCGATTGTTAGGGGCATATTGGTGATTATACACGGGCTTAATGAGCACAGGTAACAGTCCTAAGGAACTTCTCCTTCAAGCTTTAAACTTTTCCTTCCCATTTCAAGTTTCTGTATATGATGGTTCATGCAGACTTAGAATATATTTCTGCTGGTGTGAAGCTACCTACTGATTCCAATTTGTACTGAATACATCAATTTGGTCACTTTAAAGCCCAACTATGACCACTATTTATTATATATTATCCTGTGATTGGCATGAGCTTTTCTCTTTATTCCATGCTTTTGGCTGAATATATTCTGAAGCAGTAGTCAATTGATGACTGTGTCTATACTCTCTACAAGAGCATGAGTGTTCTGTTGAGTTATGGAGAATCTGATAATGCGTTGGCTATGACTTATAGTGGAAGGTATGCACGCTTTGCAGAGCAGCTAACATCATGCAACTTTGGAACATATGCAATGGATTGGACAGGTGAGCTATTTGCACTTGAAATCTTGCAGATCTTAGATCTCTTCTCATTAATCTCAGTAGTCGGCTGTGTATTAACAGAAGCAAGTTTATATATACTCTTGATGTAAGACAGCTTTCTAGTGAATAGTTATTCTCTAGCTGATCTTGTAAACATCACTGCATATACATGCAGAACTTATTGTGTCAGCATAAATTTGGTGACAGACTATCTTCATATTCTCCTCTATCCAATCGTTAACCTCCCATCATGCATCTTGAGATGGAACAGTAATCCTGAATTCTTAAACAAATCTTCAGCTTGGTAACCATTACCGTTATGCTGATGATGCGTTTTTTTTTATTGAGTCAATCACTTGAGTACTTGACCTGTACTAATTAGTGCCACATAGTGGCAGCCTTGCAGGTTTAGTAAAGTATTTGTTCATTTTTCCAATTGAGCATGCTTGTTTATAGTTTCTGTTTAGTTGTCGGTGTTCAAGACTTCAAATGCAATTTTTTTTAACCTGTCAAAAAATCGTGCTTCTGGTTCTAGTGGTTGCAATTAATTTTTTGCTACAAATAAGTTCAAGCTAATTTGCATGAGAATGTAAAAGATAACTTGATACTTCTTGGTCTTTGATAGGCCATGGTGGTAGTGATGGATTGCATGGATATGTACCTTCGTTAGATTATGTTGTTGATGACACGGTAAGTTTAATGACTTCATATTTATTTAATGGTTCTTAAGAAATTTAACAGATTATATATTTCTATTTGTTGCTTGGTTCAGAAAATGACTGTTATTTTTATCTTCCAATGAACAGGGTACATTCCTGGAGAAAATCCAAATGGAGAATCCTGGTGTACCTTGTTTTCTTCTTGGTCATTCTACTGGTGGAGCTGTGGTTTTAAAAGTATTCTTCCTAAATTATTGGTTTTGCTTTAAAATTTTGAGTTTGTGGCTTGCATCTGTTTCTTGGTCCCCTGGCTCATCTCTGGCTGGAACTTTGCAGGCAGCTTTGTATCCTCAAATTGAGGCCATGTTGGAAGGAGTTATACTAACCTCACCAGCATTGCGTGTAAAACCAGCCCATCCTATTGTCGGGGTAATTCATTTTCTCACCATATTCTCACATGCAGATCAAGCTAAATTTGAATTTCTTTTTGATGTTGTAAATATTTTATACTATTTATGTTATTTTAGGTATGTCTAAATCCTTATATCTATCTAATAATCATCTGTTAGTGATTAATCCTGTAAATCTGTCGCTCTGACACAATCTAGCAAAAGATTGGGATATATGGATATTCTTTTGTTGTGTTGTTTCACTTTGTTGGCAATGATTGTTCCTGCTACTTTTTAACACCTGCAATAGTTTGCTTGCTTGGGCATATAGCATGTAATGGCCTGCTAAATTATAATTGTTGGCATATTGAAGAAGGTTTATGTGCAAATTGTTTTTAACTTTATGATAGCTTCTACATTAGCACACACCAGTTCATTGAAAAAACATTCATGAAATTGACCAGTTTATAGTATGATTGCTCAAAAATAATATTTCTGATGATTCAAGTTGTTAGATTCCATTACTCACTGAGTCTATTTGGTCTACCTGAAGTACATTAAAGAATCTAACATTTCAAAAACGCTGCATAAGACCTGATTGCAACCTCCATAAATGCTCTTTTGTTTTTCTTCCTTCTGGACCAAAGACCTCAACTTTTGATAGGGCTTATTGTACCCTTTATGCCGGTGTAAGTTTACTAGCTAATGTTCCTAACGTCTGTAGTCCTTATGGCCCAGACTGGAGTACTGATAACGAAACATAAGGCACTGAATATGGTTGATCTTCGATATATAGGCACTCATCAAGATCTGGAAAAAATTATAAAAGAAAATAAAATAAATAGAAAATTAGTTATTAACTCTCTGTAGTGATTGATGACATATGGACATCAGCAGCTTAACTAGCTTTTGTTGAATAAAAGCGAACATTGCTATGGTATCAATTTATCCCTATTTTGCAGGCTGTGGCTCCATTTTTTTCACTTGTAGCCCCCAAATTCCAGTTCAAGGGAGCAAACAAAAGGGGCATTCCAGTATCAAGGGACCCTGCTGCTCTTCTAGCTAAATACTCTGACCCTTTGGTCTACACTGGGCCAATTAGGGTAAGGACAGGCTATGAGATCCTACGACTATCGTCTTATCTACTGCAGAACATGAAACAAGTCACTGTTCCATTTATGGTCCTGCATGGAACTGCCGATCTGGTCACAGATCCATCGGCTTCTCAAGAACTATACAATGAGGCTGCCTCAAGGAAGAAGGATATAAAGCTTTATGAGGGCTTCTTGCATGATCTTCTCTTTGAGCCGGAGCGCGATGAAATTGGTGCAGATATTATCAGTTGGATGGAGAAGAGGTTACAGCAGCAGAGCTTGTAAAGATAACAGGGAAAACATAGAACAGTAGCTTTTCATGCCAGAGCACCTGGCAACAAAGGCCTGTTTCATCGACCCTATTGGTTAGTTACATTGGTTTGGATTGAGATTTGTCAAGTTAGCAAATCAACTTAGATAAGCCCTGGGTGTTGAAGTATACTGTAAACAATATTTTATTGACCTATTGCCACGTTCAACTCTATTGCATTCTAATTTTGCAGATTAGGGAATAGACAATTAGATGTGTCTGAGATAAATCATTATAATTTCATCATGTTCTTCTTATAAACTTTATCAAGAAAGATCTATAAATGCAGATTTCGAAGTTCTTATTAAACTGTGTTATTTATTCTCCTTGTGATTCAGACCTATATTAACTGCCTGACACTTTTAATATGCAAGAACTAAAATACTCCTTTTGGTCTACAATAACCAGTTGGGATAATGATATATTTTTTTATGAACATTCTTAAGTCATAACATTTCATCTCAAATCCCTCTAATTTTTGTATTGATAAAGGGTAAAAATGTCAAAGTTTTAATTATTTGATGGAAAATTACCTGCACCAAGAAAAACATAATGGTTATTTATAGATTAGAATTACAAAAGGATTGAGTGATGTATAAACTGTATTTTACTTTACAAATCTAATGAGAATAACTAGAGATAGGACAAAGAGAAAACTAAATTGATCGATAATTGTAGATTTAGCTCCTCTCTAGACCGCCCAATCTTATCCGAACCTTATCAGGTATAAATTTGAGTAAATTACGAATTGCAGCAGTACCTGCAGATGATCAGCTTCCTAGTTGAGTGCACCTTCTTCCAACCTGATGGAATCTTAGGGTGTGAGCAAATTAAGGCACTTTTCTCTCTTTTAAGATCACCAGGCATTGCAACTAACACGAAGTTCTACACAAAGGATAAGCCTTCCCTCTTCTCTCACATGATATGCAATTGTCCTGAGAATTTTTTGCATTTTGTTTACAACTTAAAATTATTGTTTTAATTTCATCGGAGAAATATATGAGCTCTTCGTGTTAGATTGCTAATTAGTTGATTTAAAAACTCAAACTGCTTATGAATAGATGATAGATAATAAGATGTAATAAGTTAAATAATAGAAGTAAGCTAAAAGCTCACCAAACCTAGCTATCTTACAGAAAAGTTGTTGTCCATGAGAGCCAAATCAATCCTTTTAACTTCCACTGCGAGAATCTTATCTTCGTTTCTGGAATATAATATTCATGCTGGCCACCTTTCCCTTTCAAAATATTGGACGGCTTGCCATATTGAATCTATTTCTGTTGGATCTTGGTGCTAGCTGACACTAAAAATATTCTGGGTATATATACCTGCCCCTAGTGATCTTGAAGCAACTACTTATCTAAGGATAGAGACATTAACAAGGTAATATATATCTTCTAAAAAAGAAATATTTTAATCTGAAAAATAAACTTCACAATATTATACAACTTTTGGAGTTTTCTTTTGCAGCTAAAATTTTCAAAATACTATTTTTTTTAACATGGATACTTCCTCATCAATTAAATGATAGCAAAATAGAAATACTTGTTCTTGTTTAAATATATTTAAGAAAAAAAAACTTCTATATACTCATAATAATGATATTAATGTTTCCAAATCAAACAATATGCCACTACCCTTCATATCACAATCAAACTACACAAACATCCAATTCTTAAAAACAACAAACAAAGTGAGATCCATCACACACCTCTCATCCACTCCTAGTGGTAGTAGCATCGGCATCAGTGTTAGCATTTAGCCTCATCATCTTCTTTACCTTTTAGGGCTTCCTCCACCCTCTCCCCAATGGCCTTCACCCCTGCATGAAGATAACCCACCAACCCCTCCTCACTCCAGCCGACCACTGGCTCACACTCGAACCCCCACTCCAGCCTACACCCACCTCCCTCCTCTCCCACCACCTCAAACGTAGCCAGGTACCTCCCAAACCCTAAGTTGTTCTCATTCACAGAGTAGCTAAACCGCCGGCCTGCCGCGTCGAACGCCACCAGCTCCTCCCTCGCCCAGCTCACCGCCTTCCCGGTGTCGCCCGCGGTACTTGACACGTAGCGGACGCAGCCCGGTTGGCCCTCCACGCCGGCTACCCTCTCGCATATCGCGACGCCGGGGAGGTAGAGGTGGATGTCGCAGAATTTGGAGAGCAGGGACCAGGCTGCGTCTGGGTTGGCGGTGGGGAGGCTGGTGGAGGCCTTGCCTTGCCATTTTTGTTGCTTGGTTTCGTCCATGGTGGATGAGATGGACTGGGGGCGACAGGGGCGGCTAATATTAATATGGTGGTGTAGCTTTTTTTTTTCTTTTTCTTTTTCTTTTTTTTAATAAAGGAGAGGAGAGGGGAGGAAGTCTATATACATGAGAACATGGGAATATTTATAATGGAGTTATGGAGGATCGGAATATTTATAATGGAGTTATGGAGGATCTCTCTCTCTCTCTCTCTCTCTCTCTCTCTCTCTCTCTCTCTCTCTCTCTATATATATATATATATATATATCTTAAATCTCAAAAGAACTAATAACTTATTTCTCTTTGTTCATAATCGAGGTCTCAAAAGTCGTGCAATAAGACATATGTAGGGCTGTTCATGCACTATGGCTAAGAGAAGACACAAACATGTGAGCAACACAATGACACAAGGTAATAGGATTGTTGAGTGCAACTATTGACGTGAAAAGATCTAGTCAACTACTTTTGGCCGAGTTTGAAATAAATCCCTTGAAAATATTAAAACGTGTTACATAAAATCCAGGTGATTATCTGCTACTCTATCATCGGAGACTAGTTTTTGACGATCAACAAGTCGAAAAACTTAGAAGTTATAGGCAATACATAGGTCCATGTATTATATTCGTGGTGTATAAAACTAATGTGCAAAACATATAAGTTCTATGTTTTTAGTGGAATTAAAGTTCGGTGCAGGTTGACCCATACTTTCAATTTGTGTGCATCATTAAATTCACAATAATGTATTAATCATATGCAACTGACGGCTTTGATGCATTCAAATTATATATGACTCTCTTGTATTTCTTCTTGACACACTAACTATATTAATGACACACATAGACCAATCAATATAAGTCAGCTTATATGGAATTCTTAATCATTTTGGTAGCCCCTGAAAAATAAGTATAACATTTGATAATTTAACTGCAATCCTTATTTTAATTAGAACCATGACCATCACTTTTATCATCACCGTCTCTCTAATAACCACTAACATCTCACCATGATTATCATCTTCACTATCACCACCACAACAACCACCGTCATAAACCTATCACCACCATTTTGGCTACTACTATCTTGGCCATCACCGAGCACCACTATCATCACTCCCTAATACTACAACCACCCGCCAATACTACATCTTAACCCAAGCTCTATCACCACCACTCTAGCATTCACACTAGAAATTAAATAAGCGATATAGCACATTAGAAATGAAATTTTAAACCTAACACTCTACCAAAGTTATTTCTAGTATAATATCAAGTGATGCACACTTATAAAAATATTCATGCTTATATTTTACACATACGGTTGTACATACCGGTTGAACAAGCAATGCACATTAGAAATAAAATTTGAATAGACACTACTATTCTATCATATAAGACAATCCACGCTAAGAAAAAATTGATGTACATATTTTAAACTACTAATACATACAAAGGTATAAAATCAAATCAATGCATACCTATAAAAATTTAATGCACATATTTTAAACTAACAATATAAATAAATTTAATTAAAACATATTAGAAATAAAATTTTAATAAAGACTAATCTTATGTATCATTTATTCAATTTATAGATTATTAATTTAAAAAGATATGCATCAATTTTTTTATAAGTGTGCATCTCAGTTTGTTATTATGTTAGATATAAGATTTGATAGGATGTTGGCCTCTATTAAAATTTAACTTTTAGTATGTACACTTATTTAATTTATGTTATTTCAAAATATGTGTATTAATTTTTTGTAAGTGTCTATTTCTTTGATTGTGTGTTCAGGTTGAAGGTGAGCAAAGTTGTGTTACTAACAAGCATGGATAACATTCTAATTATGTGTTGGTGACTAATTAACCATGTTAGTGGTGGGTGGTGGAATGATAGTGGCGGTGGTGGGCTAGGTGATAGTGGTGCTAGCAAGGTGGTGATGATGGTGGTGTTGCCATGGTGATGACAATAGTGAAATTGATAAATAGTGGTGGTTGGGATAGGGGTAAAGGTGGTGATTTGATACGAATCAAGTCAGATCGATCATATTATGAGGACATTAAGCTTAATGAATTGGGTCTATTTAATCTTATCTGCTCATATAATTTGTGAGAGTCTTAGTAAGTTAAATTTTGTTTAATCAGCAAAATTTAGCTTTGCACAGTTTCGAGAAATTTTAGAAGATATACATTTGACATTCATATATTATATAACCAATTGAATAAGATCGGCGATATCATGATCTATTTATGGCGGAAGAAAAAACTAATCCTACAATGATAAGGAAAACTAATTTAACTAAGTTATTTAGTTTATTTACAGTTAGTCTCTATATATTTGTGGAGTATAGCCCTAATTTTATAAAGCAATGAATTAAGGAAGAATTATTTGGCTCAAACCTTGCAGTCCCCTACCTTCTTTGATCTCAACTTGGCCGCCATCCTCAACTTCTCCCTCTCGCTCTCATCAATCGTCGCCGCCTCTTCTGTCGAATTAGTATGTTTCCCTTCTAGGTTGCCATCCTTGGCCGCTGCACCCTTCATCTGGCCGCACCACCCTTGTTCCAAAGGGTCAGCTTCCTCCCCTTCATTTTCTCTAACTGTCGATTATCCTCTAATTTGCATTACTGTGCAAAACAATCCTAACCTTCAACTAGTATTGATCAATATCTCAATATCTAACAGGCTAAACCTTGAGATCTTGTATTCATTAAAAATCTCTCTTTAAGAGTGATAATATATCCAAATTTCAGGAGAATCCAATAAGTAGATTTGACAAAATTGCCATTGAAAATTCTATTATTGAATATGTTTAAAAAATATTACGAATTTGATTAAATCAATTGGTATCATGATTAGGGGTGAAGGTGGTGATGCCAATGGTGATGATTTGTTAAAGGTGGTGGTGGTGGTGGTGGTAGTGTTTAGGTGGTGACGACAATGATGATAATAACTCATGACCAGGGGTAATGGTTGATGATGGTGTTGGTAGTGGTGCTTGGGTGGTTGTCGCGATGACAATTGTGGTGAGGTAGTGGTGAAAATGGTGTTGGTTAGTAGTGATAATGCTTAGGTGAAAGTGGTAGTAGTGAAAATGGTGGCATGGTGGTGAGTTGTTGTGGTGGTGGATGAAGTTAGATAAGATGGTGGTAGATTGTAGTGGTTATGATCATGGTAAAGACGGTAGGGGTGGTGTAGTGGTATGTACTAGTAAAAAATAATGAGAGTGGTGACGGTGAAGGCTATGGTAGTGATACGGTGTGATGATAGTAGCAAGTGTTGTTGATGAAGGTAGTGGCAACAGTGGTGATAGGGTGGTAGTTATAATGGAGGTAGTGGTGCGGGTGAAGGCAGTAGTTTTGGTGGTAATAAAGAGAGATAAATTAGAGAAAGAGAGCTAAAAAAGGACAAAGGAAAGGTAAATGTGATACTTTTAAATTTTCTAAATAGTGATCATTTTTTACATCCATTTACCCTAGCTCTAGGGTTTTGTTTCTTCCTCCTATCTAGAAAGGGTTTCTCCTCACTATCATTGGTAATCTCCTTCACTCCCCTTCCCTCTCGTCGTCCTACTTGACTGTCATTTCTTCGAGCTTGAAATCATTATTGTGCTCTCCTTCACATTTTGTATTGTCTTGCTCACCTTCGAATCCCTCTCTGTTTCCACCTTCATGATCGGATCTGCTGTCGGTTGCGCCGCCATCTGCCTTGCCGCTATCAATATTGTTGTTAGCTCGCCTCTACCATTGTCGTAGTGGTAGTTAAAGTCATTTATTGATTTGGTTGCTTTTTTTCCTTTTCTTTTCTTATGTTTAGTGTTGATTTCTTGGTGGTGAGCTTTGATAGTCAGAATTCGTTGGTGTGGTTGTACTTTGCTATATTTATTCTCCCTTAGGGTTTCATACTATATATATTTCATTGTTTTGTTGTTATCGTTTGCCAAGTTGTTGTACTTGTTCAAACTCTCACTCTTCTTTCTTCTATATATATCATGCTTATATTCTTCTAATCGAACAAATGAAATCTGTCTTCAAGCTTTCCCTCAAAAAATATAAAATCTGACTTAAAATTGTCATTTCAATTTTTTGTGACACAGTAATCCTCCTTGTGAAAAGAACTGCATTAATATTGCAAAGAAGAAGAAGAAGAAGAAGAAGAAGAAGAAGAAGAAGAAGAAGAAGAAGAAGAGATCTAAAGCCCAAAGGGCCCAAGAGATACTTTGGTCTGGCCCAAGTTCTCTATCTAGGGACTGATCTTTGTACAACTACAATTCGACAGCCAGAAATCAATTAGGACTCTATAGGTATATGTATAATCACACAAAATCGCGTGTACAAGGCCTCTTGTAATTCCAGTAGAATGCTTCACCAGTTTCATTGCTTTATTGGAATGATTTGGATAGATTGTCTTGGTCTTTTCTTCAAGATAACCCTAGGGCTAAATTTATTGGATAAACTATCTATAGCTCAAGAACACATTCTTTGATTGATTTATACCTAAATATATGTTGGGTTATGCCTTCCCTTTTTTTTTCTTTTGAATAATTCTTGAGCATGCAGGCATAGGTTATACAAGAATAAACTCTTTCTTGGACATGAGAATAGGACCCCAGTATAAGTGTTGTTGGCACAAAAGGATTTTTTACGACAGTATTAAAAATGTACCTACAAATGTAGTGTTAGTTAGGATAAAAATATATACATAACAAGATATTGAATATTAATTAGGGATACAAATCTCTCAAGCACACACTTTGTTAGTTTTCATTATTTTCTTTATGTATAAATTATCGCATGAGTAATTATATGAGATGTGTGTACTCTTATTTTTAAAGTGAAAAAAACACATCTTTAATTTATCATTTTTTACGGTGCCTATCTTGATCACTGCCCCAGTGTATTAACAGGAGAAATTCTAACCCTGTTGGAAGGTATGAAGACGATAGAAAGCTTTATGTCGCTTGAGGATAGTTGGATCTTCAGTGATTCACTTAGTGTGGTAAAAGCTATAAACGGGTGTATGGACAATGTGGATTGGTCTATACGCCTGATGGTCTTAGAATGCAAATGGTGGATGTTAATCTACCTTAAGACTAGGGTTTGCTTCACAAGCCGTGCAAACAATAGGGCGGCTCACAGGCTAGTCAGTCTAATCTCTCATGATTGTAAAACTAGAGTATGGACTAATCCACTAATTGAATTGGACTGTAACTTGGTTCCAAATGAATATTAAAAGTCTACAAACTGCTTAAAAAAAAAAAAGAAGATTTATCATTGTAGTGAATCCACAAAAATATCCTTCATCAATTTTTACTTTATCAACATGCCTGAATCAACCAAAAGGATGGCTAATTCCTTTTGAATCTTTTGGATAGGAGATGGGAAAAGAAACTACGTTACAAGATATTCATGCAACTTCCTAATACTCTTGAGATCGCAAACTAGTTGCTTGGTCTTTTTCCAATAGCATCTGGTTTCCATTCTCACAATATCATTAAAGGATCTTTTTTATCATTTATGAGCCCGAAAGCTAGATATGAGCTAGACAAATGATCAACCCTATCTAGATGCAAGCCATGTTCTATCGCTATGTCGAGTTGCTTCTCCAAACCAACTATACTGTCGAACCATCAACCAAGTCAAGTCATTGATACAAGCCACTAAACCACCAAATAATTTTTTCTATAATATTATTTAGGGTTAGAGTCGAACTTATAACCTCCTTAGTCATGGAGAATGGTACATACTAACTCTACTAGAGTTAGTTATCATCTAAGGACTTAAATGACCCCTTCTCAACAGTGACACTTGAATCCCCTTTATCATGGGGCTCATTGTAACCCTAATGTGGACAACCTCTGGCGGCTCCTTTTCAAATGTGCTCCCTCAGGGATAGAGAAGAAAAAGTGCTCATGAGTCTAGAGGAGAGTGGAGACACAAGGATGACTATTGCATAGTAGGGCTTGAGGGCAAACATAAAGAATTTAAAAAGAAAAATTATTTTATTAATTGATTTACTCAACTCTCCTACCATTATGAGTATAGGGATATTTTAATTTTTTTTTTCACTTTCTTTCACATCTCGAAACCACGTCGTTTTGTTGAACCCTCAAAACCACCTCCCTTTGAAATCTTTCAGTGGAAACCACCACCCATAGGGTGGGTCAAAATTAACACAAATAAATCTTTCATCAGTAATGATGAAATTGGAGAGACTGGTTTTATGGTTTGATAGTCTAACTGTCCTCCTATCTATGTAGGGTCAAGATATGGTTTCTATCCCTCTATTCTAATTATAGAGACAATGACAATATGTGAGGCACTTACATTTCTTCAAAACAAGAACATTGCTCCGTTGCTCCTACTAGTGAAGTGCCTAACGGTAGGGTTGAAAGTCCCTTAGACCATCCACTCGTCCAAGTCCTTATTGATGATGTTAAAATACTAACTAACTATTTTTAAAATTGTAAAGTTATTCACATCCTTAAAAAGGCTAATCGTGCTGCCGATTGGCTTACGAACTAGGATATAACCTTAGGATATTATTGTATTTGGTTTGAGTCTTTTTCGTCTTATTAACCTTAGAAGTTAATAAAATTTTCCATTCTTGTAAAAGAAAAGTGGGTTGAGGTCTATTTTACCAAATAAAACTTCAAAAGAAGTACATAGAAAAGTATCGATAGTTTAGAAAATCTAAGTAAAATTATTCTTATTATTTATCCGATTTATGCAAGCTAAATTATTATACATAAGTAGTATTACTCTCACATACCTAAAGAATTCTTTTTATCAACATTGATAACATATCAATGAAAGAATAATCTTTTGGGGCTAATCATAATTATATAAGACCTATCATCTTTGATTTCTTTGTATATCACACTATTTTCTATATATTTTTATATTATCTTTTTTTTAATAAATGAGTTTGTAAGCTAATCATAGCTTAGATAAACAAGTTTTATTTTTTTAATATATAAGTTGGACAATTATCTTAATTTTTTTTAAAAAATAAGTCACAATATACTAAAATTATTATATTATATATATATATATAGCGCTCTGGTGCAAACTACCATAAATTTCTAACCACAGGGATCAAAACTCATAACTTCTGCCATAAGGATTCAACCGCTATAACTAACCATTCCTTAATCCTTATCACGTTTCATAATAAGCAATCATCCAATTTCTCACTCACAAAAAGAAAACGAAAAAAGTAATTAGTGAAAAAAAAAAGGCTAACACGTCGTTCACCGGCCACGCCTTTAATTGCTTCTCAGACATTGGTACTCTCGGCTAGAAAAATTCCATATCTTCTTGTCGGCTGTCATCGCCTTGTCGTTTGTCGGCGAACTCCAAAGCCTCGAGCCCAAACCTCGCCCTTCCCACTCTCTCTCTCCACCCGCGCTTCCTCCCAGCCTCGTTCCTGCGAAACCCTAGCTCCCGATCTCTTCTCCCCTCAACTATCCAAGAAAGACAATCTCCTCAATCGGCGATCTCCGCCGTCGAATCATTCCTGCCTCTCGCAACCTATGGTTCCTGAGATTGAGAAACCTAGGGCTTCCGGCGGGACGATGGGATTCCTCCGGTGAAGGATGCCGGAGCTCCGGAGCGGAGCGCGCAGGGGCCGGGCAAACCCGAATCCGATAGCAACGGAGGAGAGAGTGACGAAGAGGAGGAGGAGGGCGGCAAGGAGCAAGCAAACGTGTGATGAGATCGTTGTGACGAAGTCAGCTGAGAGGAACGAGGAGATCGGATTGCTTGAGGGAGGAGGAGAGATCGGGGAGGAGAAGAAGGACGAGGAGGAAGGAGTCGGAGAGAGGAAGATGGATGAGTTCGACAGCGGCGCGAGGAGCGCGGATAAGATCGCTGGTGCGGAGGACGAGGGCAGTATCGCTCCCCTCCCGGAAAAGGTTGGTCGTTAGTGTTTTGTCCTATTGTCGTACAATTTGGTCTGAAAAACCAACCCTTTAATCAGGCATTATCTCACTTAACCAAATGCACTTATCATTCGATTCGCTTATCTGCTTCAATAAAAATATTAAAGGTCAGGTTTTTTTTTCTTTTTTTTTAAATCGATGGTTCATTCTGCGTTTATTGCTTATCCATCACAGAACAAAAATTACATTTCTAGCTTCTGGGTTTTTGGTAAGAGTTCTAAATTTTGTCTGAAGGTCATAAGGAAGACTAGCAGATCAATTGAAAGGAAAATGGTCAAAGCACTTTGGAGATTAGCCTACACTATTGGATTTAATTCCAGAAGTACACATATATGGTAGTTCTAACAGGTTTTGTTCTTCTACTATTCAAATACTAGTGTTCCTATTAGGTTGATGATGTATGAGACTGCCAATACCATCTACTGGGAGACTTTTTCTAGGGTGAGGCACCCACTTAAAAACTTCCTTCAAGTCAGTTTTTCAGCCCCTTCTTTTGTGTCTTCTTCCCCTAATTATCTTCCATGTTATTGTATCACCATAGCTGCACTTACATGCACTCTCTTCACTTAAGTAACAATTACATTGAGCCTTCTACTGCAGTGAGCCTAGTGGCATGCTTGGTTCAACTTGTGCATATCCTGTATCACGCTCTGGAAAGAGTTGGACATATACAACCTGAAGTGTTTCACGCTGGGTTCCACTCTAGTACCTTACTTGAATGGAACAATTGGGCAGCGTTAACCTATATAATTTAAGATGGCAACTAGACCACTTAAAGATATTATCCCTTTTTACATTGATGTGAATGCTAACACTGTTGTTGTCACCACGTGCAGCATAATGTAGCAAGTAGAATAGGAGAAAATAGAAAATAGAATGATGTACTGCCTATAGTAGGAGATAATATCACAATGATGTAATCTTCGGTTCTGCTCTCTCTGATTTTCTTCCAATGTGGTTGTTCTTTAGCTTGTTATTTAGATGGAATAGAATCTCAGATGTGAGTTGTGTTTGATAGATGAAAATCTTCAATATTTGGCATTATGATATTCCCATATTTGTTCAAAGGTGATGTTCTGCAATGTTCATTTTGCAGTTTGCTTATGCACCTTGTTTCGTTGTCATAGGTCCACGTTGGTAATTCTCCAACGTATAGACTTGAGAGGAAGCTCGGAAAGGGAGGATTTGGACAAGTATATGTTGGCCGTCGTATTTCTGCTGCCAATGCAAGTGATCGGACTACTGGAGCGAGTGCTCTAGAGGTGTTATTCTTTGTGTTTCTCTCTTATTATTTCGTCCTTTAATTGAAACTCATATTTTTGTGCCTGTGTTCATTTTTCTGTTTATCCAGGTTGCCTTGAAATTTGAACACTGTAGCAGCAAAGGGTGTAATCACGGCCCTCCTTATGAATGGCAGGTTTACAAGTGGGTACTATTTAAATTTATCCATCTGTTTTTCCCTTTGTATATTTGGTTACTGTGAGTTGCTTGTCTTTAGATTCTTTATGCGGTCACCATCGACAGTGTTCTTCTTTTTTATAAATAGAGAGTTTAGCTTGAAGATGCATTTTGCCTATCTGACTATGGCCTCCATCTTGTAGCACTCTTGGTGGCATTCATGGTGTACCTAGGGTCCATTACAAAGGACGCCAAGGTGACTATTATGTCATGGTAATGGAGCAGATTCTCTTGAGTTTTGTTGGCTTTAATGATATGTTAGTAGGATATTACATTGTTCATTTCATTTGGATTGCCATTTTAGTTGCTCCATGTAGTAGTTTATGATAATAAATATTGCAGGTTATGGATATGTTGGGCCCGAGTCTATGGGATGTCTGGAATAATAATTCTCACACGTGAGTGTTCCAATTTTAGCTGGTCCTTTCACTTTGTTTTACAAGTTTCTTTATAAATAATCTGATCTATGTTGTCTTTCTAAGCCTTGCAGTATGTCCATTGAAATGGTGGCATGTATTGCTATTGAAGCTATCTCCATTATAGAGAAGATACACTCTAAGGGGTAGGCATATTCTTTAACACCTAATTATATTGACACATTCTTGAGGGTCCTTGTTTTTCTTGCTTCATATAGAAAAATTATGCCCTGATGGTGTTAATATGTAATCGCAATTCACTGTATATGATAGATATGTGCATGGTGATGTAAAGCCTGAGAATTTCTTGCTTGGTCCTCCTGGCACTCCAGAAGAGAAGAATCTTTTTCTAGTTGACCTTGGATTAGGTAATTTAGTAGTTTTATCCAACATTTTGTTCTGTCAGATATTTTTGACATGCATTTTACCTTTTCTCTTAGCTATATGTCAACTAACACTTTTTACTTTGTTTTTTTTTTCTAAACTTTTACACCATCAGCCACTAAATGGAGGGACACTGCTACAGGGCAGCATGTTGAGTATGACCAGAGACCAGATGTTTTCAGGTTAAATATCAGAGTCATGTTGATCAAATAGTGGTGTTTTTTATTGTATCAAGTTGTTTTTTCCTTATAAGTAGTTTGTAGACGTTTTATGGTTCTTTACCCTTGTTTTCCTTTGTCTATGGCTCTATGCCCTTATTGCTTGATCTTCCGTAATATCTCAGGGGAACTGTACGTTATGCAAGTGTGCATGCTCATCTGGGAAGGACTGGGAGCAGGAGAGATGATTTAGAATCCCTTGCATACACACTCATTTTTCTTCTTCGTGGCCGCCTACCTTGGCAAGGGTACCAGGTCAGTATATTTGAAACCATAGTTTATATTGGGATCTCATTTGTTTATTTTTTTTTCTTATGACGTTTTTTTTTTGTGCTTGAAGGGTGAGAATAAAGGTTTCCTTGTCTGCAAGAAAAAGATGGCAACCTCCCCAGAGTCTCTCTGCTGCTTTTGTCCACAACCCTTCCGGCACTTTGTTGAGTATGTGGTGAACTTAAAGTTTGATGAAGAACCTAATTATGCAAAATGCATCTCTCTTTTTGATGGCATAGTAGGTCCCAATCCAGATGTTAGGCCGATTAACACAGATGGTGCCCAGAAGGTGCGTTAAGTGTTGTTTCTACCATTATTCTACATTTTTCCTTTCTCCTTTACTAGCTTATGATCTGATTTTGTGTTCCGATGCTATATAGCTTGTATATCAGGTTGGCCAAAAGCGAGGCCGGTTAATGATGGAAGAAGAGGATGAAGAGCAGCCAAAAAAGAAGGTCCGGATGGGGATGCCTGCAACCCAATGGATTAGTGTTTATAATGCTAAGCGGCCTATGAAGCAAAGGTGCATAATAGTATGCTTTATTGACATAAAACGAATGCAGAACATTGTCTCACTTGTCTCATTGGTGTTTCAGGTACCACTATAATGTTGCAGATGCTAGGCTATCTCAACATATTGAGAAAGGAAATGAAGATGGTCTGTTTATAAGCTCAGTTGCTTCATCATCAAATTTGTGGGCCCTGATTATGGATGCAGGCACTGCTTATACTGCTCAAGTTTATGAACTCTCTCCATATTTTCTTCACAAGGTAAATACTTGATCTGTCTTTTTCATTCTTTTTTGTGTTGGTCTGAGTAATATGGTTCTGAACTTCTATGAATGCATCTACAACATTCACGTACTTAAGCTTTTTCATGTCTTGTACTTGAATGGTTGCTTAAAGGAATGGATAATGGAGCAGTGGGAGAAAAACTATTATATCAGTGCACTAGCAGGGACGAACAATGGCAGTTCCTTGGTAGTGATGTCAAAAGGTAATTTCAATATTGCACTACTGGGCATTGGAGATGTCAGAATTTTGTGCATGTTTGCTAAATACTTCTGATGTACTCTTCTCAGGCACACCATATGCGCAACAATCGTATAAAGTTAGCGACTCATTCCCCTTCAAGTGGATAAACAAAAAATGGAAGGAGGGCTTCTATGTCACTTCCATGGCCACTGCAGGAAGCAGATGGGCTGTTGTGATGTCCAGGAATGCTGGCTTTTCAGATCAGGTCTGTTTTATTTCCTTACATGTTGTACGATAGTTGGTAACACATTTTCTACTTCAGATTGTATTCACTTAATAATTATTTTTTGTTTTTCTTTTTTTGTTTACCAGGTCGTGGAGCTTGATTTCTTATATCCCAGTGAAGGTATTCATCGGAGGTGGGATAATGGTTTCCGTATTACTGCAACTGCTGCAACATGCGATCAGGCAGCCTTTGTTTTGAGTGTACCTAGAAGGAAACCTACAGATGAGACACAAGAAACACTTAGAACTTCTGCTTTTCCCAGTCAACATGTAAAGGTGTGTTGATTATTCCTCCTTTCCCTTGCTTGAAATTTTGGTTGATCAAGCAGTTATATGAACCGATCTGTCTGTTTGCAGGAAAAATGGGCGAAGAATCTCTATATTGCATCTGTTTGCTATGGCAGAACAGTTTCATGAGGTGTAAACTTTCATATGAATGGTGGAGAAAATGTCCACTGATGCAGCCAGAGATCCCGTTTTCTTTATGGGTATGTGTAGTATTAATTTTGGGCAGGGAATTTTGATCTGCGATGTTTTGTTAGCAGTCTCCTTTCTCTCATTTATGAAACAACTAACAGATCGTGTAGCATCATTGTCAATTAGGAGATCTTAGCTATCGACTGATGTATTAGGCATCTCTAATTATTTTTAGGCTTGTAAAGTAATTAATTGTTCACTTATTAATTAGAGATGCATGGGTTTGGAGCTTGATCTCCTAAGCAGTTGCTGCCAATTAGATGTCATGTGCACTTTACAGAAGCACTCAATAGCTTCTGTTATTTGCTTTTTGTCAGAATCCTGCCATGTCTTAATTTTTTTTTTTATATTATCACGAGGAAGTCTCATAATTTGATAAAGATGCTGCCTTTGTGATGATAGAACCATCCATATTATTCCTTTCTTTTTTCCAGTTCTTACATTCTAGAATCTATATCTAGGTTAAAAGGCTTGCTGGTTTATATTGCCTAACCTTTATCTATTTTTAAAGATGATGTTATCTTAGCAATTATCGTTTCCTTGGTGCTTTATCTCTCCATATATGGTGTAGTTTTGACATCTATGAGGATCATTTCATCTGTCTGGATTGTGCCTTCAAAATCAAACCTCAAGTTGCCAGAATTTGCCAACCCTTTTCCATTGTAGTGCTTCTTGGTTGACATATTTTAAGATAACTGTAGTCTTTTGGTTCTTTTTTCAGCTTATAATTATCTTGTAACGTGAACCAACTACAATGTTTGTAACTAGTATTTTTACTAGGTTCTCGTGGTTTAGATTATTTCAGTTTGTTGTCTATATTAGAAAAATTTATAGCACTGCAATTTGTGACCTATATTTCAAAATGCTTTCCTAAACGTTATTAGATCGTCGTCAATGGTGTTTCTTTAATTCATGTAAACGGTGGTATTAACGTTGCAGAAAAATATTCGTTAATCCCACCGTAATAATAATACCCTTGGTTTGAAATTGTAACTCTATCACTGTTGCTAGCATAGTAAAAGTATCATGACACTCTTTTACGTGAAAGAAAAAAGTCTCATGCCATATGGCTACTATAAGAGGGGGAGATCTCAAACGAAAGCAAAGTTAACACCAGTCAAAATCAAAAGAAAGCTTGTGGATGAGTCCGGAGATATGCAAACTCCACCTGGAGGCGGCGGTGCGCGGAGGTGAGGAGGCCGCGAAGCTCGAGGAGGAAGAGGGAGAGATTCCTGCTTGGGGGGACGAGGAGGACGAAGGGGCACAGCAAGAACCCCATGGCGAATAGAATCGGGATCATGGGAGCTAGTGTTGCTCTTCTTCACTAGTCTGGAAAGTGCAAGTGTCCTCTTAATGCCAGCCACAAGCTTCACTAGTAATAACAAACAGGTGACTTGAGTTAGTAGGTGGTTTGGCTTTGATCGGCAGATAAGAATGGAGGGTGTAGTGGTAGTGGGGTACGGTAGTTTCTATTGATGTCTATAGAATATGTCACAAAAGTAACTTTCTGCAATTTATTCTTGACATTTTTACATGATTGCCACTAAAACTTTCTAAATATCATAATGACCATAGAGATATTTGTGCTCTCTCAAAAATATTGTTTATTTAGTTAAATTTAACTAATCATGGTTAAAACTAGAATTGGATTATTTTAAATAATTCAAAAGATATCTAATACTTTTTACCTAATATCATAGTACAAGAAAATATATCTTTTGTATACAAGATAAAAATTGTTAATAAATATTTATGCTTTAATCTTCAAAATAGAATTATGCTTTGATCATTTAAATGTACTTATCTACTTTAACAATAATCTGTTAGGAATGTCTCATAAAAAACAAACCATAATGGTATGAAAGAGTCAAAAAAATTTAGTTGCAATTATAATATTTCAGATTTGAAAATTTTAGTGGCAATTATGGTTTAAATAAAAACTTAATTCTAATGACCAAAGGTTTCACAAAAGCACGTGTGATTTCTGCTGTATAAGAAGAAGCAGCTTAAGCATGATGATAAACTTGTATCATAGCATAACAGTTTTGAGCTATTAACCACTAGGAAGAGAGATTAATTATTTGACAGTGTCCAGTTTAACTGTTAGGAAAGAACATAAAATACAACACGAATTATTATTACATCACATCTAAAGCTTGCAAAGGCTACCAAAATGACTTTTTGAAGGCTTGCAAATATTAAAAAGGGAGTTTAGATCAGAGGAACAAGTACATACTGAGGAATGAGCCCCCCAAAAGCCACTATATGTTTGCTCATACTGCATGGATTGCATTGCTGTTACTCTTGCTCAGATCTGACCTGGTTGCTGATGGATTCTGGTGAAAGGCTGACTGCCTGGAAGTGGCGGAACCAAGAAGTTTAAGGGAAAGAGCAGATGGCTTCATGCAGCTGGAAGCACACTCACCAATTCGGAGCTTCGACATACCCATGACCTGATCTACATCACCAGGCTCCTTCAGGATGACCGGAATTGGCTTTAGGATCTCATGATTAGTCTCCTCTGTCTCTATTTCTTTTGCAGGAGTAGCAAGATTTGGAGGCCAGAAATGTAATGGAACTGGAACGAAGGCAGGGCAGAACGCAGCTGGCACCATCTGCACCGGTTTATTGTTATATGGGATGTTTTCGTTTTGTACTAGAGGATGGTTACCTGGTGGAGACGGAGCAAACCCAGATCCTTTATCTTGATTAAGATGTAACGATGGCAACTGATATGAACTTTTGGCCATGCTAGGAGGAGAGTTGAGCAAGAACTGTTCTTCGAGAACCTGAATATGGCACATTGGCTGTGAAATGCAAGAAAGGGCAATAGAACAATGGAGGCATAGTTAGTATATCAAAGCAAGAGGAAAGGCTATATGAATGAGAAAGTAGAAGCCAAGGAATCATACCATTTCAGGGGCCATGTCAAACAAGCTTGACCGCCTCTTCCGCCTTGCTGCACTTGTCTGTCGAATGAAGTACTTCTGGGCATGGCTGGCAACCTGAGTTGATGTCCTTGACACGACAAAATTTCGAGCTATCCCGCGCCAGTCGCCTTTTCCCAGCTTCTGCAGACCCAGTAAAAACATTCGGTGTTCTTCTTCAGTCCATGGAGTGCCTGGAGTTGTGAAAGAAACAAAAGTGTTCACCAGTTACATATTGACATGGTTATCATGCAAACAGGCATACCCTCTTCCTCTAACAAAAATGGATGTAGAACAGTTATCACCCACTAGATTGCTATATGATAGTATGGTACGCTAAAAATATCCAAAACTCTTGAAGATGGACCTCCCCAGGTTTTCAAAACAAAGCATCTTCGGAAAGATAAAGAACAAAGTTTCTACTATTCAAGCAATTGATTCAACATGAAGTAATCATTAAGTTAACTAAAACTTAGTGTTATCATCAGATCTTAACACTTTGCATAGACTAACAACTAGGAGGGATAGCAATGGTTTCCAATGTTTACATAAATCTGATTTCATGATGGAAATATTTCGATTTTTATCAAATTAATGTCATCATCTGATCCTGAAAATTCACACAATCTGGACGTACCAAATGCTTATATCAATACTGTAGAGAATGATGAATTAATTGGGGGAAGATAAATAAGGGAAACAAACAATAATTAAGTGGGACCTATTAAATGGACAGCAGGGAAAAAGATTTCAGAAACAAACAAAAGAAATCAAGACACAAAAACAAGCAAACAAGAATTCACAGGTGGCCCTTGTTTCAAGGAAGCTAAGTTGCATCCAACCTCAACTACTTAGTCTACAATAATGTCTTTTAACATTTTCAGAACCTGTGTTCATGCCCAGTCGAATTTCCTCCATAGCTAACACTGGTGCACTTGCAGTTGGAACTTGAAAATTATGGACAATTTACCTCCAACTTTGTAAAACAAGAGAAACAAATTGGAGCCATTGATCACTCCTGGAACAAAATCCAAAGGAACATTTCTCCTCCATTCATTTGTTCATTCATTAACATTGTCATATAGTGTTATTCTCTAGGTGCAAACATTTCTCACTTATCTTCAGATAATTGATCTGAGGTATATTTGCAAGGCAAATGATTAAGGGAGTGGTATGCAAATACGAATATAGTGTGGGCTAATCGACAATTAACGCTGCAGGGGTTATATGTAAAACAGAAATCCAAAAATTAAAAATGGACCAGCAAGATAACGCTTACCTACATAAGCAATTCAGCTACAAAATGTCACGCCTGTTATTGCACCATATTAACAAACATATATCAATTGGAAGCATATGATGCCCCATTGATTGCCATTTTGCCGTCAACTGACAAACTTTTGGCAACTTCCTACGTTGATCAGCTCAAATCAAAAGTCCTACCATATTTTAAGGGCAGTACCATCACCCATTGCTTTCACGTAGAAATGCATATAAAATTTAAGTAAACGCCCTGGATAGCATAAGTATGGAGGGATATCTTCTAAGGTTTTAGCTAGCCATTAATATATGACTCAAATATCCGGCAGACGGAAGGGCTAATTTCTATATTTTAAAAAAAAAATTGATAGTAATAAAAGATAACAAATGCGAATGGGTAGAAACAAAATCTTTATTTACTAGGCAGCACGTCTTTAAAGCAAAACGCCACCAATTAAATGACTACGAGATGAAGGGAAAAAGCAAAACTACGAAACGGATTTTTATTCTTAGAATTCAGCTAACAAAACGGATTTTAGTGAATAAACTGCTCACCGAAATTTCCATTCAAAATACGAAAAGAAGTCGGAATCTTAATGCCGCTCAAGATTGAAAGCAAAAAAATCAACTTCAAAAGGAGTACACCGTTACAGGGGAAGCAAAATAAGTAGAGGCAGGCAAATAATGCCACCGACGAATTAAAGAGAAGGAAACTATTTTAGCACAAAAATCCAAAATTTTAGCTCAAAAATCTTCATAGAGGAATTGAACAGAAGGAATATCACAAAAAACCAAAGACACACAAACAATACCAACAACGAGTTAAAACAGAGGAAACGACTTTACCCAAAAATAGGAAAAGGAAATTCAAGCAAAAAAAGAAAGAAAAAACTGAAGAGGAATGAGAACGGAAAGGTGACAAATGTCTGACCTTTCTTCCGCTCATTGCGGCAATTCATCGAGCAGGAGGAACGCGCGGGGTCATCGGAGGCATAGCCTCCCTCTCCATCGCCGGATTCTCCGGTTCCGGCGGCGCCGGCGGAGGAGGAAGAGGAGAGGCAACTCATGCTTGCGCTCTTCTTCATGGGCCCCACGCCCTCGGTGAGCCGAACACCGAACAGTCTCACTCCCCCCGCCCGCGCCGGACACGTCCGTGCGTTGTGTCCGTTGTTGCTGCAGTTCGAACACCGCCTCGTCATCTCGTCGTCACCGCCGCCGTACTCACATCCCCCGAGCATGCGACGACATATGGAAGTAGAGAACTCGGATGGTGTATGCTTGTGCTGTGCGGTCTATGTATTGACAAGGTTAGAGCAATCCGACACCTTTTTACAATTAATTACAAAAAAGCTTACGAATCTTAAAATGCCTAAATTATTTATTTGCCCTTTACATTGCTCAAATTTACATCCCGCAACCAAATTACGAGGATGACCTGGCTGTGTCCGGCGTTACACAAGAAAAAGATGCAGATGTTATGCGTTCTCGGCCTTAGGAATTTCCTACAGTCGAAATACTCTGTATATTTACAGAACAACAAGTAGATCGGTCGCAGAAAATCTTTGCAACCCGGGTAGCATGTAATCAATCGTCTACCTTTAAACTTCGAAACGGAAAAGCGTGATGCAGACGAGGCCTAGGCGCCCGTAACGGCGTTACTTCGTGGCGACGAGTCCACGTGGAAAGCCATGCTGGCAGCTTTTGCATGTAGTTGTAGAACATCAAGATTACCTAAATACCCCTCCCCCCCTTCCCTCAAACATTTATAGATGTAGTTGGTGCTGATATGCTATCCTCCGGAATCTGGATAAGAACATTAATAAGTTGGATTTTCTCGAAAACTGGGTTTGGTTGGCTAAGAAAAATCTTGAGCAGTGAACCGAGTACACGTTTAAGTAGCTAATCGACACACGTCGTTGTGAACCACGTGGATTAGGTGGGTAAAGGAGTTTGGCGAATAGAAACGGCTGCCCCGGACTCGGGCCCTGAGAGGATTTTTTAGTGGGAAGTTGATTGCCTGCAGTCTGGTATGCTGGAAGTCATTGCAGTCGGTATTTGGCAGCATTTGGTTCGACACATCATACTGCCCAAAACCTTGAGATGTACAGAATTCAAGCCCCCTTCTCATAGAGATAGAGGTGGTGGGTTCAATTCCCTGTTGACATTTAAAGTTAATATTTATTAAAATGTTAGCTGAAAATTAATATTTAGTAGATTTTTTTTATTTGAAAATATATGCGAATAGTTTGGGCTTTTTGTGATTTTCTTTTTCTTTTTTTTTAAGAGTTGATTCTTTTGTATTTATTTTTATTATTAGCCACAAGTTCATAATATATCAACAACAACCAAAAAAATACTGTTATAGGCGACCACTGTAGTGGTAGTTAGGCCATGTAGTCTATTGAGATTTGATATTTGATAGGAAATTTTGTGAAGTCTCAAAAATGCATTTAGTATTTTGATTATATTTTTATTTAGGAAAAGCTCATAGGCATAAAGATTTATTAATGCACTAATAATGGTCTCGTACACAAATTAAGAGGGGGCATAGCATGATGGTTATTTAACACAAAATTTCTGCTTAGCTGCAATAATAGACAGCATAATAAGTTCTGCTTAGGTGCAATAATAGACAGCATAATAAGAAAAATAAAATATTAAATTTGAGGGCGGATAATGATATACAACAAAAAAGTACGACCCTAGTTAATTCACATGGGTAAAAAGCTTAAAGTGAGTTTATAATTCTATCACAATACAACAGAAAACACAATCTCACAACTCTACAACAAAATAATAATAAAAAAAATACTCTTTCTAAAGTTTTGAAAAATAGTATAACACTACAATCCAAGCTAAAGATCTAACAATGTGCCGCTCAAGGTGGCATTGGCAAAAAAAATTAAATCTAATAAATCTCTCTATAACTAAACCCAACCCGCCCTAGCGCCACTCACATATGTCGGCTTTCACCGCTACAATCTCAATTACCTCAATAAGGCCTATGAGTGGAATGTCAAGAGGGCCATCTCCAACTCGTATCCACCGGTCGGATCACTCCAGCAAAGGAGTAAGCCGTGCAAGGTAGGTCAATCATGCCAAATAGAGAGAAATGGGGGGAGGAAAAGATTAACCTCACATATCTCGGTGGAAGGGAGGAGAAGTAGTAGCAATGGCAATGACACAGTAATAACGATGACAAAGTGTGATAGCAATGGTAAGACGCGGCAACACAAAGGGTAGAAAACTGAAAAAAGATGATAAGGGCTGAAATAGAAGGCACCCACTCGTAGTTGGACTTCATTGGCAACATAAGAAGAAGTCATAAAAAGAGGAGAAAAGAGAGGTGAATGAGACAGAGAAGAAAAACCACACAATGAGAGAAAAAAAAATTCCGATGACGACTGTGCATGACAGAGATTCCTTATGAGAGAGAGGAGAAGCGAAAAATGAGGTATCTATGTCGGTCTACTATTAAAAAAAATAAAATCTACTCATAATGTTTATATATTACATCGTATATTAGTTAAATCAACTTTAATCTGATGGACGCACGAACGCACGACGAAGACTTCCCTTAAATCGACAAAAGCACACACAGAGGTAGCTTTTCCCAAGTATACTTCATCAGGAAGGAAGGTGTTAGTGTGCAAATAGTTTTAACACTAAGAACAAAGTCAAATCGTTTACTACAAGCAAATCTCTTTTACTTTTCAACATTTTGGAGAGACAGGTGACAAGCATCCCCTGCCTACCTTAATAATGATATATAGGAGAATATTCTATAAGTCATAATTGTTTATCATCATCTGATCGATATGATAGTAAGAAGTTAGTGACTTAGGGTAATGCAATTAGTAAAGATATTGCAACATAGATATATAGGATAAATTAGAGTTGCCATTATTCCTACCATCATTATATTAAAAAAAAATTTTAATAAAACTTTCAATTTCATTATTGTCGTCACATTCTTTAAACTATCATATTGCCACTAAAATACTAAATAATTAAAATATTATCTCTTTTTTAACTTTAGAGCATAAAAAATTTATCAATTTTTACATAAAAAATATTTTTTGTTATAAGAAATTTTATAAATTACACTCTATATTTTATCTATTTTACTTTTAGCGATAGTTAGATTCTTCATTAGCACCCGAGAGAAATCTCCTGTCTATCTAAATAGGCATCCATTCACCTCAAAAGCTCCTTTTTTTTTGTATACCCTAAAAGATACACTTAATTAAGAGTAATATATGCAAAAGATACTAAGAGTATTTTTTTTTTCTTTTTTCCTTCTTCTATTAACTGGATGAAAATTTAAGTGTTAGTTAATTCTTATTGATATCCTTTCAAAGGTCTTCATGTAATAAACATGTAGTGTTCTAAGGGGTATATACATAAATATCAACTATAGAGGTGTATATATATAAATATCAACTTATCCTTGTATTTAGAACCATCTAAGTATGGATGACAAGTTGACAACCGGAAGAACCAGAAAAATAAACATATTTTAAGAATAAAAATGGAATTATTTATAAAATTAGGTTTTTAGATCTCCCTTTTGTAATGAAATTTCTCGTCACTCCTGGTCACCGCCTTCTATCGGATACACAAATAAGCGAACGAGAGAGAGAGAGAGAGAGAGAGAGATGGCGAATTCGAGTACTACGCTAAATTGCATCGATCTCGCCGACCCCGACATCGGCAAATCGGTTGCGGTTCTCAAGCAGGTCGCTCCTCTTCCGATCCCTCTACTTTTGTCTCTTTATTTCTAACTAATTCGAGTTCGTCTCTTCGTTCGTTCTCTTATTTGATTTGTTCGAATAATCCTGTTCCAGCTCGTGGTTATAATATCGTTTTTTTTTCCTTTTCTTTATTCTTGTTTATTGGAAGAGTTGAGTTGCTCTCTTGCTGTTGGGAAATCGAATAATAATGAGTTTCATCAAGCTCGTTTGATTTTAATTATTGAATCTCAAGTTCTACTTGTATTATATGGTCTTTGTTAAAAATTGGCATGTAGTTGTTTATGATTTTAATTATAAACTAGAGTTTGAATGGTTAGTAAGTTAAGTAGGAAAAATATATTGATAGATAGAATGACAGTGGTATACCTCAATATGCCACTCAGTTGCACACATGTTGGAGGCTTTAAGTACCCACAAAAATAAACTAAAAGGCTATGCCGCTCTCAGAACTCAGAAGTTACTACATTTGAGAGAAAAAAAGAGTAAAAGCCAAGAGGGGCGGAAACTTATATGAACGATGATAAGATGGGATTAAGGTATCAGGGAACCTTAGTTCTCTTCTTTCTCCTATTCACTTATGTTGTCTTTCTATAGCCAAGATGGCTAATTTGAGGGGTCTGAAGTTTGAGGTCTTAATTTGAATATGACCAACGATATTATATAGTGCCTGTAGTTCATATATTTCTGTTCATTTGATCTAGGAGAAATCCAAAGAATATGCAGGTGTTCTTACACGTTCTCTATGTAATCTATTTCACACGTTATCATCCAAATACTCAATAATCTTTTTTTTATTTCTTTATTTATTGCAATTAATTGAAGGCAGTGTTTTTGCACATTCTCTATGTAACTGAGTCCTATATTCTTTTATGATCTCAATTGTCAAATTCTTGCAGCTTTTTTGCTTTTTTTTCCTCCCTTACTGTGAAAGAAGTTCATGCTCTGTGGTTTTATTTTAAAATGCATTTTCTTTATTCATTCTGCTGCAGGCATGTCTGGATTCAGGATTCTTTTATGTGGTTAATCATGGAATAAATCAGGAGTTCATGGATGAGGTTTTCGCCCAAAGTAAGAAATTTTTTGATCTGCCTATAAATGAAAAGATGAAGCTTCTGAGGAATAAGAAAAATCGAGGTTATACCCCTATTCTTGATGAGATTCTTGATCCGGATAATCAAGTCAATGGTATGTCTTTGAAACATGCTTGATGATGAATCACAGCTGTAGAGTAGACTTCATATTTCTGTATTTGACTTGCATGCATGCACATTGGCATTAGCTCATGCTGAACTATGAATTTCCTTCATAATTTATGTAATCTCCATTAGCTTTATTTCCTAGGTTGATGTATGATGTTACACTGTTTTGAAGATAATTTCGTTCCTAGGTGACTACAAGGAAGGATATTATATTGGTATTGAGCTACCTGAAGATGATCCAGAAGCACATAAACAATTTTATGGACCAAATCAGTGGCCTTCCAGAGGTAAATTAATCAAGTCTTTCAGATATACTCTTTTCCAAGATTATGAAATTTGAAGCAAGTTAGAAACCTTTTATTTACATCATTATAGTGAATTATATTGTCATGTATTTTCACTAACATTTGATATGATGTCCGATTATTAGTATTTAACTCCAAATTTTGGATTATGACTATATGATGTCATTTTATTTCTCACCCAGGATAAGTCAGCTATTTATCTCTTTAAAGTTGACTGTGGATGTTAATTTTTCCGGCTTATATTTCTCTTCCCACTAAATTTCAAGTTGAAGAATCCTGCTTGCTTGGTGCATACTACATTAAGGTGTAGTTAGAGGGTTGACCAATGTTATAGTGTTAGAGGGTTAATGTTATCTGCCAAAAGACACAGAAAAGTGCTCCTCCCCATCTTCTCTCATTTATGTTTTATTAAAGTAAATTAAGCTTTGTGCATATATACGTTTTCCGTGATATCTCAAAACAATTTCTATTTGGTTTGGATATTTGCTTTCATAAGCATGATACACTGAGTGTGACATACTTGTATCTTTGTCCTTTATAATTTGATCTTGCTTTTGCCTATTAAGATCGATTACCCAGATGGAGGGAGGTGATGGAGCAATATCACAATGAGGCATTGTAAGTTGTCTTGTTCTTTTGCACTTAATTAAGAAAATAAAAATTATTTTGCTACTCTTCTTTAACATTATTATGCATCTTGCTGTTACAAATGTGAAATGTCTATGCTGTCATTCGGTTAATTGAAAGGTTAAGCCGACAGAGGGGATGTAACATCTCAAATTTTTGTATCTGTGGAAACAAGTAGAACTAGTACCTTGATGTGTGTACAGTTGATGTACAAAGTCATTCCTTTGTTTATTCCTATATCTTTAGGTACATTTACTTAGGCTTTATCATGTAGATTGGCTAATAAAATTTGCAGATGTATAATGTGACATATTTGGGTAATTGTTTGTTGTTTGATTGAGTTAAGAGTAAGTATGCATAGGCATTTAATTTTCTATCTTCCCTCAATTTTTACAAGTTTACAGGAGGGTAGCACAGGCCGTTTCTAGAATCATAGCTCTTGCACTCAACCTAGATGTCAGTTTCTTTGATAAGCCAGAAATGCTTGGGAAACCCATTGCAACTTTGAGGCTCCTACACTACGAAGGTGTAAGACTTAGTTACAGGTCATGCCTTTGTCTTCTGATGTTCAGAAAGATTGATTGTTATAATACTATCGTAGATTTCTGCCCTTTTTATCAGGTAAGGTTTCAAATCCTGCAAAAGGAGTGTATGGAGCTGGGGCACATTCTGATTATGGCTTGATCACTCTCCTAGCAACTGATGATGTTGTAGGCCTCCAAGTAAGAAGTTGAAAGAAAAAAAAACTGATTACATGTCAAACTTCCTCCTCTATAGTGGAGTATTTTCATGAACCCAATACCTACTTCTTTTGGCGTAGATATGCAAAGACAAAAGCGCCCAAACTCAAGTATGGGAAAACATAGCACCATTAAAAGGGTGAGTTTGTTTAGTATGCATTTCTTTTTCTTAGTCCGTAGCTATTTCCTTCTCCTATTTTTGATTGTGCTAGAATATTTGTAGCATATATTAATCGATCAAATATCTGACTATATATTGTTGATATTATCGTACTATTTCTCTCTATTGAAAAATTATCCAAAAGGGGCAATTTTATGTACTGTGTCACATTTTTAACGCTGCCATTTACACTGCTGTCTTCATACTACTGATAATGGGTCACTTGTTGCTCAATTTGTCTTCTGTTATATTGTTTAACTCGTTGACCTATGTACTGTTTCCTTTCATGGGAATCTGAGTATTCTGACGGATGGCAGAAGAAATGGGAGAGAAAAGGAGATGAAAGAAAGAAGTTGGAAAACCACATCAGTCTTTGCTTGTGTTAGCTAGGACACAAGCAGAGGATGTCATTAATAAGAGCACAAGCAGTGCACTGAATAATGAGCTAGGCCCCTTTGAGCATGAATAAAGAAGCATTGAACTTGAAAAAACATATTAAGGATCTTGTTTCGTGCCACTTATCTCATTGGTCAGGCTACATAAGTTGTCCTTAGATACATATACCTCATGTATATACTTCTTCCATATTATAGCTGGAAAAGATATCTTAACAGGAGGGCCATCTTTTATATACCACCTAGGATAATCATTACTGATCTTTGCAAATGAAGTTGTAACATTTTGCATTTGATTGATGCTATTAGATGTGTAATAGTTCAAGTACAAAAAATGGGAAAAGCAAAAATTGGAAGTTGTACTATGTATGGTTTTGCATTATACAAATTCTATGAATAATATTATAATAGATATCCAGTACATAAATCAGAATATCCCCTCCTTTTCGCAGAATTTGCTTCTTGAATTTCTTTGTTTTTTAATTAAAGGAAACATGAGAAGTAAATAACAGAAGCTTAGAGTGCACTTATCTAGATAGACAATCAGTAGTATTTTCACATCATATGAGCTATTACCATGATTCCATGCAAGGATTGTCATGTCAGTGGCATGCCGCAGCATGCCCAACATGCCAGTGTGTCATTGACACGCCTCTAATATCTCTTTGCATATTTTTAGTTTTTATATACGTATTAAAGCATGCATTAGAGTTTTTATCTCTAAATAATGTTGCCAATGATCTACTTGTACAAAATATATCAGTAATCAATAGTAATTTACAAAAAAAATATTATTATTAAATAAATTTTAATTATGCTGAAAATTTAGTTCAAAATTATAAATTTTGGATACAAATCAACTGATATGGAATTAATCTAACCAAGAATTGTCATGCCAATACTCAGTCGACACAACATGTGTCAGTCAACACTAGGCATGCTGGCTTGGCACTCCTTTGCATGCTAGTGGCATGCATTGACATTGCATGCCACACCTCTAATATTTCTTTAGTCTTATATCCCTAAAAAGTCACTTATTACATATTTTTAGTTTGAATATATGATTTAGAGCCTATTTTAGAATTTTTTATCCTAGTTTGGGATGAGCTTAGGCCCGAAGTAAATTTACCATTTTACCCTTGATAAGACCAAATGGCAAAACTTATCATTTTGTACCTAAAAACCTGCATTTCCTGCCTACAAGCAGACATTGTGTACCTATAGATAGGCACTGTATTCCTATAAGCAAGATTGCTTGTGTACCAACAATATTGCTTACCTACAATCAGACATTGTGTACCTATAAGCAGGCATTGTTATCTATAAACAAGTATTGTGTATATAGAGATAAGTGTTACACAAAATCATAAATTGGACGCGTTTTGAAAAAGAATGAATGGAAGTGAAGGGTCATTTTTAATAATATTGAGCTAGATCTATCATTCATATCCTCCAAATTAATTTTTTAAGTGTAAAACAAAGAAAATACTTAAAAGAATGAAATAAAAGTTAATTCTTTTGTTGGGATTTGAAGAAGAAATCTTACATTCCTCCTTAATCTCCTTGCTTTCTCCACTCTATCATTTCACCTCAATCTCTATTTTTAGTAAAGTGGCTGCGAAAGGCCCAAAGCATCCTTAATGGGTCTCTTTGGTTAACCCTTAATGGGTAAGTATAATTTGTTCAACACGGCCTAAAGTCCGTATCTGGTGGTGATTCTTCATTGGCACAGGCCATAATCGAGTCTAATATGTTTCTACCATTGAGTTTAATATGTTTCTACACTGATATTGACCCAATTTTGAATTTTTTTAAATATTTGGGGGAAATCAGATTTTTCCTTTGATTTCTATATTTTGAAGTATTTTTCATAGATGTAGCATCAACATACTAGATTTATATAAAATAACTCATAGATTTATATAATATAACTCCTACAAATAATAAATCTAGCAAAATTAAGCTAGATTTATCATTTTAGATCTTTTTGATTTTATATAATGGTCTCGAGCCACACATATTGAGTGTCGTCCGATACTATACCTATATTGGATGAAACAAGCTTAGCATGGATCAATAAGGCAACCTTCAATTCTGTGAGTTTTTGCAAGGTTGATGTATGACAGGCATTCAACTGCAGGGTATGTTAAAATGTAATAGATGGTTTTCTTTTTTCCTTTTAATTGGGCACTATAATTTGGACCTTAAAATGATGAAAGAATGTAGAGAAGCAATGTGCAAAGATTTCAACGCCTGCTGCACATTGTAGAAATCTATGCATTTGAGCTCATTATTTTGAGGTTTGTTCAGTAATAGGATGTATCTTGTACATTGTACAGCTCTTTACTATCAATCTTTCAGGTTGTTAAAGGGTATTATCATATTATGAATTTATGATATTATCTTTCCTTTTGGATACATATGAATATTATCCTTCTTTTAATTTCTTTTTGTACATTGTACAGCTCTTGTAAGTCTGAACTATTTTTATTGGAAAGTATATTCATGTTGCTTGAAATTCTTGTTGCTCTGCCTTGCAGAGCATTCATTGTCAATCTTGGCGATATGCTTGAGCGTTGGAGCAATTGCATTTTCAAGTAATCATCTTCCTTTAATGGGTGGTATTGTACTGGATTTCAGATACAAGTTGTTTGTCATTCCATTGAGGTTTGCAGGTTGTTATTGAGATACTTATGTCAGCTTCTTTTCTTTTTTAAATAAATCATGGGTTCATAAGCTAATTAATGGCTAGATAAAGGGACACTTAATCTGATGTATATGGTGGATAAACTACCCTTAATGTCTAAGGTGAGATATGAACCTACAACTGCTGTTATTATACGATGGGATGCCAAGTCACTTATGCTAGTGATTGAGCCTTTGTCACTCGTCAGCTTCTTTTGAGAAGTCATAAATGTTTCCTTTTTTCATTTATGACTTCTACAAGAATTTGTTGTTAAAAATATCAGTGGTTTTTTATAAGTTTTTTTCCAATGACGCACTGACTAATTGTCGAGCATCTTGCAATTAATAGAAGACTAGAAAATAAATGTGAATATAACATTGCATGGAAAACCATTCAGAAAATGAGTGAAACAACTTTACCATGTCGGTTATCTAGCTTATTTCCTTTTAGCATTTTTTAAAAGATTTGTATCAATGCATGCATAAATTGTTTATAAGATTGCTTTTATATTTGTAGGTCAACCTTGCATCAAGTAGTTTTGGCTGGACGAGAACGCTATTCTGTAAGTTCTTAAAAAAATTCTACATCATCTCTGTAATAGTCCAATCAGTTTTGTTGTCTTCATATTCGTTCCAATTGCTGAATCACTCCAGCTGAGCAGATAATTTAGTAGATTTCAGCACCTTCTTTTTCGCAATGCGAAGTTATATCTGGCATTCCTGGATCAGTATAACATGTATTATCACAAGGCCTCAGCTGGTCATTTCTGCTGACTGCATTATTATCTGCTTTTGCCCTCAAATCCTATATAAGCCTTATTTTTTATTGCAAATGGAACGACCTATCTAGGAAAGAGGGAGAAAAATCAATGTAACAGTTGAAAACCATTTCTCTGCGGAACTTAAATGAACAAATTGATCATGCATAACTTAAATGATGGAAATTAGCACTACAAATGAGATCATTTAGACCTTACCTATAATAACTCTTTAGGTATAACTTTCACAAGTATATTAGTGTTTACTTCTGGACAAGATTGAATGTGATGTATTCATTTGTCTATCTTATTGGAGCAGATTGCATATTTTGTGGAGCCAAGCCATGAGTGTCTAGTGGAGTGCTTGCCGTCCTGCAAATCTGAAGCCAACCCTCCAAAGTAAGTTTCACTAGAATATTTTCAGCCGAAACCTTCTTATTGCTGGGAAAGACAACCCAGACCAATTATATTTCACTTGCATTATGCACCCACATACTGTTTACATCGATGGTTCACTTGAAAGAGTTTGCCCTGCTTAGTTCTCTATATCATGTTATCATATGCATTTACTATTTGCTGACTTACCATTTTGATCAGGTTTCCTCCTGTAACTTGTGCAACATACTTGCTCAAACGATACAAGGAGACACATGCTGACCTGAGTACCTATGGTGAGCATCAAACCTAAAAGAGATGCCAAGTTTCTTTCCAGTAGAAAGAGTTCCAAACGTGGTACGACATTTCTTCCTCCAAGATCCTCGTAAAGTATATTCTTATGGGATCTTCACTTATATTATAAAAGGTAGTTCAGATAACAAATGAGACGTTGAATCTAAATGATACATCATTTCACTCTCATGTATCCGAGGGTCACAACTCAGTCTAGCAATGGCTAAGAGACCATGCATATGGATAAATACTGTGATACTTTCATTCAAGTTAAGAGCACGGAATTTGTCAGCGCAGACGCATGTGCAGATAATTTTTCTTCGGAGCTGATACCAAATATATATTACGTTCGAATGTCATCTCTCTCAAAGAAAAAGAAAAGCATTGGAGCTTCTCTACTTTTAGAACAAGTTCTTTGGTCAATAAATCTTCCTTAGGTTGGGAAGATAGATGTTTTGATTGACATACAATTCTCTTAACAGTAAGCTGTACATTGTACTATCTCTCAAGTTGTGACAGACAACTAATGTGCAACTGATGGTTTTTTTTATTAAGACTAACGAAGGGTAAAAGACAATATACATCAAAATTGTCAAAATTTTAACCTTTTTACCCATTAGCTTCTCTTCTCGGGATGTCAGATTTTACAAAAAAAAATAAATAAATAGGGATTTGATAACAAAGAAAGAAGATCCAGTCTGACTAATTGGTTTAAATTATATGGGCATTTTGATTCTTTTATATATTAAATATTTGTCACACAGTCAGTCGATAGGTCAGAAATCTATTGTCCGAAAAAATAAAACTTTAACACAGGCGCTACGAATTCAGGCTACTCCAAGGGGGTTGAAATATATTCTGATAACATAGAGACCAAAATACAAGGCTGTGATTATAATTTTACCTTCTTAATATCAAGCAGAATGCCTGCTTCTGTAGAAACAAATGTAAGACTGTTGACTTTATGACACTTAAATAATAAGTAGAAGCTATTTATGTGAGGTAAATCATGTCTCAGCAGTACACTGGTATGAACCATGCCAAACAATGCTGGAAGACCACAAACAGCTAACACAAACTAAAATACTATGACTGCAGAATTGATGGATCCTACATTTACCGATAACTGTGATAGGCGGGGGTGTACATGCAGCTTTCTGCATATTCCACCAAGTTTTCAGGGCGAGGGAGCCGAGTAGCCAAACCTACAAAGAGAGGTATTATGAGTTCAAGAGGGCATAAGAGAAAAATGCACGAGTGAATAGGGCACATACCAAGTTCATATGCTTTAGCAGCAACGTTTGCAGCAATGTGAGCAGAAATCTTTCTGATATTACTGAAAGGAGGATAGATCAGTCCTTTATCGAAGTTCTCCTGTGTGACCTGTTGTGCTAAAGCTTCCGCTGTTTCAATTCAAGAGAGAGGGTTGATGAGTAACTAAATTATTGCCCATTTCGTAGCATGTCAGGAATTTCCTGAGTGATATTATCCAACATTGCTCCTAATCCAATTTCAAGACTCTTGAGTGACATCATGGAACAATTTTCCAGAACAGCAGTGCAACTTGCACTTGAGGAAACAAATTAAATTCAACGAAGTGATCTAAACAGGCCTAATAGCATTGTATAAGGGGTCAGAGTGACAAAATAATGCTAGGAGCCTGACTGACAGTATCACTGCCCTCACATTAGCAAAAGGCAACTTCTAACTAAACACACAATGATACAAATAAGGAATCTAGGATGCATTCAGATGCTCTGAGATTTACTTACAGGCAGCAAGAAGCATGTCATCATGCACACGAATGGCTCCAGAAATGACCAGACCAAGACCGAGTCCAGGGAAGATATAAGCATTGTTTGCCTGAAAGAGCAAGGAACCGAAGATGCAAAAGGAAAAAAATCAGTCTCGGCATCTCAACTATTTTCCAACAAAAATAACCTTCACAGTTGCTTCCAGAGACGGCTGAAAGTTCAAACCTGGCCTGGCACGAAAGTTTTTCCGTCATATTCAACAGGATCAAAAGGACTCCCACTAGCGAAGATTGCACGACCCTATAAATAGATGGAGGCTTTAGAAAGGTGTTTTTGGATTCAAAGTGTACTATAGAAAAGGAAAAAAAATTTGTTCTTAATAGAAACAGGAGCAACCAAAATGCAAGATTCACCTTGCTCCAATTATATGCTTCCTCAGCAGTACATTCAGATTGCGATGTTGGATTTGAAAGGGAAAGAATTATTGGTTTCTGTAATCCATGTCCATAAAATTTAGGGTAAGTACCAACTGAAGCTGAATGGAAAAGGATAAGTATGAATAGTAACTACAATACATCACCTCATTAAATGAAGCCATGGCTTCGACTACATCTTGCGTGAATGTTTTTCCTACTCCAGAAGTTCCAATTAACACAGTTGGCTTGATAGCCTACAAGAACCAAGAAATATTAAGAACCTAAGTACCTTGCAATCTCATGACATGGAAAGCAAGCAGATTAGAAAAAATTTAATTATGTCACATGACAGAGTTTAAACATATGGTCAATTTGCCACTAACAGTGTCCCTGCTTCTACCCAAGTCAGCAGGTAGAATTGCCTTGTTGTAAGACGGTCACAGGATCAAGTGACCATGTTTGCTGGATGCACGGACTACATGTATTCTAACAGGGACAAGGCTATTACTGCTAGGAATGAATCTTCCAGTAGTCAGATATAGGCAGAGTATTAGCCTCATTGTCCATACAACCCAACTTGTATCACACCAAAAGAATTGTCATTATCAGCAAGAACAAATGATATTGTAAGACCATTATCGACACCAGTAGGCAACCTAGGATATAGCAGCGGAATGATGTTCTGGATATCTTCATATAGGAGAAAAAGGAGGTAAATGGGAGGATCATGTTTGAGACTTCCTTACCTGGACAGCATCTAAGAGGTTGTTGATAGTTCCATGCTCATGTGCCCAAGGTTTCTTGAAGTGTTGAAGGGACTCCTTCCGGGAGCTCACAATCAGTCCCTACATAGGATGAAATGTGTTGTAGGTTGATAGACAAAGTAAGATAAATCCATAATGACATGACATAAAGGTGGTACAATGTCAGCTTGAATCTCTACCTTAGAGTCCACAAGCCAAATCTTCTTACGGCATTCTTCAACTGGAGCATTTGTCTGAAAAATTACCAAAACATAAATATATATATATATATATATATACAAACATATGTGATATGTAAATAAGTGAATATATTAGTATCATACGCGACTCGGAATCTGAAATAAGCAACTAGAAGATCGTCATTATTTCTTTCTTGCTCTCCTTTTTCTTTCGGAAGGAAAATGCTATAGAGAATTAAGGTCCAATACCTGTCTTGACATCTCAAGGGCAATGAGTTCTGCAATACCAGTTCCAGCCTGCAGAGACCACATAAAATTCGAGGCGTTATTTAGAGGTCATCCTGGATTGATTATTTTAGCAGGAACAAATATAGTTCTAACAATGGACACTAATCAAGAGTTCAACGCTACACTTCTATCAAAAGTCATCAGCTTGGCTGTTTAAGAGTAAATCACTTGTCGACTTTATTACATAAGAATAAAAATGCCTGACAGCCTATTCTATGGGTGCCAGCTGGCTGAATTGGTGAAGCCAATGAGTGATACCAGAACCATAATGAATCCACCCATATCCTCTTGTTGTCCAGGAATCCAGAGAGACAGAAAAGAGAGGAAAAAAGAATCAATTCGTCATCAAGTTCAAGAGAAACTCCAAGATGTGTCAGAAACATTAGATTTAAGAAAGCGTAGATATAAGTATAAAATTGTTCTCATAATTTTGTCTTTTTATGCTACATCTACTGTTTGCTAGGAGTGATAAATTTACTAGGTTCATCTCTTTTTTCTAGAATTAAGTTGGGATCCTAGATTGGAAAGTGAAAGTTCTACTGTCGGGTATCGACTAATGAAGTAGGTTCAAGATCCAACATCTAGTTGGTGTGCAGACCCGAACCTTCACAACACTAGGACATTTGTTAAATAACAGTATCCAGTGGCATTCAGGTTAAATCAAACAGTCGGTTTGAAATCAACTTTTGAACACACCATCATTCGATCAGCTAATTCTTTTCCACACATCATACAGACAGTTTGGACCAGGTATTTTAGTGCGCATGGCAAATTTCCTATTGGAACTGGACAGATTTTATATTTAGAATGCTGGACTGGACAGGTTTTTGTATTTATAATGTTGGATGGAACAATAAGCAGTATGTAGAAGAATGAAGAAAAAATAGCACAAACCTACTAACCTCACCAGCACCAAGGAACAAGTAAGTATGCTCTGCTAAGGTCCCACCAACCAACTTCAGTGATGCAACCAGACCAGCAAGGACTACAGAGGCTGTTCCCTGCAGCTCTCAAATTTGATTTGTAAGAAACAGAACTAATTGAATTTAACAAATTAACAATGAAATGCCATTCTGAGTTGCAACAAGAAAAAAACAATACTTTTACCTGAATGTCATCATTAAAGACAAGATGGGACTTGCTGTATTTTGCAAGCAAATCGAAAGCATTATGATTAGCGAAGTCTTCAAACTGTCAGAAAAAATAAAGTTAGTGAAAATTATTTACAGTAACAATACTTAGATTTCCTGTGTGACTAAGGATTGCAGATAATCAGTGTTTTGACTGACCTGAATAAGGACTTTCTCCCCATAATTCTGCTTAACAGCAGACATGAACTCATCTAGAAGATCAGCATATTCCTACAACATATAAGTTCAACAATTTATGTATAGAGTTATAGACTTAAGTTCTAGAATATCTACAATTCTGCATGTGTACAAAGTTATATTTTACCTGCCCTCTAGCACGCTTTTGCCTTAACCCAATATAGAAGTCATCATTCAGCAATTGCTCATTGTTTGTACCCACATCAATTGTTATGGGCAAGCACTGAAACGAAAATGAAGAATATTATAGAACAGTATATCATCAAGCTACAGTATTCTAATCAGAAGCTACTCCAAACACATATTTACAGTGGACAAAAGAAGCAACAAGATTTTCTGAGCAAATACTGCTAATTTACCACAGGGCAACATAAGGAATGAAGCACTTACAGCAGAAGGACGAAGTCCTCCAAGGGCAGTATAAAGGGAGAGCTTGCCTACAGGAATTCCCATCCCCTATACCATTCAAACTTCATTACATTACTAAAGAAAGTTTTATCACCTGATTATATTTAAATAACAAAGTAAATATTAACCTGGCATCCAAGATCTCCAAGACCCAAAATGCGCTCACCATCTGTTACCACAATAACTTGAATGTTCTTCTCAGGCCAGTTCTTGAGCACCTCAAGAATCTTTCCCCTGCAACGCCCTTCAGTCAGTCATGGAAAAGACATAGAATGGTTGTGTAAATAGCAAGGAAACAAATCAGAGAACCCACTTCTCTTTTAAACTGATATATAGACCCTGCGGACGTCTGAAAATGCTGCCATATTTTTGGCAAGCCTCACCAACTGTGGGAGTGTAAACAACAGGAAGCAGCTCCTCGACATTATCAATTAGAAGTTTGTAGAAAAGCCTCTCATTCATCTCCTGAAGAATCATATGATTATTAAGACTCACCCATTATAACTAAAGATGAAATTTCATTCAATACTCAGTATTGTTGAATATGTCATGGTAGGAAAACTACCTCTCAATATTCCCAGATCAACCACACATAGCACTAGAAATGTTCAACTAACACCCTGGATGGCTGGATCAAATTTAACCAAGCAGAGACCCTAACGCAAATGGATCAAAAAGAGAATATTTCATTCTCTTTATTTCTAACAACTACTAATTAATTTTCCCTTTGTTCATATAAGTGTTCAAGTCCTTGGTAAGGAACTCAGGATGGATTAATCACCCGATTTAAGTTGGATTCATATTGCTAGGTTCTTATCAAATGGACCTAGGATTTTTGAGTTACTTGGTAGGTGACTAACTAAAGATTGACAATTTTAAGGAAATGTAAGGCTCAGTTTAGAAATAGCTATCACTAATGCAGGGTGCAAAATAAAATATTGCTATACAAAAAGGAGTAAACTACTGAATCACCTGAAGGTCCATCATTGCCATGTAACGCTGCAGGGGAACCTTATATTGGCGAATATTGTGCATGAGCTTCTTCACCTGAGAAACCAATAAGAGAAAGCAGGAAAACGAGCATAAGTTCTAAACTACAATAAGAGAATGTATAACTCTTGAAAGCATGGATTAATACGAACCTGAAGCTCTTGACTCACTACAGCTGGAGGCAAGAGGCCCCGCAAGTAGTGTGCATCTCTCTCCTTCTCGCTGAATGCTAGCCCTTTGTTGTGATGTGGATCCCTTAGCAAAGTGTAGCCACTGTTAAGCAATAATAAATCATATCAATCACCATTTTTGAATTCAATGATTCTGAGGAAGATGTACTACCAAAGAGTGACAATAATTAACATAATTATATCAAAAAAATTATTGAGGCTGGGAGTCAGGACAAAGACCGATCCACCTACATCCCAAAGAGCCCACACGACCTATATATATAACAAGTATAGAGACCTCACATGGCAAAAGAGCACGTCAATATAGTGACATAACGAGAATTATATCAAATAAAAAATATATACGTCACGAGCATACACAAATAGGCTACTACTTCCATTCTAAGATGGCCGGGGAAAAAAATAGGGTAAGATCTACCGCACATTACAAGGAGCCCGCCGACATATAGAAAAACAATTATAGATCTGGAACGCCACAAACTACTACATACATCAATAAAGCGACAAAAATGGCAAATCAAATTAGAATAAATAAAGCAAGCAAGCCGATGAGATCGAAGGAGGTGAGATGTGACCAGATCCGACCTGGCAACGGAGAGGGTCCACGGAGTCACTTGCTGGTCCTCCATGGCGCTGTCCTCGCCGTACGTGTCCTTCACGCCGCCGCCGACTGTGCTCTTCGGATCCATCATGGCCTCCAGCTCATCCTCGTGCGTCGCCGCCGCCGACTCCATCGCGATCGCCCTCGAGCTCGCCTGGCAGCGCACACCCGCCGCCCTCACCGGTAAGGTTACCGCCGCCGGTGCTCTCCTCCGCGGGGTACCGAGCCTCCTGATGCAGCTCTCCTTCCACCTCTGGTCTCGAAGCAAGGAAGGAAGGTCAGACAACGACGAATCCCCATTTATTCCGATCCGATCGGAACTGTTACTAGTCTCGATCAAGATTAATTGCTAAAATTAAAGAAAAGAAACAGAAATGCGGGCAGATAGCTTTCGGAATCGCCATCATCCTTGGTCGGGGATCAGCTGCAAGATACTAGCTTGGGTAATTATTAGAAGGGGAAGGGGGAGCTTTACCAGAGAGGTGCTTCCGTTGAGCGAGAGCATGGCTAGAGAGAGAAAGAGAGGAGAGAGAGAGAGAGAGAGGTTTCTCCTTTCTCTCTCTAACTCGGTGTTTCCAACAAAGAACGGAGAAAGAGAGAAGAGAGGAGAGGGAAGACGAGGAGGGTGGGTTTAAATTGAGTTCCAAGCTTCCCAGTTTTAGGGTGAATAAAATACAAGAAAAATCCCGTGGCGACATCAGATCTCAGGAATAATTTAACGCCTCGCATCTCCTTTCGTTGAGTATCACATCAACCAAGTGCGAAGGGAAAAAGTTTGGAACTTGGCGTGAACTATAGTATGCCACGTCGCCTTCTGCGATTAACTACAGGTGGGTCTGTTTTAGGTAGGTGAGTAACTAGCACCGTTGGATTGACCGGTGGTGCGTGATTTGGACGGCTGATGTGATGGGGGGAGGGAGTTGGCTGTGTGGCCAAATGCAGCGTCGCTGGGTTTGGTCGTCGGAGTACCCAATGTCGGATCGTGGCTTGCAGTTGGGAGCCGTGTGCACGCGGCGAATAGCTTCTACACACGCATTTTCTAATCGACGAATGTGACGTTTTTGCCCCCCCCCCTCCCCCAACTACTTTCGCTTTCCTCCTTTCAATTGGTATTTGCAGCACAAACTTAGAAACGCGGTGGATTTTTTTTATATCGGGAAAATTTTATTTTAGTTAGCCTTAAATTTATTTTAACATAAATAAAATTAGAAAGACTTAAAATAAATTTAAGTCTAACCCACAGGGGATATAATATAATTTGCTATTTTTATTTCTTATGAGTTAGTTTTTCTAAATTATTTTGATGGAATTTCTGATTGGGTGATGAACTGACAAATTTGATCCATTGTTCCTTCAATCTTTTTTTAATGCCAGATCCATTGATTCTTTAGTGGATTGGATAATTAAGGCCTTAGTAGTAGAGTTAAATGCAATGTTGATTGATGAGTGGGATGATATGAACCTCAACCACATAAAAGAGATCATGGGGTCTACTAGTTAATTTGACTGCTGTAATCGTGGTTAGGTTCGTTCGGCAACCAACGCTTTAATTTTGAGGGGCCAACTAACCCAACCCAACCCTTCCCTTGAGAACCAATCAATTATTATTCTTGATGTCTATGTGCCCACTGGCAAAATTATTCCACTGTTCAGTGCGTTGATCCAATCAAAATAAGTAGGATCGTGACATTATATAGTTGCTCATTTTCCCCTGTCCATTTAGGGACCATTTTAATTTATTCATAATTTAAAACCACCTCATTTTTTTTATCGACCAATAGAAAAGATTATGTGTAAAGTCATATTAGCATGGGTAATGCTTAACCACGTCCGTATCTATATTTTTTGTTCGGATACAGATCAGATCTTAAGCAGACGTTGATCGAATTTTAGACGAATTATAATATTTTATTTAGAAATAATTAACATACAAATATTATAAGTTTTAAAAAAGATAAATTTCTTGCATGTCAAATAGATATAAAATTAGTAAAATTAATCTCTACAAATAATATATAACACATCATTTGTAACAATATCAATATTCACTATTTAAATATACAAACTAAAAATTATAAATTATTTAAAAAATATGCGGATAAACGGATATCTGGTATTCATAAAGAAAATTATATCTAACTCATATCCAAGTTTTTTTTAAAAATCATATCCGTATCCGAGCCGGATAGCGAGTCAGGTCGAAGTTAATCCGACTTATTTTTATTCCTACATATTACACATAGTTATTAGAATCGGACATGACACTAACACGGTTGAACTACATGATAGGAGTTTTTATTTCTACCATGTAATCATGTCCGGGTTTTAATAACTACGCTTGTAATTCTTAGTTTGAACCGGTAAAAAGATTTGGTAGAAAACTTAGAAAAGAGAGAAGAAAAAAGTGTCGGGCGCACGTTAACCTCCTTAAGAGCTAAGTCAAATTTGAATTAGTAATGCTTAGTTATTCAAACTATTAGGCTAGAAAGGGTGAGGAAGATGTTTGAATTAAGGGAGACAGTTAGGAGGGCCGATGTAGACTTTTTAAGCTTTGTTTATATTGAACTATTATTCGAAATCAAACGACAAGCATTCAGAAAGATGCAATTTGTTTCTAATATTTGGTAGCCGTAGTTTTATGTAGATTTTCTTTTTCTTTTTCTTTTCTTTCTTCAATTAAAGAGCAACAAACTATTTCACACAATCGAAATAATAACTTCCAAAATTCCTGAGTGGTTGAGGCTTATCCTTGTATCCACTTTCCTAAAACTAACTTTTCATACGTATATACATACGATTTTGACATTTCGTGTACGATATTATGGAGTACCTAAGGCGCATTATACCCATCCCTAAGGCACACCAGAGTTGATTTGCATCTAGCTCAAGCCCTCTGTTTGTTTTGAATTTAGATTTAGTAGCCGAATATTTTTTTAAAAATTAAGACTACAAAATAAGATAAGACCTAAAGTCGCTTGAAAGTTATTCATTTATGTATATATTTTTTAAAAGTTTATATTAATTGTTCATGTTATTTTTGACAATTATATTATGTTAATAATTTATTTAATAAAAGACATATATACTATTAATTGAGAGTAAATGTATGTATGTTAGAATAAAGTTATTTATAAATTTTTTATGGTTAATTTCATGAAAGTTTAACTGAATTCTATCTCGTGAATTATTTTTATAATTACTTTCATATATTTCTTATTAATTTAATAACATATAAAGATTAAAAAATATATATATATATATATATATTTAATTGAACTCTATATCCAATTAATAGAAATTTAACCGGAAGAAACGAAAATTGTCTTTTTGAATGATAAGTATGCCCCTTTTTTTTTAATGTAATATATGGTTGCATTCTGTATATGAAAACAGTTTATAGTGGCTAGATTATGATTCTAAATTTTAAACGTACTAATAAAGGATGTGTCTTAAAAATATGCTTCACCTTTTGTTAACCCTCAAACGTCGATCCTGACGTGTTCTGCTCGTGGTTCCACGTTGCTGCTAGATCCAGTTGGCGTGACGTGTTTCTCCGTTGGCGTACTCGGCCAAGGACACGTCATGTTACGCGTTTACCGTGTTCCACGTGACAGACTATTAAAGAATCTGAGACGAAATTAAACCCACATCCTAATTGGCTGCTTTTGGGCGAATAGGATGTGACGTGAGCACTCTTGACAAAAACTAGTAGGAGAGAGAGAAAAAAAATTTTAATTGCTGTTGGTGAGTTGGTGAAGTTTTGTATGTTTAGTAATGGATTAAATATAATTTATCCTCTTAATTTTGGACCAAAATATGCTTACTTGCACTGTGTTTCTTCGCTTATATTTATTCAAATGAAACAGAATCATTTAAGATTATTTTTTGTTAATAGCGTTTATATTTATAGTTTATAGAATGATCCATGCCTTAGTACACATCTAAGAGTGATTCACTAATAGTTGGGCCACTATGCATCATTAGTACATGAACGGCTGCAAACAAAGAAATGACAAAAGCCCAATAGAATATCTAATGCTCAAGCCCTAACACTATTGACGAATAATGGTAAAAGATACAACTCGAACTCTTTAGCTTTTATTGAAGAAGTTTACTGTTTCCAAGTTCTTACCTTTTCTTAATCGAGGATTCAATCCAAACTCTTTAGTCTAAGTTACGTGCATAAGTACGTATGTATATGTATGCATGCACGTATATGTACGTAAGCAAACATGTAGCAATGCAGGGTGGTATGTATGCATGTACGGACGGATGCATGAGTACGTGTATTAGTGCAGGTACGTATAATGCATGTAAGTGCGTGTGTATACTTTCTTTCTTTCGCTTGCTAATGTTGACCCGAGTAAAAATAATAGACATACAAGTGATTGATATGATCGAGAAAACTTATCATCAAATCCTTAACTATATGAATGCATACCTTCCAAAGTTAAAGATACTTAAATTACCAGGGCCCACGTATGAGTAGTATTACTGTTCTTACAAACACCTTTGATATGACGACATTCTAACTTTTAATAATATCTCTCTTTTATCTCATAATTAAGGATCATCTTGTAGAATGTCTGTAAAGTGCTTGTAAGCATAGCATTATGATGTTTCGAGGTCAGTTATTTTCACACTACAACTTAAACAACTTATGAGAGCACCGTTTTCCATGTGGATGACTTCACTCACTCAACCTCTTTTCCCGGCATATAAAAGATGAGGGAAATAGAAAGGCCTTAGGATCTCTAAGTGCATCTCAACTTGGCTAGAACTAAGTGACTTTGCTTTTATGTTATGCCTTGTCTTGCCTATCATATATATATTACGTAACTACGTAAGCATGGGGTACTAATTAAAAAAACCCAGCCCTCATCACTTTTGGAGGGACAAAGTGAAAGTGGGCTGCTTATAGAGCTCCACAAAGCCATCAAAGCTTCATTTTGGATATGCTTCAAACTGACAATTAATAATATTTTTCTTTTCTCTGTTCAACTGGCGTGCTTAAGTAGCTTGCGTAGCGAGGATGCATGCATGCCTTTTAATCTTTTTATTTAATAGGTCATGTAGTTGGTGACGTTTTTCTAATTTGTTATAAGGTAGATCTAGCAATGCTATCTATCTCAGCCGTAATTAGGTGGTCTCTCTTAATTTCCTCTTTACTTTCACATTGCATCACCTAGCTCCCATCTAGTTGGTCATTAGCTTGGTGCACTTCAAGTAGTACAATTTCTCTCTCTCAAAAGCAAAATAAAAGAAAAAAAATAAAATAAAGAACAGCAATCTATCTATATCTCGAGATAAAAAAAAAATGGTGCATTGGGACGAGTACATGTAAAGAGGTAAGGAAAAGAGTATGACAGTGATTGAGAGAGGATCTTAATATGTTTTATAAGTAAGCACGTTTATATTAATGGTCTCTTAGCTCTAGGTTTTATCTCTATTCGTTGATGATAAGTGGGATTCCATTAAATATTTTACACGATATTATATGTTATATTTTCATAGTATACGCATGCCAATATTTAATAGCTCTTGAAAACAACGTTTCAAATCTCATGATAGGTACTAAGGAAAAAAAATTAATATGTATCGACTGTATCAATCGCTCCGATCAAATCAAAATATTTTTTATATACATAAAATTTTAAATAAAAAAGAGAATAATAATTATTCACGTATGAAAACTTAAAAACTAAAAACATACTAACTTACTCAAAACTTAATTAATACTAAGTTAACTCTCATAAATAGGTTGAAGAGGAAGAAAAAAAAAGAGAGAAAGAATAAACCAAAAAAAATTGCATTGAAGAAGAAAAGGAGAAAGAAAAATAAAAAGCCAATAATTTCATTTAGACTGCTTGAATTATCACTATTTTTTACATATGTTTTCTAAACTTTTTTATTATCCATATACACCTTCTAAACTAAGAAAAAAAAAATCTATGCGGACATCTAAACCAAATCTTCTTTTGGATCAGGGGATGTATATAGTAAAAAAATTATAAAGTATATATAAAAAATAGTAATAGTTCAGAAGGTCTAAGTACCCAAGATACTAAAGTACTCGCTAGAGTTGGATATGCACTATGGAGTTTATAGAAGTTGGATCTAGGCATCAAGAGAGAGAAAGAGAGAAGGAGAAAGACAATGAGATGGAAACATTAATCATTAATATTCATGGATCTGATATGGGATTTGACCCAATCGACTCAAATAGCTTGATTCAGATAGATATTGATCAACCCCACCCAAATTGATTAGGATGTGATCTGGATCGGAATCGACCAATTTTTCTATCCATGCTTGAAAGTATCTTCCTTGTGTAACTTTTGACATAAGCTTCCACTCGGTGAGGAGGCTAAGTGGAGCTCACCATGTTTTGTGTGTGTGTGTGTGTGTGTGAGTGTGAAGTCCACATCACCTATATTGTGAGAGGAGCTGCCATTAGTTTTTGCTAGAGAGATCCTACACGTGCAAATCGTTTCTTACTCTATCCTTCAAACTTAGCTGCCTATCAGAAAAGCCGGCACACCAGCAACCAAAATCTAGAGAGAGATGTCTTTGTGTTCAATTATTCTATCTTGGGCAGAGATCAACCATACACATACATATAAAATGGTGGCCCATTGTGAGAAGACGACAATGGCTTTGAGCCAGTGGAATCTATTTTGTGGGTCATCAACTCATCATGGTTGAGGATGCATGGCAAAGAAGTTGTCATGGATGTGGACTTCTTTTTGAGATTCCATTTCAAGTTGTAGAGTTCCTTTATTCCTTTTTATTAACTGCTAAAAGAGAAGTCGAGAAGAAGACAAAAGATGCACGGTGAAATGTTATAAGCTAAACAAACTCTTTCTATATATTTGTAATACATATTACACCGCTGCTCTTCAAATTCTTATGCATTATAAAGAAGAAGTTGATAAATTACGAGCTAGTAAACTAACTATGATTAGATTAAAGAATTAACTCTTCTTTGTGATATATAAATTGAATAATTAAATCAACTTCTATGTTTAAACTATTTATACGTATATAGGGAAGTTACCTCGTCTACAGGTAAATGGGCCATGGACTAACGGTAACAATGATTGATTCCTTCTAATGACGTTGAGTAAGGCCACCGTTTGCAAGCCACTTGTCAAGCGCCTACTAAAAGATTGGGCAGCACTTTACAAGTGGAATATCTAACTCTTAAATCAAGTACAGTAAATATAAATTTAAAACACCGTTGAATTATATTACATCTATTAGCTATTATAATAATAGATAATATTTTATTAATTTAAAAAATTTTGAGGATAAAAAGAACTAAAAATCCCTTGGTAAAAAGTACAGCCATTATGCTTAGATAATTAACTTAACCCATTCGGGCCATGAAAAAAAAGCTCATGATCATTATGAGAAATGGTGGTACTAATAATAAAATAAAATTCAGAGTCCTAATAAAGTAACAAATATATACACACAAATAGTGACAGTTTATTAATGATAATTATAAAGGAAAAGGATTGAGCGTTGTTTAGAAATCTCTCTAAAAAAGATTCGGATGGTTGAGATTGTGGACTACGGCCGACGGGGGAAATGATGACGACGCCGACTATGAAAAGGCGAGCATGTTGCTCGATGGGAAGCGGGGTCGCGAGCCACCCACGCGAAAGACAACGCGGGGCCCACTCCAAAAGGCCGATAAACACCCACGTTTCGGAAATCCATTGGCCGGGAAGCAGCACGCGTCTATTGACTTGGACCGGATCCTGGAGGTGCGGTGGCGCGAATCATGCATGTGTAGGAATGGAATTCATCACAATCGTGGGGTTCAAACTGTAAATATCCGAACATCCATTATATTTTCTAGTAATACTAAAAACTAACCACCTCTTTAATCTAAGTAAAACGTGATTTAGCTTTATAACGTATTAGCTTTTAGGTACTACTGTTTCTTTTTTTTTCCTTCTTTTAAGAGGTATATAGAGGAAGAGGATAGAGCGGCATTAGACTCACATCTCCATCCTTGGGCTTGACAAGCGCCGAAGTTGTCAGAACTACGCCTGCTCGGTTTCTTCTTCTGTAGAATAATTGCGTGAGAGATGCTCTTAATTCCCTTTTAAGGAATGCCTTCAGCCATGGAATCTCTCATGGTTGCTCGGCTCTTTTCCCCTTTATGATCGCAGGGGAGAAAAAGAGTATTTAGAAAGCAACTTTCTTGTCCTCTAAAAATCTCGATTTGAGTTTTTATTTTTTTTCCTGGTAAATAGTGGTGTTTTGTAAGTGGGTTTTTGATCTTGTAGCTTGAGGGGAAGGAAAAGGGTGGCAACTTTCCTCTGTGGCTGCTCAGAGTTCAATATCATAAATTCCTAGTGGTCTGTAGGTTTTCCCCAAGAAGAGAAGAATGGAGGGAGACCTCAAGAAAGGTTTAGAAGCATGCCCTCAGTTGCTTGATCTCATAGCAAATGAGAGAGAGTGGTTGGTTAAGGAAGGGGGAGGAGAAGCCAATGGTTTTGGAGTAGCAGAGGAGAGGAAGTTAGAGCTAAGACTCGCTCCCCCTGGAGAAGAAGACTGGGTAGAGGAAAAGGAGAAAAGAGTGGAGCATTCTGTTAAGTCTATTCTGCCTCTTGGCCACCTCTCTAAGGTTGCCAAGAACAATGGTTTTAACCCTTGTTCTGGAGCCAAAAGAGGGTTCTTGGGTGCAGTTGAGCCCAACTCAGAAGGTAGTACTTTTAAGCTAGTCTTGGGTCTTATTCTTTCTATGTTTCTTTTTATCTACAACCTTGATTTCTTTCATCATCTTCTTCTTCCTCCTCTTCTTCTTCCTCTTCTTTAGGCTTTGAGCGGCAGCAGTCTGGGCTTCTTCACTTGCAGAGTAAAGCAGGGATGGAAAAAGAACAGCAGAGCACTGAGAGGAAAGCAAGTGGTCCTCCCCATGCAGTCACTGCTGGGAATGTAGTTGTGAGCATCAATAGCTCTCAAGCAAGGCAATAATTTCATGGCTTTTGAGCTTTTACTTTTTAATGGAATCACTAATGATTGTTGTATATTGGTTCACATCTTTGAAACGGTGTCCCTTTATCTTGTCATGCATTTCTTTTTAATATCTTAGGGCTGATGTAGTTGAAATTCTATGTTACTAGGCACTCCATGCCTTCTCATGTCCGATTTATTTTTGGTCATTCCTTTTATTTTTACCTTTTGCGCTCATATCTACCTTTTCATGTTGTATGCAATGATTAGAATCTTAGTATTTAGCTAGAAGTTAAGAAAAAAAGATATTCATTTTGATGTTTTATCACTTTATGTGTGTACAAGAATAACAATTATGAAGACTTTTGTTGGACAAGAGAAGTATTAATTTGTAGTATTAGTTTATGTCTTTGCACAATTTTAGTTTTATGTTTCCACAGCAATGCCAAGTTTCGGTTGTCTCTTCTAGTTTTTTACATTAGGATTTCTCAAAAAAAGCACATAATTTTTTGTATCTTCCTGTCACCATTTCAGTTATTATTCTTGCTAATTGAGTAACTTCAGCTTAATGATCTATTCTATATTTCTTAGTAGGTTGCTATGTCTCAAAGCTTCTTTTTATATAAAATATGAGTTTACTCTTAGTTAGTTCTGCTGTGTTCTAACAACATTCTTCACTGTTATCTTTGTTCTTTGTGTTCATACAAACAGAACCGCAACAACTCCTATTGTTGGGTGGCCTCCTATTCGTTCTTTCAGAAAGAACATTGCGAGCTCTTCGAAACCAGGTCTTGGAACACAGAATGTCAGTTCAGAGACTGCAGCTAAGTTTGAGGATGACAAGAAAGGATTATTTGTAAAAATCAACATGGATGGCATTCCTATTGGTAGAAAAGTAGACTTGAAGGCCTACAATAATTATGAGAAGCTCTCTTTGGCTGTAGATGAGCTCTTTAGTGCACTTCTTTCAGGTATACCTCTCAATTTGTTACATATTTACAAATAATGAAGTCATAAAAGTTCTGACTAGCATATTTTTCAATCCAATTTAATCATCTACTTATTACTTAATATTGTAGTACAAGTATTGACAATATTATATGTAAATTACTGGAGGATATTTCTTGAGCTTAAAGTCCTCAAAGTACTGATCTACGAAACTCTCTCCTCTTTTTCTTACTCTAAAATTAGCTCAAAGGGATCCAGTTGCTAACGGAGGTCAGAAGAATGCCAAAGAAAAGGAGACGATCAGTACTGGCTTACTAGATGGGAGTGGTGAATATACTCTGGTTTACGAGGATGAAGAAGGTGACAAGATGTTGGTTGGAGATGTTCCATGGGAGTAAGTTCTTTTATTCTGAATAAATTCATTGGTTCTTTTACTTCCTACTTATAAAAGCTTTAGCTTGCCATATAAATGCACGCAACCAAACAAATACTTGCAAATTTGCACCTCACTGTGATGGAGTAACAACAATTTGATCATGGACATTTCATTTAAAGTGATCCACCTTCTTATGAACTATATCGAGAATAATTTCCATGTAAAGAAATATACTGTTCTTCAAATTTTGCAGCATGTTCATTTCAACTGCTAAAAGATTGCGCGTTTTGAAGAGCTCCAACCTCTCCGCATCGTCTGTAAGTCTGCCCACAGGATCATCTATTTGTTTAACACTAGTTCCCCTCTAGAAAGATGCACAGTTTTATGTTATGCTTCTACTACATCTTACTGACTTCACCTTCTTCTTGCTTGCCTTTCCAGCTGAGATCAGTGAGCAGGAAAAGAACAGCAACTGAGTGCTGAGTGGCAAAGAAGAATGTGTTGTTTGAGTCACTGGTTTAAATGTTATTTTGCTTCCTTTTACTTGCAAAGTAGTGGTCTTTCCCTTCCTATTAAGTTAATTACTCCTGTAAAGTATCAAGTTGAGCTTTTATAATATTGTAATTTTTCTTCATTTTGGCTAAAATTAACTTTGTTAATGAAGTGTCAAGTGGATCACTCTTGCTTCAATTTGTGAGTAAATAAATAGTCACTGTCATTTAAATAGGATGGAGGGTAACCAAGCAAAAGAGTTGTGATTCCTTACGAAAAGAGTCTGCTAAGGAGTTTATCTCCTATACAAAAGTGAGCACCACTCCAACTCTCCAAGGACAGCCTTGGACAAACGTGCCTTAATTCCACTCCCCTATCACCCTCCATATGGAAAGCTTAAAGAGGTCAAGACTAATGACTTGTGAAGAAGTGTCTTCCACTGAAGTGGTAAAAACACAATCATTGACCATTTGATTTGGTTAGGTCCTAAGATTGACCCACATTGTTCCAATTTATTGGTTCATTTATTATCTTTTTCAGATAATTAAATATATTTTACCCTCTAGTTTTTTATATTACTATGATCCCTTTAGAATTTTTTAAATTGCAACTGTATATTTTCGTCAACAGAGATGGCAGAAAATTCACGATGAATTAGTACAAAACTAGAGAAAAAAAAGCAAGAATAATAGACAAAGTAATGGTGAAATGAATTAATTGTAGTTTTGTTGTTATAATAATAATGATAATAATAAAATACAATAAGAATCATTCTTATTGGTATGTTTTGACTTCTACTCCACCTAGTTGAGAAACTAGCCAGTGATTGCACATTGGGATTTAGAAAAAACCAACCTTAAAACTTTATTTTACCTTAAATTTTTATTAAAATTTTAAATTGCAAAAAAGCCCCCAAATAAAAATGGGCCAAATCTGCAAATGTGCCGAGACGTGGCGCCAAAGCAGGATGTTTTCGTCTGCTACTGCCAGTGCGAAGAATCTACTGGCAATGGTGGCATCTCGCACGAATAAACGGTGGGCGCCCTAAACGGGTCGCAAAGTTCCGGTCGATCCGATAACCCGTTTGGACCATCGCATCAACGGTACGTATCACAATCACGAACTAACTTCATCGGATCAGACCCGTCCAATGGTCAATGGATCGGTTGCTGAACTGTTTCCCTCACTTTGCCGGACCAATCACAGATATTTCGTCAAAGCGAAGCACAGAATAAAATCTCCTGAAGAGAAAGAGGAAGGTGGTAGGGCTTTAGAAACACTTGCGCCTCCCCTTCCTACGCTCGGAGGTAAACGCCTAATTCAATCCGTGATGGATCGTGATCTGCTTCTTAATAGTTATAGATATATTCATTTCCTGATTTCATTCTTTGTTTTGCTTCTGTTGTTGGATTTGTGTTGAAATCCCCCTTCTTTTTGTTTCCATTTACTGGGATAAATGTCTCCTCTTAGGTTTGGTGGATTTTGATTGGGGACGTGCTCTTATAGATACAGCTTTAGCTGATATTGATTGAAACTGGGGATCTAGTTTTCGTGTCAATGATGCTTATACTCTAGCATCAAATTTTTTTGTCTGATCTAATGTTCATTTTTTTTATTGGTATAGAATTTTTCCTTCTTGTTTAAACGGAATTTATATTGTTTTGCATGGCGTCTTTCTAAAGAAAACCAAATTTTATTAGATCGAGATTTCGAAGAGAGCGAATTGAATTATTTGCTGCTATCAACTGAGAATATGCTCGCAACTTTGTTTAATGAAAGTCAATTTTGTGACTTCTATATTAGATGGTCAGTTTCGTTTCACAGCTGATTTTACTCATCCTACTCCCGAAAGTATCAGAATAATTTCTAATCCTAGCATCTCAAGAGGGCCTTATGTCATCTGGAGTTCAGTTTTGATGCTGCAAATGCTGAGCATGAGTAAATGATTAGTCTAACTGTTTGACCCTGCTAATTCGTTATTCGTTGGATTGATGCACAGAGGTCTGCCATAGATTTGAAGCAGGATTTCTGTTGGTTAATGATTTTATTCTTTTAACACATCCAATATTTGGTTGGATGAACATGGTCTGTAGTCTCCGAAGTTTCTGGTCTTTGCGAAATAATTTCTATTTAATTGTACTATTTATTGTTACCACATTGGAAGTTTGCTCCACATCGAAATGCCCAGCTGCCTAAGATCAAACAAAAACCAGTCTTATCATATTCTCTCAACATTGCTGTTATTAGCATTCTGCTAAAGGAAATATTGTTTTTTCCGTAGGTCGGAGAGGAGTTTATCTATTTTTGTTTGATCTTCTAGAGCAGTCAAGATGGTGAAGTTTACTGCTGAGGAGCTTCGCAGGATTATGGACCTGAAGCATAATATCCGTAATATGTCTGTTATTGCCCATGTCGACCATGGTACAACATTTGCCTCTCTTTTACTAGTTAACTTTGGTTTTGCACTATACATGGAATCAATGTGCTTATCTTTATTGTTATGCTCCAAATCTGCTTTCGTTGTTTACTCCTTTTCTTTCTACTAAGGCAAACAATTCGTTGATTTATCAATCGCCACAATGGCCTTTCTTTATCGGATTGAACTAATTCTTGAAACTATAATGTTGGGAATGCAGGTTCCATTTATTATTTACTTGGTTGTGTGCTCTGATATTTTTCCACATTGTATTCTATGATATTTGTGTGGTGTTGCACATTTTCTGCCAAAGCAAACATCCATATATAGCCATGGGAACTCCATTACTGGCTCATTGACAAGGTAGATGCTGGTTGTCCCTCTAAGAGATGAGATTTTGCCCAAGCAGATCGTGCAAGGTACAATTTGGCATCTGCTTTGGGCAAATCGTGAGATGAGCTCTTCATCCAGGGTTCATGACAATCATGACATTGCTAATAACTATGAGTGAGTGGAGAGCTCACAAGGAGAGAACACAAGTTGTGGTGCACTGGTCATGTGTTTGTCTCTTACACCTCTCGATAGTCATGTTGGCATCCATGTTCTTTGACTCCATCCGACAGCAGATATATGGAATAAAGGCTATTAACCACTCATAATGGCAAGCAATTTTAGAACTTGTCTGCTCCAAGCACCCAGATGTTAAATATACATATTTCATTTCTTCATTATCTTCACAGTGTAGAAGAGGATGTTGAGGTGGCTTTGGTGCATTGGTGCTACTGTATAGAAGAGAAAGTACAAATTAATTAAATTTGTGAAAGGGATACCACCATCTGAGGATAAAAAGAGAGGAAAAAATGTTCAAAATTGTTTGGACGTGTTAAGTAAAGACATTTAACGCATTAATAAGGAGATTGACTTAATTTTGTTGCAACTTTGCTTAATAAGGAGAGGAAACCATAAGGGACTTGAAAATGGCAGCGTGAAAGGGCAAAACTAACATTACACTGATATAGGAGATCATACACTAATACATGATAATTGGAACATACGGTGTTGATCTAGTTGACTTCTTGATGTTTAACAGTCTTGAAAGATAACCTTTTAATGTGGTGATATAAGTTGATTTCACACCTCTCTTTTTTTTTTTTGTCTTCAGAAACTCAACCATGACTTTATTTGAGTACAGTTTCATGCATGCAGGTTTACCGCATGTGCTTTAATGTTTTTGTACGTTGTTCTTTGCTCTTCTTTTTCTTGCAGGGAAATCTACCCTCACGGATTCACTAGTGGCGGCTGCTGGAATCATTGCGCAAGAGGTTGCTGGAGATGTTAGGATGACAGATACCCGTCAGGATGAAGCAGAACGAGGTATCACGATTAAGTCAACAGGGATCTCCCTTTATTATGAGATGACTGATGCCTCCTTGAAGAGCTTCAAGGGTGAGAGGGTTGGGAATGAATACCTCATCAATCTTATTGATTCACCTGGGCACGTAGATTTCTCCTCTGAGGTCACAGCTGCGCTCCGTATCACTGATGGAGCACTTGTTGTTGTGGACTGTGTCGAAGGTGTATGTGTCCAAACGGAGACAGTCCTTCGTCAGGCCTTAGGAGAAAGAATAAGGCCCGTTTTGACTGTTAACAAGATGGATCGATGCTTTCTAGAGCTCCAGGTTGAAGGTGAGGAAGCATATCAGACCTTTCAGCGTGTCATCGAGAATGCAAATGTTATTATGGCAACTTATGAAGATGTCCTTCTTGGTGACGTGCAAGTATACCCAGAAAAAGGTACTGTTGCTTTCTCTGCTGGATTGCATGGTTGGGCTTTTACATTAACCAACTTTGCAAAAATGTATGCTTCTAAGTTTGGGGTAGATGAGTCTAAGATGATGGAGAGACTTTGGGGTGAAAATTTCTTTGATCCTGCTACCAGGAAATGGACTAGTAAGAATACTGGCTCGCCTACTTGTAAACGTGGCTTTGTACAATTCTGTTATGAGCCAATCAAGCAGATCATCAGCACCTGCATGAATGATCAGAAAGATAAGTTATGGCCAATGCTGCAGAAGCTTGGGGTCACCATGAAATCTGATGAGAAGGAATTAATGGGGAAGGCTTTGATGAAGCGTGTTATGCAGACTTGGTTGCCCGCAAGCACCGCTCTTCTTGAAATGATGATATTTCACCTTCCATCACCTTCCATGGCACAAAGGTACCGTGTGGAGAATTTATACGAGGGTCCTCTTGATGATATATATGCAAATGCTATCAGAAACTGTGATCCAGAAGGCCCTTTGATGTTGTATGTTTCAAAGATGATTCCAGCTTCTGATAAGGGTAGGTTTTTTGCATTTGGTCGAGTTTTCTCTGGAAAGGTTTCAACAGGTATGAAGGTACGTATTATGGGACCAAACTACATCCCAGGGCAGAAGAAGGATCTGTATGTGAAAAGTGTGCAAAGAACTGTTATATGGATGGGTAAGAAACAAGAATCTGTGGAGGATGTGCCTTGTGGAAACACAGTAGCCATGGTGGGGCTAGACCAATTCATTACCAAAAATGCAACTCTTACTAATGAGAAGGAGGTTGATGCCCATCCAATCAAAGCCATGAAGTTCTCAGTTTCACCTGTTGTTCGTGTTGCAGTACAGTGTAAGGTAGCTTCAGATCTCCCAAAGCTTGTGGAGGGTTTGAAACGACTAGCCAAATCAGATCCCATGGTGGTTTGTACAATGGAGGAATCTGGTGAACACATCATTGCTGGAGCTGGGGAGCTCCATCTTGAGATTTGCTTGAAGGACTTGCAAGAGGACTTCATGGGAGGGGCAGAGATTGTAGTTTCTGATCCAGTGGTGTCCTTCCGTGAAACTGTACTTGAAAAATCTTCGAGGACAGTGATGAGCAAGTCTCCAAACAAGCACAACCGTCTTTACATGGAAGCACGCCCAATGGAGGAGGGGCTCGCTGAGGCCATTGATGAAGGGAAAATCGGCCCACGAGATGACCCTAAAGTACGTGCAAAGATTTTGTCGGAAGAGTTTGGGTGGGACAAGGATCTCGCCAAGAAGATATGGTGCTTTGGGCCTGAAACAACTGGACCAAACATGGTTGTTGATATGTGCAAAGGAGTTCAATACCTTAATGAGATTAAGGACTCTGTTGTTGCTGGGTTCCAGTGGGCATCAAAGGAAGGTGCCCTGGCTGAAGAAAACATGCGAGCTATATGCTTTGAGGTCTGTGATGTGGTGCTGCATGCTGATGCTATCCACAGAGGTGGTGGACAGGTTATTCCTACAGCAAGAAGGGTTATATATGCTTCTCAGTTAACAGCTAAACCTAGGCTCCTCGAACCAGTCTACTTGGTAGAGATCCAGGCACCTGAGCAAGCACTGGGAGGTATCTACGGTGTTCTCAACCAGAAGAGAGGCCATGTTTTTGAGGAGTTGCAGAGGCCAGGTACTCCACTTTACAATATCAAAGCCTACCTCCCAGTCATCGAGTCCTTTGGATTCTCAAGCACTTTAAGGGCTGCAACATCAGGGCAGGCATTCCCCCAGTGTGTCTTTGATCACTGGGACATGATGTCCTCTGACCCCTTGGAGCCCGGTTCTCAAGCTGCGCATCTTGTTAGTGATATCCGTAAGAGGAAGGGGCTAAAGGAGCAGATGACCCCACTATCTGAATTTGAAGACAAGCTTTAGGGAGGAGCTCTACAATTTATATACGAGTCTCCCCCTTGGTCTTACTGTAACTTATGGTGATTTGGCCTGCATATTTCCTCTATTGAGCTTTCTATTGTTATATTTGTGACTAGTAAACAAGATGGCCCAAATAGTTGGGACTAAATATTTGTTATTGTTGTTGATTATGTTACTATTGTTATTAAACATTGATGTTTCCTTGATAATATCAAATTACTTTTAGCTTTGTTTACCTCGTGGAGTTGTTCAATTCATGAATTTAAAGTGTTTGATAAGATTACTGCAACAACAAAAAGGTACGTAAGATCACCTGTGAGGGTATTTGTTTTCCTATCTTGATTTCTCAGTCACTGTTGATTGATTCCGTCCCTTGATCTTCTTTTGTGCTGAATAGCCCTGAAATTCGATCTCTTTGCCAGGACAATTACAGCAACGCTTTTGTCCTTTTTGACATTCCGTAGACAAATGTATTTAGCGGTAAACACGATTACAAATTTGATGTAGTGGATGGCGTGGCAAACTAATAACCTGCATTTAAATTGTTTCAAAGACTTAGAATAGGCATAGCATATCCGTATCCTATATTACAATCTTGAATTAGAGTTGAAGAGTATTCGACTGCTGGTACTTCTTTTTGCAATCAATAGTTTCAACTTCACTTTAATAATCGTTTATAATCCACTTAGCCACGTAATCTTTGGCTACCATCAATACCTTAATACCTTCGAGAATGTCTATGTTTCTCCATATAATGTATTGCCGCACTTTTCCAAACAGATTGACCTCCCAAACCTCACATGTTTCTCCTAACATGCAACATAAATGCCATCACCACCATTGCCAAGGCATTAGCTGGTAGGGGTAGGGTCTTGGAGATTGTACAAATTATGGTAAAGCTCCTTTTGCAGGTCTATTGCCATCATAGTAATCTTTGTCTCTGCATCAGCAACTACTTTAGTCGAGTTTGCTAAAGCCCCTCTGAATACTCTTTCGTAGCGTGCCTTCCATATTTCTCATAGGATATTGATATAATATGACATTTCTTTATGAGAAATGCTCGAGTTCAGCTCGGTAATCCAATTTTTTGAGTTGATTGGATCTTCCTCCAAGCCTAAAACCAAAATGGCTACAAAACCAATCGGCATGAATAACGTGGGCACATAGCTAGAGCGCTAGCGAAGTACTTCCATAAGAAAACTTTGATACTCGGTTAAGTTGCTGCATTCTTCCGAATAAATGTGGATATGTTGTCTAACCTCGTGCTTGATGTGCTACACTCCCAGTAGTTGTTCATTAGAGCTTAATTTGCATGCTGGTTTGGTTGAGAAGGCCCCAAAACTCGTAGTATTATTCCACATGATCACATCTTGGCGTATGCTTGAATCCGGGCTCGTGTACATTTTGAGGATGATAGATGCAGGTACAGTTGAGAAGACGAGTTCCACCATAGTTTGTGTTCCATCTAACAAGAATTTTGCAGTTGCTTGTAAAAATTCCTTGAGATGGGATATAGTATTCCAAGTTCAGCTTGCAGTAGCTTTGGTTTTGGCTTTCCAAAAAGATGAGGATGGTATTTAGCTTTCAATACTTTTACTCAGTTTGAGAATAAGAGCTTCATTCACATACTGAGGATGTGGAATGCCAAGTTCTCCTTTTTTAAGACAGACTTGCTTGCATAATCTATTCCATCCGTAAAAGACATAAGTTCTCTTTTCTTTCCTTAAATTCCCACAAAAGAATCTCGCATTAGAGATTTGATCTTATTGAGAAAAGAGACGTAATCATGAAGTAGAACGGAAGTGAGCTCAATGCATCCTTTATCAACACCAAATGACCCGCTTGCGTCAATGACCGTCCCTTCCAAGATGCAAACCTTCTTTGTATAATTGTATCTAATGAAAGAACTGGTACGTTGTGCCTTTGATTTGCCTACTAAATGAGGATTACCCAGGTAATTATCCTCTCCGGCTAATTCTTTAGATTATAGCACATTTTGCCTGGGGTAGTTAGCTTGACGAAATGGACGGCGATCTTGTCAATATTGATCTCCTGTCCAGAGATATTATTGTAGTAGGCTTCCAAAACAGTAGCTATACTTGTGATTTCTTTCTCCAATGCCATCCCTTCCCGAAGATGAGGAGGTCATCAGGAAACAAACAGGCAAGTGAAGGCGTGGCCTTAGACTGACTACAAGCTTAATCCCATGAAGGTTTCCACTAATTAAAGGGCATCATTTTAAAATAATAATGGTAGTACATTAGCCCCCCAAAATGAAGAGATAGGCTTCGAGAAGGGAGAAAGAAGCCATTAATTAGCTTTCCCATTTACTTCCACGGCAAGCGTTGAAGCACAAATGGTGTCTGCTATAGAATTGAACAGTGGAAAGCTATCAGTCTTTCATCACATATTAGGTCAAGTTAAAAGATGCAAGTACTTCTAACTTCTTCTTGCAGCTAACACAGTGTGAGTTGCACCCTGATTGCAGGTTTAAGCCAAGATTCCTGACTGGCTTATTTGACCTACCTGTTGATGCACAAAAGAATTTTAATTGCAACTAAATTGATAAGAAGTTTTATGAAATGCTAATAAATGAGGCACACTTACCCAAGTAGAGATGAGCTACGCTCTATTGTCAGATTGCAGCAGTGCATTCTCTTAAGTTTCTCAAGTTGGCTGAGAGACATCTATTAGCTGCAAGTGCCTGCAGGCATCAAGAGAATGCCATGATGCAGGAGACAAAGCCCCTCAGTATTTTAACCTTGCAGGCCAACAAATATGACACTCCTTTATCCTGCCAGCATGGTCAACTCCCACTTCATGCATCTGATACCATCAGTGCAATGCACTTCCTGGTCAAATTTGGCTCCTGAAAGTGTTACTTTATGACAGCCCGCAAGCAACTTGGATGAGTCTACTACTCTACTTCAATTACTTCAACTGAGAGATTACAATCTAATAAAAGTACTTGAATGATCCAGAAAGATGGTGTAAAATTAAGGTAGCATTTGCTAGCTTCTCTCAAGCGAGCTTTTTTCAGAGATTAGATGTTTGGGATAAAACAACTGAGGATTAGTAGATAGTGAAGTTTGTAGATGACTACGTAATACTCTTATTCCTTCATGTCCTGGTATCTACGATGGAAAAGTTGGATCTCCATGGAAAATGTTGCAGCTCCTTCGAAAACTCCAATCCAAATTTGAGACATTTGAAAGGAAATTACTTGGTGATTCTTCTTTTCGTACTACTTTTCTGGATAAGTTTCCTCCTGGGTCAGGTACTCAGTCCTCTATCACCGTGAAATTCCCACAGAACTTCCCCAAAAACCCACATTCCCTCCAAAAAAAAAAGAAGTTATTCTTTCCTTTTCTTTTATGATAATTAACTAGATATCTCAACCATAAGTAGTGGGGGAGCCACATAGAGGCAAGACACCAAGAGGAGACTGACTGACTTCTTTAAATTTTGGATTGAGATTTTTATTGTTCTTAGTGTGCATATACCAAGCAATATATTCAACTGGATGAGTTACAAACTTATTTATCCCACTAATTAAGTTTAAGTTTCGGCTTAGATGAATGCCACGTAGGATAATTTATACATGTATACAAAATTATTATCTGAGTTAATAATTCTACTTAATATATTTTTTTTTTCTGTGAGGGATTTTGAGCATACGACATAGAAAAATATTCTCACAACTATTGAGCAATTTCTAGATCTACACCTTAATTTTCTATGCCAACTGAGAATCATTCGTCTAAGTTAGAGATTCTTATTGAATAAAATTATTATCCTTTGATTTACTTACGCAGTAGCCACGTGAACTAAAAATCACCTACTATTATGATCCGACTACATGGGTTAAGTCGAGTCAAGTAGAGTTGAGTCACATTAGTTACTTAGCTTTATCTTTCTGTTTTGAATTTCAAATAATTTTAAATAAATCAGATAATCCACATGTGAATCCGATCTGTTAGGGATTTTACTCCTATAAATAGGGGTGGACATGAGTTGATAATGATTATTAAGAGAAATCTGAGTTTAGCCCGTTATTATTTTCATCATTATTTTGTTTACATTAACCGTTGGATTGTCTTTATCTTTATAGGAGTAGATCTTAACCGTAGATATCTTTCGAGCATCCAAATCTTAGCCACCTCCTACCTCCAGCAGCCACCCTACTACACGGCCGTCCACCACCACCCTTGGCCGTCCATCACCCTCTGACGACCGCTACAACGTCAGAAATTACCGTTTTGCCTTTCCTAACCTATCTTCACTATTTTATTTTTATCTTTTCATCTCGATCTCTGATTTATGTGAAGCTAGAGCCATTAGAACCCTAACTCATGAGGCTACCTTTACCTAAATTTTTATAATCATCATTCGGACAAATTGTTCCAAATCTGGTCCGTAACACCTACTTCGGTAAATAAATTAGTAACTCATTTATCCGAGCACAATATTTAGTGCGTAGACCTAAAATAGCTATAAAAAATAACTCCTCCACACTAAACATTTACCTCTAGAGGCTTTGGCTAGTAGTATACTAGTATACTATAGTCGAGACATATCTTAGAGAGATTATCTTCCAATGTGAATAAGTTTAAAATTTGGATAAAAATAATGAAATAGTACACAAATTAAATCTTTAACTGTGCTCAAATCTCTAATATTGATTAGTAAGACAAAATTAAAGGTGCATTATGAACTCAATAAAGCCACATTAATTATGAAATAGGAAGAGAATAATTTAGAAAACTAAGTACACAATTAATATCCCAATAGCTGAATCATTCATTGACCAGTCCACCATCGACCCCTCTTCCAACGGATCCTTTTCATACTAGCTTAGTATATTAATTAACTTTTATCAAATTGCGCAGCAAAATGACAGAAATACCCCGCTTCACGTTTGAAATTTAGGGTTCCTTCACCACGTGAATGGTGGCACTTTCGTCATTAGGGGAATATGTCGGAATCTTCCGTTAGTTTAAGGTGCACTCCGTTTCAAAAATTTAAAAAGATTCCGTATATTAGCGGGAAATTTAAATAGAATCACTCCTGTAATTCTTTTTTATTTTTTAATTAAATTTTACTCTTATAATTTTTCTACGATTTCACATGAAAAATAAAAATCTGGTAGGAGTACGATTTTTTTTTTTTTAAAATAATAACTTCACGGATCGGATCTAATATTATCCGACCCGTTTAAACTTGCCTTGGTAAGAGGTTGGCCTTTTTTTTCCATTTAGGGATAGTGGAACGTTGTCCCATCGTCCATAACAGGAAAATTTAAAACCTTCCTGTATTTAAAAACAATTTCCAAAAAATAAATTATTCTTAGGAGAAGGGATTCGCTTTTCAAATCTCTCCTTCCTCTCTCGCATCAAAATACCCCCTCATTCCATTCCTAGAGCTTAGAGGAGATTGCCCAAAAAGAAGCGATTCCTCTCGATCCCCTTGCCTCCCGTACCCAAAAGACTAGATAAAGATCCCACTTTTTCCTCCTCTTAGCTTAAGCTTTCTTTTAGCAACCCACCATGGATTCTCTAAAGCAGTGAAGACGGTTGGTTGTGGAATAGCAACCAGCGAGAGGAGATAAGAAGTAATCAAGTAAGTCTCTTCCTTTAACTTTCTCTTCTTTTTTTGGGAGGGATTTTATTTTTATTTTCCTTTAATTGACATGGTGATTAAAGTCGTCATCTTGGTCAGGGGAGAGAAAGATATGGAAAGCCCATTTCTCTCTTTCTATGATGACGTCTATGTGAGATTGTGGCAGGTGGAGAATACGCAGTTGCCCACTTCTCCTTTCCATCTCTGGCTTGCGATATCGTCCTTTAATGGTAGCCCTTTTAGAGATGAAAGGCTGAAACTTGTAGCAGATAGGAAAGAGAGGAAGTAATTGAGAAAATAAAATAAAATAAAGAAACTGAGAGAGATAGAATCTATCATAAATGAAAAGTTATGGATTGATTCGCGAGATTGTCAGCAACCATAAGATCAAGGAGTATATATACATATATATAGAGAGAGTGAGAGAGAGAATGGACTTGGTCATGCATGTTTTGATTTGGGTGTTGCGTTCTTAAGTTCTCCATTGAAGGAAAATCCTCCCAGCTTGGGTAACTTCAGAAGTTGGTTTCCTTTCTCCTGTTGCTTACATTGTCTTCTTCTCTTTGTTCCTAAGTGAATAACAAGTTTGATGACAATGGTGCTTTAGGGGTCACAAGTAATCTTTTCTCTTCTCTGTCTTCTTCTGCTAAAATTTTGGAGAGGTGGAGAATATTTTGGAATGTGAGCTGCTTCCTCTCTGTGCCCTTTTGAACCACCCAGATTAGGCTAAGCAATCTCCTCCTCCAATGACTTCAACAATTTGAATTCTGAGGGTGGCCCAGTTGCTCTAACTCTTTCCCTCCACTCCCATCTACTTCTTTCACCTCTCTCTCTCTCTCTCTCTCTCTCTCTCTCTCTCTCTCTCTCTCTCTCTCTCTCTCTCTCTCTCTCTCTCTCTCTCTCTCTCCCCCCTATTGTTTTAATTGTAATGTATTTTGCTTTAGGTTGCAATTTCTAATAGTTTAATGGGGTTGGGTGGGAAAGGGTCTCTCTCTTTCCCCAGCTCTACTCGGAGCATCAACTTTGTCTTGTAATGCAGTTCTTCACGAGGGGTTGACAGCTCTTTCCACCTTTCCTACTCTCCAATTGCTAGCATCTATTGGCTTTTCTCAAAGGTTTTTTTTTTCTTCTTCTTCTTCTTCTTTGCCTTTCACTGTAACTTCTCTCCTTTAGAAACTTTGGATGCCTCAAAGATAACTCTTTTTTGCATGTGCATTTTTGGTAACTAGTAGATTTGGAAAAATATTTTTAAAAAAACTTTTTTTTCCTTCATCTTTGTATAGATACATGCCAGCTAAGATTATTTATTGTCTTAGTTATTATTAATGTATCATCTTTAATTTAAATATCAGACTTAGAAGGACATAAACTTAATTAGGAGAGTTTAGAGGGATAAAAGAACAAAGATAGAACTGCGTCTCCCCCTCTTTTGAAACTTTTTACTACCTCAAAGATATTGAGTAGATGAGCTCTTAATTCATACCCATTACCTCCTCTTCCCTTGCAGCACCTCCAAGCCCACCATTTTCTCAACAACTCTTCTCCTATGGGTCGGGCTACGAGGTGGCTAAGAAACCTCTTAGGAGGAGGCAAGAAGGAGACCAAAGAACACAAAGAGCATCCCATCAATGGCGGGGAGCATACCAAAGAGAAGAAAAGGTGGAGCTTTGCGAAGCCTTCCTCCCGAGACTTGAACGAATCGGCCATGGGCCACAACCCATCAATCGCCAAAGCAGCGGAGGCGGCTTGGTTGAAGTCTCTGTACACCGAGACAGAAAGGGAACAGAGCAAGCATGCCATCGCCGTCGCCGCTGCAACCGCCGCCGCTGCAGATGCGGCCCTGGCTGCGGCGCAGGCGGCGGTAGCCGTCGTACGTCTCACGAGCCAGGGGAGGGGCAAGGTGGTCCATGAGAAACTGGCGGCTGCTGTCAAGATCCAAACGGCTTTTAGAGGATATTTGGTAATTATTCCAAAGGAATAGGCTTTATTCTTATTCACTGTTCTTGCATCTCTTATCCGAGCTTTTATTACTTGTTATCTTAGTTGGGTTTGTCTTCAATTCTTTGTTAGTATGAATAGCTTATCGAAAGTTCGCAACTTTTTACTTCTTTGCAGGCGAAGAAAGCTCTCAGGGCTCTCAAAGCATTGGTTAAGCTTCAGGCATTGGCTAGAGGATATCTAGTTCGTAAGCAAGCAGCTGCAACTCTACACAGCATGCAAGCTCTCATTAGAGCTCAAGCCACTGTTCGAGCTCATAGATCTCGAAATCTACCCTTCCAACCAAGGAGATCTCTGGTTTGTTCTCCAAGTCCTTTGAAATTCTTAGTTACTCCAATAGCTTGCATACATTTAAATGACTCTATTTCTATATATCAATAGCAGGAAAGGTACGAAGACAACCGAAGTGAGCAAATGGCGTCGTTCCACAGCAGGCGGCTGTCGGCGAGCACCGACATCGGCTTCGACCGGAGCCCAAAGATCGTCGAGATTGATACTTGCCGTCCCAAGTCGCAATCCTCGCGTCGAACAAGCCCGACTGTCGTAGACCCAAATGAGGACACTCCTGCGATCCCGGTCTCCTCTCCACTCCCAAGCCGGATTCCGGCTCAAATCTTGATACCCAATTCCCGGGACTTTGAAGACTACGATTGGTATCTCCCCGGCGAGCAATGCCGGTACTCTGCCACGGCTCAGAGCACGCCTCGGTACGCGAATGTATCAGGAAAAATACCTATAACTCCGGCCAAGAGCGTGTGCGGCGATGCCAACGGTGGTTTCCGGCGATTCTGGAACCTACCCAATTGCCCAAACTACATGGCGAACACGCAGTCGTTCGAGGCGAAGGTGCGGTCGCAGAGCGCGCCGAAGCAGAGACCGGAGCCGGCCATGGTGAGGAAGAAGCTCCCATTGAGCGAGGCCATGTTGGAGTCCAGAGCAAGCTTGAGTGGAGTTGGAATGCAGAGGTCTTGCAGGAGAGTGCAGGAGTCGTTCGACTTCAAGACCGCCGTCGTCGGCCGCCTCGACCGGTCCATGGATTTGAGCAAAGAAGTAGAGAGGGATTTTTACTTCCAGGGGAAGTGGTGATTTGATCCCCATGGGGTTTAAAGGCTTAGGAATAAGAGGATGGAGAGAGTTGTGTGTTCTTCTACCTCTATCACTTCTCTTTTCCTACTATTTGCAATGTTAATGGAAGAGAGAATTCATAGAACAGTTGGATGTAAATTCTTAGCTCTTATTATGGGTTGCAAAAAAAAAAAAAAAAATCCTTCTTCTTCTCTTCTCCTTTTAGATCACTCAATGATACTCAAGTTTTGATCTTTTAGCAGTCATAAAAGATCTTTGAGTTTAAATTCATTAAATGGGTTGGCTAAAGTTGTCCCATTTGGACATCGATTAGCGTATTGTCTTGGCTTATAATTAGCATAAAGGGTGGGTCTTGATAAATGAAAAATAAATAAATAAAAATAAATGGACAGCAGCTGATGTAGGGCATTTGATATTAGTCCGGATACTAAGAAGGGTCTTATCAATTGGACTGTTTTGAATAAAGTGCATGTGACTTCAACAATGCCTTCGCTCACCAAACTATTTATTTTAATTATTTAAGAACGCTAGATATGGGTTGGACCATTCCAAGATACTGAGCAATTAAAAAGATGAAACTATTTCTTTCAACTAAAAGCTACTGAGATGAGATAGATTCTAAATTGTTACCGTGTTGAGCTATTACTTTAAGCCAACCACACTATCGAGCTATTAATACTTAAGCCGATGAGTTAATCTATCAAATCACTAAATAATTTTTTCCATAATAATTATTTAAAATTAAAATCTATCTTATATCCTCCTTCTCCCTAAGAACCACTCTTTAATACCAAAATTTGGATCAAAAGCAGCAGCTTTCTTGAATTATACCCCTCTTCCAAAATTTATTTATTAAAATAAATTATGCTCTAAGTCTAACAAAAATAAAAATAAATCTGTTTTTATTATAGTTGTTCTAATAAATTCAGCCTTTTCTAAAACTTAAAATACTGGACACATCTAAAAGTAAATACGAACAGCCACAGTAAAACATATTTTATTTAATATTAAATTTAAAGAGCTATTTATTTCGATAAATAATATTTGGGAGGTTATTTTTGTAAAAATAACTACACTTCTTCCGCAGTGTACTTTTTAACCTATCACATCTTTGGATTCCACTGGTTTCTTTGCACGGAGGCCCCTTATTTGCATAAATTTTATATGCACTCCCTGTTTCTTTTAAGTACACATTCCTTTCTCTAAACTATAAATATTATTATTTTTCCTCTAAAACCGAGGGGTAAAAAATATACCTGGTTAAAAATTAATTATATGACATTTTACATATTATGTGGGGTCTAGGTATAATTATTCATAAACTTTTTGCTCGTGACTGTGATTTTATTCAGTAACTAGTACTAATTAATGTAGCCTTATTTAAAGAGAAGGAAATAAATCTTATTCTACTTTGAAAGAAGAAAAGAAAAAGAACAACCATCATTAGGTGTAAGTCTTAATGCAGTAATACTACTAGTCACTTCCAAACTACCTCAAAATCCAATTTCCCTCCTAGTTTTATAGATTTTCTTCCAGAAAAATTCCACTTGTAAGACTGGAAAGCCCTTGGCTCTAAGCCATTACCAACTTCTGTAACCCATCTTAATCCACTAATAAATGAATAGCAGCAGCAGTAGCAGCAGATAACAGTTTGAATAGTAGTTCTGTTACATATCTGGAATAATCGAAAGAAGGATAAACAAAGTTGACCCTGCTGTAGAGAAGGAGTGGTCAGTCATAGTAGCAGTTACTGGAGGTCATCTGGCAGAGTGAATAGTGAGAAGGAAACGTCACGTAGATAGATAGGATAGATAGATAGATAGATAGATAGATATCTTTAGATATGTAGATAGATAGACAGCTGGGACTGTGGATCCAGTCAATAAAGAAGAGTGCAGTGCAAGTGGGTGGATAAAGGGAACCAGGTTAAAGAGGGCTCTTATTCACACTTTATCCATAGGGAGCCAGATAAAGGGAAGGTAACGCAAGAATAGGCTGGAGGAGGGAGAATAGAAGTATTTTTAGGTTTTCTACGTAGCAACTTAAGTTTTTGGATTAATTCATTACCTCGTGAGATAAACTTTAAGTTTTTAATGATTGTGATCTCCAAACTTTAGAAATACTGAGAGATTTGGAAAAAAAGAAAGAAGAAGTATATCATAAAAGTTTATTTTCTTATTAGCTGATTGTTATAAGTAATAAAAATGCATTTTAAAATTTAAATCTGAATTTTGGCTCAACAAATGGCCATCAAATCACTAGGGTATTAATCATATGTTTAAAATATGCTTGCACCCATTCAAAGAGGCATCTCTCATTCTCTCTTTCCTTTAGTGGACGCAACTTTATTCTAATTAGGTTCTAAGCTCGATTAACGAAGCTTTTCTGTACTAAACTAGTTAGTCTTTTCAAAAGTTAGGATGGTTCTCCTGATTACTTTAATCTTGGGGGGATTAAAAGATGTATAGTTTTGATTTTTGAAACAAAAAAGGGAGGAGAGAGTTGATTGCTGCCGCTGCTCTTCTAGGCAAAGACCAAGTTTAGGGCAACTTAATTTTGTGTTGTTTGTGGTCCAAACATTTAAGTGATAATGTTTTACCTAGGGCTCCACAAGGTTTAATTATATGTGCACATATCTTGATGGTGTTTGTTGCCTAATAAAGAATTTTTTTTTTAATTAAACTAATTAATATTTTGACCCCCAAGATGCTTGCGTTAGATCATCTATGCCATATGAGACACAATAGGGTAGATAGATCCAAAATTCTATATTGGGGTTATGAATGCTTAAAAACTAAGTCACCAAAATTAAAAATTAAATTTAGGCAGAGGTAATTCTAATTGTGGTTGAAATTGAACATTGAATGGTCATAGGAGTCTTCAGATGCGGCGGTCAATAGAGGGACTGATACTGATAGACTTACTAGATTAATTCTTACTTAGTCATGCTTATGCTCTAGCATTTTACTTTAACTATGAATAATAAAAATATAAAAAAAGGGAAAAAAAATTAGCATGTATTAATTACAATAGTAAGCGTGTAGCAAAGATTCTCAATGCACTAAAAAAGTTGTGATCCTAATTGTACCGCAATATTATTTTCCTTCAAGAATAGTAAAAAAATGAGATGCCGTGTTACATGAGCACTAAGTGTACTATCCACTAGTAATTATATGATTCTATGTAGGGCTGTCAAAATAATATAATATAAGTAATACTTTCCATATTAGATTATACTTCTTTTATGTTCTAAAATTTACTTAAGTGAATTATTATATATTTTAATTTTAAATTCTGATATTATCATATATTTTTTCTTCTAAATACATGAAGATTTCTATTAATTCATATTTTTATAATATTCGTATACTTATAATTGAATTATGCCCTATCTTAAGCTTGATTTAGATCTAAATCAAACTTGATCCAATTCAATGTTATTTGGACTTGAAATTTCTTATTGATCGGCTCATTGAGGCTTAAGCTTAAAATTGGTTAATTTATATTTGAACATAAATCTAAGCTCAAAATTATTTTTAATTCAAGGTTGATTAGGACTCGGCCTCAATTACACCCCTAATTCCATTGGCGCAGCCTCTCTTGATTTCTTTCCTCAATCTCCATCTTTTAATTTTGGATAAGGATTCTCTCAGTTTGGTGGCTCCTCAAATGTCAGAGGTTGGTGCTTTCTTCCTTTTATTCTAAAAAGTTTAGTCTCCTCCAAAGCACTCAACTTGGATGTACCTCATGCAAGATGCAATTGGCTACCAGCATACCATCCAAGGAACTGGCAGTTTTCTCATTGAGCTTGAAGTGGTGTGGTGGGGCCAAAATGGCAATGTTTAAAGAATAAAGGCAGTGATCCAAATCACAACTACATGCATGCTCTGAATGCTAAATGCAATCATGTGACTCTTCCTTGTAGATGTGGGAGTTTGAATTCAAAATGAGAAAGAAATCAAACCAAAAAGGAAAGATCTTGAATTGTGGATAAGTTGCAGTTGTCTATAACTATTCTTCAACGAGCACTATCAGATCTTTTGTTGGTTGTGATGTTTGGATCGTAAGAGCTGCAATGGCCTTACGTCTATATCTTCTTCCTAATGTGACACCTGAGATGATGTACTAATCCTTCAGAAAACGAAAAACGAAAAGAAATAACTCAGGGCACGATCCGAGCATTGCATCACAAGGATATCCCAACACAACATTAGACCAGTTTCTCAGAAAAGGGGGGGGAAAGAAACATTTGGACTCAAACCAACCTGTTAATAATTCTCAAATACACAAAAGATAGTTTCTTCTAGTTCAGGCATATAACTTTCAGCAATCGAAATAGAAAGAAGATTTTCAATATACCTGAAGAAACCAATTCTAAATGTCAATTGCATAACAAATCGATAGCAGTTATAGATATCCCTCGACTAACCCCTCTGCTGAAATAGGAAGCATTACAGGAAGAGAAACTAGAAGCAAACTTTAAATAAGCAAGTCAGAACCTATTCAAGATGATGTCAATCAGGTTCGACCGAGTGGATGTTTCCAAGTTCACATAGGTGCAACATTGAATATTGACCCAAGCTAGATTTCATATTTTAATCCAACTATGATGCAACATGATCTGCAAAGAGAGATAATTGCCTAATTATAGGATTTATGCGCAGAATGAAGGCAAGAGTCACCCCTCATAATATCAACAAACTATGAGCAATCATAATTTCACATCATGCAATACAGTGAATTGTACAATTTTTTTTCTCAAACCATCAGGAATTAATCATAAATAGGTAACACAACTCGGCACAATGTCATAACCCAATAAAAATGAAAAATTACAGACAGTGCCAATGGAGAGAACAACCACCAGATTTTCAACAAATATCCCAGATGATTTCAAGCTAATTATTCACTGCATAAATTGCACTCGACAAGCTCATCAAGATACAGATGAAGAGTAGGAGCCTCATCAGACCATATGCCAAATTCAAAAGCCCTGATCGAGGAGATAATCACCAAGCCTCTCCACGACAATGTTGCACTGCCCAGCGGTCATTGGTTCGTCGTATATGCCAATGATCAAAGCCAGAGTAGTTTTCTTAACAGTTACACCTCCAGAGCCCTGATAGGGAACCAAAAAGGACAAGTTAAACAAAATCTTACTGTAATTTAGGATTTTCTCTTACAATCTCTCCATGGAGAAAGGAGAAATAATAAACTTGGCAATTGCACATCAATTCGAGAAAGTTGGGTTCGACACAAAGCAGGTATCCGCACTTGAAAAGAAACTCTACAACTGTATCTACTAGAAGAAATGGGAGGGCGTCCAGAGCAAAAGCTACATCATTGATGATAAAATGGTGTAGCAAGGATTCTATTCTACCTCCAAGGAATAAAGCAAGAACTTTTTAGCCACAGATTTTATGTAGTAAATGGGTGATCCAGAAGTGCTAGTTAAATATCTTACGAGAGACACAATGGTAGTAGCTAGAACACACCAATCGCTTGATTTCCTAGCATATCAAACTGCAAATAGTTAAATAAACTCTATGCTTCAACACAAAGAGCATTACCTTCATTAATGACTAAAGAATCAAATGTGACACTCCAATAATTCTCCTTCCCTTTTCTCAGATTAGAGTTATTAAATATAAACAGTTGTTCTGAAATAAGTAAAACTTCATCATCAATTTTCAGTTGAAGAATTAGAGCACAAAATCACTTCTTCACACTTCACAGAATGTTGTCAAGAGTAGTGATTGTGCATAATGCATCAAGCTTTCCTTACTGAATGCAAGAATCATAATAGCTATTAAGTGAAGACATGCCCTAGCAGTATTAGGCTTCAACAACTACAAATAAAAAATGGGATAGCAAGGCCAAACCTTCTTCCCTCGAATGACAGCCCCTGGTTCACCTTGGATTACCATGTACTTTGTACCTCCAAGGTATAAACCAGTCGGTGCAAGAGTTCCAGGTTCAGCGAAGTCATTCATGATACCAGTAATCTCTTCAGGTTTCAACTGCAGCACATAGAAACAAGTTCATAGAACAAATAAAAAAGTCTGTATTAAACTACTAATATACCAGAATAGAGCATAAAAGATGACATGAACATGCAAGCATGCTGTATCATGAATTTTCAAGAAATCAGTTTGTATTAGAGGCCTTCAGATGCCAAAGTAACACCTGTCTATGTGATCAGATACCATGAATCTGGAGATAACAAGAAGTGACAGAACTTTCAGTTTCCACGAAACAATTTTCTGTCTTACACATTGGTAGTTCCATAGAAGGTATGTCTAGGGGAAAAACAAGAAATCATTTAGATCCAATCATGTGACCGTCGGGGACCATAAGTTATAATCAAAATCATAAGTTGTGATAATACTGATTGAAAGTCAATGTGAAAAGGAAATGGATCATAGCTCTTTCTATGGTATAGCTGCAGCAAAAAGATCTAGAAAATCATTAACGAATGAAGTTTAGAAACGAGGAATGAAATGAAGAGAGTTAAAGAAGAAGGTTACGTAGTCAACAATAACCAAGTTTCTTAATTCTACATCAGCTCTGTAAATGAAGTGATTAGAAACTCCTAGTAGAGATTAAAATCCAAGTCTATAAGCCAACTCAGAGGATTTCTAGAGTCACTTAGATGCACGCAAGCGAGAATCCCTTACTACATCTCAAATATAATAATGTGCAGCATTTACATTCCTGCTGTGGCATTACTTGGAAGACCGTTGAGCACATACAATTTTAGAGGGACTAGTGTTCAACTTGTTTTTATGTAGTACCGGCCTATCAAATAAAATATGTGTTGCCACATTTCTTATTCTAAGTGAGAAAGAGAAGGAATTAGGGATGTACAGCAACAGCTCAAGCACTTGCATAACAATAGAATGGTCTGCGATAGTATTAGCATCTTTTCATAAGGGAGAGCAGGGTGAGGAGAAAAGAGAGTGAAAAAGCTCAAAAAAAGAAGGCCGTGGTAAATGAAAAATCAAGCTCCAAATAATCTTGTCATGGCAGTAAAAGTTTCTCCTTACATCCAAGTGGTCATGATAAGAGTCATGGGAAGAGCCTCCACAATATACATACATCATTTGCTCATGATTTTGGACCCTCTTTATGTTTCAATAAACCCAAACGCAATATAAAATCCATAATATATGAAAACCATATTAAAGTTCACAATGAAGGATCAAACAAACAAAGTTAAAAAATTTGATTCCAACTAGTTGTCAATTTTTAAAGATAAAATCTACTAGCCAATTAACACATGCAAACACATAGTATATATGGACAGATAAATGCACACAAACTTAGCTGTGCACACATGCGTATAGGTGTATAAGACAATAAAGGGAAATAGGTTTGGAATCTATAGAATCAACCGATCACAAATTTGCATCACCCAGTATGAATAATTCACATGGTATACAATGTCAGTCAATTTAAGAAACACAAAAAGGAACTTCAAGCAACAGAAAAGAGGACCTAATGCAAGCTCATATGGTACAACAATGTACAAATTAATCGAATAACATCTGCATGCAACAATCCCCAGTATCCAATAATTTCCAACATAGCTTAGATAAAGTTACAAAGCTTTGGCAGTGAACAGAACTAGCAAACCCCAATGTAATAAAACCAAGAAAGAGTACATGCAAAGCGATAACAACCATAAAACAAAAAGAAGACAAAGACAGTAGTCTTTTACGAACCCAACACATGTTATTCCAGCTATTATGATAGTAAAACCGATTATTTCAACTTCATTGATAGATACATCACGAATATATATATATATAAAACACGTTGCATCTTATTAAGTAAAAAAAGTGCAAAATTTTGGAATTTATTACAACTAGATCTGAATAATATTAATGACAACAGCGAGAACCAATATCAGAATGTGCTTCTAGATGAATAAAACACCAAAACAGATGAGATCTTTGCGCCTGGATCCAGATCAAGACACCACAGAGTGAAATCGGAAATTGAACAATAACGACGCAATCACCAAAGATCTATCGGTATGTATTCAAGCATCATAAAACGAAAAAAATAAATAATCTAGAGACGAGAGTAGCACGGAATCATAGAGATCTAGGAACCAAATAAGAAAGAATACCTGGGGGAAGGTTTCGCTCTGGGCCCAGACGCTGCCGTCGTGGCCAACGATGGCGGAGGCCGAGAGGTGTTGCCCCTCGATCTCGCACATCAGATGGTCATCAACGTACGCCTGCCACGACATCTCTCTCTTCTCTCTCTTCGCTTTGATCGCACGCGAAGTCTCCTTCCTCTCGGCTTTGCTGGGCGGTGAGATTTATGTGTCAAAGAAAAAGAGGCAATAAAAATAGCCGAAAAGAATAAACTCTATTGAATAAATGCCTTTGGCGTCCGGCCAAATGGAATGGACTCACGGACCCCAGTCCCCAGCCTATGGGTCTTTGCCTCCGTTTGATTGCACTACACGAGAATAATGAGACGTGCATAAGAGGATCTCTGACCGTGTCAGTGTGTACATCTAGTATCTATCTATCACCGTTTTAATAGGGCATTTCATGCAGTGGTGGCGATTGGATTAGGTTGGACTCCTTCTAGAGTTGACATAATCCTCGTCGAATGCCTCTGGCTCCACGTTTTCGGCCTTCGTGAACATGACCACAAAATAGTTAAGTTTATCGTATAGATTGCATGACCAACTTATTTAATCCACGCAAGTCATATATTGCCCATGTAATCATATTAAATCTATATGTCTTGGTTCGGATACCATCCAAACATGCATATGTGACACAAACGTCACTCGGCGTTTATATATTGACATTATAATTGTAAATAGGAATGCATACAAGATGAAAGATAGCATATTTACATTAGCTACATGTTTGTGAAGAATTCTTTGCAACTTGTGGAAAGACATAACATATGACTTCATATTGCATATCTGCAAAAGTTTTCTATCATGGCATTTTGTCCAATGGGGTCGAAACTCCAGTATGTATCACACTTTTTGCTCAACAGTGAACTAACAATTGTTGTCACGGATTTTGCTCAACAAAATAGACGTCCCAAGATCAGCACATCGAGGAAGAGGTGATTGGACCACTTCGACACTATACAGATTAGATAATCCAGTTGTGAAACAGCACCTGTCCCTTACCACTGGCACTGCAATTCAAATAAAACCAGAGCTTCCTTGATGTTATAAGTTCTTACATATATGTGCACAACATTTGCTTAAGGCGACGTGATTACCGAGAGTGACTGTATACAAGTTTATTCCGGCAACATAATCTGTTTTTTTTCCCACTTATTTACAGAGATGTTTGTTGCTAATCTGCGGTAGAACTAGCAAACTCGCATTTCGGGCAGCCGGTGGCTAACTGGTGAGCAACCACCTGAAACCTTGAGTGATGCAAAGAGACACGATAGCCTCGCTATCATGGGCCTTGGCCGAGCAACTCTGTAAGTTGAGACACTAAGATCCTTCGAAACAACCTCATCTGTGTCGTAGCCTTCTAGATCGGCTTCTGTTATCAATACTGCATCTCCTGTGAGAGAATAAGTTGGGGAACTCCTAACAGCTGGTAATTCAAACTTTTTCTTGTTGAATTCTTGAACTGCCTGCATGTAGAGAAACCATAGTCGCGTCTAGTTATTTTAAAGGAAACATAGTTAAGCAGCATGGCATATATGAAGTAATGATTCCTCTCAAGACAGAATGTGATGAAAGACAATAAGTCAATAACCAAATTCACAGAAAAGGTCAACAAGTGCACCCTTGTAGTATATGTACTCATGCATATCAGAGAATGGAGAGAGATATAAACTACTTTGTGGCACATAATTATTGCAGCATCATTCTATATTTGTAACCATCTATCAGTGCAATTAAACACATCAAAAGAAAAAGGAAATGTCCCATACCATCCATTGAGAGCGAGCCAACAGCACTCGAGGCCTTATTGACCGCACATATTCCAAAGCAGCAAGAGGTGTCATGTTCTTATATTTCACCTGTGAAGTTATTACAAATTAGCAGATTACGCAGTGGTTCTATTAAACAGCATATCCTTGAGCATAAATAAGGTTCCATGAGATTAAGAAAAATAACTAGATGAAAGCTCTACTTCTCATTGAATGAAAAACTATTAGTATACCAAATAGCATAAGACGATCGTTGTACTACGCCCCCTTCCAGCTTTGCAGTGAACATATGTTGTCCTCCCATAAGTTGCATTTTCTGAACAAAATAAAGCACATGAATATGAGCATTGTGTTCAGAGGATAAGAAACATAGCTGTATATGGGCTGTAATATAGCGCATATGGGCTGCAAGAAACATCTGAGCCCTATCATATCACTAATTTATTTTAATGTCACAAATAGAAGTGAACTAAGTAAGCTTGGGCAGAATTCCCCAGTATTACATGAAACATGAAGAAACTGAAAACCAACAAATTAGAACATGCACCTTTTCTGAGATTAACATTTCTCATTTTGAGTCAGAAAAATGTCCAAGATATGCAATAGATAATCTGCTTATATAGTCAAAAATTTATTCTCTTAGTACTTAGATATTCATAGTTGTTTTCGGTTCTTTTAATCCTTCAACCAAAGTGAACGCCCAAATAGTTAATATGCTAAACACGATCCTCTCTTTTTAAGAACTTCAGCCAAATTTAAACAAAAATAAAATTTTGAACCTTAGTACATGGTTTGCAAGGCCAATCAAGAAACATAACATGAATAAATCAAATACCATTTCAAGTCAAAGTTCCAAAACCAACTAGCTAAAGTGTTTGATAGAAGATATCAAATGGTGAAGAAGAGTACACCAATGGCCTCGTAACAGAAACTGCAAGGATTTTGCAGGAATTAGAAATGAATCACACCACAATTACATTAACAGTTTGTAGCAATTTAATACCACCAGGACAACAGAAAGAGAATCTGCAACATATAGTTGCAGATAAGGATAAAAGGCACCATCAGATGATATTTACTTACCATGAATAAAATCAACAGCTCGGCATATGTCCACAAGAGAAGGAGCAAATAAGTAATCCCTCGTAGGAATAACAAGGTGGTCGATTCCATGAAACTGAAGGTCACAGAAAGAAAATTAACAGGCATGCACAACCTAATTAACATAATATTTGCAAAATTATTACTTACAAAGTAGAGGAAACAACATTATTGCTGACTGCGTTTATGGCCACCAATATTGTCAAACACAATTTGCTATATCCATTTCAGACAATATATTTTGCAGAAATAGAAAGAAATATTCATCTTTCGCAAAAGCTAGATCATAACAAAAATAAGGTTACGAAAATTTCAAAATTATGCCAGAGAACGACATCACTAAAGCAACAATAAGCACATAAAGAATGCCATTTGTATATTATGCCCTTTGGCCCAACAGTTGATAAATTTTTCTGTCCCCAACTTTGACAACTTATAGAAGACTAAACCTAGAACATCACCTTTTTACGAGCATGACTCCATTTTCCCAACTGACATTACATATAACTAATCCAATTAGAAGCACGTAACTAATACTCTAAACAGGGAAGATGTTTCTGTTCTAACACAAACCAATTCAATGGAAATTAACTACTACAAAATGAATTTAACTCAGCTCATAACATATCTATGTAGGTTAGCCAAGTGAAGTGAACTTGCCTGATATAATGATGATTTCACCAAAGTCTCATATGGTTCATTCAGGGTGACAACACCATGAACCCCAAGCTGTTTCAAACGTGGAACATCCTTGGGAAATGGAACAGCCCCAAGCAACACAAACTGACAAGAAAAACATCACGCACCGAATGAGTGAAAGAACCAGATGAGGTTGATGCTATACTAATTTCCTATGGATACTGTTTCATAAATAGGTGCAACTGAGGTGCTAATTCTTACTTACCCTGGAATATTTTTGGTATTCAATTTGTGAATATCAAAATTCTGAACTTTATATTAAGTGACTTGCAATAACTGAGTAACACCATAAATCTAACGAGGCATGTTGCAGCCAATAAATAGAATTACTCATCATTTTATCACTTCATAGATTCTATAAATCCTATACAAAAAAGAATGAGTAACTACTCTATGTAGAGTAACAGCAAATCATCACTCTCCCATGGATAAATCGAGAAATGGACAAGTAAATTATCGAATAAATCACCTGATCTACTGCGTCCCACCATCGGAACTCCGTCTGGATCTTGCTTCTAAAGACATTATAGAGAAGAGTGGGATAGAATAGAATCCGCGCTCCCGCCCCAACCAGAACCCTTTTCGCCTTGATCGGCACGATCTGACGTTCACCGGAATAGTCGTTGGAGACCTCGTCCTCCAATTCAGTAATCCTCATGATACTAACTCGAATTGAGACGATCAAGAACTAGAATAACCCGGTAAAACCTCTACTCTATTCCGCCTCTAATTCCGATCGCCTTCTCACAACAGAAACTCCAAGAACAAAGTAACCAATCCGACGAGAATCTTCTCGGAAAAGCCCTAGTCGATCGAACAGAAGCCCTATTGAGCATAAGCCGCATCGGATCAGTGACTTACATGAAAGATCGAAGCCGGACTTCGAGATCAGATCGATTGAAGCGATCGAGATCTCGACTGGGAGCTCCGAGAGAGGAGACCACGAATCGGCACGGCAAAGAGAGACGATACAAGATAAGAATTTGGAAGAAGGAATCCAATCTCGGGATTATCGCTCGCCTCGAAACCCTAAAATGCAAATGCCTCGATCGAAAGTGGAGAAGAACGTGGGCGAACGAGAAGGTCAAAGCTCGAGAAGGGAAGGTAGCGTAAATAACCAAATACCCTCGAAACCTTCCATATTTACTTTGACCACCTTACTTTCTTTTTTTCTTTTTTTTAAAGGCATTTAATATTACGTCAAAGGACGTCCAAATAATCTACTGCCTACTCTTCAAAAGCCACGTTATGAGATATTCCAAATAGATTTAATATATTTTATCTTTTATATTTTAAATAAATATTACTCTCTCTTTCCGAATTTTAATGTATATTACTTCATCTCCCTATACTTTTCATTAAATTTTAACTATTAAACACTTTACATTCTGAATATTGTTTTTAATCACAAGTCACCCTAAATTTTCTCTTTTATATATATATATATATATATATATATATATATATATATCATAAAATATCATTATAAATAACAATAACAAGTTTGGTTTCTGAATAAAATAGTAGACCAATACAAGTATTCAAGAATCAGCTCGTAGCATTATTGTACAGGAAAGAACGTACGTGTTAAAAAGAAAAAGTAATAGAACCAGAGTGTCCATATATTGGAGGCAATCATTGAGCCTAATCCAATGTTCAAAATCCTAATGATATAGTCCACTATCACATCCAGTCGTCCACGCATTCCTACTCGAAGAGTCAAAGACTTAAGAAGAGAAAGGAAATGGAATTTACTTTATACTCTAATTAATTCTTGCAGAAAATTTGCAATCTAAGACTATCACATGTGAAAATGGATTGAGATTTTATCTGTTGACTGTTGTAACTTATAACTAAATAGATGGAGGTTCTATATTTTTAATGAGAGGTTACTAATTTAAAAGATTTTTAGCTTAATTTTATGCTTATGTATAATCTCTTGTTGCAATAATAATAATAATAATAATAATAATAATGGCCCATGAGATGACAATAGAGAATTGAGATTCAATGTGAGAAGGTCATGTGCGGATTGGCTTGAATGCTATTTGAATAATCGTTCGATATGTATCAATTTATCAACTGCTATTAGAATAATTGTTCGATATGTATAAACTTATCGACTATATACTATGTAATAATCTTGAGTAATTATTAAATGTGTATAGCCGATGGGTTAGCATGCTTGAACGATGACAATTCAATCAACTTCGATTTTTTTTTTGGATTATTCAAGAGTTTGAAGGCTAGATATAGACTGAACAAAAGATTAATCATTTCTCGAAACAAATGCACTTAGACGCCACTAAATTTTTTAGCCAATAAATATAGTCATTCAATTTAAGCTCCAAATTATTATGCTCCTCGAAACAAATGCATGTCTGCTCCTCCTATCCAACCCACCTTTACCTAAAACATTAAACTGAGCCGAGTCGAGCCATCAAACACTCAAATAATTTATTTACAACAATTTTTTTTAAAGGTGAACTTAAACTTGTGACCTCCTATATCACAAATGGTTAACTACCTTTTGGTGCCAATAGGTGCACTAAGGTAAGATATATTATGATCATTTAACTCTTACCGTTTTAGCTGTTAAGATAAATATATTATAGAGTTGAATAAATAATGGGTTCTGTGTGAAAATACACAATAGTTCCAAAAGGCTACATATAATTAAACTTATTATTAAATTAACAGTATGATCTCTAAAGAAAAAAAAATAGTATGATATTTTTTCCTATAGATCTTTAGCCCATCATAACTAGAAATAAAAAAAAAACTTAGACAATTGACATTCCATCTCTTAGCCCAATTGATAATACGCTTTAGTAGAAAATTCTCTAATTTTATACCTAATATTTAGAGAGGGAATCCAAACAATGATCTTTAATAATATATTATACATAATATATATGTTAATTCCAATTTAGAGATTTGGATGCATCCGCTATTTTAGTGGTATACATCGTATACCACTAAAATGTTTTGAAGGATTTATTATTATTATTTATTTATTTATTTATGGATTTTTGAAGCTTCCTCTTGCATCGCGTGCTCTCTTTGACCGCCCCAAACTGCATGTTACATGAACATCACAATATCACGTGCTCATAGTTCTCCTTAAATTACCAGATTACCCTTTACCTTTTCTTCACTTAAATGACATTTTTGTCCTTCCTGGGTTCCTGCTCGGATTCTGTCTTCATCCTCTCCTCGCTTGGGCCAATTGGTTTGGCACAGAAGGTTGGTCAATCTTGTAACTAAATAAGTGAGTGGCATGTCCTGTGAATAACTTGGAACTCGATGCCATTTACGTATGTAGCTGTCCATTCTCTAGCCTCTAGACAGAGCAACTTCTTCCTCGCTCCACCGTCTCCGATCCTTTCTTCTTCTTCCTCGAGCAAAGCTTGGATTGAGAGAAACGAAACCCTAGCGATAGCAATTCCTCGTCATACACAAGTATATTGTGTGTCTACGCTCCAAGAGCTCATCGGGAGAATCTGTCATCTCCTGAGTTCGGGATCGTCTGCTCAATCGAAGGAGCTTGATCTTGTCGGTTTCAGATCCCAGGAGGAATAGCCTTTGATCGGAGGTTGTGATGGGGAGTGAGAGCAGACCTAGTGCGAAGATCGTGTACGGAGAACGCGGGTACGTTCTTGAGGACGTCCCGCACCTCACGGATTACATCCCTGATCTCGCTGTGAGTTTTCCGGGGTCCTGGTTTGGTTCCTTTCGGCATTTTGGTAGGAATCTAAGGATTTCGTTGCTGGATTTTGGACGGAAGTTACTTTCCTACTCTATTTGGTAGTTTAATTTCCGAGTGGAAAAGTCATGTACTTATCTACTTTTCAAAGTTATTCTTCAAATTTAGTGATATTATTTGTTGATTTGATGTATTAAATGTCCCTGAAAAATGTCATTTTGGTGCATGGACCTCGAAGACCTATCCGAATCCGCTGCAAGATAATCCAGCATACTCCGTAGTCAAGTAAGATTCCCTCTTCACCACTTAATTTTCCTCAACATATTACTGGAAGTATACTAAATTGGCTTCTGTTGAATTATTAAAACTTTAAACATTGGATTTGCAGGCAGTATTTTGTTAATCCGGATGATACTGTTGCTCAGAAGGTGAGCTCTAAGCTCCTCTGCATTTTATCACTGTTTTAAGATTGATTTCCTAGTCTTTTGGTAATTTCCTCTTCTATTTTGTCTACTTTTAGTTTGCACATCATGTACTGTAAGGTTTGTCGCCAACATGGTGAAGGAAAAGTCTGTTGGATGGTTTTACTTTGCCAGTTGAGATTTATCAATCTATTATTTCTTTTCTGCAGATTGTTGTTCACAACAATAGCCCCACGGGGACACACTTTCGACGTGCTGGGCCTCGTCAGAAGGTAGATCATGATATTATCGTGAGATTGGGCTGAAATTTGAACCAAGCTGATGAGCTCTGTTGCATCTTGCGCAGGTGTACTTTGAACCAGATGAGGTGCGTGCTTGCATCGTAACATGTGGAGGCCTATGCCCAGGACTTAATACAGTGATAAGGGAAATTGTGTGTGGCCTGTATCATATGTATGGCGTCACCAGAGTCCTTGGCATAGAGGTGAGCAATGCAGTATTGTATCATCAAACAATTCTATTCAGTATTCTAGACAACTTGCAGTTGTGGGCTTTACGTCCTTAGCTTAGGTGTTTGTTGCTCTTATAATAATTTTAATTATTACAGCTTACTTTTGAGTTTTGATGATTCTTATATAATTAAGAGAGAACTTACAGGTGGGACAGATCTCTTATCAACTTCATGATATGCTGCTCAGTTACTGATAATATCTTTCAAATTGACATACATGTTTAGTAGTGGACATTATGCTGTCCCTATCAAATAATATCTGATACCAATTGGCAGTGATTGCTATATGTTGTCTAGCATTTCTCTGCATTATGTGTTACTCTGTCAGTATAGAATTGTAAATGCAGGATAGGTGCTGCAGGCATAAATAGGTACATACTTTGAGTTAAATTAGCAGTCGTAAATGTGCATAAGCTTTAGATGGCATCATGAATATGGAAAGCATTAGCTCTATAACTAACAGAATTGTACATAAGGTATAGATGGCATCAGAGAATGGTTCTTATGTCATGTAGCCACCATGGAGTTTCCACTTTGTGAGCAACAAATTCTTGCTCAGCTTGACTGGTGCTTAGTTTCTTGCAGATACACTACCAGTTTGTAGATGTGCAGGTCTGAGAATTGTAAATTTTATCGTAATTGTTGAAATCTTTGCATGACCTAAGTTTTCCTTTTCTTAGATGATTAATGCAACCTTTGCGAAAGGTATCATACTACCATTCTCTGAATCTTAGCATAAAGAACTTCTTTTAATAGGAAGTTGATGTTCTGGTTTCCTTTCTATAAAATATTGTGGATTGCTTGTGCATTGATATCATGTAATAGTCATGAACCTTAATTAGTTACTGTATCATCATAATGTTGTTATCTAAATGTCTAACTTGGATTATGTCCATAGGATGGATACAGAGGTTTTTATGCTCGCAACACCATTACCTTAACTCCCAAGACTGTCAACGATATTCATAAAAGAGGAGGAACCATCCTTGGCACATCTCGTGGGGGTCATGACACTTCAAAGATTGTTGATAGCATCCAGGATCGTGGGATTAATCAGGTACATGACATTATTTTAATGCTTTCTAGCCTTTTTTCTGGTCATTTGGATTATAGGTCTATCATTGAACTTTTAAGTGATTGACAATTAGAAGACTGCTTTGCTCATTTGTACTCTGTCCTTCAGGTCTATATTATTGGAGGAGACGGTACTCAAAAGGGGGCTTCTGTGATTTTTGAGGTTTGCACAATAACTATCCATGTCAAGACTTAAGAAGATCTTGATGTGGACATGTTCCTTCTTAAATTATGTTTTTCTTATTGGAAAAGGTTTCTTAGCCTCTCGATCTTGATTGCTTCCTACTTTCCAGAAAAATATTCCAATATATTGTAGTTCAAATACTGGTAAAATATTACTGCTTTTCTTAATACTGTCAACTTATTTTACAGGAAATTAAGAAAAGGGGTCTCAAGGTTGCTGTTGCTGGCATTCCAAAGACTATAGATAATGACATTGCGGTACTTCATTTCTTATTTATATTGTTGCAAGTCCTATTTTGATGTGTAGCCGATTAGAATGTTGATCCATGAATCTATAATAGAACTTTGTGGATTCAGGTAATAGACAAGTCATTTGGTTTTGATACTGCTGTAGAGGAGGCCCAACGGGCAATAAATGCAGCTCACGTGGAGGCTGAAAGTGTTGAGAATGGTATAGGTGTTGTGAAGTTAATGGGCCGCTATAGTGGTAGGTTCCTTATCTTCTATATTTTGCTTCACTCATCTTAACTTTGATTTCTCAATACCTCTGGTGTTAACAAACTTTATTAGTAATAATGCCAGAAAAATCTGAAGGAAACTTCTACGCCATTTTCTGTTTTGCTGTTGACGATGAAAATTCAGGGGTCCAGTTATGTCCAAGTTTTGTAATTTTCTAAGACCATTAATTCCATATAACATATATTTGGCCACATTGCACCACATGTAGTGTAGGATTAATGGGTTACTAATGGGTCAGGTCCTGATGGATCAAGACCAAATGTGATCTGAGTCAATCACACTAACAGCTGGATTTCACCCCATTTCAGCTGAAACAGGATGAAATGTGTATGAAGCTGATCACAAACTCACTATTCAACCCTGGATCCAGATCAATTTTTGGTTTTTTGATGGGTTCTGGTTTTCTCTCCATGGGAATCAGTCGATTCTTTTGCCAAAACTGATCAGTTTCGGCTAAAATCTCAAACATGCTATAGGTTATATGCTTGCAGAAATATATCTTCAGGATATCTAAACAGGCTTAACACCCTGTAAGTTCTATTCATGCAGGTTTTATTGCGATGTATGCTACCCTTGCAAGTCGAGATGTGGTATGTTGATGGTCTCCCAACTGAAATTTGTTTATGCATGATGTTTTTTTGTTATTGGCAAGTAAAGAGTGCACTTCTTCCCTTGTTGACCTATATAAATTAACTCATTATTTTCTCAGGACTGTTGCTTGATTCCAGAATCACCCTTCTATCTAGAAGGGAAAGGTGGACTTTTCGAGCATATAGAAAAGCGTCTTAAAGAGAATGGCCATATGGTTATTGTTGTTGCTGAGGGTGCAGGACAGGATCTTATTGCTGAAAGTATGCGATCCATGGACCATCAAGATGCTTCTGGAAATAAGCTTCTCCTTGATGTTGGGCTTTGGTTGTCTCAAAAGATAAAGGTTAGATAGATTCCTGGTCAAATGTTGCCATCACTTTGGTTACTTATTCACTAGTTAGCTTATGGCCAGTAAAGAGGCAATGGAACCACCAACTTTAGTTGAACTTGTTACTTATCTTCCTCCAACCATAATTACATAAGCCACAGTTGTGACTCTTTAGCCACCTCCTAATAGCCTTACTAAGTCATGGTTAACAAACACTAGCAATTTATCAGCGCTTTTTTTCCATGATGCAGGATCATTTTTCAAGGCGACGAAAGATGGCCATGAATCTCAAATACATAGGTTTGTGGCGGGAACTGAAATTTCATCTGTTGTTGTCTGGGGACTCTTTGGCTGATAATAGATTACCCTAATATGCTTCCTCTGCAGATCCTACATATATGATACGAGCAGTTCCAAGCATTGCATCCGATAATATCTATTGCACATTATTGGCACATAGTGCCATTCATGGTGCCGTGGCAGGATACACTGGTTTTACTGTTGGGCCGGTTAATGGGAGACATTCTTATATTCCCTTCTATGTAAGATTCTTCTTATCATCGTTGGATTCCTTTTTGAAATTTCCTTCTGAAGTCATGAAAGGTCCACTTATTGGCTATTCCCTACAATTTCCATTTGCTAGACAAATTACTTATTTTACATTTTGGAATAGTTTTATTCTCAAGACACTAACAACAGAGTCTTGAGTTCTCTATGGACAATTGATCATTCCATTCTAAATCTTACCTGGCTAATGCACAAATTGATTGGGAGGTTAACAGTCGAGTTACTTCATCCAGTTTTCTCAGGACTGATGACAGTTGAGTTCTCTATGGACAATTCCCTTTTTGATTCTCCTCACTTAATATTTTAGGCTATCATCACAGTACCACATAGATGGCCATGCACTAGTTTTAGAAGCAGTACTTTCCACTGCAACCACATAAAATCTTTTGTGATGACAGTTGTACTTTCTCAGGATACACCCTAGTGCTTGTATAGATTAGCACTTGCTACATGATCATGTCTCAATAACTTTTAGCTCAAATTCATGTTGATCCAATGGCCAATGGTGAAAAGTGAGTTCCTAATGTGGTGAAAAGCACCTTGGTATGTGGCCTATCAAGCCACTGCATACCATATATGCTGTGTGCGGGTGTACATGCAGGAGCATGCGCGGTCTAGCAATAGAAATTTATTTACATAAATATTGAATATTTTATCAGTAATAAATAGTAAAGGTAGCTATCTTCCGTATGGGGAACCATGGACATGAAAATATCTATCTACTAATATGATGTTACTTTATAATCATGTGATTACACAAGTATAACTACAAGTGAATATTTCCAACATATATGATAGGTTGATAACTGACATCAACAAAATATTCAGTACCGGATAAAACACACGATAGACTCGTGTTTTGCGGTGTCTGTAGTGGCTATTTTGGTGGATATGCCCGTGAAGTTGATGGATGGCATACTGCCATTGAGTGCAACATTATACAATGAATTTGGAGGGAGGACTGTTACAATTGGGTGGGAGCTCTACAACTTATTAGTATCATATTCATAGGCGAGCATATACGCATATGAAGTGCATATGCAGTTCAAATGCGATACATGCAGGATGATAAGCATATGCAGCTGCAAAAGTATATGGGGTCAAACCACATATACAGACCATATAATACATATGTGGGGGGTGGTAACCCCTCCTCGCGGACTGTACGGCTGCTTTTTACTTGGTTGTTTTGTCCATCTGATGAAATAAAAAGTAGTACAAAGATGTTTATATTTTCTTCCCCGTTGGCTGCTCCAACTTCTAGTAGTAGATAATTACTGCTAATGTTATGATTAATTCATAGATAATTACTGCTAATGTTATGATAAATACACAATCCTTTCGTTGGCCCATTGCCCGGATTAAAGCTTTTACTTATTTGGTAATAGACTAAACTTTTTGTCATTTCAGACAATAACTGCCCAAACTTCTGAGTCAGTTCCTGCTTTATATATTGTCATCTTCCATGGAAATCCTAAGAGCAGTGTTTGATGCTAATGGCATTTATTCTGAAAGTTAGGGAGAAAAGCTTATCTCTTTCTCTAGTTAAGGATTACCATGTCAAATAATGGTTGAAATATCTATAGAGGTACAAAAAGAAAAGATTAGTAGGAGTGTCATCCTATATACCCTGGCAATTATCAGCGATCCTACTTCAATTGCTGACTGCCTTTATTTTTGTCAATACTGCAGAGGATCACAGAGAGGCAGAACAAAGTTGTGATAACCGACAGGATGTGGGCCAGGCTATTATCTTCAACTAATCAACCAAGCTTTCTTAGCAACAAGGATGTTGAGGAAGCAAAGAAGGAAGAAGAACCACCTACACAACTTTTAGATGGGGATACCTCCAGTCTTGTTGACCATACTGAGTCTGATGGCCCACTTGGTAATGGTGGTCTGTGAGATGCAGTAGATAAAATGTGAATGTATTTTTAATGCAAGTAGTGAGCTAGCAGCGGAAGCAGCAAAGTAATCCAGAGAATCTAGTTGTTGTTCTATTCCAAGTTAAATACTGCTAGAGCAGACTCTTTCGATGATATTGAGGTTATCTACAATTATATTATATACTACTATAGATATTTTGAGCTGTTTGTTGTATTACCATATTACCAACAAATTTAGAGAAATTTTTCCAGACTTTTAAGTAGGTTCAATTTTGGGAGGATTACTATTGGATCCTTCCAAATCTAGTGGGCTATAGAGGTGGGTCTAAACAAACCATATTCTTTTGGACTATCATATAGCCTTGCACTACCCAATAGGAGGTTCCTATTTTCTTGTCCTTCTGACTGTCCTTCGGGAAGAAGTGAAAATGCAGCCTCTGTTATATTGTTTCTAATACCTTGTACTTGCAGTTGTTTTCTTCTGACAGCTCATCAGAGTTATTCCTCTGCGGGAGCCCCAAAAGATGATGTTATGCTAGATCTCTACTAACCAAATAAGTTTTTGACTTCCTTTTTCTTGTAATAATTGTTAATGTCTTCCTTCGGAATTGCTTCCTTTTGTCGTTGCTTTCTTGTCTTCCATCTTGTATTGTTGCTTCTTCCAAATAACGTTAAATTTAATCGTTTTCACTGCTTTGTACTGGATACATCTGTGAATGGTATTGGAGGTATATGCTAAATCTCTCCTCTCTCTCAGAAGACCATTGTGTGCAAGTTGCCGTCGATCGAGTGACCTTTTCAATCATTGTAGCTCAAGAGGTCGCACAACAGTAGAAGAAAGCATGCATTTCATATATATATATATATATGTTTATAACAGCTATTACATATTATATCAGATTCATGACTTGATGAACTAAAGACCTTAATCATATTTCAGACAAGTAGCAAAATAAACAAAATGATCAAAATATGTCGGAATGAGCATCTCATGCTCTACTACCACTCTTCACTATCGATGTTCATTCTTCTTTGTACACCGAGAAGCAAACTTCTTTTTTCTGCCTCTCAATTCGTCTCTGATAAATATTCACAAAGAGTTTCTTCTCTTCCTTCCTCCTAGTAAGTAGTATTCCATCAATTCACTAGCTCAGAAACCCACCCCACGTCCGGCGCCATCACGCTCTCCTTGCACAGCCTCTCGAACATCTTCGCCCTCAGCTCCCTCCCCGACTCCCTCTCCTCCTCCCCCGCCGCCGTCGGAGTCGACGGCGAGCTGAACAGTCCACGACCACCGCCACCCACCTCCATCCCCCACGAAGCCGGCACCGACTGCGCCTTGCCAATCTGCAGCTGCCTCAGCGACGCCAACACCTCATTCATCCCGGACGCCGCCGGCACCGACGCCCTCCTCATGCTCGGCGACACGGGCGGGGACTCCACCGAATGCCGCCGGAGAGGCGACCCATCATACGACTCACCCCTCGGACTCCTCGGGCTATGCTGCTGCTGCTGCGGCAGGACCCGGAGCTGCTCCGGCGTGTGAGCAAAAAAGCAAACACGTCGCCTGCACGAAGTCCCGTCCTTGCAAGGCTGCGTCCTGTACCGCGCCGGGTGGAGCCAAGTCTCGAACACCCCGTGTGCGAACTCGCACGCGTCCCCGCGCTTGCACCCGCCCTTACGAAAGTCCGGGCACGGGGTGCCCGCATAGTGATACCTACGCGGGTCGCGCCTACGAGCCTTCTCGCCCGGGTGGGCGTACGGGCACTCTGTCCAATCATGGCTCCGGCCCCGCGCGCACCGCCGGATCTTGAACTCATACATCCGGAACTCGTCGCACGCGTACGCATCCAGCGAGTCCGACTCGTCCGAGTCGGAGTAAGACGACGAGTCGGCGAGCTGGCGGTGCAGGGCGGAGAGCAAGTAAGCCGAGCAGTCCCCCGCGGTGACGCCACTCACGGGAGAGGGGTAGGGGATCTCCGCCGTCAGATCGGAGAACGGGGACCAGGGAGGGATGTCGACCGTCGCATTGTGCAACATCATGGTGGTCGTTTTTTTTTTTCTCTCTTTGCTTGGTTTGGATCTTACTTACCATTCGTACGCACGTACGTTCATATATATAAAGGGTTTGGAGAACTGACGGCGTTTGGACAGTGAGGCGGTGGAAGGGTAGAATAGATGGGTTGAGGGCGAGAAGGGGATAACGGAACGGAGTGAGAGGTTAGAGGTAGGACAAGAGGGGCGTGAGGTGGTGGGACACGTGGAGGAAGGATAGGGAAGGTTATCGGGGAGGGACACGTTTTGCGCCGTTGCTGAATAATTTTTATTTAATTAATTTAATTATTTTAACAGAGGCAAATTGAACTCATCCGGCTTTCATGAATGATTTCGGTGCTAAATTTATCTCTCTGCTTCACTTTTCTGTGTGTTTGTTTGTCCCTTCTACTCACTCATTGGGCCACGTAAGCTCGGTCCCATGTGAAGGAAAGGACTACACCACGTGGGAACCCATACTGAGGCAGAGAGAGATGGAACGACCAGGACGTATCTCCTTTAGCTGTCTGCACGTGGGCTCTGTCGCATCAGCCGACACGTGTATCGTACGATAATCAGCTTGCAAACCACTTAGGCTGACACGTGTAGCTCTGATGCTAGCCTTTATTAAAGTATTGCCGGGGTACTCTAGAACGCACCACACTTAGTAATGAACAATTTAACCTCGCTTCCTGTTGGATTCTTGTCGGGCTTCTCAAGATAATATGTTTACGTTTGGAGTCTTGGCATTTGGCACTTCGCTTCTACGGCGCTACTTACCCAAAATAGATATATATATATATATATATATATATGCGGCGTACTGGGGGCAGAGGCCGGCCAGGTTCGAATTCGGATTCGGGCCGGGCCTTGGCGGGCTCGATTTGAGCCCGATTCATTATGAATTTGGACTCGTTTATTACGTTAAATTCTGCTGAAAATTCTGATAATAAGTTTTTGTTTTTCTGATTTAAGGAAAGGTCAGGTGTTTGTTTGTTTGTTTCTCTTTATTGATCATGAGCATGATAAACAACTAGGCTAACTAGCCCAACGGATAAAAACTCTATAAAATATCAACCCCAGTGTGTTCATAAACGAAAATCAAATTCATGACCTCTGTCATTAGTTAGTATGGCTTAGTCACGGAGTTACCGTGATGACTTAAAAGACTATATTATTTACAATTAGTGAAAATATAGGATATTGATTATAAATTCGATATAATACAAGGCACTATGCATAAATTATTGTGCCCATTAGAACAGTTAGCATGGATGGATACGTATTATGCTAATATATTATAAGCATCGATATAGAGGGAGTATCTCGATAAAGCTCTAAAAATGCACAAGTCATTGCGCGTTATAGCACAATTCCCTCAGGGTCATCCATAATTATAAGAATGCATGCCACTAGGAAATGGTTATATTTTACTTTAGACAAATCCAATTTAGAGTCTATTATATTTCTTTTGAAATCTCTTTGTATCATAGTGTTTTACCTCAAAAAAAAAATTAGGAAAAATCTAGTATTGAAGGACTTTATGTTAGATCTATTGTCACCTATTTTAAGTGCTTCCAAAGTTATAAGAATTGTTTCTTTTAACTTGTTAAAACTATTCAGTATGTTAATAACATAGTGGTTCAACATGTACCGTGGCAAGATAGGCATTCCCCATGCCTTTAGCACGGCAATCATTCTACTGTTCGGGAAACTCTTTATGGCACATAATTTCTTATTAGATTCTTGAGTTATATTTTACTATTCCTGCTCAAAAATATGAATGCATGTTATGTTCTAAATATGAACGCATGTTATTGTTCTCTTTCAGCTCTCTGCACAAGCATGGAAGCTGTGAATACTTATTAATGAACGATGAGGATAAGGAGAACTTAATTAAAGTGGCTATATATATATATATATATATATATATATGTATGTATTTTTATTTTTGTACATTGATTTATATAACTAACTGTCGGAGAATTGAGAGAGTTCCTAATATGACTAGTTTCTACTTGTTTGTGCAGTTAATATGACCTGTATAAGTTGAGAAAGTGAGGGGCTGAGGTCCTTCATCTAAATTTGTTAAACCTAATGGATTTAGTTTCTTTTTGTTTCTCCTTTCTTTCTCTCTTCTTCATGTTGCAGTACTTCCCAGATAATTAGTTGAGATGGCGAAGTTCTTCTTTTGTCATCTTCAAGAAAGTAATTAATTTGAGTAATTTCTATGTCGAATCATGTTCTTGAATCCGTCAACTAATTTGCTAAAGAGTTCATATTGACATTCTCGTCATTTAACCCTATTGCGCTGAGTTTAGTTCTATTAGGGTTTGTCGGTAAGTTTTTCTCACTTATTTCAAATGGTATTTCTCTCGCCACTAGTGAGTTTATTTCCTCCCTACTTCTAGCCGAGTGGCTAGAAAAACATAGAGGTCCTCTTGGTCACTCTTTATCTTCCTTTCTCTTATTCTTCTCTTTCCTTTCTAAAATCTTCTCTCCATCTTATTCACCATTGTCAATTCCAAATTAGCCTTTCCCTCGCCATCTACCCACTCTCTTCCATCTCCATTATATTCTCTCACTTTATTGAGTTCTTTGCTATTGTTGTTGTCCATTGTTGCTTCTACCTTGCCTGTCTTCAAGTCCAACTTATGTTCTCTTAGGTGGCCCTCAATTGCTCTCTTTCTCTCCAAACTCAACCTTAGTTGTCTTATCTCTCGACAATTTTGCTTATCCTCTTTGTGGTCGTGGATTTTAGACTTTTATTATTTGGTATATTTTCTATTGTTTCCTTTTCTTTTCATGTTTCTTTAGTAGGTTTATGTTGTTAGTTGAAAATTCTTTTACAGACTTTTGGAGATTCACAATACTAGTACCTTTAAATACTAGATTGCGCGGAGATGTAGGCTAATCTTGGGTCATCCTTATATCTGCTAGGACTGTGCTTCTTAGTGTATTTTGTTTGTGCCCTAAAATATTAATATCTTAAAATTTTCCTCTATTATGATGCTTACGGTTATAACCAAGTAAAGAGTTGTATCAAATGGTTATTATTCTATCTTCTTTCTCAATATATGTATCAAGATGTTCTAACCAATGAGTAAAATCTATGTCCAGGAGCCTTCGCTAAGAACAATGTTCATGTTAATTTGAGCAAGGACTAATTGATATTAATGGTGTGGAATATAAAAAATCTTATCACACTAAGCACACAAATAGGAATATATATATATATATATATTGGCTACTCCTAAACAATTATTTGCATTGAAATATAGAGAAGTATCCAGCATTTATGGAGTCACATCCAGTATGAGATTTTACCCTTACAGTTGACTTGAAAGATTCTAAAATGAGGCCATGATTCAAGTTGCAGACCGTGAAAGTCTCTATCAAACAATTAATTCGGCAACCTAATAGGGCCTACTAAATTATAAAGATAGATGCTTTCCTTCTGTGGACTTCTTTCCTCCAAAAAATAATAATAATAATTTTTATACAATTATCATTTAAAACATTTAAAATGTCAGAATTATCATTGATCTTTTAAAAATAATATTTAGTTAGTTAAATCGAATTATTCATGCTTAAAACCGAATATAGATTTCAAAAAAACTATCTTGCCCCTCTATAAATTATTTAAAACGGTTTAAAAGCTATCAGATATATTATTCAATATTGTAGAACCGTTCCAAAAAATTTTATGCAAGATAAAAATTATAAATAAATAGTTTACAATCTAAACTTAATGAAAGAATGGTATTTTACCTACTTATTTATGATTGTTAATTTTAACGATAATCTATTAAGAATTTTTTTTATTAAAAACTAATGATAATGATAATTCTGAAAGAGTCAATAAAGTTTATTAATAATTATGATATCCCGATGAATGCGATGTTAATTATGATATTTTGAAAAAATAATCTCATTGGTAATTATATAAAACCCAACTAATAATTGGTCCAAAAAAAGGAGAGAATAAGATATTTTGTCAATTTAAAGCCCTATTTAACTAATGTAATGAATTTTCTAAATATAATCAAAATAATATATATATATATATATTTCAATCCAACCAAAGCTATCCAGAAGTCGTACCACGTTGATGGCATGGTGGATAAGATATAGATGCCAAGATGAGATGATGCGATGAATGGCAATTTGAGATGTGGGCATGCATGATGCATCCCTCAAGGTGGTATAACCATCAACATTCAACAGCATGAGCGCATTGGCATGTCATTTTAGAGGTACTGCTCTAAAAGGATGGTTGGTCTCATGTCCCCATCCATCAAAAGGATTCTGTCTCTTGTACAAATTTGGCATTTCATGTTAATTACTTTTTAAAATTAATTTGAGGAATAGTGTTAAAAATAAAACTATTTAGACCCTTTTAGAAACTAAAAAATGGTGACTTAGTGTTAAATTTCTAGAGCCTTGGCCTATTCATTTTAGAAATATTTTTCCTTTTTATTTTAGAATATGACATCTTAATTTACAATAACAACTAAATATTATAATAATTATATTTTAGATTATAAAAATTATTTATCAAAATTATATCTTATATCGGACGCTAACCTACTTACTAATTTACTTTTAATTTAACTATAAATTCTTTTAAATATTTTATCATTGTCTTGTAATAACTCATCATTCATCTCGTCTCTTTCAAACGCCTCCCTAATACTGTAACTAGTGACCAGTATTAAATGGAAAGTTTACTTAGTCTGCAAGCTTATATATAATAGAATGGATATCAATTTGTTAGAATAGCAGGAGATAGTTTCACACAGTGTTATATGCATGCTAACACATAGCTCATTATAGTTTGAAAATTCACTCATTTCTCTAATTACGATCTTTCACAACTTAAATTTTTTTAAGGCTAGATATGGATTAGATATAGAAACATTTAGTCCTCACAAATTTTAGCTGATACAGTAAGATGTCTATTCTAAACTTCAAACCATATGCGTCACCGTCGCCGAACAATTGCTTCGAACTGAGCAACGTTGAGATTTGCTCCAAACTGTCACGCTGTCAAGAGCTGCTCTTCTAAACCAACCGTACCGTCATACTATCAACCGAATTAAACCATTAAATTAAGCTATCAATCCACTAAATAATTTCCTATCCTAACGTTAGACAAGGGCGGTGGTTTCAGACAGTAATAATTAGTTCACGGTGAGGATGTTGGGTTTTAAAGAAACGTAATAGACATTGCAAACTGCTCCTATTAATAATGCATGACTTGACTACTCTTTCCTGCAGTGAGGGCTGCAGAGCATCCATCTCTTTTATCCTTGAGACCATTGTGTGGTTGATATAAATATCTTGTCGCCGATATTTCATTCCAAAAAATAAATAAATCTTGTTGCCGATATTATTAGGTACGTCTAGAAAGAATAAAGATTTAGAATATTATACATATATATAGGAGGAATCTATTGGCAGATAGGAGGACCAAGTAGCGTTAATATGTCCACAAAAGGATGATAAAAACTTTAGAGAAGGACCCACATGAAAGATAATGTTCTTATTCTTCCCAGATTTGTGGGTGGTCTCTCTCTTCATACAGAGTCATATCATATGCTTTCTTATCCATTCTATGTGAAACAAACTACCTAAATTTGATTGGAGGTGATGGATTTGTCTCTTCTTTTTTACTTTTCCTCCCCATACATTGCACATTCTTTTGACGAAATATGTGTAGGGCCATGGAAGCACCTCTTGATAAGAACATCATTTGCATCTTAATCCTATCTTTTATTGGAAGCTTTCCTTAATGGCAACCCCCTCTTTTAGTTGCAAATTGCAAGGGGGATAGTATGCTTTATTAGGTAGAGGTCAGATGTGTCATATCAAGGCATATATCTTCTCAATATTTTGCACCAATTTATGTTTTCTAAAGGAGAGATTGATCTTTCCAACAGGCAAACAACTGTGTATCTTATTATTGGTTAACAAGTGATGAATAACTTTGGAAGGAAGGTCAATTTTTCACAAAGTATATCTATTGAAACATTTATTGTAGAACTATGAAGAAGCTTATTGATAAATATAACTTTCTACAACCAAAACACGCCGTAATAAAAATATTTTTATACATTCATGACCACCATAAATCGCTGCTAAATCCCAGTTCTTGTAGCTCAAGAATATATTCAGGAGAGTTTAGTTTTTGTCATGAGAGCATATAGCTAAGACAGACTTGCCACTTTCTGGCAAAATGTTTGTAAACCGCGGAAATGGAGAAGATGTAACATCTCAGAGGACTTTGCTGAAGAGGAATGTGTGTGCCTCAGATTGGAGCCTTTTCTTTTTCTTTCTTTCTCGCAGTCATGAGATCAGATTGGTCTAACAATTTATATCTTAAATACTTTATCCCAAATGGGAAGTGATGCATCAATGCCACCAAAGTCATGCAGTAGCTATTGGTTGTCATTCTCATGTGCAATACTCTGAATGTAGTATGAGCTCATCTTTCACTTTCACCAATTTCTTGAGCCCATGAAATGATGAAGGCATTCCACTCAGTGGTGTTAGTTTCAAACGCATCCATCCATGTAAACAAGATATGCTAATTAATCTCTTAATCATACAATCAATGCTAATTAAAAATGAAAAGCATACCATGCATCAGAAGATGTCCTCATGTTGCACCCATCACATTCCGTAGTGCAAATGCAAAAGCTTTAATTAGCATCAGGAACATTCTTTATTTGCAAAGACTTTTTAGGCTAATTACCAGGGCTTGGATTCTATGATACATGAGAAAGCATCAAACAGTACAAAAGATAAAATTTTCTCTCTCTCTCTCTCTCTCTATCTCACTCTTCTTCTTTTTTCTCTTAAATACTATATGATACTTGCTATCAGGTAACTCGGATTCTTCCCATGAAAAGAGTGCTTTGGGGTGAGTTAGTTTGATCCAGTGGCCTTGCAGAGGAAATCCTGAGCTCTAAATCTGGCTTCTGGAGATGACCCTGCCTTGGTAGAACACTGGGCAATTTGCTTTCTTGCTCCAGATTTGTCTTGCTAATTACGTTAGAAGTTGAATTAAGAGACAGATTAGGGAGTTGCAACTCAGAGGGAGAAGATTGATCTTTGAACTTGGAAGAGTCAGTGGCATGAACTGCCTTCTCATTGCTTCCAACCTAAAAACAGAGATGAAATATATGAATAACTGATTGGATTCATACTACTGAAGTGCTTCAGATTAAAAACAAACAAAAAAAAACATCTTTACCACATCAAATAGACTGGATCTTCTCTTCTGCTGCTTGAAGCTGTTCTGCCTAAGGAAGTACTTCTGAGCATGGCTAGCCACTTGGGTTGGAGTTCTTGTGGTCACAAAGTGCCTTGAGATCCCTCTCCAATCTCCTTTCCCAAGTTTATCAAGGCCAATAAGGAATGTCCTGTGCTCTTCCTCAGTCCATGGAACCCCTGAAGCCATTAAACCATAACAAGTTTACAGTTATGAGAAGTTAATTACACACTTCCAAATCCATAGAAGTGTAAGAGCTAGAAACGCACTCACCCTTCTTCCTCTCATGTTCTCTGACCATAAGGCCATCAGAGAGGTAGCCACTGGAAATCTTCTCAGTGGTTTCTTCAATGGAAACTAGAGAGCAAGATGATGATGAAGGGGAAGAGGAAGAAGAAGCTGGATAAGAAGTATAGGGTAAGTGCTCCATGCTAACACACTTCCCCATTTGAAGCTGCACCCCAAATAGCCTTAGTCCACCACCACTCCCTGCACTCCTGGGACTACTGCAAGTCCTTGAATTGTGCCCATTATTCCCACAATGAGAGCATTTCCTAACCATCTTCAACTCTCTCACAACCTCAACTTTAGGTAGAGAGAGAGAGAGAGAGAGAGAGAGAGAGAGAGAGAGACTTTGATGGTCTTAAGATAGGATGATGGGGCTTAAAAAAGAACCACCAAGAATAAGGAGGAGAGTTCTCATATGTGGATACAATGACAAAAAAGGGTTCTCACTAGAGGAGACACACATTGCTATGTTCCATGCCTTCTATATACTGCATTTAGTACTTGAGATTCTGTATGAGTTGGATACTAGTACTTTTTGGAAAGTGTATGAGTTGGCTACTAGTATTGCCATCCAGCATAATACTAAAAGAATATCTCTTGGGTCATGGACTCATGGTGCTCTTCTCATGGATTTTTACATGCTACTAGAGGAGACATACAATACATTTATGCCATATATATATATATACTGTGTACTTGGGATACTAGTATTGCCGTGTAGAAAGAATAGATAACACTCACAAGTCTATATCATGAATCATGAATCATGAATAGTGTTGACATCCAAACATGATAAGGTAATTTATTTACTCTTCCTTATATTCTTATGGAGAGATACAGAAAAAAAAAGTGCAGAAAAAGCAATCTTCATCAATGCTTTGTGGGTGGTTGGAAGGAAAATAAAATATGTAGAATAGATCCACTGTTTTCCTTGCTATGCTACAATTATTTTATAGAAGAGGATATACTTTTAGATGGATTTCAATATATATATAGTGGGTGATGTGCCAATCTTCTTGCCTACTTGATTTTGAAAATGTAAACTTTTTATATATCGAGCATAGGAGAAGAAAAGTACTTTTCCCTTCAAGTAAACTATTCATCACAAATAATTCTCAATCAATCTTAAAAGCTAAGGCCAGATAACCACCTCAAGTTCTGGGGCTTCACAATCCTATGAATTGTAGTGCCAAGTTGAAGATATATAACAACTCTTTCTTGTACTACAAACACTCCCACTTGCTCATGTTGTCCTTGGCCTTTTCCTCCATGTCTATGTATTTCTCTGTTACACAACAATATAAGAGACTTAACTGCTTATTTATTACCACCTATTATTAGTGCTTCACTTACATCCATTCATACATAAATACTGGCTCAATATCAAAGTGAAATAAACATAAGGATAAGGAATCAATAGTTGCTATCAAATTTGGGCCTAGTATTACTTCTACAAATCCTAAAGCAAATCAAACTTTTGCAATAAAAGAGAAGAAGCTGTACACAAATAAGACTATTGCCACTAGAAATAGATTCTTTCACACAGACCCACCATATTAATATCAGAATATTTCACTGCTACCAATGTTGATCCCTGAGGAGGCCTTATATCACTACAGCTTCCTGATAAGCCACCACTAGGATTTGTTTAATTTGGGTGGAAAAGTAGGAGGAGCATTCAAATCAAAAGTAGATGCCAAGTGGGAAACTAAATTTTCATTACATGGCAAAAGAAACCAAGCAGTACAATCACTCTAGACATTAGAAAATATGTGCCATCTTTTGGTGGTGAACTAAAGTACACCTTGTACTACAAAGTTATAGGGTTTTATCTAACCTAGTAGAGCTTTCGGATAGGGTGGTGGTAAAAAACATACTTTGGCCTAAAAGGATTTTTGCTTATTAGAATTGTAACTATCACTTATATTAATATACATATAATCTCATAAGACTATATGAGAAAACTATTGCTGATTATATCAAGTCAATTTGCTAAAATTAAATGCAGTAGTGCTGCCTGATAAGAATGGATTGAATTCAATGGAGTATTTGTTGGTCATTAGAAGCATAGTTAGAATTAAATTCAACAGGTCTCATGGAATTTTGCTTCTCATTCAATGATTCACAAGGATTAGAACTAACTATGCCCTCTTCTTCCCACACCAACTTCTAATTATTTTAACTAAAGAGAAGAAATGCTGCATAATTTGGTTGTATATATGGATGCATTGGATCTTTTCTCTAGTATCATTTTATTCTCTACTGTCAGGATAAGTTGTGAAAAATTAGCTGGTGGTTTCAAGAGAGCAACAATTATTTATCAGAGAAGATATAGTTTACTTACGCCTATTAAATAATCATTTGACTTAAAAGATTAAGTGGTTAGTAACAGACCGACAATATAAATTATGCTTTTAATAATAATAACAACCCCAATTAACTCTTAGTTGTTTAGTTAAACCCAACCTTGTTGGCATGATAGAAGGTAATCAAAAGTTATCTCTTATCTTCAAAAGAAAATAGGGATAGGGACAGAGGAGGGAGATGTGACTTCTTGCTCCAAATTGAAGCTAAAAAAGAAATATATATGACTTAAGAGTCGGACACCACTATGTAAACTTCAATCAATATGTAATTGATGTTGACAACAGCTAAACCTGGTTGCATACTAATTAGAGCAACTCCAATTGAGCTCCTCAAAGTTATATTTGAAGCTTGGTGGAGCTACAACCCAACTTTAAATCACGCTCCAGCTACAGTGGTGTTCCAAATAACTATTCAGCTTTTTAAAATTATAATTTTATACTATAAAAAATTGATCTAAAAATTTAAATTTCGTCTTTATCTTTTTATTAAATAATTTAGTTAATTAAACTAAGTATATAATTAGTTTTACTAATCAAATTTTGACAAAATATAATCCTCTGAAAATTGTCGTAGAGACCTTAAAAATGAGTCTAATATTAAATTATTTTTAAGATATTTTTACTATTTTAAAAAATATATAAGAGTGTCATAAAATTATTCGGATAACGACTCAAAATTATTTTTCAATATAAACACCAAATATTAAAAATACATCAAACATGACTAAATTAGAAAAAGATAATAAAATGTTAGAGCAAAGAGCTATGCAATTAAAATAACAATTTATGCAAATAAATATTGATTGTGATCACTAGAATAAAAAGATCTTATTAATTAATTTAAATAAAATTAAAGATTTGAATGAACGTGATTTTTTTTCAAAGAAAAAAATATATAATCATTTTAAAATGTAATAGCCATTTGCAACTCTGAAGTTCGTTCGAAGATCAATATAGAATGACTCAACGGACTATTAAATATTTATTATTTTTATTATTAAATACTAATTTCTGCTTATTTTGTGTAATATAATTTTGATGCTTTTAATAATAATATGTAATGCTTATTTTTATATTTATTTTATGTAATATAATTTCGATGCGTTTAATTTAAAAAATAGTAATTTAAAATTATTTCTTACACTATTGATTATTAATTTTATTTTAAAGACGTCGATAAAATTTTTCTAACAATATATTTTTTATTAATAAAAATAAAATAAAAAAAACCTATTAAATAATATATAAATATATGTTATATTAATTAAATAATAAATATAGAGTCCTCCCTCGGATATGATCTAAAGATCAAACAACTTAGTAAATAGTGCTACAAAATTATCATGCTAAAAAACATCATGAAAAAGAAGAAGAAACGAACTCGATAATACTTATAAAGTATGAACTCTGCTAACTATTGGTTACTACGAAAGATTAATTTCCTATAACATTCTGAAATTTAACCTAAGTGCAAGCTAGGCATGAAGGCAGACCTAAGAACCTCATGCCATCCACAGTGTAATCCATTGGCCCCTATACAAAGTTGATGGAATTTTGGCCCATGCAAGCCCAGTAATGAACGATCTAATAGTTTAATTTAAAGATGATTCTACTTTTTTAGTCACATTAATAAATATAGATTAAGATCCATGTTGCTTGCTAACACCAACTACTTAACCTTTTTGTAGTGCACTTATTTTATATGTGATGCATATGTTATAAGAGATTTTGTTCCATATTTACTAATGTGATTATAAAATAGAATTATCTTGCAAAGCATTCCAATGCCAACCGATTGGTATGAAAATGTCAAAATTAAGATGAATTGTAGAATTTAATTGATTTAAAATTCTAAATTCTACCAAATATATTGTTTGGAACCATGAAATCTCATGTGGATTATGATAATTTGAGTCTAAATCTCAAAACTATCCTGTAAGGTGGTATGAGCAAAAATCATATAATTAAAAGAATTTATCTCAATTTCCATTATTTTTTTTTTAAATTTAAATAAATTCCGTCTAGATTTGGTTCAAACGTAATCCAGCCAAACTCGGTCGGATCTGAAAGCGTACCATCTAATTGGTGAAAGTGACAAAAATGCCCATACTCCAACTGTTCGTAAAACGTCCACAATCGTCATTTCACCCTTTAATAGACATTGCCGCGAAGTTTATATGGGGCTCGTATTAGGGCTCTTACGCTCATCTTTTATACTTCGCTTCCTTCCGCCGCCTCCCCAAAACCCTAGCTATCTTTCCTTTTGGAGAAGACCCTTCTCTTCCGTCATTGGCATTACATGACGATCGGTTCTTCTTAGATCTCATCTACTTCGTGGGTTTCGCGCCAGTCCCTTCGATCCTTCTACTGTCGCTTAGATGGCCACCGTAAACCCCTTCGACCTTCTTGGAGATGACGACAACGATGACCCCTCGCATCTGATTGCTTTGCAGCAGCAAAAGATCGCGGCCAGGAAGCCCGAAGTCGCGCCTCCGGCGGCGGCGAAGCTGCCCTCGAAGCCCCTTCCTCCTCAACAATCTGGTGAGATCCACTTGCTTCATAGTCCCTTTGTTCACCATTTAGATTCGAGATTTAGGTGTTCTGTTTTATTTATTTGGAGATACTGCTCTATTTGTACGAAAGGTGCGATTTTAAAAAGTTTTTGAGTGTTTTGGTACGTTTTGTTTGATTTCGTTAGTGAGGGAGGCACGGAGTAATGCTGCTCCGGGACGAGGTGGTGCTGGCCGAGGCGTGGCTCCACGTGGTAGGGGTGGACGAGGAGGTACAAGTAGGAGTTTTGCGAATGCGGATGCTAATGGCTTTTCTGGAAGTTATGGTACCGCCGGTGGGGCTGGTGCTGAAGATTTAGATGCTGGGAAGTCGTCTGAGAGGGAACGTGGAGGATATGGCTCTCAAAGAGGCTCTTACCGTGGTGGCCGCCGAGGTGGCTACGAGAATGGAGAGGCTGGAGGTGACTCTGAACGCCCTCAACGGAGGACGTACGAGAGGCGCAGTGGAACTGGCCGTGGATATGAAGTTAAGCGTGACGGAGCAGGAAGGGGCAACTGGGGTACCACAACAGATGATGTTTTTGCACAGTTGGGTCTTGTTTCTCTCTTACATTATACAAATTTTTTATTTGATATCATCATATATAAATAACTCTTTGGTCCTTTGGGTAGGGTAACTGATGAAAATGTGCAAACTGATGAGTTGACTGTAAATCCCGAGAAGCTGCCAGAGAAGGAAGATGGGCTGTCAAATGAAGTGAATAAGGATAACAAAGAAGGCCAAGAAAATGAGAAAGAAGAGAAGGAACCTGAGGATAAGGTAGATCCTTTATTGTTCAGTTACTAGTTTGCTATTGTTTACTGGCTATGGAGTATGATGCATTGAACTTTATAGAGTTTATCTTAGCTCTAACATTGATCAACTCTATTGTATGAAGTGAGATAAACTAAGAAACAACTAAAATTTTAGAGCACCTATTGGCCAAAAGCAACGCTTGTTCTCATTAGCCACTCATGCTGCTTGCCATGAAAGACAGTTTATTTTGGAACTCAGCAAGGGTGAAAGAATGACAAAGAGACTGACATCCCCAATTTTATGATTTCTTTTGTGCTATTATGAATCTATAGTTTAGTGAAACTCTGGAGTAAACGGTGCATTATGTATGGCAAGTGAAGAAAGCCAAGTTAGCATGCTTACTAACCCACTCTTCCACTTGTTTAACTCTTGCTGGCTCATCCAGATGTTACAAAAACCATATCAATCTCCAAGGTGTCTCTGGTGTATTCCATTTTGAACTTTAGCAAGCAACTTAGTACAGCTGTACATGAACTTTTAGTTCCAGCTAAAGTGCTCGGATCAGTAATTAAAAGTATACTTCCATTATTTCTTCGAAATAAATCTATTATTGAAGTATGGCTCTTTTGACATAGGTCGGATTAAATTATGACGCCAACAAACAAGACATTTATTCTTTTCTATTGAAATGAGTCTTTCTAACATATTGCAAATTAAGTTCTTTAAATAACTGACTAATACTATTATTTTCTGTGTTTAAGACATCTCACTGCATATATCCAGATCATTTATCTGACTGGTATAGTTGGAGGTTTCAGTTGTGGTTTCGGCTTTAGTTAAAAAATGAATTGTTTCAGTCAGTTTCAGTTCTAGTTTTGCTGTTTTATTTTCGGACTTCTTTTGATAAATAATCTTGTTTATCTTATTTTTTGATTCATTACACAAAATCTAATTTACTTAAGCAATGAGGTTGATATTGAGGTAGATACAAGTTAAATCCAGCTTAGAATTTAGAACATACATGAAAAAAAAATTGTAATGAGGATTGCTTTGGTTGGATGCTAATTTGTGGGCGTAGTTTTGAATTAGATAGGATTGAACATGAAATGTTTCAGCAAAATGTCTCAGTTTCAGACGAAATTCAAACTATATATGGTGGAAACCTCTGAATAGACTGGTCGTTATAGGGAAAAAATTATTTGAATCACTGACTTGCATGGAGAAAATTTTCAACTTTCCAACGTTTGAAAAGGATGTTGAAGTAGTATTCCCATTCTCATTTCCAATTTTTTAGTGTAGAAACTGGGCTTTTCCTGGCATCTGAATATATATATATATATATATATATATATATATATGTATATACATATATATTTCCTGGCATCTGAATATATATATACATACATATATGTATATGTATATGTATATACATACATATATATTTCCTGGCATCTGAATATATATATACATACATATATGTATATGTATATACATACATATATATTTCCTGGCATCTGAATATATGTATGTATGTATATATATATATCACTAAGATTTGATGGATTGTATGATTAGAGAGGTATTATTTAGATACAGGACATGATTACTTTTTTATTATTTGGACATCTTTTTCCTTGGAAAATGAAAATAACTTATCACAATATACAGAAGTTACTTTTCCAGATTTACTGATTAATAGATCGGTGAAAAACTACGTTCTTCACTCACTACAAAATTGATGCCTGGTTTGCTATTATTGCAATCATATTAGCCTTGGATTACACAGGAATTTGACTGACCTTTTGTTAAGAATCTCATAATCTACAAGCATATCTATTTTGCGTAAGTACCAAGATTGTGTAATCATCTTAACTACCATTCAGTTTATCAGTTCTCATTTTGCTACTATGATCCAGAAGGTCTTGCCATAATCATTATTCTCGCCTTTGAGAGAACCAGATGATTTTTCTTGTGTCATTTTTGGTTCCGTTGCGGGCGTACATTAATTTCATCTAACAGCCCTATCTTAAATCTTTTGAGAGGCATTATATGCTTGGTAGAAGGGCTTTAGAAATTCAATGATTATGTTGAAATTTATTATTTTTATCGTATTATATCAGTTTAAAGTAGTGTCTTTTCAATGTTCCGTATAAAAGATACTTGACTGATTGACAAACATACATGCAAATATTTTGAATCTCATATATAACTAAGCTAAGGCTATTGGTTTCCTGGTATTCAGTCTATGCATCCTTTTTGTCAGAGCTGCTCGGTTACTAGCAATTTTTTTATTAGCCTATGGCCGATCCACGGATCTTGCATAGTTTTAAACTAGTCATATGCATCGACTCCATTTCACCCGGCCGACATGTACTTCCAGTGGCAGCATCAAGGTATTGGCATGTAATTGAATCATGTACAATTCAGAAAACTGCCATACATATTACAATGATGTTTTCTTTATTTTGTGGTAATTATATATCTTTTGCAGCTAGTATTAATAAAGGTATTTGGGCATTTCATTGTTTTTGAAGTATAGTTATTTCTGTGTTCATCCTTATCTTCTTTCATTCATCAATTTTTATCTAGTTTGTAGGGTGGTTTAGTAATTATTTCTGCAAATCTTTGGGCTTTCTTACTGTATTTTGATGCCTTTGAGTAATAATTTCTTCTTTTTTTCTTTTCTTCCTTCGCATTATTGTCGGTTTGATCAAAATGTACCTTTTGCTGGGTTATCAGATCTGAGTACTTGTTCTTTTTCAGTTCATCAACAATCTAATGCAAACTCAAGCCTCTGACTTGGTCTAATTGATCTTATATTTTTCTTTGCCTTATCTTAAATGGAATTCTGCATATTCTTCATGGACTTCTTCAACTGGCTTGAACAGGAAATGACTCTCGAGGAGTACGAAAAAGTAAAAGAGGAAAAACGAAAAGCATTACTTGCAATGAAGACCGAGGAGAGGAAGGTGGACTTTGACAAGGACTTTGAATCCATGAAGCAGCTTTCCATCAAGAAAGGAAATGACGAAGTCTTTATCAAGCTGGTAAGCATGCTCACTAAATCGATTCCTTGAATTATAAAGTTTCAGTGCTTTCTAACAGAACAATGATCTTCTCATAGAGTTCTGAAAAGGATATTGGGAAGAAAAGAGATAATGAACGGGAAGAACGTGCCAAAAAGGTAGTGTATTTCTTTTATCTTTTGTGACTCGAAGCTTCAAAAGTGTACTCTTTGTTAATAATTTTCTCTCTCAGTCTCTGAGTATCAACGAGTTTCTGAAGCCTGCTGAAGGAGAAAGGTTTTATAATCCGAGTGGCCGTGGCCGTGGTAGGGGTCGAGGTGATCGCGGATCATTCAGAGGTGGTTTTGGCAGTGGGAGAATGAACACCAACTCTGCCCCTTCAATTGAGGATCCTGGGCAATTCCCCACTCTTGGTGGAAAGTAGAGGTTTTTTTTTCTTCATTTGTTCTTTTGGGCGTAAAACTTACGTGCTCGTCGCCTTTGCATTTGTTTTAAATTTATCTTTCCCTTGTCTAGGTAGTTTTTGTTATGATGTGTTCCTCTATCTTGGTGAATAGACGTGCCTAATTTTAAATTTTTGTCCCAACTCCTGCACTCTTTGCCTAATTCTAACTCACGTAGCAGATTGTAGTTCTCTCTTCTTGACCTTTACATGTATGCCTTGACGCCTGCACTCCTGGCAACGGGTCCTCTAGATATCATATAGCAGGATTCGAGAGGATCTCCATATCGGGCAAGCCTCAAGAGTAGTTGTATGGAAAAGAAGATTGATATTTACTTGCAGATATCTGTATATAGCTTCTGTCTTCTGAATTGGTCATTAATGGCTATGTGTCTATTATCTATTGGATGGTACAAAGCTATTTTTAAGTGTTTCACTTGTGGGAAAAGAGTGGAATAGTTGTGACTACTTTTATTTTTAATACTAGAAGAAGAGATCTTAATATTATTATAAGCTATTATAATATTTAGTTTAATAGTAGTATAAAAGGTAATAATTAAATTTGATACGATATAATTAATATAAAATATTAAAGAATAATAAATTTGTATTGAAAATTGGTGATATTTTAGATTAAATATTCTTGAGTATATATTAAAGTAATAGTAGTAAATAATATTTTTTATTATAATTACAAATTTAAAATATTATAAATGCTCATAATATAAGTAAATAATCGTATATTACAAGATAATGCGTGATTATAAGATCGTGCTATGTAAAGTAAATATGCGAATATAAATAGGCAGTAAATATGAGAATATAAATAGGCACTATGGAATAATATACAAGATAAGAGAAGAGATAATAGAGAGAAAATAATTACTTTCAGAATAAATACCTCATTTTAAGGATAAAAAAAAAACTGATTCTTATCTTAAAGTCAACGCATGGCTTAGACTTTGGCCGCTGCGGTAACCCAAAAAGGAGGGCTAACAAATTGGGTGGACTCTTCTTCAACCCGGAAACAGACCGTAGACGGCGCAGAGGCATTTCTTCGAATACCAAGTGAACTCACACCACCTCCAACTCTCAAGAATGGCGACTCCCGACCTCCAACTGCGAGTCACCAGTCGAACCCTCATCAAAGCTTCCAATCCTCCTCCGCAACCTTCCATCCTCCCCGTCTCCAACCTCGACCTCGTCTTCCACTCCTTCCACATCTCCCTCTTCACCATCTACCCCAGTCCTGGAAATGGCGACTCCGCCTTCTCCTCCATCGTTTCTACCGTCAAATCCACCTGGCCGGCCTTCCTCAACCAATTCTTCCCCTTCTCGGGTCGAATCCAATTTGACCCAGCAACCAACGTCCCAGAAATCAATAACAACAACGCCGGCGCCGAGCTCGTCGTCGCCGAATCCGATCTCCCCTTATCCGCCATCCATTTCCACGACGTAGACAAATCTCTCAATCTTATCCAACTCCCCTTCGCCAAAGACTTGGCTTTATCCTTACAGCTCGTCCGCTTCTCCTGCGGTGGATTCTCCATTTCGTGGGGAACCAACCATCTACTGGTCGACGGCCATGGCCTCACCATGCTCCCCATCTTTTGGTCGGAGTTCGTGCGCTCGGGGAAGCTCTCGAGCCCGCCCAACCACGACCGCTCTGTCTTCCGGCCGCGCTCGCCGCCGAGGTATGATTCCAAACTGGAGCAAGAATTCATGAGATATGACCCTTCCAAGTTGATCAACGTGCTAATGGCTGACGCCGTCGTCCGCCGCAACTACGTCGTCGACGCCTGCGACGTCGACCGACTCTGCAAGCTGGCGAGCTCGGCCGGACACCGCGCGACGCGGACGGAGGCGATGTCGGCATACTTGTGGAAAACCATGGGTTCTGTAATCGGCGAGTCCGACTCCACTTGCCGCATGGCCTGGCTAGTCGACGGGAGAAGACGATTTGGTGGCGAGGACAACGCCGCCATGGAGGGGTACCTCGGAAACGTCGTCACCTACGCGAGTAAGGAGATAACAATCCAAGAATTGGCGCAGTTGCCGCTATCTGCCATTGCCAAGATGGTGAGGACCGCGATCAAGCAAGTGGCGAGCAAGGAGAGGTTTCTGCAACTGGTGGACTGGATGGAGGAGAACAAGAAATACGGGAAGTGGACGGAGGTGGTAGGAGTTGGGTTCGGGTCCCCGGCCATGGTGGTGACGTCGTTCGGGTCGTTCGAGGTGGATGCGGACTTCGGATTCGGGAAGCCGGGGCTCGTGATGCCATGGGTGAGACCTGGAAGGCTTGGGACGGCGTCTATGACGCTTCTGAGGAGTAGCAAGGGAGATGGGTCTTGGATTGTCGGGGGGAGGCTGTGGCCGAAGCTCGCGGCCGCGATCGAAGCGGATCCAGGGAGGTTTCTTAAGAAGGCGACGGCGGAGAGTCTCGGGCTTACGGCGCCGACGCAGGTAAGTCGTTTGTAGTAATGACACAAAGAAGTAGTGAAGTTGGATGAGGCATCAGGAAAGGATGTTTAAAAGTTCATAGATAGGAAGATCTGTGAAAGTGATGTCTTATGCTTTATTATTACATATAAATATATATCATTGGGAAGTAGTACTTCCCAAATCCTATGTCATAGGCTGGAATCCTTGGAACGATATATATATATATATTTTTTTGGTTTAAAATTCTGCGCTCTCCTACGATAAATGTTACACTTCTTTTTTTTCTTTTTTTTTAAAGTGAAAAGAGAATGGAATAATTAACTGCCATGATTAGAAAAGAAGTCGCTAAGAAAAAATTATACCAAAAGATTAGACAAAAAACCTTCACAGATACAAATCATAATCCACATTTCTACCCTAATTTGTGAGCTAGTTTAACTGAGTTACTAGCTTCACAGTAGATATGATTGATACAAAAAGTCAAGAGAAATTTGCACTAAGAAGCTCAGTGGACACCATGCATAATTCTGACAAGGATTAAAAATGTTCAAACTTTGTGTGACTGAAATTTAAAAGACATGTACCAAAAACTATAATAAAAGAATATCTTTTCTCCCTCGTGGTAGTACTTTTATCATTGACTAAACAAGGTATCTGCCAGAATTGCAGATTATTAAGGCCATGCTTACTGCAATTAATATGTCAAACTGAAAGCAATACATTGTAAGTCGGTTACATCTATATGGGTGCTTTTATTTTAAAAAAAATTAAGCTTACGTAAATCTTGGACTGAGCAAAAGAAAGCTTAAGACTGAGACCTGCCATTCTATTAATGATTCCTGAAATGTAATTTACAAGCAGACCAATGAGGCTGTGGATTATAACGATGCTCATTAAAAATGGTGATCCCAGGCTAGTGGTTGTGCGTGGGGCTTATCTTTTAGAATGAGCAAAGAGGAATATGTCTAAGGGATCCTCTGCCTGGTAATTGTGATCTGCAGATAAAAATGGTGAACAAAAATTCTAGGCACTTCAACTCATCTGGAATATCTGACTGTTAGCAGTATCTCCATGGCATCTGGGGTCGCTGCCGGATCCATCCTCACTTTGGTTCTTTTTGTTAAGTTCTGAGTGCATCTGCTCTATCATTGGCTTCCACAGTCGAACCCGGGCATTTATAAACCAGTTAGATACCTAAACAATGCAATAGGATGGTATTAGTTAGACTGGACCATCAAGTTTGAAATTCAAACATCAAGAATTATGGGTCAGATTAGAAGTTTGGATGACTAAACTACATTAGTCTGATGCAAAATAAGAGTACAGATACTTGGCTATCACAGAATTTTTTTCTTAAAAAGGTATCTGTTTAAGTCAACCTCAATGTAGCACAATGTGGTGAGATTCTACTTACTTGACTCCTTGTCAAACCGCTTTTTATTGCGAGTAAGTGCTTCTCGTTGTCTTTAGGGTATCTGAAATAACATGAGATTCAGTAATTTAATCTAATATCATTTCAATAAAGATATTGTGGTAAAAGTCTATGCTAAGGAGCTCACGGATGAAGAAAGTTCTGGAACATCCATGCCCGTAAAACTGAAACGGATTTCTCGGGCAAGCCCCTTTGGGGTCTCCAAGATTGCTGGCCACTCTTTTTCAGCTGCTGCAAAGCCCATTGTTTCTGGATGAGCGAAGATTCAAGGATTTTCTCCTTCTCACTCGGAGAGTCTGCACCGGGTTGTTGAGCAATCAAGAGTATCTGGCTGGTAAGTCTCTCTCTCAAGTTCTTATAAAGGGTAGATATTGTATGATGTGCAAACCGAGCATTTACGATGGAAATGCCCGACTGAGTTGCATCATGGAATTCAGAGACGACATTCTGGATCTGGTCTAAGCACTGATTGTATTTATGGTCAACCTATAATCCCCAGCATGAGGTGCGTTATTATTACAGACTAATATTATCGTGGAGGAAATATTGTATCAACATGCAGAAAAACCTCAAAGAATAATTAACTAGGAGATGAATAAGGAGAAACATAATCCAAATGCTTACAAGCTATATCATTTTGTCTGAGAAGTTAAAAGCAGATTTAATGAAACAGTTGTATTAAGTTCTGGTGCATCTGTGGAAATTCAGAAACTTGGACATTATGAATCTCGACCCATGAACTGACGGCATGCATTGGACAAGATTGTTCATTTGAAGTACATAATAAATTAGAAATTTAAAACCTCCTACTCAGGCAATACACGAGTTGTTCTTTAATTCCATTTAATGCTGTGAAGATTCATATGTCAAGCTAAAACTAACAGGCAACTCATAATCTCATATCCACTATAAGCATCACTTTCATGTCTGTTGAGGTTAAATTTTTACAAGTCTGCATATTTTAGGCCAAATTCACCTCTAATTATGAAGTTCAGAATCATACATCTGTACACATGAATAAGTTTGAAAGTCTCTTTGAAATTGTCAGGTAGCAAATATTTCTTTAACAATATCTGTTTGAGTTATTAAATGGTAAGATGAATAAAAATTGGAAAACTAATAGTTATAGGAGCACAAGTAAACTAATTGACTCCAGAACACATTACAAAGAGCAGCATATTGTAAATAGAATCTCAAGCATTTCTTTTTTCCCCTACATTTGAGTATATCAGTGCCTACTATTCAAAACATAAGATTATATTTGACTTACCAAATGAAGCATACTTAGCAGCTCGCTTTTCACCTCATCGACTTCCTGCCATGGCTGAGCATCTATACAACCCTGAGATTTTGCTTCTTCAGAAGGAATTGGTAACTCATCTGAAATTACTGTTGAAAATGCCCCATGACCCTGGGATTTTGTTTCTGCAGATAAGATTGGTACATCATCGGAATCTACTGTTGAAGGTGCACTTATGGAGTAACTAGAAGCGAAAGACATTTTTGGTTCAATACTAATCCCACGAGGTGGGTCAGCTGCCTCATTCAGATTTTGTAATGCATAATTGGCAACTTCAACAAGTACATGTTGGGCCACATGGAGATACCTTGATCCTAGTAGTGCACCAGAAAAATGATCAGACCTTGAAGAGCTCTGGTATGGAGAAAGGTTCTCATTGTGAAAATGGGTTTGCCCTAATTCTAACTCCATTCTCCGTGCAACATCATCCGAAGAATCCTTAAATTGGTCTGACCAAGCTTGGAATTCCATACTGGATATAAATGCACCATCTTTTGTGGTAGCATGTGTTACACCAGAGCAGCTTACTTCTGAGCACTGATCTGGGATATTAGTTGTATTGATGACAGAAGGCTGATAGGAGCCAAGACTCAGAGACAGTTCACTGCCTGGTGCATAAGTATTACAGTGTTGAGAGAAGTCCAACTCTGATCCATTTAAGATCCAAGCAGAATCTGAGCTTCTACTAACACTATATGATGGATGAAGAGAGATATCTGCTCTTCGTGAAATAACCTGTTGGTCTAGAGCTTCATCATTTCGCCATGTATAATCCAGATCCACATTCAACATGTCATCCCCTCTGGATGCTGAAAAAATGACCTCATCTATTGGTCCAAACTCACAATTTATTGAGGTTGTAAGTGATGAATTGATTGTGTTGCAGCTTTCACTACAAGTAGATAACCTGACCACTTCAGATGGCAACATTGAAGTGGAAGACGTATTCATATTGATAAGATTTTTTTGATTTGCGAATGAAGTTGCAGTTAATGGAGTTCCCATCAAATGTTCCTGCAAGTCAATGCTGCCAAATGAACTATTAAATGCAATGTTTTTCTCACGATGAATATTTGTGGAGAATGGTACATCATCATACATCAGGTGGTTTTCTGTTAAAAAAGAAATGTTCACGGATTCTACTTGTGATGCTGGAAACAATGCATCACCAGTCATCAGCCTGCTCCCACTGTGATCTGCTAAGACTGGCCTAAACAGTGGACCTGAAAGCATATCAGAAGAAGCTGGATCCAGGAGCATATGGTTATTGTAGAACATTGACAATGTAGCACTCAGCATATCATTCTCCATTCCAGCAGGAATCAGAAATAACTAGGAAATCATTATGAAAAAGTATGGAGCTTTCGACATTTTCAGACCTAGAAATTCCTGATACTTCTTAGATCTCACTCAAATGCATATTAAGTCCTTGCTTGTAGTTGTTCAAACTGCCTATAGCCGACCCACAAAGCTGATTGAACATTTACTTAGAGAAAAGAAACTGCAAGAACATATTATTCCAGCATCATCCAAAGATGGTCAAAGGGAGAACGATGGGCAGATTACATTCAGACATGATATTGCTTCTTCTTATCACCTGAGAAACCAGTCAAATCAATGATATGAGTTCTAGGATTATACTCAGTGATATACATAACAATATACTATGGTAAAGGAGTCTATATAAATGCAAATGGTAAGCCAAATTCCTATTACAATTAAATATCTTGAATGCAAGTTTCTCAGTAGTATACTCAGAAACTGTCGAGCATCCTCCATTGGTAAACTAAGTCAAGAATTCACTATCAGCAAGCACATGGTGGGTAACGATCTTTTTGTTCTTTTTGTCAAATCTTTTTAATTTTTTTAAAATCTAATTTCATTTATCAAGTAAAATTATCTTGAGACAAAATAGTTAGAGGCCTGGTGATTAAGGAACACATTAAATGAAGTCATTATGATTTCATAAATTACAGAATAAGGAAAAGAGACATATCTGTCATAAACCATGATATGTCAATAAAGACATATCTATCTTTATTTCAAGACTTACTTAATTGGTGACTATTCAAGCTAACTTCAAAGGCATAACCAGACTCAAGTAGGAGTTTCACCAAGAGAGTTTATTATGGGGTATTACAAGCATAATTAAACTACATGTCTTCTTACAGTTGGAGATGACCCTGGCCAGTAGTTCTTCAAGAAATATAGATGAAACTATTTTAGATTGATTAAGAGAGGAGTATTGCTTAAAAAGCAGCATTGCAACACAATTTCATCAACTGTAATTAGACACTGTGGTAATGTACAGTATCATGGATTGGTACATTATTTCTAATGGATAGCAGCCCAACATTTAATTATGTAGAGCTGGTTGATAATAGATTATACCTAAAAGACACATCTGGCCCATATTGATGGCATAGTGTTAACTGGTTATGGTTTTCTCCCTTCCTTCTGCTGCAAAAGTGGCATTGCTGGATTAAGCCACATCTAGTTCAATGGCTCTATTTATTAAGACATGTTAAAGGCATACAAGCCAGTTTTGTTTGTCTTTAAGATGATTTTGCTGATGATATCTGCACTGGAGATCTTTTAAGCTATAACAGAAGTTCTCATGGATGAAGCCCAAAAAAATTTGACAAAACAAAACAATGTAACAGGAGGATAGTTTAAAGGACAACATGCAAGTGTTTAGATGAAGGATGAAAAAGAAAACACTAGCACGTGGAAGCATCAAATTTAGCATTTTATGTTGTCCTTCATTAATATTTAGATCTAACTTGTCCAATTATGGGCTCATGAAACAGACACAACAAGTCAACAATGTTAATAGTCACCCCAAATACTTATACAGTTATACCCACCTGAGATATCACAAGCAGACGGTTGATAGACAATATGAATAAGCAAGAATTACAGATGAGAAAGTGAAAAGGAAAAAAGAAGATTAGATTATATGATGCTTTTGCATTTTGATATATTTTACAAAAATAGTGGATGTATAAGAATTAGAGCAAACTATGATGATCTGACCTTCATTCTGTGAGTATAGATTCATTACCACATATTCATCTCCCAAAATGAGGAACTTAGCACATTAAATCAAGACCCCACGATGAAACTAAAAACTTTTTCAAAGAATTGTCAGAGGAAAAAAGAAGAGAGCAAAACAACAACTTAACAAATAAAGCTCTAACTAAGAAAGAAACTATTTGATACTAATTCTGAAACTGCAGTGGCATTTCTGCAGTAAATCAAAACTATTCCTTGGCAATAGTAATATACTTAAGCAAAGCATAAGTGTGGAGATCTTAAAGAGAACTTAAGAACAAACCTCCTCTTGTGCAGGGATGTTCTGAGATATCAAATGCCAAGTAGATACAGACACCATCTCCTCCAAGAACCCTGAACCAAAACCAGAACAGTAGACTAAGAACTATAGAATTGACACCTGCTCACCTTTGTATACTTAGACAAATCTCATATCCTTCAGCCTAGAAAGGAAAGTGGTGCATTTACCTTATAGAGTGCCTACAAGTGAGTGATTTCTCATTGCTATTGGAGTAAGCAAGAAAACAATGTAATGCATAGTTCTTCGGTCTTTTTTTTCAAGACAGACAATTCAAACTAGTTGATTATGTTGAGGTATCAGAGCATATATATATATATGTGTGTGGAGTTATTTCCAGAGCACAAGAACCAAAAAGGATGGGTCCCAAGGCTAAAGAGAAATTATTCATTTTCCCTATGCTTATAGAAAAGACCAAAGGCTGCTACAGTTACACAAGTGAGATTCTCTCTGATTGATGATAGAAGTGGGTTTTCCTACTCCAATTGGAAACCAAAAGACAAGAACATGAGACTAAGAACATTTACAATATTTATGGGTTTTATCTCCCTATGATTGATCACTGGTGACTAGTCAATAATATTTTCTATTGCATTCAAAAAAACTTAAAAAATCAGAAAGGTCAATATATGCAAGTCCTGAAGCCAAGGTAAGTTTCAATACAAATCACAAAGGAAAAAAAAAGTTCTTGTTCTCCTATAATTGTCATGGCAGCTATTCAAAACCTCAACAGAACCAATCATTTCCCTTCCTGTTCCTTCTCACATGGCAATGGAAGCTACTAGGCTGTTAAAGTTGGCTTTTTTTACAGAAAGAAGTGGGAATTAAACCAAACCAAGTAACGAAAACAAGGTTTTTCTTTCTTTCCAACTTCTCTTTTCACTTCTTATTCTTGGACAAACACCAGGGGAGACAAAGAAATCAGGGAAAGAGAATAACATTTCAAGGAAAAGAATCCAAAAAACCTTTAGCAGAGGAGTACATGCCCCATCAATCAAGAGCCATGCAAGCAGGTTAAAAAGGAACGAATAGAAAGAGAAAGAGGAGCCACATATAAAGAGGGGCAAAAACAAAGCAGAAAGAGGAGGGGTAAGAAGAGATTAGGATTTACCCCTTTGTGCAGGCTTTTGGGGGCCCATCTCCCCCACGGGCCCCACCCCCTCTACTCTCTCTCTCCCTCTCTCTCCTTATCTCCTTTGTCTTCCCCATCTCCATCTGCTTCTTTCTGCAATGATGATGGTGGCAGCCAAAAAATATGGAATCTCTCTGTCCAGGCTTCCAGCTCCTGGCAGCTGTTCCCAGCTACACCTCAAGACAAAAGAGTACTCCCCTCCTCTCCTCTCATCTCCTCTCCTCTCCTCTCCTCTCCTCTCCTCTCCTCTCTTCTTTTTTATTTTTTTATTCTCACCTCAAAGGAATTGTAGAGGGAGGAGAGGGCTCCACTCTCTTGAGACAAGATGAGGTCAGCACAATCTAGTGGGGAGATCTCTGACAGATCTTACTGGGGTCAGAAGCAAGGTGTTTGTTTAATATCCTACAATGCCATTTACTCCACAGGTTCAACTGCCCCCTACTGATGTCCCTTATTTTTATGTACTTCACAGTGTTCATTTATTAGCTTGTGCTAAGAAAGTGATTCACTAAGGAGTAGATGTGTGTAGATGATGCACAACATAAACAGTGTTAAGGGAGGGGGTAGAGAGACATTCTCAAAAGACTTCTTGGAAATAGAAGAAAGGAAAAGCTAGCTGGGAGTCTGGGACTCCTGCTGCTTCTGCAGTAGTGCAGTGCCACTGGTTGTGTTCAGTTTGGCATGTGTTTGTATGTTAGAGCACATGCAGTTGCAGTTTGCATCTCTTGGTAGGCTTTTATTTAACACTGCCTTAGAAAACCCAAGAGGCGATATCATACTCCTCATCCTAGTTCTGATGTTTTGGGGCTTGGTTTCCAATAACATGTATAAAAACACTACCATTAGATTCTCTAGAGAGGACAGGGTTGTGAGATAAAGTAAATATTAAAAATTAAGCATTAAAAAATTAAATTGAAATAAAATGTTTTGATTGTAAAAGGAGAGATATGTGTTGGAATAAAGATATTGGATAAGATAATATTTGATTATAATATTTAGAATAAAGGATAAAGATAATTAAGTTAGTCTTATTGCCTTATTATCTAGTGAATGTAACTAGAAATTTGCTTTATGTTTTTTGAGAAAAATATGAGATAAGTTTGAATTATATATTATCTTCTCGAGATTATTATTATTATTATTTAGCGAAAAGATAATTTGATTTTATTTATCGTAATATAAATAGCATCACAAATGATATCTCATATTTAAATATTTTTCACTATAAATACTACATAAATAAGTGATTCTTAAAATAAATGGGTGAGATATTTTAAAAAAATTATCCCAACTAAAATCTGTGACAAAAGTATCCGGGAAAAAAGGAGTTTATTATATTTTCTCATTCAAAACGTTAGCCCATATTTAAAATGAAATTTTTAGAAAAAATTTATATCTGTCAACCAAACTCCTAGAAATTTTATGGTAGCATTATTTAGGTCTTAAAACATTGCCGATTGAAATAATAGGATATATCTCTTCTTTTGCTATACTTAAATTATTTATCAGTGAAAATAGAAGGTCTAATTTGTAAAAAAAAATTTAAAAAAAAATACGAGTTTCCCATGCAAAATCATCTAGACTGTTATCTATACGAGTTCTAAGGAATTGTATGAAGAAACTCTTCAGAAATAAACAACTTAAAAAAAAAAAACTTTAAGAGTACTTAACACTTCACTGCCAATACGTTGGGCACTTAGAGGAATTGATTAATATTGTAGACTGACGTTGGAATTTATATTTAGTGATTTTTTTTTTCACTTTAGTCTGTTTTTCAAAGAATTTGGCTTAATCTTTTTATTTAGCCTATGATTATCCTACGAGTTTATAATTAATAATAAAAGACAGCTAATCTTTCTGTGTCATCGAAGTTTTAATGTTAGTGCTCCCTAATGCTATCAGAACCGATGTCATTTCTCTTCCCAAAGCTTACTACCAAGAGAAAAGAACAAGATTAACCTCCTCTGAGCTTTTTATACAGTAGCTTTTCTTTATAGAGACAACATGGAGGACTCTATAAGAAGCTAGACTACCAACAGACTCGAACAAGTAGTTTTTCTCCAAGAATAATATTTTCTTTTACTCTCAAAAGCTAGAACCAAAAGAGAGAAAGAAAAAAAAAAACTTGGTACAATTAATCAGAAGTATATATATTGACCTTCATGCTTAGCAATTAGGACTTAGGAGGCCATATGCTTTCGGCCACAGTGATTTTCCCGTACCTAGATGCCTTTAATGAGGCATGCAGAAGATGAAATGAATCATGGATCGCGTATAAAGTTTAATAGGTTCATCTTCCTAGATCCTATTCAGCTTATCTTGTTCATCTCCGTTTGTTAAGAGGTTTTTTTTTTTTTTTTTTTTTTTGGGTTGATAGACTCCAATTTTTATGAGTATACTTGCAAAAGAACTACCTCATATATAGAGAGGATATTATGTTTTTTTTTTCCATACCTTTCCAAAGATTTATTTACAAGGTGGTGAGAGAGAAAAAGTACTTCTTAAAAAATAGAATATGCTTAGAATATTTTTGATGCGCAAATAGATATCCCAAAATGAGTAGTCACTTTAATAAAAGCCCTATTGTTTAACTACCACTTGAGCAGAAGGAATTAAAAAAAGTACAAATAGTTGCTTGTCCTACCAATAGTAAAACAAGGCCTCACAATATCATCACTATCTCTCTCCTCCTCCCCCTTTTTTTTTTGGTTAAGTTTGAAATATATTAAGAAATCAAAAGGCCCAACAGTAAAAAAGAAGAAGTTGTGGCTATTGCACTGGACTGGGCGGGCTATCGTTACAGGGAATGGATGCAATGGCAGATGGCCTAAAAGACCAAGCAAAAATAGCTAATCAATTTGCAATTTAATTTGACTTTGTGAAAGATATTGAAATAAAGTGAGAAACTGGAAGCCTCTTCTTCTTTTTTTCCCCAAAGATTTACATTCATGGCATAAGCCAAGGTCTATAATTATATTTGTAAAGATAAGTAGAGAAGTTCTGAGCAATTTCGGGTTCAAAATGAGTAATGCGCATGTTCTGTAATTTGTAAGGCTTCCTTCGATTCTGAGTGAAGGACATGAATGGCTTAACTCCCTGTATACAAAATTTGCTATGTCCTCGATTAAGATGGGTTAAGTGGTGGATGGATGGCGGCGACGAGAGTGGCAACAAATTGATGGTGAGAGTGGCAACAAATTGATAGTTAGCGGTGATGAAGGTAGTAATAGTTGATTTGAGAATAATGGGAGAGGAAGAAAAGGGAGAAAGAGCCGGCTCTAAGGGTCTAGGAAGGTGTAGCAAACGAGGAGAGAGGGAGGCAACATCCTTGGAGAAGACAAGGACCTAGATTAAAAGATCAATAGAGATCGAGAGGAGAAAGAAGCTAGAAAGAACGACAAATAATCTTCATCCCCTTCAAAATCCTAACAAGACGACATCAGTTCAGGCAATTGAACGATAGCGTTGGAACGTCAAAATTCGACAACAATCAATGAATGGCTTTGCCATTCAAATGTTGGGTTGCAGCTGTTCAAACACCAAGCTATATCGGGAAGGATCGTTTAAACGTCATAGCCCAAAACTACTACTGCTGAAATAAATTTTTTTGATGATAACTCAGTTCAACCCAGCGAACCTAATCATCCCCGTAAAGTGATCCGATTAGGCCCCACCCTCATCGTCATCGGTATCTTAAAGTAGGAGACTTACTACTCTAAAGGAAATACGCTATGTAATTTGATAGGATTATTGTAATTTATTCGAATAAGGACATAGAAGAATGCTTGCCATATGAACCAGCTGCACCAATTTCCAATTCACCTCATATTCCTGACCAGTCCACCTGAATTGGGACAAAAAAAAAAAAAAAAAAAAAAAAAAAATCCAGCAAATACAAGCATTGGGTTTGGCCCACAGCAATAATACATGAGAGAGAAGGTAGTTGGCACCACGACAGATCACCAAACAGCTGAGATCAAATGTCAATATTAACCCTTCCTTCACACAATGGGCATAACGGCTAGTGAATTCAAACATACACGTGAAAAGATTGAAGTATATGTTGCAAATGTAAGTAGGAGAAAGGAGAGACAGAAGAGGGCAGCAGCATCTTCCTCATAATTTATTCTTCAGATATCATAAATGATGAAAGATTTACAAGTGTTCTGACTACAAACAAATGGAATAGAGTCCCAGGTACACTTAACCCCCCCTGCTGCCTGTTTCTCGGTGAGCTAATCTATTTTATCTACACTCCAACAATGAATTATCTACGGGAAAAACGGCCATAAGACCACAACAGTATGGGTAAAAGTATGCCCCAGATGTCATACCTCTCATCATGCGAAATGCAGCTAAGCCTTTCCTAGAGCTTAAACTCAAGGGTTATGTTCTTCTCAAACTTCAAGTGAGATCCTGGTTTTTATGGGCTTTAGTTTCACCCCCATGCTCTCCGGTGAAAGCAACTCGGGGGAAATGCAGGATGGACTAAGGGGACTCCGAGGGCTGCAGCTAAACTGGCATGGTCTGTACAGGCCATACCCCATGAGGAAGTACTCCAATGGTATCAGCATCGCATGGGGTTGCTCTTCTGTCACAACTGAGCCACATGCCTGAACCTGCAATTTATTCAAGAGGTCCCACACCATGCAAAGTGCCAGTTGATGAGAGGAAGGTTCATGATATCTTAATTCTATGCTAATCATTTCAATGATAGGAACTCGGGGAAAAAAAAATCCTTCTATTACCTCCACCAAAGCACTGTATCTTCCGTCCAGCTTAGACATCATAGATAGGGCCTCTGAGTGGAATGGAGAGTTCTCACCAACAAAAATTAGTGTCCTGCACCGTAACTTCTTCAGTGCTTCTGTCAAGTCATGTCTCCTGTTTGAGATTGATTACCAGAGGGTTTAGGAGTTAATCTAGAAGGCAATCTTTTATTAGTTTACATTGAATAGAGCAATATATCAGTGGACATACCCATTTATAGCTTGAAGAAATCGCCATATATTCGTGCTCTGTTTCTCATCCAGCAACTGCAGATAATAGCCAGAGAATTAAATTCTTCCAAACAAAAAGAGAGTGGAATATTAACAGTATCCAGAGAAGAAAGACAATTGAATACTAACAGTTCTACAAGCTTGCACAATGTCTGATTCAGGAACTTGTGAACTTCCTCTAACTTCCTGCCAATAGGAGGTGAGGGTGAGATACATAATAGACACTCACATTGTACAGAAGGTGAGAAAGAGGGAAGAAAAGCATGGACAAATCCTTGTATACCTTGCTGAAGTATCGCTGGAGTAAGCATTCCTTGATAAAGCCGCGCATCCCATAAAAATAGAGGAAGTTTGACATAACCTAAGAGATTTTATTTGATAGTCAGCACAACCTCTATTTCTCAGAAATGATATGAGATATACAAAACGACAGGCGGATTATAAGTTGATACCTTGTTATACAACCACTCTGTCCATGAGGGAGCTTTACACAAAGGGGAAACGAGTAGTAACCCAAGAACTCGTTCCCTATATTTTGTCTGCAATAAATTTATAGAATTATAAATCAATCATAAGCTAAATATAGAAATTTAGGAAGCCTTAACCATAGGAACACCTACAGCGAAAAGGGTAAGAATATAAGCACCGGCTGTGACTCCTAAGCACATTACTGCACCTAACCTGGAAAAAGCAAGGTACAAAATAAGATGTTAAATTAAAAATGTGCTCTTTCACTCTAACAATACTTTAATAAACATAATGCAAAAATAAACCAACCATTCAAAAGAGTTTGTCAGACATTACCCAAAGAAATCAAGAACATCAGCAACCTGATCTGCCAACTCATCAGCAGATAGCACTGGAACATCTGTAGAAATTGGAGCTGCTCCCAACTGCAGGACTCTTAAGGAAGATCATGACAAAAATCATGTGAGCACAGCATATACAAGGTATAAGAGACAAATGCAAGATAGAACTATATAAACATAAAGTCAAAATGGAAAGTCCAATTGGATTACCGACCTCATGGCCTGGCGGACTGATGTGGTATATGCAGAAATTATGTAGTAACAAGGAGGCAGCTTCTGGACAAAAGAATAATCCTTGGAAGCAAGACATATCTAAGCAACCAACAAAGAGAGGTGTAAGTTACAGATATCCTTGATTTTTCAGAAAGATGAGAGACACTACCTATCAATCTCTCTTTTCTTTTCTTAGAAATACGAATCGTATTAACTCCTAATATATATCAAAGATGTAAGCGATCCCAAGGTGCTTGGGTTTGAGGAACAGCAACCCAGGTACAAAAGATATACTTGGGATATAGCAGTATGAACGAAATATGTGGCCAAGCAAAACAATTTAAAGATCAGTTGCAATACCAATAATTAAATGATGGTCATGTTATTGCCCCCAGAACAATTTGAAGACAATAAAAGCTACGACTTTTATTCCTATGATTGACAAATCTTGATAAGATATCCCATTGATAACACAGATTATTGCACTTACGATTTAAAGCTAAATCTGGATATGTAACAAGAGCAGGTTTCTCTAGATCTCCGTATACAGCAACAGATACAGAGCCATGATTTGTTAGTATATGATGTTCCTGAGAAGAGCGAGGAGAAATATCGTTAATAAACCGAAAGAGGAACAAGTACAATGACTAGTGAAAATGATCAAATAAAATAATCAGGTAATAAGTGGCAGAAAGAGAATACGGAGACGATCTTGGATAATAGATCTACAATATTAGTAAAAATCAGAGTTCCTCTATCAATATGATAGTAAAATTAGCAATTATATTGGCATTCAAGCTTCAAGTAACATGAGAGGCACGCCTGCATACTTGTAGATTTATGCAAACGAAGGATAAAAAAGAATACACTAAAATAAAAGACAAGGTTACGATGTATCTAAAGACTAGATTATTTGCAAATTAAGAAATCGCAACAATATAGGAAAAAAGAGGACAGGTTGTAATTTAAATACAAATTTGAAGAGATCATATAAAACCCAACCGAATTGCAAGAGTGGAGGACCATGTTGATGAGTCTCCAATTAATTCGAACCTATCAAGCTCTAATGCGCTATTTAGACATTTAGCTAACAATTAAGCAGCTGCCATATCCTTCGAACAATTTAATTACCTAAAAATAGTTATATCTATCCAACGATTAAATAGTAAATTCACAACAACAATAACAAGCAGCAGCTGAGTAAACCAAGACTACAAGCTGATTAGTACTCTGCTGATGCTTCAAGAAAAGAATATCTCCGTAATGACGCCAAGGGTATGAATTAAGTGACTAAAAGTTGCTGAAGATTCAAATTACCCAGCAAAATGCTCAACACGATAACAAGATGACCTAAACCTACGATGCAAGCATCAGAAACTCCAATATTTCAACAAAAAAAATCAGTGAAAAATTTCACGAAATAAATACATCAATCCAAGCTTTCTAGCACAAAAAGAAGAGCAATCATTTAGCAAAACTCAAATACAGAAAAGAAGAAGAAGAAGAAAAAGTGGAAACTTTTCCAAACCGATCAGGAAAACCCTAACCTTTCCCCCAAACGAGATCCTCTCCACATCTATTGATACTGAGCTGCTCGATTCCCCCATTGCCTCTCTCTCTCTCTCTCTCTCTCTCTCTCTCTCCCCTCTCTTCTCTTCTCTTCTCTCTACCTTCTCTCCTTTGTCTCGCTTCGCTCGATTATTTTAGTATAAATATAAAACGATTCCTCTCCCGTTACCTCGCAATATAGCACCAAAATTTTACCCCCCCAAACTTAACCCCACCGACGCTCCGAGGGAGTTCGGCCTCCGTCCGATCGGATCGGACGGCCCGCGTCCACCTCGGTGTGAGCTGGTTTGACCTGGCATTGAGACTGCACGTGACGATAAAGCGGAGCGCCGCTAACCCGAGTGGTCCTACATGCAACCGTTTGAGCCGGTCTTCCAGACACGTGGCGGTCACAAGGGGGAGGGAGGGGTTTTTGGCGGGGCCCGCGAGGGTCGTCCGGTGGCGCTCGACGGACGGTCCCCCGTTGGGGGCTGTGGGTCGCCGATCACGCCACGCGTGGGTGCGGAAATAAATGGACATAAATGAAAGAAAGAGGACAAGGACGAAGAGTTGGTTGGAGGGAGGCAAGCCTACGTCTCTGAAGGGTATCTTTGGTAAAATTCGAACCTTTTTTTTAATTAAAAAAAATCGAATTTCCTTTTTCTTTTTATTGGTAGGTGATGGATGGATGTATCCAGATTCCAGAGGGGAATGTCCTTTCCATGCACGGTAATAAGATAGATTAGATACTTGGGTTGAATTGATACAATTATTGGAAAAAGGAATAGACTGCTGTCTCTTTTTATAGTTTTAAAATTATTTTAATAAATTAGAATATTCTTTTTACTAAATACTTTGAAAAATATTTATAATAACGGAGTTATTATAGTTGTAGCTAATTCTTTATCATAGATGATAGAATAGTCAAAAAAAAAAAAAAAAAAAAAAAAAAACTGATAGATATGTTTTAACTTTATCATTAGTACCAAAGTCATTCGAAAATCAATGAATACCACTATTATTTCATGGACGTCGGTAAGTTTGCCGAACTACTTTGTCTTTATTTTCACTGCATTTGATGAGTTTGGAACTTACTGAGTCTTTCAGAATTTGACGTTTCTCATGCATCATTGACACTTGGCTTAGTTTTGGTTGAAGAATAAGAGATCTTTATCTACAATTTTTTTTTAAAAAAATAATATTTATAATTTATATACAAATATTATTAAATCTAGTATAATTAATATTATAGTTAATATTCTTATGGTATTACTAATACTCATATCTCTTGTCCTTATTTTCTTTTTTTCATTTAAAATTAAAATAAAGGAGAGCACTCTCTATCCCAGTGGGGGTGAGGTTTTTTCCGTCGAGGCTTTCTTTTCTCCTTATCTCTTTTCTCTTTTTTCTCTTCTACAATCTTTTGCTGTCATTCCCTGAATACAACCCCCCTCCTCCTCCTTTTACTTCCACTATCTCTTCCTCCTCTCAGTAGCGCTGTCATCGTCTCCACCATTTCTTTTTCCTATTCCTATAGCTGGTCATGCTTTGCCAACATCCATGACATCAATCTACCTCTTCTACCTTTACCTCCGCTAACCTATTCTCTCCTTGGTAGTAGCATCATCATCTCCTCCTTCATCTTCCCTTGCTACTATTGCACTCTGCTCTCTAGGTTCACTAGCTTGACTAGTCTGCTCAGCCCTCAAGCTCGCAGACCTCTATGGACACCTTGCGCCTCCTTGCTGTTGCTTGTGCCACTTTCACTACTCCCTCGAATTTTGTTGTGATAATCATTGTGCCTTATTCAAGGGTTCGTTGTGGATGTTTATGTACTTGACTGGTTGTAGTAATTATGTTTTCTTAGTAGGTTGTGTCAGTAGGATGCGTCCACTTAGTTTTGATATCATTCTTCCTTCGTAGATCTCATTATTTTCCCTTCTCTTTGTTTTCTTTAGTTTCTAGATGTGTAGATTGCAATGTTGGGTCTTCTATACCATTGGATGCCGACTCTCTTAGCCCGGCAAATCTCATTCATGTCTGCTTTTCTATAGTGTTGCCATTGATAGCTAAGAGGGAAACTTATTCCAAGCCTGTTGTCTTCGTCTTTTTATTTACTTGAGTACTTGTATTTTTATTATTTGCTTAGTATACTACCTCATTGTTGGTCGGTCTATATTCAACGTCGTGTGGAGCTTATTTTAGGATTGTCATCCTATCTCCCTTTCCTTCTTTTTATATATATCAAAATGTAATTAGCAGCTCCTCGAATCTTAATAAATTATTCGTCTACGGACTTTTGTTAAAGGACAAAACATCCTAAAAAACTAAAAAGTCTTATAATATTGGCACAAACAAGTGTCTCCTTCTCTAGAAGTCCCGCATAAGCAACATTAGTACTTTGAATCTTTGACTATATTTGGAGAGATTAAGGCGCTATTTATGCTAACCTAAGCACTTTAGGACAAAAAATAAGTTAGTAAGTCTGCATCCAATCTTGTGGGCAAGTCCTAATCATATACTTTTGCTTCCTTTTTTTCCTCTATTGAATCTCTTTCGTTCATCCCTCTTCATATGATGCTTGCAATCGTTTCACGTAACTGGAATATTTTATTAGATAATAGTTAATTCAAAGGCTTAAGCTATTAGATAATAAAACTAATAATATATCATACACAGACGAGATTTGAACCCATAGACTTTAGAGAAACTACCTCTACCACTGATAGGCAATTGATCAATAATATACATGATATTTATTAACATATTTTAGTAAATTATCTTCATACTTGGTAAAATACAAAGATTCGAAAATGGCCAATAAGATATTTGTTGATTGGAAGAAACAAATTAACATTGAGATCAAAGAAAGGCTCCTCCACTTCTCACTTTCCTCATAAGATTACAAAAAGAAAAAAAAAAAAAAGATTAACAGAGAAAAGAAGTTAAGGCTTCAACATCCTCTCTAGCCATTTCCTCCAAGTGTACATTCTCAAGCATCACTTCCATTAAATTTTTCTGAACCATGTGGACAAATTAACTAATAAGTCTCATCTTAGAAAGAGAAATCTCACCAAACTTTTGTTGCACGTTTAACATCACAAGCATAAGCATTATTTCTAGGAGCAAGCAACACCTACCAGGTTGGTAAGTTCGGGTAAAAAACTAAACTGGAGGCTGAATTGAAGGAAGAAGAAGCTATTTTTATAGTACTTCACCTCTAATTCAATCATCAATTGGTTATTGTAGAATTTGAAATGGCTTTGAATTGGGCTTACAGCTTAAAAGTTGAGTTAGGACTTTGTCACATTATGTTCTATTCTTTGGTAAAAAGGTCTCAATCATATTTTAGGACAGTGATATTAAACTAGGAAGGGTATATGTCTTGTGATTACTAGGACAGTGATATTAAATAAATTGAGAATAGTTAAAGTGATTAGAAAAGTGCGACTTCCTACATGAAGTTTGAACTCATAACTCCAATTCACTCAAAAACTTAAATTATCAAGTAATGGACTAATAATATATTTAGCACCCATAGAAAGATTTTGAGAGTAGGTAGTGATAAAATAAATATCCAATTGTTATTCAATACAAAAGTAGTTGTAGTTGGGCTTTCCATCATTCTTATGGCTTTATATATATATATATATGTATATATCACTGCCTAATTAATTAAAAGGTTCCTTTTCTACATGTTCCTAACTCTTATATTTAATTGTTGATTAGGACTTAGCCAGGTGTCATATAGTCTAGAGCACAAGTGGGAAAGAGAATTTTATTGATTGGGTAGCAATTTTAATAGAACAAAAGAATGATGCAACAGACCAACTAGAACAAAATTTAAGTCACTATCAGTTTGCATATACTAATTATCAAACCATTGCCTGTTTTTATCACTATATTATAGTTAGATGAACTGTTCCTCTCATTTTGATTTCTTTAGCTTAAGAGTTGGTAGCTACAGAACACACCTTATATTCCATAGTAATGCTCAAGTTGAGAAGCAGTTTAGGATCTTAATTATTTCTGTCATCAGTAAGATGACAAAGTATTTGATCTCAAGTTAACTTACTAATAAATGCCCATAATTCTCAGGTAATCTTTATCCTGTGCTCTTCTCCACAAAAGAAATTTAGTGATGAATTATATCTCTATGATTTAGTTTGATTTTAATTTTAACTTAAGCACTTTAACTCTCACGTATATTGCACAATGACTAAACTATCCGTGTCATCTTCAAATTAGACTATAATTCTATGGATACAATTAACAATTGACGAACAACTTCAACATGGTCTAAATCATAGAAGATTAACCGCTTAAGTTTAAAGTACAAAATAATAAGTTAAAATTAGGCCGGCCCACATTAAAGTAAATTAAAATTTCTCCAAAAATTTCTCACCTAAAGTTAGGTTTGTTTCTTTAGAGAGAAGCATTATATTCCCACTTGTTTCTAAATTTTGCGGATTGTGAGGGAAAAATGTCAAGGTTTGGTCATAATTCTCTTTCTAAGATGGACAAGGAAAATAACTGTTCAAGGTTGACAGGGAGATTGTTAGAAAGACTAGTTTCAAGCCATAGTTTCCTATTTCACTCGAACATAAAACTAATTAGTTCATCTCTACATGCTTTTAGAAAGAAAACTTCTCTTCATAATTATTTATTCTTATAAATCTCTTCTTGGGTCTCTTGTGGGAAGAAAACATTGGCTTCTATTTACTCTCACATTCCACAGTTTTGGATCTTATTGTTTCATCCTCAATATGATGACAACTTAGGAGATGCTCATAATTCTCATGCTAATCTTACATACCACAGATAGGGTACTTTGAGTTGCAACAATAGACAACAAAAAGAAAAGAAAAATACACAAGAAAAGAGTGGAAATCACACTGTTATGAAGTACTTGATAAAAAGAAAAAAATTTCAACACTAATCATGATCCAATTGATACAAAGATAAAATTAGCATGCCTTGAGAGACAAGCTAAAACAACTATAACTGCCATAAAATACATGAACACATACAATAGCTCAACATTTGTGCCGACTTTATTCTGATGTTTAAATAAATTGAACAACACTGGAGACGAAATAATTAGGAAAATGTAACAACACTACAAAATATAGCAATAAGCAGCTGGTGCTTTAAGTGGATAAAAGATTGGTTAGGAAGCACAGGTGAAAGATAATAGTACGTTTAACAACACCTGATATGCAGATACTTGCGTGCATTTGCTCACATGGCAGGATAAGCTGAAGAAAGACTTTCTGGAATTTTAGAGCCCTTTGTTCAGCTTTTAATAAATTGTAGGAGAACTACAATAACGTTTCAGGACCAAAATAACCGGCATGATTAGAAAAGATTTTGCACCACTCCTAAAAGAATTGGAAGACAGCTGTTCACCAGAAACATAGACGCTAAATTCCCTCTTTGATTTCGGCTGCCTCCTCTAGGTTTAATCGGAAAGATGTGAGGATCCACCATTTGCATGTAAAAGCCAGCATCTTTCACAAGAAGCGAGTCGAAAATAAAGGAGTCCCAAATATTATCTTGCTTCCCAGGGCTATCTCTACGTGCAATACATATACAAGCTGTTTGCAGCAGCGGATGCAATAAAATTTTCAGTTGGGTGCCAAGCTAAATGGAGCAACTTGGTCGTGAAATCATGCGAGTTTCCATTGACATCAATTCCTGAATTGTCTGCCCCTATTACATGATAATGCATTAATGAGACGTAAACAAGGATGGTGAATTACTTTGTAACAACTCATTTGCACTTACCTCTTCTGACTGCACGTGTCAAACTGCTGAGAGATCTTGATGGCTTTGTTGAGTTTGGAACCTGACGCCTATATGATTTCCACGCACAACAGTAAAGATAAGATCAGACAATGGAACTATTCTCAGAAACATTTAAAATGGATTATTCTTTCTTTATATATATATATATATCCAGCTATATGGATCTTAACAGATTATCCAGTTATTCTGATGACTGAAGCCAAATGAAAAAAAACCTATTTCACATACATGAATTTCGATACAGTTAACAAGATTATGATGCATTTTGAACCAATTCTCTATTGCCCAACAAAACTTTACAGCTATAAATTTGTTGTCAGCTTTTCAATCAAACCTCAGGACAACAGTACATTTGCTATACATTCTCCTAGAAGCAACTCTATGGACCACCAGAAATTAAACTGATTCAGACCTGACTGATCTCTGTTGTCAAAGACTCAAGACTTTCAAAGGTAGACCAAGAAAATATTTAGGGCAGCTTGATTTCTCAGTCACGATGAGAACATATAGTTTCTACAAGCACAAGTTAGGGTGAGGAGAGCAATAAGAGAAATTTGAGAACATGATAAAAAGAGTAATTTTAATTATTATTACTTTTTTTTAACTTTTTGGTGACTGATACTAAACTAAAATAAGTTCCCCATGTAATACTGCCATACCTCATTGGATTTCTACTGGTTTCCAAAGTTGTCGCCTCAGTGCTTCCAGGAGTACAACCAAATACACGAAATAGATTACTGCAGATGTACAGACAGTAACAACATCATCAACATAGAGGTCAGAAATGCAGTAAAGAAAATAAAAATAAAGATTTTAATAGTGATGTCAGAAACACACCTATACGAACCAGTTGCCACCCGCAGTCCATCACCACTCAGAGTACACTCAAATTTGTCAAAGATTGAATCATTCTCATACAAATCACAAAGCTGAAAGAAAATAAACCATCACAACCCATAACCAGGTTACATTCATGTCATGCTTGCAAAGGACAAACTTATAAAAGTCAGATCTATTACAGTGAGGCAAGAAAAGACACACCTTTGCCCTTAAATATTCATGGACCTGGAAAGTTGCAACAGGACCCGAATCCATGTTTATATCCCATAACTGATACATCAGAAGAAAGAAAAAAAGATGATGCAATAGCTTGTAAAAGAGCAAGAACAATAAAAATGACTTCCTCTTTATGGAAGGTGAAAGATTGCAACCAAGACCACATCTTAAAGAAAATTCAATCCTAGACTATACATCAGTACGACGTAGCAAACATACTTCTAGAATATAAGAACTGTAAAATATGGTAACTTCTTACTTCGTCCACATTCAGTATTCAGTGAAGAAGAAATATCCATCATTCTTTGTTTCCCTCAAAAACCACAGAAATGCCTGGACTTTTAATAAACGCTCATAGCACCAAAAGTACCATGTATATCTGAACCCCATAGAGGGTGGCAGGTGGGAACACAACTTAAGCAAGATCTAACAAACAGTGGCCAAGCTCTCATGGATCATAAGGCTGGGAAGGACTCTAAATATATGGTAAACTTGCACGTTAATCTTATTTTCTACTTTGAGGCATGCCCATGATTGAAATATCACGTGCATGTACCTTTGCCATTAAGCCAAAGTAAAACATAGATGCTGTGAAGTGTAAACAGCTTTGTCATGGTGGAAAAAATCAGCAAATCATTCATAGAGAAATCTGAAAAGCATACTGAGAGTAATATCACTGATATAAGAATTAAGTGATGAACCTTGAGAGTCATATAATCCCTACTAAGTAGGTGCCTTCCATCACTTGCAAATTTAATGTCAGAAATTGATGCAATGATCTCTGTGAAGAATGACCTTGAGCCTGCTGTTAGATGCTCCTCAAATCTGCTTGAAACGACAATTCACCCTTGTTGGAACAAAAGATTGTGCAAATTAAATAGCTTAATAAAAGATGATATTTACAAACATGTTCCAATTTCATGCTTGTACAGAAGTAACAAGTTTACTGCAACTATAGAAGTAAATGAGAGGTTACTAACAGCTTCGAGTGGTTGTCACACAATGCCGACTGGCGCAGATCAATAAGCCGGATTGAACCCTTTGAGCTACTATAGGCTAACATACTACAATGTGTTGGATGGAACTCAGCAGACGTTATCACCTCTGACATAGTAGAAGAAGTTACAATTAAATATCTTTCAAAATGGAAAAGTTCCTAATCCATGAGAATTTACTTTCATAAAAAAACGAAAGAGAATATGAAATGGAAATTGGTTAGAAGGGAAAACCTAAGGAGAAATCCATGACATTAACTGCAAGCGAATTATCTAGTTATCTAGACTGTTATTGTGATACTGGATTCATAACACAGCTGGAAGGCTGAAGATCTTGACTAAGGATGTTATAGAAGATAGTGTCTAACATCACATGTTTTGATAAATGTTTTCCCTCAGTAAATCGTAATATCTTATATTGCTCAAAAATAATTAAATGAAAGAACAAATGGACTAGAAAAGAATTAAAAAAAAAAAAAAAAGCTTCTCCTTTTTACTAGTAACAACCAGCTTCCTACAATGACTCATAAACTAGGTCCTTGTTTGGTTATGTGACAAGGATGTTTATCTGTGGATAACTTCCTAGTTATCACATATTTTGGACCAAAAATAAAAGAAGTTCCGTGGATAAAACTAAAGAGACTGTGCTAAGTCCCAGACAAAACTATGATATCACAGATTTCCTTTCTTGGCCCGGGGTGTAATAATAAGCCCCTTCTATTACTGTTTTTTAATGCAATGCCATTCCAGAAGCACCCGGTCAAATCCTTTTTGAGTTTTATCATGTTTCTATGTTTGCTTGCTTTCCAACAAACACAAAGTAGGACAAAAATATAGTCAGTTATGCATGATAAAGATTCCCATCCATCCATGATCAATGTCGTCCTTATAGCACAAACAAGTGGGCTACAACTTCACATACTCTGTAGTCTGTATATGATGAATACAGGTTATTAATAGCATGTTAAGAATGCAATTTTTCTGTATCTACTTGTAGAGAACAAACTTTTACTTCAGAATATACCTTCTTAAAAAACAACACAACAACAACAACAACAAAAAAATGGTTCACCTACGCACACATCGCATCAGTGCATGTGTGTTTTCAATCATTCATCGCTAACAGTTTGTGTGAGTAAATTGGTAGTAGATGAGCTTCAACCGGCCACCTTTCATGATCAGGCAACTTCTCAGAGTATGGGGCTTCAGCTTGAACCCTTTCCCGGCTGCTAGCGGAGCCCGAATGAGCCCAACTATGGCACCCAATTTGGCATCGTTATAGCCACCTTGATCCATGCCATCGTCCACCTTGGAGCATGACAAACCCCCTCCCACTTCTCTCGATTGCCTATCCCTGCCCCACTCCTCTCTGTGTTGCCTCCCCCTTCCCCAACATTTAAGTTATCACAGCTTCCTCCTTCCTCTTCCTCACCTTGTCTAACCTTGTCATGTTTTGAGATCCCCTCCCCCCTTTGTTGGTCGTCCCTCCTCTCACCCTTCCTGTGTTGTGGATGCGTGCGGATGGGAGGAAGAGGGTGACCCCCATTCTCTTGGTGTAGGCTAGGTCCCGAGCTAGCCTAAGCTCGAGCCCATAGAGGCTAGGCATACCGAAGCCTATGCATTTCAGCATGGTGTCTTTCTAGCCCATTTAACTCCGACCGAGTCATTTGTTCGTGTTATTCAATCTTTTGAGTTTAGATCAATGTATACCTCAAAGTAGACCTAGTTTAGAGTGAAGTCTCCTCGTCACCAGAGAGACTAGCCATTTCAACCAAGTGAGATATCTCCCATTGCTATTAATCAATATTTGTGTGCTGGTGAATTATATATAATAGAATATATCATAAGTGGTATGGTAGGTCTCACTGGATCATTGCATTGCATGACATTTCACAATGCTTGCATTAGTCACTAGATGAATGTAGAGAAAATTAGCATATGTGAGAGTCAAATCATGCTAATTAATATAACTTATTGTATGCCTTATGTCGTATATGATGATATGATATTTATGTACTCATGCCTTTATCATGTTAACATATAAATCTGTCATGTTATGCAATATTTTGTACATTCTCATGCTAGTGATAGTACCACTTGCTCATCCTTATTTGATATATGATACAAATTGATCGCAATCGTGGCAGAAGCTTTGTAGCAGTTCACCTAGTGAGACACTAGGCCTATTTTATTACTTATTTTGTAATATCTTTGTAAATAGACATTTTTCTCTTTATTGTATTTTATTTTTAGCATGTACTCTTATATTAAAGGACTCTACCCATTTTTGTACTATTAATGGGCTTGTTGTAACCTATGGGCTCTTCTGTTGTTTCTACTATTTTAATTTTATATAGTGATGATGTGTATATTGCTAGTTCTTTCATCCTCCATGTAAGTCTTATGTGCAACCTCACCTGAGGGGCACATCACAAATTTGGAGTGTTTTAATAGCTAAGCTGACTTAATCATCTCTATTTATACAATACAGCTCTGTCTACAGCTTCAATAATCAGCTAAACCAGATCATAATCAATATCGGACTTGTGTTTGTATCTTCTTCTCCCTTAACCAACTACAATGGAATCCCAGGGTGAAAACATTCTTGACTCAGCCATGGCAGGAAGAAGTATAATGGTACTCAAAGACTCATAAGTTTTAGCAACTTCACATGGCTAACACCAATAGATAGCAAAGAATTGGTAATCTAAGATTCCAAAAGATTCAATTCATCAGTGGTATCTAGCATGACAAATATAAGGAGCAGGAAAATAAAACACAGGGCAAAACAGAATAAAAGAACATAGAATGTGATCCAGTGCTACGAAACTGAGTGTGCCTGCCCAAGCTGACCTCACAAGGAAATTCGAGCTTAATTTTCCACAAAAACACAGCTCATTTTTAAGCACTTAGAGCTTGATCAACTCTTCTTTTGTAGGAGATCAAACTCAAACATACTTTGAGCAGCTGATAGTGTTCACTGTTCAGAACAGTCAATTTAATTCTATGCATCAAAAAGTTACTACCATAGTACCATTGCAGGAAGAGATCACCTACCAGTTAGGTCCTCCATATTTGCAGGCTTCACATCTACAATGTTAAAGCTCTGATTGCAGACTTCCAAATTCCACAGATTTATCCGCAGATCATCTGCTGATATGAATGTCTCACCATCACTGGAAGGAAAATAGAACATCAGTAAGGAATGTAGGTATGGCATATCCTGGAATGAGTAAAGAAGATACACATACAGCATTTTAATTTCCATAGAAGTACTATGTGGTTTTGCATACAAAAGCCAAAATCACAATTACCTCAAGATGTATAGCAGTAAGCAACAGTACAAAGAAACACAGCATGCACAGCAGTATAAGCTATAATATGTTGGTATTATGTTATGCTAATACTGGCACCTGAGGAGCGAACATAACTGATAAAATCCTCTGCAAGTTGATAAAAAAAATGGATACAAATGTTCACCCAATATTAGGGGGGTAATCTAGCTGAGCTTTGTTCAAGCTTGGCTTGAAATTAATTTGAGCCTAAGCCAAAGATCAAGCTTGAATTGATTAATTTCAATTCAAGCCTATTTGAATCCAATTTTAATCAAGCTTGAATTGACTACACTTTGTAAAATCAAATCAAATATGTAAGCAGATTGAAGCTTACTATATATATATATATGTATATAGTTATTCATCTATTTATTACTTGTATTAATATACAAATAGAGCCTTTTATTGAACCGAGCCTTGTCAGCCGGCTTGTGCTCAAGCTAGGATTGAAATTAAATTCGAGCCTGATTCAACTGATCAAGCTTGGCTCGTTTCAAAATATTAGCCGAGCTTGATCAAGCAGGCTTGATTACTTTAATAGCCCTACTCAACATCCCCCAATACTAGCCTTATGCAATATCCTAGTAAGGAAAATGTTCCCCAACCATTTTCTGCCATCAATGGGAAGATTCATATTAATTTAGAAAGAGAAAAATGGACCGAGTCACCGAATAGGAAGAAATTATCTAGACTAATGAAAAGCGCTTTTCAGAAATATAAGCTTTTCGTTACTCAGAAAACAAGCTCAGGCTTGCTCAAATGGGTGATTGTGAAAAATGCATTTCTTTTGTCCAGGGGAGAAAGAATTCCATCAAAACTCCTCAGTAACACCCATATGCTAGATATACATGGGTTTCTCTGGGTACGAAATGAGCCACTTTAAATAGGTTCATTGCTCTAGGCCAAGAATACAATTAATCAACTGGAGTATACATATCTGTGACTTGACAAAGATAAAACTGAAGCAACTGCACTGATTAAGATTATCTGGCAAAAGATATGAATAAACCTGTTAGTTGAAATAGAATTAATGTGGTAATCATGAGCATGAGCATATATCCTTCGACATCTAGCAACAAGGTTTGTCTCTTGGCTCACCATCTACATTTGCAATGGAACAAAAGTTAGAATTTCATCAATAGAAAGAAAAGGGCATAATAGTGTGCCAAAAATATCTAAAACAAAACAAAGAAAAAAAAAATCTTGCTTCACTGTAGAGTATATCTTGCGGATAAATGTTTTTATACATCAATTTAGTGTGGAAAATAGGCTGAGCTAAGTACAACTACCATGGGCAAACGCAAGGATGGAAGCCCTCCAGGAGGAAATGAGAGGTCGCTATTCAGAGAACTGTAGGGCATTTTAGAACCTGTACCATTTGGAAGATTTACTCGAGGACTACCTGTACTGGAGCTAGCAATGCTATAATTTTCTACAGCCTGGGAAGCATCAATATTGAACTCAGTAATTTGTTTCACCTTCTTCTCTTGCACCTATAAATTCATCAATAGGAAATGAGCATAATGGAAACTTAGTGCAAGATAACAGTTTGAAAGAAAAGGAACATCTATTAATGACAGAATAAAACCTGTAATCAACTTAAAACCAACAATGCTACAGCAGCAAGCATTTCTGATAAATGCACTTCTAAAATCAAATCTCTTTTGTAGTCTAACATACATAAACAAAAGAAATGCAGAAAATGCAGAAATTCCAGTAACAATCACAACAGTACTTATGTTCCAAAACTCACAAATTTTCAAAAGTTTCAGGAGACCCAAAAACAGTATCCAAAGAGAACTACAAAAAATTATTATAATCATTGTTTGCTTCAGTTATATACATATGTATGGTCATAATATTATCTCATATAATGACAGATGTGTCCTAAAGCTCATTGTCATTTATGTAGGTTATTTGGACTTATCAATTGCAAGTAGGACCAAAATAAAAACCAAAGATCACTTTATGTTGATGACTATAGTTATGTTCAAGGTTTTGATTATTGGTTTTAGGTTCAGGATCGGCCACCTAAAAAAATGATACATATCAGCAGGATCAGTCGGCCATCTCGGTATTAGACTTTTTAATTATAGAAAAATTAAAATTTATTATAAAATGCAGAAAAATCTAAAAATTCAGAAAAAAATAATAAATAAAACAGAAAAATGGCACCCATGTGTTTAAACATTAAGAGGAGCAAAGAATGATTATCTTTTAATCTCTTTCTCTCTTTGGGGATGCAATCAACTCAAGAAGCAAATAAAAACTAATGATGTAGCAGACTTTGAGTAAAAATAGAAATTGCACAAACCAGTATAGTTTCTAGGATATCAAAAAGGATAAATATTGAAATAACATGAAACTTAAAGAGGAGAACAAGAATGTTATTCTTATGGTCTTACCTTCCAGTATTTAATTGTTTTGTCATTTGTAGAAAGAAGAAAGAGTGCACCATTGGCTGTTTGACACCATCTGATCTTGTTGATCTTCTCCTCTATTTCCAAGCTTTTTAAATAGTCAAACTGAAATATTATCATAAAATCAGAAAAAAAAATCAACATAAGTATCATCCATTATCATCTGCCCATCACTAGTACCTCAGGTTCATGACTCTGAAACTCGGTTTTGTAGCGGAACTCAGGACGCCGACTAATTGGACAATCTATTCTCTCCAATTCTGTTTGACTACCATGCTACACATCATATAAGAAAATGTAAAATTTGAAAAGAAAACCAACATACAAAAATAAGATATAAAGTGTTGTAGAAAATGAATTTCACGTACATCCTTGACATCTGTCCTCTCAAATAAAACCACACGTCCTCCTCGATCTCCAGTGGCAAGATAGTCGCCATATTTATCAAATTCTATTGCAGAGATGATGTCAACTGGAAATAAGGTCATCAAGTCAGCAAATAAAGAAGAAGTCTGCAGGAGAGTGATGAATTTGGTGAAAAGAGAGAAGATGGAAGGAAAAGCAATTCAGCAAGGAAACAAAAATGGAAGAGAAAAAGCATAAAGAAAAGTCAGGATGAACAAGGAAAACCAAATAAAAAGATCATTAACTACTATGGATGAAGCTATATATAGAAATTGACACCTAAAAAAGATCAAATATAAGATGGGGGAAAAAAATCAATTTATTGGATTTTATAATACACTAAAGAAAACATAAAAAATATTGAAGCACGTGCATTAGCTCATGGCAGCTTTATTGCCTTGTTCCGGTTACTTTCTATTCCTAATCAAGCTGCTTCACTGGTTGAAGAAACAAAGTCATAAACTTGAGGTCATTCTAACTTTTGAACTGTAGGAGAGAAGGAAACCTAGCCAAGCTTCAAAATGAGATCTCGCATGACAAAACCTTTGGCATCACCATTCACCCTGTAAAAACTCCACCTTTTGTCCTTATTACAGCATTTATGCGTGCTACTTCTTCAATAGAGATGCAAAACTAGAAAGCTTTAAAGGTAAAAATAATCTGAATAACTATATTCTCATCCCATAGAGGCCAAATTCGATGAATGCAATTTACTTACCTTAGACCAGCAACTTTAAGAGAATTCACAGCAAGGACAAAATAGGACAAAATTTGAAATTCGAAGACTATTAAATTCTCAAAGGAAAACGATAATAAGAAAAACTAGCCAAGAAAGAGAAGCCCTTGCTGTGAATAACTAAGACTCGTAAGCTAAGATATACTGCAACACATTCAATTAACCAAAGTACGTAATCAGATTCTACTCCAACTAAGTATCGAACTCCCTCTCCACTGTAATAACACGGCCGATCCAATCCCAGATGAACCCGGAACAAAAGATAGCACTTTAATCAGTAAATCCGCAGGTAAATCAGCAAGAATGAGATTAGAAGGTGCCAGCTCAAGAAAGAACCAACTAAATATAACTGAGCCATTTCATATTTCCATTAATCTCCAAGCAGAGCTAAAAGACCGGCAACCGAAATTTTCCAAAAACCAACCGGATCTTACACAAATCACGAGATACAAGGATCATACCTTCCTGTACCTCCTCCCCAGCAGTCCTCTCCCCGAACACCTGCGAGAATCTCCAATCAAGCGTCGGTGGCGGCGCCCCCGGCCGCCTGGGTTCCTCGGCCCCTTTGCCGTTCATCCTTCGGCGCGGACTCCGGCGAGATCGCGCCAATATTCGTGCGGCATCAAAGATCCGATACCGCGCGTCCACCAGAGATCGGAGGCGATCGGCGGTCGAGCGACGGCGCAGCGATTCGCCGGGGAGACGGTTTCGGCTACCGTCGAGAACGAGGGTTTCGCTCTTCTCCCTTGTAGCTTGGCGTTTTAATCATTGGAGAAGGCTTCTCCCTTCTTGTGCAAACGACTTTGAAAGGACGAAACTGCCCTTTAAGATCACCCGCCATTCTTATTTATCCACAGCTAGTGTTTAGTTATAAGGACGAGATAAGTCACTGTCTTAACGTTGACCCTCTTAATTTTTACCTATTGCCATTAATTTTCGAACAAATTACAGCCCAAGATTACATGTAATTGTTTGTCCTCTCATCATGTAATATTATTATATTAATGGTATAGTGCCGAGTTTTTTTTTTTGTGTGGCAATTTTATGAATGGATAGTGGTGGGAGTTGCATAATAAATGTTTCTGAGTTCGAGTTATAACAGTATCAATTTGATTGAAATATTGTTAAATTCTCATTCCTCTCAAAAATATAACATAAATATCCCCTAAATCTATTATTTCTAATATGACATTTAAAAGTCTTTTAATGATAACACCACTTTCTAGTTTACAATGAAAACTTTATTTTTTCTAAACTCATTTAAGGTACCCTCTTCTAGTTTTTTTTTAGAAAAAATAAATAAATTTGAGAATAGATACTTTTTGTTTTGGAGCTAAACTCAATCCATACGGACGTGTGCAAATAAACTAAAGTGTATTTTGTGCAAGAGGGGGCTGTAACCCTTTTCTTAAAGCATTTTCTTTATAAAAAAAATGAAGATAAAGTAGTTGTTTTACAGTTTCTGCTCATCTTTTAATGCAGTTATCATTTAATTGTTCGACATGATTATTAACATCAAAAGTTAACTCTTTTATATTCAACAGTATCTGGAATTCCCTTTCTGTTTAATAATTTATATGCTTTCTTGTTTGAACTGCAGATAACTCAAAATTGCATCACTAATTAAGACAATGGCAGACCACAAAATAAACTAGATAAGCAGCAGTATTGGTTTCCTTCTGTCCTTTCCAGATAGAATATTACGGTATGAAAAATCAACATTTAGAAGCAATACTTGGTGAATTTCCAGATGTGCCTTGAAACAAAGACCATAAAATGTCTAAAATTTTTGGCAACTGGGTGCCTGAGCTTAAATGAAAGTATGGCAACCTTGTGCCAGGACAACAAAAGGAAGTGTCTCTTACCAAATGACAAACTAAAAGCAAAATTCCGATATCTAATGGAATTATTTCTACATGAAAGAAAAAATTTCCCTCAAATGCCAGAGTCGGCCTTGTATAAGTTCCAGTATAAGAGAGTCCTCCCAAGGAGAGATAGAAACAGTAACTAATGAAAAAATGTTTCCAACAATATAATCGAATATACAAAAGATTCGGGAGGTTTGACCAAAAAATGTGAAGGTCAATTTCTGTATTGAGGCTGTAAACAGAAGATCCAAATGCTAGCACATCCGAGGACAACCTTTCTTGTCATTGATAAGGTTGCAGGAAGAAGAGACTCCTTGAAATGTTCACCGATCTTCCGATCTTTATGAGCTATTGTAGTGCGGAGTCACATTGTTATAGAGTGGGAGCAACAAAAAGCTACATTCGACAATGCCCTCACTTTTTTTTTATCAATCATCTGGATCCATCTCTTCATCTTGCTCCAAGGGTCTATTTGAATCATTTCCTCCATTATCAGATTCTGTTTGCCCCTCTGTGTCAGTATCATCTTCTGGCAACTCTCCTTCCTCGTCATCTTTTGATTCATCAGCCTTGGAGGACTTAGCGAGATTGAGAACCATCTGTTCACTGCATTCTTCTTCGCCTCCATATAACAATTGTCCATATCTATCTTTTACTGCATTGGCAATGCCGAGGAACTTGGATGTTCTGCAGGAACACTCTGGAAGTGGGTGAGAAAGGAAAGATGTAGGTTTCGACAGTAAGGCCTCTGCTAGAAAACCATCCACACTCAAACTCTTGTTAAGATGTTCACGCACCAGAACAGTCCAATTGTGTTGTGTGTGATACAGATTATCACTCACAGCTTCAAATAGCTCAGCAAGTGTTTTCCTGGTAAAAGTAAGATGAGAAAACTTTTAGTACCAAAAGAAATATGATACCATGAATGATCAATATTTACTAACACCAGAATTTTTTTGATGGCATCTACTCTGAACTGCTAAATTTCATACTTAAGTAACCCAACAATTAAATATTACAAAAGCCTGCCTTTAATTATATCGAGGAGACAGACATCCTTGTCCTTTTCAGAACTAATATTGATTTTTATGAGATCCACATGATAGAGCTTGTCTGCAAGGTTTTCTAGAAATCACAAGACATTTCAATTGCAATGCTGATATACTCAGTGAATTCCTGTATAGCATAACTCGAGGAATGATAGTGGTACAGAAATTCTTATGCCTCCCTAGGGATGCGAGATCCTTGTTTATCCTAAATAAAGGAAGAAATACAGCAAGTAATACTTTCTAGCAGGCAGAAACAACTCGGGCCAACAACAAGAATACAACCATCAGAAAAGGGCAGAAAAATTAATAGTTGATCTCCTCACATGTTTGTGGGCGAACATAAAGTTGGTCCCTATGCATTAGTGCAATTGTTTTGGAGAATACAGGAGGCATTTTAGGTTCCAAGAAATTTATACTTGAAGATAAGGCAGGTTGATATGTCCGGGCATAAATTGTCAGATCCCGCACAAGCAATAGTTCCATTGGTCATGGATAGAGTATCTAGTACAGATCTATACTGCAGCATCTACTGTAATATATGTTTAAATTAATATTATACTTTGCTAAAATGTTAATAATAATATACATCATTTGATTTTGTCCAATAGAATTGGAGAGACGAAAAGTTAATCTCAGGGCCACCATCCCATTCAGAATCCCAACATCCTCATGTTGTTGTTTAGCATCTCTTCCCTTATTATCCTCTTATATTTCAGCATCCCTTCCCTAATTATCCTCTCTTTCAGCCTCTGCCATTCACCTCAAGTCTCCAACTTCTCCTTCCTGCCAATTAGCCTTCCTCAAGAAATCATACAGTATTGCTCTACCTACCCATCACTAAATCCAACCAGAATAACATTCCGCTTCCATTTATTTCCTACTGATCGCAAGCAACCATTCACCTCATATTCTCCAGTACTAGCATTCACAAAACAAAACCACCATCCAGTACAGTTCTACCTATCCATCCCTAAATCCACCGGGTAGTGTTTCTCTCATTTATCTCCTACATGTCATCCTCTACCTCTCATTGCATCAATTATTGCTTCATCTTTGATCCAGAGCCTAGCTCGATTGGCCAATTTGGTTGCAGGTTTTGTCGCCTCATCTAATCCAGAGCCTCATTGGCTGCAGGTTTTCATAGATCAAGAGAGAAGCAGTGACCACACCTGCAAGGGCAGGACCTAGGACAATTCCACCTTTGGTAGAGAAACATAAAATGGTCTGTTTACTAAGATCAATTGCAATATTGCATAATCAAAATATAATATAGCAGCACAAACATAGATTACCTGTTAGGACGATATGTAATGCTAGAGGCTGTTTGGTACAAGCGATGTCCCATGATCAAGCTTGAATAATCTGGCCACCCTCTGCCGTCATTGTGAAATCCAGGAAAAAATGCATCAGCTTGGACAGAAATGTAATAATCAAGAGCATCCCAGAGCAATCGGTGTGCTTGCATCCTCAGATCTATGGGTGTGTGATCTGGCTCTCTCTCAGACTCAGCAATCCAACCATACCAACCTTCCTTCTCATGCTGATAAAAAGGTCTAGCAGGAGGTGGAGGAAGGGGTCGAGGTCGGGGTCCAGCTCTGTTCCAGTCTTCAATAAGTTGTTTCTTACTTTTGACTGGCGGAAGATACGATATATTTGAAGGAAGAGGAGATTCAGGCCCTATCAAATTGGACAACTCTCTCTTACTGCATAATGAAGTACGATCAACTAAGTTTGCATACATGGCTCGTAAAGGAATAATAACCCTCTGCCCACCAAAGGTCTCTGCACCAGCCAAGTATATAATCGTATTTGCAGGATAACCTAGTGCTCGAAGCAGAAGCCCAACCTACAAGTCAAACTTTAAGTTCAGTGATGAAATTTGCAGTTTTGCACTGCACTGCGCTGCAATAAAGTAGTAATGACAGGAAGTAGAGAAAACAAAGAAGAAACTATCTAAGAAACTTTCAAGCAGAAACATTAATTATAGCGGGGTCATATTCACTTTTGGGGCATAACAATCTTATGTGTTAAGAGAAGTACATAGGTTTGGTCCCAGTGACTACTCAAACTAAAAGAATTGAGCAAACTAAGGTATCAGAGTCTAAGGACTCAGATTGGATTAGACTTCACATGGTAGTGATTAAATAAGAAGCTCACCTCTTCAGGCATGAGAGGGCATGAGCCATTTTTCTTTCGAGCCATTGAATCAACACTTAGTTCTTCCTTAAGATTCCCACGTTCAATCATCTGCTTCCTTCTATATTGTATGAGTTCTGAGTGAACATCCTAGTTAAAATCAAATGAATGGCAGTCAATAAAATAAAACAAGAGAATGAAAAAATGTAAAATTAAACCTTCATAACTGTACATAAAAGCCATTCTGAAGAATATATTAGACCATACAAACTGAGATGTTGAGATGTACACTCAAAGCAACCAAATACCAAGCAGTAATGAATGTATTCTGGCAGATAATCACATTCTATACCAACCTGGAAAAGTTCCGCACAACCATGAAAAGCTAGAGTATCTCTCACAAGACCAGGGTGATACACTAGATAAGGATGGCCAGATGCTCGTAACCTACAAAGAAGCTACAAAACGGTTAGAAGACTCCCACAGGAGAAACTATGAGAGACAGAAATAAATGAACAGGTCAAGCACTTGATTCCCACTTTGTAAAGAATTGAAGCAGCTTAAGATTGAAAGGTTAGACAAAGGCTTCGAAATTGCACTCTAGAACTATAACAGTTTTACCTCTCCACCATTTGGTTGCCTAGCTCCTGAATTTCTGGACGGAACTGCAGGGCACGGAAAGCTACCCGGCATCTGAGCCTCTGGTATTCCCCCAAGCTGCTAGGTAGAATAGACTACAGAAATAATATGAGAAGGATTAGAAACTCTGAAGAAAATCACAAGTTTCAATCTGTTGTAATTGGCAGCTAGTTATCAAACTATTTAGAAGAGTAAGAACTCTGAATTCACGAGTTTCAACATATTGCAAAGGTCAAAACATTGGATCTGTAGAACCAACAGGAACTTCACAACTTTCACAAAGGATGACAAATTCATGATGTTAGATATCAAAAAAGAAAAAAGAAAGAGAAAAAAAGTAAGTTTTATTTCGTAAAGCCAAACATACTACAAAAGAAGATAAATGAAGTTGAAAAGGTTGGCACCTCAAGGCATCCACCACCAGTGATTATCAATCCAACAACTTTTGATTGCTTAAGTCTAGGTAAGACTTCTCTGATGTAGAAATCTGGAGAGGCCGAATTCTTAGGTGAAATAGTAGGAAACTTGGTCTTTCTTCTGGCTTCCTTCAAATCATTTGGCAAGCTCTTCAGAATGATTACATCATTGGCAAGGGCTCCTATGAATTGCTCCTCATTGTATATATAGGAAAAACTTTTGAATTTGGAACTGCAAAAGCACAGTAGCAGGCTTAGGGTGACTAATCTTATCCTAGGGAAGAAAATCAGTAAAAGATAGCAACTGAACACATAATATATTAGTAGAGTAGAGAGGAAGAAGGAACGCACCTGATTCCTTTTGAGCGAAGAGTTTCTTGCAATTCTGGGACAATTAGAGTGGCATTCAAAAGCCTAGCAACGGCGACAAGATCACAGATCTAGTAAATGGAAAAATAGGTTAGAAACTTCCAAAGGAAAATCTACAAAAAGAACCTTTTGGAAGCAAAACTTACTGAAGATTGTATCTTATTAAATCCACCGTATATCTTTGCATATATAAAACCATTTTGCTCCCCAGGGACTGTAAGAAAATGCAACAAGTTTCTTTTCACAAAAGATCACTCCAGATAAACAAATTAGAACTGAAAAAGGAAACATCTTAGGAAAGTTGATGCAGGAAATGTTTCAAATTTTATCTAATTACAAACTATGAAATATGCAATTATTCAATTGAATTTTATCCTTCAAATAAACCATTTTCATAATATAATCTTCGAACTGAAGTTCCGAATTTTGCTTGCCAAGAAAAAGAGCGTTGAGTATAGAGGGGTGTATGGACAAAGTGTTGAATCAATTAGAATGTATTATTCCATCTCTTAATTTACTATCCCAAAACAAGCTAGGTTGGCACGTGCAACTTTAAATGTTCAAGGTTAGAAACAAAATTAGTATGAGAACAATTATTTAAGCCTCCTTTATATCCTATTCATGGTTCTAATACCAAGTTTGACCGAGTCCTATACTCATTAGTCATCAATCATTCATTTGTAGTTATAGATTATATGATCATCTTAAAACACAAGTAAGCACTTGAGTTCATAATAAATGATTATATTTTAGGTTCAACAGAGTCGAATTAAAAGTCTCCAATTTGAAACGCTTGGGACCATTCCTTTCTATTCGTATAATTCTATTTTGAGAGCAAGCTTTCTCTCTGTAATTCCAGTCCATACATTTTCTCAGTACTTTAACTAGATCCCACTCAAGGGATTCTTAAATCAGTTCGAGATTTTACAGGAAATTCAATGATAAATCACCAGAATTAGCAATTTGAATGATCTCTCTCTTAAAGAGAAAACAATGATACAATTCCACTTTATCACTGAATTTTCTAAGATATCGAGTAATCATGGATTCATCGTCAGATCACGTTATTGTGATGGATCTCTACCTCTAGTAGAAATACTTTTGAGGGCATTTATCGCTAGCCTGTGGCACTTCTTTGGTTGATTGTTGCCATATCCATGAGACTTTATTTCGTTGAGTTCTACTTGGCAAATCAATCATATATTTGAGGGTGCACATTAATACATGAAAAACTCATTAATCTTATCGTGGACCATGCATGCTCTCACAAACTTGAAAAAAAATTATCATATCTGAAGATTGTTCAATCTCTCTATATATTGGTCCACAAATTCTAGCACATATCAACTTCATATTTTGTTCGATAAAAGCAGTCCTTTAAGCTCATGTTATTATGATTTATTTTCAAATGTTTGCATCTTTAGAAGAATATTTCTCATTCCTTTTTCCCATATAAAACAAAGTCCCATGAATGCCGTCCCAAGGACTAAAGAACAAAGTGTGCTCCATGGTGTAACCACAAGCAATCTCCGACCCTATCTCCATGTGTAAAGATATGTGAGCTTGCATTAAGCAACATCTAACAAATCCAAGCCTTGAGATTTTACTCCTACAGGTTCTTTTACCTCGCAAAAAGCTTTTGTGTGCTCTTTTTAATACTTAATGCCCTTTACAATTTTTCTCCCTCCATCATTCAATTATGAAAAACCCAACTTCAATATAACCATCGCCCATTTGAAATGATCCTATGATCAATCTAAACAGTTATTGTCTTTGGAAATCAACAATTAGCTCAATTGTCCATTGGTTGCATAAAAGTTGTAGAATCTTTATCGCTCATTTAAATGAACCTATGATCACTCTAAACAGTTATTGGTTGCATAAATTTGTAGAGTCTGTAGAAGACATTTCAAGAATGTAGCTAAAAGATGCTATATCTGAGCATGATACGTAACGGCAGACTATACAAGTAAATAATCTCCACTACTAGAAACACTAGAATTACCAGGGTAGAAGTTCCTAGGATTAGCAAATGGTTGCAGGGCCTCCAGAGAGATCACAGGACCCCATAATTTTCGATGACGAAGTTTCTGCTACATCATTTGAGGCAAAAAAAAAGGTAATCAGAAAATTTAGGATCAAGTTAAAGCTGTGTAACAGCTCTAGCCAACAAACTACACATGCACACAATTTCACTATAAGATATCCAATTTAGTGCAAAATACCATGTTAAACTCTAGAACAAGTACATCATGATTTATGGCTATGGTCAAAAGTAACATAAACATACTTTTCCAACTGGATAGAAGTCATCTGCATGTAACTTGTACTGTACAAAGTCCCCAGTGGAATAATTTGCAAGAAAAAGATGAACTAGCAGCGATACTACTGATAAAGCAATTCCCACCACTGCAGCCAACTTGATCTTGCTCTTGTGTAACATCTTATTTCATTATTATCCTCCCAGAACCTATATGAAATAACCCTGTCATCAGAACAAAGCACACATAAGGTATATGTTTCACTAAGTACATAAACAATATGTTAATATGTCCATCAATGTGTGTATAAGTAAATGTTGCACGAATCAAGAGTCCTAAAATATCAGGAGCATGAAAAGGATGGTCACGATCATTCAAAGTATGAGATTCTCTCATTAACTAAAACTAATAAATCTATTACTGGGCAAGAATGTTTCATTTACATCACAAATAAAAAGATAGTAAGGAGCAAATAGTGATCAACTTCAATGACCACGTTGTGTGGCTGAATATACTAACTTGAATATAGACCTTTTCAAGAAGTTAAAGCAATGGATCTGAAAAGTTAAAAATAAAAAAGGTACAAGACGGGAATGATGTCAACTTCTCGATAGGTAAGAAACAAGGAAGACAAGCACTGAAAAGGCAACGGACATGGCAATTAACGTCCGATCGAAATGGAAGCAATACAAATATTTGGAACGCAGTGCATGATTAACAGGACGTATTAGTATGGGAATACGTAAATGTTAAGGACCTTCGAATGTCTCTTCTCTTTGTTCTATTTGATTTAATAGCAAAATCCAACATGGACTCCCTAATCCAACTAAGATCCAAGAAAGCTCTAATCTTGACAGAAGAAACCTTAGCCAAATCCAAGTACAGTTCCGGACAGAGATAGGAGCACAAAGAAATAACCAACCAATTATTTCTTGCTATCTAATAAGCTGAGATCCGACCAGAAAAACCGATCTCCAGCACCAAATTTCCAAAAAAAATTTAGGGTTTCACCCCCCACCGCTCCTCCGATCAATCAAACGCCAAAGACTCCGAATGGAATAAGCCCACAGTAAATACCACTTCAAAACCCAAACAAAATCTAGTGGCCAAACAACAACTCTTCGACCTCGGAACAGAACCCATCCATCCACTCTAAGAACTCCAAAGGGGCCAAGTGAACATGACAAGATCTGGATCGCGAAGTTGTCTCATCTCGTATCCAGATGTGGCGAGCGAGATGGAGACAGAGACGGATTGGGGTAAACATACCTCGTGGTGATTGCCGCATCCGGTGGTCGGAGAAGACCGGAGTTGGAAGACGAGATCAGAGGAGCCGAGGAGGACAGTGGAGTCTGAGAGTCTTCTATAGTTATTATTGAGTCGATCGATACTGACCACTCTCGAGTAATTCGTCTGCAGCATGGACATACGACGTGTTACCCGAACCAAGATATATATATATATATATTACATGGTTGTTCGTTAATGTTAGATTATACATAATCTGTAGCATAATTAATCAAATTAGTAACTAATAGAAATATACATGATTAAATACATTTTAACTCCCACTAGTTACGCCCAAAATCATGACTAAACATAATATATATAAATTATTAAAATACCCATTTATATCAAAATTATCTAAATACTCAACTAATTATCTTTCTCACTAATCGGTTTGTTTAATGAATATAAAGTCATTTTTTAGTAATCTAGATATAGTTACAGTCTCATTTTTTATAATTTTCCGCGGGTTAGGTTAAGAATATTCCACTAGACTGGATTGAATTTAAATCATCTCAATGAGATGCAATCTATAATTGGTTCAAGTTTAGGTCTAGTTATAGCTCTAATAATTCGACCCATCTCAACCCAACATAATTAATATAATACACGTTAAATTTCATATCTAAAATATTTATAACCACAGTTTTAAATATGACTGTATTGGTTATGTTAATGTTTCTATTGTTTATGGAGCGAGGTGGGCCCCTACCTATCTTACCCGATTGTTTGATGGGTCAACGGGTCGAGCTTGGATCGAGCCACAAGTATAATTATAGCCTGAGTCAGGCTTGGATAAATGAGATGTTATTATTGGACGACCATATATTCTAAGGGAGGTCATGGGGTACAAGGATAGAAGAGAGAGATGACCTAGGAAGTCATAAGTTTAAGTCAAACTGTAAACAAATTTATTATTGACAAATTGTTTGGGTGTTGATGGCTTGGTGTAATAATTTGACCCCGATTTAGTTTAATGGCTCAGCAGTATGTTGGCTTAGAGGAGCATTTATGCGGCACAGTATTTATGAGTATTGACTCAACAGCACAACGTTTTGGATCTTAGATTGAATACTATGTCTAATAGCTAAAGGTTTAGTGAAACATAAGTGCATTTATATTAAGCGAGTGATATCATTTTGTCCAATTTATATCTAACCTTCGAACTCTTGAATGATAATAATATAAAAAAATACGAACAAGTTCTTTAAAAGATACAATGATTCTAGTGGTGTCGATTTTGTTGTTGGAATGTCTAATGACACTCATTTTCTTATAAGTACCAGAATCGATACATTTGGTTTAATTTTGGCGGTTGAAAATATGACCGTTTTAATTATGCTCAAGATAATGGGAAAGCTAACAATTCAACATGTCTAGATCGATGACCTAACCACGAGCATTAACCCGATCATCTTAGACATACCTCACCTTTTATAAAAATACTCCTACTATATTAGTCATATTTATCACGAGGACAATTCAATGACTGAATAGCTTTCATATTTGACTATAAATCTTAGATATAATTATACTTGGGATGTTTGTTATCCCCTTGGCTTACTATCGTTGGTCAATAATCTCTTCGATGCTTTTTATAACCATAACAATTAAATTTTAATAAATATATTTTTTTAAACTTAAAAGGGTGAAATAAATGGTGAGTAAATGACAGTATAGAGTACAGTAAAGAGGACAATTTTGACATTTAGGGTTACATATCTTGTGGAGGAAAAGTCTCACGGCTGAGTGTTTTATAAATTATTGGTTTTTGTTATTATGTTTAGATGGAATATATAATGATTTTACCCAATTTTTTTTGTTTGAGAATAAATTTTACATTAGTTTGGACCAAGGCATAAAGTGGCTCAAATAAAAGTTGAAGGGGTAGTTTGAGTTTAGGCATAACCAGAGGGGGTAATTTATAATTTACCCTTGTAATTTCTAAGAACAGTCCTACCTTGAGTAAGCCGGGTCATTTGCCGTAGTATAAGGGCAGCACCAGCTCTTGGAGACATCCTAAGCAGGAGGCGGGTGTCGTGCAACGTTTGCATGAGGCGGCGATGGTGGTGGAATTGGAGGCTCCCCGTGCTTTGCGGGCCACCAAGGTTCGCGTGAGGTCTTATTCCCTCTATTTCCGGCCGGTAAAGATTTCACCTTTCTCTTGGTTTTCCCAAGCTATTGTACTCTCTTTTCCTTAGTTGGGCATAAGTCCAACATGTAATCACGTTGGCTTTCTCTTTCAGAGGAAAAGGGAGGAGAAAAGAAGGGGACGGAGTGAAAAACGAAGCTTATTTTTTCTGGTTTAGATTCTTGATATATTGATCAAACATGCTGTAGGCGAGGTAATCTGCGTTGCTCACCTCTCGATTGCAAAATTCGTTGGTCTTTCTGCTGCAGCTGGCGATTTCCATATGATTGAGAGTCATCTATGAAATGTTTGTCTTTGATGTTCCTAATTTGCGTCTCTTGCATAAAAATGCGTGGCATTTTTTCTTGCAGGATTAGATTAGCCCCTCCCCACCAAGTAGGTAACTTTTCAAAATTTTCTGCCTTTAGTGTGGATCCTGTATCTAGAATTCTACTGATAGGAGATTATGAGTTCCAAGAACCAACTTGCTTAATGCATCAGAGGAAGGTATATAATTGCCTTTACATCAAAGAAACAAATTAGCATCTTCATTGATCTTTATTAAAGTTATAAGAGTCATAGAATGACAATACAAGGAATCTTGTTACATGCAGCTTGTGGACTTCATTGATAATGCTTCACGGGTTATTCTAACATGGATCACATGAAATCCTTTTATTTCTTCGGCCTGATGAATCTTGCGTCAGGATAGAAAATGAATATTTGTATTTGTATGTTCACTTCCTCTTCAACTTAACTTCCCAAAAGAAGGGACAATTGGAGCGATATGTTTAGTCACAGTTCTGCCTTGTTATTTTGGGGCAGCAATGTTCTGAGAGAAAATAAAGATGGCTCTCTTTTGGACTAGGAGAAAATTTAGAAGGATAGTTAGTGAAAGTCATCCATTGTCCTAAACTCCTATATTTTAGCGTTTATCCTTTTCATGTTTTGTTCGCTTCCATTTCATGATACTTTGTGAGGGCAATGACCTAACATGAAGGTCAACTCTATGAGGATCTATTTATTTTATCTCAGTCAACTGGCCAAAAAGCATACTCAAATAGCAATTTTTGTTTTGTTGCAAATCCTTCAATAGAGTTGTACTACATTGCTTAGTTCTTTCTGCCAATGTGTAGCAAAAGTTTATCAATTTGTGCTTGTTCATTCACATATATTCTGCTTATATCTTAATAGTTAATAGTAATACCTTCTCTACATAACGAATTTTTGAGAAAACTTTTTGAACTTATTGGTGATGTCCCTGCTTTGTTTCTTAAACAACAAAATGTTCATATCATATCTACATGAAACAAAAATTGGATTATAATACCTGCCGTATTTCTTGTTTGGCAAAAGCAAAGGAGAAAAATAGTGACATACTTATTTTTCGTAAACCACACTTAAAATACTATTGTAACAATATTGTCCAATCATGTCTACAGAAAAGTGGCTTATTTCCAATTAAGTTTCTACTTGGTAGAAATAGTATTGATAACAATTCTCTTGATGTTAGATTGAGGTCTGCTGAATATTTATGTGGAAAGCAATTTTGTCGCATCCAGCTAAAAGAAAAACAGTTAGGTAGTGCTTAGTTGCTAGATCTCTGTGTTAAATGTTCTTAGATGAAAATGTTATCTCTATGATTATACTTGGATCTTTTCACTTGTATATTACTATCCTATCATTGTACTGCAATAATAATTTTGAAAATGGAGGGAAATGTACCTTCTTCCTTGACATGTGGACTTTTCAACTCCTTGTCGATTGCTGTAACTGAACTGCCAATAAAAAAGTGGTAATCATCGATGCTTTTTGGGACTACAAAAGGCAGTTTCTTCACTCCTCTTCAGAAAGATTAACCAATTCAATCAAGAGGAGGAAGCTAAGTTTGCAGATTGTTCTGACCTAGTTTTAGGTTTAATAAATATTTTTTAAGAGAAACATCTATGAGATTTAGGCAAGCAGGACTTGTTGTAGAAAATCAACTATTATTAAACTTATGCATATATATGTTATTTTATCATACTATATATGTATTATTTGGGTGATTTGTCTAGTGATATGAGTCTCTTGACTAGAACCCCAGTAGTTGACACAGTTTCTTGCTAGGAGATCGGGAGTTTAACTCCTCTTAGGGACAATTATGGTTTATTGGATGGCATAGGTCCTCACTATTTTTCAAGAAAAGAAAAAGAAAAGTTTAGTGATATGAGAAAAATAAGTTACCATGTTGATCTATAAAGAATTATTTTCCAAGTAAGTTCAGTTTTAGGCACTTGCAAGCTGACATACTCTTTTACTTGTGTAGCTCCACTCTACTTTATATGTTAAGAACTTTCTCAATTTAATTCATGGCAATCACATTTTTAGAAATCCTTTCTTTTATTTCCCCAACTTAAATGCCAACATGCTGCAGTGCAGCGGATAGCCAGAGACCTCATCCTAGCATTATTTATATGGATGCTCTCCACAGTGATGCAACTAGTGAGCATGGTAAAGAAATTCTTGAGGCTATAGTAAACGATGATGGCAATGATATGCACAAACTAAAAAATGACCCCAAGGTTGAGAAAGAGTCATCCTACTCATCCTCATCATCTTCGGGCACATCTTCGGAGAAGGATTTCTTTCAACTAGATGCAAGAGAGCTTAGCCAATCGATGACAGGAGAAGGTGAGACCACTAGCATCAGCACAGAGCCTGTACAACATGGGGAAAATGTTCAGTTGGAAGCAGCAGTGGTTGACTTGTCAGTTAAACATGATGTGGCTGCTGTCATTCCGGGTGAGAAGGATCCTTCTGGATTTCTACAATCAGCTCAAGAGCAAAGTGGAAAGCCAATATCTCCTCATGTTTCGAGCTGCACTCCTGGACCAGATTATGTAGTTACACCTGGAGCAAAGCAGTCTCCTCCAATTCAGGTGATGGGAAGATCAGATTGTCCTGATCCCAACAGGATTCCAGCTGCAATCTTTACAAGGATGAAGTCCACAGTACCCATGGAATGGAGTGTGGCTTCAAATGAATCATTGTTTAGCATCCACATGGGGAAGTCTGGGGACCTGACCAATTACTACAATACCCCTTTGGATTATTCGCCAATTAATACTCCACCTGGCTCTACTCCACCAAAGGTTCCGGGTGTAGATCCAAAGAAACCACAAACAACTGAAGCTGCAAATGCTGAAGCTATGAAAGATGTTCTACGTGCAGCTGCAGAGGAACATGCGGTGAAGGACAAGCCCAAAGTTGCAGGGGTCCATCATTCTGATAGTCCATCTGAGCTCTCTGAGGGCAGCGTGACTAGCTACAGTTCTTTTGCCTTTCCCATGTATGATATTCTTCTGCCCTACTTGATTACATAGTATTTCTCTTCTCTACCCTCTTCTCCAAGGATTCCATAATTGCATGCATATCTTCTGATGAAGCTTGGTCGCCATTTATGGTTATAATTACATAACAGAGACATGCACAAAAAATGAAGCATGATAAACGCTGATCAGTGATTCATTAATGCTGTGTTCGGGTATATATTGCAATATCTCAAGCACGTGCAGTACCTCAAGGTTTTAATACAGAGTGTAATATATATATACTATTCTGACACAGAAAACTCTACCTTTTCTAAAATGGCTTTGGCTTTGAAAATTAGATATTTTTCCAGATTGACAGGGGAAGGAAGAAATGTGTCCCTGCATGGTGAATCGTTGCATCAAGATACACAGAAGGACCCATCACAACAACCTCCTCCACAAGCCGATCCGAAAGAAGCTCCTAGTGCATCACAGCAAAAATGGTTTCCTTGCTTTTCCTGCTGTCCTTTCTGCTCTTGAGTGGGAGTAAGCCAGCAATATCACTTGCTCTTCTCTATCTTGTGCATTTCCTGTAATTAAAGTTCTAGGTTCTTAGATGTTATAATGTGATAGTTTTGCTAAAAGTTCCCTAAAGTAGTGCGTGTAATTCTCTTTTTTGCAGTTGATGGTCTTGCTGATCCCTAAAATTGGAAAACAGTGATTCTTCTACGATAGATAGGGAAGTTCTCGTGTCCTCAATTGGCATCTCATCTTTTAGAAGACAGGGGTTAAGAACATTCAGAAATAGATTGTACATTACATTGAAGAAAGGGGGAAGAAACATGCATTAAGGATCAGTGTTTTAGACAAACGTACATTAGGATTCTTGCTTTACTTTCGCTGTGCGCATGATCCCTATAACAATAACATTAGGGATTTGAGCTGAACTTGATGTATGTGACATGTGACATGTGACATGTGACATGTGACATGTGCATGTTAATTTCCCGAACTCCAGTTTATAAAGTTTCAATGCAAAAGCTTATACATCTTTTCAACGGCAATTTTATTCATGAGAATCTTGATCTGGTACGATAACAAGAAACAAACTACAAAAATGGTTCCAGGTTAGCTATTTCTTCGCATATCAGCCGCAATCTGGTAATAAATCTGCGTGCAGCCAGTTAGTAATTGGCTCCTCTATTCTACTTTACATAGCTCCTACTTCATATCATAAGATCAGGAAACTAAAACTAGCCACTACTGCAGGCTAGAACTAAAACATAGCTCCTTGCTGCTAGAATATAATGTTTATACATAGAAACAAATAAACATGATTGAAAACAATCAGGTAGAGCTTGATGTTCTCCATGAAATGGCTTCTTCTCAAACTGCTCAATCTCTTCACTCCTAAACAATCTCTATAAGGTCAACGACCTGATATGAAATGCATTGTACACGCGAAAGTTAATTGTAAGCTATGTAAACAAGTTGGACCATGGAAGAACTTTTTAAACATCCGAGATCATTGTACTAAATAGACAACTGTCCGAGACTCCAAGAACACAGGTGAACTAGAAAAAGGAAGGACTAAAAGAGAGCCTTTTTGACATTCATTTGGAAAGTAAGCTTTTGCAGTACAAGAAGCAGCATACACTTGTAATAGTAGAAATGCTTATAAAAGTATCATTCTTCATCAAATTGTGGGGGTGTCTGCTATCCCATAAGATACCTCGAAAGGCTCCATCTACTAAATGGCATCCCCCCACCCCCTACTGACCGGGGGCAGGCATACTCTCTTCATTTGGAGGAACATCACTTGGTGGTGGAGACTTCCTTGCGAGGGACTTAGGTATGTCAAGGTCATCTTGCACACAACGCTGCAAAGGGTGAGACAGGAGAATGCACATTTGGCGGAATAGGACCCTGGTGAGCCCTTGTCCACTCTCAAATATGTAGCCTTCATATTCAGTGACATGCTCTAGGGCATCAACCAACGCATCATATACCTTCTGCGGGCAGTTCTCCGAGCTAGGCTTGTCATGGAGATACATAACATCCATGGTGAAAAGCTTTTGGCTAACAGGCCATTGATGCTGCGGACGAACTGATGATCTGCAGTAAATGAGTATCTGAAACGGGAAAAGAAAGGAAAATCTTGGTGAAGTCGAGATATTAGCCACACAAACTTTACGGATTTCGACATGAAAATGAAGGATCTTTTTTCTGTATTTTCATACTGTATGCAATTATCACAACATAGATATTATATAGTTCAACAGCTATTATAAGAATACAAATGCCACATTTGAAGAGAAAGCAATGTCCTTGAAAAAAACATTGTAAGACTGTTTCTCTAATTTATAACGGAGTGAGTTCTAACATCATTCTGTGCCCACTTTTTAGTCAGAATTATTAGATTGAAGGCCAAAAATGACTAGCACCGTTACACTGTTTAGTCAGATTATCTCTCTCTCTCTCTCTCTCTCTCTCTCTCTCTCTCTCTCTCTCATGCCCACCTGACAACCACTCCGCCGACAGCCACCACCTACCACTCTCTATCTCCCATCTTCCTCTCTGTCTATCACACACTCTTCACTCTCACCACTCAATTTCTCATAGGCAACTACCCCTCCCACTCCTCTCTCTCTCATCTACACTCTCACCATCAGTCTCGCATTCTCACTCTTCCCTCTTTCACTCTCACTCCCCACTGGCGGTCACTTCACCTGCTATATTGCTACATAGTTTTTACTTTTTACTTTTTAGATTTTAATAGCGTGTTAAACTATTAATAGTGCAAATTTATCGATACTATATTAGAATGTTATATATTATAATTATTATATTTAACTTTTATATAATAAATATGTTAGATTTCCTAGGCACTCGCATACCACTATGCACTATGGGTTGGGGTGATTAACAGCATGCCGCAAACACCTTTCAAAACATTGATATTACAAAATAAGAGTCACAGACATCTGCATTAGACTAGATTCTTGAGGTGATTACATACAGTTAAATGAAATTATTTGAATAAAAAGTGGCAGAGCTTGGTTCCTTTATGGTTATAGTTTTACTGTTCTTATCTATCTTATTGAACTGGATACTGCCAGCAACATTAGTTGTTTCTCTTATATCAATATCAGCAGATTATGCACATATTTGCATAGAGAAGATAACCTCATCTAAAAACAGTCGCATCAATTAAAATGTGAGGCATCTGAAAATATAAAAAAAGAAATGTATAATGAGCTCAGTGCAAAGAAATTTGTGGTTATCCTCACAAATCAGCATAGATTCCTCCATAACAATGTCTTGGTCATATTTCCAATAAATTACTGTTTAGATGAAGTGAGTTACACCATTTCAGAACCCGGACATGATTGTAAAATGCAAAAACTGCTGGAATTTACCAAAAAAATAAAAACCATAAAGTCTTGGATTTTGATAACTCAAATAAGAAACCTTATGAAATATAATAGTCTCATGCATACACAGAAAATTGATTCCTAGAGCAATATGATGACACTTACCACTCTAAAGAGTCGACCTTGTGCACGTGATTTTTTTGCTTCATGGGCAGCTATACGGAAAAGCTGGGTAATATCTGCAAGCCCAGATGGTGATTCCACTGCTGTGAGTGATCTAACTGCTTCTGTTGCAGAGTTGACATCACTGCTGAAGTCCTTCTTTACCTTCAAAACATGGAAATTTATCTTTAAGGTTTTGTTCATCAAAAGAGCCAACCAAACCATTTATTTCTCATATCTAAATGTTCATGGCAAACAATAAGTAACCTTGCATAAAATTCATTTTAATTTCACAAATCACCATTTACTTCTATTACTAAATTTCCATGATATTCTCTCAGTTTGAGTCACATACCATGATACATAGAGAAAAATGCAGAGTATGCAGCTTACATGCATAGATGTATAGATTGTCAATATTTAATTTGCAAAAATTACATAAGTATTAAGTATTTGTCTCAATCTGTCCTCCTTTGACTGATTTTCTATGGGAACCTACTGCCCCATCATTGGTAAAACCTGAAATATTGAGGCATGAAGGAAAGAGTAATTTAACAGAAATTGCTTCATTCTATATTGTCCTCATAGTAATGGGAGCTCTTTCTTTTATTTATTGATGAAACACATGGAACAGAAGCAAGATTCATTCTTCATTCCAATATCACTGTTCATAGTCATGAAATAACAAAGCATTTTGAGATGGCTCTTTCTATTACTAGAAGTTGACCCTCAAATAGAAGCTGAGAAATGCATTGGGAGGGAAAAAGAAGGAAAGGAATAGAAGAAAAATCACGAGAAGATAGTGACAGAACAATAGTTCAATGCTCATGGAAAGGAAGCAACTCTTGTTTGAAAGACATGCGGAAAAGGGGCAAAAGTTGATTCTTCCTTTCAATGTCATATTCTTGTTCAATTATTTTGATATGGCTACTTCTATTTCCCTTCCAATGGAAGGACCAAAAATAAAAAGAAGAAACAGAAGAGATATCAAGAGAGGATAGTGATCATGGCCAGAAAGATAAAGCTAACTAGATCGCAAACCAGAACATCATTTAAGATTGTTTTCATAAGTGGAAATGTTTGTCATGTAGATTGTTCTTAAGAACAACTATATGAAATTCATCATAGCACATACTGTAACCCCAAGAGTTTTGGCTATAGAACATAGAAAAACATATCTAAACTCAATAAGAATTAAGACTGAATTTAATCCTGCCTGTAGGGGAAGAAATAAGAGATAAAGAGAAAAACTTCCATTCAAATTAGAGAAGTTGAATTTAAAGCTGGTATGTAAAATCACTCAGTAATAAGATTAACCAGTCAATGTAGTCATAACAGAAAAGGAAACAACAAGTTACGATAGAAGAATGTAGAAGAAAAGGAAAAAAAGAATACCAAAATCTTGAACTTTATTTCGACATAAAACTGAATTTCATAAAATCAAACAAGATAAATGACTTCTTTTAGCCATATTCAAATTCCTCCAATCTAAAGTTCTCATTATCCCAGCTGATTTTATATATCACCACGAGCTTATTTTCTTCATATTTATTATCATTCATTACTCATCTGCATATCTGTGCGACCTCCATGCGTCACTTACCAAACTTCCTTCTAGCCAGAGTTTTGAGCAAAATGTCACTTTTTCACCAATATTAATCCTTCTGATTAAACTCATGGCTTTCAAATTTTAGGGTCATTCCAAGATTTTCTCTCACTCAATTTTTTTTTTTCAGTTTAAAGGGAAGTTGGTTACTTGATCCTTAAGTAGGCTTCATCAATTGCGAGAAATCCACCTCTTAAGCATTCTTCATTACGACCTAGGTAGTAAATTCATCATTCCGATCGACTCTAGTGCTCATCTTTCTTTCGATTTCAACTCAAAATATAATCAAAACTTCAACAAACAAAAAAAAAAAACAACCTTTCATTGTAAACTAAAAAAAAACCTGAACGGGAATAAAGAGATGGACACAGAAGAAGAGTTAAATGGAGACCAAAGAGACGGAGTGGCCGAGGGCAGCGTAGGCGAAGCGGTGGTCGGGGTGGATGGTGAGCTTGGCGTTGACGAAGAGGAGGAGGGCTTGCTTGATGGCGTCGAGGCGCGTGATCGGCCGCCCTTTGGGGCCCGATACCTTCATCTCCGTCCGGGATTCCGAGTCCACGTCCACGCAGAACAAGATATCCTCGCACTGGAACCGGCTCGGCGGAAGCGTGTACTGGGCGGCCGATGGAGACATCGGCGAACACTCACGTCCATCCATCAAGACTTCTCTGTCTCTCTTTCCTTCTCTCTTTAATATTGTTTTTTTTTCATTGTTCTCTATAATATTGTTGAATTAGTAATTAGGCTAAATTTCCCAAATACCGAGCTTCGCATTAACTTAGCTCGATTATTAAACGAATTAAATTTAATAGATATAAATATGACCATTTTATTACAAAAGTAATACAATATGATTCGTGTAATCTGTTTAATAAATAAGTCGTATAAAACATTACATAATAATAAGATAACACGACAAGATTAACTCGATTAATAATTTATACAACACAAAAATATTATGCTAAGTATCAACTTTACTGTTTCAAAGTATAAAATAATATACGATGAACTCAAATAAAATAATTCTTAATACAAAATAACAAACTAATTTAAAAAATGAGATCGACTCAAGATCCATCACCAACATTCACTACCAAGCACCGACACTCTTCACCATTACCCATATTCACGTGATCAAATCAAAGCATCCTAGGAGAACAAAACCACTCATCCTTCTCCTATTTTCTTCCCTCAATCTGACGCTGCTACTCCGGTAATATTCACTGCATACACATTAGAAAGAAGAAGAAAAATAGAGATATTAGAGTAGTGGAAAAAAAATATTCATTGTAAATGATTTCACAGTTAGCGATGAAAGTGGTAGAGGAACAAAAGCAATTACCTTTCTTATTGCAGGGCAAATGATTTTATAGTTAGCAAATCTTTCAATGGAAGAAGTCAGGTAAGAGAGCAAGCTCGACAAGACCCTAATGAGGTAGTTGAATAGGTCATTAGGGAGGGAGGAGATCAGGGTGGTAAGTAGCTTTGGTGGAGAAGGTTTTGGGCTTTTGAAGAGGGTGGGAGAGGTAGATCGAGTGAGAGTGACTGACAACGACAACGTGGGCATAAATGTGGATCCGTCGGAGATAAGATGAGAGAAGAGGATAGGAAAGATGGTTACCTCTCATGTATTTGCGACAACAAAGGTGAGGGGCGATGGTGGAAGGAGGACTAGAAGAGATCAAGGCAGTAGCTGAGGAGGGTGATAGCTAGCTTTGATGGAGAATTTGGCCTTTTGGGATTTCAAAGAGGGTGGAAGAGTGGGGTAGTGGCTGGTTTAGAGTGAGGATGTGAGAGAAAGGCTCTGAGAGTTAGGGTTAGAACTTAGATCGTATTTATAGAGTATTAGGTTGGTGGGTTATCCCGACCCAATCCAATCCGACTTGTATACTTAAACAAGTCAAGCGAATCAAAACGGGTCAACGGTATAAACCTGAACACGATCTGATTATTAATCGGGTTAGATGGATTGATATGTCTATGAACCAAACTCAATTAAGAGCTGTGTTATTGTGTTGGATTATCTAGTCAAGTCAATTTTGCCACCCCTAATAAGGTCCAGTATCACTTTTTTTCTTTTTTGAAAAAATTGATATGTATTACCTCAAAAATTAGTATAGTCAATAATATCACAACGTACACCTTGCATGTGCCTATAGAAAAATGGGTGAAGGCCTAGAGGGCAACTCCTTCCAAACAAAAGAAAAAGTAGAATATCTCTACTTAGCTAGCCAATATGCAACAATGTTGTGAAATCGAGTGACATGGTAAAAAAAATTCTAGAAAATATAGCAAAAAACGATAGCATCTCATGAATAATCATCGTGATCATCCAAGCAGGGGTAGTAACACATCGATGAGCGAATTAATGAGAATGAGGGAGTTGGACTCAAAGATGACATTATGACAAAGTCTAAGAGTTCTTGTCTAGCAAACTCGATATCTTTGAGAAGGCTACCAACTTCAACCTACAAAGGAAAAGTTGACGTTATAGGGAATAACCTAGCAAAAAGGAAAGCATCCTAGTGCTCTTGACAAACAAATCTATGCCTAACCATCAGGAGAGAAGAGATTATCGACCCATCTATCTTGATCTAGGGCACAAAGAGAGCAGACCAACCACTTAGAATCAAGCAAATAGGAGGAACCATTGAGAGCCTGGTGGGCTAATATGGCATTCTGAACAAGCGAGACATGGTGATAAAGAGAGGATGGAAGCTCTATCAATTGCACTGGACTCAAAAAAATCTGATGCACTAGTGATGGATATGAATCATATCGAGAACAGATGAAAGAAAAAGCTATCACAACTTTTCCGCAAGAACTACATATTATACAAAATCACACAATTTAAACAATGACCCATGTGATCAAGAGAAGCTCCTTCAAGGAGCCAACCATCAAATACCATTATTGAGATGGCGGAAAGGGGTGAGGGTAGCCTTAACATGATGCCAAAGGCAAGCCGTTGGATAGCAACTAGTCAAAATGTAAGGGATATCTTTTGGGGAGAAAAGGCAATTGGGCAGCTCGAGGAGATATAGAGTCGAACAAAAATATAGTCATTAGTTCGTAACCCATAAGAACTTCCGGGCAAAGACCTTCAAGTTGGGAGGAATGAGGAGTTTTCAAAGAGAACTCCACCCATTCTAGAAGGGTTATGGAGAGAAAACTATGCATAATTTTAGCATAGGTCCCTGATACTGAATCCATCCAAATATAAGAACAAAAAACTAGGACAAAAGCAAATGTAAAGAAAAAATGGCTACAGCAAGGGACTAAACGAAAAGAAGGTTGACTCTATCATGCCGCCATCTTTAAAATAAATATTGTATTAAGTATTGTAAATTATTTATCTATTCTAAAATGACCATTCTGTTAGCTTTCCACTTATTTTTCTAATTTCCATTCCCACTTAACATATAAATGTCTATGACTAATTTTTACTCTCTTCTACGTAAAAATTACTCTCCTATTCTATCCAAGCCTACACTAACTTATTTATAATTTCTCATTTAAAATATTTGTCAATCCTTTCCTTTTATTCTTCTCGAACATTTTTCTCTCATAATATCAACATTTATAATTTCTATTATTCTCACTCTCAACTCAACTTCTCTCATTTTCATTTCTTCCCATAATTCTCTCTCTCAATCCCAACCTAATATCAAGTTGTACGATAAAATTAATTTTACTTTTTCATCTTTCTTTTGATCTCTCTCAATCTATATTAAACTCTCTCTTCTTTTCTTTTCTTTTTCTACTAACAACAATTGTAATTAGAGATCTTTTAACAAAAGGATCAATAATACTTGGATGGAATTGAAATCTATTTTCGTAATTAATATTTCTAAAAGCAAACATAAGCCTCTTGTACCATAGCATAGATCCTGTGTAGGCTAACTCATGTAACTTGATGGACATGTTATATTGATCGCGCGCATCTAATGGTTTCAATCACGCTTGAAGAAAAAATACATAAAGTTCATAGGAGTTGATTGAGTGTGATCAAAATCATCGAATACGCACAATCAATATGTTGACACATGTTTGACAACACCAAACTCTAATCCTCTGAGTCAGTAACTCTGTTATAGTAACAATATTATTACTCTTGCTCACAAATTTTAAAACTATAAAATTATAATTGAAAAATATATTATGATTTGAGCAAACTTTGAGCCCAAAATTAAGTGGACACTATTGATGATTGATTAGTACTGAAATCGAATTCAACTAGTAATTTAATATTATATATTTATTTATTTAAATTTATAAAGCGAAGTGAATAAAAATTAACTTTAAAATAGCTCTCGTAGTAATAAAAAGTGAATAAAGTGATCTTAAGACCATATCGACTATTTGATTCAAATATTAGCAATGAGTATTAAGTTCAACCTGAGCATTGGGTTCAGTAGGTTAATCGAAAGATTGCGAAGTGAAATTTCTCTTAATTAAAGTATAATTCCATTTGACTTGTTCTTTTGGACCTATGATTTTTTTTTTCTAACTAATTTTGACGCCCTTTTATTATAGGTTGTTTATGTTGAATTTTAATTTGAAAAAATACTTATATTTTTATATTGGGAGACTCCCTGTTCTAAAAAGTAATCTGTGGAGGGTAAATTAATTTTAGAGACATAGTATTCAACACTAGATATTCAGCATTCATGTCCATCATCAATCGGGTTCGGATCGGACTATCCATTAGAAAATCCGGATGCTATTAGCCCTTGTTACAATCCTAGAACCAACTGATTATAGGGGTACTTTCGGTATAAAAACTACCCGTAGATCTCGACCTTATAAGAGGAGAGACTGCTAGGGTTTGGGTCTTCCCCATTAGCAGCGGCCGAAACCTTCGAGTTCCCCTTCTAGTTCTCATCCCGTAAAACCCTAGAAGGAAAGCCGCCATGGGTAAGTTCTAAGCCATTTTAAGCCTCCATCTCTTTGATCTGCGGCTTTCGGATCCGTCTCAATCGTTCGTTATCCATCTCAGGAAAGGTGCACGGATCTCTTGCTCGAGCGGGGAAGGTGAGAGGACAGACGCCGAAGGTGGCGAAACAAGACAAGAAGAAGAAGCCGAGGGGTCGCGCGCACAAGCGTATGCAGTACAACCGCCGATTCGTCACCGCTGTCGTTGGATTCGGCAAGAAGAGAGGACCTAACTCGTCCGAGAAGTAAGAGAATCGCTTAAAGATTGCGCCTGGTACCTGTTTTCTTCATTTTGACTCTAAATTCGACGCCTTTGATGGCGTAGAGTGGTATTTTATGCTTACTTCGGATTGCTCTATGTAGTTTTCCATTTGATTGCAATGTTCAAATCTTTAATGGGATTGATATAAGATATTAGATTTTTGGAGATGGTTAATTGTCAATCTGAAGTGATACTATGACACCAATTTGGTAGACCATAAATTTAATTGGTAAAAGAAGTCTGCTTCTGCTCATCAAGTTGCCTTCTCTAACATTATATTGTGATTAAAGGTTGTCGCCGTTTACGAAGAAACCTGTGACCATAAACTTAGGAATTCGGGCTTAGTTTTCTAGGGATATAAAGATTTTTCGAGGCCCCAGTTATTGGATCTAGCTTGGCACCTAGACAAGTACATCAAACCAAACAACCACTTCATGGGTGCTTATTGAGAGGTGATGATTAATTGGTTTATTGTGGTGGAAGGAGTTTAGTTGAGTTTTGGGTAAAGGGTTGTATATGTTGTTCATTCATCTTTCTGCTTTAAACTTGATTCTGTTTTTTAGGCGAGCCCATTTAGAAAATAGTTTTTCTTTTCTTCTTCTTCTTCTTCTCTTTTTTGATGATAGATATTGATTCAGGTCATACAAAGCTTGAGTTTTCTTCTTCTTTGCTACATACCAAAAGGAAAATGATAAAAATCACATTCCGCAAACCCCTGGGATTGTGGTAGGTAGCTTGAGGAAAGGATGATTCTATTGTCTTTGTTTAACCTATTCTGGGTAGTGTTCCAAGTTGCTGACCATATATAACCACCTTTGATTATTAATAACAATGAGTAATGTAGACTAAGCATACTGTATTACCCATTAGCAAGGAGGTTAAGAGATTACAAAAATTTCTGCAACATCTCCTGTAGGATTAGAAATTGCTGGAAAGATTTACACCAGAAACTTAGCTGACTCTTGTAACTAGACTGTGCATCTTTATCACTGATCAGGACATTATGTAACTAGACTGGCAAGGAAGTGGTAGCAGTTATTTTTCAAAACAGGATCCATATAAGATCTTTGGCAATATTTTGTTGACCTCTGATTCTAATTTAATTAAGTGTAGACTGACATTATAAAGAGTCAAAAAGGTTTTTACCACTCTAAACCCTGGGTATCACATTTATGTATTCTCCATCATGGTTTTCAAAAAATGATTTCAGGATACCAGTCACTACTACCTAGAGAGCAATAAATAAGCACGTTTATATCTTGAAATAAGGAGCAGAGGCAAATGCATGGTCAGAATCACATTAAAGCTATTAAAACAGCAGAGAGGAAAGGCATTTTCATTTTATGAGATAAAATCAATGGCATGGAACCAACAATTCCTTTTTGACTCAGTTTGATGTAATAATACCATGAGATTAGGGGTGAAAATAGATCTAACACGTATTGCCAATCTATATTCGGATTCATATATTTTATCTTGATATGAATTTGAATATAAATATCGGATGGATGTAAAATTTAAAATTATATAGATGTAGCTAATATTTTTATATGGATTAGATAATTTCACTGTTCCTTTTCTCCAATCATCTTTGTTGTGCGTTTCCTCTCACAGAGTTTGCACTGAAAAAAATCAAAATTCAAACATGGATAGATAGCTCCTCTGAGAACAATACATCTCAGTTAGCAGTAAGGAATACAAAGAACAGTAGAATTATAAACCAAATGCTAAATGCAGATAACTTTTTTAAGCAATACGGAAACATTGGTGTTAATTAGAAAGATATAATGTGCATTCCCAAGTCAATACCACTTTGATAAATAAAAAGGAGACCAAATAAAATTCTTGTCAGCCTTATTCCATTTGCTTTAAGCACTTAGATTATAACTAATACAATGCGAGCCTCATTGCATTAGCGAGCATAAAGGAAATTAATAAATGCATGAAACTGCTATCTTGTTCTTATGGGTAAAATATAAATAGAAGACCTTGAGATCCAAAGAAGGATGTGAGCTTTAATGGTAACCCATTCGAGTATCATATGATATGCACTAAATTTGAGAATAAAATTTCACAACCAAGTTACAAAGTCTTGAAACTAGCTAATAGCCTAAATTATATTTTTCACTCCCTCTAAAATTACTTAAATATCACATTAGACCCCTTAATATACTGTAAAAATTCTGCAACCTGTAACCTTGGTTAGCACAGCATCAATATACTGCCTCCAAAAGAATTTCTTGTTTGAAGTATTACAATAAAATTAAATTTGTACTAATTCCCCAAAATAAAAGCCAACATCGTAAAAAAAGTTAGCAACAAAATATAAAGTTGTCGTCCAAAAACTGGGCCTCCTTAAAAGTTTATTTATCCACTTAGTTCATCCAAACTTAATACAATGTTTTGGGCACGTCAGCTGCTACCTTTTAATATTAAGTTTAGCGTTTAATACACAAAAAGACTATTCTTTTGTATTTATCTGTTAATTAAATAAATTAGAAAATTTTATCATGTTATAATTAGATAAACTAGAGAAAAGTATTAGATTGATAAGATGGATAAAAATTAAATCTTCTCAACCTTCTCGCTTTAATTTTATATTTGTACCCAACACTTATAAAGCAATCAACATTTTATAGTTGGGATGAAAGATACTTAGCCAATTTATTTGCATCTAAGCATGACAAAGATCGACCTCTTAGATATCTAATAGGTTTGAAAGGTGAATTACTTCTGATAAATAACTTCACGAAGAGCCCTTAGCTTGGTCAAAATCTCACAAAGTATAATCTCTACGACGTTTACTAGAAATAATGAGCCATAACTCGAGCCCTCCCACAAGCATAAGGATCTAAACTAACTAAACCGTCAAGTAATTGTTCAGGTGCACGTTGTTGAACGAGGTGGTTCGAGACACCGGCCGTGAGCTCGGGGTCGCCGGTGAGCGGTAGCTCGGCTGCCTGCTCAATTTGCCGCCACAAGCCGCCGCCGCCTCCTCCTCACCGTCGCTCGGAACTTTGCACTTCTCCCCGAGAATTATCGCCTTCTTCCATATCGTCTCCTCGTCCTCTTCCTTCTCCTTCTTGCTATTCTTCGCGATGATCCTTTCATGAAGCCTTATGCTGAGGCTCATCGAGAGCTTCCGCTTCCGCTTCGCCGACGATGACGGCGTCGACTTCATCACCACCGCGGGCGGGATAGGACCGTGCGTGGCGGCGTCGGGCGCCAACTCGACCACCGTCGCCTTTTCCTCTCCTGGCGATTTCTTTGAGGGTTGTTCTCGTTGATCCAATACCACTTGGGTTGTTTCTGTCGTTGACTCTGCATTTGGCTTTCGAACGGATTCGTCGTATAATGGAGGTGGAGGAGCTCTCGTGGAGGGTTTGGATGAAGACTTGGCGCAGAGGAAGGAGATGATGGCGATGACTGCTGCAATCCATGCAGCAACGAGTGGCACGATCAGAGCTTGGTGGATTAAAGAGTGGGCTTCGGAAGGAGAAGATGGTGGTAGTAAACTCCTCACCATGGTGATTGGTGAAGAGAGAAAGAGAAGAAGAGAACTATGAAAGAGAATTATTTAGTTAAGGCATGAATGGAATTGTTCTTGTTCATCTCTGTGATCTGTGGTTATGGTCGAGTTGGTTTTTGGTATTAACTGGCATATGCTAAGTTAGGGGGGGGGGGGGGGGGAGATCATTAGCTGATTATGTAATATGCCTATCTATAGCTTTGCAATATCTCTGATTAAAAACTAAATATGGTAGCAGTTCTTTTTCCCCAATTAAATATCTAGCTTTCGATTTTCAACTGCAAGCATGCATAGAGGCTGTTGATCTGGGACGACAGATATCAAATCTTGGAAAAACTGCAGACAATCTCAATTTCCTGGGTTCTTGATCTGGGATTAATATCACAAGAGCATTTTGAAATGTAGGGTACAAGCAGGAAGAGACTATCAATTAAGCTTGATCACTTCTGGGACATGAGGGAAAGAGTGAGGCATGGAATGGCCAGTTTATCTCACAAATGCATCAGTTTGTCACGTTTTGAGTTGCCAAGAAGTGACCATGACTAGAACTTTTATACATACAGCAATTTAGGAGTAGCTTTACAATCATAACTTAGTTGCATTAACAATCTAGATGAAGACAAGGTAACCTAAGACAATGTACGTTTACAACAGGGTTAAGTTGAAGAACATTTTCTTCAAATAACGGCAAAAGCAAATCCACTAGGAAACAAAGGAAACAAACAAAAAAAAAAAAACAACCAGCAAAACATTTGTATGAGGTGTACACTCACTTGTTCAATTAATTATTACAGATGAGGATGACGAAGAAGATTGTAAACCACACCAATTGAATTCCTCTTTATCCTCACTGAAAGCTTTCTGCAAAACATCCTGTAATTCGATGAATCTCCTCTTCTTATCTTCTGAAGTATCTTTTCCAAGACAAGTTAGCTCTGTTACATCATCGTCCATAATCTTGTTAATAACCTTCGAGCACCGAGGGAAATAGCGCTTCCCGAGTTCCACTGGTACATGACATTTCTACTTCTGATGAATATGAACGAAAATCTTCTACCCAAAGCTCAAACAGTCTTATTATGATAACAATGTGGACAATGGCTTTAATAATAACATGAGTAACAGAATGGTGGATATTTGACATTTTAAAGAGTAGCAGCCTAGCTATTGTCAGATAAGAGAACATTTAGATAGATGGCAAGAGGAAAAGAAAATGAGTTGAATATGTCCTCCTAAGAAACAAATAAACATAACTTTACTAAATCAATAGAGACTAATAATATCCAGTATATTTGTTGAAAATTGTAGGACTACCGTTACAAAATTCAATTGTATGTAAAAGAAGAACAGGCGCCAAGCATGATTACTGTGAGATTCTTATGATCGAGCAGCATAGTGAGGTTTCTCCAGTGTACTGTATAATTTAATGGTTGATAGAGAGAGGCTTCCTTGAAACATTACATTATCTATTTAAAGAGCTCCCAAGTTTTCCAACTCTTGCAAGTTGATCCACCAAATGACACATGAATAAGAATATGGGAGCTATATCAAACGAACTTCCTATTTTTCCAGCTCTAGCACGTACACTCACCAATGAGGCATGAATGTAGATTGGGGATGTAAAGACAACACTTGACAAAAAGCCAAGCATCCACTCTTATTCACTGGAAAAGTTAATTAATATAATGAAATGCATGAAGCACACTGTAGGAATATAACAATGTACAAACAAAAAGGAATAAGAGAAAAAAACCGTTTATAGTTCATAACAAGTACCACGGTAACATCAGTGCTAAACCTTAGACCTCCAATTCATAAACTATAATCAAAGGCAACGAAATTTGCGATTAACAATTATAACCAAAGTGGCCTCTTCTCTCAACCCAACAGAAAATGATTAAGTTTCTTAAATTTAATCTATTATTGCAAGTTTGCAATACTGAATATTGTAATTTTTCATCTGCAGTTCTACACCATGAAGTACTCTACATGTTCAAGTAAAACATGCATTGTTGCCCTTTCATGACAAAATCTAATAATTATTCTTGTCAAGTATCATATTTTTATCCAGCACCAATGCATTTCATGTCTTCCAAGCATCCATGATTCATAATTTCCCATAGAGCACAGTACATGCTATGCTAGTCCTTTGCATGATTATACAAAAGGATAACCTAAACGACTCTCACAACCACCAAATGGTAATCCCTTATCCATCCTAAAATTATCTTCCAAGTACTACGTTGTTCCTAGAAATTTATCGCTGGAGCTATTGATATCCCTTCCCTTCCAAAAGTTATCACTTTCAAGATGGCATATAGGTACCTCCACCTCTTACAACCTTTACTACAAGCCCAAGACTAATACTTTAGCATATTCAGATCACGTTTCCTCAGATGCAAACTAAATGATATAAGCACAAGAAAGTTCAACACCTTACAGGAGATACATTTGCTTCAATGTCAGGTACGTGTTTCAACATAAATCTAAAGCAGGCATGAACAGAATTTATACTAACTTTACACCACAGATGGCCAAGAAGAAAATAGTAACTCCACTGCCAGTGTAATACTCTAACAAAAGACAGGTACAACTATAGTATCAAATATTCACACAGACAATAGAGGGAAAATAATGCCTTATGCTGCATTCTATACATCATATAAGACGTACCATAATATCTTTTTCCAAGAACAAGAAGTGGAAAAATTTCCCCATCACATTGATTGCAATGTTCTATTGGAAGATCTATAGGTGTCAAACAGGAAAAAAGTAGAAACAGAACTTAAACTTCTTATGAAAAAGTACCTCAACTTTCGCACAGAATATGTTCCATGTCAATAATACATCAATATCATGAGAAAAGGTTAACATGTAACACTAACATCATACCTGTTCTGGAAAGAGCTTTCATTCGAGCTAAATGTTCTTCCTTGATCTTGAAAGGTGTTTCATTTAAATCAACAGTTGACTTCTGATTTCCATTAGGGTGGTTTGATCTAGACCCCAGTGTAAACTCCAAAGTGCCATCCACTTGGGCAATGTCCATTGCAACTCTTGCCTCCATGGGAAATAACATCCTTGCTAGAGCAACTGCATAGAGTGATCCAACCAAAATTATAGAAATCATAGAATTATGCATAAAATACTAACTAATTCTTTTAGGTGCTTGGAAGAGATTTACAACAGCCGTCAGCAATGTTTTATATGGACTGGATGGTCAAGATATGAATTTCATGCAGCTCAACAGTCATATAGCAATTCTTGATTGGATTTCTGAATCAAGTATCAGTTATTGGCTTGCTACAGCCAGCCATATGTCGGTCAAAATTTTGGGTAATTATCACTTTCTGATTAATCCAGTATGTGATGTTGTCTCCATGATCCAATGAAGTATACAATTGGACTAGTTCAAGTCACCAAAGGATAGACTAAGGTTTAAATCTAGGATGTGTATGCTACTTGTGATGGTAACCCAATTTAAGCTTCCAAAACTACCATTCTTAGGCAGCATATACTTGCATCTACGCTGTTAAATTGTCTTGCATCCATTTGCCTCCAAGAGATCAACTTTTGACTTTTGAGAGTTAGTTCAAGATCTTTCATTCTCGTAAGTCACATAAATGGAAGAAGCTGCCTAGCAGAATTTAATAGCTAACACAATTGCTCTAACTATGTCCAAACACAATATCACAAGGAATGAGTGAATATAAACAGCAATGGTATTACTTCTCTATTTTCTCTCACAAATCTTATATGTACTAGAGCATCTCCTATAAGCTCTCTTTGACAAGTTTTCGACACGTTTGATTTACCTTTCATGGAGACATGTACTTCACAATTTGGCATCTGCATATTGGCAAATGATATAAATGTGTACTTACAGAAAAGATATAACCATATCAAAAGCTGTGACATCTCAATTAGAACAAAAATAAAAAGTTTTGTAAAATAAAATAGTATTGCCTTTCAATTAAAATCTCTGAAACAGGATGCTAGTAAATATGAGTACAAGTTGCTGAAAGTCTTTCTATCAATAGATAAGATGAGGTCATTATTGTCGTTATTATTAGTTCTTATACAAATATTATCATCTGAATACCCTGGCTAGAATAAGTTTTCAATAGTTGTACCTTAAGACAGAAATATTTTGTAGTTTAAGATGAATCACCTCGATTTTCAAGGTATAGTAATCTTCCACGCAGGTCATCACCAGCAATCGCAAGAGAAACAGAAGCTTCTCCTATTTGTGGGTCTCTTCTTTCAGCTTGCTCTAATATCTCAATGCACAACCGATCTTTTGGAGATGCCTTTCCTTCTTCAGTAGCTTTGAAGTAATCTGCATACTTGGTAAGTCTCTTTGAGATCTGAAGTGCTTTTCTTCCATCTGGTGTAAGATCAGATGGGCTAGCTCCCTTTGTGAGAAGAGACACAATAATATTAGGTTCTTTACGGATTGCAGCAATGTGAAGTACCGTGTAACCTCTGGAGTTTCTGTGGTTGATATCTGCAAGCCCAAGGTCAAGAAGCTCTGTAGTAATTTTTGAATCGCAATGTGCTACTGAATAATGCAGTGCACATGCATCATCTAGAGTAGTGTGTCCTTCCTTCAATAGCATTCTCACTAATTCAACATCATCAGAATCAAGAGCTCGATGGATTCTCTGTGTATGTTTATCAGGGAAGCTACTGCTTTCAGAAGTAACTAAACCAAGATTCAAACGTGAATCCATGATTTGCTTGACGATATCCTGAGGCAATGCCTTCTCAAGAGTGACTATGTCAAGATCTGACTTGACCACAATCTCGATGCATTTGGCGAGCAATCTGGAGCAGGACTTATTACACAAATTTGCTGCAGAGAGGATCACTGGAACATCATCTATTGCGACCTTTTCAAGGATATCGAGAAGGTGCCGCTGCAATGAAACAGAAGTGATAACTTACAGCAAGAGAGTTGATAGGGAAAGCATGATTGAAGAAACTAGCTGTGTCCATTGAAGCAGAGCCAACACAAGACTTGCTAACCTTAAAGAGTAATACATAGAGCAAAAGTCAATCAGTAGCAGCTACTAGATCTGCAAAGTATTGAAGTGTGTATATATATATATATATGTGTAGTTATATACACACACATGCTATTCAAGATAGCTACTTTTACACAAACGCCTATTTGGAAAGATCTATATTGACGCATATAAACTAGGAAAAATTGAAGGATGAATAATGAACTAATTTATTAGATGTTTTACACTGTTATTTGATCTTCTTCTCTAAGGAAAATTTTCTTTATTTGAGAAAATTTAATTAAGAAGGATGAAAAAATTTGTTTACAGTTAAGAGTACAACAACAACTATTGTTTTAGAATTTTGACAACAACAAGGAAAAAGAATGAAAGAAAGAACCATAGGCAAGAGGGCACCAAATAACAACATGAATCAACCAAGATTAATAATGAATAGTTTTCCTTCATTATTAGTGCAATTGAGGAGAAACAAAAGATTCACTACTTTTTACCATTGCTTGGACATTTCTTGCCATCTAAGAACCAAAATAGCAACAAGAACAGCCTCAGCCCTCTCAGATAAAGGGCAGGAAATTCTACTAGTAGTCTGATTAGGTAGTCAAGTTTGGTGCTCAGCTAGATATGTTGGAGCACAAGGAACCGCTTGGACTGAAAAATCTGAGGCAACAAGTAGAGAATGTAAGAACATCAGAGAAACAGGTATTTGAAGATCCCAATTTTTCAGGATACAGTAAATCACTTTGAAGGGCTCCAGAACGTGATTCGGTCCCCTGTAGTCTCTGTCAAATTCCTAAACACCTTTTCCCAGTCTTTGGGAGTAATCTTTAGAGAGCAATTTCTTGCATCCAAACAAAACCTTAAGAAAAAGGCTTGATATTAGAGGATTGGAGGTTTATTTACGAGATCAAACTACTTATGCTAATGTTGATTTCCGTATAGTCTAGACCAGAAATGCTATATTAGGATGAATCGCTAAAACATGACATGAAGCTAAAAATTATTATATCTTTCCTTGATATTTTAGTGTAGATGGATAGTTCCATCAACAAGTCGCTGCCCAAACAAAGAAGACATTCTTCCCAAATTCACCAGCCACGGAGTCTGCAAATCGGTCAACACAGAACACTACAAAGATGCAATTTTAACCAACTCAACACAAAGCAATTTCATCAAACACCTAGGCTTCAAAACACACTTGTCAAATCATCCGAATAACTAGAACCTAATCAAAATCAAAATTTGAATAATATTCACTACTCAAAACCACCAATTTTACCTGGAATAGATTGACCAGCTCAGAGATCTGGAAGGTGAAGGACGCAAAGAGCACCTGGACCATAAAATCCACCGCCGGCCGGCACCCTGCGTGCGGGCACTCCTCGTCGACGCAGACGCAGACATCCTTCGGGAGCGGCCCCACCTTCCCACTATAGACGTACTCAAGAACAGCAGCCAATGCCTCATACCCCACCTCGAACTCCCCAACGAGCTCTCTCAGATCCACCACCTTCTTCGTCCCCGACGACGACGACTTCTCGCGCCTCGCGAATACTTCCCGGAGGAAGGGGCTCCGCGCCGCCAGCACACACCGGTGGACCCGGACCTCCCGCCGCGATCCGCCGCCACCTGCGGGACCGACGGCGATACGGGCGTCGGCGCAGAAGTCCAAGCCGGGGGACAGGAAGGCGGCGCCCAGGTTGTCCGAGAGGCGGCGGAGGGCCTCCACTTCGGCGTCAACGGCCGGGCCGGCACCAGCGGAGTCGCCCACGATGCAGACGCTGCTGGCGTTGTCGGAGTCGGCGGTGACGTTGCTGGTCTCCATGGCTTCCATGTGGCCGGGTGTATTAAGACTTAAGAGTGGGTAAAGACCGGGATTTAGAGAGAAACAGGGAAAGGGGAAGCGGAGCGTACAAAGGATGGAATAGCGTTAGGATCTCTCGAGTAGTAGTAGATAAAAGAGGTACCTTCTCTTGAGTCAACCATTGCCATCGGTGAGGTTATGCTTATGCAGCTCCTGCAGCTCAAGTTTGTTCCTACAATCTATAAATGGTATATGCCAAATTTCCGCGCCTTGGTGTGAGGTTACCCGTTTTCGTCAAGGTATGCTTGATTGGTGAAAACTGAGGTCAAATAACAAGTGATATGTTCATAAAACTTAAGCCAATGTTTAGAAATCACATCTTATATTTTATCTATTTTATAATTCTTACTCGTCTCTCGAAATTTTATAACCTAACTCCTCAATTTTCCTATGATGTTCATTTAAGACCCTATCATAACTTTAGCTAACTGATATTAATCATGTTATATGGTTTATATAACTCTAGTTCAAAGATTACTAAAATACCTTTAAAATATCCTGACCTAAATCCCTACAAAATTCTTTTCCTCAAACTAAATTCTACCAAATAAAATCTAAATCCTCTTTTCTAAAATTAAATCCTACCCAACAAAATTAAAATACCAAACTCCACAACTCCATAGGAATCTCCCAAAATCCGTGGGACCTATAAGCTTTAGAAGCTTCTAACTTTATCCAAGTTTCTCCATCTCTCTAGCTCAAACCTTATTTTTCTGCATCTTTCCCCAAATTTTCTTGGTCTCCTTTTTTGTCTTTGAGATCGCAAGTAACAAAGTCAGCATAGAATTTGGGAAGCTCTGAGATGTCCATGGCTTGGAGTTTGGAAGCTTCGAGATCGGCTTGTTATTTAGGAGATGTTTTTTATGGTTTGGAAAAAAACAATAAGTTATGGAAGTTCAAGTTATGAATAAAATTAGAGATGAGTACGAAGGTAATTTAGGAATATTATAAATTACATAGTGGATTATAACATAATATTATCTTTTTGGTGTCGTTCTATTTGATTATGGTTAGGTTACGTTAACTCCCGATGTTAAATGAATATTATAAAAAAAAGGAGGAGTCGCGTTATAAAATCCTCAAAGCCGAGGTGCAAATCACAAAATAGGCAAAAAGTAGAGTGTAATTTATAAAAATATTTAAGTAAAATGAGTAATTATTATAATTAATAATAGCATATAGTATATAAAAAAATTACATTTCTCTCTTTTTAAATAGAAAATAAACAATTAAAAAATATATATATGGTTAAAAGGGTTAATATGTTAAATAAGATGATCTATATAAAGATAAGGTTATTATACCTCTACTTAATCATTAGAAAAGATTATATATGCGGGCAGCCAATGGCACTTGCGCACCTGGAAAGAAGAGCTTAAAAGTTTAACCGAATTATATGCACATCATTGAAATTGGAAGGTGCAGGTAAATTTTCTTCTTTTTTTTTTACATTTCACTACCTACATTTTGATCTTATTGTAGAGAAACCACTGGCCTCGCTTGATATATTTGTATGTTTTAAAAACTATTTTAATAATTTTCTGCCCATGGTTTCATATTCATATTATAAAAACAAAATTAGCCACAAGGTAGAGAGAGAAAATAGCACACGGGTTTACGAATTAACAAAATAAAAATTTAATCTTTTCATATTTGATTTTTTTTAATATAAAATATAACCTTTTATTTACATTAGATTAATCCTCTCCCTAATATGAAACCAAAGGGCAAAGCTACTAAAATTTATATTAAAGAATCTAATTAGAAAGAAACTAAGTTGAGCTGGACTCTACTTAATCTCTATCCAGCTTTACTCTAGTCATTCCTAAGCAAATCCTATATAAAAGAAATTTATTGAAACCACCCTATATTTTTTTTATTATTGTTCACACACTATTTAAACTTTTACATTTTATATTTAATATCTTAAAAATATTTTCTTGACCTAGTAATTATAGATCTAAATTAATTAAGGCAAAACCAATAATTTTTTTTATTTTTTATTTTGAAAAGTAATAAAATATTCTCTATTATATTAGCTGCAGTAAACTTAAAATTAATTTAGGGTGTTTTGGGGCCCAAAGGTAGGTTGTTAATGGCAATAAAGATAAAATATAGGGGCTTTGTGAACTCCACGAGTGAAGGGCCGGGTCCCACCAAATGAGTGGACGAGGGAGATGTAACGAGAAAGAAAAAGTAATCAAAAAGAATTAGTCAACGACTCGAGTCTGTTTCCCGAGTGGATTTAAGTTACATCTATGGGATGGTGGGCCCGAATCCAAGTGGTCCATTGGGCTTGGAAACACACTCTTTTTCTTCTTCTTCTTCTTTTTTTTCTCTTCCTTCTTCCTCTCTCTCTCTTTTCTCCATCCCTTAAAAGTCAAGAATTTGTTTACAGGAATTTCTCTAAAATATTTGATAAATTTGTGAAGCTAATTTCTTTTTCCTTCGCTATATATTCGATAAAAAAATTTCTCCGTCACTTTCACTTTTGTGCAAATATAAAACTTTCGATGGCACATAAAAAAAATATTAAAATTTTTTCATTGAGATAGTACTCAGATAGTTAAAGAGGCTCCTGTTATAATAATATTTTCAAACTCGAATTCTGACAGAATAGAAAAGTATTTAGTAGTCCATTAAGACCACATGTTTTATTTTATTAAACGTTATTTTTTGATATCATATGCACACAAAAAGAAATATTGTCTCAGTTACATATCTTGTGATGCCAAATCTTTCATCCATCTTAATCCTTAGTATAAAAGCTCTCATGGCCTAGTTTTCTCCTTTTAGCATTGATGAGGAGTTAGTATCTTTATCCTGCCACTAGAACATTGCTATAAGATTGTTTATAGAATACTATTAACACCAGTATGAAGTTTGCTCTTTGAAATAACTCTTTCTTCCATACCGTCCTTTTTTATATGAATGTTTAGTATAAAATATAAATCTACCCATTGATGAACCTATAAAAGTATAAAAGAGAGTTGAATGATGAGAAAGTTGAACATATTAGACTTGAATCCCATCTTTCAAAAGAAAAAATTTATATTGGTGGAGAGAGAAGTTTAAGGTAGTCTTGTACTCTTGTATCATTTTGAATCAGAAAGATAGATTTGAAATAATTCTTTCAAATCTAATATGTTATTCAATGATTGTCTTATTATACCTTCAAACACCACTGTCGGTGATGCTATATCTTTCATTCATCTTTATCCTTAGAATAAAAGCTCTCATGATGGCCTAATATTTTCCTTTCATCGTTGATTAGTACTTGTCGTATCCTGCCACCAAAATAATTGCATGTATGATTGATTATATACTACTATTAAAACCATCATATATATATATAGAGTCAAAATAATAGTCAACTAATTGTACACTAAACGAAGGAGCTAGTTCGTTTTCTTCATGTCAGTATAAGAAAAATAAAAGGCATGGCATCTCATTTATCTCTTTAAGCTCTTCAAACATATTTGTTAGATAGATATTTTTGTTAATTTTAGAAGAATTATTTTTTCCACAAGAGCTCAACGTGTTAACTCACCAATTACTATAAAAACATACAAATTATCTTTAAACGTTTAAAAATCTTAAGCCCTTAGATACCATTTTTTTTTTTCTTAATGCCACTACCACCGTCTCCTCTCCTCCAAACCCTACTCATAACTATATATATATATATATATATAGCTGGGCCGAGGCGAGGTAGGCTGACGAAGTTCTATTATATAGTATTAAGTTAGCGGGCCAGGCCATGAAAGCCCAGTAATAGCTATAATATATATTGATATATATATATATACATCAGAAAGCCTAATGCTTGCGTGTTAGAGACTGGGAGGATTAATATTAGTTTTATGATCATGTTCTTTTCGTTACGCATAATGGCTTTGTAAAGTAATAAAATTAGTTTGGAGGAAACGTAGGTTGGCATCCATTAAGGGACCTAAAGATACTTCTGCTGTCTATTTCATTGCCTCATTATGATCACCTTCCACAAATATTAAACCTCATTATCGTGTTAATGGTGTCGTAGTTAGTGAGTATGTTAGTTGAGAAGGTCAATTTTGCTTCTCCAATCAATTGGGATTTTTTTTTTCCTTTTTCTTTTGTTGTTGAAAGAGATAGTTAATTAAGGTAACTAAGAAGGGCTTATGGGCCGGATTAGATTGGTAACGACAAAAATAAAATAAAATTGAGCCCGTAGATTAATTATATAATAATAATCTAAATTAGGATTAGTTGTTTTCCTATCCATACATGATCTTGATCATATCTGCAATTTAATATGAATATAGCTACATTATTGGTCGTGCAACTTTCCAAGTGGGCTAATCAAGCCATTTATTAGGCCAATGATTCACCTTGTAAAATAATCGTCAAATAAATTGAAGAACATGGTCAATTAAGTGTGTCTATTGGATGTCAAACCCTATTTCGAGTCTCCTAATACTAGTCCTTCAGAAAGGACAAAATTAAGTTAAAACTATATAAACTTGGAAAGTAGTAGTAGTAGTACTACAGTACCTCCCACACATAGCACCAAACTGGGCCGGAATAGGTGGTTTATTTTAGTTATGGTGTCTTACTACTATCATTAAAAATAAATGATTTGATTACTAGAAAACTATACATATATATATATATATAGTTAATTTAACTAAAAAATTAATATAAATTAAATACACGCGATCAATACGTTAATGTAAGCTTTATCGATACACTAAGACTAGCATAATCCACTTAACAAATTAAGAGTCTTGACTTAATAGTGATTTCTTACTGGTTTTTTTTTTTTTTTTTTTTGGGTGTATGAGAGTCAACTGGTGTGAGGTTAGGAATCAGAGAGGTCTGTCGTTATACACTAACGGTGATAATCGGAAAAAGAAGCCTTCAGATGCCGACAAAAATCCAGGCCGAGTACAGCCAAGATGGATACTTTTTCCTCCTACAAAAAATCTTATAAAAAATTCTCTCTTTGCTCTAAGAAGGTGGATGACGTCACGCCTCCTTAACTCTCGGGTCAACTCAGAGCAGCGGTGCATGGATCTCTGACACGTGCTTATTCTCCCTCTCAGATATATCGGATCAATCACCTTGCTTGAGAAAGGATCCGATTCATAATAATCCTCTACCCTTCTAGGAGTAGTAGGCAGGCAGGAAATGCTGTAACTGCATGTGCACGTAGCCAAACTGTCTACTAAAATTTAATGTCTTATTATTTCTTTACATTATTTTTTAAATACTATAGAGTCGCTTTTATTACTCTCATGCATGTCATTAATGTGAATTACGTGCGTGCTTAACCAATAATCATGATTAAAGTATGTGCTGTAGCTTTATTGCCTTCTATCCATTCCAGAGTCAACCAAGGTTGGCAGACATAACCATCAGAGCTGTAAAAAGATATTTTAGATAACGGCCCAGTCAGGACAAACACACAGGTGTTTAACGAAATGATCGATCATTACCAAATTAAAATTACTTACCAATTTTAAAGTAATGGGCCTCTGCCACTTTGCCCCTCTTCTCTCCCTCCTCCTCCTCCTCCTCCTCCTCCTTTGAGTGCAGACGTCGGTTGCCACCTCTGCACGCCACGTCAACGCTCGTCTTACCCCGCACGTATCCGTGTCAGGCAAGCAACCTCCTCGTGCATGGCGGGACACGTCAGCGTCACATTGGGACCCCCTCTACGGAATTCCCTAGAGTGGCCATCGAAGGTCGAGATATTTACGACCGTGCCGCTGCGATCCTGGCCGTTGATGGGGTGTTTGCAGAAACCCCCGTCGATGGCGTTGCCGTTGTGCATGGCTTCAAATGGAAGTCCAACTACCGCGCCGCACAGTCGGTGGTCCTCGGGAGCGCCACGTGTCCCACTGCAGGGGCCTGACGTCCGCAGGAGCCCACTGCGCCTAGGCATCTCATTAATAGCCACGTGCCCGGAAGAAGGGAGTGACGTCAGGTGGGGGCCATAGCCCCCTCAACTGTGGGGTCGTGGTGGTGGTGTGTGTGTGTGGGGGGGTGATGATGTCAGCTCTCCCGCTATTTAGCCAATCAAGGATTCTCCTCTCCGGCCACGTGACGCAAGCCCAGGTCCGCTCGTTCCCGTCACCTCCCCCATGTGAACGCGCCTCCTCTTATCTTCTTTTGCTGTTATACTCATCTAGTGTGCCCTATTTTGTATTTAATTACCTCCAAAAAAATTTATTTAGGAATATACTCCTCGCATCATAGCAATGGATCAAAATTATTTTCCCTGTGGAATTAGATAGATTGCGCTTTAAACAGTCATTTGCAATAACAGTTTCGAGGGCATATACATAGATAAGAGAATTCCAAGGGTTATAAAAGCAAAAAAAGAAGACGCTCTCAATTTTATATATTCGCCCACCCCCTCCCCTCCCCTTCAACGAATCCCCTAGCTCTTCTCTCCGACCTTGTTATTCTTCCTCTCTTCTTCTCTTCTAGATCTCCACGACGATTTGAGCCTACCAATCACGCGGTTACTGATGCAGGGCGTGAGTTGCCAGCCGTTCCCGAGCGGCAGCGATCCGGCGGCTGTCGGCCGACGGAGCGTGGCCGCGCTGACGATCGACGGCGGGGAGGCGCCGGAGAAGAGGATCGAGCGGCTGATACGCGAGCACCCGGTGGTGATCTTCGCTCGTCGGGGATGCTGCATGTGCCACGTCATGCGGCGGCTGCTGGCGGCTGTGGGGGCCCATCCGACCGTGATCGAGCTCGAGGAGGCCGAGGAGGCGGCTGCGATCCTCGCCGCCGGCGTGATCCCGGCTCTGTTCGTCGGCGGCGTGGCGGTCGGCGGGATCGAGGGGCTGATGGGGCTCCACCTGAGCGGCCGCCTCGTCCCCAGGCTCCGGGAGGTCGGAGCACTTCGGGGATGATGGAGGGGTTTATCTGTAATTTTCCAGTGCACCGCCTCGTCTTGTCCTTTTCTTTCTGTTTTACTCGATAAAATTTGGGGATTGGAAGGTCCAAGTCAGGCGTTTCAGAAACTACTCCCCATCAATGCCCCTACTGTTCCGATGCTCATAATATTAACACAAAGGGTAAAAAGGGAACAAAAATATGCAAAGGTGGGATAGCATTTACTATTCTAATTTATTGCTTACTATTTACCCTCTTTAACGTTTCAGGAGAAATTATCACCCTAATAAATGGGAATAAAATTGTTAGTAGATCAAAAGTAACAACAAATTTTGGAGTAATAATAATAAATTTACAACAACAAAAAAAAAAAAAAACTGTTCATGCCATTCATCTTAGTTCATTTGGTTAGTAGAATTGGCCTTTTTAACTGCCATCAAACTCTAGGATGTCCTAAGTTGCACAACAGGTATATAGTTAATTTTGGTTTAAATAATAAAATCTATCATCTTCCTATATTATATTACACTTGTGCCTTTACTAATATATACCAACTTTCTATTTATTATCTTCTTACCCTGCCTCATTTCCTCATTGGTAGCATTAGCAATGAGACAAAAAAAAAAAATAATAATAATAATAATAAAAATAATCGTAACACTGCTCTCTCTATAACGAGTTCTGAATTAGAACGTTATATGCAAAGAGCCCAATCTTTAATGCTACATTGAGATAATAAAGACGATCATAATATGTTTAGTAATTGCATTAGACGGATGGTTTATAAATTCGATCGTGATTATACTAATTCTAAACTCATTTAGTCTGGCCCAATGTCAGCTTAGGCCTAATTAATTTCATGATGGAGTGGGCCTGGGCTGATATATGAAGCTCAGAGAAACAATGTCTTATTTCGGCTACAGCAACCCTGAGAAAAGCCTGTATCAATAATGAAGATATTTAAAATATTGTGGCATTGCACAGTATGCTCACTTGATATATCAAACATTAGAAGGGTTTTTAATTCCACTTTTTGATACCGTGATCTAATTTTTATCTTTCAAAATACAAAATACAATGTTGTGGCCAGCGGAGCGGGATCTGAATACCTCCTATTTTCATAGGGATGCTAATGGCTGGAGGAGAAGAAATACTATTTTTTCCATTCAGATTGAGGGAGAGCAGTCCACAAACCCAGGAAAGATTAGTGAGCATATTATTAATTATTATAAGAATTTTTTTGGATCTGTGAATAATTGGAGGCTAACTATGACCGAAGAAATTTGGAAGGAGAATAAAATCAGTAGTGAAAAAGCTAAGGCTTTAATAGCTCCTTTTGGGGAGGAGGAAGTTCACCTATTTTTTAGGTGTAAATATGGTGGTAAGTTGCTGCGGCAAATGAGGAAGTATTAGAGAATTCAAAGTAAAGTGAAACATGTGAAAAATTAGTTCCAAATAACTAATTGAAAACTAAGGAGAGAGAAAAAAATAGTGATATATTTGGTTAAGTGCAATGATCTGGGTTTTATGGTTAGAAAGAAATAAGATAATTTTTAATAACTGTACCACATCTTGTGAAGTTTTCTCACATAAGGTGACCTTCTTGTTTCTCAGTTGGGGTAGGGATTTAAGGAGAGGAGGCTATGAAATGGGTCTGTCAACTAACAAATGCTTATTTTCTTAACAAAGTAGTAGATTTGGAGGAAGATTGATGCTGCCGCTGTGGAGTTATCTTTTACAAATTTTTTTAATATTTTAAAAGATGTTTAATTGATTTAGAATTGCTCTGTGATACTTGTTTATCTCGTGATAGTTTCGGTTTGGGTAGTAGCTCGGTTGATGTTAACGTGATGATAGTAAGCTTGTTTTTTTTATAGGATGAATGGTTGTTTTGATTTATTCTTGTTGTGTTGTTTGAAAGATCTATTGGGTCAATTTCTGTTACAGTTTGCATTCACTTTGTTTTGGAAACTAGGTGACCGATTGTGTCACTAAATAAGTTTCAACCAAAAACATGGGCTACGGCATCTATTAAAAATAAAGTAAAATAAAATGTTAATTGCCAATTCTATTGGTAGGGCTTAAGATAATTGACTTTTAGAACCAACTATAGAGAAAAATGAGAATTTAATAATATCTCAGTTGTTAAACCAATTCTACTACTCATACAATATGAGATTTTTCTCTAACTATCTAAGCATTATCCTATTAGCAAACCAACCACCTTTTTTTTATATTCACTTTGTTGGAGTCACGCTCTTTATCCATGGTTTCTTTCTTATTAACCACTAGTTTGTTGTATAATTTCCATTTAATAATTAAAACCCTTCTCTCTTGCATTACTTCTTCAATTCCATTTATATACTAATCCCACGTTAACCTACCTACCTTTCAAAACAGTTACTTATTACACAACACCGTCGCCAATGATCAACTACTAACAAAAAGTATATATAAAAATAAAATAAAACATTCAACTTCTAGAACGTCACAATTGGATTAATTTTTTATTCAGGCATTGCATATTCAAATCCATCAAAAGTTTTGTGCTATCGAAGAAGGATTTCCATAGACTTTCTTATTTTTAATTTTTTATTTATTTCCATAGATTAGAAAATAAAACACGTTTACCTCAGCCCTTTCTTCTTTCAATTCTATATTAAGTTATTAACTACTTTTCAAAGTGATTACTTATTACACCACAACGTTGATACGTGTGGATATTGAAAACATATATATATATATATATATATATATATATATATAGCTAGTTTTTATTTCAAATACTAATTCAAAGATGGCTAATTCTAATAAAGCATGCATGACAATAACAAACGATTTATAGACTAATTCATACCTTGGTAGCTGAATGTGACCTGCTTCTTAGTACATTTTCTTATACCGAAACACGAGCGACATGATGTAGAAATAACTTATTCCAACTTCTTTTAGGTCCACGAGACTCGTAAACATTCAAATTATATATGATTTTATTCGGTATAAGTCAATATTAAAAGTTTTTCTTCACTCTTCCTCGTGATGATACAGAATTATGAGAAAAATTAAATGGGTAGATATGGCCACTAATTACTGACGATAGTTTTAATGACATAATATTATATTTTGACCGATAGATAGATCTAACAAAATTCGAACTTAGGGTTTAGAGTTTAGGGTTGGTTTTGGCATTAACTAACGGAGTAGAGTACACTGCATGCATGATTGGTATGATGCCTAGGTTTAGGGTTTTCTTGGGCATAATTAACCAATGGAGTAAAGTACACTGCATGCATGGTTAGTTTGGGCACCATATATGCATGGCCAGTGACATCTTCTACGTGCCCTTCCATTATGTTGCTGGCCACTAGGGTTAGATCGAAGTACTCACTTCATTGGAAGGAGGGATAGCCAAGTCTCCTTCCAAACTAATTGGATTCGTCTAGATGTAGTTAATTTTGGGCCCCAGATGCACAGCATATGCTAAGACTTGAAGCTTTCCTTTCCTTTCCTTTTACTTATTAAAAGTGGAAAGAAAGAATCAGAGAGACAGAAAGAGAGAGAGAGAGAGAGAGAGAGATGATCATGGCGTTGTTATGAAAAAGTTATGCAAGTCACGTACGTCTTTGATGTAATAATGAAAGGATAGGAAACATAGCAGAATAATACTGGTAATATTAGTCTGCCATTTTTGACAAGTAATAGTCCACTATATATTCTGATGTGCTATTTGTATACTATTAAATATCTAGAGAATGGTTCTGAAAGGAAACCAGCAACCTTGCCTTAAATATGAGACACCAAAAATAAAAAAATAAAAATAAAAAGAGATACCATGATCAAAACAATATCCTATGCACTCTTGGAATTTGTAAGTAGATTAATGCAAGAAATCTAATTTAATTTTTCTTTTATAATTAGCTCGTTGGCTAATTATAAGTTAGATATTAAATCATTCTTTCTAAAAAAAATAGATCATAATGAGTCTAAACTATATGCATATAACACTTTAATAATAAATTATATAGATCGTTAGAGTCTAATTAATCTAATGAGCTGCCTAACTAAACCAAAATGTCTCTTGAAGTCTTTCTAATAGGTACCCAAAGAAATTATTAACTAATAAACGCCCATGTCTCCTAATAAGGAATGAGATAGGAGCGAATCATCTGCTGCCAAGTACCCGAGTGTACCAAATTCCTGCATGGACTCTTCGAGCAATCAGCTTATAAAATATGAGTTGTATAGTTTTATTTATAACCGATCTCTTATAATATCTAAATTGCAAGATAGATATTATAATATTATTTATTTTTATAGTTGAGGGATTAAAATGATATTGAGTCACAATTTAGAGAAGCAAACTATAATTAAATCTATATTTTATTTGGAACTATTCTTTTATTAGTTGAAGCATATTGTAATAGATGTTAAATATAATATAGTATAATTTTTTTTGTCGCTATTAAGTTGAATGACTAAATTATTATCACGTTTAGATATTAGAATTTGTTAGGGCTGACCCGTGAGAGTTGGTTCAAATATGTATTTGCCTTAGCATATTGGCTAATAGATTTCATATTAGAGTCGTTATATGCACGTTATCAATGTGTTAGTATGTTTTTAATTCTTACAAATAGAGCACGCAATTTGATCCGACCTTCACATTTAGATAGGTTAAAGGAGACAATGCGGCGTTTGATTCGGAGTAATTGTCCGGCTATGCACATGGCTTGAAGCTTATATTATGTAGCTTACTATATTGGCTAAAAAGCTTGGTGAGACGTAAGTACTTCCGTATTTAGGGAGGATTGACATTTTGTCCGGCCCATATTTAATCTCCGGACTCATAAATAATAAAATATAAATCAGACTCTAACTCTAGGTAATTATTATGGAGCAACGACTCAGCTCAATGACTCAGCTCAACGACTCAGCTTGGTTAATGACTCGATGGTGAAGTTAGCTAGGAGGAGCAGTTCAGTAGCGCGACGACTTGGAGTAGGTCTCATCGACCCAGCGGTTTATTTTGGAGCAATTGTGGCTTGAAGCCTAGCACCTTACTATATTACCTAGAGTTTGGTAGAGCCTAAGTACCTCTTTATTCAGGAAAAAAAAAATATTGACTTTTTTTTCTAGCGCATATCTAGCTATTAGGCTCACCAATGATTAAAAAAAAGAAAAAAGAAAAAGAATGAGAATTAGAGTTAATAAATGTAATGAAAGACTTCTGACCACCGAGAGAGAGAGAGAGAGAGACGAAAGGGTTAGGTACGTGGAGAGTTTCATTCTGACCCCTCGTATTGATTTATTAGGGTTGGAGCCCTATCCATGCACTATTTTTCAAATCAAACCCCACGCCCAATTGACCTAAAATTATTCAAAAGATGATCAATAATTGACAGAAGATATCGTATTGATAACTAATAAATTTTAATGGATGAATACATAACCTAATCTTAATCGTAAAAATCGTAATTTATTTTTTTAAGTTATATTGAACTGGTCAATATATATCTCCATCCCAGCTACCATCGGACAGTGGCTTTAACGTGGGACCCCTTTGTTCGGGTCGCCATTGACTGCCACGTCGGTCTACTGACCGGGTTATGCGTGGGTCCCACGAGGGATGGCTAAAGGTTTTTAAAGAGTATAAAAATTGAACACCGCTTGGCGCGTTCCAAGACTGTACCGCGTATATGCTTCACGTGTGAACTCCCTTCTCTACGTACATGCCCCTCCCACAATTCCTATTTACTTACGTACCCCTTGAATCAGAAACCCCCATCTTTTATTTATATATCTATATATAATATGTAACAGATTTGGACACAATTTACGTATGTGACTTTCTTGACATAATAAATTATTCAAAATCTAAATCATAATATTTTAAGAATAAGATATATATATATTAAGAGATGATAAGAGTTTTCTTAGCTAAATTATGAGATAATGATAGATATACTAATAAGATTAAAATTGTACTATAATTTAACTAGGAGAAAGACAATTTTTTTTAATGCATACATTAAGATATAGAGAGTTAGTCTCTTAGTTGACAAATAAAACTGTGGTTGTTGCAGTAGGAGGAGCAGAATGCCCGATGGATATGGGTAATGTAAGATAAGTGCGACAAAGGTTCACAGTGAGTTATTTATGGACACTTGTAATATATATTTAGAGAAAATTTTCCCATGATCTATCATGTATGAGTTTTGTAAGTTGATTATGTACATGTGAGTGTATTTTTTTTTTGTGTGACAAATTAGTCCACAATTCTTGCTTCATTGAAACTTGATTAGTGGTGATTTTCTACCAAGATACATCACAAGATCAAAACAAGAAAACCAGTTTCAACAAATGGATTGCAAACAATAGGCTTTGCTATCAACTTCATCTGTAAAAGACAGACAAAATAAAGTTTTTTAGACAAAATTTATTGAAGACACAGAGACAATAGTGCCGGTGCTCTTCCATTTTTTACATGTGAGTGTGTTTCATGGATTAATTTATATGAATTATTTGCTCTCCAATATAATTTTTTAGGTATATTTTTGTGTCCGAATTTATTTTAATTATTTTATTTTTCAGTTGGTGTTCAGCGAGATTGGATGAACAAATTTGAAACTTCCTTCTAAAGTCTAGACACGACGAAAAGAATTATAAAAAAAAGAAAAAGAAAATCCACATAAAGAAATCTGAGAAGCGCGTAGTAATTTGAGGGAAACGAAGTACCCAGTAATCTTCTTCTGGTACAAAATGGGGTACATTGTTAGGAGACCTTGAATACTTGCCATTGGTTCGGACTAAGAGGAGAGCTTCAAAACCCATACCATCTTCTCTCTCTCTGAGCAAGATCGAAGAGAAGCATCCCTCTGCACGATTCCTGAGGCCGATCGGACGTCCCAGGCCCTCTCTCCTTGGAAGACCGAGCTGATCGCCGTGAGGTTTTCCCTCACTCTTGCAGGTGTGTGTCCTCTCTCTGTCTCTCTCTTCCTCTGCTTTGAGCTGGATCTCCTTCGAATCTTCCTCTCCTGTTTTTGTGTACTTTATCGTGATTTGGTTATTGCGCTTGGTTTGTTTTCGGTTTTTATCGCATCGATCCAGGTTTGAGTATGGCCAACTCGGATTTGATGTTCGATCTTTGACCAATTCCTGCAGTTCTGATGCAATGTGATCGGAATTTCTGAATTTCTTGCTATTTTGTTCTGCAAGGTGTGAATTTTCTTCTAAACTTCGTCAATGTCTTTAGCTCAATAATCGCAATTCTATGAGATTCTGAGCTAAGAATTTTCACATTATTTGTAGAATTTGTGCTAGTTTTGGTGCTCTGGGATCGATTCTTGATCGGATAAACCACTCCACAAAGAATAACTGGCAATGCATTGGTATTACAAGCTTAGTTCTCTGATCCGTAGATGAAGGGAGCACTTTTGTTTGCTTCGAGCTGAACAAAACCCTAACCCTAGTGAGAAATGGCTCGAGGCGACAGGAGGCGGAGGGAACGGCTCCGATGGAGCAAGCTCTACTCTTTCAACTGCTTCCGGCCAGGTGCTCAATTAGATGCAGAGGCTCCCCAATCCCTCGGCGGCCCAGGTTTCTCACGCATCGTTCACTGCAACCAATCCCAGATCCACCGCAAGAAGCCCTTGAATTACCCTACAAATTATATCTCCACTACCAAGTACAACATTATCACCTTCCTCCCTAAAGCTTTATTTGAGCAGTTCCGACGGGTCGCAAATATCTACTTTCTATTAGCTGCCATCCTATCACTCACCCCGGTCACACCCTTCACCCCCTTAAGCATGATTGCCCCTCTGGTTTTTGTCGTCGGCATGAGTATGCTAAAGGAGGCGTTGGAAGATTGGCGGAGGTTCATTCAGGACATGAAGGTTAATAGACGGAAGGTCAATGTCCATAGTGAGGCAGGCCAGTTCTGTTATAAGCATTGGCTGAAGATTCGGGTCGGAGATGTTGTCAAGGTTGAGAAGGACCAGTTCTTCCCTGCCGACTTGCTGTTGCTGTCGTCGAGCTATGATGATGGAATCTGCTACGTGGAAACAATGAATCTGGATGGGGAGACAAACTTGAAGGTTAAGAGGTCTCTGGAGGTAACCCTGCCCTTGGATGAAGATGATGCTTTCAAGGATTTTACAGCCACCATACGGTGTGAAGATCCAAATCCTAATCTCTATACTTTTGTGGGAAATCTTGAGTATGATAGGCAGGTCTTTGCCCTTGACCCAAATCAGATTCTTCTGAGAGATTCAAAACTCAGGAACACTTCCTATGTCTATGGAGTGGTTATTTTTACTGGTCATCATAGCAAAGTTATGCAGAATGCAACAGAATCACCATCTAAAAGGAGCAATATCGAAAAGAAAATGGACCGGGTCATATATTTTCTTTTTTCTATTCTTGTATTGATATCACTGATCAGCTCGATCGGCTTTGGTGTGAAGACTAAGTATGGGATGCCAAATTGGTGGTACTTGCAACCAGAAGATGATCCTACGAACTTATACGACCCCAAAAAGCCTGTAGTTTCTGGCATCTTCCATCTTGTCACAGCACTTATTCTTTACGGATACCTAATACCAATCTCACTCTATGTTTCAATTGAAGTTGTCAAGGTCTTGCAAGCCATGTTCATCAACAATGATCTTCATATGTATGACGAGGACACAGGGAATCCTGCTCAAGCCCGTACGTCAAACCTAAACGAGGAGCTTGGCCAAGTTGATACAATTTTGTCAGATAAAACAGGAACATTGACATGCAATCAGATGGATTTCTTAAAGTGTTCTATTGCAGGAGTTTCATATGGCTTAGTTTCCAGTGAAGTTGAAATGGCCGCAGCAAAGCAAATGGCCTCAGAAGCTTCCGTAGATCCAGATCGAAGCAGCACTGGTCAATGGGAGACTAGTGGGCATAGGTCATCAGAAATTGAATTGGAATGTGGTATTAGCTCCACTGTTGAGAAAGCAAGAAAACCTACGATAAAAGGTTTCAGTTTTGAAGATGACCGGCTCATGAAAGGAAATTGGATGAAAGAGCCCAATGCCAGTACAATTCTTCTATTCTTCAGGATACTCGGTCTTTGCCATACTGCAATTCCTGAGCTAAATGAGAAAACTGGGGATTTTAGCTATGAAGCAGAATCACCCGATGAAGCGGCTTTTCTAGTTGCAGCGAGGGAATTTGGTTTTGAGTTCTGTAAGAGGACTCAATCAAGTGTCTTCATCCGGGAGCGATATTCTTCCTCTGAGGATCCAGTAGAAAGGTGATATATCATAATTTGCATAGGATCTTTGACTGCTTATTCTTTCTCTCTTAGACTAGTGACATGTTAACCTGTGGGATGGTTCATATATAGGGAGTTCAAGATTCTTAATCTCTTGGAATTTAGCAGCAAAAGGAAGAGAATGTCTGTCGTGGTGAGGGATGAAAGCGGCCAGATTCTTCTTCTGTGTAAAGGAGCAGATAGGTGTGATTCTATAACTGCCTAATTAGTTTCTTGTAATAAATTGGGTTGCTGATGCATTTCCCTCTTTCTAAATCTAATATGATTGTTCTCACCTCTTATGACCATAAAAATGTATGTGCAATAAGCTTCTTCTCTTTGCCCTTAATTGCTAGAAATATAATGTTTCCTTGAATCTCACAGCATCATATTTGAGAGACTATCAAAAAATGGAAAGATGTTTGAGAGTGATACTACAAAGCATCTAAATGAATATGGGGAAGCAGGGTTGCGGACATTGGCGTTGGCATACAGAGTTCTTCAGGAATCTGAGTATGCTGCATGGAATGCTGAGTTTGTCAAAGCAAAGACTACTATTGGTGGTGACCGAGAAGGCCAACTTGAGCATGTCTCCGATTTAATTGAAAAGGAGCTGATTCTTGTTGGGGCAACTGCTGTTGAAGACAAATTACAAAAAGGGGTAAGCTTTCGTCTCTTGTTTTTACAATTAACTTGATGGCCTTCTCATTCCTTAGATCATTTCTTCTTTCCTCTTCAGGTTCCACAATGCATAGACAAATTAGCGCAAGCTGGTCTTAAGATCTGGGTTTTGACAGGTGATAAGATTGAAACAGCAATCAACATAGGGTATGTTCCCAAGCCATTAGGTTTGCAGGGAAAATTTTAGTCAGAATTGGTTCTGCACTACTTGTTATATAATTTCATTTACTAGGTGAGAGGCCTTATCTTTGCATGTAGCAAGTGATAGTCCATGTTATCTTTGGCAGATTTGCATGCAGCTTACTTAGGCAAGGAATGAGACAGATCCGTTTGTCGACAGTTGACTTAATAGCACAAGATGTGAAAAAGGTAACCTTTAATCATATAAATTTGAGTACTGTACCAGGCCTTGATCTCTGTCTATACATGGTTGACTTTGCTATTATGAAATGATCAGGCTGCAAAAGAGAATCTTTTGATGCAAATCACTAATGCCTCACAAATGGTCAAGCTGGAAAAGGATCCTGATGCAGCATTTGCTTTAATTATTGATGGAAAAACTTTGACGTATGCCTTAGAGGATGATATGAAGAATCTTTTTTTGAACCTAGCAGTTGATTGTGCTTCTGTCATATGCTGCCGGGTCTCACCAAAGCAGAAAGCACTGGTAGCTATATCATCCACCAAAACATGCTGCTGAACTGCAGATCATTGTTAGGTTAATATGTTTTTTTTTTCTGACTTTAGGTTACTCGTCTGGTTAAAGAAGGTACAGGCAAAACCACCTTAGCAATAGGTGATGGTGCAAATGACGTGGGCATGATTCAAGAGGCTGATATTGGTGTTGGTATCAGCGGTGTAGAGGGGATGCAGGTTTGATGTGGTGTAGTACTTTTGTATTTCTAAAATCATTTGTTTATATTATGCTGTGCTAACTGGAATCCCTTGTCTAACTGTTACAGAATAAGAATTTCATGACATAGACATTAACAAATAAGGGGCATACCTAAAATTTTTATTGTGGTGCATGCAGGCTGTGATGGCTAGTGATTTCTCCATTTCCCAATTTCGATTTCTTGAGAGGCTTCTCCTTGTCCATGGGCACTGGTGCTACAAGAGGATTGCCCAGATGGTAATAAATAAGAATACTTCCAATTTTATGTGTTCAAACTTGTGCATTGCTATGTAATTGGCCATTTACATGTAGGATGCATTTTCTCTTTTCTGGTCTGTTTACTGACTCTTCTTCCTTAACTGAATGGCATTCAGATCTGTTACTTTTTCTACAAGAACATAGCCTTTGGCCTCACAATATTCTACTTTGAGGCATTTACTGGATTTTCTGGTCAATCAGTATATGATGACTGGTACATGCTGCTTTTCAATGTCATTCTCACCTCATTGCCTGTAATATCACTGGGAGTGTTTGAACAAGATGTTTCTTCTGAAGTCTGCTTACAGGTATGCTACTAAATATTGGTCTTCACAATCAATGTTTAGAGATAAAAACCCGAGCAGTTTGCTGAAGTAAAAAAGAAATATGTTTTCACTACTTTATAGTTTTATCAATGCATAGTTCCATACATTCGTCCACATTCAAGCAAGCAAGTTGATAATTTTGATTGTTCTGCAGTTCCCAGCTTTGTATCAGCAAGGACCAAGGAATCTTTTCTTTGATTGGTACAGGATTTTTGGGTGGATGGGCAATGGGCTCTACTCATCCCTTGTTATATACTTCCTAAACATCAGCATCTTTTATGATCACGCATTCCGGGCAGGGGGGCAGACTGCTGACATGGCTGCTGTTGGGACTACCATGTTCACCTGTATTATCTGGGCTGTCAATGTGCAGATTGCCCTTACAATGAGCCATTTCACATGGATACAGCATCTCTTTGTGTGGGGCAGTATCATGACCTGGTACCTTTTTCTACTTGCGTATGGCATGTCATCACCGTTGATATCTAAGAATGCGTACCAGATTCTCTTGGAAGCCCTTGGACCAGCTCCAATATACTGGGCTTCGACCCTTATAGTTACTGCTGCTTGCAACATCCCATACCTAGCTCACATTTCCTACCAGAGAGCATGCAATCCACTTGATCACCATGTGATCCAGGAGATCAAATACTATAAGAAGGATGTTGAGGACCAACATATGTGGAAGAGGGAGAAGACTAAGGCCAGGCAGGAGACTAAGATTGGTTTTACGGCTAGGGTGGATGCTAAAATCAAGCAACTGAGAGGAAAATTGCACAGAAAAGTCCCATCATTGAACAATCCAACAGTAACATAACATACAAGTTCCATACTAGCTAGAATTCATCTCACTCGGTATATCTTTTTGACCTTTTTTTAGTTCAGGTTCAATCAATTTTCATTGTGTGCACTTTCAAATTCTTTTCTCATTTCCATGGGGGAAAGTCCCATGATTCTCCCCATTATAGAAATCATAGACCAAGCCTTGTACAATATCTATAGTTTTGTTGGGTTAACATCTACATAAATAATGGAGAATGTATGTATAGCTATAATTCTGTTTCATGGCCTGTCTCCATATTATTATTTCTTGTGCTATACAAAACATTTCCATATCTAAAGAAGATTTATAAATTTAATTTTCAGAATAAGCATGAGCTTATTCAGACTGTATGAATACTGCTCAGATTAAACAGAGTGTATGGATACTGTAGAAGCGCTGTGCACATTGAATGCTAAATTCGGTGGTATTGAGGAGACGATCCCCTCCCGTTTCCCTTCATAGGCTTTTATATTTGAGTTAATTATAACTAGACTTTCTAAACATAGAAATATTCTTATTAATCTTTTGTAACACTTTGTTGACTCCTCGATTATCTGATATCCTCTAGCGGTGTTGATAGAAATCCTCAAGTGACCATTTTATCATCAACTTGTCTCCTTTTCTTTTCTCTAATATTAAGTAAAACGGTTCTCAAAGCTTCTGAAATTGATTACATAATAATTGCAAAAAATAAGGAAATTATATATTGCTTCCTTATGATTAGGCTTAAATTTATTTTTAACCCCTATAGTTTTATTTGTTTCACTTACCCTCTTATGATTATATCCAAACTAAACCTTTTTTTTTTTTATCATATTGGACTAAATTATAGGTTGAATTTGAAGATTTTATTAGAGGCAAAGTTGTAGAAAATTAAATCAAACGCATCTAAAATGTTGAATTTTAGATGAAAACATACATTCGTTTAATATATTTATTATCTAAAATTTATCAATATTATTTTAAATGCGTTAAAAAATTATTAAATTTTTTATAATTTTGTCTTGCAAAAATAACAATTTCAATTTAAATACAACTACAAGGGGTTAAAATAACATAAATGAAACTATATATTAGTAAAGTAAATTTAAGTATAACCACAATGGATAAAATATAATTTATTTTAATAGAAAAGTCAAACAGATAACTAATGAAAAGAGTAATTGAGAGGTTTGGCACAGTTAGCGAGAGTCAATATGCCACAAAAAACAAATAAGAAAATCTATGTGAAAATGAATAATAGCTCAAGAGTATAAGTAGAATTATCACTTTATATTTCATATAATTTGAAAAACTTCCTCTAAGATAATAGATGTTGGAACTCCTATGGTTGTTGAATTATCTGCCAGCTCTTGTGCGTGGTACTTACTTCCTTAGACTAGCTTTCAGTCAACTATGATAACGTTTCAAAGTCTGCCCTGATAAATGAAGTGGGCTTTGTGTGGAAGCCTACTTAACTTTGTCCAATGAACCACCACTAGATGTTATACATTCCACTACTTGACATAGATTGTAGGAACCTACTGGAAAGGTGGACCTCGCTGCATGAAGAAAACAGGAAGAAAGTTAGGTATGAAATGAATTTTCTCTATCGGGTAGTGAAATTAATACAACAGCACAATGCATAAAGAATGATAACAGTATCCTTGTAAAGAGGCAAAGGATTGAGGAATAAAGTAAGAGTATATTTATTATTTGGTCAAGCCTAGCAATAGTTTTCCTGCCCTTGTCATTGTTTCCCATGTTATCACCATTACTTTGTTCTATTCATTTGCCAAAAAGACGACAAATTGAGAAGATATTAATTAAGCTTCTGTGGCTGCATCGATCTCTTGATATATTTCGACTACATCTGACATTGATGTTGCATGAGAATATAGACCTAAAAACATATCACCTTCCCTTTGCCGTAACTACCGTCTTTTCCCAATGAGTAACAAACCTAAAACACCCTCCTTTTATCTACCTTTTGATCTTCTTTTTTTTTCTTTTCTTTTTTGACAACTTTTAGCAGCCCGGAAGATGGTACAGTTAATACATACCAAAGGCAAGCAGCAAAGGAAGTTAGTAGCGAAAACAATGGCTTCATGCAGTACTATTATTAATTTCATGCAACCACTTGAAAGATGTGTACTATATAACCTCTTCATGAATGGGTCACCATATTATTCCCCCCGATGGTACCAATCTAATAGTAATAAGATGTGCTGTGAGATGTAGACAAATAATAAAACATCTCAGCTGAAATATTCAAAAAAAAAACAAATAACGATAAAGGTTACTGCAGTGGGAGAAGGAATTTCTAGATATATGCGTAGGAAACAAAGGAAAAGACAGAAGTGCAACATCAGAATAGGCTGTAAGGTGTGGGAAATGAAATGGGTGGACAATTCCACACATCCTTGCTTTCCTCATCCACATACCTCTCTCTCTCTCTCTCTCAAATTCCTACCTTTTGCTAGCTTCTTTTCACTTTTGTTCATTTTTTATTTTGGGTGGTTTTCTGGTTTTATTTCCAAATTCTAGATCTTTTTTTTGGCTTGCCGTCTAGTATTGACATTTCTATATGGAATTTAGAAGGAAATTTTATGGTGATATAATCCTGTAAGCCTATCTTTCAGTGTTGTGGAAGCTTCACTTTTTTTTTTCTTTTTGCCCTGCTCTTCTTGCTTGGATTTCTTTGGCAATCTCTCTCTAGCTTCTCTCTTCCTACGAAGATATGAGATTCTCCAGCAGAAACTACTCCCATGGTCTAATAGTAGCATCACATCTCTCCATATATAGTCTTTGTTTACTTCCTTCCTTTACTTAATCTGATTACTGATCAGCCCTAGCTTTGAGTTTTCTCCACTCCAAAATTAGACCAAGAAGAACGAATCCCACTCAATTAAGATCTAGCAGTCTGTAGAAGAGAATATGTCTCATCTAACATCTGCATCCGGAGAAGCAAGTGGTTCTTCCAACCAGCAGTCCACCTTTTCCTACCCAGACCAAAATCCAGTGAAGAAGAAGAGGAGCCTTCCAGGAAATCCAGGTAAACAAACAAACTACTCCAACCAAAAAATTTTCTCAGCTTCAATTAGCTTTTTGACATACTTTCTGATGATCTATCTCAGATCCAGATGCCGAGGTGATAGCACTCTCACCTAAGACCCTCATGGCTACCAACAGGTTCATCTGTGAGATTTGCAACAAGGGCTTCCAAAGGGACCAAAACCTGCAGCTCCACAGGAGAGGCCACAACCTCCCATGGAAGCTGAAGCAAAGGAGCAGCAAGGAGGTGAGGAAGAAGGTGTACATCTGCCCTGAGGTCACTTGCGTTCACCATGACCCTTCTAGGGCACTTGGAGACCTCACTGGGATCAAGAAGCACTTCAGCAGGAAGCATGGGGAGAAGAAGTGGAAGTGTGAGAAGTGCTCCAAGAAGTATGCTGTGCAATCTGATTGGAAAGCCCACTCCAAGATTTGTGGCACTAGGGAGTATAAATGTGACTGTGGCACCATCTTCTCAAGGTAGACAAGATTAAAACAATATAACCTGGAACTAATAAAGCTTTGTTTAATTCTTGTTCTACTACTAGTCTTTAGGTAGCAAGGTATATATGTATCTACCTATCTATCTATGATAACACAGGAATGGAGAAGGTTTAGATGTCTTCCTTTTCTTTGATCTTCTCTCTTTCTCTCCCCTCCAATTATTGTTCTCATTTCTAGATCTCTTTCCTTTTACCTTCCACTTTGTTTCTATTTGTAGTTTTGCCCCCTTGTGATGTTTGTACCTTTTGTCTTTCTTATTTGCCACTTTCTTGTTGCTCTTGGTTGATTGCAGGAGGGATAGCTTTATCACCCACAGAGCCTTCTGTGATGCCTTGGCAGAAGAAAATGCAAGAGCCATCTCAGCAAATCCCCTGGATAACAACCCACCACTCCTCTTCTCTCAACCCACATCAGCCCATGACCCCTCTTCTCTCTCTCACACCGCTTTGCAGACCCAGTTTCCTCACAGCTTGTTGATGAGAGCCACAGAGATGAACGCCAATAACATAGGCTCCAATGGCGGCCTACAAGAGCTATCGCTCAAAAGAGAACAGCAGCACTTCAACATGAAACCAGATATACCTTCGTGGCTAGCTTGCCAGGGCCCCACATCCCTAAGCCAGTTGCAACAAGAGTACATTAATGCCAACTCATCTCCACTTCCCCCTTCTTTCCCTACACCACGCCAAGCTTCCATACCCTCTCCTCACATGTCAGCTACTGCTTTGCTCCAGAAGGCAGCTCAGATGGGTGCAACTCACAATACTACTGAGTTTGGCCTTGGCTTCTCCCCACACCAAGAGATGGGTAGTAGTGGTGGTTTTGGACATGGGTCACCATCTCTTCTTCACCAAGACATGATGATGAATTCTCTCCCCTCAGCTTCTGGCTTTGATGGGTCTTCTCTAGATGCATTCAGAGGGATGATGAGATCAAAGAGGGAAGGTAACAGTAGTATGGAGAGCAATATTGGTGGTAAGAATGATGAGCCCACTAGAGACTTCTTAGGTCTGAGAGCCTTCTCACACAGGGATATTCTTAACATGGCTGGTTTGGATCCTTCCATGAGTTCTTCCTCCTATGAGCAACCCCAACAAAATAAGAAGCCATGGCATGGTTAGCTAACTAAAGTTAACTGGTATGAATGACTTCTACTTTTCTAATATAATTTCATATGGATTAATGATAAACACTGGTCCTTCACTCTTTGGCCTGAAGGCAGGAAAATTTGGTTCCACATCTACATTTTTCTTGTAGGTTCTTATAAGTTCGAGATTGTTTCTTATCTTTGTAATAGTATTTGATAACGGATCGATCAAGTTGTGAAGGCAAATCTCATAAGTAATCAAATTGAGATAATGGAAGCTAGCTGATATTTAAGCTGAAATAAAGTGGAGCAAGAGAGTAGAATTACTTCTTCCTCTCTGCGATAGTTAAGATAATTTCTCTTTTATTTTTTATGCTTCTAAATTTCATGTAGGCTTGAGGGCTACTGCTTCGCAAATCCTTAATTTCTTCTTTGTTTACATATGAGAACATTGCAAGAAAATTTACGAGAACAATTAATGCTACCATCCTTTGAAGTGGTAATACGTTTATTGCACTATTTTCTTGTATTTTAAAATTCTTTTAAGGTACAAATTAGTATTTCCCTATTTATATTGCCACTATGCTTCCCCAATGCCCTTTAAGAAAATTAAAGAAAGTTAAAGGGTTACGTACAGTTTTAAACCATACAAATTAAAGGCCACATACATATAGTATAAGATTTGGTTGGTTATAGAGTTTATTTTTTCAAAAAAAACTTTAGCACCTTGATTGATGTGATGTTCCACCAGAGATCTGTTACCATGCAAGCTAGCTAGCTGCTATATGTAACCCTAGTCGTCGGTTCCTTGTCTTAGCCTTAATTTCTCTTCAACCAGTAAAAAAAATAAGTACGTGGTATCAACTTAAGCTCGATCAGATACTACTACGTTAACTCGCCAACTTCTCAGTCAAAGCTTAATCGATAATGCTGCGTATGAACAATTTAATAAACTTAAGATGGCTTCCAAACTCGAAAACTTTTCTATTCCGATAGCATGGTTAGGTTGTTAGTTCACCATCTTCTCGACAAACTTACACTGTTAGCTTAGCTAGTGGAATAATGGTATCATGCTGAACACTGGATACTACTGCATGGCTCTGAGAGAGAGAGAGAGAGAGACGAGATAACTTTCTCGGTCGAACTACGTCAAGAGCGTGTCATGGGACTAATGTGAGCAGTTGCCTCTCGAATGCATGCATGGGTTAGATTTAAATCTTTTTTTATTTATTTATCAGTATTACGTGGTTTATAATTAATCACGTTAAGAGCGTGTCTTAGCATCAAAAGAGAGAAAGTGAGAACTTTGAGGTGGAGGACAAGACTAGCCGTTTGACATATGAGGGAGAATTCTGTCTATAAATGTGGCTGTTAGCATCAAAAGGCAACAATACTTAATTTTTTATTTACTTAGTTGCATACTTACTCTGGATTAAAATGGTACACGTGCAAAGTAATTAATTTGAGTCTTTGACATATGATTCCCCATGATCGAGACATGCATCTCGACATTCTAAACGTGATCAAGTTTCAATTTGCAATTTTAAATTTTTTTTTTTATGGAAGCTATGTTGCATGAAAATTAATATTATTTTTTTAATAGTAAAATTTAAAATTTAAAAATTAAGTATATATTTTTTTTATAGTCGATGTATATTTTACTTACAATAGAGTGCATGATGCATAGTAAAACTTATTATTATAAAATTTTAAAAAAATATAATATAATTAAGTTGTAAAAGCCACTTATACAAGTACATCAAATATATGTGTTAAATGCATACCCCTTGTAATTTGGGCGAAAATAATTTCATCCTCGTAAACTTTGTTTTGTATCACTATTCCTCTATGCACTTTTTTGCTTTCCTCGAATAAACATATATTCAAAAAGAAAGTTAAGTGTGATTTCGTGATACAAAATCAAAGTTTAGAAGATAAAATAATTTTTATATAAAATGCAATAGATAAAATATATTTAACATATATATATATAAAATAATTATAAGCCAAATGTCTAACAAATTTTGTTTATTTTAGTTAGAATATATATATAGCTTCAGTCACTTAGAATAAGGCCAATACTAATATATTTAGTTTACTTTTTTTTATACTAGCATAAGAGAACTTACGCCGGTAAAAGCTATTGTGATGTTTAGTTATATACTAATATAATATATAATAATTATAGTTGATTTGATATAAATTTAAAATAATAATTTGACAAATAATTAAAATATTTTTTTATAATGAATAACTAAAGAGAAGAGAGAAAATAAAAGGAGCAAAAAATGGAGATTAAATAATAGTCGATCGAAGTGATGACTTTTCAAAGATAAGAGAGAAATTGATAAATATTAAAATATTAGATTAAAAAAAAAAGAGGAGCGAGAAATATGTATTACGATGCTAATATAAACTTAAGTGATTGTTTAACATAGTAATTCTCAATCAGCTTTTTTAAATTTTAGAGTAGTTATTATTATTATTATTTTTTTTTTTTTTTAATTTTTAAAAGTCATAGCCTTAGAAGGGAGCTAGAACCGACACGGTCTCTTTCAATGGCTAGACAATTGTAGAGAGATCTAAATAAAGCTTCTCTCGTGACATGCAAGCAAGCAAATTTGGAGGGCCTACAGATGACAAAATTCGTCAATCTTCTTGTCAGCTTCGTGAGGATGAGAACGAAGCTTTAAGATTCCCAAACAATTTATTATTTATATATTTATACTTTGCCTACCTCTCTCTCTCTCTCTCTCTCTCTCTCTCTCTCTCTCTCTGTGTCTAAAGGACATGTACCTCATGCTTCACTTGGTTGTGTAATTCACATGCATACCATCTTCTCTCTTTCGTTCACGTGCATGCTCTCTCGTGACACAAAGTATACATCTTCGGATGTAAATATAACGCTATTTACGATCCATGGAAGCTAGCTAGGGAGAGAATATATAGACCCGGATTTAGCTTTTCAATTACCTCAATTTCCCTTTTCTTTTTATTCTTTGGATAATACTATGAGAGTGTTCATTGGTTTGAGTTGACTAATAATCTAACGTAATATTAGAGCTAGTTTTTCTAGAAGTCATAGATAATATAATAGGATGTGCATCTTATTATCTAGGAAAAATTAATTTTTATCCTCTCATGGTTGTCTTAATTTATTTTATTCCTCCGTAGTTTCATTTGCACTACTTTACCTTCTTGAGATTATATTTAAATTAAAATTATTATTTTTCTATTATATTTGACTAATTTATTCGTCGAATTGACGATACTCATTTTTTTTTCATCTGAAATTTGATCGGTATTATTTTTAATACGTTAAAATTTTATCTAATTCTAATAAGTATCTTCAAATTTGACCTCTAGATTGATCAAATATGATGAAAAAAAATAACAGTTTTAGTTTTGAATATAAATAAAATAAAGTTAAGCTTAACATCAACATCAATGGTAAAATTTAGTTCATCTCGGTAGCCTTTGTGTGATTCCTTGAAGGGAGCAGTGATGCACAATAAGCGTTATGAGTTCTCTCAGATTCAAATCAGGTAGATAATACTATGCTAGTCAGCAATTAACTCCTAAATCGAGATTGGTAGTCGGCTATTTTTATATTTATGTTGGAGAACTTATCCAATTAAATTCAGGTGCGGAGCCTAGGAGGCAATATCTTTAATGATATATAAACACTTGTGAAAATATTATCTGTTATAATTTTAATTAAAAATAAAGTTTCTCCATTAATCGAATTTGAATTTTCCTATTACATAGTTTAGTCTCTAATAATAAAATGTACTTATTTGGAATAAAAGAATATATGGAAGTATTTTTATTTTATTTGGGGGAGATAATAAGTGATATAGGGGGGCACATTTAGAGAGGCTATGGCCCTCTTGATAGTATGTAGCTCTGCTCTTGATTAAAACTGAGTGGTTTGTATATCAAGTTGATTGTGTTAATCCAATCATTTCAATAGCACTCTCGAAAAAAAAAATATTATTATATATAAAGAAATTAGAACAGTTAAAGACATATTATAATAATATGGATAATAATACTTGGAACTTTGAACTATTGTCTACTTTATATACTCTTTCATATATTTTTTTTGTGAAACATTTGATTCTTTGAACTATGTAAAATTTTTAAAACGCTACTATGAGTACATAGTGTGAAAGAGAAAGATGTACACAATCTTACCCCTAACACGGAAGAGATTGTTTATATATCCAAAACCTTTGATACTAATCCATGTATGTAGAGTATAACATCACTAAGAGAAGAACACTGGGCATAATGCTGACCAACATTTTACCACACACCTTTCTTGAAACTGAGAGAAAAGACTTCAAATACTAACTCTTCTCACATTGAATGTCTTCTAATAGCTACAATAGAAAGGTATCAGTAGTCTGAACAAAATTGAAACCTGACTGAAACTGGTGCTTCTAAGCATGTTCATGTCCGTTCGGTTGGCGGTCATACTTATTCATGCTTCAAAATGCAGTTAAAACATGCAAAGTTATCAACAAAAAGAATCTTTGCATCAGAATGAATCTTTTCTAATCAGTCAGAGAAAGCTACAATTTGTTTCAGTTGAAGGAAAGACGTTTTGCACCAAAGCAACAAGTAGTTGAAGTTATTTGATCTTCAGAATAGACTTCATCATTTCATAAAAGAAGTAACTCAGCGCCGCTGATGGCAAAACCTGCAAGGCCAAATTGAAGATTTTGTCATGGTGATGACAAAGATCTGACATGAAAATTTCCCCAACAATAGTCAACTAGTTGAGGGTAGGAACAAGATACATAACATCAGCCAATACTATCCTAATGATGTTTGGCAAAATATTAGCTGTGGAGACAAAAGAAAGAGTTGAAAATTTTTATGTAGCAAGTTGATGTCACTTAACTTCAGCTACCTAAAAGACTTATTTGTTAATAGCCTTGAACTGCAGCTATATAATTCATCAATTAAGAGGAGTGGTAGGACTAGAACCTGAAGTGTGCTAGGAGCCAAGCCTGCAAAGAGTGATCCAACTCCATCTGTTTCCAGGACCTTAATGAAAGCTGAGATCAGTCCCACATTGGTTGACTGTTCAAGTTGGAGCTGCCTCCTAATGACCTCCAGAGGGTATGTTACTGTCTCAGCACAGGCACCAGCAAATGCACCATAGAGCAAGGTCCTTGCTGGGCCTAGCTCTGCCTCAGGTACACCACTGCTGCTACTCTTGTGGGAGAGGTAGGAGGTCTTGAGAATGTCATACACAGCATAGAAGACTGCACTGGCTGGACCCATGCTTATCAATGCTGGTGTAAGGCCCTTGTAGAGCGAAAGCAAACCCTCCTTCTGCACCATGTGGCGGAAGCACCCTGCCACACCTCCGAGAGCTTCGCCACCCGGGGCAACCAACCGTGTTCTGATCTGCCAATGCCTAATGGATCTTAACATTAATGCATATGAAAAGTTGATGGTAAAACATTCAATTAGTCCAATCTTTGTTGTAGGATGAAGTTACTACTAGGATCATGAATCCTAGTTCATTAAGAAACTATAATTTAACATAGTAATAGTTCCATGTCTAATAAAGATAGGAGTCAGTATTCTTCTTACTGTATTATTCTTCTCCTAGTTCTCTTAGGGTTAGACTTTGCAGACTATGCAAAGGCATCCTTTCTGTTGTCTTTGATAGCTCTATCAATCCTGCAGCAGAGTCCAGGTTTATTCTAAGAGCTATCACTGTATAATAACTCTTGTATTCTACACTATCAATTACTTGTTCATCCCTAGCCAAACTGGAATTATGGTAGCTATCCTTAGCCAAGATGATGAGGAAATCAGAACTGTGGCAACAAATGCTTACTGTGTCAAGAGGTAGGCAGAGCACGGTGGCCAAGATGCCCGAAAGGCCACCACCAATGAGTCGATCATGATTTGTAACCTCCTTCCCTGGGATGCTGTGGAGACGATCCAAATACATGTCGTAGCATATGAAATTGATTGATTTGAATGGAATCATTCGGAATAGGTTCACCAAATTGCCTTTCCAGAAGCCTTTAAGCCCTTCCGAAGCCCAGATGAGTTGAACTATTTTCATCCATGTTCTTGTCGATCCATAGACTATGCATTCCAGCTTTATTCTTTCCAATGGAGCAATGCATGTCCTGCACCACATTCATGCATTAAAATTGTCAGGCATTTTTCTTAGTATCAGTCTTTCTATGTTTGAACTTTGAACAACTTCTGATTGCCTATCTATGTCTATATGAGGTGTATGGACCTCTGAATCCCTTTACTAAATCTCACAGATAGAAACAAACCAATTTTAGTCACTAGTTACTACAAGGGAACAAATCCTCTCCACTACAGTAAGGTATTTGGCAGCCTATAACAACCTGTAACAGTTTTAAAAAAAAAATTTAACTACACATGATTTTGCAGCAATTATAAGCTGCCAAATTACCAAATGCAGGAAATCCTGTAGCCCATGTACAAAGACTAGTTCAGAACTTCAGATAGAAGTTAGACCTGGAAATAATGGTAGACACTGCACCTGCAAGGAGGAACTTAGGCATATCACTCCAAGTGTTCCTCCTCTTTCCTTCTCCTTCCTGATAAACCAATTCCTGACTCAGAACTCTTCCTTCATCCTCTTCGTTGTCGCCACCATTTGTTAAAGAAGATTGAATGCTCCTCAGTTTTGGAATCTGGGCGAATCTCGAACTCGTCTGGAATGTAGTACTAAAGCTGATTACTTGACCACAACTATTTCCTTCATGTTGATTGTGCCGAAGAATGTTCAAAATCAAGCCAGAAGCTGATAAAGATATGCAGAATAGACCTTGAGGTGGTTCTATTAGAAGGGGAGCATCCTTTCCATTCCTAAGGTCAGGAAAATATTTCTGGAGAGTTCTTGTAGATTGGAGAAAGTTCATGTTATCCTCCATAGATGAACCGAAGCCAAGAAGAGAGAAGGAAAGTGAAAGGTTGGAGCATCCGGAATTGGCTTTGAGATGCTGTGAAGCTGATATAAGAGTAATTGAATGAGACAAAAGGAAGTGGAAGCTTTAATGGTGACCATAGGAGCATCTCAAGAGAAAGTAATGGCATAAGGAGAGCATGCATGCATTGTGGTTATGGTTGAGGAGAGCTAAGTTTGTGTGGTGGACTTTAGGCGATTGGCAAGGGGTGTTCATGGCCTCACAATTCCCATATGGGAGGGATAAGAAATTGGGAGATGGAGAGAACAGCCAGCTCGTGGCCTTTTATATATATATATATAAATTAAAAAACAATGAGACATGAAATCAATTAGTTCAAGGATTACCAATTTCACGTTAGTCCTTATTCACATGTGGAATATATTTGCAATAGAAATAATAATTCATATTTATTATTATCACAACGAGGAAGTTATTCTAGAAATAATTATTTATATAATTACTAATATTTTAAAATAAATGTGTAATAATTATTTTTGATGTGATATAAGACAAAAGAAGAGTTAAAAAAGTATCTTTTATTTTTATAAAATTATGATAAATACTCTTTCGTTTAATATAAAATAGATTGATAGAATAGATATCAAGAGTAAATTAGTAATTGAGTTAGTACGTAGTATAATGTAATTTTAATGAATAATATTTATATTCTTGAATAGTGTTATTATGATGTTTAGCTATTATTTTATAATAAATGATTGTATTCTATAATAAGAAAAAATTTATTCCAGAACGAGAGAGTGACATTTTTTGAAAAATTATACATTTACAAGAGTTTTCTTTTATTTTCTTTAAGAAGAAAAGAGTTGTCATATTTAGCTAGATGTCAACGGGGGCATCCATATTAAGAATACTACAAAGTTCTTACCCGATCTGCTGCTCGATTACATTCGCTACATACATGATCCAAACCTCACTAAAATTTTCTTTTATCATTTATGAGTCCGAAAGTTAGATATGAGCTGAACAAAGGGCCAACCCTCCCCAGATACAGAGTCACTTAGGCTCCATCGAGATTTTTTTTAGTTGCCTAGTCTAGGCTTCAAGCCATATGCGTTGACGAACAATTGCTCCGAACCAAACAGAGTCGAGACTTGCTCCAAGCTGTTGTATTGCCGAGCTGTTCCTTCAAGCTAATCATACTGTCGAGGCATCAATCGAGTCAAGCTAAGCCACCCGACCACTAAATTACCAAACAATTTTTTCATAATATTATTTGGGGTTAGAGTTGAACAGATGACCTCCTTAGTCATAAGGAAATAGAGTCGTTAAACTTATTACACTCTCATCTACCGTACTCCTCACCCTGGGCACCCTAGATGTAAGCATTAAATCGTGGGCTGTAGGAATTGTGTACAACCGGGACTTGGATAAGTAGGTGGCAAGTCTTTGTTGGCTTGCCAATCTGGCAATTAATCCTTTCCTTTTCAATATAAACGCCAAATAACGATAATTTTCATAGTAAGTCAAGCAAAACAACCACCGTGCCTTTTGTATATGAACAGCTGAAGGGCGGCTTCAAAAGGCATTCTCATATATTCCATCGGAAAAGGAAATAAATAATTAACTAGACCTCTTGAATTATCCACGTATTGCCAATTTTTACATGCTCACTGTCGCCTTTTCTTTTAGTACACATCAACCTTTTAAACCGTACTAAATCTCTCACTCTTGATGATTTTAATAGAAAAGATCAAATGACCATTTTATTTTTATTTTTATTTTTATTTTTATTTTTGCCTCTTTCTTTTTTCTAAATAAGAATAAAATGTTAGGCCTAAATTAATTATGTGATATTTATATATTATTTTTTAATAAAATCTAACAGATACTAATAAAGGGGGTATTTCCAAAATTCTCTATGGTTAAAAAAGGCTAATGATGCGCCATAATATATAAGGTCATGGTATAATTGTTCCCAAAAGATTTTGTAGCTAAATAATTACATGCTTGGATTGTGGAGTTGCAATTACAGAAGTCCATTCACCTGATTTTGTTTGCTTTGAGTTTAAGAACTCCTAAATTAGTTCAGTAACAAATATTTTTTAAAATTATTTTTATATCTAACTAAATTTATTTTTTTTAAATTAAAATTAAAAAATAAAATAAACTAATTAAGTTCGGAGCTTAATCTCAAATCCAACAAAGCCTAGGTCTTAGTCTACCGAATAGAGGTAATAGATATATGGCTAGATTGTGGAGTATTTTATTTTGCTTGTGTAAGTCTATATCTGAAATGAAATTGGAAGCTACCAAGCAATCTACAACGGTGGATGAGAAGACTCAGACTTCAAGAAAGACTTGGATAGTATTTTTAAATGTCTTTCTTTTTCCTCCTTTTGTGTTTGTTTCTTTCTATAAATTATTTTTTTAATATAAATATATTAATTAAGACTTATAATTAATATCAGCAAGTCAAAAAAGTTGTGCTAAGAAATAGCCTTTCCACGAGCACCCAAAATAATATAAAGACCCCATTTTAGCTAGTCAATCAGCAACACAATTAACTTTACTAAGTACTTAAAATTTTTTATATTTAGAGAAATATTTAATAAAAAAGAAAATATTATCTATAATTCTTTCGGTGGATCATCGAGTATTGTGAACCCTATTAAAGGTGTTGGCACGCAAAAGAGTCATTTTCGATTCAAATAGGAAGGCTGATTATCCGTTTAACAGTAAAAAGAGCTTCACGCGCCACTCAGACTTTAACTTATATAGTATTTTACATCAAAATCCTACAATTAAAGGAGATTGCTTTAAAGCCGTCACCCCTAGTTTTAGAGGGTCCTACGAAGGAGGAATCGTTAATTTTTATCTTTATTCATATCCATGATCACCCCTGATGTCACTGAAAATTAGATTACTCATTGGCTTCGAGATTAGCCAATGCACAATTTCAATCTAAGCGGGAGAGGTGGATCTCCGGAAATACTATTGTAAGACCATCTTCTTCTTCTTCTTCTTCTTTTTAACCTTCTTCGTGTTTCTACAGGACTCTTACTATTGTCGATGTTGACTTAGGAAATATTATTGTAAGACCAGCTTTCAAGTATGTCTCCCTTGGGATTGTTTTTATATATACCTTGGTCTCATCTAAACCCATCTCATCGTTTCACTCGCTCGCGGGCACTCACACCCCTTCTCTCCGCTCCAACTCCATTTACCCGGTAAGAAATAAAAGAAGCGAGAGATGATGGACGAATGCTTACCGTTGATCCTGGAGTCTGTGCTCGGCTGGTTAACCCCGACTGTCCTTTTCGTGTTCATCAACCTCGTGATCGGCACCATCGCCGTCACCTCCCGATCCAACCATCGCGATCAAGATCGACCTCCGCTGCTCCGCCGCGCCCCTTCCTACGTACTCGAACGCCTCCGCTCCTTCAACCTCCCTTCGACCCATTCCGAAACCCTAGCGTGGTTCCACCCCTCCCCGCAGCCGGATCCGGTCGCCGCACCGCCAGTTCCGGCGGCGGAGGAGCAGATCCAGAAGGAGAAGCACTGCCGACAACGGAGGTTGGTCCGGAGCAAGTCGGAAGGGAACCCGACGGTGGGGATGAGGAAGCCGGCGAGCGAGACGCCAGAGTTCGCGCGCTTCGAGGAGGAGAGGGCGGCGGATGGCGATTCTACGCCGGAAGATGATGGCGAAAGTGGAGAGGGTGAGGATGGTGAGGTGGACGCGAGGGCGAACGACTTCATTTCCCGCTTCCGGCAGCAGCTGAGGCTACAGCGGCTGGCTTCCATCATGAGGCGCCGGGAGATGCTTAGCATCGGTGCTGCAGCTTAAAATCTTTCAGGTAAACTAAAATATGGTTACCAAAACAGAAGAAGCATTAGACTACTATTTCCATATTTCCTATCTTAGCTTTTCCTCTTTCTTTTACCCTTATATTTTGATGTATTTTTCGTAATTATCGATAGTATCAAAGGGAGGATTCGAGATGTTCACCAGGGGCAGATGAAAATTTTCGATTTTATTAAATTGGTAGGACCCATAGATAGAATCACTAGAGTTGCACAGTTGTCAGTTGATCGTTCCCTTTTATGAAACAATAATAAGATAACTGGGATTAAGGTGTTTCTGTCTACCCCCTGACCATTCCAAGGAAAGAAACAAGCTGAAATTTATACTTTGACAGAAGGTAAATGGATAAGCCTATGCAAAACCAGCAATGAATAGATCCAGGGATAGAACTTTCTGCTTCACAAATGTTTCTACAACATCTACCTTCGATCTACCAATTAGCAATGAATGATAATTATGATGATAAACCAACAAAAGATTCACAGTTGATACACTGAATCAATTAGGATATACAACAAATGATAACTTGTAATCAAGATCTTAACAGAGCTGTATGGAAGCAGTAAACCTTTCTTGGTTACAAAATGATGCATAATCTTAAACTAGAACGATGTGTGATTGATGCATGTGTTGTCAGTTAGAAGAAATCGATAAAAGAATATACAGAAGGATATGGTCCCACATATAGCTCCTCAAGAAAAATGAGCAATCGGCATCTTCTATTGTGCCTCAAAGCTTCCCTATGGAATATTGAATCCACACCACTCTAGTCTTCTTCTTCCTCAGGTGGTAATGTTGGACTCTTTGAGCACATAGTAGTGTTGTGAAGTTCCTTCATTTTCTCTACTGGTTTGCACAAACCTGAGAAAATTTACCTAACTTGCTCAGTAGAAATCTACGTACTCAAATACGTACATGTGATAATATAAAAAATACCCATGATACAGGGATTAATCATGAACAATAATCTGTGTCAAATCTCCAAATGTGATTTCATCTAAAAGAGACAACAGGAACGTGCAAATATGCTTCACCACAATAACAACAGGAACTAATTGTAACTATTTTAATTCGGAGTATTAGCTTAGGCTGCAGTAAGGATAATATAGAATTGGATGGGGGTGGGGCTTGACATCCCCCAATTTCCCCTACCTGAACACTTTGGAACGTCCCAAACAGCGATGGACTTTGGTGTGCATGTCGGATCACAAATTGCTTGGTTATCTTCATGATTGACATTCATAGAAAGCATCCATGAGCCGATAGTGACATCCTCATTGCTGAACATTCTTAAACTGGAAATTAAACATACAAAGAACTTGACAAAATTAGGATGAACAAAATGAACAATACAGAGTTGATCATAGCAGCAGAAACAGAAACAGATATAAAGCTAATAACTGGCAATAAAGCTGTTTCCTGTTAGAAGATGTATCATCAATAAGATGTTATGCAACTTTCCTCTTAAATAAGTGAACGGAGATGCTCAATATAAATGGAGAAGAAACACAAATTTTGCACATCAAAATTATGAATATTTAAAATATCTAAATAACATATTTCTAAGTAATTCTAAAAATTAAAAAAATATCTATAAAAGCAACACAATTTTATTTCTTCAATTATTTATCCATTCTTAACTAATAATTAGGTTTTAGTACATCAAATTATATCTCACCATTTTACCAAAAATCAACCTGAAAGCAACTTTTTGCAGCCAAGTGCTCCCTTGGAACAATTCAAAAGGTAAGAAATTTGGATCAGGGAAATCTAATTAGTAATTACATCTTTAAAACACATATTGAAAATTGTTAAAGCTATTTCTAAAATCCTCAAGGAAAAGGAATAACAAGTATGTACATGGCAACCTTTTCAATTTCATACAAGTATAACAGAGCAAACAAATTAGTATATAACTGACCTATCATTTTTTGCATTTGCTAATGCTTCTACCACCTGGGAAGAAAGAGCATAGATGGGGCCATAAGCATGCAGAAAATACTCGTTACCAATTAAATGGCCTGAACTTTCATACCTGCAATTAAGTGGAAAAAAGTATTCAATAAATTTTCCACAAAAAAGAAAGAATACAATAAAAACCAGTGAAAAGACATAAGATCAAAGCAATGAAATCAACCATTTCATCTTTGGGTCACTGATGACTGGTCCTTTCTTCATGCAACCGATGTAGGTCATATGATGAGATCGATCCTTGGCAAGAAGAGTTGCAAGTCTATCTGGTAAATCAGAAGAGAAAGTGTCATGTAACATAGGAGTAGCTCCAATACCTATCTAAATCAACCAAGTTTACCTGGCCGAAGATAAATGTCATCATCAGCTTTGACATAAAATTCTGCATCAAAAAGGTCAAAAGCTGCTCTGAAAAATGCTAACCTAAACAAAGAAGAAGCATCCTTTTATACATTTAAGTAATGATAAAAGAATAAGCAAACTAAACACTTTGTCTTACGTCTTATATGGGAGCTTCATGTACTCTTCTTCAACATCTATGAACATGAAGTCATGATAGGTGTCTACTTCTTTTTGAAGATCTGCCATTTTCTTTGAATCTTTTGTCCGGCCAATTACAAATCTAAAGGCTAAACCAGTTGCATGTTCCAAGCTGCAAAAGGCATTAGAGAGTAAGTTGTGTACCATGTATGAATGAAAGGTTCAGGAACTATGCAAGAGTACCAATGAACACCCTAATGTTTGGTTCTCCTTAAGGGCTAATAAATTTCACAAGCCAACTATTTGACATTTTCTTCTTTGATTTGATTCAAAGAACTAGGTTAGAGAAAATGAACATTCAAAAGTATTGACGTACATATCTGCTAGATTTGGCATGTCTCGGAATATCGTACTTTTTCAGCTAGCAAGACATGATATCTTATTGGAGTTACAATGCCTGACAAGACAAATAACTCTGCACACATCCTTTATTTACATCTGGCATGCATGAGTTTCCTATTAATTTCCTTACATGGATGGACTTGTTTTACATCAGTTCTTTACCAAGCCTCATGTCACAGGGTTCACGAAGAACCCATCACCAAGTTTGGTCTTAATTCTTCAGATTGTAGGAGTTATTCCTAGGCTAAGAATCATTGATCAAATTGAAAGCCAAGGAACCTTTTTCCGGAATCTATTATGACTGTGCACTCATCACTTAATAGTTTATAGAATGGTCCAGTGGCATGATTTCAGTACCACCACTTATCAGCATCTTAAGATAAATTAACTACTTGAGTTTTCTGATTTTGTTAGAACTTAGAATCCCCAGTAGTGGCCCCCTTTCTTGACTTGAGTTGCTATTTGACTTAAACAATGATGTACTGCCACTTATGCAACCACGATACTTTACTTCCAATTGAATATAGAATACAATTAACCAGCTTCCTTCAGATTACAATGAAAAGAAAAGAAAGAAAAATTCCATATTGTGATATCCAAAGTTGAAACACATTTATTTTTCAACAAAGTTGCTACAAGCCTACATCTAGGAATAAAAAGATACTTCATGATCTATGTTGCAGATTGTCTTAGCTGCGGTATTCATCGGATGATCTATGTTGCAGATAGATATGTTCAGATCATTGAAGTATTTTTTTTAAATAAAAATGAAAATGTGAGTTTTGCTTAAATACATTTCTAGTACTTCTTAGGCACTTTGAAGGAGGAGATTATCAACATTTGTTAATGACAAGAGTACTAGACAGGTAAGCTTAATAAAAGACAGACTACTATCTCATACTTCCAGTTATTTCATCAACATTTGATCATAATAGTTATTTCATGAGGCATAATCTATAAATTTGGAGGACCAAGTCTGTATTCATGCCACATTGACAATGCTGATGTGGACATCGTCAGACTTGAGCTTAGAAGTTTTAGATCTTCGCTACCTACTCAACTACATAGTCGCATCTGAAGCATAACTTAAAACCTCCAAGCACGACTTTCCTCAAACAGCTAGATATACAATAAAGAAACCAAATGCAAGAACTTCACCTCAGATAGATTGTTTCTTTACTTTGTATGTGAAGTACAACTTCTTTCATTTACTATGTGACTTTGTATTTATAATTTCTACTGCAAGGAATTGGAAAGTTAAAATTCTGGAAGAATTTCAATTTCTTGTATTGATAGCCTTGAGATAAATGCATGTCATTTCCTGAAAGGATCATAACATCTCTCTCTGTTACTGCCTTTTTCAGGTTCACAAATGACAGTCTGCAATTTTTCCTACTCTAGCCCTAGTCCATTTGGCCATGGATAGGGCAAAATAGTGCATATATCACATGGACAGAATGATAGAATTGTTGCATGAAGAGACAATGCTAGATCTAAGCACATGTATGTATGAAAAGCTTACCAAATATTATATGCAAATTGCAAACCAGATCTTTAATATTAGATACAAATCAAAATCTACTCCGCTTTCATTGTTTATATAATTAAAATGCTAATTCGGACCAGATTTCCTCAGATCAAGACCAGCTCCAAATTCGACCACCCAGGCCTTATGATAGGCATAAACTGTATTAGACATTAGAATCACTATATTATGGCACATAGCTATTAGTAATTGATTAGGTAAAATTATGTGAGATCTTCGAATTGTAATCATCACGAAGCACGTTCCGAAATACCCGTTCAATCGCGCATGCCATGTAGCTAAGTATTCAAATTTCGTTCTTCTGTAAGCAACAACCGAAGAAGTATCAAAGTTTAATAGGAGTAGATCAGATCTCACCTCTCCAAGCTCTCGGGATCCGGAGGGAACCATGTGCTCCGGAGCGCAGCCCTCCGATCTGCCGATCCGAACCCGGTTAGGACCCCAACGAATCCTAGCACCTTAGGCCGCGCGACGGCGACTCCTCCGCTGGAGGCGGCTCCTCCGCCGGCGGCGGCGAGCGACTTGGACCGGAATGTCCGGAGCGAGTCCTCGGAGCGACCGCAGCGGACGACGGTGACGATCCGCGGCGGGCGGCGGAGGGCAGATAAGGCGAACACGATCCCGGCAGCCCCGACGAGGAGGCAGGCGGCGGCGAAGAGGAGGAGGAGGAGGCGAGAAGAAGAAGAAGAAGAGAAGGAGGAGGAGAGGGCAGAGTAAGCTCTGGTCTTCTTACCCTTGCCGTCGTCGTCGTCTTTAGCATAGGTGTGAGGAGGAGAGGAGGAGAGGGGGAGGAGACTGCGATGGAGTTGCATCGAGATTCGTGGGAGGATATTTATAGCCGCCGGATCGGAGATGGAGGGCGGAGAGTGTGGGAGTTGCAGGGTAATCGGAGGCTACGAGGTGAGCTGAATAGTGGAGTCGACGATGGGTGGTTGGGATTGACGACAATGGAAGCAACTAAAAAGGAGGAGGAATTATTTTGCAAGAATAAATAAGTCGCTTCCTTTTATTAAATACCCATAACATGACACTGACTCAGTTTTAGTTTTAAAGCTTAAAAGGTTTTCTACAGTGCTCTTCTAAATTTGATGTCCATAGAGTTAGTTTATTACAACTCTTAGTCTTAGAACATCATATGAGCATGTACCAAAAAGGGTAGACTTTCTTTGTTATTTTAAATGGTTCATATTTCTAACTTTTAATTAGTACGATAAGAAATGCAGTATTGCCGATAGAGATGAAGACATGAAAATAAAGGGACAAAAAATATTAAATAACAGTGGGAGTTTTTTTATCGATTGATTTAGGAAGATGATTCCAAGGATTAGATTTATCTGAAATAGAGAACATATTTAAGCTTCTTTAACTTGGTGAAGAAAAGATTAGTCATGCTACTTAATTGAACAAATATCTACTGATATCATTCCACAACAGCACACAAAGGATACGCTAGATATAATTGAATGAAGGATTAATGGATAACACAAAAAGGACTCGTTACAATGAGTAAAAACAGAAGGCAAAATTTGTGGCTTGTATGCAAGTTAATGAAATTTGCGTCTGATTGAATATCGAGATAAAAAAAACAATAAAAATTAAGGGGAAAAAGTTTAAACCAAGTTTGACCAAGACAAGCATAATTTAAACACAAAAAAAGACATTTTGGATCAAGAGTCAACCAGAACTCAGACGAAGACAACTGCAAAACTTGCAAAGATGGTATACATGTTTATTTGTCCGAGTCACCACCATTGCAAAGAAATAAAAACACTTCCACTCAAAATGTCTTCTTAGTTATATCACACTTCACAATCATAACCGATATTCAAAAAGATTATTAATAGACTTAATACTACAGAGAGAATAAATATCAAGTCGAATGAAAAGACTTCAAAGGAGATCAGCAACATTTGAAGGTAGCTCCTCGATCACAACATTGTAAAACCTCTGAATGTCAAAGAGCATCCTTTCATCATCACGCGTGATAAAGTTAATAGCTACACCCTTCCTTCCAAATCGTCCACTTCGTCCAATTCGATGCAGGTAGTTCTCTGGTTGCGTTGGCAGATCATAATTTATAACAAGGGAAACCTGCTGGACATCAATACCACGGGCAAGGAGATCAGTGGTGATGAGCACACGAGAGGAACCAGATCGGAACTCCCGCATTATAATGTCTCTAGTGTTCTGATCCATGTCACCATGGGTTGCTGAGACGGTGTGATCCCTGCTTCTCATCTTGTCAGTAAGCCAGTCCACCTTGCGTCGAGTGTTGACAAAGATAACACTCTGCGTAATGGCCAAGGTCTCATACAAATCACAAAGGGTCTCAAGCTTCCAGTCTTCCTTCTCAACATTGACATAGAACTGCTTGATACCCTCCAAGGTAAGCTCATCACGCTTTACAAGGATTCTCACAGGTTTATTCATGAATTTGCGAGTAATCTCGAGAGCCTCAGGAGGCATTGTTGCAGAGAAAACACCAACCTGAATTTTTGAAGGAAGAAGCTGGAAGATGTCGTAGATCTGAGCAGGAAAAGGAACTTAGGTTAAGATTAGAATAAAAGGTATTCTCAATGTAAGATCAGAAATTAAAACAACATAAGTTGATGCAATCTGAAAACAAATATCAATATGTGTGCGCAAAACACACACACACACACACACACAGATATATATAGTAGGAAACACAATATTTGGTAATATAAGAAGAAACAAAATGCAACAAAAAGGTCACACATTATACACGTAAGAATGTTGATGCATGGAAAGACAGAAACTTTTGAAATAGCACCCAAACTTTCCTATCGAAGCCATTTTTCATTGTGTGAAATATTTTATACAACTGAGAGATTGTAGCCACAATTTGGCATTTGAAGAATAAATAACAAATAAGCCCAGAAAAATGTAGCATGATCTTATTCATATAGCACCCAAACTTCCCTATCATATACATAGAACTATAGAATCCAAGATATGACCATCCTCATAATAGAAGCCTTTTCCCAACATATGAGGTCAGATAGCACACCACAACTCAAAGATAAGAAAGTTCAACATGTTTTAACTGTCTTCAGCTCAACATCAATTATAAAAGAATGTGTATCAAGTTCCAGCATATTAGACAACAGAAAAACTTGTCATTAAAGCTATAAGGCTAGTTGGCTGGTAGAATAATTCACATCCTTGGTTGTAGCTTAAACTCATGCAACCTATAAGCAAACCTTGGCACATGACCGCTAGATCTAAATTCAGTAACTGCATTCAGGTCGAAAGAGTAACTAACCTACAATGACTTGCGAGTCCCAGAATGTGAGCATGTGAAATCATGAATATGGTTTATCTTAAGTGGCATCAAAATACATACATGGTTATGTGTCCCCCCTATACCAGCTATCTAGCAAATACTGATGCAGCTACAAATCTCTAGATTTTTTTGTTATTTAGTAATCCTGCAAAGAGTGCAAAACTAACATCCAACCATAGTCCACTCTCAAGCATGTCATAATAAGCTCGAAATATACTCAACGTGATTTGCAGCATCAAATTCACTCAGCAAAGAGCAACAGACATTATTATCTATTTGCAGCATTATGCCAACTCAGGAAGTTATCAGTATCAAGTTTGGTGGTTCCACAAGACAATGCATAAAGTTAACTATCATTACTGATCCCTTTGTCCTAGGCTTCTAGTAGAATTTGTGGTGAAACTTGTTCTTATGCTAATCAGAAACTAAATGGGATTTTCCTGCATGGAAAAATTATCACAAAATTAATCTGATTGATCATAAAGAAAATTGAGCTTCCTAATATAGGGTATGAGACAGAAGGATACCTGATCCTTGAAACCACGTGAAAGCATCTCATCTGCTTCATCCAATACAAACATCTTAATGTAGTCAGGGCGCAAGGATTGCCTCCGTAACATGTCAAACACACGACCTGGTGTCCCAACAACGACATGAACTCCGCTTGAAAGAATACGTTGATCTTCTCGAACGCTAGTTCCTCCTACACAAGCATGAACTTTCACACCAAGATAGTCACCAAGTGCTCGCATAACCTTTTCTATTTGTTGCGCTAATTCTCGAGTTGGAGCAAGAACCAAAGCTTGGCATTCAACCAATCCATAGTCAAGCTGCTGCAACACTCCAGAACAGAACGTCGCAGTTTTTCCTGTCCCAGATTGCGCCTGTTGGATAACATCAAGGCCTTTGCAGAAAGGAACAATTCCTCTTTGCTGGATTGCAGAAGGCTTTTCGAAACCTAAAGAAAGGGCATTTAATTGAACAGTATTGGCCATTAGACTATTTACATGCCATAACTGGACTGTATCACAGAGACAAGTCAAACGAAGTAATAGTGTGTACCATAGGCATATATGCCCCTCAAAAGGTTTTCCTGCAGACCCATGGCATCAAAACTATCGTAAACCTCATCATATGATGTAAAAAAATCTTGACCATCTTGTGTAAGCCTAACCACACCAATATAAACACATGGAACATTAGTAGTAGTACAGTTGATGTTATGAAAAAGAAGCCACTGTGAAAAATAACTAGTAATAACAGGAAAAAGGTAAAGTCTAATACAGCTCATTCATTTTGGAATCGTATTGCCGTGCATCAAATTGAGATCCTTCTTGTGCCGTTCCTGCCATGTCTGTCACATGAAGGTGAAAAATTAACAAGCAAATTAACCAATTCTGTGAAGCAGTGTCATTTGAATAATACTAAAACCAAGTATATTCACAAAAAGGATAATTTCCACTGAATATGAACTTCAATCCTTAGGGAGCCATCTCCGTTTGGTATCATCGATTCCCCTAATTTGGTTATGACTACATTAGAAATTCGTGCTGCAATGCTACTGAAAAGTGAAAACTGATTAGAAGCCTATGCATTTGATCCCATAGGCTTTGCAATGCTACTTTCCAACTATGTTTCTGTTATATAGGAAGCAAACAGGTTGATTAGAAGCCTATGCATTTGATCCACTCATCATGACAACACAAACGTCTTTCCAGCTGCCCTCTTCTTCTTGATCCAATTTCAAAAGACTAATTTGTGGAAAGCAAATATTTGTAAGTGAAAGTCCAACAAAGTAGTGAACTTCATTGTCTAAGGAAGCACACAAGAAGACCAAACTTCCAAACATATTTACTACATTTCGATATTTCATAGAACAAGTTACAAACTATTATAAGGCGAGGAAAGTATAGAAGAAGATATTAAGGGAATGATTCAGCACGCAGAGTTTTAAGTTGGCATCCTACAAATTTTCTGACACTGAACTGACAAAGCAAATAGCAGGAAATTATACTATAACCTATGAAACACAAAACTAACTTTCGAGTCAGAGATGAAAAGAAGAAATCACTTCCTCAATCATAACCAATCATAAGAACAATTCTTTAGATTTTAGTCACCTATTTGTACCTTCAAAATATTGTCCTTTAATTATTATAAAAAAAAGATCTTTTCTACATCCTACGCTAGTTCGTCTTGCTAGGTTAAATTCCAGCTTGTCCTGATCTCATACGCTTCCATACAAAGATATCAGACAGTAGATCGGCTCACGGAATCAAGTAAACAGCTAATAGCAACTCGAAGTGCACCTACGAAATCCCTAAACACGAATCGACGAGAGACTCAAATCGATCCCACCTTCGAATTGGCTTAAAACGTGATCATCCCTTCGATCGAGAAAGATAAGGTGAGAGATCCGATGAATTTACCTGTGGTTGCCGAGAGCCGAGAGGAATCCGAAGAGCGCGACTGATGAGATAGAGAGTGGAAGAGAGGAAAGCGAAGCCGAGAGTCTTGAGATTGGAAAGAGAGATAGAGAGAGGAAAGCAAAGCTACATGTACATTATATAAATAATAAAGTCCGAATTGTGGTAGGAAAAGGAAAGTCGGAAAGGTTAGGTGAAAATCGGACCCGATCCGCTATCCGACCTGATTCAGATTGGATTCGGATAAAAATTTTCTATCCGATTCGGATACGGATTCGGATACAGATAAATTTTTTAAAAAAAAAATCAATACGGATTCGGATACGGCTCGGATATATTTTTCGGATTCGGATACGGATATCGGATATCCGTTTATCCGCATATTTTTTTTAAATAATTTACAGTTTTTAATTTCTTTACTTAAATAGTAAATATTAATATTATTACAAATAATACATTATATATTATTTATAGAGATTAATTTCTCTAATTTTATAAATTTGACATATAAAAAAATTATTTAGCATAAAACTCTTAATAATTTTGTGTTAATTATATATAAATAAAATATTATAATTATTTGCAATTCAATCAATATCCGTTTAAGATTCAATCATCTATCCAAAAATTATCCGTATCTGTTTACTTAGGATATGGTTTTAAATTTTGCTATCCGAATCCGTATCCGGACTAAAAATATGGATCGGATATGGATTGAGCACTATCCGATCCGTTTTCACCCCTACCAAAATTGGGTTACAATTTCGAAGGTGTAGATATCCTACACGGACCCGGTTGTAACCTTCTCTTAAATTTACTACGCGTGGCATACATACATATATATATATATATATAGATATATTTCACTCCTAAATTTAAATAAAAAATTACTCTAATTTACTTTAGCCCAAAGTAAATATTTAATTATTAATATTTTAATAAAACTATTAACTCTTAAGTTTTTTTTTTTGAATAAACACCTCCAAGTGTTTTAATAAAAACGGTAATAAGATTAGCGTTTTATTTAAAAAAACACTGAAAAAATAATAATAGATATATCCCTAAACTATTTAAATATATCACTCAACTACGTCTCTCAATATTTCATTAAAAATTTAGATTAAAATAATGTTAAAATTTTAAAGAAGTGAATAGATGGACAAAAATGACACTGTTTTCTTTCTATATCCTTCTTCTATTTCTAAATATTAAATTCTAAAGTAATATTTTTAATTCCTTTCCTCTATTTAATTAGTTAGCTAAATCTTTTTAATGTTTCAATTTATACCTTATTTTTTTAGTATTTTTAGTTCACCAAATCATACAAAGCAATCGCAGCCGTTAAAATTCCAGTTTGTTATACCAAACTATTGCTACAAGAAAATATATTTATCAAACTATATATGATTCAAATTTATTTTCAAAAATATTATACTATCTATCATTTCAACGCCACGTAGAAAATCAAATAGTATCTACATGGCACTGTAATGACAAAAAAATATATTAATTTTATAATAAGTTTGAATAGTGTAGTAGGTTTGTTAAAAAATATAAAAATATAAAAATATAAAAATATAAAAAATAAAAAAAAATCTATAGCAGTAGTTTGGCAAAAAAAACTCATTAAGATTTTATTAAGGCCAAGAATTGAATAATATTTAAATTTTAACCTTCAGAAATTAAACATCTCACACGTCATGAATAATATTTAAAGCTACATGTGCATTATATAAATAATAAAGTCCGAATTGTGGTAGGAAAAGGAAAGGCCGAAAGGTTAGGTGAAAATCCGACCCGATCCGCTATCCGACCCGATTCCGATCGGATTCGGATAAAAATTTTCTATCAAATTCGAGATACAAATAGAATTTTTAAAAAATAATCAAATACGGATTCGGATACGGGTCGGATATATTTTTCAGATTCGGATACGGATATTGGATATCCGTTTATCCGCATATTTTTTTAAAATAATTTACAGTTTTTAATTTCCTTACTTAAATAGTAAATATTAATATTATTACAAATAATACATTATATATTATTTATAGAGATTAATTTCTCTAATTTTATAAATTTGACATATAAAAAATTATTTAGCGTAAAACTCTTAATAATTTTGTGTTAATTATATATAAATAAAATATTATAATTATTTGCAATTCAATCAATATCCGTTTAAGATTCGATCCTCTATCCAAAAATTATTCGTATTTGTTTACTTATGATATGGTTTTAAATTTTGCTATCCGAATCCGTATCCGGACTAAAAATATGGATCCGGATGTGGGTTGAGCACTATCCGATCCGTTTTCACCCCTACCGAAATCGGGTTACAACTTCGAAAGTGTAGATATCCTACACGGACCGGTTGTAACCTTCTGTTAGATTTACTACGCATGGCATACATACATATATATATATATATATATATATATATATATAGATATATTTCACTCCTAAATTTAAATAAAAAATTACTCTAATTTACTTTAGCCCAAAGTAAATATTTAATTATTAATATTTTAATAAAACTATTAACTCTTAAGTTTTTTTTTTTGAATAAACACCTCCAAGTGTTTTAATAAAAACGGTAATAAGATTAGCGTTTTATTTAAAAAAAACACTGAAAAAATAATAATAGATATATCCCTAAACTATTTAAATATATCACTCAACTACGTCTCTCAATATTTCATTAAAAATTTAGATTAAAATAATGTTAAAATTTTAACGAAGTGAATAGATGGACAAAAATGACACTGTTTTCTTTCTATATCCTTCTTCTATTTCTAAATATTAAATTCTAAAGTAATAATTTTAATTCCTTTCCTCTATTTAATTAGTTAGCTAAATCTTTTTAATGTTTCAATTTATACCTTATTTTTTTAGTATTTTTCAATCGCAGCCCTTAAAATTCCAATTTGTTATACCAAACTATTGCTACAAGAAAATATATTTATCAAACTATATATGATTCAAATTTATTTTCAAAAATATTATACTATCTATCATTTCAAGGCCACGTAGAAAATCAAATAGTATCACTGTAATGACAAAAAATATATTAATTTTATAATAAGTTTGAATAGTGTAGTAGGTTTGTTAAAAAATATAAAAATATAAAAATATAAAAAAATAAAAAAATAACCGAAAATCTATAGCAGTAGTTTGGCAAAAAAAAAACTAGTTAAGATTTTATTAAGGCCAAGAATTGAATAATATTTAAATTTTAACCTTCAGAAATAAAATATCTCACATGTATGAATTGTATGTTTTGGTGAAAACGGGTGAGATTAATTTTGATTTCACTGTTATGTAAGATTAAAAAAAAACATGGATAGGTTTTTTTTTTTTAAAACTCAGATATAAATACGGTGAGATATAATTTTTCTGATATGAATATTAGATATTTATTTATTAGCATATTTTTTGGAATAATTTATAATTTTTAGTTTGCTTATTTAAATTGTTAATATTGATATTGTTAATAATATTATGTTCTATATTGTTTGTAGAGATTGATTTTGATAATTTTATCTGTTGACATGCAAGTTATTCTTTTTAACTCTTAATATTTTATATTAATTGTCTCCAAAAGAAATGTTATAATTAGTTTAAAATTTGATCCACATCCATTTAAGATCTGATATTTTATTTGTATCTAAAAATTATCTGTATCTATTTAGATAGGATATAATTTTTAATTTTACTATCCGTCTAATACTCATTTCTTAATCCGTATACAAATAAAAATATCGATTCGGGCATGATTGGTCACTATCCGATCCGTATCCAATCTATTTTCATTCTTAGTTATATGTGTTCCTATAACTACAACGGCAAGGAATTTGTAAAAATAAAAGAACTTGAAAGCTTACATGAATCTTTTTACCTTTTTCTATGAGCAAATAAATTACGATATCAACTCCAACCCCATGGTCCATTGATGGCTCGACAGTAAGATTGGCTTGAAGAAACAACTCGACAGTATGATGGTATCAAACATAAAACTTGTGATTGGTAGTAAAACATCGGTTTGAAGCAAATTTCGGTGACAATTAGTTCAGAATAATAGTTTAGCAACACGCGTAATTTAAAATCCAGACTATGCAGCTTAACTATGTTTTAATAAGAGCATAAGTGCCTTTATATCTAGGGATTGTTGGATCTTTGTCCAATCCATATCTAGTCTTTAGGCTCGAATGATAAAAAAAAAATTACACTGTCCGACTATAGGAAACGTTAGAAATATATCATGATAAGCATGACTCGTTAGAAATATATCATGATAAGCATGACTGTTTCACATCTCGCTTATTTTGTACCATTAGATGGTGTGCTATTTAAAATCATTAACCAAGCGTTCATAGAAGACTCGTTAGATGGTGTGCTATTTAAAATCATTAACCAAGTGTTCATAGAAGACTCGTAACTAGTCATACATATATCTGTATGGATATATTGACCATTTATCATTTGTTAAAACCCTCGAGTGAATTAACTAAATCTCTGTTCACTTGTGGAATGAAAATAACCTTCTTCTAAAATGATTATTTATTCTAGTATAGTAATTAAATAACAACTTAGCTTTTTCTTATATACTAATTTATTATTCCCTCTCCACTTATTCCATATACTTTTAAAATCTTAATTTAATAATAACCTCAAATCACTATTTTATCATAGATTAAATAACACCTAATTACAACTACTACTTTACTTTTAATCAAAAATATTTTATTACTTCATTTAAAATGTCACAAATTTACTATTTTTTTAATATTATATCATATCAAACATAATTATTACTCATATTAGCATTTAACTAGACAGTAGAATAGTTTATACTAATATTAGCTCTCTTTTTCTGATATTAAAAAAATAGAATATTTCTTTTAGAATTGATCTTATTCTACAGTGAACGAGGCACACATGAATGGGCCCTAAATGCGGAAATAAAAAGAGATGAGGATCAGATTTTTTTTTTCCACTCATACATATCAATAATACCCCATACCAAACCTATATGAAACATAACCACTTTGAATTATATAATACCCCATGAACCTTTTTTAACCCTTGCATAGTGACAGAAAATAAATCAACCTACTTAAATTAATAAGCTTGTAGGTGTACTCAGATTTTTTTATATCATATCAGAAATCCATCTGTGGTTGAACCTCCAAGAGGAGATCCAACGTCGCTAACCTGGACCTTATTTTAGTACTATCTTGCACATCACCAGTTCACTAATTTACTCAAAACTGGACCGAGAATATCCGAACCTGGAAGAAATGAATGTCATCAAGTAAATCTTCACCAAATCCAGTCATGTTATTGAGAAAAAAAAAGGGTGCCAAATGGATCATCATGAGAATCTGGAGCAACGTAAGTTGGCCATATAATGATTTCAAACGAGCAAGCATGAGAAAAGGTGGCCAGTCTCAGGCTCTCATGCTGATCCGACCCAGAAAAGAGAAATAATTAAGATGTTCAGATGTAAAATTACCAGAATGAAGAAAAATAACAAGCCATACTATCTTGCCTACCAAAGGAAACTACTAATCTCTACATATTTAATAAGTCTGAAATGACACTTTTTCTCCTGTAGCTTACTCTCAACTTAGGCCTCAGCACCCACTATCCAAATGCTCCGTCAGACCAGATAAAAGCCCCCCTTCTGAATTGCCCCATCAATCTATCTTCACAGATGAATAGATTTTCCTCACAAACCAGAAGCAGGCATAGAAACCGATAGTTCCCGTTAGGACAAAGAATGAATAAGACGCAATCAACATGTAGCCGAAGTAAAAGATACCCGAGACAACCTTTGTTATCTCCAACTTGGTGAAGAAATAGAAAACTGCATATGCAAAAAGGTAAAGTGCAGAGGATCCCGCAGTCAAATATGCCCTCCACCACCAGTTGTAATCCTCACTACAGAGCTGGAAGTAGCAAAGCACGATTGTTATCTCAGCACATGTTATGAGGAGGATGATGAAGACAAGGAATAGAAAGCCAAATATGTAGTAAAACTGGTTCAGCCATATGGAAGTGAGGATGAAGAAAAGCTCAATGAAGACAGCACCAAATGGAAGAATACCACCAATCAGAATAGAGAATGCCGGCTGCATGTACCATGCCTGCTCAGGAACTTGTCTAGGTATCTTGTTGGTCTTCACTGGATCTTCAATTGCCGGCTTCTTAAAACCAAAGTAACTTCCAGCAAAGACCAATGGCACAGATATGCCAAACCATAACAGCACCAATGCAAACATGGTTCCAAAAGGAACTGCACCAGATGACTTCTCACCCCATATTAAAGCATTCAGCACAAAAAAGACTGCAAAGACAATACCAGGGAATAGGAATGCAGTTTTCAGTGTAATTTTCTTCCACTCCGTGCCTTTGAACATTCTATAGAGACGAGATGAGGCATACCCAGCAAACAGACCCATAAACACCCATAAAAGGACCATAGCAGTCATAAGGCCCCCACGGTTGGAGGGGGAAAGGAAACCTAGCAGTGCAAATATCATAGTGACCAATGTCATCCCAAAGAATTGCACTCCCGTTCCCACATAAACACAAAGCAATCCATAATTGACAGGTGGCCTAAAGACATCACCATGGACTAGCTTCCATCCAGTTTCTTCCTGGGCTTCATCCTGATTATCAAGCTGATTGTAGTTTGCTATATCCTTATAAAGTGTTCTCATCATGATCATTGCTACCATTCCAGAGAGAAAGAGAACAATCATCAAAGAATTGATTATTGAAAACCAGTGGATCTGGTCATCATTCATGAGAAGGTATGTGTCCCAACGGGATGCCCACTTGATCTCGCTAGGCTGCAACAGGCAAAATGAAGGTAAGAATCAAAATGGCAAGGATGGGTAATCTTAAAGCATGAGCATTTACCTGGAAGCTAACATCGTACGAGAATACAACATATGTATCTGCAGCTACTTCCTGGGGAGTATGGCTGCCTGGAATTATCTTAGTGTTTGGGTTGCATGTTGACACTTTAGGGTTCTTATCATCCCACTCACTGAATTCATGCTTTATGCTGTAAAAAAGAAAAGGGCAACTATTAGTAAAATGGATCAATGAAACAAAATGATAAACTAAATTCTTTTTAAGTTCTTTTAATATGAATACAATGTATTTACCTAGATATTTTATTCTGGAACAGGCCAATATAGGCACAAAAGATAGAAACTATGTGAATATGAGAGAACAAATTATTCTCAATCGTAAAGTCGTTGGCACATGAAATGCATGGAGTCATCTAGCAATCATCATTGCAGTCTTGAATAACTAGCGCCCGTGTTCGCGGCAGCTCATATGCTGGTGGTTTTCCTCTCATTTATTCCCTGTGCCGTGCTGGATCATTATTGCAGACACAATGATGTGTGACCTAGTTATGTGGCACTGGAAGACAACTTATGAATAAGGTGTGGCAGTGGGAGAATCATAATGTGAATGAGCATATATATATATATATATATATATAGGCCACGACAGCTAGCAAGACCATCATTACTAATTATATTGAGCACATTGACGAATTTTGGAACTGCAGCAATACAAGCAAATTCAGAAGCCAACATCTGAAGTTATAAGAAAAGAAAAAGGATAAGGGTGTTTTCATCTTAAAGAACCTAAGCCAGCCGTTTCTCAATAGCAAACCAAAGACCCTAAAGTTTAAAATTTTGGCATCTCTCAAGTCGTTGTAAGAATAACTGATGAGACATGAAATGCCGGTAGTGATCTACCTTCAGAAAGAAAGATGTGTCCAGAAAAAAATTTAGAGGTGCATATGAGTATATGACTACTCATACCTGCTTGGAATCACCTCAAAACCAACAATACGAGCATCCTCAGTCTCTGGATCTTTATGGTACATGACTTTGAAACTCAAGTGGTTGTTTATGTAATATTTGTCATCCTTCTGAGAAGAAAAAAATGAAAACAGAGAAGAATTGCATATCAACCGCCAATCAAAAAGCAATCCTGTAAAGTACTTAACACTTGCTACTTAACTAGCAAGTCAATTTACCTTATAACCAACTCTAAAACCATGGTCATACGTTGGTGCTTGACTTCCATCTCTTCTTTGTCTAGGAACTGCAACAGGAAGATTATCTAAGATCCTATGAAGTGCAAATAAAAAAGACCAATGTTAGCACACCATTAAGACTCAAGATTAAGCAATATATTGATCAACTAAAAAGATAACTTGGAAGCAGCAGCAAGAAGAAAATTATTGTATGCTTACTGGAAATACAGATGTTACTAAAATTATAAGACTTTACTTAAAGCAAAGGACAAATTGACATCAACTAAATTGTACAGTTAACAGAAAAAAAAGAGAAATATACCGGCGACTTACATGTTCACGCGATATTCATCATCAATCTTTTCTTTGAAATTCTTTGCAGCTTCTTGAGTAAGCTTTGTGCGACAACCTACTTTGCAGCTCTCATCTCTTCTCATTTTAAACTGTGTTTTTTAATTATACATTTCAATCAACATAATATGTCTAAGGAAACAACATACATTGGAACTTTGCGTTTACATATTCTCTTTCTCTAAATAACTACACAGGATTTATCATCTTCTAGCTTCTAATTTAGAAATAATTAGTATTACTTGTTCAACATATGCAAAGAGGATGAGCACTCACAGCATAAATAGAATTCTCAATGCGGTCGCCACGAAGAACCTCTCCCAAATTCTCAGCATTGTTCATGATCTTGGAAGGCTTACAATACTCCAAGAAATAATAATCATATGGAAGTTGTGTCTTTGTAGATGAAAGTTTGTTCACTTTCACCTGAAGTTCATCACCCTGAGAAGAAAATGAAAATAGTTACTAATTTAAAAGTTAAATTCACATATGATTATAAATTCATCAATTTTTTTATCTTTTGGAGGGTTTGTGAAGAGGTAAACATGATCTGACCACATAATAGCAAAAAAACCAAGTTCAACAGACAAAGTGCAGACACAAAAACAAGGCATTAGCCATCAGTAAAGGATGAGAAATCTTATATATTTTCAAAATCAAATTAAAATTTTAAAGTTATAGCAGCTCAAGTTGTCTAATAAAGAATTGAAACAAACATCATCAATCAGTTCTCCAGTTCCCGAAAGATAAAGGTAAGCATAATGCAAAGTAGCATATAAAACTAAAAATACAAGTGATAAACCTTATAAGTCTATCCCACGTAACTAGTGGCATCACAGAAATCTTGAAGTTCAAATAATAATGAAATCCTACTTCGGCTTTAACCATGTTTATATACCAAGTAATCTTACACATCTCTGTGGCCATTTTCTAAAAATGAAGCAGATAATGCAAACAATGGTTTCATATCAGGGTTTCACAAGAAAACTCACTTATCTAAAAGTAGAATCTCATTGTGCACAACTAAAAATCAATCCATTCTTTCTTAATTTTAAGACATATCAAGCAATTTTTATTTCTTTTTCAAGTTGATCTATGGTCTGTGCAAAAGCAGAAGAAATAGGTTTCACCTCCTCTTGCAGAGAAACATGCTTCTAAAGAAAAAGATTATTCATTATCTTATCTTCAACATTCTTGGTCAAATATATGGAAGCCATTCAAGTTTGGTTCTTACCTACAGGCCCCCCCAAACATTTTAATGAAATCCTCCCCTCAATGTATATGTGCATTCAATTAAGACATACAACCTAATAAATAAAATCTTAATTTCACTCAAAAAGATTTACCAAATAACCATATACAATTCCACATCCTGGCTCGACTACATCCAGAGAAAAAAATAATATCCATTTTGGTTAAACTACAAATTAAGTTTTTGTTTCCTATTATGCGGTCCGCAAGGAACAACCTCCTAGTCACTTGATTGCATCAAAAAGTACTGAGCGCCGGAAAAGAGCCAAAATGAGGTCAAGTTAAAAATAAAAGGGCTTCAAGAACATGTGTCGCATCAAAAGGAGGGAATAAGAAAAACTAAGATCCAACGATAATAAAGCATTTTCGCATCCAATCAAATTATAGCACTTGGATCTTATTCAGAAAAAAAGAAATATAATCGGAGAAATCCATCACAAGGAAATGAATCACCAATCTAGGCCATTCACGCCCAGATCCAGCGAAACGAACTCCGATCTAGGCATGGATGGAACTGAAACCCTAGCTCAGATGCACAAAAGTTTCGACCGAGTCCCAAAAGATCACCTTCTGAAAATCGCGAGGAGCGACTCCGGGAAGGTAGAAGGCTTGGGAAGGCGCGAAGACGAGGACGAGGAAGAGGAAGAGGAAGAGCACCAAGATCTCGCCGGTTTTCCCCATCTCGAGGCCGGGAGCGAGAGAGAGAGAGAGAGAGAGAGAGAGAGAGAGAGAGAGAGGGACTAGAATCAAACACTGGAACGAGGAAACTGTCGGATCATTTCCAAGTAGTAAAGATTAAGATATACACGTGGATTTCCTTTTAGCAAATCACCCCCTATTTTATTTTCTTATCACGAAAAGGGTGTTGATCTTAAGATCTCACTAAAAGGCAACAAAAAAATAGGCAAATACTTCCCCATATTTATCGAATATAGACCCCCCTTTCCTGGGTGTTCTATCATTCAATTTACAGTGATTAGCAACAAAAGAAAGACATTTTTCTTTTTAATTTTTTGGACAATATGCCTACTTTTCTTTTTCTCTGTGTATTAATTTTTTTTTACTATTTTCCAAAGGAACAAGTTATTTATTAGCTGCATTTAATCTACCTTACACCCAATTGAACATAGTGGTATACTGTAATAATATAACATTTGACCTTACTATGGCAAAAAGGAACAACAATTGAACATAAAAATACTATATTAATTAAAAAAAAAATTCCACAAACTTAAAAGGAAAATACATTATCTATGTAATGCATTTAAACTTATCTCTTATAGTTTGCAATTTATTATTCTCCATAGTTATTATTTTATAGTTTGCAGTTATTATTCTCATTATAATTATTATTTTTGTAATTCACAGTTATTATTCTTGTAGTTCGCAGTTATTACTCTTATAGTTTATAATTATTATTCTTAGAGTTCCTAGCTATAGCTCTTTGTAATTTATAGTTATTACTCTTCTAGTTCACAACTAAGACATTTGTAGTTTGTAGTCATTAATCTTTGTGGTAAAGCAATAACTAATTTTATAGTTCACAATTATTATTCTTATAGTTCATAGTTATTATTTTTACAGTTAATAGTTATTAATATAATTTATTGTTATTAAATATATAACTTATAAAATGTAATTCTATTTTACGTATTATACGTGATAGAGAGTAAATATTTATTATTCCTCGAACACAAAAATGCATAACAAACTTTTTTTATTCGCTTGCTCAGCGAATTTAAAACTTTGAGAGTTAGTGTTACACCTATGGCACAGTGAAGACAAAATTGAAGAAAAGAGATAAAAAAAAGATTAAATACATTTTACTCTGTTGTATTTATGCCTAAAATTATTTTTCCTCGTGTACTCTTAAAAAGTTTAAACCAATCCATATAACTATGAGTAAATTGAAACCGTTTGTTTTTCTATTAAATTTAACTAAGTATCATAATTCTTTTTATAATTTTATTGTATTATATTAAAATCTGTATGTCTTCTTAATAAACAAGACAAAAGCATTTTGATCGTTTCAATGTCATTTAGTTAAGTTTAACAGAAAAATTAACGGTTTTATTTTAGTTATAAATATAGGGACTAGTTTGAGACTTTTTAAAGTACATGAATAAAATGATTTAGGTATAAGTAGGGGGAGTAAAATACATTTAATCCTAAAACAAAAACTTAGACATGTAAAATAAAAAAATTAAGTGAGCATGCTATCCAAATTTGAAAATGAAGTGTGTGTTTCTTATACAAATTTATGCAAATATCGTAACATTATAATGTAATATACGTAGACCAGTGCTTATGCAAAGAGTTTGTATAATATACGTGAGCTCAAGCAGATGCGAGAACCTTTTCTTTACTTTCTCTTTTATCTTTTTGTGACAAAAGATGGATGCCAAAATATTGATATTCGACCAAAATTCATGATTTATTTATTTATTTTTTGTTACTAAATCTCAATATCCATGTGAGCCCCATTTAGGTTTAACAGTGTCAACGGTAATAAAACTGGTATCTTCACGACATAAATTTGGATCCACATTTAGTTGCTTCACACGAAGCTTTGATTAAAACTTAGATTACCTTGTTGGCATTTGAGAGGATCGAATCTTTCTTGTGCCTACTCAAAATACTTCTAATTTATTTCTCTAATCTCTTGGAAAGAAAACTGGGCACCAAATTGTTGATTCACACGCACTGAAAATGAGAACTGATCTACTGGGACCTGTCTTAAATACCCACTGCTACTCGGATTATAGCACGCTACCATATAGTGATTAGTGGCTCCATTATAATGAGCCATGCTGCTGGAATCATCAATCACATTCATTCAATTAAAACCAGCTCTTTGGAAATGGTTCCAGATGTTTTGTATCAGAAGAGATCCGAGTTTAGAGCAAAAAGAAATCAAGAACCATTTGAAGCTCTCAGAGCACCAAAATAATATATGGGAAATAACATGAACTACACAATCCAAAAGAGGGCCTCTGAAAAACAGACAGGAAAAGAAAGACAGCCACTTATCTCGCACAAGTAGAGTGGTGAGTTTAGCCGGAAAATATTGTAATGTACATACCAAAAAAGGAGTAAACTATAAAGATGGGTATGGAAATGCCCCAGATTCTAGCATGGAGGCAATTCCACCATCAAGCAGCTGAACCACAGCATCAAGCAGCTGCAACCTTCCTTCCATCTTCAATGAAGAAAATTGCCGATTCAGGCACCTGACATTTTGCAATAGATAAAAGAAGACTGAGTCAAAACAACCCTCAATCAGATAGCAAAGATAAAGAGGGAGTTCAGTCATTTTGCTAGGTATTCATTGCTCAAATCTCATGATGCTGCATGGTAGATAGGTTAAACTTACAAACAAAAAGACATCCTGATGCACAAGACCCTCACCATGTGTGATTTGCAGAGGTAAGGTGTACAGAGTCTTACCAGCTGTAGAGGTTCTCAACACCAGGATACTTACAACAAATGGTAGCACAAATTTTCAAAACCTGGCTTATTACCGAGATACATCCTAAACTTATGCATGATAGATAACTCAAATAAATACTTAACATAGCATTGAAGGAAGCCAAGCTGAACCAAATATTCTGATCATACTTGGTTCAACATGCATATATGTTTAGCTCATAATGACTCTTTGAATTGTTGTAAAAGTTTTCAATTATGAAGTATGAACAAGACTTCAATTGAGGCTTCAGCTGGGTTATGGATGAGCAGACTGGGTTTGACGTATAGCCTTTAGGGGATCATGGATGGGTTTGCTTATTAGCAGCATTACAGTTTAGATGGTCATGACATCTGTAGTCTTATAAAAGCTTTCAACCTTGGACAAACAGTCATTGGTACAATTTTGCAATTATAATAAGGAAGTATATATGAAGCTTGCAATACTGGATAGAAGAATTCAGCCTTCAAAGTTAGAAATCATAAATGAATGACAACCACTTCAAAAATAGAACCATAAATGGTTGACGGCCAATATGACATTTGGAGGTTGGTAAAAATTCAGAAGCCATAAACAATTTATTATGCAACAGCTAGTAAAGGCATCATTTGACAAACAATCATAGTAATTCTTGCTGCTAATCGTTTGTGGGAGTAAATACGATGCCTTAGGAGTAAATAAGAGAGCTGATGTTATGATTAGTCGTACGACTACTACTCGTGTAAACTCTAGGTGAGTGACAATGTTACAGATCCTTCATGTCAGGTCAGCCAGCCATAATGCTTGAGTTAATAAGAAAATTATCCATATTTCTACTTATTGTTTATCTTAAAGGTGTAGCTTATATTATTACAAAATGCCCATAGGAAATGACCGCATAAATAAAGCATGGAGTAGAATTTAAGGCGAAAATTAATATACGACATGGAATAGAAAGATAATGGTAAAGATGGATTACATCTGGCCATGTATCTGTAATGAACTCCACAATATCATATGATATGTCACCCTGGACATCAATTTGCTCCTTCTCAGTTGGGCCCTAAAACAAATATCCAAAATGTGTAACAGATGAGCGCACAATGGGCACTTCTTCAAAGCTTCCGCTAATATAAAAAAGAGAAAAATTACATTTTACTCCCCTCCCCATGTGGTTAGACCTAAATTTACTTTACCCTTCTATGGTTTCATTTGTGTCATCTTATCCTCTTATGGTTATGTTCAAACTGAAATCGTTATTTGTTTCATTATATTTGACCAATCTATAAGTTGAATTTGAAAATATTAAAGATAAAATTATATATAATTGGATAAGTTTTTCAATACATCTAAAATAATATCAATCAAATTTTAAATAACAAAGATAAAAATATACACATGTTTAATATATTATTTTAGATGTATTAAAAAATTTATCAAATTATCTACAACTTTGTCTTAATAAGTATATTTAAATACGACTTGTAGATTGATAAAATATAATAGAAAAAGTAACTGTTTCATTTGGAATATAATTGTAAGGGGTGAAATAACATAAATGAAACTATATGGGGTGAAGTAAATTTAGGCCTGACCGTTGGGGGGTAAAATATAATTTTCCTAATAAACAAACAAGCAGTAATGTACCTTAACAACAGAAGCTCCGGTGGCAAACTTCTTTCCAAGCTTCTTTGAAGCATCGCTGAGTTTAACACCTAAAATGCCATACAAACACAAAATTTTATGATCAAATAGTGATAATTTGAATTTATGAAGCATCTTGAATAAGAAACTGTCAACTAAACATCACTCACCAAATAGGTCAAGACCCTTCACGACAGTAACACATTTGCGTTTGTTGCGAACAATCTTCTCAATAACAACTTCTTGTTTCTCCTGCAAGAAAGGAAATTGATCGTAGACATATAAAATGCTACCATATGGCATACTAACAATGGGACATATGTAAATCTAAGCTATCAAAAAGAATTCAGTTAATCCCAGAGGCATAATAAGGTCCCAGGATAATCATTTCAGAAGTCATGTTATCCAAGATCCAAAACATAGATTATTATATTTCTTCCATCAGTATTCAGGCCAATATTTTCATGTCCAAGGTTGACATTGATGAAGGACCAATAGCATTATCATGCAAATAATACTTTGTAACATTGTTATCAGTTTTATAACAGAAGTTCTATCAACATTGTACACGAAATGGTGAGAGCTATACTCTTATGCGGATTACCGAAAGCCTCAACATATCGGAGGCTGACCAGATTTTAGAAGCGACTTTTAATGACTAAATAAACTACATCCCCAAGCTTTTCTTACCTGACAGCCGAATTTATATTCTTCTCGCCAAACTACAGAGGATTCGGACAACCCGGCAGTCATAAAGACCTCTAAAACCCCCAAGACCAATACATTCTCAAGGTGGTAGAAAAGCATGAACAAAATGTAAACTAGTGCTACCTAACTCATTCATGGTGTCAAAAAGCCTTTGCTTGGTAGGTCCATGTTTAATATCGGGCCTTGGACTGGAACAACCTGCGAACTGGGAGCCAAAGCTCTAACACTAATGGATGAAAACGTTGTAGCTCTTTTCTAGTGAAGAGGGACAAAAGATATGGAAGCAAGTTCTGTTACATCAATAAAATGCTGAAGTCCAACCAGCAAAAAACTCATACATCCTTATAACAATATTGGTGCCACTGTACTAATCCATAAAGGCAAAAGTAATATGCGGGCTGACAACCTGCAAACTCTCCCAGTCATAGCTTGACAGTAACTAACTAATAAAGATGGTTTACTATTATTGAGCTACAGCTCCTGTTATCATAACAACCAGGGGAATGGCCTAAAATCTCTTGAACCAAGATCAAGCATTTAGTCTGGCCGTCTTGATATGGCCATTGTAGATGATATGTGGTACTTAAGTGTCATCAGCAAAATGAAGATATGCTAATGTCATAGAAAGTCAATTCTGCTGGGGCATATAAGCTACTGATGAGAAGTACACTAATTTTACTTGCCCCTCACAATGTAACGTTATGGACCACGTCCAAGGAATGTACCTTCTTCTTTATTTTACCACCGGGAAGGCGTTTTACTTCTTCTTGCTTAGATGTTGAAGCACCCCCTGCAGAGCAAAACGGACGAGTGATTTTAGAAAGCACAATCTAACATTTCTAGCCAAATTATCCAAACTTAATGGTTCAGGTAATTCATTGAAAGCAGAAAATAAAATAAAATATGCAGTTGAGGAACAAAGGAACATATGAATATGCTGAGAAATTTTCCGTAAAAGTTTAGAAGTTAATCTGAGTCGCAAATTTTGTTTCCAAGCACTTTGACGACTTCTGGAAGAAACCCTATCGATAAAACAAACTATCATAATCATGAAAGGAAATAAAAATTAAAAACACCAAATCTATTTAACACTATAAAGCTAAGATTACTAACCCATCGAGCGAACCCTAATTTTGAACACATTCCCTACATCCAAACGTCCAACTTTTACCAAACTTTTCTCACCCTCTGATCTCAGGCAACATCCGGAATCTCCCAAAGCATTCACCCAGACAAAACAATTCGAATCCAATCATACTCTCATAATACAAGAAGAAAGCGATCACATACCAGAAACATCTCCTCCGGCGCCGCCGCCGATCCCCACCGCCTGCAGCTTCTCCGCCGCCTTCTCGACTTCTTTATCATCTTTGCCTAACCAAGAGAAGACGGAATAAGAGAGAGAGAGAGGACATCAAGAGAGACGAGGGTACAAAGGGAGTAAGGGCTCCAAATCCACCGCTGAGGAGATCGGGGTAGAGATCGGGGGCGTTCTCGCGAAGCCAAGGCTTACACTTCGCGAAGTCGGGGCCGAACTCGCAGTACTCCGCGGGGAGGCCGCAGACGCCGCAGTAGACGACGCGAACGGGTTGGGGCTTCTCCGCCATGGAAGCGCGCTATTCCTTTTCCCCTCCCTGGGTGGAATAAGCTTCTCTATCGGATGTTCGAACGAATAAAAATAAAAATAAAAAGTCGCGTAGGGAAGACAAGGAAAGGAGAGAACTCTCTCTCTCTCTCTCATATACAGAGAGCTCGGTTCCGTACGAGACTACGGCGAGGCGGACAGCAAAGCTAATATAATGGGCCTCATTCAGCCCACGGAATTGTAGTAAAAGGCCCAATTAGACCTAAAGGGGCACAATTTTAGGAGTCCCTTTTTGTTCCCCTTGTTGGTTTTGTAAAACTACTTCTTTCTATTATATTATATATATATATATATATAATATAGGTTAGAATAATTAGGTTAACTCTCCTTAGAAATATACTATAAGAAAACCCAAATTATGTACATATAGTACTCCACTGAAAATTTTACTAATGTCAACTCAACATTGGATGCAAATTGAACTCATAACCTCTGTCATATATTGGTAAAATTCAGTCTTATAATCTCATCGGCAAATTATAAGCTTGACAAAGAAATTAGTCATTTTTTAATATATATATATTAAATAAAATTAACCCTTCGGTGACGAGCACAAATATAAATATAGTGCTCGATTGAAAAGTCTACTAAATGCCAACCTTACCATCCACAAGAAATTAAACTCATGACCTATGTTATATGATAGTAACACTCAACTGTTAGGCTACAGTATTAAACTAATTTAGGAGCCTTTGATAGAACTTTTTTTTGGTTGCAGAATAGAATTAGTAATATAAAATTATTAATTTTTATTTGTGTTTCTTTTTAGGGGATCATTATTAGAAAAATATCAAAATTACCACTATATATTGAAAAAAACCAATAATTTCTATCGAAACCATTGTTGAGCTCTTTTAAAAATATCATTAATTTTGAATAAAGTTTATCCAATATAGTTAAGTGTCTTGTTAAAAAGACAAGAAAATATCATAAGAGTTATCAAAATCTTCAATGTCGAATGACATTATATAGTTTTCGAGCATGTTTCAGACTTTCTACAAGGGAAAAGAAGTCGTTTCTTATATCTGCTAAGTTTGAACTATACGCCAAATGGCAGTTTTCAAAGAATCCAAGTAGTTTAGTGATACTTATGATGTGTCAAAAATATACTAATTAACTGTGATACGTGATACTCTTTCCATAAGAATCAAAATATAAAGAACCCTTTTTAACAGCACCATATATTTTGGCTGAAGGGTTTGGCAGACCTTGTAATTTTTATAGACCAATATTTACAAAGTTGATGCACCTAAAAATGATTAATAATATATTACCTTATTAAAAAAATTTCAATAGATTATGAGCTTAATTATAGGCTAATTATAAAGTAAGGTAAAAGAGTTAATCCTCTATGATATATAAAGGTTAAATAATTATTAGATCAGCTATTCTGAAAAATTAGAGATCACAATATGCTTAAATTATAAGTATATAGCGTGCAGTTAAATAAATTTTTTATATTAAATATTGACCTTAACATTAGATGAAATTAAATTCATAATCTCTGTTATATAGTATTCAACTATTAGACTATAATGTTAGTCTTAACTCTTACAATGGAGAGATGAAACATAGTTCTGCACAAACAATTAGTTTATGGTTTTATGTATTAAAAAAATATTAAATTTACATATATAAAGTGTGGCACAAAAATTAGTTTTTAATTTATAAATTCCATGAAATATCTTTTCTAAGAGTTAAATGAGCTCACATGCAATATTGCAACATCCTTAATTAAATGGGTGTCAAAATATATTCTTTAATTTTTAATAAAAAAAGAAAAAGAAGAAGACACAAGACTTTTATTTATGAGTAATATTGTACTCAAAATTATTTATAAATATTCTACAACAAGATAATGTGGCATATTCTTATCCATTAGTTTCTTTTTTATTTTATAACCATCGCTGCAGCCACTTATAAAATGTCTGTAAAGTAGTTATGAGTGTACCATTCTTCTTTATGTATATTAATTTCTCAAGTAACAATATAAACGCTGAGCATCTTAATTAAAACACATAAAACTAAACATTCTTCAGAAACAATTAATACACATAGTAGTTAACATGCATGTTTGCTGATCATTAAATATCATTACTACTCTTCACCTGTGCTATAAAGAAAATTAAAAAAAAAAGAAAACCAATACTAATCCCGTTGTTGTGATCAAACTTCTCCATCTCCTCCTCCTTTAACCTTTGCCCTTAATTCTCTACGACTCTATCATCTCCCTTAGACAACTTACCTCGACTTCCCGGCGTTTGGTTGCAAGGAGAGCTAAGATTCTTGTACGATCTCCTCGGCACTACGTAAAACTTGTGACCCAGCGACGACACGACGGCATCGGGGGCGACGACGGCTGACGGCTCCCGGAGGACCTCCGGAAGTGCGACGCGGCACCTGGGGTTCCGTGTCATGATCTACGACGCGATGAACCGGGCGGTTGTGGAGCTCGACACGCCCGCTGGGGTTGACTATCTTGACGTGCATGTTCTCAATGGTGTTAGAGTTAGACGACGAGGCCTTTTGATATATACTTTGGCTCTTATGGTTGGCAACTTCCAAAAGTTGTTGGAACTAAACATATATTAATTAAACGAAATTCTTGTAGTCCTTTTATATGTGCTAGCTCTTCATATTATACCCTTAATTAATGGATTAAAGCAATACTCACCTTACGATATAGGATGCCACCATAGTCTCCAATTTATCTTGATGTTTTTTTTTTGACAAATGCTAGAATATTCTCCTATTTCTTCACATTTCTTACAAATAGTCTCCATATATGTTAAGAAATATGATGGATCTTGCAACTTAAACGAATTATACCGATATTTTCCTTGATCCATTTTTATATATTTCCTATCTCTATTTCATATGTGCTTAAGAAAAATAAAGGAAAATTAAATTTAATATTAATTGCATAGACTATGTGCACAGTGCACATATATATAAGATTGAGAGACTTGAGTCAAGGTTTAATTTAATCAGATTAGACTCGGGTGGCTGCAGTTAGGATCTGAACCATCAATTAAGAAAATGTCTAGATACAACCAATTCAGTAATAAAAATTAAAAAAAAAATCTAATTAACTATCATGATATATCTTTCCTAACTTCTTTATATCAAATCGCATCAAAATCTAGATCGTCACTTTTTTTTATCAACGGTTCGTATCGTGACTGCAGGCCCCCCGAGACCGGTCCTTTGGAATGTCCTCCATAATATGGTCATGATTCATGGATTTATCTCTACATCCATTAGCAAAACTATCACGAGAATAATAGCATTGCTCATGTGAGTATGAGATATAATACCAGTTAAAGAGGCTTCTTTATTCCAACACAAAGCACCAAATTCCTCTGATAACGATGTGTTAAGAGTATATTACAACATGAAAAGGAGGGTTTAGCGTTAGTCCAAAAAGGAAAAGAATTAAAAAAAAGGATTAATTTTGTGATGTAGCCTGAGAAGACGTGGCTGTGCTTGAACCCTAAATCCCATGTTTCCATTTTACATCTTCTTTGGCCTTCTTATCCTTCCTCCTTTGGCTGCTACTGGTTCTGACTTCTGAGTCATGAAAGATAATGTTTGCTCCCAATATTATATATCATTATTCTCCTCTCTGTGTTGAAGTATAAAAACTAATTTACATTCTTTATTAATATTATTATATTTTGCCTGCTGTTATTTATCTTTTGAGAGAAATAAAATTTAATAGTATCCTAGTTAAACTGATATCATTAAAATTTAATAAAAATAATTTATAAAAACATAAATTCCTTTAATTTTCAAATATCGTGCTATTGATATTTTTATCGTTGTTACTGCATATTGATAGATGACATAAATTATATATATATATATATATATAACAAAAGCCAGCAAAGCCTTGGTCCCAACTCCTAATTATTTTATATTTGTACTTGGACCCGTATCCTCTCTACTATCGCATCCCACTTTCAAATTTTAAGGATATATATGGGCTACGATTCTTGATTTTTTTTTCATGCAAGTATCTCAGTCAAATTTTGTAATTAAATGGTATGACAATTTAATATGTTATTAAGAATGTCAAGAAGGTATCCTTATTTTCGCGATCGGTTCTATAAAATCCAAATATATATATACATACACACACACACACACATTAAAACTAGATCATGCATATGATAACTTAAGTTCTTCACTGCAGAGATGCCAAAAACTATTTTAAATTATCGTGATAAATAAACCCAATCTACAAAAGGATTTGTAATGTTTCACCCATGCAGTAAGACAATAATAAAGATGGTGATATACGAAGACAGCCCATTATTTATTTAGAGTCATCCATCATTGATCATATATATATATATATATATATATATATAGAGAGAGAGAGAGAGAGAGAGAGAGAGAGAGAGAGAGAGAGAGAGAGAGAGAGAGAGAGAGAGAGAGAGAGAGGGTACACTGTAGCATGGAGAGCAGTGTCCAGTAGCAGAAAGTCATGATCTTTTGAGCTTGCAGGTGAAAGCTACAGTTCGTTGGACATGCTCCATTATTGAGCCCTAAGTACGTATATAGACCTCACACAAATATGGCAGTGAAATTTTTGCTCATCTATCTTTCTATAGAGTATATACCCAGGGAGTGATTCAAACATCTTGTACGTATCCAACCTAGTGATCATACAAAATCTTTGCCCTTTCCTCCCATCGTGGGGACACTACTATCTCGTTATAGTTGTTTGTGATAAGAAGTTCAACGATAGACGATGATGAGCTTGAAGTAGCTAGAGAGGTGTTCATCAATCCACTTCAGCAACAAGAGCTTTCCATTTTAATTATATATCTCCACTTGCATCACCAGATGTTTTAGTTTCAGCTGTAATTAATAATCCCTCTGTCTCTGTATAATATATTAGCTAGCTAGCACCGTACTGGCCGGCATGCAGTACAGTTTTGTTGCATAGACTTGTCGTTGAGTTCTTTCTTGAAAGTGATAATTAATTAACTCTCAAAACTGGATCTGAGAATGGGATTAGATATTACCTATCAATCTCTAAAATAACATAATAAAACTGTATAAAGTCAAATATATTTTACTTTCTATACTTAGATTTAAAATTATTTATATAATTTTTTATAACAAATTAATCGATGTTATTCTCACTAAAGTGAGACAATTAAATCTTTCGTCCAACTTAACATAACTCCGTACAAATTACTAAAAATTTCTCTTTAAATATATTAGATAAACTTATTAGGGAGAAGGATAGTTTAGATATTTTGATTATTTTATTTGTTATACTTAATAGAAAGATGGTAATTTAGTATTTCCGGTGAATTTTGTTAAAAATGACTAAAAATTTAACTGCCTCATGAAGTCTAGAAATTAATTTAGTAAAAAGTATACAAGAGGTAAAATAATTCTAGGACAATAACTAGAGATAAAATATATATATTTAATCCTAATATATGTATCGTACCTTTCACTTGTTATGCCAAAGAAAGAATTGGATTCAACGGGTTTAGGTAATGGTATACTCGCGTAGCGACAACATAGCCTCAAAAATGGCCCCAAGAGATCACGAGAGCAGACAAGTTGTCCAATTTGGCTTATGCGAATGGAAGCATCTGGGTTTTGAGAGGAGACATCTCTTTCGACCATTTCTAGCTATTTATCTCTCACATAGCAAAGAAGATCTAGAGCTAACGAAGAGGAGAGAGAGAGAGAATATATAACGAGATATTATTAGATACAGCTAGCTAGCCATTAACCATTCCGAACTCTATAGCAAAAGATTGAGCTTTGCTTGCCTGAATGGGCTTGCCCTGTCCCTTTGCCTGCTACTGTAATAATTGCCCTTTGGCTATACCTATAGAGAGAGAGATGCCTTCATGCAAAGTTCTCAGAACTTTGCAGGAGTTTTGAACTTTTGTTGAATGGGTTAGTAGTTTATATTGGCGATGCAACTTGGAATATTAATGCTCATGAGAAGAAAAAAAATCTTTTATATCCTTTCTCATGCAGTAAAAGTAATCACGTGAATTACTTTTTTTTTTAAACGGAGCAGATCGTAGTAATTTCGTATGATCGTGTACTTATTTGGCAGGTTTTTACTGCCGGCAAGTATTCCAACAGTTAAAATATAAAAGAAGGTGATGAATAATTAGACAATAATATCAACAGTCTTATGGGACAATAACTTTGTCTAAGCACCCAAGCATTTCTATTAGGACCACAAAAGCTCACACACAAAAAAAACTTACAAGATTAGGAGCCAATAAAGGACTGCCCAGATACTCAGACTGCAGAAAAATCCTGCTGCTAGGAAATGCAGACAATGGTTTTCGTTTTCAACTACAAGGAAGAGAGAGAATACAACTATAAGTTCAGATAGTTATGTGATTGAATTTTATAGACTCGACCGAAATTATGAATTTTACCAATTTACATTTGGATATTGGGATAAATATTTGATAAGTTTCTTATAGAAATATTATATGTGTATGATTTGAATAAGAGTAATCATAACTCCTTTGGCAAAGTTTGATAGAGAATTTATTTGGATTAAAGTCATTTTATCCCAAAAATCAGTGTCAAATAGATGCTAAAGTATTGGGATAAAATAAACAGGATAAATAAGGTTTTTCAGGTTAACTTTATCCCATGTTTTAGTTGGGATAAAAAAAAGGGTTATCTCACTCTTTTATCTCAAAGAAAAACAATAATCAATTTGCCCTTGATAATATATTACAGTGACTAATCTTTTATCTCAATTTAAATTCAGACATTCACATTATAAATGTGACCATACATGTTTGATGAAATTTGTAGTAAAAATAGTTTTATATAGAATACATGTTTGATGAAATTTGTGATGGTTTTTATATACTGCGTAAGTTAGTGAATTAAGTCAAATCAAATGTTTGCTGAGAATTCTTAAATTAATCAAGAAAAGATAATGTATTAAAATTACAATTTATATTTAATTTAAACATATTCTATCTTTCAAAAAAATAATTTATTTACATTAAATTAGGAAAAAAAGTAATAATACTAATTTGATCATTTTGATCTCTTATTCTAATTATCACAACCAAACATCACTTGTATTTTATGTCATAATTTTGTCCAACACTTATTTTAATTTTCCTGGCCAAACATCCAAAATGAAATTGAGATAAAAATTATACTTATGTCAAATTTTCTTTTATCTCGTTGCAAAACGGGCCTATATATCGCCAAGTGCTTACCCATTATCTAGCCCATAGACAAATAAATAAATAAATAATAGAGACTACACTATTGCAACAGTTTTTGATCGATCCTAGACCTTGTTTAGTTTCCTCTCTCCCTTACCTATATCCCATCCCATTTCCATTGCTCTTCTCGTAGCTAACTCTCTCTCTTTCTCTCTATATATACATATATATACATGACTACATTCTACATGAGCCAATTTGGTCCTATACCTATGGAAGGGGGAGATCAAGATCAAAGTCACCTCCCTCTCCATGGTGTTTCAGCACCCTACCCCTTTCTGATGAACGCTGCCTATGATCAAGAAGCAAGCGAAGGATATCACCACTTAAAGCAGCAAGTAGTACCACAAAAGGAGGTAACGGGCTCTAATTCTTCTCATGCATCCAGCGCCCATCTGATTAAATTACCCACAAAAAAAAAATTCCTTACGATTAATCTATATATGGTCTCTAGCTAATTCTCTCCTCGTCTTTGTACGTAGCCCGCCGACGAGCGATTGCTATGCGATCGATACATTAGGGAGAATAATTTGCACGGCTCAGGCAAGTGGGTGCCATCCAAGATGCGGTTTATAAAGAAGATGACGAATTCTTCTCACATAGGCATGAACAAACCAAGAAGAAGCAACACACAACTACATCACGATGATCAAGTCAACAACACTAGCAACTCTCCTACTGGTATCATCCGAGTCTGCTCCGATTGCAACACAACCAAGACTCCTTTGTGGAGGAGTGGTCCTCATGGCCCTAAGGTATATCTATATCTACTTCTTTTCTCGTTAATTAATTCCGTACTTAACATAGATATTCATGGTGCAGTCCCTGTGTAACGCCTGCGGTATTAGGCAAAGGAAGGCGCGACGGGCTGCCATGGCGAGTGGATTAATACCTACCGACGCACGTAGAAAAGTGCGAAGAGAGGAGAAAGCCGAAGTGGATCGCACTGTTCCATTCAAGAAAAGGTTCAAGATCCCCACTAGTAGTACCGCTGGATCTGCGAAGGCGAAGAGAGATGTTTGTTTCAAAGGTGTCACGATAAGCTTAGGTAAGAATTCGGCGTTCCATCGAGTTTTCCCGCAGGATGAGCGGGATGCGGCGATCTTGTTGATGGCTCTATCTTGTGGGCTGGCTTGTTCATGATACCTGAGCAGTAGTACTTACTTTCTTTTAATTTTTGCTCTACTGGAGGTGTTCATGATAGCTTGTGTTTGTGGGAGGAGTAGTAATTAACTGGTGAGAGCTAGAAACAAGGCAGATTAATTTCCTGTCATGTTATTTTGTTGGCTTTGGAGTACTCAAGTGCGTAGAGTGATTAGCATGGTATCTATTAGATCTTTTTGAGCCTAATTGTGTAATATGGGATTCTCAGTTAACTGAGTATATCGTCAATAATGAAGAAGATTAACTAATTTGTTATCAGCTTATATTTGATATTTCTTACTTTAGAGAGCAAGTCATATGTTGATGGAATATGTTTCATTTACTTCATTTTTTTGCTGACGGAAAGTTTTCTGCTGTACTGTAGCTGCAGAAAATATCATTGTTTTGTTGTTCATCACAAGACCCAGACAAGTCCATCAAGTTTCTCCGAAATGTTTATTGTAGTTTTAAAAGTTAAACACCAGAGACCTGAAATGTAGAAATTTGAAGTTAATGTACTCGAACTTAAAAGAAAACTGATACCACTTTGGCTGAGGAGTAGTAAGCTAAAGCCTTCAGTTATGAAACAATTATCAAAGTTTTACATTTTACTTTACTGAGCTTGCAGTGACATCCAAAGAACCTGAAGGAACTTACAGAAGAAAGTATACTATTAATTAACATCACTAGTACTGACACAACTAACAGAACAGGTATTAAATAAACAAAGATTTTTGTAAATTGTGAGCCTTTCATATTCTATCACCTTATGATCTTAAGCTTGGGACTAATTAGTAGCTACCTAGGTCCAGTTATCAGTGAGAAGGAGACAAGGATGTCCCTCTTCCTCTTGTCTACTTTTTATGTGCCAATCAAGGTTAGCTTCTCCTCGCTATGGATATAGATTTCCTCTCTTTTTCCTTTTCATTTGATAAAGGATTGCTTCTGAGAGAGAGAGAGAGAGAGAGAGAGAGAGAGAGAGAGAGAGAGAGATGAAGAAATGGAGGGATATCTGGACGTGTCAGAGAAAGGGGTAGAGGAGAGAGGAAAGGGTACCGTTTGACCAAAATTAGTTTTTTGTTAATTTAAGCGTTAAGTACATTTTACTGAACATATGTCTCACACTGTCACACACTTTTGACTAAAAACAATTAGATTTTCTTTTCCAAAATCAATGATGTCGGTCTCTTAAATTCAAAAAGTTATTTCGAATTTAAATAAAAATATTTTACTAATTTGTATCACTTACCCTTGGACTTTCCCTCCTAATATATATTAATTTATTTAAGGAAAATAAAATCATTGAAGTCATTTTATTATCTATGTAACAATATTTATATTTATAGTTTAGTCAAAAGCATAAAAAGAAATATTGGTACAAAACAAAATTCACAGAAGTGATTTTCATCCAAATTACAGCGATTAAAATGTATTTAACTCTTAATTTAATAATGACTTCTTTTCTCGTATGATCTACATGCTGAAATATTAAAACTGAGTATATAACAATCAATTTGTAGTTAACCACATTCTTTAATTTGATGACTATGATTTCCTCATTTTTAGGGCTGTTTGGCTGAGTGGAGTAAGTGGATTATTTCGAAATAAATCTGATTTTTTTTTTAAAAAAAGTAAATCCTTTTTATTTCATGTTTAGTTGGGATAACTTTTTTGAAATATCTCACCCACTTATTACAAAATGCAAATGACTATTTTTTCCTCACTTTTTTATAGTGATGTTGTGGTTTAGATTCAGGTTGAATAGTATAATATGACTATATAATATATTCCATTCCTATTAAAATATATTTATAATAAAAATATTTTAATATGAGTGCCTATTTGTGATACTATTTATATTATGTAAGTTGTGATGAATGAAGCGAAATTATTTTTAGCCAATAATTAGAAAAATAATCATAAGAAGATAATACCATAGATGTAAAATAAAATTATAATTAATATTTAATGTTTTACACCTATTTTTTTTAATCTTTCTCTAAATAAATAAATAAATACCAAATATCTATTTACAATATGCTAATAAGGTTAATTTGATCATTTTATCCATTATTCTAATTATCACAACCAATCACCATCTTATTTCATATTTATTATAGCACTCATCATTTTTTTTTTGCTACGGAAGACCCAACCAGTAATTAAAATAAAATAAAATAAAATTTTAGAATAAGTATTTATTTTATTCTAATTTCAAAATTTTCATGTCCCAAGACCGCTGGCTCTAAGTGATACATGTCATTTTATCTTTTAAATTTGACAATGCAACAAAAATACAATAATTATCGACGAAGTAGAAAAAAAAAGAGGACATGGATATTTGATTACGGAAAATGTGTGGTAAGTGATGGTTACCCTAGCGGCTCACTTATGCTAGGGTTTTAAAAAAATTTCTTTCCCGTAGGAGTGATGGTCTTTTTCTTTTACCGTCTTTTGCTCGTGTTTTTGTGAGGACCGATTTTGCTGTAGATTTTTAGGTCCATCAAACTTGTTTGTTGTCCTCTCCATACGGTGTTATTGATGATAATCAAATGAAAGACTTATTTTCAAGATTGTCAGTTATAACTAAATAATAAATTTTAGTAATAAGATCTTCGCCTATGCCTTTCCTCCGAAAAAAGAATTGATTATGGGAGATCCTCTCCGTATCAATGCCTCATGGACATTTTTAACCGAGGCTTTTTAATTCTTTGTAGGCTAAAGTTATGTAGCCCTTTTATCCCTATTTTAGACTAATTAGGAGTCAAATCTATAACCTAACATGTAATTCTGATCAATTGCCAGACTTACTGATTCACCTAAAATAACCTTTATCCTTTTAATATGGAAATATAGTCAGGAGGGGGTATACCATAATACCATATGCAATATGGACAATTCACTTACACGTAAATAAAAATTATTTGAAGGGTGTACATGCAAAAACAAACAGGAAAGTGCCGGATTCAAGAGGATAACATCCTATCGAGCACTTTTATCCGCGGAGAATATCTCAACCTCGTCTTCCCGACCCCGTGAGACTGAAAGCGGAGGAGGAATTAGAGCACGGAACCATGGCCGCAGCCACTGCCATGGCCTACTCTTTAGTCCGCGTTCGAGCCTCGTGGGACACCAACCCCACGCCTAAGCCCCTAAGGCTCCCCAAAGCTACCCCCAAGCCGCCTCCTCGCCTTCCCACACCCAACTCCACAGCTCCCGCCATCCCGAGGACTGCCCTCTTAGAGAGGGAGGAGAAAGGTACCGCCTTGATGTTTATTTCTCGAATCCTTCACTCGGTTTCCTCCATCGGACCCCATTTGCCATTTTTATTGGAGTTTTATGCAATTTTAATTGGGGTTCTTGGGAAATAGGAGAAGTGGGTGAGAGATACCTGGGTTTTGAGAGATGGTGGTTGCCGTCTGCGCCGAAGGTGAAGAAGCCTCGATCGATCTACAACGCGGCGTCTTTGGCATACTTGGGAGACTGCATATATGAGGTGGGCTTCTGGGTTGGATTGTAACTCCTTTCTTTTTAATCAGAGTACATGAAACTGCATTATAGCTGGTAAAGTTTTAATTTTCCGGCAACTTTTCATTCTCGAGTGTTTACACTGTCAGCTGCCGTATTGGTCCTCTCATGTAGCATCGTTGAATGAACTTTTTGAGCATTATTGTTACGACTTGTCTTGTAATACAGAGATAAAGGCATAAAGCAGTATTATTTGTGGAGGAACTCATGATTCCTGAACCTAAGTGTACTTGGATGTTCCAGTGCGTTGTTAATGCCCTTAGGGCTATTAGTACTACTGTCAACTGATATGTGCTTTTGTAGAGATTTGAGGTATTGATATATAAGGGCGATAGATAAACATATGACGTCCCCAAGGCATTATTATTTATAATATCAGACCTTTGGAACCTGCTTGACAACACTTTAAACTTCCCACATTTCTCATATGTTCTCCTTAAGCATGTTTCATGATGCTCATTTTAGGAATATCTGATGGATACACTTTAGTTCAGGAACAAACCTTATTAATTGGCAAACTTCATTAAATTAGACTTCCAAATAAGTTAATGATCTTATGGACCCATAATATGACAGAAGTCTCTCATTGCAACAAGATATTCACATATTCGTTTATGTCTTACATATAGAAGAACAAAGTCTCATCCTGTCAAATAGACATATTTGCATGGAGGCAGTAAATACTGTTGAATTAGATGGATGTGAGAGATGCTTCTGGGAAGTGATATTAGTTAGACTCCTTTTGGGGCTTGAATCCTTCAAAAACAAATTGCAGATGGTGTTCACATTCCTGGGAATCCATGCTACCAATCATGGATTCTCGAGTTTGAGAGATGCCTTTGATGATAGTTGAGCTAAGCCAAAGAGTGGGCGGTTGGTCATAAGGTGGAGCTACTGTTTGGTTTTTGATGTTACTCTTATAGGTGAAATTTGTTTTGTATGTATAATGTACCATGAAGCTTGACACAATGCGATTTCTATAAACCTTTTATGTGAACTTGGAAGACTGCAACAAATGACGCTTTCAGTTTATAGCTAGCTAACGATCATAAAATTAGCTAAAGTCATTCTTGGTTACCTTGCAACATCTTTTCTGATAGTACAAATGTTTTTTTTTTCCACTCAGCTATATGACATTTGGTTGTTCCTAAATCCTAACTTGATATTTTGTGTAAAGGTTTGTCTTTGAAGAACAACAAACCAGTATGAAAATTTAGCATACAGATTGCCAAAACTATGATACTGTATACTGATCTTAATCTGCAGGTGATCCCAAATGTACTAGACTGCATTGAATAATGTGTTTATAGCATTTTTTTTTATGGTTCTTTGGCAGTATTACTATTATATACCAAGCTGCAGTTTTTGTAATTCTTTGGCTACTTGTAAGCAATATTGCTTTCTTTAAGATTTTGCTTTTTAGGGAATGCAATCTGTATTTCATTCATAAATTCCGCCATTTAAATTTTTTCTTCAATATTTGCAGCTATATGCGCGAAGACACTTCTTGTTTCCGCCTCTAAGTATCAATGAGTATAATGAACGCGTTATGAAAGTGGTTCGCTGTGAAGCACAGGTATGCCGTCAAGTACATGCTCAGTTTAGCAATTAACAAGCCAATGATAGGTCACACCTGGGAGTGCTACTATCATGATGTGCTTATTTAGATAGTCGACCTGCCAAATGTACCAATTCATTTTTGTACCTGTGATCATATTCTTGCGTTTATGTGAACCTTTAAATGATGCTTTGCACTATTTGCTCTCCTGCACATTGCTTGATCCCTACAATCTTTATTCTCTGTGCTTATACAGAAGCACCTTTCATTCTGGCCTTCTCTAAAGTGATTCGTGTCGACAATTTGTAATTAACTAGAAATATCTGTACAATTTCCAGCAATTCTACCTCTTGTCATTTTATTAAGTAGCTCTACTATTGTTTGTTTGATTAGCATTTTTCATTTGTCTGCTAAAATTCCTGAAATTACAGTGGTTTTCAGTTATCATATTTTTCATATTTTTCAGGATGTATTGCTTAAGAAGCTTCTTGATGAGGACTACTTAACTGAAGAAGAAAGGTTGGCACAATTTCCTTTTGTCTTTCTAATTCAAGACTTATTGAAATTCACTGGTGTAGCTAGCATAGAATATAAGTTTCTTCATTTATTAAAGATTGGATTTGGAAAAACTTTATTTTCTGGAATCCGTGACTTGTTAATGTTAAGTTCCTATTTCTTTCGGTTAAATATGAGTGCTTAATCCTTTCCCAGAATCCACAAGAACTAGCCTAATGCAAGCATTTCTGATACTGGGGTGACTTTAATTTTGCTTTTACATCAAGCAGGTACAAGCGTAAAAACTAAAAATTCTATGGGTAGACATTATCTCTCTAATGCCGATAAAATGTACAGTTTTCATGTGGCACCTGGCTGCTTTCTCATTTTATATTTTTTAAGCGTCGAACGAAGTCGAAGTGTCTCAAAGCTTGAGCAGAGAAAGTTTCAATTGCTTAGTTTTGGTAGATAAACCTGTAGTTAGGACTAACCATAGTTTTAACTAGGTTTTTATTAATTATCTCCTCATATTGAAATAAAAAGAGTCTTTGTTTTAGTTATAAATGCATATGCCACATCATTGTTCTGAAATCTTCACACAGGGACATACTTCGCTGGGGTAAAAACATTGCTACCAGTAAATCGCGTACTACAAAGCGGGCCGGTGTAGCCGTCTATAACAGAGCCTCTTCACTTGAAACACTGGTAATAGTTACTATCTACAACTTGATGTAATATTGCAAGTGTCTCTGAATAAAAGTATAAACCACTAATTTCAATAGTTTGAATTTTGCCATATCGATACTTAGACAACTGATTACTGCTATATGAAATAGTATGGCTATCCTTGTGATCTCTGATGATTTTTTTCTAATAGATTGGATATTTGTACCTGACCAACGTGGAACGCTTGGAGGAGCTCATGTTTAGGCTAGGGTTCTCCACAGGTGCTTCTTCACACCATATCGCAGACGAGCTTCGCATGAACTTTCGGTGAGACCTTTTTCCGGTATACCTTTCCAATTTTCTAGCTGTGACCTTCATATTATACTTTCCCTTGCATTCATTGAGAAAATGTGGACAACCCTTGACAGGAAAAGAACAAGTAACTTTGCCAATTCTCAACAACCCGCGCTGCAGTGAGTGCACTGTACTGCTATACATACTCGATCTTCAAGTGACTTGCATGGTCAAATACTACCGAGAGTGATTCAACCATTGCAATGCGCAAGTGCACGACGCATTATATGTCGATGCACTGCAAAATGAGGAAAGTAAATCGAGGGACAACCGGAGAAGGTGTGTCCCATATGTACTAAGTTTGGAAGAATGGAGATTGGATAAGGAGATGCTCCAAGGAAGCTCTTTCAAAGAACTTAGAGAGAGAGAGAGAGAGAGAGAGAGAGAGAGAGAGAGAGAGAGAGAGAGCTGTGTGTGGTGTTATATTCCTTCAGATCAGCCAATATTTTCTCTTATTCTTGTGAGAGCTTAACATCAAAATTCAATTGTTTTAATGTAGGTTTGATGTTGATTATTTGATTTTAATCAACATGATCATTGTGACATCAATTTAGTGTGCAAAATTTTGAAATCAAATCCACTTAGCGTATTCCTTTTCTCTCCTTTCTGTTTTGAGAGTGACATGTAGGTCCAATTCCAAGTTCCAACGCACCCAAGAGGCCGAGTTTTTAAATACTAGAGCAGGCTAAGTGGAGTTGAGATTTATGCAATGCTTCGAAGTCCTCGGAACTCCTTACTATTTGGCAAGTGGAGTTTCTAACCTTCGTCACTTGAACTAAATTTACTTTCTTGATACACGACTAGTTTGGTCTCATATTTGACTCCTACGTGAAATACGTACGCATGATTAATGCAAATCTATCTTCTTTTCCTAAAAAAAATATATTATTTGCATCTAACTACGCATCTGTTGCAAGATTCTAGTGAGAGGAATCTAGTGTTTGCTCATATGATTAAAATATGTCCTATTGAATTATTCTCTCAAGTCTCTTTGATCTCATATCCAGTTAATTATCTCATTACTTTCGTCACGGCATTGGATTCCAACAATGAAGCAGAATCCAACGTCTACTCTCACTTATGTTTTCCCGGGATATGGAGCTAGATTTGTCTATTCCATGTTAATTAAAATCTATCATTCAATATATTGTAGAAATAATTAATTAGTAATAATAATACCGTAGACTTTGTTTTCTTCCTCAGTATAACAAAATTTGATTTTAATTTGTTTGAATATATATAAACTTTTTCTTGTCCTACGTATCTCTGAAAATATATTGTAAATATCATATTCATATTCATATTTTTTCCTAAATAAATATGCAAGTTATATAAAATCCTAATTATAATATATAGGTGGTAAAATTTTGGGTTAATTATATTTGACTCTCTGTATCATTTTTACTCTCAGAGAAAAAAAGGAGCACATACAATCTTTGATTATCTATTTGTATCACTAAACTCTCTCCGTTAATATTTTATTAAAAAATTAAAAATTTAACTAACTTAATGAATAGACAAAGATGAACTTATTATTATTTTTTCTTTGTTCTTCTCTCTCATTTTTTATAATAACTTTTTCAAAAATTAAACTCTAAATTGTTCTTATCTAATTAAAGTTTTTGTTGTTTATCTAATTAGTTACCTAATTTTTTTAAATTTTTTTCTAACATAATTTCTAAGAGATGGAGTTTAGTGATATAATTAGATAATTTAAGGGTATATGTGTCCACTATTCGTTTGAGTGAGTGGAAGTAATACGTACGGAGTGATGGATATCTTATGCTATTTGATATGATATTAGATAAAATTATGATATTAAATTAGAAATATAGAAAGGAAAAAGAAAAACCTACACCCGCGATTTCCCCCCCAGCTATAAAACCCTTCCATATCTCCCCCATCCTATCCCTCTTTTCCCCTCTCGCCCAAAACCCTAACTCTCTAGGGTTTCTCTCTTTCCCACCTCATCTTCCCTCGAGGAGCAGCGGCGCCGGCGAGCAACCATGAGCGGCAACAAGAAGCAGGATATCCTCGACCTCTCCGATCTCGGTTCCTCCCTTCCCGCCGCCACCGCTGGTTTCTTTCTTTCCCGCCTTTTCGTCGATTAGATCTCGTCATACATATTACTGTGTCTCCTCTTTGTTTCTAATCCGCGGAAGTGCTTGTCGTGTTTAGCTTTGAGCGCGGAGGATCGCGCGGGGCTTGTCAATGCTCTAAAGGTGAGGTCTTTAGCTTTATTTTGCTTCAGTTTGGTCAAATTTCTTGGGTATGATTGAAAAATGTGGGATCTTGGTTTGCAGGACAAGCTACAGAGCTTGGCGGGGCAGCACACCGATGTGCTTGAGGCCCTTTCTCCCAAGGTCAGGAAGCGCGTCGAGGTGTTGAGGGAGATCCAGGTCTATTTCTGATGTGCAGTGCCTTTTACCTTCTTTCCATTGGACGGTTTCGTCTTTGTGCTTCCTGTTAAGTTTTATGGATTGTGCTATTATTCTGCTGTTAGACGCCTCATATATATATATTCCTTTTCCTTTGTTATCTGATCTGTTCATTGCTCATCTTAAAGTCCCGTGTTGTTGCTCGTCACTAGATTTTGTTGTTTGTGATGCTATTAACTAGAATCTACTGATTGTTTACGATTGGAACCTTCTGTACACTATATCTATTTCTTTCCTTTTTCCACTCTCCCCATTTAACCTAAGGGTTGTTCCTGCATTCTGCTGTGTTTTTCTCTTAAGTGGTGTTCGTTCATTTCTTTGTCAGTGTATTGTTGTTGGTCAGCAGGAGTGAAAAGAAAATAACATATTCGAAACCCATAGTTGTCTTTGATATACATGCTCAGTAAGGATGTGTAAGATAATATACTATTGTACGATGAGAACACCTTATGATTGATTGGAAGTTTATCATAAATTCTAGCTTGATGATGTAATGGAATTAAGAAGGATCATGGCAGTAAGATACAACAAACATGATTTGCTTGTCTCATTTTGTTTTTAATCGCTCTACCAGTTGTGTACATATGGATTATCAAACTGTAAATTGATTTATTTTTTCTACCAAGCTAATTAAATTTTTTATTTATATCATGTTTTCCAGAGTCAACATGATGAGCTGGAGGCAAAATTTTTTGAGGAAAGAGCTGCACTTGAAGCTAAATATCAGAAACTTTATCAGCCATTGTACACCAAGGTACGACCTTTTGCATTGTTGGATAACTATTTGGAGAGCCATGTGATTTTAGGGCTACCATGAGGTAGCTTACTATGAGATTTGATAGCAAGGATGAGGTTCTAATTAGAGCAATTATTAATCTTTATGCTTTCCTCCCCGAAATGAATATTGAAAAAGGGTGCCCACATGGATGAGGCTCCTGCTTACGTGAGGTCTGGGAGGGTTGTATGTTTTCTTACCCGTCTTTTTGAAGAGCTTGTTGCCTAGACTTGAACCTATGACCTCTCATATGCAAGGGCAAGACTTACGGTCACATCAAGTTGATAAAAATTGAGAATTGGCAGTAAGCAGAGTTATAAAGAGGCTTGTTGGATCTTTTATAGTACTTCATTGTTTAAGGCTCTATTAGGATGGGAACTTGTTGAATCACCTTTATTGATTCACATCAGGCTATCTTTTATTTGGGTGACATGCCATTGTCTTGTGCTGAAAGCTCAAAAAGGCTATCCGACGATCCCTATTTGCATTGTTTGACTGTCAAACCACTTATGATCATTTAACCAATATATGTAGTATTAATAGTGTAGTTTGCTTATAAATGTGTAGAGATACGAAATTGTGAATGGAGTAGTTGAAGTTGAAGGTGTTACAGATGAAACAACAGAGGAAGCTTCTACTGAGGATAAAGCTACTGAAGGTTTATAAAGCAAACTTGGAAAAAGAGAATTCGTTTCTTCCAATCCTGTCTTAATGGTTGCCATTTCTCATTGTTTCTTCTTGCTTCAGCAAAAGGTGTGCCAGATTTTTGGTTCAATGCTATGAAGACAAATGAAGTTCTAGCTGAGGAGGTACTTTTGTTTACTTCCTCTATATAGATCTCTATCTATATTCTGAATGAAACAGGGTTTTGTCAAAAACAAAAAATCTTTATCTAGATGTATTTTAATCTTATTTTCATCTGTGTGTTTATATTTCGTGAAATTTGATTGCATTGTTCTCTTTTAGATTCAAGAGCGTGATGAGGGAGCTCTTAAGTATATAAAAGACATCAAGTGGTGCAGAATTGACAACCCTAAGGGTTTCAAGCTGGAATTCTTCTTTGATATAAACCCTTATTTTAAGAATTCTGTCTTGACGAAAACATATCACATGATTGATGATGATGAGCCGATCTTAGAGAAAGCAATAGGGTAATTTGTTTTCCTCAGTGCTGAAATATACATTGGATATGATTTATTTTTGTTTCATTTTTATATATGGTGAGAATTCTTCTTCTTTGCATTTTAGGACCGAAATAGAATGGTATCCAGGAAAAAGCTTGACCCAGAAGATTTTAAAGAAGAAACCAAAAAAGGGATCGAAGAATGCCAAGCCCATCACTAAAACAGAAAATTGTGAGAGCTTTTTTAATTTTTTTAATCCTCCACAAGTCCCTGATGATGATGAGGATATCGATGAAGATACTGTAAGTTGACATAACTTTTTGATTCAGATAAGAAGGGTACAACATAAGCATTTTTTGAACTTAACTCATGGCTGTCCTTGGAACAGGCCGAGCAGCTACAGAGTCAAATGGAGCAAGATTATGAAATCGGGTAAGCTTTATTAAGAGGTTGCTACAATTTTGCTGATAATAGAACGGAGAAGGCATAATGCCCGTATACTGGTTCTCCATCTTTTTTTTTCCGGATGTGGTGTATTACTAACTTACTGATATCTCTAGTGTGATAGAAAAAATAGATGACCTTCTCATCATATGTAAGGTATTCTTGCCTTGCAGGTCTACTATTAGAGATAAAATTATACCTCATGCTGTCTCATGGTTCACGGGCGAGGCTGTTCAAGGGGATGATTTTGACATAGAAGAGGAAGATGAGGATGATGATGCAGAAGAAGATGATGATGAGGAAGAAGAAGAGGATGAAGACGATGATGATGATGATGATGAGGAAGAACCCAAGATCAGGAAGAAGGTATGCATCTGACTTTATTTTAACGATTTTGATATGTTATATTGTGTCAAAATTATTCTGTTCGACTCTCTTGCTGATTTACTTGTATTTTGTTGCCCCAAGCAGTCGGCAGCTGCTCATAAGGTATAACATACTATTCCCGTCTTAGGCAAGACAATCATCATTTGTCTTTTAAATTTTGCAATCAATACTTTATAGTCTAAATGAGGTGTTAATTTTAACTCCAGAAGGGTGGAGTGGAAGGTCAACAAGGGGAGCGGCCAGCCGAGTGCAAGCAACAGTAACTTAATTTATGTGGGGAAGTACATGTTGAATCTGGTTGTTGATTAAAATATCTATATTGAGGGTTTGGGTGAGCAACTCAAGTCTGATTCCTTGCTGCCGATGTAAGTTAGACTTGTGGGAATGGGCAACTGGAATTTTTGTCTTGGACTGTTGATTTCGGTATTCAGGCTTGTTAGTCATTTTCCATCTCATGCTTTATGGCTATTGCAGATAGTTATTAAAATGCTGGAAGTGCTTTTTTCGAATTGTAGTGTGACTTCGGAAAGTTAGTATATGGTGCAATGCATATTATTTTTCAGATAGTCATGAATAGATGTCTCTTACTCTTCTTGTGCAGTGCAATAGCTCAGTTTGCTTTTTTAGACCCATGACTAAGGAGTTCAACGTATCCAGCAACCGATTCATCCATATTTTTCATATCCAGAGCTAATGAATTTTACTAGCCATAACTGTCCCTTGATATACCCATGTCTAATTTATCTACTAACCCAAATTAAGATACAAAATAAAAAAATAATAATAATAAGCCAAATTAGTATAATTACTATACTAAACTAAGCTTAAGTGATTTCTCTCTGGACAATGGACTTCCATGTTCTGTAATTTTTGAATGCTTTGTATTCTAATAAGATACGAATCCAGAATAAGCACCCTAGTCTTCCTCTAACCTCACTTTTCATTATTATATTTAATTAATTTATAAGTTGAATTTAAAAATATTTATCAGACATACGCCGATAGAATTTTAGATAATAAAAATAATATAAGTATTTAATATATTTGCTATATTTTTAGATCATATGAATTTTAATCAATATTATTTTTAATACGATTTAATCATCTATACCGTTGTCTCTAATAATTATTTTTAAATTTGACTTCAGTAATATAAATAAAATTATAGATGATAAAGCGAATTTAGAATTATGGTCCATATGCGGTAAAATGTAGTTTCCATCTCAAGAGAACTCCATTCTCTACTCCGTCTTTCCCAGTTCATAATATATGCGAGAGAAGACAACGGCGTCGAACACTTCGCAGCAGTGAGAGGAAAGTGAAAAAAGGCACAAAAATAAAAATAAAAAATGGAAGCTTTGAGAAATGTGGTGACTAGGGTTTTCGGGAGCAAGGAGAACGTGATCCATCTCCTCCTCCTCGGCTCCTTCGTGGCCCTAGGGGTTCGATCGGCGGAGCAGCAGCATCAGATCGATGAGCTCGAATCGGAGAGGTCCGCCCTTCGCGCCGCTAACACCGGCATGTCCACCGCCATGTGGTCGTGGCGGCAGCATCTCTTCCAGCTCGCTGATTCCTCCGACTCCTCACCGATCTCGCTTTCCCGCCTTCGCGCCATCTACGGCGAGGGCGAGCCTTCCGCTTCCGATTTCCCTCTCACCACCGAGAATAGAGGTAGTTTTCTTCACCTTTTAGATCCTTTTTTATTGAAATTTTGAGTTGGGTTTTGCATTTGGTTGGATTCTGGAGGTGATCTTTGTTGAAATCTTGACAGAAGCTTGATTCTTTTGGTGGGTTGTCTCCTCCTATCGGTTTAAATATGTCATTTTGGTGCAGTTTCTGTTCTGGATAACATTCCTATACAACTCCATAAAACGGTGCTCGTGGTGTTGTTGGGACCGTCCTTGATATCTTTTATTGAGCTTCATTAGTTTTGGATTGAGAATTTAAAAGTTTAGCTAAAATATTCTATGATGATAAGTAGGTGATGTTTGATCACTATCTCACCTAGTTTTCCACTTTTTGGTTTTCTGCTACTTCCAACTACAACCTGTTTGGAATCACCAAATAAGCGGATTTCAATTGACTTGGATTTCTATTTTCACCAAATTCGCTGTTTGGAAACATTGATGAGATTTCAATTGATTTCAGTGGATTTGGATGAGTTTCAGTGTATGTAATGAAATCCGATAACTTGATGTCTGATTTGGATGGAATTCATTTGCCACATAAGTTAACATTTCCAAATCTGAAAACTACCCTTTAATTTGTTACATTCTCATTGAAACTCATGGGTATAATAGGACAAATGAATATAATGAAATGAATTCCTACCTTGCTTCAAACAACAAGATCAGATGGATCTCATTTCAGTTTCATTATTCTCCAAACAGAGGAATTCATTTCCAAATGAAATCAATTGAATTCCACTCAGAATTGGTTCCAAACATATCCTACATGTCTATTGGCTATGAATATGTAGTTAGTGCATTTTTCCAACAATTGCAAATTTTCCATCTGAAGGATAACATTTACAAGTATGCTAATTATGATGAGATATAGAGGTGAATCGGCGACATGCTAAAATATGACAACAATTATATATAAAACAAGTGAATCGCAAGAAAGACAGAATAAGAGGATTCTAGTTATTAGTCCTTGTCCTTTGCTGTGGATTTAAATTGTTTTCAGTATTCCTCTTTTACGTATCATTTAACCTCTGTGACCTAACTTTGACAAAGACGCTCCTCCCATTCCCTAATTCATACATTATTATAGCCTTGTACCTTATGTCCAAATTACCTTTCCATGGAGGGAGCATGCTCTAATGATAGTCAAGTATTTAAGTATTAAAATTGCTTCTTGTTCTTAATCCATATACGGCTGCCAGTTCATGTCATCTATCACAGTAGTTTTATTAGAAAGGTAAAGCTGCAAGTTAAGTAGGTTTTAGAATTCTTTCTGATTTGCCATCAAAATAAAAGGTATCGTTCTTCTGTGTCTCCTTTCTTAATTCCTTTATTCACCATACGCAAAAGTATTATTCAAAGAGACAAAATAAAATAAGTTGGTGGAGAATCCTAATGGTGTTTTGACATATGAGGTATGTTCTAGGATGCAATATCTGGCAACAGATGATTGTTGAAGTTTCTTAGCAATAATTCACTAAACAGTATCATTAAGCTCTATAATATTATAATTTAGTGAACAATATTATAGATTTCACTATTGGACATCTTGTATTGATGGATTAATAGTGGTAGTCTTTTTCCAAGCATTGTTTCAAAGAACATAGGTTATGCTCTTTGATGGTGGCCAGTGGGAGTTTTCCTACTACTAGCATGCAAATGAAGTTTCAAAATGTGAAATAACTGCACTATCATGTAGTAGTAAACATGCTATATTGCTGTAGTTGATATTTATAATGTTGGACACAAGCTTTCTCTCACTTGCCATATTTGTCCTGTAGATGTCGGAGAGGATGGAGCAGAAGAATCGATTCCTATATCCTGATTGCATTTTTGTATCTTGATTGGATTTTTAGTTGGACAAGATGGTTGTATTCCTTTCTAGGTCATTTTGCATACTTTTTTTGTAACCATTCCTTACGAAGAGGGAATGTATAAAAGAACAATAGCTTGTAGGAAACTTTGATATAAAGTGGCACTAAAATTGAGTCAATGCACTTGGTATGCTACAATGAACTTTTTCCCATCTGTAGCAACTGAGACGATCTATTCCTGAGTCTTCGTTTATATTTTTTATATGGATTCCAAACTACTGATTCAGTGATTCTTGTGAATCTGCCAAAAGGTTTGTGCAGCTGTGTGAGATACTATAAAACTCAAACTTGGGTCGGCAAACATGGAACTATACTCAAGCTCAGAGGGCAGGTTCAAACTGGGCTTTTTATTAATTTAAAATTTGCGACCTTGATTTGTGCTACAAAATTATGCGCCCTAAAATCTAAAGTGAGGTTTACTAAATTCGTCCTATTTAATCAAGTACGATTATCTGATCAGCATCCAATTAGTTTGGTTTACTAGTCAATTTTTCTTTGAGGTATCGTGATACCATGGAAGGAGCATGAAAGCAATTGATCACATTCTTCACTGCATGCAAAAGCTTTTGGTGGTGAGAAATTCAGAAAGATTAAGATGTTTAAAATATTTAGAGCCTTTTGGAAAATTTCATATCTAATTGAGTAGTAGGAAGATTGGATACTTCTTCCGGTCTTTGTCATGTTTGCAAAATCCACAACTGCTAGGCTAAGATAATGTAAAATTTGGGAAGAGTATTGATGAGGATTAGCACTCTGGTTTTTTATGTTGTAGAGGGGACCTGTGTCAGATTTCATCATTTCAACTTAATCAATCAAGCCTCTTAGAGCACAAGCATTGTTTAACAAGTGAGACTTAAAATACCATGCCCGCAGAGCTGGATTAAACCTTCTGTTTAATTAGTCAACTTTGTAATAACTATCTTTGCATGAAAGAGCTTATTTTTCTGAGACAATACCTCCGTAGGACATCTGCTTGTCATCTTTTCTACCTAGCTTAGATGAACTTTCAGTTTTCATAACACTGGACAGAATTCCTCTTTACTTGCTTGTCAGACTGGTAAGAGGAACATGATCAATGAAACATCAATTGCAATTGCTATTATCTAAATCAATGCACTAAAATGATTTTGATTTCGTCTGACTTTTTTTTTCTTCTATACTGTCGGATTAGATCCAATTAATTATCTTTTTCAGAAAGTTAAGAAACTAAGGTCGCTTCCAATGAACTGATCTTTCTTGGTCCGACTTACGACTCAATCCTTCTAATTCTCCAGTATTTCAAAATGGTTAGGTCCTTAGGTAGCAACATGTTAATATCATCCAATTCTTCTAGTTTTTTTATGCTTTAATAGAATGTTATTAAGCTGTTCTTGTGCAGTTATGTATACTAGAATTTTCTGAATATGATAAGATTAATCCACCTATAATTCTGGGTCAAAAGATTAAGTAATGTTAAGGTTAAGCGATTATAACTGTTAAAGATTTATCGATGATTATGCCTTTTGATTCCAAGAGCATCAGATGATGATAAACATACCATATAATATTTATAGTAACTCAGAGTACAAGAAAATAGACTTGACTATTACCCAAACATTGTTAACTGAAAAGGCATCATAACATTAACACAAACATACTATCCACAATATGGATATCACCCTGCTGACACATGAACTCCATTCTATCACCAACTATATCTCTGCATGCCTTAGAACTTCTCCTATTCTATTGAAGATGAGGCAGTCTAGTCCATGATCATACATACATCTCCTTTATGGTCTGGAACCTAGATACTTTGTCTCCAAACTTAGTGGTGGTATAGTAATTGAGGTAGTCCTTGAAACGGTATCGACCGGGATAAACGAGCTTTGGAGCTGGGGATATAATGGCATTGGGTCCAGGGTTGTAGAACGTGGCGATAGATAGGCGGCTCCCATTCTTGTCAGCCAGGACACGATGGCGGATGCTCTTGTAGATGCCATTGCTCACCACTTCCACCTGATCACCTAGGTTGACAAAGATTCTATGACCTTGTGTTGGAGGTATTGGGCACCACTCACCATCTTTGAGGAACTCGAGACCTGGGACTATGTCATCCTGGAGCAGTAGGATGATCCCACCGGCATCGGTATGGGCTCGGAGTCCATTGACCAGCTCTGGCTGAGAGCACTTGGGATACTTTGCCACCTTTGTGCCCACAAAAGGTTCAGAGAAGGCCTTCTTCAAGTGATCCTTCTCCAATCCAAGGTTTTCGCACATGAGTTCTGCAAGCCTCTCGGCCAACTCGATCATCTGTTTTATGTATTCCTGCATTGCCTCGCTGGATATGTTCAGATGGATTAATGCTGTTAGTTTGCATCTTTCTCACGAAAAATTAAAGCAACGTGGCTTTGAATTACTCGGTACATGATTTAGAGTTAATTGTTATAGTTGATCCTGATCCTGTCACTCTAATTCTAGTGTGGGTAAGTATGTTGAAAATTCTATTTCTTGACCAACATTATAATCCAGACCTACCGAAGAATCTGTGGAATGTCAGCGATGTTGGAGTCCGGCTGATAGCGATAGAAGAAGCTGCTCTCCCAGTCAGCATCCGAGGCTTCTTTCTGAGGTTCCAACCCTTTTGCCAGCTCTGACTTGTAGAAACTCTCCTTCATGCTTTCCTCGTAGTGCTGATTCACCAGCCCTTTCACCTTGTCCATCAACTCCTCCTCAACTTCGTGGCTCTCCAGCTGCCATGCCATATTGCAATCAAATCAACTTATGAAGGTACAAGAAAAGGACAAGTAAACAAACCATTGCAGTCTATTCTTACTAATTACCCAAAAGAAACCCCACTTCTCACACGCCTCGTGGAGGAGAGACATGGTACTGCTTCTCTTCTCTCCCTCTAGTTCTCGGAGGTTGATCACTGGGATCTCCATTTTCTCAACACTCTATTTGGTTGCTCTAGACTAACTCAAACGACTCACCAGGCGCTCTATGTTCTCAAGCCAATTAGGCACACATAGTAGACACACCCACAAGCTCTATTTATAGTTAAAGTGGAATGCTCACCTCACATTATTAAGAATAAGATGTTACTTACTCTAGTGTGTGGTCCAAATACAGTTCATCGTCGCCATAAGATTTATTAATTATATTCTACCAACTTTCTTCGGAGACAATCTACTTCCGTACCTTTTGTTGCTTCTTCCATGTGGATTGCACTTTATCCACTTGGTTTTATAATAGTAGGGAGGAGTAATAGGGAAAATAGTGAGAGTACGTCAAATTCATGGCTCCATTGACTGCTGGATTCACTACTCATGCTTAGGAATGAAACCAGGGAAAGGTCTGCCTTCCAATGGGCAGGTAAAGCAAATCCACCATCAGTAGACACCCATAGGAACTTCGTTCCAGATTGGCGGTTGGTCGGTGCATGCTTCTGTCCTTGTCTGATTCTTTTTTCACAAAGTATTATGCATTTGTAATTAGATCTTGTTATGGCGTGCAGATCTTATAAAAAGGACAGTCTGAAATTTTTCAAGGGAGAGAGAGTATCACGGTGAATCTTTTTTCTTAATCCTTGTCATTCACCTCATTGAGACGATATTCTCAAGTCAAGCACAGAGATAATATAGCTAGATTCAGCCTCACGCTATTTTTGTTATTTTATTTTTGAGTAACATTTTACGAGGCTTTTAATCTAAGTCTCCTTTCACTCCAGAAATAATTATAAATACTATTTATTAAAGTTATATATTATATTAAAGATAATTATTACACTATTATTTTAGATTATAAGTAAACATATAAATAATTATTTCTAAAATATAAACCTTATTTTAAAAATAATAAAGAGAAATATCTATTTTAAAATTGTTCTTATTCTTAAAATTAACAAGGCCTAAAGCTTTGATTTTGTTCTAGATTTCCCTTTCAATCCTAAGTTAATTCCTGTGGTCCTCTTATCCATATGTGATGTAATGCACTTATCTTCTCTGGACCATTTTAAGAAAACCAATCCAATTTCTTCTACTCCGTTGATTACATCTAAATTATGCCCCTGCCTGTCGGCAATGAGGCATAAAAGATCTGCCGCTGCCGACTAGAATTATTATCTGAAATTTGCTAGCGGATAAGTGCTTGACTGCTATGAGTAGTAGAATGGGACGGGAAATGAATCGCTTCCCATAGACAAGATATATATATAATTCGTTTCAAACTAAAAGATCACAATTAGTTGATTACTTCTGGTAGATTACAAACTTGATAAAAAAAAATAGTTTGAACAAAAGAAATATTAATACTCCAACAGTGAAGATATACCTAAGAGCAAATAAATAAATAAAACAATTAAGATCTAAGCCATCACTCATCATGACCCTAGCCAGTTCGAATCAACATTGAAGCAATCGCTACCAATATCCTACATCGATTAAAATTAAATCAAAGATAAATAAACAAAGAAACGGAATTTAAAAGGCTAGCTGCCGTGGTAGATGCTTCAATAGTGACAGTGGTGGAAGCTTGAAGAGGTGGCGATGCTAGCAAGGTGGGAGAGGAGGTAGGTAGTGGCAATGGTGTTACAATGGCATGATAATGGAGGACGAAAGTTGGCGTGGGGTCGACAATAAACGAAGGGAGGGCGAGGAGGTGAATCTGACGGCAAGGAGGTGGAGTCGAATGCCACTGGGACGTGGGCGACTACGAAAGGCGAGAAGATGAAGATAAGGTAGGGTACAAAAGACAACGGAGGAGGAGTGGGGTTGAACGCTGACGACGACTAGAGAAGGAAGGGGAACAAAAAAAGAGGGACAAGAGGAGAAGAAGAGAAGAAAAGAGCAACACTAGAAGCAAAGAGGAAAAGAACTGCCAAAACCCCAACAGAATTACGATCAACCGCTTCAGATACTATTATAGAAAGAGTAATGTTCAATCTACTTGTGGTGCTTTAAGATACCTTCTCTTCTCTTTTTATTCTATCCATTTTCTTATACCTATTTACTATTTGGGCTTATTCTTTTTTTGTTTCTTATATATTAATTCCATAGTAGAAATATTTAACCAATTACTACATACATCCATAAAGGATGGCTAAGGTAACTCTAATTTCTAAATTCCACGTTAACTTGTAGCACTCACTAACCCCCTATGACCTCTTCACCAGGTCTCTCCGTCCCCCATGCGGCTGTCTGTTCCTTTATTTATGGCGTGGATTGAGACAAATTCATCTTTTCTAACATGCCCATGAATTAAGGAGATCTACAATAAATTATCCTTATTCTTTATTCATGGATCGATATACTAACTTTACCAAAACGAGGGGTCAAATAGCAGAAGTAGTGCCGCTTATTAATTTCAGTAGGGCTGTCAAAATACTCTCTAATCGAGCCTCGCAAGGTATGTTTCACTAGAAAGTTGGCTATTTCAAGTTTGATCTATATAATAGGTTCTAAATTAATTTCCAGCCATGCTTGAGGACTTAAGTATATTCTTATTTCTTAACCATGTTTTAGAAAAAATGACTATTAGATGTCAAAACCAAGTTAAATGGTGAAATATTAATTATGGCACTCAACATGTGTGTTAATATTTATTAACTATGTTTTAATGAAAAATACGTATAATATGTGAAACTAGTTTGATGCAAATCAAGTCAGATCGAATCACATCAAAGAGAGATTGGGCTTAATGGATTGAGTCTAATTATCTTATTTAGTTATTTAGTTTAGTTAGAGTCTTAGTAGGTTAGGATTTTATTTAATTAACTAAATTCAGCTCTCTGTAGTTTCAAAGAAATATTTGCAGAATATTCTACATATATTCAAATAATATTAAACCAGATGGATAAGATCGTCAACCTCCAGATCTACAACTTTAGTATTCAGGACTTTTTAGATTCAGAATCTATCTACATCGAAACAAAAGGTTAATACAAGAAGATAAACGACGAAACAAAGGATTAATCCGAGAAGATAAGGAAGACTAATTTAGTTAGTTTGTTAGGTTTTAATTTAGCTATTTGGGTCCCTAGGGTGAGCATATATAAATATGTGGAGAAAATTGGAGTTTAAGAATTTGATAATTAAAAATTGGCTCTTGCCTTTATCTTATTCTCAACTTATCTTTAGCCATTGGCGTCTTCTTCCACCTCCCTTCTTTCACCGCCCAAGTCTTTTGTCGGCCTCTTTCAGCTTTTAACCCTCTCTTCTACAACAACTTCTCTCCTTTCACACAAAGAAATAAATCTAGCATCTATCTAGCTATTGGAGGGTTATTAAGCTAGAATTCAATTGACTTTTGACTACTGTTTGGTCAATATATTGAGATCTAATCGTCCAAATCCTGTGTCTTGGATTTGTTGGAAAGCTTTCTCCAAGAGTGACAACATATCAAAAATTTAGAAAGATTCGTCGATTAGATTGTTCACAAATCTCTTCGAAATTTACAAGCTTCATCGAGTCCAAAACCATGTTAATTGGGTTATAAAGGGATTAGTTGGGTCATATACATGTTAGTTGGGTCTTTAAATGGTTAATCAGGTTATAAACCGCTTATCATGTCACGAATGAGTTGGTCGGTCGGGGGTTATAAATGAGTTAATTGGGTTGAAGTAATAAACACGAACACAACCTATTTAATAATCGGCTTAGACATGTTGATCCGTTTATGACTCTTACCCAATTAGACTAAAACCAAACTCATTTAAAAGTCGGGTTACCGTGTGAGGTTATCAGGTCGAGTCAACTTTTGCCACTCCTAGTCAAAATGAGTGTTAATATTTTTTAATCATGTATTAGAAAAAATGTGTATAATATGTCATTCAAGATAATAGTAGTAATTTTATCTAAAATATATTATAAATTACACAATATATTTTACATATTTTATGGCTCACATCTTGTCTTTAAAAATTTTGTATTTCGAATCCTCATTTTTCTCTATAATTTTTAGTTAATACCTTGGTTAACTTGAACGCTACCTGCAAAAGAATATTTTATTATAATATATTAAATAATTTATAAAATATCTAAATTACTTATGTCTCCTTCAACATCTTATTCTCTCTATCTTTTTTATTATTCTCATCACTTCATTATGCCTAAGCCAGAGTTTTGATCCTCAAATAAAAGTTGGTCGAGATACTCGACTTGCTTCATCTTCTCCGGCAAACCACCCAGTTGGAGCAAAAGAATAAGTAGAATAGAGGGAAAGACGAGGGAAATTGGTGGCAACGGGGACGGCGGGAGAAGGTGATGGAGCTATAAAGAGGAAAGAATGGGCGGTGGGGGTATTAAGTAATTCGGTTAATGTCATTTTCTCTTTTATATATCAACATAGGTGTTAATATTGGGTAAGTATGTTTCAGGCAAGATTAGTATAACATGTCATTCATAGATTAGAAAAGGACAAAATAATAATTTTAGTAATCACAACTGGTGCTAATTTTTTTTTCTTTTTTACCATGTTTTAGGTAAAATGAATATAACATGTCATTCACAGATTAAAAGAGTAAAGTAGTAAATTTATTAGTCTAAATAATTATTAATATTTCTTAACCATGTATTAGGAAAAACCGATATAACATGTCATTCACAGGTTAAGAAGGTAAATTGTAATCATATTTTAGGAAAAGTAGGTATTACATGTTAAAACTAGTTTAGCAAGCACTTTTCTCGTAAAAAAAAAAACTCAGCACAAGTATGTTAATTTAAATAATATTATGTATTACTACTTCATCCATCAATCTCATCTATTTCCAAAAGCAATTTTACAATTCTCCTCTATTTTAATTTATAATTCACGTCACATTTAAGTACAATAATTTCACTATTATACTAATTTTATCTAAATATCATAATAGTCTAAATCGAAATAAACTTTTTTTTTTGTAAAGTTATAAAAATAAGTACAGCGAAACTAGTTTGAAAGTTATTTCACATATTAAATACAACCTTAAAATTATCTATAAAAGTGCTTGAAAAAGATATAGAAGAATAACTATAAATCATTATGTTTTTCCCACTAGCTAGAATTCTTACTGCCCCTAACTACGGTATGAAAACATCTCATTACCTGCGATTTTTAGGCTTCTTCCTCCTGAAATCGGAGGGAGGAAAATAGAATCACAAACAGAAGAAATAGAGCCAAATTGAAGCATAAACTGTGGCATGGAAAGCAAAATGCAGATGGTGCCCATTTAGGAATGCATATCAAGTACTTGGAAGAATATTACTTCATGATATGTAAAAATCTACATGACTATATCTCGATTATATTCATGGTTTTGCTCTCCTGTCATATTCCAAGCATCTATAATGCTAGCCATCTCTCCACTTCTGGCCAAAAATAAATACATCCAGATAGATAGGGGATGATGAAACAGTAGAACATCAATTATCGAGGCATGTAGATCTCCTGCATAACTTAGTTGCTTCTCTTGACCTCTTCAGAGCAGCTGCAAATTTCTTCAGCTTAACCTTCTCAGATATGTCATTTTCATTTATCTGAGACAGATTATTCTGACCGAAACCGATTAATTCTCCCTCTCCAGAGGTTATTCTCTTGTATCTATAGTCTGTTCCAATATCATCACTAAAATGTTTGCCTTTCTCCTCTCCATGTTCTTCTGCATTCAGCCTCCTATTTCTCTGGATATCCAAAGAGTGTCTAGCATAGATGGGAGACCTGGAATCTTTATTGGGCTGTCCCTTGTCTACCGCAGCGACATCGTCTGTCATGCAAGAGGAGAAGCTATCATATGACTCTCCTGTCATCCTGTCATCAATAGAACAGTGATAGATAGACACCCTTCTTTCAGAATTAGCAGAGCTTATTGAAGCTCTATCAGATGTACAATTGTGGAATATTTTTTTTCTCAATACCGCCTTCTTCAGCCTGTTGAAAAATTTCGATTTGCTTGATTTTCCATGCCTTGTTGTGAAGGAGACCTCAGTGGGTGTATCATCAGATTCTACCGTGGATGACGGTGAAGAAGTAGAATTTTCTGAATCAAACTCTGTGTGGCCTAAGCTTTTTTTCTCATCAGTGCCTGAATTCGCATATTCTATTATGAGCTCTTTGGCCATCTCTTCAGACTTGGGACATAAATTCTTGCTTAGATCCCTCGCAGTTGTCTTTCCTGGAGGAGCTCGATAGTTCCGTAGTTCGTACCGCAAGCAAGCATTCAACCATCTCAAGTATACCAACTCCTCAACATCAGTACACCTATCTATTCTGAGCTGATCAATCTCCTTGGTCAACTTGTCATTTTCTTCTCTCAAGCCATCAACTTCCTCTAATGCTTCTGCCTGCATCTGACATTCGTCAACGCCAATTTTAAGAATTTCAAATGAACAGAGGATCAGGAGAATCTGTATATGGTTGAGAACTAGTCTAAGGAGATAAAGCTGTAATAATATGTCAAGACCCAAGTATAATGCATGCCCTTCTCTGTCTGGGTGTGTAATGAACATTTATATGGATGAAGAACAAAATGAAGCACAAGAGTTGGCAATCAAGTGTCTAAGATGAACTAAACAAACTAAAGTTAGCTACTTAGAAGATAGTCTCAATAAGACAGATATAAATTTACCTCTGTAACCTCATGGATGGAAGATTGGAGCATTTGCATGGACTCCAATTTTTGCTTCAAGTCTGTGTTCTCTTGTGCCAGATTTGAGTTGATCAATGTGAGATTTTTAGCCTCATCTTCCAACTCCTCCAGCTTCTTTAACATCTCCTCCACTTCGGCATCATCTAATATCTCATGATCACTCTTCTCCCTTTGCTGCAAATCACCGATCTCCTGACGAAGGGAAGCTATTTTATCCTTTGTCAGCTCTGCATCTGATTTCAACCTCTTCTTCAGAAGCTTAATTTTCCCTCTTGCAGCGACGAGCTCAGCCATCGTTCTCGAATAATCTGCGACCTCTTCTTGAAGCTTTCGGTTCTCGGATTGCAAGGACTCAATCTTCAAAGAGTACAACTTGGCTTCTAAATTGTTAATCTTCAACTGGCTCTCCAGCTCTCTCACTGCAGACTCTTGCTCTTGCATACCATAGTACTCAAGCAAATTGAGCTCAAGACACCTCTCCCTCTCTCTTAGCGACAACACCGAGCGGCGGAGATGCGCAACCTCTTGCTCCATCTCTGACTTCTTTGTGCTACTTTTGTGGTTGCATCCAATTGCCTCGAATTCTTTCAGCACCAAATCATCGAATTCTGGCAAGAGGAATCCCTCTTCATCGCCTCTGGCCTTACTGCTTGGTGACAACCCCACAATGCTGGTGGAAGTGGTGGTCGAGGTGTCATTTGTGATCTTTGCAGAAGCTTCTTCCTTCCAGGATTAAAACCCAGTTCACAAACAATCAGACAAATCAAAACATTCTTCAACATAACCAGTTCATTGAAAATCTTATGAAGTTTTGAACATTCAGCTTTTTTTATCTATCATCTGTCCACGTACAGTATATATATATATATATATATATATATATATATATATATATATATATAATTCCGCTATATAATTAATCTTTCATAATAAGAAGAATAGAAAGGCATAAACATCAAAGACAGTTTCGACTCTTACATTCTTTAGGCCATCACTAGGCGGAGGAGGGCGAAGGCGAGGCGGCCACCGGAATTGGGAGAAGAAGTATCCTGCCAACGAGAGAGCAAGTGCAATACCAAGATTGAGAAGAAGAGGATTCACCTCTCTCTTTCCTCTCACCGTCAACTCCATCTTCACACCTGATCACGCGAGGAATCTAAACCAATTAAAGAGAAGGCCATTCTTCTCATCTTCCATGTACAAGCAAAAGGAGGAGGAGGTGAAGAGAAAGCATCTAATCATGCACAACCCGAGAGAGATACCCAATTGGAGTATCCAAGAGAGAGCTGCTCTTCGAATACAAGAAATGAGATACGAGGTTTTGGTTGGTTCATTGGGTTTGTTTGATTGGCAAATGGTGAATGGATGCCCGTGGATTGAGGTCGCGCGATCTCGTTACAAACAAACTTAGCCGCCTCTCTTCCTTCTCAAAACTGTCACCTTTGTATCCCTCCTAAATTTGTTCTTCTGGAGATTATCTTGTTTTACGTTGCAGACTTATCCAAACTATTTTTAGCATCTACGGAATCGAACCTATAGATAGTAACGATGAATCCGTACATACATTAATAGTAATATGGTGATTATATATATATATATATATATATATATATATATATATATATATATATATATATATATATATATATAACTCTTATGAGATACGAGGATCATCACACATTCACACTCGATGCCAATTAGTAAAAGTGTTTAACTCTGACTGTAGGAATTTCCTGCATCTGATACTTGGCGACCGTTGATTGGCTCCCAGAATCTTCACGAGTTGAATGCATGAGATTCCTGCAACCATGGATGCAGAAGTTTCGGCTTGACTAAGAGGTCTTCCAATCTTAAATTGAACACACCCTCAGATGAGAGATTCGCCTTCCTCCTTCTGGTGACTACGGGAGGAGACAGACAGGAACAAATGGTGACTACGGGAGGAGAAGATGTGCACCAAAGAAGAGCAACATCGTCAAAGGTGTCGGAGCTGGAGGAAACAAAGCAACCAGTAGCTGGCAAAAGAACTCCTAGGGAGGGCGTGCGATCCTGGGCTTCCGTAGCGGCGGGGAGCAGGAAAGCAACAGTGAAACCAGGAACTATTCCGGCGGAGATACTGGCTAAAATACGTAACCAGCTGGAAGACAGCGTGGTGATCGACCCAGAGGTGCTGGAGAAATGCTGGAATAGGTGGAAGCTAACACTATTTGGCAGATTCCTGGGCAAGGGGATACCGATGGCTTGGCTGAAAACCAAGTTAGCCAAGCTATGGGAGGGGATAGAAGGATTCTCAGTCTCAGATATGGCGGAGGGTTACTACGTATTCAGATTCGAAAAGGAGGTGGATCTCGACCACGTCCTGATCAACGGTCCATGGACAGTCCAAGGACAAGTCCTCAACCTGATTCCATGGCGCAATAACTTCCGGCCGTCCCCAGAGGCTTTCACTACGGCGCCGGTTTGGATCCAGCTCCACAACCTGCCGCAGGAATACTGGGAACTGGAGGCTCTCATCCCGGTGGCAGCTTTCTTTGGCAGACCACTACGGGTAGACGAAACCACCCTAGACCACTCCAGAAGCAGATTTGCCCGGGTGTGTATAGAGGTAGACCTCAGCAAATCTCTGAAAACAGCGGTCTGGCTCGGGCAAAAGGAAGAAAGAGTGGACCAAAGAGTGCAGTACGAAAGCATTCCAAAAATATGCTTTAAGTGCGGGAGGATAGGACACAAGGAGGAAGAGTGTGGTTACACAGACAAAGACCAAGGTGTGGAGACGCCGACGACGAATGCCGGCGATGAAGGCGGCGAACAGCAAGGCACATACCCCAGCATGGAAATGGACGCTAAAGAAGAAGACAGCATTTATTATGGGCCATGGTGCACAGTGCACAGGAAGCCAAGATGGCAGGCAAATCAGAAAGGAAAGAGAGCTAGTTACTCAAACGGTACCCCGGAGAAGGATGGGAGAGAGCAGGCTTCCATGGGAAAAAAGGACGGGGAAAGCAAGCCTAGAGGAAAGAACCAGTTTGCACAGAGCTACATGGGCCTCGGAAAGGAAAGAAGTGCAGGTAAGCATGGTGCAAACCATCAACAGGCCAGTACTAGTAGGAAGTCAGAGGATGGTGCAGGCTCAGAGAGATGGAAAAGCCGTCCTCAGGAGCTGCATGCAAACGTTGAGTACGTAGAGAAGAAGAAGAAGACGCTGGAGCCTAACCAAGGAAGGGAAAGAGCTAATCAGAACCAGCCGTACTCTAGGCCAATCACGTCCGAAGGCATTGCATTTAAAGATCGAGCTGTGGGGCCCGGCCGAAGGAAGCACGCTAATGGAGAGAAACTGAAGGAAGTTCGGGAGGAGGAACCTGCAGTCGACACCGTGGACGAACAATTAATGCCAGAAGGGATGGATCTGGACGGCAGAGAGGGAATCCAGACACGTGCCGGAGAAGAGATCGGAAGAACGGCTGTAGTCCAAGGGATAACGGTACTGCTTGGCTCGGGAGACCGACGGACGCAAAGGTCGGCCTACGTCAAAACTTCCAAGAGCCCTGGAGGAGCAAGCTAGAACTCCAGCGACTACCCACCCCAGCTCGTCCAAGATGGACTTGTCTCTGCCGGCTTCGCCCCTCCCTCCGTGCAACAAACAAACCCGCCGGGAAAACATGAGGACACTGTGGCCAGAGTCAAGCAATGCCTCCTACTGGCGGACCGAAAGGGGAAGGATATGGAAGTAGAGGAGAGGCACTTACAGGTGGCGCTGGTGGCAAACCAAGGAAATGAAGCCCCTGGAGAGATGGAAATGGAGCTGGAACTGGCAAATGAGAACACTAACGGAGGTGGAGCGGTCAGGCCCACCTCTAAGAGGGGTCGGACTCATTGACAGTCGGCCGGCAAACCATACTTCAAGGTTTACCAATGTTAAAAACCTTAGTGTGGAATTGCAGAGGTGCCCGCAAGAAAGAGGCACTCGACCGATGCAGAGTTATGATTCGTGATCATAATCTGGATATGCTGGTGTTGCTAGAAACGCACACCAGCTGGTTTGAAGCTGAGCAGGTGGCTAAAAAGATTGGCAGAGGACGGGCGTGGTTTGCCATCCCGGCGCAAGGCCGCGCGGGAGGCATCCTGGTCATCTGGAACAAGGAGCTAGGGTGGGTTGATGTGGCAGCTGTATCAAGGTATGCTGCCCACCTTACGATCACCCTTACGACGGGACAAACCTGGATCTGGACCACCGTGTATGCTAGCACCATTCTAGAAGGGCAGCAAGAACTCTGGGAGGAGCTGAAGAACATAGCGTCCATCAACATGCCGTGGGCGATCATGGGAGACTTCAACGCTTTCCTGTCAGTTCAGGAGAAGAGATGCAGTGGAGTGGTCGTCCTAGGGCCTAAAGGGAAGGCCTTTGCGCGGTTCGTGGATGAGATGGGGCTGTGCGACCTCGGCTATGAAGGCATTCCATACACCTGGTGTAACAACCAACAAGGCTCGCGACGCATCTGGATCCGGCTCGATAGAGCCCTGGCCAACACAGAATGGGTTAGTGATCATCCGGAGTGCAAAGTCCAGCATCTAGACCGGGGTGCTTCGGATCATGCGCCGCTGCTCCTCACGGTGCCGGCAGGAACGACGAGGTGCAAGAGACCATTCCGGTTTGAGCTCCTCTGGATGGAGTATGAGGAGTGCCAGAACATCGTCCAAGACACCTGGAAGCGGCAAGCCGACGGTAACCCAATGCAAGCTTTCTCTCACCGACAGAGTGAGTTGAGAAGAAGCCTGAGCAACTGGAATCGCGTGGCGGCGGGGAGTGTGGAGAGAAGGCTAAAGGACACCAACCTAAAACTGGCTGACCTAGAGGAGCTAGACGCCATGCCGGAGGCGGGCCAGCAGAGCCTGAGGAGCTTATACAACTGCAAGATCGCCCTTAACAGGCAACTCAATATCAAATGGCTGCAAAGATCTCGATTAAGGTGGACGGAGGAAGGTGACCGAAACACGAAATTCTTCCATATCTCGGCTTCCTTGAGACGCCGACGCAACATGATTGCAGGCATCCTGGGTGATGATGGGTGTTGGGTTCAGGAGCCGGCCGACGTGGTCCACTGTTTCAAAACCTTCTACCAACGGCTCTGGGGAGAAGCGGAAGAGGTAGACCCTGGGAGGATGGAGTGGCCATCACTTCCTTCCATCTCGACAGAGGAAGCGTCAGACCTAGAGAGGCTGGTGATGGCTGAGGAAATAAAGGCAGCGGCGTGGAGCCTGCCGAGAGGCAAGGCCCCTGGTCCGGACGGGATGCAAGCGGAAGTATACATCAAGTACTGGAACACCATGGGTGAAGACCTCTGCCGGGCCGTCGGCCACTTCTTCAACAGCGATGTACATGCCAAAAGCATGGGGTGATACCTTCATAACCTTGATCCCGAAGAAGGAGCACCCATTAATGGTGGCAGACTATCGACCGATCGCACTTTGTAATGTCATTTACAAGGTTATCGCGAAGGTCATGGTTAATAGGCTTAAGGTGGTGCTGGCCAAAATCATCGGCCCGGAGCAGGCGGCGTTTGTGGCTGGCCGAAGCATAGAAGATAACACGTTGGCAGCCCAGGAGGTGGCTCACTCCATGGCCACGGATAAGAGCGGACAACCTATGATGATGATCAAAATGGACATGGAGAAGGCGTATGATCGGGTCAGTTGGCCGGCAGTGGTTGGCGCGCTCCGGCGGATGGGTTTCCCTGCTCGGTGGTGCAACTGGGTGCAGGCGTGCATCGCATCCCCCAGGTTTGCCTTGCTGATAAACGGGTGCCCGACCACCTGGATCACCCCCAGGAGTGGCCTGAGACAAGGCGAGCCGATATCCCCCTACCTCTTCATCATCGTCACGCAAGTGCTATCGGGTCTCATCAACGAGAAGGCGGCGCAAGGCCTTCTGCGAGGCTTTCAGGTCAGCGAAGTGCAGCTGTTGCACCTGCTCTATGCAGATGACCTGCTGCTAATGCTGGAAGCTTCGCCGGAGAACGCCAACAGCATCCTCGAGAGCCTGAGCCAGTATGAGATCATCACAAACCAGCGGGTGAACTACAACAAGTCGGACCTGTATCTGTCAAACAGGATCGGAGCTGAAGAAGGCAGCCATCTCAGTGTTCAGCTCGGGCTGAAGGTGGCTGGCATGCCGTTCAAATACCTCGGGGTGCTTATCTCGGGGAGGCGTGTGAAGGTGAGCGAGCATCAGGAGCTGGTGGAGCGGATTGGAAAGCGGCTAGCGGGCTGGAAAGGGACGCTCCTCTCCCAGGCTGGCAAGCTAACCCTGATCAAGGCGGCGCTGCTTGCGATTCCGTCGTACTGGCTAGGCAGCACGTGGGTGCCGGACGGGGTACTGGAGGAGATAGAAAAAAAAGCCCGTCACTTCCTGTGGAAAAATAAGAACGGCCACGGCCTCCACCTGATGAACTGGGCTCAGGTGACTTAGGCCAAGCGTCAGGGAGGGCTCGGAGTCCGGCGACTTAGAGAAGCCAGAACTGCCCACCTGGGTAAGCTGGTGTTCAAAATGCTAAACAGGGAGCAGGCGCCATGGATTCAAATCATGCAGGCCAAATACGGGCGGCTGCACCCGTGGGAGACAACGAAGACCCTGCAACCATCTTGGATGTGGCGAGCTCTATCCAAAACAGCTACTCAGTTAAGAATGGGATGCCGAGTGATGATAGGGAACGGCAAAGGCACTCGCGCCGCTTTCGACCCATGGCTGCACGAGATCCCGTTGTCCAGACAGCCAAGGGTTCTGGCACCTAGGCTAATGGAAGAAAACCTGAGTGTGGCAAACCTCACCTGTGAAGACCAATGGACTCCGGTCAGATTGGTCAGAGAGGCAGGAATGGAGCTGGCTTACGAGATCGCAAACTTCCCTATGGGAGCCGCCACCAGTGAGGACCGATGGATCTGGTTAGCCGCACCCAAGGGGACGCTTTCGGTTAAGGCGATATACCAGTCCCTGCTCCCTCAGAGCGACCATCTCTGGGCAGGGTGGAGTAACCTCTGGAGCGTACAGGTGGCTCCGAGGATTAGAGTTTTCTGCTGGAAGCTTCTGTGGGGTAGACTCCTAATGCGAGCGTACCTCCACTATCTCCACGTTGGCCCCGAGGATCGATGTGCCATGTGCGGTCTGTTCAGCGAGACGAGCGAGCACCTCCTGTTCTCGTGTAGATACAGCCGGGAGGTATGGGAAATCCTGGGCACCAGAGAGAGGCTGGAGACTGCGGAGATCGATCAAGACTGGATCACGAAAGCGTGGAGCGTAAGTGCTGAGGAGGACGGTCGGGCCAAAGGGTTGATAGCATGCACGCTGTGGTCACTGTGGAAGAGCAGAAACGGAGTTGTGTTTAGAGAGAAGAGGATGCCGGAGCTAGCCGTGGTCCGGTCAGCGGTCGAAATGGCGGAGGAGTACAGGTGCGTAAACAAAAAGAAGATCTCGAAGCTAAGGAAGATAAGGAAGCCCTGGGAACCGCCGGAGACGGGCTGGATCAAAGCCAACACCGACGGAGCGCTGAAAGCAGGCGCGTACCAAGGCGGAGCAGCGGCTATATTTTGTAATGCCGAGGGAGAGTTTCTTCAGGCGGGCTGGGAGCCGTGCCCGGGCACCTCGGCGCTCCAAACGAAACTCTGGGCTATTAGACTGGCGTTGAAGATGGCGAGAAGTGGCATCAGGCTAGAGATTGAATCAGACTGCTCTGAGGCCATTAGATGCTTGCAGCAGGCGGAGCTCAGCCCATGGCGCGTCCGTAACCTGGCACGCGAATGTGCGGAGCTAGCTAATGGCGTTGGTGAGGTCCGGTTATCCCACGTGGGGAGAGAAGCCAACTCGGTCGCTGACTGGGCAGCAGCTAGGGCCAGCGTGGCTTCGGGTTACTGCCAGGTGGAGCGACTAAGCAACGCTCCACCGGAATTATGTAAGCTTTTAACTGTCGACACGGACACGTGGCGGCAGATTATCAATAAATAGCTGACCTCAGCTCTTTGCAGTCAAAAAAAAAAAAAAAAAAAAAAACCCTCAGGTGAGAGATCAAGTCATGCACGTACTTCACAAATGCTTTTGTTTTTCTTTTTCTTCTCTTGTTTCTTATGAGGTCTTGTAGATTGACATTGACATCCCCTTAACATTTTACTACTATAAGGGATGATGAATGAGTAAAGTTAATGGTGATCTCTCCACAATTATTTTGTATACAGATAATTAATATTTATTTTGCAAATTGCATTAATACATGGAGAGTCTTATGACTCACGGTATAAGCTTTCTCTTCTATTAATCGTTTTTATACCAATGACCATAAGGATCCAATAAGGATGAAATTGATGACATGCTTACCACCCATAGATTAACAAGAGGTGGTTTTTCGTCTAGCTACTAGATAGATCTCTTTAAAAGGTAAACCATCAGTTGATATCATATTAATTTGACCAATCTTAGCCAAATCTTACCAAGAAATTTAATACCCATATATGTCTGAGTTCAACTAACCAGATCAACCCAACTTTAATTCTCCAATCGAAACAACCTCATATAAATAACTATATATATATATATGATACAGAAGCATTACATCGGAACTGATAATTAAGTCCTTAGAGATTAATAACACAATTTATTATCTTCATCAAGGCCAAATAAGCAATAACTTTAAGGGCCTTCTTTTTTTTGTACTACCCTAACTAATAATACTTTTAGGTGATAAGGTTAATGCCTGCTAAGAGGAGAGAGTCTGCAAGCACTTGGTTCGCAGCTTCCGAAGGATGAACGCTGTCCCAGAAGACATATCCAGTAGCATTCTTGCATGTTCCGAGGGATTTAGGGTTGCAGAGTAGGATCGTCGTCTCAAATGTTCCGGTGCCGCAGCAGCCTCGCCTCGCCTCAAAGAAACCTGATCCATTTCCATGCAACTATGAGACCATACGTATGTAGTCTTATTTTAGGTTTATAATTAAGTACTTAATTTACTAATTATCCTTAATTGCTGGCCCCGCCCTATTAGGATATGATTGTAACCTTCTTGGTGTTATAGAATCCTCTCCACAATAATCTTAAGTACGTACGTTACGTACCTTGGCTTGAAGGATTGATGACAAGATCATACAAAGGCTGGTAGATATCGAACACTGCGATCTTTAGATTATGGAATTGCTTTGCTAACGAGTTCGTCGCGGCATTCAGCTTCATATTGAAGTTCTTGGCGTCGTTGTTGAGCCTCGAGACGCAGCCGTTGCTTCCGAAACCGAAGAGCGTGATCGCGGCGGGGACGCACCCTAACGGCGGCAATGAGGTTACTCCGATCCTTCGAGCTCCTAAGCTATATAAGTCCTGTATGCAAGGAATAGCTCCATATGAGTTTTTGGGTGCATTGGGTTTTGAGATTTGTGTCCAAGTCCTACTTAGCTATTTCACTGCATTAATCTGTGTGGAATTCAATTGATTTGAAATCCTAGTTTCGTGAAATCTAAATGCTATGATTTCAAGGAATTTGATATAATGATATCAGAGGAGTCTTAAATCGCTCAGAAAGGTTAAATTATTGGTGGTTATATGCAAGAAAGAAAGAAGAGAAGAGAAGATATATGGTTTGGTATACTGGCCTTGATGAAGTTTGAGAATATGCCGATTAGCATGGAAGAGTATTCATCAGGCGATTGGTGCTTGTTGAGGAATGGGTTGATGTAGTAGTTCTGAAGAAAATCACTACTCCCTGTGCTCACTATGTACAAAGCATCAGAAAGGATGGAGCTTGCTGTCTTGCTTCCTGCCACCTTCGCAAGCTTAACCTGGTACTCCTTGAAGTATTCCAGTTGCTGGGATAGGGGGATGGCGTGCTGCATGCCAATTAACATGTCCAAGAAGAGAAGAAAGTGGTTAATTATGCGAGATATATATATATATATATAAGCATCAGAACTAGATAACATCATTGTTATATTTATTGTATGTTTTATAAGCTTTTGTGATAGCTGAGAGTTCGGTATACGTAATCGATGTTGCTATTGTTAGCCTAAAGCACATCCTAATGCATTGATTATTGATGTGCCGCACTTGGTAGTACCTTATGGGTCATAATCGGATCAAATCATGATAATGCCAATATAAATATGACCTATTTATTAAATGAGTTAAAATTTTTAAACATGAATACAACCTAAATATTTTACTAGGTTATTCGAATATATATAGTGATTTGAGTAATCAATTAACGTGTTTGCTCATATTATCAATGAGTTTTTTGTGTTACAAAATTGACTAGTCGGGTGACAAACTGATTATTTAAGTCATAATTAAATTATTGGGTCATAAATAATTATAGCGTTAAATAGATTGAGATAATATAAAATTCAGATCGAAGTCAATCAGTAAAAAATTGCATTCTTAGCGCGAGAAAGAAGTAGGCATTGTTCAAAGCAAATTACCATCTTAGCTCTATTTGAAGACTTACATATAAGTACGCAGTCTCGTCATAATACCCAGATGCCGCAGAGGCAAAATTAGCTCCTATTAGAAGGTTCTTCCCTGATGCTTCTGGGCTCAGATATGCCGGTGGAAAGCTAGTAAATCCCAAGGTTTCAGCTGCAAATAAAAAAGAAAGTTATTTACTTCCTACTCATCAGTGCCAAAGGTATCCAAAAAATTAAAAGAAAAAGATAAATGAATGCAGAAATGAGTGGTATTAAAATCAAAATGCATGAGTATAGTAGGTATGTCAACCAGTGATGTCAGTTGCCAATTTCCCGTTGCAGAACCTCCCAGTCGCCTCGCGGTTCTTGAAGTCCCTTCCATAAGGGGGGTAATCTGCCTTAAAAATCGTGTAGAGGTAGTCATTGTTCCCGACGTCGATGCTCGAGTCGCCGAATGATATTATCGCCGGCACGAGCGTCGCCGACGACTGCGCATCTCCGACGATAAGTACTACGAAGAAGAATGCCAAAGCTAACAAGACCCGCACATGCATTATAGCATAACCATTGCTCCTTGCCATCTTTGTGCTCTCTCTCTCTCTCGTGGCTAATGCAGTGGCCTCAAGAGTAGGACAAGATCTAATGAGAGTATATAATTATGCATATATATATATATATATATGATAATAGTTCATGGAGTTTGTTCAGAGGCATTAAAGGCATGCATGTGAACAAGCTGGTGGTAGGGCTAACTTGGTAAGGATGAGACCGTGCTCTCTCCCATCTAATATTATTCACCTCAACCACTAAGGTGACTATTTATTTTGGTTGATTAGGGTGGACAAGGGTAGTTGGGCAGTGTAAATGAGGCAAATTGGCCTAATCAAGAACATGTTCTTGCCTGTTGCATTGAATGAAGAAAAAAAAATCCAGCACCTAAGTCCACGTTCAGTGATCGATAAATGTTGCAGTAGTGTAAGGGAGTATAGAATCCTCGAAAGGGCCCAAAAAGTACAACAATGTGTAAGTTTTCACGAGGATGATCCTATGGGAGTAATGCTAGTAGAACATCTGCAGTCCTTGTGGCAAGAATTAACTGCTGTCAATGTACTTGGCAGCCTTGGCATGGGATTACGCTAAATATTATAAGTTTTAACTCGTGAACTATAACTCAGCGTCGTATTTTTCAAACAGAGGATTTGATGAAAATAGAATTTCAAATCAGTCGAAAGATAAAGAAAAACTTGAGTTATTAGACGAGTTTATATAAACCCTTTCACGTTAACACACATGAGTGATTGATTTACTTTAATTTAGACTAATAATGACACCAAGAAGAATGTACTCTTCCTAGAAAGCAACTCATTTCACCCTCAAGGGAAGAAAAATATATTCATGGAAGTTTGAAGGCATGCAGACATGCATACAGTCTTAAGTGAGGCATATATATGCCCACACGTATGCATACGAAATTGCATTCTTATGCGAATTTTATCTAGCTAGCAGACATATAAGCTGGTAGATTAAGACATGTATCCGTGATCATCTGTATAGCCGTGAATATTTTAAAGCCTTCCCCGACTTTTGGTAAGGAGTAGGTCGACCATGCCCTTCCACAAAATTAATGCTTGCAAGAAAACTAGAAGACGGTAACAGTCTTCATTTTTATTTATTTTTCACATATCACACTATCTATAGATTAGTTTTGTTGTGAAAGTTTCATTCTTTTTTGTCATATATGCATATCAAATCCTATATTTCAGGTATAATGTTCTTCTCAACAGCGACGGCGTTACAGCGACGGCGTTACAGCGACGGCAACCTCGACAGTAGCCGTCTCTCTCTCTCTCTCTCTCTCTCTCTTTGTATCTCTGTTTGTTTGTTTGTCTCTGTCTACCTATCTTACGGTTTATTGATCATTAGACTTTTGACTTAAAAAGCTCACAAAAGTAGTTGGCCAGAAGAAATGCTCTGTTTTCTTTCAATTGGAATAGTTTTACCGTTGATCATTTTTAGAGAACGAGAAATTATGAATTTCATGATAATTTTGTCTGGATTGTTTAAATGCTAACGTAGTTTGAGACGTAGGATATTCAAAAACTAATCTCTTAGTTTACACAATACATGGGTAATGAGCAGAATTTTTGGTAAGAAATTTGAGTTAATTTTCTTCAAAATCATACAAAGAAATTGTTCTCAGATGGAGATTCCCGAACTACAGACATTTCATGAACCAAGTGTTGTGGCAACTTGATCAATATACTACGAGACTAAGAAAATAATAGGCAGCATGATTATAGTATTCTCCTAGCCCGGCATCTTGGCTGCAGATCATCTCAAGATTTTATGCCAAACAGTGTTGAACCTTTTAAAATTATCCTACAATTCATTTATTGATTTCACTTGCAAATTTCCAAGAATGCTTGCTTGCTTGCTAAATTCTAGTCATATACAACAGCTGTTACAGATTACAACTTACAAAGGTCACAAGGATAAACAATTTTACCTTTCAGTTGGATGTACACATAAAAAACACCATGAACAATTTGACGATGCGAAGTCGAGTGAAGCTTTTCCAGACAACTTGCTATAGGCTGAAGATGAGAAGAATCTTTCACCAGACTGCTTCCCCTGTTTAGCTTGTAGTGAAAAGTCTGACAGAAAAGTTGCTCAACGACTTGGCCGTGACTTTAAGATCCGCTCGGAGTTACTGCTTACAAGAGTCTGGTTGATCTAATTCTTGAACTAAAGAAAGATTACTGCTACTAAAATGAGGGCAACAATAGTACATAACAGGGCCTGCATAAACCCACAGAGAAGTACGGTCACATTACAAATTTGGAAATGGAGCTTTGGAAAAAATAATTGAAGATTTATTACAGAAATTGTTGATTACTACTCCTTACAAATGATAAGCCAAAGCATGATATAGTTGTCCAATTGCAGCATTCTACTTATATTGTAGTAACATACATTTAGGCATAGGGGTGAAAGGAGTCTAACCGCAAATGCACAAGCAGCAAGACCAGCTCGCTCTCGTGGGTCTCTGTTGTAATACTTGCACAAGTATAAGATTGAAGCACAATACCAAATTAAAGGGCACACACATCCTACCAGCAATCTGAAAGGGCACATTGTCAACAATAAGAAAAAAGAATGGGATACCACCGAAGCAATATGGCAAGCAAGGCATACTCACAAACTCCATCCTATTCCACAACCAAAACATGGAAGAGGCTTGTCAAACATTGCTAGTCGTGGGTCTTCATTCATCAAAGCATATTTCCCCCCACACGCCTTGCAAACACAAGGTCTGCCTGCATTTATCACAAAATGCCAATCAGGAACACATAAGTTTTTGTTTGAACAGAAGTTTCTATATGAAATAAGGAATAAACTTCTCTAGGTCTGAGATTCATAGATGATCCTAGCTTTCAACCGAAATATAGGGTAGGCGAGAGACTTACACAGCATACTTAATATTTATCCTGTAAAAGGTGATACCGAAATCTTGACTCAAAGTAGTTATACATAATCACTCTTAGTTGATAAGCCACTTCCACAAAAGAATAAAAACTTATTATGCAGTCTTGAAGCACTCGTATGAATGGTAAGTGAGAATCAGTTTATAAATCTTCTTAGTCAAAGAGCTAATACTGTACAATACAAATATGAATCAAGTGTCACGTTCCAAATTGGTACCGTGAGCAAATATTTTGCACTTTAAAATCAAGTCATACTCAATAATTTGGATCACAGTATCCATGTTTGAAACTAGAAAGAGAAAATAAGTTCATCTAGCTCTAGTATGGCATAACTTTCAGCATCAACCAATTTGTATGGCACATTGAGAAAAATAAAGAACTTGGTAGGAATTATGGACTATTGAAGCACTAATGCTAGGAAAGTCATTACCTTCTTCCATTTATGCAAGAGTGCTATATCCAAAATACAAAGAATGTCCTTGTTCACTCTGTCATCTTCAATTGACCTGTTTACAGTAATATTGCCATTACAAGTTTAATGAAATCAAATTGATCAGTAAGTGCAAATCACAAGAATAGGCAATTTAGCACCAGAATCACATAAAGGTAACTAAAAGATTATCTCCCATCAACGAAAGTGTTCGATAATCATTTGTCCTAAAAGCCTAAGCTATTAGACAGAAGGCTGACAATATATGTTATACCTTTAACATGCCCACATGCCCTCAAGTGCAACCGCTAAACATCGGACTTAAGGATTCATGTACCATATTGCATCATAGGACACATTCTCTAATCAAGAAAATTTTATTCTATGCTTGATATGGATATTTCTGCCCCAGTCATGGTGATTATAATTTGGGATTTATGGACCCTTAGATTCTATAACTTCCCACCATGTAGACTCTTTGAGGACACACTTGAATGAAATCTTCTTTCTTCTCATAATTCTCTTTCCATGCATGTTTAAATTCACACCTCTTCAAGATCCAGCTCAATTCAGTATTATACACTCCATTTCTTCTTTGATGATCACCATGAAATTGAAATAGATATTTTCCCGCCTCTTAGCAAATTTAATCATTCACAGTTTTTCAAATCATCTGCGTAGTCTCCCACTTCATAAATAAGTAAAACACAATGGCAAAACAAACTTACCAAATTTCATCTGACACCACCAATCGAATCTACTATAACATCATGAAATTTACCTGAACTTACTGTATGTCCACTTTCATCATAACCTAAAACTTGCATTTGTATTTTCTTGTTGAGCAATAATCAACATCATTGAATATTTCTTTCTCCAAAGTTATGGTCCTCAAAGTTAGCCTACCAATGAGGCAACGACTAACATTGGGTTGAAAAAGCAAGTGACAGTTGATCTTCCAGAAAACTTTGCCCCATCTTAATTATGTAAGCTTGCCACCAAACACTTGGTGCTCAATGTATACCATGTAACAACTTCTTGAAAGCGCTCGACAGCAAAAGAGGAAATCGAAGATTGGGAACACAGAACCAGCAAACAGTAAGACCAAAAGTGATAGCCAGACAGATTGGCTCTATCCCTACGTCTTAGAATTGAAATCAAACCTAACAAATCACTAAAATATGCTTCAAATTAGGCACGTATACAATGAGATTTCACTACAAAGAGAGAATAAGATCAGCTCCAGGGTACAATATGTCAATTTTGTAACTAACGAGAAACCCATACAAGAAATTGGAACTATTTTCGCACTCAGGAGAGCCAAAAGAACTACTTTTCTTAACCATTGGAAGAAGGACTTACTTGTCAAATGCCGAACGTTGAAGACGACGAAGAGAGAACAAAGGGAAGAAGTGAGAGCGGTGTGATCTCTGCTCTCTTGTTGAAGGCGGAGAAGAGTTATTCCATCGTTTTCACTGGGGTTTCACTATTTCTCCCAGGTCAGCGGATCCTCTACACAAGTCGTTGGAACTTCAAACAATCATCAGAAGAAATCGTTTAGCAGATCTTCCAAACCATGCCCGCTTAATCTCCTACAACGGCGACTGTCACTAGATGGGGATTTTATAAAGTCGTACATATTTTTGGTGAGCAGATTGGATACTCATAAAATCAAACAGCTTTGATGCTTTTCACTAGCAACTATTAAAGTTACGCCAATCGTTTGCCAACCATCCATCATCATCGTAAGAATTTACCAGAGAAAAAACTGCTTCTTTTTTGAAAAAAAAAACAACCTGGTACAATAATTCGACCCCAGTGAAGGACTTCTTGGGGACCGGCGTATAAATTTGCAACACTATTTCTCTTCCTTCTCTTACTATCTGTCTTGTTGAAGTTGCTGAGCTTTGATTTGTTTTTTTTAAAATACCTAGGTTTGTGGGCACGTCAAAAGCGGGGTCCACCTCATCATGTGGTCTGACGTGCTTGCCAGCTGGGCGCCCTGTATCTATCTTAGATTTGGATCGAACAAATGGGAAGAGGACAAAGGAAGTATATGCGTGTGGCAACTGGCATGAGGTGGGGGGGCATGCAGCTAATGGATCATGGATGGATGTATTGGCGCTATAGAAATTATGATAAGAAGCAAGAATATGCTATCACATTCTATAATTCGCATTATGCATTTGGCATGTACTAATACAAATATATACATATAAAAAATTGTATCCAAATTACGATAGATATTACTATATAATATGAAAATTTCCCCTTATTCCTCCATCCCAGAACCTCCTGTGATATCTAAAATTACATAGAATGCTTATGGCCACCACAGTCCCCAGAGCATACTCCCTTGTGACAGAAAGTTACACATTTGAATGCTTATGAGCGCAAAATTATTTACTTATAACCATTGGTAGATTACCTATATTCACCTATTTACAAGGCAAAGTAGATGAATAATTTCACATTTCTTTTTAACATATAAACATCCACTCTATTTAAAAAATGTAGATTATGTTTGTACTGGTCAAAAAGGAAATTACAAACTCTTAACAGCTAACAGAACTGAGAAGGCTCCAAAAAAAGACATTCTGGTTTGCCTTCAGCCACTGCTGCTTTCTTGTAGGAAGGATTAATACAACTCGCACTCTTATTGCGAATTGGGTGTCAGCTCCATTGTCGCCTCCTACAAATCCTTGTCCGATATTTTGTGCAGCACATTAGTAGACATGTAAGGGGATACACATCCGCGCACCTGATGAGGTTGTTGTTAGAGGAGGGGAAACCTTGCGTGCATGCAGTTATATTAATGATTGTGAATGTACAACTTGCAATTTGCTTAAAGAAATGGTAGAACTCAAAACTACTTCAGCCAATAATATAACATCCCTTTGTCTCAGGAATGAAAAGATAAGCATATTTAAATTGATGAAGCTTTTCAAAGAGGCAAGCATGTTATACTGTATGATTGGGACAACAAATAAAATTGAGCCATTTCTTTCAAAGTAACTATATTTAAGTTTGAGCAGGTGACAGGTCCAGTAAGCCAATGGATGAAAGAGTGGCACAGGGGGATGAACAATGTTGTACTCAATATAGGAATAATGTTATGCTTGAGAAAAACTCTACACAGCTGTTCCCATTGACCATAGAAATCCATGGTAATGGAAGGAAAACTGAGTATTAAGAATCAAACTTAAATAGCTATGTTGTCTTAAAGAAGGATCCTTCATCTATAATTATTTAGCTTCTCAACAAAAGGGACATATTAGAACACTATGTGCATACCTAAGTGCACAATCGTTTTAAAGGCAAACCTTATTCAGAACAATGGGGGAAAGCGGTTTATAAGCTCTTATTTGGCATAACTCTAAAATGAGGGGATGAAAGCTCCTTAAATCATAGATCATAGTCTGGCCCATTATTATCATATCTGACAAGTAATTATTAGTAAACTTCACCAAATTTATCAGATCAAATTTCTTGGAGTAAGAAGTGCTCATGGTCATGGTTAACGAATAACTTACTTCATGCCTTAGCAAATACACCTATACCAAAACCTAACCTACGCAGCTTGGTAAACTCCATCTGTTGGTTTCACAATTTATAATGGTTGCAAAATGTGAGTTCAATGCAAATACATCACTTTTTGGTTGTAAGGAGAAGAAAAAAAATGCCGAGAGGCAATACACGTTATGAATATATAATTTTACAGGTGCTATTAGCTTAAATTCCAGAATGAACAATGATTTCTGATTGATTTTTTAAAATGAGCGTTTGCAGCTTAGAACCTTAGGGTTTAGGGTTTAGAGCTTCTAAACAGGAGTTTGCAGCATCAATTCAACAATAAACTTTCAACACAAGAAGGATTATCAGCCATTAACACTCCTACAACTAAGATGCAGGTGCTCCCCATCTATGACAAACCACTACTTAAGTCATCATGAATGATCATAATAATCTGATGCTTTCCCTTTTTTGTTTAAAAAAAAAAAAGAACTTTTTATGCTAGTAGTTACGAAGAGAAAGTCAAATAGATCATCATAAAAGCGATACTAAATAACTCGGGCAGAGATTGATGGTTATGGTAGATAGAGTATCTCAAGTAACATCAGAATGACAGGTTGAAGTCATTTTATCTATGATACCAAGAGGATAATGCCTTTTAATTTCTGTTCAGGAGCTAGAGTATATCAGAAAAAGTATAAATTATGGCAAGTTGCAACATATTTATCTTTTGCACGCAATGGAATTTACTGAGAGAATGAGATATGCAACTTGAACAGGAAGAAAGTAATACCTACGCCTAAGAGGAAAGATGATGCAGGAGTTCTGATTAACATTCTCTATGAACCTTTAAGATCTAGCACTTTCACAGGAAACAAATGATGCATATAGAATGAGGCACATTCAAAACTTATATTTGTCAAGCATAAAACACAGAGCACACAAAATGACAACTTGGAATTAATAAAGCTCCAAAATGTGCTAAAAGAGCCATTTCCATGACGAGAATCCCACCATTGCAGGGACTGGAAAGGGGAATAAAAAAGAATTGCTGCCTGGCACTTCCCCAAGGTTGCTTATGCAACTAGAACCAACAGTGCCAGGGCCCATGGGGCAAACCTCATATGTCACACAAGGTGACAGTCATATAAGATCCAATAATGTTCTTAAGAGAAAAAGCAAGGAATCCTCAGTTCTTAAAAAAATCTTCTTCATTCAGATAGGAAGCAAAAGCATCATATTACCTGCAAAATGCTTGTTGGTATTTCAATAAAGCCCTGTAACAGAAGATCAACAGTTTGTAGACTGCAACATGGAACAGGAGTGATCACATATAACAGCCCTTTATTTACATCTATACCTCTGACAATACCTGTATCACATATGCACAAGTGAAAAGGCAGCATAGAGAACTCAAATATTTGTAAGTATTAAACTGTTATAAACTAAAAGGATGAACTGCATATTAATCAAACTAGGCACAAAAATATCTCTACATAGTTCTTAGGATAATCAACAGATTTAGAGGAAACTACTGGGAGTACATAGAAAGCCATCAACTCATGGAGAATGGCATTACTTCAAGACTTAAAACAGATGAATAGTTATATTAGCACTAACTATTATTCAATAATGCAACTGAAATACATCAGAGCAAATCTTCGACAAGGGAAGAGCCATGGGAAACAAAGGCAGTTTTTCTCATGACATTTCAACTAAGACCAAAAGAACATGTAAATTGGCTCCATTTATAAGTTATACAAGCTTATCAATTAAAACTTAGAAGAGAAAGATCTAGACTTGATATTTTCATTTGTAGCAGCTCATAGGCATGATGAACATTGAGAAACTGAGTGCAATCTAATCATAGGAGGTTTTGTTTTATTTCTTCATTTTTCCTTACACTTACACAGAAAAACTAATTCTGCTTCAAATTGTAGTATTAGCTATCATCTGGAGGACAAAATATTCTTTTGCACTTCAGGTTTTCCTCTCTTTAGTTCAAATTATCCTGCCTTCTTTTTCTAAAATGACACAGTATTAGTCATCTAAGAAGAGGATCAAAGCATTAAAGAAAATGCTAATTGTCATCCATTTGTAGATATGCAAATATTCATATGTTATACTTCTCTCGTCAAAATAATTAAAATGGATCTAGACAGAAATTTTACCGCATCTTCAAGACAATAATGCGAAGACATCGGTGGAAACTCTTATCAATGCTACCAAATATGTTTGAAATTTTTTTCCTGAGCCTTGTTGATATATTTCTTGTTTTAATATCATATCACCTTGAGGCATAGAAAAGATGTTGCTCCTAGGACGTTGAGACGACTTCATTTACAAGATCAGTTAAGCGAAAGAAAGGACAGCAAATCATAAACAACAAATGTCATTTACATTTATGTTATTAGTCATCTCAGAATTGCTAAAGCATAACAAAAACTGAAATAAGATGTATCTGTAGACTGAATATCCGCCACAACAAGCAAAATCCACATCATAGGGAATTACTTTACATTTGAGACTTCTATTTTACAATCATAATTATACATTTTAAGACGGCATTAATAAAGCAGTGACTAGTCCATTCAAACATATGAAAGTAAAGATAACCAGTAATATATCTACAAAATATCATTGGTTCTTTCAGTCCCATCAATGTAAGCATGTCAGTGCAGAATTGCGGAATCTCAGTATAGATTACCAGCATATACAATTAGAAGCAAATGCAACAGAAGAGAAGATTACTTTCATATGTATAAACAACAATCTTGACGTTGATTACTTGCTTTGAAATGTATGCATCAAAGGTAAGTAGAGAACTCGAATACTTGATTGCTAGTGAGCATGAGTAAACACACACAGAGAGTGAGGCTAAATACCAAGTCCAACACAGCAGGGAATCGAAGGCCTCATAGATTCATCAGAACTAACTGCCAAGCCAACAATCGTTGCATTCAGGCTGTGCCATATTTCACTTCTTGGAACCTGAAAACATAGTAAACTGCATAAGAAAAAACAGACATCAATCTAAATACGGTAACTAGAATTCCTCCTGACACCAGGAAACATATCTTATACTACTTTAGACTAATTGGCAAATGAAAATAGGGTGCTCAGATGACTTTCCAGTTTCCATGATAATATGATGAATTTCAGTGTTGTATTATCACTATAACATATTGTCAGGAAAATTTAAATAAACTAAGCCCAAATGTCATCTGACTTTGGCTGAATGTTTAACGCCACTGTGGTTCTGTTGCAACTCCAGCCACTCAAGGGAATGAATCAAGTCCCACGTTAGGCTTTTAGGACATGACACAAGATAGCACACCTTTTTATTTTCTTCAAATAAAAAATTTGAAACATTCCACGTAACCATAATATGAGGTTCTGCAGAGCATAAGTCACATGACTTCAGTTATCGTTTACAGGGAAATGAGTAACTCACTATTTTGCATATAAGGAATTAGAGAGGACAAAGTTCTGGAGAACATCTTAATTCAATTGTGGTCTTTTGACTAACCTGGCAATGAAGATGCATCACTTTTACTTTTGATAGTGGGATGACATAAGGAGGGAGAGAAGCTAAGGCATAAGCAAGTTCCTTATTTGTTGTTATATTCATATCGTTAGGAAAACATTGCTTGAAGTACTCTAAAAGGCGTTGGTCACGCATTCCACGGGCATCCTTTTGAATCAACAACCTGCAGAATAAATTTGACTTAGTATATAGATACAAAATGAAAAACAGTAACAGGAATTTGTGTTACCTGAAGTGTCCCACTATCCTAGATAGTAACTTGACATATGCTATATAAATATAGAAATTAATTATATAATGACCAAAGTCCACCAGACACTGGAAAAGTAAGAGTACAAGAAGCAGGTTGCCAAACTTGTGGGGACTATCAAAGCTACTAACTCAATACACGAGGAAGAAGGAAACAGACAGAATCAAAAACCAACTTAATCTTATCTAATTCATCATAATTCAGTCTCCCTTTTACAAGGCTAAATCATATCCAAACCAAAATATATACTACACAGGGCCCTTTCCTGCAGTGAAGTCTTCTCTTTTCTTTTCAGATAACAAAATTAAGAAATCATAGGACTTAGAGAGCCCAACGACAATAATGGCATTGCACTCTTATCGTAAGAATTATTTGAGGCCTAATGTCATGGCACAGCTGACTTTCAATCCAAAACCAAAGAAAATTCACAAAATACGAATTGTAATGATGTAGAACTTTCCTAACCTATTAAATAACTAATATTCCGTAAAATAGTATACCAAAATTGACAACGGAAATGACTAATAATATAGTTAGAAAACATAACAAGTCTAAAGTTTGAAATATCTTCCAGTTTCATATGTGAAATCTGACATTTCATCCAATTGCCACTTTAGAACATTAGAAGTTGGCAAATAATTGATGAAGCTCATAAGCACAACAAAGGCAGAAAAGAGAAACTGTAATAACATTTAATGCAAACAAGGAAATGGATCTTTAAAGTTTATAAATTTCAAGCCATCAACTTTCCTTTCAAATGCAGAAATAACAAAAGAGGTGAAAATGTGAAAATATAAGACGTATTAAAATGCATAACTTTGTCTTGAGAGAATTAAATTATTAACCGACAGAAGATGCACACTAAAACTCACGATCTATTTAAGGAGTCCTGATGTGCTGAGGATATGTCAATCAAATCAACAGGTCTTTTTTCTTCACCATTCACCCAAAACATTCCAGTTGGAAGATTTTTATTCTCAATAGATATGCGTATTTGAACCACTAGAGTGGGAGACATATATCTCAACATCTCCACCAAAATGTCATAACCAGTACCTGCAAACAAGGAAACAGCACAAAGAAACTTCAGCCCTACACATGGTTGTACAAGTAACAAATATAACCTTATAGAAAGGAAATGAAGAAATATCCAAGAAGAAGAACAACCCATAACCTCATTTCAATTAAGATCAAAGAATTTATGCTATGCTAACTTAATTTCAATAATAGAATGTAATCAAGTATATACCTTTGACCCAACCAGGGGTATTAATGATTAAAGGTGAGGTTGTTTTTTCCGGACTATCTGGTTCATTACATATATAGTGCCCCTCAATAAAGTGATCATATAAGTTGAAGGTGCAATTTAAATAAGCTTCTGGATCTCTTTTTGAAGAAATGTCACCAAAGAAGAAGCACCTAAAGGAAGTAAAACAACAAAATTAAAATATAAGAAAGGACATTTGCAGCAGTTAAAAAAATTAAGATACATCAAAAAAGAATTAGTCAACTAATAGCTGCCGCAAGGAAGAAGAAAATTCAACAATGTGATATGATTCTGGCAAATCCAGAAAATGGAAGTACCAAAAAAAATTGAATAAATTTTTTTTAATTGCCATACAACTTATAATCAAGGCAGTGTAGGTTAGAGGAGCCTTTTCTAGGGTTAAATCTCCTTTTCCTCATAGGGCTGTATGATGAAGTCTTGTGATCATGAAAGTTGACTTGTCTGAAGTCTGAACATTGAGTTATCTTTCCCGATGAAAACACCCGCAGACCTGAATATACTCAGTCATTAAATGGCTTCTGGTAATGTCTTTTTTTCTCTTTTGTACAGCATACTAGGGATCTGAACCGAATATCACACTTCAAGAATGCCAATCCAGTATTCCATCTGCATGGTGATACCTCTAGATGATTGAAGGTCAAACCACGACACCTCCTTCTATAACAGGCCATTGAGTGAACTAATTTAGAGGTCCCCTGCAAATTCTAAAGGTGTCGATTTCACACTCAAAGTTGATGATTCCTTCAGAAGTAATGCTATAGGAAGATGCGTCCACAGAGGGAGAAACCTTATCTAGTTATCATTGTCTACAAGTTGGCCTCTTTTTTTCCCTAAATTTTCTTTTCAGTTCTGCCCATGAAATTCTTCAAGTACTAATCTAAATTAAGACTCCTGAATTTCATATATAGATCGTAGTTGCTCCTATAAACTAATCCCTCAAAGTAGCACTTCTGTCCTACAATTGAGCAATAAATTTCTGCTTTAAAAAAAATTGAAACTCCTACTGAAAGAAATTCCCGTTTATGAGATTCACATATACATACAGGAGTGGTTTAGCTCATAACTGTGAACTTCTCATCTTTCCCTTCTAATTTAAACCTTTAAGGACATCATCTAATATCACGACGAATAGTTCACATGCAACATCGATTGGCTAAATCATAATCCAAGGAAGCTCACAAATCTTCAAATAATCTTTTCATATGAATTAAGAATTGCATCTCTGAGAAGCCTAAACAAAGATAGTTTTCACAAAATATTGGACATTAAGAATGTAAGATCTGCATAGAAACTACCGAATCAGATTGACACTTTAACTAATCACTGTCTATTGACTATTATACAACAAAAGTAGTAGGAAAGTTAACAGCTATTGAAGACTTAAACTTTGACATTACGCATCAAATCTAGAACAGGGCGAACAATCATAAGAACCTAGAAGCTCATCAAAGAATGAAAACCCTGCTTTAAGATTTTAGACTTTAGACTGTCTTAAGTTCGTGCAAGCCACAATAACACCCTTCAAGCTATCACCCATGATCTAGAAACAGAAAGCCAAGGTATATAATTGAAACTACATCAAAATATTAATGGTTCCATAATTTTTTACGTCAAGTAGCAATCAAGAAGTTCAAAACTACCTAGCCCAATAAGAAAGCAATCCACAGTGTAAAGAAAGATTACCTCTCAGGTGTTCTTAAGCGCGGATTTGTCAAACCTACAAGCAAAAATAGAGATGAACCAATCCGAACAAGCATCCACGGATTCCAAATTAGACAAATGTAATGATATAAACTAAATAAACTCAAGAAAAACCTGGAATTATCTCATCAACCATATGAAGGGAGAGACAACCGGGAGGGGAAAACTCCGGCTGCCCCACATCCGTATCTAAATACCCAACCCTCTTGTACCTGCGCAACAAGCTCACATCATGCTTGATCTCATCAAGGACACTTTGTAAACCCTAGGGTACACCGAATTAATAAGTGGTGGAGGAGGAGACCTTCGCAAGAGAGTACTGAGAAGAAACCGAGAGAAGGTAGACTTGCCGCTATTCTTGGGGCCGCAGATAAACACCACCGGCGGCTGAGAGGCGGCGCGAGCGATGTCATCCGCCGCCTCCGCCCACCACGGCGGTATGTTTGCCTCCCGGTGAAGGTGAGGCGATGACTCGCTTGCTCCCACCATCTCTCTCTCTCTCACACTCACTCACGGGGTTTTGGGTTTTACGGAGACGCGACTCGGAAAGGGGAACGGCATCCGAGTTGGCCTTGTACTCCCACCCGGCCTACCCCGTGCCCCTCACGTGCACTTCTAGCACGCGCGCTGCAAGTGACGGACCACGACCAACTGCAACTGCAACCGCAACCGCAACCAATACAAACAGTAGTCCACACAATAGTATATATACATATATATATATATACACATAGGGGCATCTGGAATTTAAATCGGAATTAATTTCATTCAGTTAATTATTCACTTGATTTACTTGTAGTTCGTGCTTAATAATTAATTCAAGTAATTCAAATTAGTGTTTACCAAAAACAACTTCATAATATGAAAAATGCTATGATTTCTTTGCGTCATTCAACTTTTGCCCCTACTTTTGTTCACCTCCTTCTTATATATACTATTTTCTTTACTCTGTCGCATGTGAAATCATATATATATATATATATATTAATACAGAGGCACCTACATACTAAAGGAACCAAACAAACCCTTATCAATATCACAGATGCAGGAATAAGCAGAGTTTCCATTCCATGGTCGGTCAAATGTGAGCCCTTCTTAATTCTAATTGAATACTTTCGGGCCTGTCCTTCATTTTAGACTATTGATGTTGGGCCTAGTTATAAAATATGTCATGGGCCTTAATTCTGAGTGTGTGTACTTAATTAACCCTAATGGAGTAACGGGTATCCTATTTTGTTTAATAGCTTGATTCTATATAATTTTCGAAATTCTAGTTGGGCAATAGGAGAGGTGGATATAAGGTGTGTAGCTCAAACCCGGCTCGGAATTAATTTCGAGCTCTTCAAAGATATTTAGGTTCAGTTCAACTCAACTCGAGCTGAGTCAAACCGAGCCTAAGCTAAGCCTGAACTTAATTAGAGGAGGAGGCTGTGAGGACAGCAGCTTATCGAAGGATAAGAAGGAGAGACTGATAGAGGAGAGGAGAAGGAGATCGAAGGAAGAGGAGGAGGCAGATGAGGAGGAAAAGGAGGTTGACGGAGAGGAGAAGGCGGTGGCAACTTGTCGATGGACAACGAGAAGGTTGGATGAGGAGGTGGAGGAGGAGGAGGAGGAGGAGGAGGAGACTAGCATCGACATTGATGAAGGAGGACGATGCTGACGCTAATAGAGGAGCCTAACATTGGGGCAGACAACAATGGAGAAGGAGGTCACTGAAAGAGGTCGGAGAAGTCGGTCAATGGAAGGAGAGGAGAAAAGGAGGAGGTTGGGCAATGGGTTTGTTGGGAGTTTTTTTTTTATTGAATTTAGGGTTAGGTGTTAGATAGAGATAGAATAATAGTAGTCATTGAATTAAAGATTTAACGATTATATATATATATAATATTAATAAATACTATATTAAGCCGAGCTTATGGGGTCGCCTGAGCAAGTTGGCTCTATCTTAAGTTCAACTCAAAATATAAATCGAATAAGGCTAAGACTTGACTTAACTCAAATCAAACCAAGCTGAGCTCAAGTTGAGTTGCGCTTAAACAGCTCATTTACTTTGGCATATTGATCCAATATATACTCTTTTAATATGTTTCCAAGCTCCTTCCAAAAAAAGTTGCATGAAACTTTTCATCACCAAATTGCATGAGATCGTGCTCAAATAGAGAAAGAATTCTATGCCCAATGTATGTTTTCAAATTCAAATTCTAACGACACTATTAAGATTTTCTTTTATTTAAAAGAAATTATAAACTACAAGCATTAGATAAGAAACATGTGCCTCAAATTTTATTTCTTGTGCAAATTCTTCATCTTAGATAGAGAATTTTAAGTTTGCATGGGTTCTTGAGATAAAAAAAAAAACCTTGCAAATACTAGTACAGTATTACAAAAATAAAAATAATATTTAATGTTACATGTGACAATGATTTGTTATCTTAAAAGTGGGTATAAAGACATTGCTGTTATTTTACGGTTAAAATAGATAAACTTGCAAAGATAAAAATAAAAATAAGTATATTAGTTTAAGACACAAATTGCCCAAATCTACTTCCTAACTTTCTAGCTCACTGACTAACTCTAGGCGTGATTTGGTCGATCGATTGTTAGATGGAGGATGGAAACTTTTTGGTTTTATTACAAAGATTACTTAATTTACATATTGTCCAGTTGTGGCAAAAGTCTACAATTTGGTGCATAGACAATTGAGTGACTTCTCGTCCAAAATTTATTTAGTTGAGTCCAGTCTTGCCAACCAACTCTAATTTTTTTTTTCTACAATAGAGATCTATATTTAGCTTAAGGACCTTCTGCCCAACCATCAGACTAGAAGAATTCAGAGTTGATAGGTTTGATTTGATCCGGCCCGAATGATTAAAAAATTAAATGTGGGTTAGTCTTTTTATTATTATTATTATTATTATTATTTATAAGTACGACGGTTAAATATAAATTAAATAAATAGTCAACTATTTCTAAATATAAAAATATTTAGACTGCATTTTAGTCTAAATTTTAAGTCATGTGCATCCAAAAGTTAATATCCTTACGCAATCGAATTAATCGAATTAAGTGAGATTATTAAATCATCAAATAATATTTTTTCGTAATAATTATTATTATTATTAGAGTCGAATTTATAATCTCTTGAAAAGATAACTATCAATCCGGCTAATAAATGTAGTCACATCTTACGTAGAAATGAGGTATCCATTGAGTACTCGAGAAGATATTATAAAGCAGGTGCCACCTCTCAATTATACAAAAGATGATTCCACCTTCGCTTCTGGACATTGCTTTAACACAGCGGATCTACATACATCACTATAGAATGGAGTTTTCATGCATCGGAATTGCTCTAAGAGAAAAGAAAAGAAAGAAAATAGAAAATGGATTTAAGATGCAGTAGAGAGAAGAAGCGAAAACTTGGGAACAATTCTGGATACCTTCTCTTGAGTCGATTCAGAATTAAAACAAAAGTAGGGGAATTGAGATTTGAACTGGGTTGACGATCTTCGTAAGCACTCAGACGAACCTCTCGATCACGAAAGTCCATACGGATCGGAACGGGATCGTAGACGGCAGCGGTGGGAATTAGGACTTCTTCATCGCAAGCATCCATAGCCGGATCGATCACCACGTCAGGCTAGATGTATGTGACAAGGTTGTCTCTAAAAGGAGTACATCTCTTCTTCCTTAGTCCTTTCCCAGCTCGATCGGCTTCGGCTATTCCTCTCCTCCTTTATCTTTTAAAGGTTTAAAGTCGACATGGTTAACGCCGGCGACCGGCCGACCGACGACGAACAGAGAACTCAGTGCAGGCGGATCGTCATTGATGAATCCGGTACTACGCCCGATTTGCATAGGATCCGCTACTTCGTCACTTTGAATAGGACGGCTCGCTTGTGGAATCTTTGGACTTTTGGATTTTTTGTTCGCAAGTGCTCCAAAGTCCAATCTTTCGTTGTCTTAATAATTTCTTATTTAGTAGGCGGGTCCAAATCCTTCTTAGAAAAACTTAATAAAAGTTTAATGAGCCGACCACGTGGATTTTGTCCGTCCACGCGTCAACGGAAGGTATGGGAGGGATCCTATACATTCCAAGTTGCACTAGTGTTAATACGTAATCCCTCTGTTGATTTGACGAGCCCATGTGATTACAGCACATAGTTAGTTGGAGCAATAAGTCTACGATGTGATCTGCAAAGAAACCGAGTAGGTTTTGGTGGGACTAAGTCAAGTCTTCGTCTTTACTCCACAAAACAAAGAAACCAAGTCTTCTTCCGGGATTCCGGATCTAATGAGGTCATTCAAGAAGTAAGGAAAGAGAAATCCGTGGGACGGCCAAAACAGCAGGCTCACCAAGGATCGTAAACAATATGCCACCTGTCAATTCTGATATGGTGTCCCCCTGTTTCTCCCAAGCAGGCAGCTTCTCGAGAGTTGTTCGTCATAGCCGATCCCCAGTCTAACCTACCGCATTTATATCCTTTCCTTCACGTCTGCGCTAACTGCTAACAACCATTCAAATTTAAATTCTTGGGAAATTTGTGTATACCCCTATATAAATTCTTGCTAACTGCTAACAACCGCATTTAACGACCGTTTACCTTATATATTTTACTATTTTTAATTAGCCCTATAATTTAGTAAATATATATAAAAATATTAAGAGTTAAATTTAAATAAATATAGTGAAAATATTCTGTTAAGTTAAATATTTTATTTTAAAATAATTAAAATATTCTTATTTTTAAAATGATTAAAATATTTTTAATATGACTCGGTTGAAAGTAGTTTCGTAATTTTTTTACTATAGCTAACTTAATTTAAATATTTGATTAAGTTTAACTAATAAATCTAATAATAAAATATTTAATGTATATATTAGTTAAATTATATAACTTGATTTATAAATAATAAAAATACATAGTGTAAATAAAAAAAATTCTGAGCTAATATTTTGTATTGACTTATTTAAAAAATTTGCATGTTACTAATCGTGCAGAGACGGTAGTTATTTTTTATAATCAAAGAGGTCATGGATAGATTCGATCCTAAGTAATTATTATATTTAAAACTAATATATATATACACACACACATATATATATATATATATATTTTTTTTTTTTTGACAAGTAAGAGATATGGGCATTTGTTTAAAATTACTGGCTCCGTCGGCTGAAATTATTATTTAGTGAGAATATAATATTTCCTAGGAATATTATAACTAAAAATATACGTTTTTTATTGGTAAAAGAACCATGTTTAAAAGAAATTTAAAATCAGCGGGCTAAATAGTGAATTTACTGAAAAAAAAAATATAGGATTAAATATATTTTAATTAAGCCGAGTTTTATCAAGCCTAAGCCTAGTTATGATCAAGCCCATCATTCAATTTTAGATATTTTTTATAATCAGTCTGTTCATTTAGATAGAAAAATTAATATTATTAGTTTAGTCATAAGTAAAGAGAGACTTTAAAATATAGAGAAATTTGTATATAACAACTTGTCTTTCAATGAGATTATGATTTACACCCTATAATTTTACTATTTACATATCAAGCTATATGATTTAACAAATATGTGCAAAAAATACTCTATCATTAGATTAATTAGTTAAACTTAATTAAATATCTGAGTTAAGTTAACTAAACTAAGAAAATTATAAAAATACCTTCAACCAAATCATACTAAGGATATTTTAATCATTTTAAAAATAAATATATTTTAGTCATTTAAAAAATAAAATATCTCCACTTAATAAAATATTCTGATAGCGTTAATTCAAATTTAATATAGAGTATTTTTTGTTGCTAAATTAGATGCTCGATTTGTAAATAGTAAAAATATAGAACATAAACAATAATTATATTATAAAGTAGGAACTTATATATAAATTTTCCTAAAAATATATGTAATCGACTTGAACCATCCCCTCTCTATTTATATGTCGGACTCCAAGCCGGATTCTATAAAATTCGTAGGAAGAACGTAGGTAAACTCCGCAATGGGGTTCTCCGAGCAAGATACTGCGGCCTCTGATTTTAAATTTAGTCTCTGTTATCTTCTCTCTCTTCTGGGATTTTTAACCCTTGCAATTGCCTTCTTCATAGTTCTCTTCTTATCCCATGGACTCCTCAGCTCCACAACCTTTGCGGTGTTATCCCTATCAACCCTTCTGCTTCTCTTTTGGAACCTTCGTTTATTCGAGAAGGCTGAGACCGGCTCAGCTGCGAGGGAGAAAATAAAGACACCCGTGTGGCTTCTATCTACTTTGTTAATCGTCATGTTCACTTTTAGGGTGGCGACTATCATGCCATGGCCTGTCAAAATAGTTTTGTGGGCGATGTCAGGAGCCACCATTGTCGTTGGCTTCTATTTCTTCTTCTTGCATCAGGACATGGATGCCGACGATATTGACGAGGCTTCCAAGTTGCAAAATTCCAAGGGGATTCAGGGTGGCTCACCAGTTTGACCATCAAACTATACGAAAGACAGGGGAGCAAGTACGCTTCTTTCCTTAAAATCATTTCAAAATTTAGGTGTGAGAAATAATATTAATTTACAGAGCAATAATTACTATTAACAGTTCAATTACTTGCCACTTTCATGCCTGTTTTTCTTATTATGATCTTTATATTAAAACTCAAATTCATATGATTGGTTGATATGAATTTCTCTTATTTGTTATACATCTGCCTTTCTTGATTCATCGTGATTCCTAGTTATCTTAACGAATGCTTTTGAACACTTGCTCTGTTTTACATATCATTTAACCATCTCTCAATTTGTAGTAACTTTTACTTCACGTCCTCCATAATGTCTTGTTATTCTACTGTAACAGGGGTAAAACCTTAAAAAAAAGTGCTCTTTCTGAACAAATCTGTAACCACGCGGGATACATTCGATGCCAAGGATAGCAATGCCCCCTTCCAATATGGAGAATTTTAATTGACATGATCTATCTTCTCCATAAGGAGGCAATGACTTAAGATTGAACTCATGACTCCTGACGTGCGCCAATCGAAGTTGCAACTGATGCCAGAGAAGACATGGAAATGAGAAGCTGGCACAGAGCTGCTTCTCATAAATTTTGACAACAAACGTGAAAAGAACGAATTCCCAGCGAAGATCATAATTCGCAAGCACTGCAGTGATCTGGATGTTGAGTATCACTAAAATGTGAAAGAGTTTAGTCTTTCTAAGTTCTTCAGACAAAAGCTCTATATACACTAGACAAAACATGAGTCCTGAGTTAGGACAAGAATACATGGAGTTGACACTTGTACTCGGACAAACTCATGAAAACCAGTTCACGGAGCATGGCTTGATTGAGAGGTCTACATAGAATTTCACTTGAACTACGACACTCTCGTCCCTTAATGGGCAAGAGAATTGAACATACTTTCTTTTTCTTTTTAATAAGAGAGAGAGAGAGAGAGAGAGAGAGAGAGAGAGAGAGAGAGAGAGAGAGAGAGAGAGAGAGATGTGGATATACTTAATTGGCTAACTGGCTATTTGATTAAGATAATAATGTCCATAAATCATATATAGAAATAAAATCTGAACATATCCATATATCTGATTGTCTGACCGAGGGGATGAATTGAATAAGATAATTTAACAATTATCTCGGACTATTTAATTACTTTCTGGTCCTGGATTCTTTTTCTTTTTCTTTCTCTAAGTTTCACCTTACTTATTCTTTATTTTCATCTGGGTAATCTTGCAGTTGACCAGTTGGTTAAAACGGCCTGTAAGAGGACCAGCTGCTTCATATAGCTTTGGGCCAAATTTTGGACTACTTCCAAGACAATCACTGGGTTTGAAAATACCTCACCTCACTGCCAACTTTCTTCTAATTTAACTTGTGTATAGTTTGATGGTTGCTTATTTTATTGCACTTAAAACCTATGCTCCATTGCCCCAACCACAACCATCACCTCCGCCATGCACCATTACCACCGTCAGACGATATTCTGTAGGAGTTCCAAGGATGTTAGAAGATGATACTTCTTTTATTTTCTTGATAAGTTTTCAAGAACGAGGAATAGGTTGGAGATATTTATTTCTCTTTCTAGAGACTTGGTTGAGTAGTCATGGCTATCTCTATTTGATATGTTGGAGAGATTAACAGCTCAGCCGATCGTAACAGATGTCTTAATTAAAGTCCTACTGACGCCGGTGAGAGCGATGCCTCCGTTGTTTAATTATAATGATTACCATAAAATAAACTGGAAGAATAGAAGACGTATTGACTTAGCTAACTGGAATATTTAGGGCCTGTTTGGATAAGTAAGGAATTTTTTTCCATAGGAATTTTCCAGTGTAGGAATTGAAAAGTGACATTAGAAGATCCCGTGTGAAAATTTTTCTTTGGATTGAATTAATTTATCTTATTTGGATAGTTTATGAAATTTTAGAGGAAAAAAAACTAGAAAGAGAGATGGGAGAAGGAGGTAGAGAAGGTGGTGGTGTTGGAATATGAGACGTGAGGTAGGTGGCGATGGAATATTATATCATCAACATACAAGCAAACCGTAAGGATTTCCATACCTCATGTCTTCACATAAAGCATTGGTTCACTTTGGTTTCTTTGGAACTTGTTATCAATAAAGTATTTGCCTATCTTGATGTACCATGTCCTTAGAGCTTGCTTAAGGCCGTACAAAATTTTATCAAGTATTCGTCTTGTTACTTTGGTTTCTGTATTGTTTGTCACATGATTCATAAGTATCAGCAAGGCTTCTTACTCTCCTTGGAGGTGACTCAGATGAATAACTTTCTGGTGATGGTTGTGGTTGATGACTTTGTGGTGAAGATGGTGCTTGAAGCTCATTCAACATAGGAATAAAGCGATCATTATCATTAACAACCAAACAAATACTATTTGCATCAGACTTTTTCAGTTCCAAGCATTGCCTTCATTAAAAATAACATCTCGACTAACAGTCAATTCTTTTTTATTGGATCATAAAGTTTATAACCTTTGGTTTTATGACTGTAACCAATAGCTTTTGTCATTGAATTTATACCTGTTTTAAGAAGGAATATGAGCATAGGCTATAGAACCATAGATCTCAGTTTCGACCGATACTGATCCAGAAAGGTTGGTTAGTTTTGACGCTGCAGCAGCTGCTGCTGCACAGAGAGAGAGAGAGAGAGAGAGACTGACACAACAAACTAACAGTTTGAGGGATAAGGAGAAAAAAATATTTTTAGGCTTTATATATAAGTAATGATTAGTTTTTTATAATTTTTCTAAATTTTTAGAAATTTCTTAATATTTTTAAATAATATTTAGGATTTTATTTAATTAAAATAGTTTGATCCGATACAGAAGGTTGATACGGCCGATTATGTATTATTTTTCGAACAGCCAATCCCGATCTCGATACTGATTTTCGGAACCTTGTATAGAACCAAATATCTTGAGATAACTTACATTAGATTGTCTTCCATACGATTGATGCTTCATAAGGAGTTTTGTCATCTAAATCTTTCATACCAAATCTACTTAACAAAGAGATTGATGTCCCACTGATTTACCTAGAATGACTTTGGAAGTGCTTTATCTTTGAGCATGCATCTTGCTGCTTAAACAATGATTCTATTTTTTCTTTCCGCAACTCTATTTTGTTACGGAGTAAAACTTTGTTATAAATTCTCTACGAAATTCTACATTTTCACATAGTATAAAGAACTCTATGGAATTAAATTCACCTCCATAATCACTACACAGAAGTTTCTAAGAGAACAACACTTTGTTTTTCAACATGTGCTTTGAATTGTGTTAAGTATTAGATAGTTTTAGATTTTTGTTTAAGAAAATATACCCATATTATTCTTACATAGTCATCAATGAATAGTAAAAAAATAAAATTTCTTTTTTTCAGCAAGTGCAGGCGTGCGCATAGGACCACATATGTCTGCATGTACTTAACATCAGTTGTTCTTTTGCTCTCCATAATATATCAACTTGAAAAGATTGATGCTCTGTAATGATTTCCATAGATGCATACTCAACACAATTTTTCATCATTTGATATTAAAGTCAAACCATTTACCATATTATTCTTATGCATAAAGTTCAATCCACCAAAATTGAGACGCCTATATATTCTCTGCCATATCTATCCATGAATCACCACCAGATTGAACATCAAATGCATTCATAGTGAACTCGGATAGATTTAGAGGGAGCATTTTATTGTCAGTCATATCTACTGAAAGTACTGGTTGTTTCATGCATTTATCCTCGGAGAAAAATATTTGCATAAACGACTTTGTCTAGCTATCAATTGATCCAAATTGATAAGATTTTCTGCAACACTAAGAACATACATAATATCATGAATAAGTTTGTCTTAAGGATTGCTGAATGTTGATAGGACCTTGGCATCATTTTTCTTGCTTTCTTTCATCTGTCTTTTTAGCGGCAATGATTCTACCTTCATCTGCATAACCACTCTCAAATAGTTTCTCAAATATCATATGAAAGCAATAGAGTTCTCATCTCAATAGCCCAAAATTGATAATTTTCTCACCGTTTAAAATAGGAACAGAACACTGGGTGAAAGAAGAGAGTGAGGGAATGGATTATATAAATATATACATATTCCTTGAAAGGGGGTGCTTCCCAAGAAAAATATTTCTTCCAAATTTTCATCCAAACACGGCTTAGGGAAAATTTCTTATCAAATTCCTCGTATATTCCCGTAGGAATTTTTAGGATTCCAAACACCCCTACCACAAGTTCACACGGAAAGACGAACGAAGTTTCCTATAAGAGAATCGCGAGGGATTGATACAGTGAAACCCATTCACTCTTTACTTAAGTCGTTCTCTTTGTCTGTCATTCTCCAATGGATTTCTCTCGATATTTCCTCTCTACCATGGTATTCATCATCCTTGCAATCCTCTTCCTCATAATCACTTTCTTCCTATCAGAAGGATACCAAACCTCTACAACCTATGGGGTACCGGCGCTGTTCACCCTCCTCCTCCTCTTGGACATCCTTCGTTTGTTCGAGTCGTCGGCACCGGGATCGGCTACGAGGAAGAAGGCGAAGGAGCTCCTCACTTTGCTCTCCATGCTCCTTCTCCTCGAGAGTAACTATGCCACGGTCGCTTACTTGAACGAAAGAGGAGGCGATCTCGTCTCAGTTGTCGATGGAGTCGTCTTCCACGGATGCTTTCTGCTCCTCTTCTGGTCTCTCATACTTCTGCATATCCCCATATGGCTAAACTTTCCTACGGGACGATGGTTCCGGCCGGCCATGGGGTGGTTCGTCGCGGCGGCGGCGACGGCGACGGCGGCGTTCATATATATGCTGGTGGCCAGTGGCCACCGTGATTGTGAGATAATTAAATTTGACATGCCAGTGTTAGAGGAATAAATTAAGATTTATCTTTCGGTTACAAACTGTTGAATGCAATGGGACTATGGATTTCCGGTGTCCCTTTTTCTTTACAAAGATTCAAAGATGGAGATACCTTGGCAATAGTCCCCAGCATATAGACCAGTTGTAGCGTAAGTCTACAATTTGGTATGTAGACAACCGAGTAACCTTTCGTGGAAAATTATTGCGTCGTCTCTTTATCCTCTCCGTCCTCGTAACCATCATTGTAGAATGGAGTTTTCATGCATCGGAATTGCTCTTTTGCCAGTAAAAATTTAACGAATTGAGATTTGAACTGGTTTAAGATCTTAAAGCAATCAGATGAATCTCAAAGTCCATATGGATCGGAACGGGAGTAGATGTCAGGGGGTGGGAATTAGGACTCCTCCATCTTATGCATCCACAACCGATCGATCACCAGTCACCACTTGAGGGTGTAAAGTAGACATAGTTAATTTGGTACCACATAGAAACTGGCTTGGGTAAAATATATTTACTAAATATATTAAAAGAAAAGAAAAAGAAAAATATTAAATACAGCTGACGTATGTCTTGCTGGTGGAATCTTTGACTTTTGGGTGCATTTGTTTAAAGAATACTTTGATTAGTCTCACATAATCTAATAATTTGTATGAATTACAAGACAAAAGTAGAAGTTCTAACGGTAGGTAGAAATAGAGCATAAATGAGCTGAGCTTAACTGAGTCAGCTCTAGCTCGGTTTGAGAGTCCGCTTGAATTCAACTTATTGGGGAGCATATCATAAAATGTACAATGCTAGAAAACTTCCTAAATATTACAGTTAAGAAAAACGTCAAACCGATTGCAGCGACCATTGTTTTTGGTTTCACACCCAATCCGTGGTCGCATTCTACAAACGTGGGAAACCTTGATATCATATTATTATTTTTAAAGTTTCAATCATATACTTGGACAGCAACTATTTCTATCTATTTGTCCTTTGCCCCTCAACTGCTTTACTTCCTTCTGTAAATCGAATCAAGTTACGTGTTAGAGATCTTCCCTAACACTCCGCCGTGGCAGCTTAAAGAAGCTCGACGACTTGGATAGGTTATGGAGGAGGATGCTGCGGGATAAGGGATTTGTGAATAAGGATTTTAGGGTTTGAAATTTTAGATTCTTATGTATATTGAGCCTGAGTAAGTCGACTCTAACTTAAGCTCGGCTCGAAATACAAATCGAACTTAAACTTAAGACTCAGGCTTATTCAATTTTAATTGAGTCGAGCTCGAGCTAAATTCAAACCGCTTGTTTATTTTCACAGCCCAGCTCCTCAATGCTAGGGGTAATTAGACAACATTCCTCTCCCAAGTCCTTATTAAGATTGTCTTGGTGATCATCCAAGTTTTGATGGGTAGTCGAGTAATTGTCCCACGATGTGATGCTGCGTATCAGTTTCTTCATTGTCTACTCTTATATACCGTAAGATAGTGACGGCAATTATCATGTACTTGGCTTCCAAAAAATAGGATCTTGACTCGAGAAAATTGTGTGAAGTTTTGGTGTCTTGATCTCTCGATCGGTTCTCCTTGCACACGAGCAAGGAGATTAGAAATAACCCAGCAGCAGCTTTCTCCCTTCCAAATAGCTAGTACCTTTCAAGCTTTGCCATGGCTGCCTCAATTCGCTCCTCCCAGTCTCAGAAGAAAACGTTTGGCTTCGGTCCCCGTACCAAATTAGCCACTCGGATATCTCTCCTGGGATTTGCCGTCCTCGCAGCCGTCTATGGGGCAAAACCAGATCCCTTTTCGATGGTGTCCCATATGGGTTTTGTGCTCCTTCTCTGGTGTCTCCTTTGTCCCTATTTCCCAAGCTTAGCTGCGAAAAAATGGCTCAAAGTGGCAACCTGGTCATTGATCACACTGCAGGTCGTTATGTTAATTACCCTTTTGGTTTCGCCTGTTATTAATCCTTTTGGTCTCGTATGTTCTCCATTCTGGTTTGATATCCACAGAGGTAGTCTTGAACAACTGACTTGGATCAGGGAGCTGGAAGTCATGCAAGAACGTCGTCTTGTTATATGGCAACTCTTTCTTTTCTAGGGCCGCCTGCAAGTGTTGTTCACCACCATGTCATAGTTTCTTTTTCTTTACTTTCTTAATTCCTCGTCTAGTGTGTTCATCTGTTAGGGTTCAAGACTGTGTGTGTGTGGTGTTTTTAGGGATCGAGCTCAAGGTTATGTCCTGTTGTATTCACAATTTAACACCTAATGAGTAACAACACCTTGTTAATTTCCATGTTCACTTTAATGGTCGCAAGTATCACAATAGTTTTTGCAGGCGACGTCATGAACCACCAGTATTGTCGGATTCTATTTCTTCTTCTTGCATCAGAATGTAGACGCCAAAGTTCCTTGATGGTGGTGATGATGCATTCAAGTTGCAAAATTTCAAGGAGATTCCTGATGGCTCACCGGTTTAAGCATCGAATTAAATATACCAACGACGGGGCACAAATATGGATCTTGCTTTCTTTCGGACAATACTTTTACTAGTCCTCTTCTGGTACCAGCTCTCTCTCCTGGGGTTTGGGTTTCTTCAGCCTTGAATTTTCTTTTCTCATCCTATTGGTTTCTCAACTGCACAATCTTTGGGGTTCGGGCAAGAAACTACAACCTCTGATACTAATTTTGGTCTCTATTTTGCTCTCTTCTGGGATTTTTTAACCCTTTCAATTGCCTTTCCTCATATCTAATGAACTACTCAATTCCACAACCTTTGGAGCTGTATAAGGAGTTGGAATTGATGGTGGGGGTGTTAACAGTGAGCTGAAGCATTCTTTATTTTTCTAATGAAAATGGGTAGATGTCCTTTGAATAAAAAATAAAAGATTTTTATAGGCGACGCCTTATATTTTACATATTTTGTGATTCACACCCTCTCTAACTCGACCCCCTATTTTTCTCTATAATTTTATTTAACACTCGGATGTTATTTTGACTGACTAAGGTCGACTAAGTTACTAAAATACTTTCACAATTCCCTTTTATTTTTTATATTCTTCTACCAAAATTTTCACCTATCTCCTCCACTATTGTCGTCACCGCCGCATTTTCTAATCTTCCCTTTTTCTCTCCTCATTTTCTTCTTCTTCTTTTTTGAGAAGAGAAAATGAAAATGAAAAAAACATAAATAATTTAGATATTTTATATATTATAACGAAATATTTTTTTTCTAGTACCATTTAAGTTAATCCAGAGTATTAAATAAAAATTATATGAAAAAAATGAAAGGTCAAATTACAAAATTTTTAAAGATAAAATATAAATTACAAAATAGATAAAATATAAGATATAATTTATAAAAAACCTCTAAAATAAAAAAAACCTTTAAAGTTGTATCTCTTCGAGCCTTCCTACTTCTCTTTTGGAACTATCGTTTATTCACGAAGGCTCTCACGACTTAGGATGTTGCAATTGTTATGTTTTTAATGTCAGAAACAACCCTTCTAATTGTGTTCTATTTTATGTTTCTGCGTCCCAATCGAATAGGTAAAGAAGCTTCTAGAGAGCAACCCATCAAATCAAGAGATTAAGTCACAATTCAGTGTTTGTTTTAACTTTGAGAAAGGAAAAGATAAGGTGGGTTGACTGCAGCTTAGAGGCTAAGTAAGCTATGTGAAGATAATTGTGGGATGGATGCAGATTGGAACCTTCGAGGCTAAGTAATTATCTATGTGATGCGTTATTTTCACATTAGAAAATTTTGGACCAAACACCAAATCTAAGAAGTTTAAGTGGAATGGCATTATCCCATTCTCATATACCATTGTCCTTGGAATGGTTTCTATTTTGACCGACGACCAATCAGCTCAAGAAGATAGCTAATTGGGGTGAGCTTTGAATTTGAAGACTCTTTTGTTGCGTTTTCTATAAATTTGTTACTATATGACAAAGATAAAAGACTCTTGGGGCTCAAGGAGGGAAGGAGAGATAGAAGTCCTAAATTAGTTGTCAAAGTGAATTTTAATTTTGAGCCGAAGCTATTAACCACTGTGAGAGTATAGCGGCAATGAAATGAAAGAAGCTCATCGACACAAAGTGCATTGGAAAGAGGTGAATTGTTGACGGTGAATTTTCACCAAATCCTATCCAGAAAATTAAGAATAGTGACTCCAAGGATTAGGCTTTTGATGTCTGACAGCTCTTGAACAACAATCTGATCAAATCTTCTAGATAAAAAAAAAGGGGGGGAAGATAGATCCCCAGATGCTACTCTTCTATGGTGGAATTTTGATTTCTAGATGCTCGGAACAACAATACTAGGAATAATTTTGTCTGACATGCTGTCAAATAATGTATCTACATGTTATGTGGAAACGCTTACAAAAACTAAATAGATATTACTAATGAGTTTTATTAAAAATTAAAATTCAAAAGTTTGAAATTTAGATAAAAGTAAAAAATTAAATTGAAAAGGGTCAGTCTGCTATGCAATTGTAGAGAAGTTGCAAAGTAAGAAAAGTGAAAAGAAAAATAAAGAAAAATTTAAGCTTATATTTGTAATCAAGCTTAAATTATAATTATTTTGATTTGAGCCAATTTTGAGTTAATTTCGAGCTCGAGCTAAGCAGATTAATAAACAATTTCAAACTTCAATAAATTCAAGCCAAAATTTAAACTTGATCAAGCATAAAATAAGATCTAATTCAAAATTTTAAATTAATAGAATTAAAATTTAAAATTAGGCTCTATAAGATTAGAATATATAACAATCCACTTAAGTAATCTTAAAATATAATAAAGTTATAATATAATATAAAAAATATTACTTATATTATATATATATAGGGGCGGCAATCGGGTCGGGTTAGCTGACTTCGGGTCGGGTCGGATTCGAGTCGAGTCAAGATAGTACTAAAACGAACACAACCCGTTTAATAAACGGGTCAATTTTTCTAAACACGAACATGACCCATTTAAACGGGTAACACGACACAACGCGTTTAACCCATTTAATAAATAAATTATATATTTTATATAACCCGTTTAACCCGACACGACCCATTTAACTCGTCAATACAACCCATTTAACTTTACATCCATTTAACCCGTTTATACTTAACTAGCGTAATACAACACCCACAAAGACAAAATATCACACATTTACACAAATCCAGCATAATTTATAATACTACAGGAAAATTTAGTAAAAATAAATTCAAATTAGCTCAGCTTCATCGTCGGAGTTGGCGAAACGGTAGCGGCGAAGGCAAGGCTCCAAGAGCTGGCTCCCATGGTGGCGAGTTCTGGATCTGCCGAGGAAGATGAGGCGGTCGGTGCAGTTAGAAACGGAAAGGCAGTTGGAGGAGAGTGAACATAGCAAAGAGAGGAGGGGAGGGCAAGCGGAGACGGGGACATGGATGGAGGCATCGCGGCACATGGAGATAAGAACGGAGGCATCGCGGCAGAGGGCTGTGGCAGGCAGAGATTGCAACAATGCAGTAGTGTATACGGGGAGTGGAGACTCGGTGGTAGGCAGAGAAGGAGAGTGGAGACAGCTAGCAAAGACGCGGGAGACGGAGAATGGTGATGGCAGGCGGTAGGTGGAGACGCGGCGGTAGACGGTCGTCGTTGGAGAGAGAGATTGGGGCAAAAAAATTCGTAATGTTAAGGGAGAAGCAGTTGGAGGACTGGAGAGTGGAGAGGGTTAGGATACTTTATATTATATATATATATATATATATATATATATATATATATAACAGGTTGGCGGGTTGACCCGACCCAACTCGATTCGACCCGTATAATTAAACGGGTCAAATGGGTCAGTTATATAAACTTGAACACAACATGCTTATTAAACATATTAGGTGGGTTGATTCGTTTATGACCCAAACCCGATTATACTAGACCCAAACTCGATTATAATTATTTCTAGTCTTATTTAACCTTATTGAGCCGAACTGGCTGGCTAGGCTTGATTATTTTGACGGATATATTTGTCGAAGATCTAGTGGTGATCGGTTGTGACGAAAAACTCTCGGAGAACCCCATTGTCACCTGGACCTTGTTACATTCCTTTGTGAAAGTCTGCTGTTATAGCTTTCCCGTCATCTAGGGGTGAAAACAGATCGGATACGGATTGGATAGTGCTCAACCCATATCCAGATCTATATTTTTAGTCCGGATACGAATTCAGATACGGATATTGGACGGATAGCAAAATTTAAAACCATATCCTAACTAAATATATACGGATAATTTCCAGATAGAGGATCAGATCTTAAACGAATATTGATTGAATTTAAAATAATTATAATATTGTATTTATATATAATTAACACAAAATTAGTAAGAGTTTTACGATAAATAATTTTTTTGTATGTCAAATTTATAAAATTAGAGAAATTAATCTCTATAAATAATATATAACGTATTATTAGTAATAATATTAATATTTACTATTTAAATAAGCAAATTAAAAATTGTAAATCATTAAAAAAAAATATGCGGATAAACGGATATCCGAATCCGAAAAATATATCCGACCCGTATCCGAATCCGTATCCGAATTTTTTTTAAAAATTCTATCCGTATTCGAATCGGATAGAAATTTTTATCTGAATCCGATCCAAATCGGGTCGGATAGCGGGTCGGGTCGGAGTTAATCCGACCCGTTTTCACCCGTAACGTCATCCCATGTGGTTCTCTTGCTTTATTGCTTACTTCATGGATGATCTATTGTAACCACGTCAGCAACCAATCTGACCTGCCCACGTATTCACCCAAATCGAGTTGCTCGCTCGACTCATCTCTTCTATTTGCTCTCTATTTTAGTGGCGGTCGGAAGTCAATACTTCTCTTATGCACTCGAGAAGGCTGAGCGAACTCAGTATGGAGTCCTCTCCCTCCGCCCACAACGCCGAGCACCAAGAAATTCTACCCAGTTCTTATCCCACCTTTGGCATCTTCACCGTCGCAGTTGCGTTCCTCATGCTCGTTCACTTCTTCTTTCCAAGTGGACATCTCAACGCCACGACCTATGGGGTGCTCTCCCTATTAATCCCTCTTCTTCCCTTGTGGAACCTTCATTTATATTTATCCGGGAAGGCTCAGCTCCTGTGGGAGCTGTTCCTTCTCTCTTTACCGGTTTGTAACTACGCAACGGTGGCCTACTTGGAGAAAAGAGGAGGCGATCTCCTCTCGGTTGCCGTCGGCGTCGTGTCGCACGGAGTATTTCTGTTTCTCTTCTGGTCTATCGTAGTTCTCCAGATGACGAAAAGGGTAAGCTTCTCTATGAGAAAATGGCTGCAGGTGGCGTTGTGGTGGCTGCTCGCGGCGATGGTGGTCGTGTTCATGTATATGGTGGTGGCCGCCGTGGTGGATGGTATAATTAGTACCCCAAAAGTTATACCGTAATAAATCAACTAATCATCGGAGATTTACGAACGACAGAAGAACAAGTAAGGATCTTGAACTGGTGTTGGTTTGCCATCAAGAGCTTCTTTACTTTCTTTTGAACAATTAATCCTTTTATTAGTTGTCTTCTGCTGTCTGCTCTCTCTCTCTCCCTGAGGGGGTTTTTTTTTTTTAATTCTTGCAATTGCTTTCTTGTCAGGTGGGCTTCTCAATTCCCACAGCCTTTATAGTACTTCTATATCTGCCAACCCTTCTACTTCTTTGGAACCTTTGTTTATTCGAGAAGGCTGCAGATGATCAGACCAACTCAGCTGCGAGGGACAGGATAAAGATGGTTGTGTGGCTTCTATCTACGTTGTTAATCGTCATGTTCACTTCTAGAGTGGCGACCGTCATGCCTTGGCCTATCAAAATAGTTATATGGGTGATGTCAGGAACAGCAGCCATTGTCATTAATTGGATTCTATTTCTTCTTCTTGCATCAGGAAATGAATACCAAAATATATACTCGAACGATGATGATGATGATGGTGCTGATATTTCAAAGTAAAGATTGGATAGACAATTGTGTTTAAATTAAATAAACCGTTGTTATTAACGCCTATGATGAGTTTTTCTTTCTCCAACTACTAGTTTTTACCCAAATAAGAAACTCTAGATGTTGATGCCAGTTATCTTGTTTTGCTTTTGCCAACTACTGAGTTAATTGTCAGTTTATTCAAAGGAAAAAAAAGTTAGGAGTTTGTATCATCTGGTATCTGTCCATTGAGTACTACATCGTTCTTCAATGGAAGTTTTTATTGGACTGTGGCTATGCTGTAGAGTTTAAAAATCACTTCTTTTTTCTTACAAACTATGGCATTAATTGGTGATATGAATTAAAGTAGATCGAAGGTTGGTATTGGGATGGTTTCGGATAGCTGATCACGAAGGTAAAGTTTGGATGGCTGTTGCAGTTGTCATGTGGTTAATGTCAGCAACCATCGTGATTAAATTGATGCTCGATCGAGTACAAGCTTCCAAATTACAACCCATAAAATAAGAGGTTGACGAAGACTCACCAGTTTAATAGTTAAGCATCACAATTGAACAAGTATGAGTATTGCAATTTCAACTGCAATATTCCTTTGGTGATAAAAAGGAAAATAAAGCTGTGTCTAATCGGATAGCACTGTTTGTAAATTGTATAAACAATTGTGTCATCATCTTGTATTGTGAAAATAAATAAGATTTAGTTATACTTATACTTATCAAACTATGTCCTAATTAATATCATAGTTAACTCTTAAAGGAGAAAAAATAAATGTAACAACCAAATCCCCTTACTTTCGTCTCGTCCCCCTCTCTTCCTTCCACATGAGTTTCTATCAAATTATCTGCCTCCATCTACGACTAGGAAAGCCAAATATTACTCAAACTATGAAAAACTGAACTCAAGTGAGAAAGTAAAAACTAAATAAAAATAAGATAACAAATTTCAAAAAATAATTGGAAATATAAATAGTAAACACATGACCACAATTTGTTAATATTGGAAACCTCTCAATCCATCAAGAGATAAAAAAAAAAAGATCAAAGAACCATGCATCCAAATCGAAACAATCTATATAAATAAATACACAAATGTTAGAATTTTATATTGGCAATTAGCATACAAAATATTTGGATGTATTTAGAACATTTTATAAGAGTATGACTATAAAAAATTGATTTTTTTATGTATCACATAATTTACAAGTACTGTAACGAGTTAAGGATGCATTCTGGATCATTGGAAGGGCATTCAAGTGGTTTCATGATGTTTGAGGCTGTATGAATGCCATTATAGAAGTGTTCAAACAGTTTTATGATGTTTTGAGTAGTATAAAAATAAAGGGATAATTACACTTAGCACTTAGATTATCACCATATATATCTTGAACTTTTTTATACCAACATAAATACCTTGAACTAAAAAAATATCCATATAAATCTCTTAATTCAAGGGTCTATGTGTCAAACAAAAATTAGTTCAAAGAACCTATGTGGTAAAAGAAAGTTTAGGAGATGTATAAGGAAAACTGTAACACCCCAAATTTTAAAAAAAAAAAAAAAAAAAAAAAAAAAAAAAAAAAATTCCTGACCGACGCACGTGCCGAGCACGTGCGTCGGCCTGCCACCCTGCCACCCTCCCTCTTTTCTTCTCTTCTTCTCTTCCCTTCCTTGCCGTGCACGCCACCTTCCCCATCTCCCTCATCTCTTCCCCTCACCGCAGCCCCTCTTTTCTCCTCTCTCTCCCTCGTGGTTGCCGAGCAGTGCCGCCGAAGCCACCGAGCTCGCCGACCCCCCCCCTCCTAAACCTCCTTCCTTTCTTCCCTTTCTCCTTCCCCTCCTCGGCCTCGTGCTTTGCTTGGGACTCTTGCCGCCGCCGCCCCTGCGCTGCGCCGCCGACCTCGTGCCGCGCCGCCGCAGCCCCGCGTCCCCGCAGCCTCGTGGGCGCTTCCCTCCGCCTCCCTTCCTTCCATCGGTGGTGGAAGGAGATGAGGTGGAGGGGTGGGGGTTAAACCCCACCCATTTTTCCCTTAGTGGGCCGCACCACCGCAGCCCCACTAATCCTTTGGGGTGGGCTGCAGGCCGCAGCCCCCCGGCCTGAACAGGTGGGGCGGCCGCAGCCCCACCAAGACTTGGGTGGGCTGCACCGCAGCCCACCAGCCCGGTTTGGGTGGGGGCTGCGGGCATGACCCACCAAGACTATCCGGGTGGGCTGCAGTGCCAGCCCCATTAGCCCATGTGGAGTGGGGCAGCGATGCGCACCCACTATTCCAACCTTGGTGGGCGTGGGTCGGGCCCCCCCACCAAGGCCTTATTGCTTGTGGTTTGGGTTTGGGCCTACCCCCTTTTGCCTCTAGCCTAGCCCATTTGGGGCTATTTGGACCCTATAACCATGTTTACCATTTTCACCTAATTTGATTAGCCTGATCCTTAATTTTGGGATGATACAAGATTCCTAGGATACCCTTGACTCGTACCAAACATAAATGTGCTAATAAGATAATTAATTTTATTAGTTCGCTAATGACTTTACTTGCGTGAATTAATAGGATTGGCACCGCGTGAGGAAGATTTTGGGATCCCGGACTAACTGACGAGTTTTACCATACCGTGGAGACCCCCCAGGCGAGTAGAGTTATACAAATCTAGAATAACATGATACAGTAGGAAATGTCAGTATTAATGCATGCAGTTGGTACTCCCTGTTATATCTTTTGCATATGTAGTTATTTATAACCTGTTCATCATAGTATCATGAGAATGTTAATGTGTATGATAATGCTTTACATGTGTCCTGTATGGTATACCGTTGCATAGATGTATGATTGCTGTGATTATGGACTGTAATGATCATGATGACTATAACATGCTTTATACACGCATAAACACTGCACCACTTCCACCTATCATTAGTAGTCGAATTCTGACTAGGCAGTACCCCTACTCACTCAGCCCAGGGTTAAGGGCAGAGTGTATCATATATGTCTATACTATTAGCGGCCTACACCTGAGGTCGGGAAGCCTGTGTGGCATTCAGGTAGTTATACTGCATAGTTAGGACTAGATTATGATGATAGAAGAACATGATTGTGAGGCGGGGATATAACTCTAGCGGTACCCGACGACGCGGGGTTAGGGCGTCGTTGATGATGCCGAGGGCTCCCGATTCTCCAGCCGAGGGCGGTGATGATTTAGAGAGAGTGAGATATGGGTTTACGACCGGGGTCCTGAGTCTGATGGCCACAGACAACCGGTCACATGTAGTGTCGCCATACACGTGTAGGTGACATTACCGCTAGATGTGTATATATCCCCCCTCGATGTATGAGATGATGGATGATTATGTGATGGATGATTAGATGATGGATGATTGTTTCTTAAGAGTATTTACCCTGTGTGGTGAATAGCTCGGTGAGCGATGATGAGTATGATTATTGCTTTGGTAGACATGAGGTGACTAAACTGCTATTTTATTGCTATGCATAATATGTAAACCTATGATTGAGATGTGTACGAATAAGAGATTGTCTCAAACTTTATATCTGTGTGAACTTATCATAATATGTTTAGGAACTAGCATGTTCCAAGATAGTGATTGGTAATCTTTATCAACTGCATTGACTTAGTAAATTATGGTAAGTCATTTTAATAAGCATGTCGTTATCGTTAGCAAATATAGGCATACATTGGATATACACCTGTGATGTCATTATTTTAAATTGTATGGATCCTACTCGCTGGGCTGTAAGCTCACCCCTCGTGGCGTATTATTTCAGAGCTAGGGGACGCAGGTGCGGGTAGCGAGGAGTAGCCGCTTTCTTTCTTTTAGTACGTATTTTAGTTGTATTAAACCCCTGCGAGGGTATGATGATGACGTTGTATCTTTTTGGACTTTAACATAGTATTTTGAATGTATATTTGGAAGGCTTGTTGTGGCCTGTGGACTTGTATCCGGACTCTTATAATTGAGTTTATTTATGGTGAAATTGTGCTGTTGTGTGCCTTGTGAAATCCTTGTACTGACAGGTCATGTGATGTACCGCGTGGGGGAAATTATCCACGCGGTTTACACATGTATTTGGAGGTTTGGGTGTTTCAAAAACAGTAATATTTCGGGGGAGAGGGAGAGAGGGGTCACTGGGACAGGAAGCCCGATCTTGAGACTCATTAAGATCAATTAATCAATTATAGAAAGATGATAAATGTAGATTTCTTCCTCTAGGTCACTGTGGAGGAATGATATTTTTACATCTAGATATGTACAATGTATATCCTCTAAAGCTGGAATTGTGGTCAACTTAATAATAAATAAAAACATTTTATTACCTGCCCTCTACTGAAATTATTTTACTCTCAATCTGGCCTTATACTTCTTGGAATCATCATTCACTTTCAGTCTGTAGATCCATTTGTTTTGGAGAACTTTTTTTTTTGCACAGGTAGATGTATTATATTTCATATCTAATTTGATATTAAAGAGTCCATCTCCTCATTCATACTATAAATATTTGCCATCCACTTGTTTCTATTCTCAAAACAAATATGAATTTATATGTAGCTTGTTACCTTCTTATCAGTCCATATCTTTGTTGCTACCTCTGCAAATATTGAAAGCCAGGAAGTCTTTGGTTTTGTGGGGTTTTCTAGTCTGCCAATTGCCATCTTATTGAATAGAGGTCTGAATTCTTCAAATCCTCCTCGAAAGTAAGTTTGGATAAGAATTTCCACCTTTTCAATATATCTTTAACTTTTTTCACTTTTGGATGGTCAAGCATGTCTTCTAAGTATGTGAATTGGTCCAGATATTTAATTTATATATTAAAAAGGGCTAGCACTTATGTCTAGTTAACTATTAGCTAGCTTATAGACTCATGATCTATATAATAGTGATAAATAATTTGATACTCTACTGTCATTTCTAATGGTAATCTTATGGACAACATAATCGGTCTCTTTCTTTTTATATCCAGTACCGAGTATCCCTCTAATTATAGATTTAATGATTAGAAAGTTATTGAGAAATAGTTATGTATGCATATTATATTTTTTGGAACATATTTTCTGTCTCTATTTGAAGATAAAATATAATCATTCATTAAAGACATTCGCCACCCTAGACCCTAGGGCAGAAAATAAAAAAACACTGACAATATTGATAAAAGAGTCTCTTACCCACAAATGCCAGTATAACATTAAGAAAAAAAAACACAAAGGCTTATTTAGTGCAAAGATACCTCATGCTAGAGAATCAAGTGAGGAGAAGGAGGAGCACATACATTGTAGGACAAGAAAGAGATTCAGCACGATAGCTTTGCACGGTGATGGAGGCAAAAACTTACCCCAACCCACAAAATTGCATACATACACATGCTAACTCCTCCTTTGTCACCACCCAACTCTACCGTAGTCGTCAGCAATTGAGGTGTGAGATAAGAAAAGGTGACGACGGGAGAGGAGACAACATTGCCAAAAGTCAATAATGATAATAACAAGTAGTAGCAATAGCGAAGACAGCTGCCGCGATAATAAATTTTTACGACGATGGCATCAAAGTTTCAGAGGAGAGAAAAACAACAAGGAAGAGAGAAGAGGGAAAGAGAAAGATAAGAAGAGATGGGAGGAAAGAAGATAGTAAATGATAAAAGGAGGGGAAGGAATAAGGCTCCCGGGAGCGGGGGAGAGAGAGAGAGAGGAGGCCAACGAAGAAAAAGAAATGCTTACTCAAAAGATAAAAGGGAAAATAGAGAAGCTCTAGCCGACCTTCGGATGGTAAGTCATTTGCCTATGCAAATTGTTGTTTGAAAAAGTAATCTAATTGATCACACTAAAACTAATGCTTTTTATGTCAATGATTTACATTGATTCTAATGAACTGTTGCCACGTTCGTATGACATAAACTATAATAATTTGATAAGCAATTTTAAATTATATGAGATCTTTCGTATCTTTGCTCGAGTCAATAGTCTAAAACGCGTGAGTTCTCTTTTTCTTTTTCTTTTACCTCCAATTAAGGAGACTTTGAAGTCGTCGTACAGAGTAGTCGTTGGAAGAAGACTCAGACTCGCTATCCTTGAAAATGATAAAAAAAAATTAACTTGCATTTAAATCAATGAAGTAAGCGAAAGGTCAGTTTAGAAAGAGAAGGAAGGAGGGTGGAACTTCGTTTTCTCTCAAGAAAAAAACGAATAAAACCTTCAAATTATTCTAGACGCGTAGAGAAGTCAGAGAAGAAAACTACGCCATTATTGAAAACGTAATTATAAGGCTTAAAATATTAATTATCTTCTAACATTATATATTAGTTTTTTAATTAGCTTGCCATTTGGTAAGTTTTTTTTTTCTTTTCGGTTTCCAGCATATTAGGTTGTTAATTTTATAATTAATTATTCATTTTTTTATCTAAATAGTTTAATCATCTATTATTGCTAGATTTTTATTTCAATTATCTCGAATCAAATAAAAATTAGTGATAATAAATATAAATTTTGAATTAACGTTCATAACTTTGCTAAAATTCATACATAAAATATAGACTAATAATATAAATAAATTTATGTTTGAAATAAAATTTTTAATTGCAGAGTACAAATAAACAATTCCAAATCAGAAAAATGGGAGGAGTATAGATAATATTTGTATTTGATTGACTATAAATAGGCTTATTTATAGCTTTTGACTAGACTTTAGTAGATGGTCATCCAAGTTTTCTATAGTTGAGCTGGACAAGCTATTCTTATTATTAAAATAATAATCTTAATTTTTTTTCAAAATTTTAATTTAATTTATTGTTATTTAAATAACTTATTATTTAACTACGCCACATCATCTTCGTCCTCACGTCACGCCATCGCAGTTGCTCAGCCATTTTCATCCACCCAACTAACCCTTTTTTCCTCTCTTCCCTACAAAGCGAACTCGTCGCCTGTGACGCCACCGGCGCCAATCCATCTTGCCGGAGGTCCGAGCGATGCCGGGTCGGAGAACGTACTGAGGAGGGGAGAGGAGGGCGTACGACGTGGCGATGGCACACGACTTCCGAGGCAGGGGCGGAGGGTGGGTTGAGGGGAGAATAATCTGTTGAGTTTGTTGGATTGGTTGGTGGGAGAGAGATGAGAGAAGGAAGACAATGATACGACTAAGTTACCCGCTATATGATACGGAAAACAAATAGAGTGACGTAAATACTTTTTAAAAACTACTATTAGTTAATAATTTTATTAAAAAAACTATTAGTTTGATAAGTAATAATTTTTATCTATTTACAAATTAAAGGATATATAAGACATTTTACATATATGAATTGATTGACTTATAAAAAAATTAAAATTTGAGTATTTTTTTATTGCTTATTCTTATAATTAATTTTTTAATAATAGGAGTACTAACTACTACCAATTTATTAATATTAAAAAAATAGATAGTTAAGAGAGATAAATAAAATATGACTAATTTATCCTTACAATTTAGAAAAGTGACCAATAATTTCGATTAATTTTATTTAGTATTATTTAATCTTAATCATCCGATTGGGAGAAAAAATTTAATAATTTTTATTGAATCATTTACAGATATTCTATTGACTAACATTAATTTTGATAATCACTCTGCCACATTATATCAATTCTTTTTGCATCTCCCTAGAAATCTCCTTCATCTTCCTCAAAGTGCTCGGAAATTTCTTAAGTTCGCGTCGTTACCTCCCTACTTATTAACATGACCTTCCATGATCCTTTGCCAATCTCCGACACAGTGTCGACACATTACAACTTCTTTCGGCTAATTCCTTCAATTTCAATTCCCTTGCTATGGCCTCTGACGTCCCAACCCAAAACTCCCAGAAGCCAAACATTCCTGACGCTTCCTCTGCTATTACGACATTTTACTCCTCTCTCCTCTCCTTAATAGGAGGCGCCGCCCTCGCAGTTTCCTACCTCATCCTTGCCTTCTTGTCATCTGGAGTCCTCGACCCCACAACCTTTGCAGTCCTCTCCTTATTAACCCTTCTGCTCCTCTTCTGGAACCTTCGCTTATTCGAGAAGGCCGAGCACAACTCCGCTGCCAGGGAGAGCTTAAGGCTGCCTGTGTGGCTTCTAGCTACGTTGCTCACTCTCATGTTCACAGCCAGGTTGGCTGCTCTCATGCCGTGGCCTGTTGCAGTTGTTATGTGGTCAATGTCAGGAACAACCATTCTAGTTGGCTTCTACTTTATATTTCTGCATCGTGATCCAATTGATGCTCGAGTACACGACGAGGAAGCTCCCAAATTGAAACCCAGCAAAGTGATTCATCATGAAGATGAAGAAGACTCGCCAGTTCAAGTGCAATCTTCTGTTTAAGTGTTTATGGTCTGGATGTTGTAAATTATATATAAAAGTTTCACATTGTTTTATACTGTTACAACAACGGATCATTAAGATCCAATTAAATTTTACGAGCTTCATTGATCTCCTCCACTAAATGCATATCCGTATATCATAAGCTACTAATAGGTTGGTTTTTCGTAGGGTACGATGTTGACCAATTATAAATAGTTTGTAGTGAAAACTTAAACTTTTGGCTATTTTAAGTTATTCAAATATAGTTCTTTTTTTTTGTTGAAATTAAGGAGCTTCATTCAGCTGGCCTGACCCAAGTTAGCTAGCTAACCCAAGTTTTCCTCACCCAAAATGGTACATAGGTCTGAGGGAACCAGGTCCGCCGAACCCAAAATTACAGTGGACCCAACCACCTTCCCACGGTTGGCTGCCCAGTCCGCCACTCTATTCGTCTCTCTAAATACATTTAATACCTTCCACTCACTACATTCTCTCAGCAAGCTTTTGCATTCATCTACCATATTCTTAATGCACCACGGAGGACTCATCTCACTTCGCAGGATATCGGTAAGCTCCTCGGAGTCAGTCTCGAGGGACAGCTGACTCTCTTTGCCCACCATCCGGAGACCAAGCCTCGCCGCCCATGCTTCTACGTATAAGGCTGACTTATTAGGACATGGCTCCCACGCAAGCTGCAGTACCTTGCCATTTTCGTCCCGCAACACCATACCAACACCCCCTTGGTAGCGCCCTACCCCATTGTCATAGCCTCCTTAGGTGCCTTCTTGCCCTTGGCATATTCTTTGGCCATAGCCAGCGCCTTCCTTGTGATTATCCTCGGCCTTACTCTTCCTCCACCGAAGGTCACTGTGTTTCTTTGTTTCTAGATCAGCCACAGCGTCGAGGCGATAATGGCCTTAACTTTCGCGTCTTCCTTAGAGTATGCATGCCAAGTAGAGGTCAGCCAATTCTCCTCCACTTGATGCTCCAACCTCCCCATGCATTCTTGTAGCTTGGCCCAGCACTCGAGACAAAATCTACACGTGAAGAACAGATGAGTGATAGACTCTTCATGCAGCTCACAAAGCGCACACAGCACCCCTTGCCTCAAGCCAAACCCTCAGAGTAGAGCATTGGTGGGGAGCCGTCTCCACAAGAGCTTCCACACAAAGGTATGCACTCTAGGCGCAACCTGGAGTTTCCACAACAGCTTCCAACCCGGCCAGTTGTTCTCTGCAGCCGGGCTGAGGAAGGAGTAAATAGATTTCACTGTTGGCTTTCCTTGCGGGTGAGGCCACCATATCCATAGATTAGTTGAGGTAGGGCTCTCGGCTTGGAACGTCAAGATGTCGAAGGCCAGTTCTTCTCTTGCCTCGCTAATAATCCAGCAGTCGTTCCACCTCTGCCGGTCAAGCAGCTCCTTTACCTTGACAGTCTCATCCAGTAGGCTTACATTCAATATCCTAGGTTGTCTACTCCATGGAACTGGTGAGAGCCAAGGCTCTGCCGTCGCGCTGGTCGTGCAGCCGTTGCCAATCAACTTCCTGAGACCAAGCTTCAGAATTCTCGCCACGCCATTGATCGACCTCCATAACCAGGAGACGTTCTGCCCTTCAAAGCGGGTCCATGGGTTCAGAGGTCCGTACTTAGCTATAAGCAAGTTGACCCATGGTACCTCCTCCTGGTTCAACACCTTTAGCACCAACTTTTCTATGTGCGCAGTTCGAGCTCGTCGGAGATCTCTGATTGCCAAGCCATCCTCAGCTTCTGGTCTGCTAACCGTCGCCCAGCTTACTAGGTGCATTCCTCGACCATTTGATTTGTCCCAAAGAAATGATCTGGCTTTCTTGGTTATAGTCTCCAAGACCGAATCTGGTATCCAGGTGCTCCCGAGCCAGTACGCCGGAATTGCTAAGAGAGTGGCATTGATGAGAGTACTTCGACCAGCACACCTCTCTTCCATCTCACCAGCTTCCTGTTCACTCGATCTACTAAAGATTGGTGCTCCCTGACATTCACACGTTTGCCCGAGATGATCACCCCAAGGTAGACGAAAGGTAGCGTCGCAATCTGAAGGCCTAGGCTGCCACTTAGTTCAGCTTGCTGCATTGTTGGCATCCAGGTCAGTAGGTATATAGCGGACTTTTGGAAGTTCACTCGCTGGTTGGACAGGACCTCGTAGCGGCTAAGGCATTCCAGGATGCAGTTCATGTTGGCCCGCGAAGCCTGAGCTGTTATCAGGAGGTCATCAACATATAGAAGGTGGGAGATCTGCACCTCACCGGCCTTAAACGCTAGCAGCTCTCCATTACTCACCTTCCGATTGATTAATCCGGACAGTATCTGAGACACCAAGATGAATAGGTATGGAGATAAGGGATCCCCTTGTCGGAGCCCCCTATGCGGGCGGATCCATTCTAACGGCTTGCCGTTGATCATTATGGCATACTTGGGCGATGAGATACAGGCCCATATCCACTTTCGCCATGATTCCGAGAAGCCCATACGCGTGAGGGTGCCTATGACCGCCTCCCAACTCACCCTGTCGTAGGCTTTTTCCATATCTAGCTTAGCCATCATCACTAGTGGGGATCGCCTGTCCGAGCACATCGAGTGCGCCACTTCTTGTGCCGCAAGAGTATTATCAACAATGCTCTGCCCTGCCACGAACGCTGCCTGCTCCGGCCCTACCAGAGACGGTAACATCGGCTTTAGGCGACCGATGAGGATTCTAGCTATAACCTTGTAGGCAACATTGCAGAGAGATATCGGTCTGTACTCTTGAACTCGGGTAGATGCTCTTTTTTAGGGATGAGAGTGATGAAGGTCTGCCCCCAACTGTTGGGGAGAGATGAGTACTTGAAGAAGTGATTCACAGCCTTCAGCAGGCTTTCACCCATGTCTTCCCAAAACTGGATGTACACCTCGGCTTGTAAGCCATTTGGCCCCAGTGCTTTCTCGCGAGGAAGACTCCACAGTGCGGCCTTTATCTCCTCTTGGGACACAGGAGCCTCCAACTGCTGGGCATCTTCCAGGGACAGCTGCGGTAGCTCTAGCCAATCATCTTCAGGGGGAGAGGTATTGGCCTCCGATCTCCATAGGGTCTGATAGAAGTCCGAGAACAACCTGCCGACTCCCTCCGGCTCTTGCACCCATATACCATTGGAGTCAAACACGCCAGGGATCCGGTTGCGTTGTCTCCTGATAGTTGCCGATAGCTGAAAATACTTTGTGTTTCTATCTCCATCATTTACCCAGTGCAGTCGCGACCTCTGCAGCCATTTTAGGTTTAGCTACCTGCTCAGAGGAGCTTTCTGGTTGTAGAGACTTCTCAGCACGGGGAGGTCCTCCTCACCTAATTGACTTTTAACATCTCGACCCTCTATCTCCATGATTTTCTCATAGGTGCACTTAAGAAGTAGTTCCAGGTTACCCACTTCATGTTTAGCCCATCTTCTAAGCTCTCTTTGAAGTTTACTGACCTTGTGCATGAAGTCGTGCATGGGATTGGCTCTACCCTCCTGTCTCCAGATCTGTTTGACGATGCTCCCACAGCTTTCATATTCTAACCAAATCATCTCAAACCGAAAGGGACGCGGTACTCTTTCAGGGTTAATCTGCACCATGATGAGCAAGGGTGCGTGATCAGAAGCAGATCTGTCCAGGTGGAACACCTTGCAGTGAGGGTGGTCCCCCATCCATTGAGAGTTTGCTAGCATCCGGTCTAGCCGGACCCAGATACGGTTGGCCCCAGCCTAGTTATTGCACTAGGTGAACGGAACCCCCACGTAGCCAAGGTCGCATAAACCGATGTTCTCAACAAAGGCTTTGAATGTCTTACACTTCGGGCCCAGCCCCACTCCACCTTCGCTTTTCTTCGCATGAACCGAAGTATATGCGTTAAAGTCCCCTCCGATGATCCACGGCACATCAATGCCCCTCAAGGTTGACAGTTCCTCCCAAAGTTCACCTTGGGCTTGAGGATTGTTGCTTGCGTACACCACTGTCCACATCCACGTCCAAGCCTTCCTACTGGTGATCATCAGATGGACCGCATAGCGGGACACCGCCACTGCGTTCACCCAGCCTACCTCTGTTTTCCACATCACCATAATGACTCTAGACACTCCTAGCGCCGGTATTGCGAACCAGTTTCAGCAGCGCCCTAAGGCTCTTGCCACCATTTTGGCTCCACCCCAGCTTATGTGGGTTTCTAACAAAACCAGCATATCAAGGTTATGCTCTCTGTTCATATCTATACATCTGTCAAGTGCGTCTTTTTTAAGAGCACCTCTGCAGTTCCACGTTATGGCTTTAAACATTGGGTTGATGGTTGATGAGGAGGGGGTTCCGGCTAGGCCTGTCTCCCCCGTTTGGTTGCCCCGGGCTGACCTTCCCCCGAGCTCTCCCCTGTGACCACTGGTGGCCTGCCCATGCCCCTAGCTCCAACCTCCACTATCGCCAGGTGCAAATCTTCAAGCTCTAACTCCATTGCCTCGGGGCCCTCTTGGCTTAGCTCATGGCAGAGGGCCTTCAGCCGCATTAGGGGTATACCCCTCCCCAAGAACCTCTCGAAGAGTGTGAGTTTCCATCGTGCTCTGCAACGCTCCAGTGTCTCCGGGTCGATCACCACTGAATCCTCAAGTTATGAACGTATTTTCGCCAACACCTCTGCAGGGATGGGTCTCACCGTCGAGCTAGGCGTGGACTGCTGACCTGCTGCAACTGACGCCCATGATCGGCCTTGAGCATTGGATTTGGCATTTCCGGGAGCCTCTGTCCTGGCTCGGCCGGACTTGGACGAGAAAGCCCAGCGCTTCAAAACGTCTTCCCCTCGTCCCCCGTCCTATATCCGATGGAAGTTGAATCGAGAATTATTCAAATATAGTTATTAAAATATAGTTATTTTGGGAAAGTCTGCGCTCTTAGTTATTCAAATATATTTTTAACCGAACTATAGTTATTCAAATATAGTTCGGTTAAAAACTCCTAAGAAACTCGTCACATTATCTACTGGCTTAATTCTGGTTCTCTGCAAGCCAGGTTGTAGAGAATTCCGTTCTGGTAAAAGTCGCAGTTTCTAGGATTATGCTCTTTTACTTTGCCGCGTACGGAGTTGTATTGTGTTCCTATACTCTAGCTTGTAGAGGATGATACTCTGCCCCATAGGCGTCTCATCTTCAGCGCTGCCGTTCCTACAACGGACGACAACCTCAAAACGAATTCCTCTCCTCGTCCATTTAGCAAACACTTGGTGAGCTCCCTAAGATGGCTGCTTCCATTCTCTTCTCTTCCACCTCCTCCTCCCTCTACCAATCTCACTACCACCACACCCATCCTTCTCCCACTCGAACCCCGTTCCTCCATCTCCACACCCCTCCTTCCAGCTCCGCCCGCTCCAGAGTACTCGCGCGTGCTAAGTTCGGAAAATTCGACAGCCAAGATGCGTCCTCCGCACCCGAGCCCACCTTTTCGCCTTCTGAACCCACCGAAGTGCTGGAAGATGACAGGTGCGCTATAAAATCCCAAACTTGGAATCGATACCGATTTTTTCCAATCGGGTTATCTTGATTGTTGGAAAAAAGAGAGAAAAAGAAAATAAAAGATTGACCCTTATCGAGTGTTTGTGCAGTTGCTTACCTTCGGATTTGGAGGGTGCGATCCGGCAATCCAGTCAAGCGAGTGCATTGTTTATAGCTTCAGGAGGGATGAGAACCATAGTATGGGATGATTGCTTTTTGTCTATTTCTGAAATATAAACAACTTTTCTTTTTCTCGATAACTGGTTTTTTTTTCTCGATAAAGTTCTCTGTGTTCCAATGTGTGAAAGTTAAGTTTTTAGTATCTGCTATAGATTGAGAACTGCTTCTATTGTCAAATTCGAAAGCGTCTACTGAGGTTCGTAGGATTTTCTGAAAGTTCCGAGCAATGTATTGTTCATGGTATGGTATGAAGAAAGTTAAGTGACCAGTCTTTTGTATGCTACAATTATTCTCTAGTAATAAGAGAACCAATATGGTCTTACTGTGTATATTGTTATTGATCTAGAAGAGCAATTATTCATTCACTACAGAATATTCAAGAAGCATCTTTGTCCTGTTTCTAACGTATTCTTATAGTCAAGGGAGTCATAGTCATTTTCTTCTTGAAGCTTCACATTTATTTAGTCCCCCAGTTTTGTAGTCCAACTGTACATCTAGCAAAAGTGCGAGAAGGCCGTTAATTTGATCTTAGTTCCTTGATTGCTGAAAACAGATTTCATCATTTATAAGATTGGGATTTTGTGACCTTACAGTCCTATAACAATTCGGTAAATGATATTAAAAATTTTTTTTCATAACTTGCAGGTAGAACTTTTGATCCCTCAGGTTCAATTTCTTAATGATGAAGGTGCTCAAGCTGAGTTGTGGGGATTATCAAGGATATTTTTGGATTCACTCATAGAAGAGACAGGATTCCAGGTCTGGACAAAAGGTTGTTTAGGAAGTACATTTTGTTTCTTTTTCGAACATTCCCTAGCAAGTTCTTGAGATAATGTTCCAGAAATATTATCAACCATAACTGTCTCTTTATATGATCTGAATACTAAAGAGAGTACACTAATCTGTAGTTCCATAAATAAGTATTCCCATGTTAAGAGAATTTCAGAATTTGTTTCACTCATTCATGTTGTGGTTGTTTAGATGATTGAGTTATTTTCATTTTTCTTACCTTACTACCAATATATCATCAGATTCAGATTGCATGGATTAAATTAGCTTTATGCCTTTATAGGAATCTTATGGAAATTCATAGATCTTTCGTTCCTTAATGTGTTAAAGAACAAAGAGAAGTTGTAACATATGGAAAATATTCAGTCTGCTTTCCGTTAATAAACCATTGATAAAGACTTGCTGAGAGACCACAGAATCTTAGCGCAACATCCATGTTTTTTTTTTCTGATTTAAATTTAGCACGGAAATTTGAAATTGCATTTTTTTTAAAATCTTTTAAAAGCCATCCCAAAATGTAGGAATATGTCAGTAGGTAACTCAGTTTACTCTTTTATTTTAGTCTCTCTCTTTTGAGTTTTAAGAATTGTGCTTGTGCTCACTGTCTAGTTCACTCACTAAATTCTGCTGGTTGGTTTCTACGTAGAGAGTAAAAGCCATTTTTCCTGATGCTGGGGCAGCTGCTCTTCTGAAGTATCAGTGGAAAGATGCAAAATTTGGGTGTTCCAGGTATCTGTTGTTTGTTGTATTCCCTAGTGGTAGGGGAAGTAATTTCTTAGACAAATTCTTTTTGTCTTGTTAATTTAAAACTTGTTCATATAGTCTATGGACTTGCAATTCTCAGAAATTCTTTTGGTTTATCATGAATTCTCTTACTTATGGCTGAATAGAAGCAAAATCAAACATAGATTTGAGCTAGAAGCGTAAGTAATCTCCTTCAACAGCCTTTTCACCTGCTGTCATTTTAGTCAGTTTTTACTAAGAGAATAACTCTACCCGGTTAAGTCTTTCTATTTCTTCTTTAATTTGTACCTGCAGCATGGTTTAACTTTTAAGACGAGTTAACCATCATGTCTGGTATAAGTGGGTCAGCCTCTTAGGTCTATATTGTTATGTAAATAAAGTAAGAGTTTCATGGTTTAGTTAATACTTGATACCAACTCCTTGAATCGATATTAAATTCCTGACAGGATATCTCTAGACGAGCAATGGCTTTAGATGAAACAAGAAGAATAAACTTTTGGTTATGTTCCTTATTGCTATATGAGTTGTGACCTCTTATGTTTGTTTATGTCCAGAAGCTTTTCAACGAGACAAAATGGAAGGTTCTAATTTAGGGTAGGTGTCTGTCTCCAAAATTATTAAGGATAAGAAGATAATTTCTACTATTCTGTTGTTACTTGGTCTCTAAAGTATTTCTAGCTTCTTCTATGCATATATAAACCATCTAGAGATCTCTCATAGTGTTTTAACAACAAATTGATGTATTTATTGTCTCAGTCTCTCTACTGTATCATTCATATACCATTTTTTCTCTTTCATGGCATTTGACCTTCCTTATCATAATTGCTGCATACCTTTCAGTATTTCATTGAATTGCTGGTTTTTTTTTTTGCTTGAAGGAAAATGATCTGTATCTGATTTGTTAGCTAAATCATTCTTCTTTCAATGAAGTACAATTCTTAATTCTTTTCCAATTTGTCATGCAGCTTAAGTGACCGGAAACCCGTAGATGATGAGGATGAAATTGTTGTTATGATAATTCCTGATTACCAGATGTTGGAATATGTGGAACGAATTGCAAGTCAGCTTTCTGATGATCCAGTATGTAACATCTTTTCTCAAAGAAAATAATCAGATTGCCTGCTTTGCGTGTGACATTCTACATGGTGAAAACTAAAATAATCTGTATCCTATCGACATGAACATGATCATGAGATAGAATATTATACAAAAAATAATTATAAATTGATCTTCATTGTATCCCTGATCAGAAGACAGTAATGACCACATTTGGCCTTAAAAATCCTGGTTCTTCATACACTTTGTCCATATGGAGGTAAGATTCATGTTGGATACCAATTAGAATATGAGACTCATTGGATAATAACATGTATATCTTTCTTTTGCACATCCAATACATAAGATAAAATAAGAATATGACTTGGATACATCTAGTGTGTTTGAAATTTTGAATTCTTCGGTAAGCGGTTATGGTTTTCATTTTTGGTAATGATGGTCACTCTTACAAAGATATGGCAAATTAATCAAAGACTGCTATCTATTTTCAGTTGGTCGAGCAGATCCCTTTGTGATAAATGATAAACTTACACGTTATTTGATGAGAGATAGTCTATTGATTTGAAGGATGCTCACATTTCATAATGGCAATTGATAACTGGTATTATTTGTAGACATTTTTCCTTATTCTCCTGCACCTTGATAATTCATGTTTTACATAATTTTTTTGGGCATTTTGTAGATGCATACCTTCTGTTGATGAAAAATTTGGAGATTCTTGTTAGCAGGTTTACTATCACAAATACCACAATGGTTTCTCCTTAATCATATTATATGACAAGCATACAGTCATATGGCTCATATCCCTATTCTGTCGTCCTGTTTTCAAAATTTGCTCTATGTAGATATGCTTCTTCTTTTTTAGAAAACTTTCTATATATGCTTTTTCAAAAGAAAAATATCGACATATGCTTACCATATTCTGTCTGCATCATTTGATCATTTTCATGCTGCGTAGAACTGAATCATTCATTGTGCATAGACTTTGCTCTATAACATCCAAAGGCACCATTGTCAATTTCTTTCTTTAAAAAAATTATCAATCCATGTTAATGCATGTGAAATTGTAGTTTGCTGTTTGTAGTCATGTTACTTTCACTGTAGCCATAATCGACAAGCATTGTCCTCATTATTGTTGTTTGATCTCTAGTGAGTAATTCAGTGTGAACCTAAAGCTACCCTCCATGTTTCATCATCTCTTCAATCAATACAAGGGGCCTAATGATGGAAATAGGACTTCTGTAGTAGTCAAAGTGTAGAATGTAATGATGCAATTATGTAGGCTAAGTAGGATCTCTTGCTTACAGAGAATTTCTCTCTCCTTTTGTTAGCCAAGACCACTAGTCATGTGGAACCCACGCCTTGTGAGTGAAGATGTTGGTGTTGGCTTCAATGTCCGGAAGTTACGTAGATACTTCTTAAGGTATGGCTTTTGAGTGATTTCAGTACTTAATCTATTTACTGTCATCGTTCTGTGATCTTTAGGTATTTAGCTACACAATTCAGAGTACAGGACTGGAGTGATCTCATACTTCCAGAAACATGCTTCTATTTTATCTTGATTTTCTTGCTTGTTTACTGAAAATACATAAGATATGACATTTTCGGTATTTGGAAGCTTATCATAAACTGCCAGATCTTTGTAAATTCTTAGAATACGAATCACCTTTTATGTTTTCTTGTTCAAAACATAAATTTATGAGACTGAATAATTCTGGATGGTTCCTATATGACTAGCAGATCTTCATGGTGAATATCCTAGCTATGCTCGTCAAATTATACTATATTATGATTTATGACAAGAAGTGATGCATACTGAGATATTAGAAACGCAGGATCATGGTGCAGCCTTTGGTTGTGAATGATGATTCTGTAAGGCATGGGTCTTGTAGGTGGGACTTGCAGCGCAAGCATTTGTCTTGTTACACAACTAAATATAATTTGTTTTATGTGCAGTACCTTTACCACTGTTTACTCGATGAGACCGTTGCCTTCTGGTGCAATCTTTAGATGCTATCCTGGGTGAGCCAAATGGATGTCATTATGCTGTGAAACACCCACTTAGATATCAAAAGCATATCTTGAAGCTTGGTTCCTGTTTTCTGGTTTCTTTTACAGACTCTGGAAAGTGTTCTATGATGACGCAGATAGGCCAAATAGATATTTGCTCGCTAAAGAGCAACCTAGCCGACCTGATGCAACCGATATCGAGGTTTGTTCCTGGAAGCATTAACTCTTTTCCCTTGGCTTAAATCCTGCCGATCAATTGTCAATCACAACTAGGTTCTTTATATGAAATACTTTGACCACTGTTTGACATTCCTGAACATTGTACCTCTTTTCCTGACTTCTTTTCTTTTACCTTGTAATATTCTAACTAAATAGCTTATTTTAATTTTGTTTGGAGATTTTTATCCAATCTCTGGCACTTTTATGTGCTCTTTTGACATTAATACGCTTTACCATCATCATATGCAGCTGATATTGGGAAAAGTAGCAGAGGAATCGGAGAAGACACCTTCATTGTTGGTCAAAGCCATGAGCATGTTTAGTTCCGTAAACCGGTTTATGAGAGCCATCTCCAAGTGAAAATTAACCTCAAGTTATCCTCTTCGTCAATCAAGCCATTGCAATAGCTTTTCATTGCAACTGGTGTTGTAATCTTATCTTAAAGCTATTAGCATGATTTTTTGTTGATCAATGTAATTAAAATCATATTAAATGTATCCAATTAATTTTGGCCTCCCATTGTCTCAGTGCATGGTAGGTATGGCATGAGCAAGATATACGCCATTTTTACCCTAATTACCAGAGAGGCTGTTCCACGTGGCATTTTTTTTTTTCTTCCTTGGCTCTAATTTACTCATTAATCAGTAAGCGCAGAATTTATTTTTTTATTTCAAATTAAGGCATACATACATGCAACAATTGGATTGAATTGCTTCCAGTTTTGCAATATATGAGCTTTGCTTAGAAGCCCCCAAAAGACCAAATTACATCTTGCAACCCTCTTTTCTATTGAGCTCAATTTGCTCATAATAATCTGGCTAATTTTCTTGAACTATATACATCATCAAACACTACCCAAACTGCATCTTCCTTGATATTTTGATCAATGAATATCACAACTTGGATAATGTACAAATATTCCAAGAAACAGATACGCGAGAATTACAACTGAGTGACAAAAATATCATACTTTTTACTTGGTTGCATAGGCTAATGAACACAGTAGAAAGATCAAGTCCTTGTATTCAAGTTGCTGGCTGTGTAAGGCAAGCCTGAGCTCAAGTGTTCTCCCCACTTGAAACCATGGCCTTGGTCTTCGCCACCTCGGCCTGCTCCGTTCACTCCTACATACGAGGTTATCGCAGCTTCCAACGCCGACCGGAAGCTCGGATCCGACGTGATTGCTTTCGCAATCGTGTCGGTCAGACACTGGTTCTGCTGGCTTTGAGTTGCGCCAGTTGGTTCTTGAGCTAGCCCACTGATATTGCTCAATGAACTAATACTAGTTCTACTGTTATCATGTAGCTGGTTTGCATAGCTTAGGTATCCAGAAGAGAAGTTAAAGTTTTTTGGGGAGTAACTTTTGAAGGTTGAAAAGAAATTATTGAATGATGATGGTGGAGCAGTGAGGTCTAGTGTTATTATGGGGTTTAAGGAAGGGGCTAAAGAGATTGAGTTGAGGCCATGGAGGCCGGCGTTGGCCGTGGTGGCGATCGTGGAGGATCCGATGCTCGAGGACGACGATCCGGACGTGAGCATGCGAGCTGCGGCGGAGGTGGTTGAGGCCATGGCAGTAGCTGACACTGGAAGTGGATGGTTATGGGTGCCCTCATAGGTGGTGATCAATATGGATGTATCTTCTGCACATCTTTGCACCTGCAAATATGACAGAAAAAGTTTATAACATATAGTATTATATAAAACTTTTGAGAGATAACAACGATCAAATAAATCTATTCCCGTTCATTCTTTTCATGTGATTAATTATCTTGCATGAAGCTAATTAAAAACACAATACCTTTTTCTCTATTGCAATTAACAACTTTACAAGGAGACTATTGCCGTAATAATGAATTAGCTAACTAAATGTCATCTTAATTGTTATATCTAACATTGACATGATGAATTACCTTATTATTTAACTACTACTGGAAAGTAAATCTAGAAGACAAATGATATATATATATATATATATACCTGCTTCCTCACTGGGCATGCTGGTGCAATGGTGCAGCGATAGTAAGCACGTGGGCATGGATTTCCTTTCGAAATCTTTTGCCCATATTTCCTCCATTGGCATCCATCGTTCATCTGCAAGCATAATTCAACAAAGGATCTCATTTAACCAATATTAAGACGAGTCTTAGAGGTTCATATCTAATCAAACATAAATATTCTTCAGCTAGCTTAGGCAGGTACATGTCAAATGAATACCTGAAAATATATTTTCCAATGATATGATCGAATGCATATAAACTAGACTTCACACTTGCAGGTAAAGAATGTACTTACTGTTGGGGCATCGCATCTGGCTCTCACTGAAACTCTAGCCTTCTTATTAGCTTGTGTTTGTCGCAAAATCTCATCGTCGTCGCAATTTCTCAAACTCTTGGGTATTTTGCTGGGCGGCCATGACAGCTCCCTTGCCTCTTCTTCCTTTCTCTCCTCAGGGCTATTGTCTGGGGTTAGATTCACCACAGCAGGCTCATCTGTACCAGTACTACTAGTGTACCCTTCAAATTTGCAATCTAGTCCAAGAGTCAAGCCTTTGTCAATTTGTTCATTAATCTTCTCTTTGCATTTGCTTGTGGTGATATTTGTTTGATCCTTCTTGTGGCTACTTGTAGTTGTGCCAAGGCTCAAGGAAACAAGTTCAGATTCCTCCAAATTGTCTGTAGAAGTAGGAGAGTGGATATGTTTTTTAGCTTGCTCCTGCTGCTGCTTGACGTTGTAGTAGTGCATTTGGAGAGAGCGGTAGTCCTCAACGATGCGTTCTAACATCGTCTTCAATCTTTCATTCTCTTCTCTCACTTCAGTCATTTCTGCCTTTGAGGATTCAAGTTTATTCTCCTATGATATCAAACAAGATAGGAGGGATTAGAAATTAATAGCAAACGCTACTAAGCTCAATAATCTGATATTAGTTACTATAAGATGATCATATATGCTGGAACAACTTAACCACTGCCCTGAGATGATCATCCCATTAGATTTAAGTCCATATAAACTTTTGAATAGGCTATTTAAATATGAGGAAACAAAGATTTATTTTTGGTAAATCCACACAAGTTGTAATTAAAGCCAATTGCAGATCTTAATCAATCTAGATTATTCCCTATCTTCTCTAGGCTTAGTCCAGAAAATCTACAGTTGAATTTTTATTTCTTAACTACAACAGAAGATCTTTTTCCTCAGAACAGAAGAATATATAGTAGAAAAGGCGTCTGTGCTCTTCGAAAGATCTACTGGGGATGCCTTAATTGAACAACAAAAGGACAGCTTGTTGTCTACAATCATATAGTCCAGCAAATTAAACATAACTTTGGACACCACAATCAGTATTATTAATTTCTAGAACGCTTAATGATGTTACCCCCCATCAAGAATTCAGTACATTCATTCCTTTAAAGTTCAAGAAAACAGCATCCTGATCCATAGATTTTGCATGAATTAGTAAAAACTCGGATATCTACAAGAAAAATGCGTTCCAAACCTGCGCGTTCTCAGTGAATTGCTCAGCCTTCCTCTCCACTTGAACAACAGCTCCTTCCATCAGCACCACACCAAAGGAAACAAACCAATTACTCCTTTCCTTCTCTTAGATCTCTAGTACTTAGTTTCCCTTATCTTTTGTCCTTGCACCCTTCTCCTTATAAATGGAATCAGCCTCCTGTTCTGTGCTTATCTGTATTAGGCCGTCAACAACCTCATGGGTGATTGAGAGAAGCAAAATATATAAAATATTGGAGGTTTCAACGTGTGAAACATGATGTCTGACTGCTTCATTAGGACTTGAGAGCCCTTGCAGCCGCACCCTCCGGTAGGTCCCGTGCCTTCCGGTGGTGGTCCCGTTAGTAGAATTCAAACTATCTTCCCCATATATCGTAGTAAGCCCAATGCCTTCTGCTCCAACCATCTTCATAGACTTCATGCTATTATCTCATTGACTTATAGGTTTCCGGGATCCAGAGAGTTAGTGATAATATAGTCAATATGTCGCCAAATTGTTAAAAGAAAAGAAATTGTCTTGCTTCATTGGTCAAAAGATATGTTGATACATTGTCAAAGATCAAAGATCAGAACATAGTAGAGTATTCATATTTTCACAATTTGGCCTATATATTATTAACAAAATCTACTAAATAATGTTCATAAGTTGATTATCTAAATTATGTTCTCTTTATAGTATAAGCATTTGCTTTTAGTGGAATAGTTTAGCTTTCTTTGAGGAAAGATTCACATTTATTTGATTAATCTCAAGCATTTCAATCATTATCTTCCTTCCTTTGTGAATTTGTTTTTCCTTTTGTCACAGCCTATAAGCTAATTCCAATATGAGACTTCGACTATGATCCAAGATCCAAGGTCTCTTCCGCATTAAAGTGAACCATTAAGATAGACTCAGTTGATTAAGTTTATCAGAAAAAAATCCAACTTGGTCAGTTGATTATATAGTAATCCTTTGATCTGAGTTATCTGTACCATTTACTTAGAATAGTATTTAAAATGGCGATGCTGAGGTCTTCGAGATTCCGACCAATAAATTCCGGAACCAAATGGTGCTGAAGAGGTACAATGCATTCGTTATTGCTATTATTTTAGATCCCCAAACGTTGAAAGTTTCGGTTAGCAAACTCATGTGGAGATTTCACTGTATACAAACTCTTGCTTGCATGTGTTTGATCATGTTAGATTTTTCATTAGCAACTCTTAATTTGGCCCTCACTTTAATCTAGCCTTCATAGATCTACTAGCAGGAAATTCATCATAATATAACAGACACTAAAGGGTTAGAACTAACTTCAGTAAATTCTCTTTTGCTACTTTAATGGAGGCAAAGGGGTATTGGAAATGTGCTTAACTCTTAAGTTAATTCCTTTTTCTTTGTAAGGGAGTTGTAAGTAGAATTGAGGAATACATCATTATATGTATGGCATAGTTTGTTGGCATTAGAAGTGGATTTCCAGAGGATAGAAAATTAGTTTCCTAGAATGGATTACCGACGCGTACTTTGTTTCTCCTTTATCCACTGTCACCATTTTATTTATATATTCATCTCCTAGACGAAGGTTACTATTAGAAAAAAAAAATACAGGTTCCTTAAGATTCCTTAGTAATATATGTAAAGTATTTAAAGGGTGTAAGCATGCTTTCATGTTTCTAGCACAACCCACACAGTGCATTGTGCCCTAGGAGATGGTGTACTTAGCAGCCCTCAAATTTAGCTGATTCATTTGGTATTGATTTTGATTCTAAACTTTTAGTAAATTGGGAGATCAAACAACAAAGAAGTTTGTCAGCTTATGTTTTATAAGACAGACAGACAGACAGACAGACAGACACAGACAGATAGAGAGAGAGAGAGAGAGAGAGAGAGAGAGAGAGAGAGAGAGAGAGAGAGAGAGATTGAAGCATTAGTTTAGGAGGAAGAGAAATCTTGTCAAGTAGCAAATATTTATTTGAGAAGATAAGGCTATGAGTTATCAAGTGGTAAGATGAATAAATATCAAAGGGGCCTACTAAATATCTAAACTGGCATTGTGATTATCCACACATAGGATTAGCTAAAAGTAGATTTTTTTTTTCTTCTAAATGATCACATAACCGATGGTTTTATCAGCATATGTGATCATGACTATGGAGACTTGCAGAGGGAGGGATACATGGTCCCAGATGCATATGAACACAATTCTGGGAATTTATCACATAACAAAGTTTGAGAGACCATCAGCACTTAACCTACTTTCTATTTTAAGTTATATCAGCTACGGAGTACTTCCACAACTACCCTACTCATAAGAATTTCCTACAGAACGAATTTTATATTCCTAGAACCCTTTTATTATAGAACTTGGTGAGGTAGTCATGATAATTTAATTTGAGTTTAGTAAGCTAAGAGGTTAGTCAACGGATGAATTAGAAGGGGTCCTTCCTATCCATTTCTTATAAATAAAATAAAGGGAGAAAATAAAAGCCTTGCAAATAATTCTAGGGGAAGAGTAATCAGTGGGTCCTCGTAGACTTCCCTCTCTGGTTTATTGACCCTTGGAAGAAGACCAATTGATTAAAGAATGTGGGTATCTGATGCTTGGACGGCATTCCTTTATGAGGCTATCATAGTACAAGTGTTTGTACTTAGTCTTACGTGAGATAGTGTTCTAATTGGAAGGATTTGTTTGTTACTATATATACTTCTTTAACATTTCTCTCTTTCAATCTTAAATGAGCGATTGAAACGCCTTAAGAAGAAAGACCAAAAAGTATGCGAAGGTCATATTTTAAGTGTGTAGAAATATTAATTTTAGAGGTTTAGTTGGTTGTTGCATTTAAGAAAATTCTATCAGTGGATATAAGAGAAGATATTTTAGCAAAAAGAATAATTTCAAATGGAATCTTTAAAGTATTCAAGACTATCTGAGAGTTTGGCTCGTCTGCTTATGTTTCATAGAGATTTGCAGAAAAGAAATTAGAAAATGGTCAGGGTTTAATTCATGTCTTAGCTAGACCTATATATTCATGGACAACATGAGCAGCTTAGCAAAAGCCATATAACATCATTTCTATCTTTGATTGATGTACTACATAACTTCACCACCAACTTTCACAGAAGAAATATCAACGCAACTGCCATTAATTGGAGCTCTTTTGTTTTCCTTTCTTGTCTTCAGACCTTTTGTGAAGTTATGGGAACCTAGTCTTATTCTTCAGATATGGTCGAATCCTAATCCTTTCAAAGCCATCGTATCACTGAAGCTAGTAAGTACACAAAGTAAAGATCAGGATATCAAAATACAAAAGTATATTAATGGTGGAGTAGCTGTATCATGTTCATGTCTACTTCAAGATCAAGCTCCATCCTAAAAGATGGGCATGTCACATACACTGTCAACTTCTAATCTGTTTAACAAAAATATGTATTCAATATGACCAAATGGGTCAGTTTCACCTACTTAAACCAAGCGAAACGATCTGCGAATTTTCTATCCCAGTAACACAAACTAAAATAAACTGTAGACCAAGTTAACTTATATTTAGATAATGATGGTTTAATCTGCCTTTGTTTCAAATTGGTTCTGTTGGAAAAAGATGTAAGTGATGTGGACTGTACTAATTAAGGAGGGAAATGTTAGATTAGATCGATACATAACTCGAATTCTTTAACTGGATTCGAGTTATAAATACTGCTGCATTCGAGTTGATTTTGTAATCCTACGATTTGACTTCTTCTTTCTTGGGGCACTAAAAACAATACACCTGTCTCTCTTCGTAGAATAAGTGATGAATTGATTAATTGGCATATAGGTAAGAGACAAATTTACATAGCCAGATAGCTCACTTACTGTAATTAATCAAACAACATGATGCACAAGAGATCGACTTTCCAACTATTAGAATGGTGCCAATGTAAGTAGATCAACAACAAAATCTGAACACCCCACCTGTCTCATTGTTTTTATATCTCCAACAAATTTACTTGGTACGGTTTCATGTTGATTATAATTAATGATCTCTTAGAAAAATGCAGTTAGTATATGCTTGCCATGTTTGCGTAACTCCAATGGCTTCAAACGTGGACCGTATTAACTAGTAAATAAGAAGTTGATTAGGAGAATTGTCGAGTTTTTAACCATACATGCACTATAGAAGGGTAGATCAGCATTCTTGACAGTGCTATCACTGGCATCATGCACGGTGTGATTTATCAAGTTCATGCAGTGGGTTAAAAAATTAAAAAAAAAATCTAGCTCCTTTAACTTTGTGATCTTTATTTTAATTTACTTTAATATTAGAGAGAGTAAGTGTTAATTAAGTTGGGAATAATGATGGTTTCCTCCTTTACAATATGAACTAACTACAAGGTTGGTAGCTGAGAAAACTGACTTTCTTCTTCTTTGTCTTCTTCATCTTCTGGTTAATTTGCAATGTTTCAATGTAATGAAGCAAGCAGTACCTTCATATGTTAATTAGGTATTTAGGTCAATGAAGAGTACTTTAAGCTATCCTGTTACAACTTTTCCAAACATCAGCTATGACAACATTATTATGTTTCTTAGGCTTAAACTATTTAATCTTTGGAACAACTTCTTCAATGGATAAGTTTAATAATCTGTACTCATTTGTCGTTTTATTTCATATGGAAGGACTCAATCGATGGCATGACACGATAGCCCACGAGAAGTCATTCAATATACTTGAAGCCTTGAGAACCTTGTGATGACACATTAGTTCACATCCAAATTGCAGTTATAATATTGCACTAAGTTAATGCTGTCATCAAGCTTTAAAGTAAGAAATTTAGGATGAGGCTGCAACTCTGGCATCTTTAGCTCTGTACATCAATGCAAGTAAGATTTGATTCCCGTATCAAGTATGAAAATAGAGAGGATCAAAATAGGTTGGTCCCTACCTAGTGAGAGTGGCCTGACTTTTTCTGCAATCTTTCAGAGACATTGATCCATCTGATGTTAGAGTGATATGATGTAGTTGTTAGCATCACCATCATGGCCTAAAAACATCAAATTATTCATTAAACCCACCCACTTCGACCAACTTCTCTAGTACTCAGTTAATCTTATCAGGATATAACATTCAAGTTCTCTCAGGGCATCCACACGCTTAATCTAATCACCTACATGGCACTAATCTCCCCTTCAGTTAATCTTGCTAAAGAGAAGAATTAACAACATAGTTCTAAACGAATTGTAGGATTTGATTTGAATTAGTCTCAATTGGTGATGAGGGGAAGATAGACAAATTATTTTAACAATTTACTTCCTTTTAACCAATGAAATAACCAGTATGCTGCAGAAGAAGAATTTTTAAAAAAAATTAGCTAAGTGGGTCAAATTTATTAATAAACCTGGATATAACCTAATTCTAAGAATATTTTTGACTAATAAGTTCACAATTTAGAAGGTTAGCTGTCATTAGCTGCAGAGCATAATCCAAATGTCAGTGGTGTAGCGTTAGGTCACATTATAAAAAGCGAAGAGAGAGAGAGAGAGAGAGAGAGAAACTCAGGAGGATTTAGTCAATGTGTAGTTTTCAACACAGAAGTAGAGAAATCTACGTCTTATTGTAAGTAGTGGCATTGTGGATCTGAGATTAGACTTCCTGCTCTCCTGATATCATACGGTGCTTAAACTTCTTTTAATGTATTGGCATCATGCCGAAAACTTTGAATGCCGTACGTTGAAATTGTTTAGATGGACATGCTAGTCGAGGTCTAATTGAACTTATTTAACTCTCTCTCTCTCTCTCTCTCTCTCTCTCATGAATTTTGACCTTAGTGTAAGACAAGTGAGTTTGTGATGCCATTGGTAGGTCAGCTTGGGAATTTCCTCTCATGCACAAAAGAAAGCAACAAGAATGAGAACTTTATTTATGGTGTGCCAATTTACCTCTAGAATACATCTTCTAAAAGTTGCATATATAAGCCAAATATCTGTTGTAATGTTATATAAAACTATCTAAGCATAGTTGACCCTAAAAGTTGCATATAGAAACCAAATATCTGTTGTAATGTTATATATAGCCACTAAGGAGCCTCATGGAATGAAAAAGTTTGAATCTCCAATAGTGCATCACTGCTGATGATAGTGAATATGTTAACGCTTTCTTCTTTGCAAAATTTCATAGGGTTACAAAATATAGGACAGGAGACACGAATTCCACTGCAGAAAGAGTATAATTACCCAAGTAATTTGCCGTCAAAATATTTACTAGAGAAAAGCATAATATGATGTTTCCAAAAAATAAGCCGTCGATTTTAGGCTGCTCCCAAGAAGAGGAGGGTTCTTGTTGTCTACTCAGTTAATGAGAAGATTGAGCTGCTACACTGGTAAGACTAGCTCAGAAGTGTATTTCTCTAACCAGCTGCAAAATAATAGAAAAAACAATGACAATATCTGAGTATATGCAAAGCACGACATACGGGCATAAAATGTTTCACTGACAATTTCATCAATTATCTTTCATTTGAATCCTATGACAGTAATTTTGTCTCTTATAGTACCATTAACCAACCTTTGCCAGACCTATATCATTTTTTATTCATCATTCTACAGATATGTCCCCAGTTGACTCATATCAATTATCCCTTTCTTTCCAAATTGGCTTATTATGATCTTGTGGAATTGCCTAGAGTCTCATTTTTCTCGCAATTACTGTGTTTCCAACTCTTTGCTCCAAAGACTATTTGAGGATAGAAAAAGAAAATGCATCACACCAACATATCTAGCAATGACAATGGTAAATAGGCTTTAAAAGTGCCTGCTGAGATTTGAAGCCATCAAATGCTTGAAACAAACCAAACCATCACACAGGCTACATATTAACTATACGAGACCCACCAACAGAACAGCCTCATCGACACTGCTAATAAGCCTAATAGGAAAACATCAAAATCCTATAAGAAAACAAAATCATTAACTCATTTAAAGCCTGTTATTTATGTTGGATTAGAGACTAAGATGATACTGGATTCGGACACTCTGATGTGATTGTTAGAAATACTTGAAGTGGATTCACTTTTGCAAAATTTGAGAATACCTCATTGATGCTGCTTGTTTCAGCTCTTTCAGTACAATATCCTTCATCTACCCCACTCAAAGTCAGGCCCAGAACGCGTGTTATTTAAACGAGTAGAATCCGCTGGTTTGATTGCATTTGCAAATGCATGCCAACCAATCAAGTATGGCAAAATGAACTGTAGAAGCATCAGAAACCAATTTCTTGTTAAAAGGTGAAAAAGTTTCTAAGATGCACATGGAAGAAAAAAGGAACATGAGATAAAAATATAGCAAGACCACGTGAGTCATTTTAATATTGAATCAAAACAGAAACAATTATATCTATAAGGTCTGCATGCCACTTAAAGCCTCAGCAAATTTATTTGTTTAAAGATCATCTAATGTGTTTAAACAGAATTTACAAAATAAACAAAACAAAGGAGTTAGATGATAATGCCAAAATGAAGATCTGTACATATAGAGGTGTCACATGTTAGAAACATAGAGGTAACATTCTGAACCTATCAACCAACATTCTGACTTTCTTTCCCATCCACTTCTATCATACAAAATAGCATTCTGACTAACAGAGACAAGTCACTTCCTGAAAATATGAAGTGCAAAATCTCTAACTATGCACTCATTTCCAGCAACAAGAAACATATCAAAATTTTACAGAAGAAAAATCTGAATTATGCACAGACCGTGTGATGGAATATATATAGGGCTCACTGTGAGCCAGTAAGACTTTCTTCTGCTATATGACCCATCATCAGCACAACAAAGGAATCTTCTACAGAAAAGTCATAAGATGGCTTTGGTTGTAAAATTACGAACTTGCACAATGCAGATAAATAAAATGAAAATGGCACGAAAACCACTCCTTTTGACACTGAATTAAATAGAAAAAAAAAGTAAAAGAAGCTAACAGGACATGAAAAAACCACTTGAGCTGCAACAGGATTTTGTCGGACAACATTAGCACTTAGTCACTTACCAACAACATCAAGTTGTCAGTTGCATTAATTACCGCCAAGGTGAGCTCCATAACAATTAAAATTTTCTTACAGTTCCCTATTATTTCCTTGGCATTTCATGAGAAAATTCAGTCTATATCATGAAACAAGAATAAAGCAATAAATGATATGTTATATTACTATGAGCTATGGAAACAAAGCCATGGCAATAAGTAATTAAACAAAACAAAAAACAGCGAGAAGAACTTTTCATTAAGCTTTCTTTACTAAAGAATGGCAAGAAGAAAACAAGGCAGAATTAAGCAAAAATATGGCTTACATTGAAAGCCGAGTTGAGAATAGCAAATTCAGCTTTTGTAATGGGTATATAAATGCTCTCATCCACATTCAGAAGGCGGTTCTGAACACCTACATAAAGAAAGATGAGAGGCCCTTAAACAAGATTCCCATTCATGCTTATTGAAAGCATCATACGAGGCAATAGTGGCTAACAGGGAAAAGGAAAAAAGAAACATAGTTTGAGTTTGCATATACTGCACCCATACCTACGTACTTACATAATCCAGTAAATAAATGTGCACGCTTATTTGAATAAGGAAACTCTGACATGTCACACATACATATATAACACATCCATATAATGAAATAATAATATACAAAGTTGCTCTTTCTACCTTGTAATTCCATTAATATATGCTTATTTTTATTCCAACAAATTGTCAGCAATGGGATCCTTCTTATAGAAAACACACTATCAGCCTACCTTCCAGACAGTAAAGTATCAAATGTTATCAGCCTACCTTCCAGATAGTAAGCATGCTTATAGGAACAACTCAGAAAACAATTTATGTTACATTTGTTGTACTTTTGATGTAAAATTTAGCATTTACATGTGTTCACATGTCATCCAGACAATAAGTTAAGAAAGACTTACTAAGATTGAAAAAGTGGCCAGTGCCATCTGGCAGAGGTTCTATCTTTAAAACCTTGCGTACCTTGCCTTCTTCACTGTAAAAGACAACCATCTATTCAAGTTTAAAGGACTAAGATGCTCCGCAGGGATGACACTAAAAATGGAATCTACTTGAATGAAAATGATGATAGCATGAAGGATCAAGCTGATATGGTGGTAACAGGTACAAGTATGAGGAGTTTCAATTCAAAGTGGTTTCACAATAGACAGTTGACTAAAAACTGAAAACACAAAAAAAGAAAGTAAAACAGGTTGAGTCAAATTTAATTTTCTCACAAAAGCAAGTTTTGTACTTTTATGTATGATTCTGTGGAATCATTACAAAAGCATATTTCTGAGGGGGTGCAGTATAATCTGCTATAAATGAGTATACACTACCCCACAGATACAGGTTGTTCTCACTTTAGTATTATAATACAGTTTCATTTCGTAACCTTTTCATTCTCTGAATGGTGTTGTAAGGAAATTCTATTTGTTTGTAATGAAACAAGATGGCTCTCATCTTTGCTTCAAAAGAAACAGAAAAAAGAAAGAAGAAATGAAGAAGGTACTTCAAGTAACTACCCCGACGTAGCGACAATCAAAAGTAATGTATGGCTCAGCATCACAACCTACGTAGGAATAAAATATGTATGCCCTAGCTAGTAAGGCCATGCACCAAAAGAAAATCACATGTGGCAGATATATTACCTTCTTCCCTTGAAGGGGTCATGGAAAAACTCGCATGAATCCTTCACACCAAGACTTATTAGAGTTCCTATCTCCGTCACAGACAGAGAGAAAACCTGCATAAAAACAATATTCAAAAACCAATATACTCTAACAGGGACTTCTACAAGGAGCAAGAAATATCAAAGGTCGCGACTTTTTCATAGTAAATAAACTTTAACCGAAACAGAAGGGAGTAAAAAAAGACCTGCTTTCTGTTCCAATCATACTGGCGACTTCCTACCGCAGGAGCAAACTGGAGGAGAACAAATCCCTCCTTCGAAACTTTAAAAGCTCCAGACTACACACCACAAATCCAAAAGACACCATCAAACCCAACAAGAGAGCGAGAAACAAAACAAAGGAAAAGCTCAAGTGTACTACTCACGTCTAACGGAGTAAACTCGGGAGCTCTCGGCTCCACGGTAAGTGCCGCCTTCCCCTTGTAGATCGAGTGTCCTACGAAAACTCTCGACGATTGAGCTGGAGGAAGAAAAAACAGAGAAATGAATCAATAAAGAGTTCACCGGTGGATTTTTCTAAGAGAAGCGAAATATAAGGGCTAGGAAACCTCCGGAAGGCTGGGGAGAGGAGGAGGAGTCTTCCGACGACCTCGAAGCGAGACGCTGCGGCGCGAAGTAGTCGGAGTGGCGACAGGTGAAGGAAGAGGGCCTCTTCTTGTTGTTAGGGATTTGGGTTTTGAGGCCCGAGAAGCCATTCCTAAGAGGGTTGGAGGGGAGGAAGGGAAGAGGAAGGCGAGAGCTTTGGAGAGGGATAGAGAGTGAGGATGAGAGCGGCATTTCGTCGAACAGTTGGGAAAGAGCGAGGGTTTTGTTGGTGAAGGCGTTTTATCCTTTGTTTCGGCGGTTTAACACCCAAGCCCGCAGATAATTGTTGTAACTTGCAAGGGCTCGGGCGTGGCCGCTTAAATGCGTGCGGTCGCTCTTGCAATTTCTTTTTTTATTTTTTTATTTTTGGTAATTAAGAACTTCAATAAGAAAGGGCAAGGCTCACCCAAAATGTTACAATCTGCTGCCCTCCTTTAAAGAGTACCAGCAGCATCAAGGTATAAAAGATAGAGGAAGGCTCACGCATTCCTGAACTAGTCCACAAAATAGCGGAAGAGATTAACCAAGCATGCTTTGCTAGACGGTGTTAGCAGTCAATTTTCCCTCTGTAAGGGTGTGCTTAATTTTAACTTTCATGAAAGAAGGAAAGAAGTATAGTATATTCTTAATAAGGTTTTTTGTAATCTAGGTTGCTTACGCTCCAAAAACTGAGTAAGCTATTTGGAGTCTATTTTGATGATCAAGTAGAGTGGATACTGAGATTTTCGGCTTGCTCCAGAGCCTCGCGCACGGCCTAAGCTTCATTAGTCAATGCACTTTCACAGTTGACAGGAGCACCACCTGCCAAAAGAATGTCAGCATCAGCATCAGCATCTCGAAAAAAGCCAGCCTCCTCGTCCCTTACCATTTGTTAGGTCAAAAGAGCTATCGCAGTTGAGCTTTACCTAAGGATGTGAAAGCTGAGACCACCTGATTAGAGATGAAGGAGGTTGTTTTTCCGAAGATTTAGAACTTCTATTGGGGTTAAAATAGTCCATAGTTATAGTAATAATAGTTCGCCAACAATTATAAGAGGAGAATTGCTGAGCCTTGATATTGATAGAGTTTCTAGACTTTCAAAATTGCCATAAAAAGTTTGCAATCAAAGCCTGAACAAATTCTTGTTTTTCTTTTGGTAAGTTTCCCCCTTTCATTAATGAGTTTCACTCCAACCAGTTACCGTTGAAAGATCTATTAATACCAAAAATAATCATGTTCAAATCCCAAATCTATTTAACATTGATATAATCTAAAAAAAATATGATTCACATTTTCAAAATCAAAAGCCAAACTATTACAGAGGAGTCTATAAACATTAAGCATACCCAACCTGAAAAATCTTACCTTAGTAGGGAGACAGCCCAAGTGAGCTTTCATAAAAAGGTCTTAATTCTAAAGGCAATCAGCAGTTTCCTAAAACCCTCTTACTCATCAACTGGTATACGGTGATAGTAATATTCCTTTCTCAAATATATTTGTGATTCTTTTTTTTTTCTTTTGATTATTCAAGAGTAGGCTATAGACTGAACGATGAAATCAACCTCCCAATAATTAAGCTAGCTAACTGGATAAACTCAGCACAATTTGTCCTTGCAAGAATGAGGCCTCCGTATACTAATAAACCCTCGGTGGTTGACGAATGCCGGACTTTGAATTACAAGTCCATTAATACACACTTTGAATTCAGTCTCTTTAAAATGAGTGAATGAGAAAAACAGTAGCAGCTCAAAGGGGACAATATTCTCATACCGATGATAAAATTAGAATATTACGACAGAAATACACCTCATCAAACCATTGGATATCACGAAAATGTACAACAATATTCCATTATATCGAACCACAGTAATGCTTCTAGAGGGAATGCTGAAAATGGCTTCCCGTTCCATCAACCAGAGTTGTTAAATCACAAAAGAAGATCGTCTGTCTTTAAACAAGATCAGTTAATATGTAATGTACAGGAAATAAACACCCAAGCAATCTTGTGTTCTCATTTTTTACAAGTGAAGTTTACTAAGTCCTATCTCGATCCAGAATGATAAGTGAAAGAGAGATTGTCTCCTGCTTCTTTATTAAAAAAACATTTACTTCAGCACTTGACTGACGCAGTCCTGCAAAAGCAAATTACAAAAAGCAACAATAAGAGTTTGCTACCGAAGCATCCCAACAAAGCAACACTGAAGCAAAAATTCGAGTTTTAGTTCCAAATGATGATGCATTCCCCATATCATAGAGCTTCATTAAGCTATTAAAATCTTTCAAAGTGTTAAACTCTATAATATAACAACAATTTGGCTTAGTTCAATACCTGGACAAGTTTGCTTTAAAGTTTTCTAAGGAATCAATGTCATTCTGCAATATAAGATCAGTGTTGGCCTTGTCAAATTTTCCTGAGTCTATGACTTCTTGTATGTGCTGCAGCCCCTGAAGAGTGAAAAAAGAACAAATGTTCAATTAAACAACAAAGTTAGATATTCTCTGTATCCATGGTGTATACAATCAAAATTTAAGTATGAAGAACTTCTCATAAAATAAACTAAAGATAGCCATGTTAATTAATATGTCAAGTTTCATACAAGTCATATACATCCACCACTTATAGAATGTATAATGCCTCTTAGTGGTAATACAACAATCCTCGAGAATTTCATGACTTGCTAGAAAATTTGCAATAAGAGCAGATGAAATGAAAATACTTCAGCAGCAAAGATAGCATTCCAGGAAAGAAGTTGCAATTAACAGCAAGCAGAGAGATAGAACCTTTAAAGAGCTAGCATCTGCACATCCAATAAAACGCTTGCCAGCAGGCTTAGGGCCATCCTGCAGTGAATGAGGAAGAGATAAGCAAGGAGACTACGGTATGAAATTTTTAGTAAGAAACAAAGGAAGGAATCAAAACAGACAAAATGAAATTAAATAACTCTTAAGTCTCTAACTATAATGTGATTAACATCAGATAGTGGAAATCACAAGCTCCTACTTGATTGTTTGGCTCTCACTTATTGTGACACAGAGATGAAGAATTCTCAAGTTAAAATGTATCATCATTCCATTTCATGTAGATGGAATCCATGTCTGGAGTTAATTTTGGAGGGATGAGCTTAACCTGCTGCTGCCAAGGTAGGTTAGACTACTCATGAATTCGCTTTGAAATTTAAAAGGTCTCACAGAAAGTCTGCTCCTGTCTGATTGTGATTAATTTGCATAAATTTCAAGGGAACTGAATTCAAGTAATCTCTCAATTCTTCAACTAAGCCTTCTCAAATTTGAGTTTCTATAGCCTCATTGGGAGAACACTGGCAACAGGAGGTCAAAGTATGCTTGTTTATATCCACCACAAAGGCACAAACTATTGTTAATTTGTTAGATTAACCAATGATGCAAAAGTGATGAACTTCAGCCCCTTAATACTGGAGTTGGTTGAGTGACAGCTATGCAAGTTTGTCCATATAACCAGGGAATAATTAGCCCACAATGGCATAGAGATTAAATTTCATCTCCATTAACTATTGTTGTAGAGTAAGTATTCATATAGATTGCTTTCTGGAAATGGGAAGTCAAGAGCCTACCTAGAATACACTATTGAGGCAAGTAATATAATGGGTTCAGCCAACACTAAACCAAGATATGTAGAAATGAATGATCCTCACAGAGCATAAAGTATCTTAATTTTAAGTTCTAACACCAACAAGGAAGGTAATGCAAATTATTTGCTAATTGAATCCATGAGTCAAGGATATGGTTGATGGCTTTAATGGAAGTACTAAATTCAGATAACATGAAAATGACAGAAGTACAGAACTACCTAATCAGGCTCCAATAAATTGTCTCATTCCATTTTAAGGGACAATAAGGCCATTTACATTTCTTAATAAAGGCTTCAATCAATAGCTGCAGTCCTGCTATTGCCTAAGAGATCAGCATTTAAACTTATTCTAAATATCGTAATTCTTACAAGCATGCACAGCACCAGCATTAATCTTCTCCAAGGCCAACAAATTTTTCATAATTTCAGATGATGATGTGGAAATTCTAAAAAAGAAAATATGATATCTAATAAGATATTACAGAAGGGAGCTTAGGAAATGATATCGCTTCCCATAAAATAAAAGAGATATGCATGTCAGAAAAAAACTACACTGCATTCTTTTTTCTTTCAGTCACTGCCATTTTCGGTGTGGAGGGCCATCGTTTGATGATGAAACTAACAGAGCCAACTAATGATGAAAAAAAGATATTGGCATACTGGGAAACTAAATTTACAAATTCAGGAGATATGAACTTGAGTTTCAGAAGCTGCAAATTAACCACCTATAACATGTTCACCACAATAAACTGCAAAGCATAATTACAGTGACAAGATAATTACCGAGCATACAATGAACTAGAAGTACTGACAAATATTCGACAGTCGTGATCACTGTCCAGTAAAATCAATGCCGATGCCTCACAAATAATAATTTAGCACCAAAACAACTTGTGAATATTTAGAAATCAACTGGATACTGCTCGGGTATTCAAGGGTTTGATGTTCTTCTCAGGAAAAACATCTGTCGTCCCTTCAACAGTGATCAAATAAAAATATATAATAACTTCTTAACCATAAAATAAAATGATTATCTTCAATCTGTATGCTACTACTGGAAAATTCATATGACATAAGAATTAATAATAGAGATGCAAGCTTATACATAATACCTGCAGAAAATCAGGTATTTTTCCGCCCTTTCCCTCAACAAACCGGCAAAGGTACATTACACCAGCCAAAGAAAAATTCTGCAATCACAATCTCATCATCAGTGCACAATGAAGATATAAACAGAAAAGAGCGTACTCAGTTCCTACTTGCAACAATTTCATCAAAGAGGTCAATCATATTCTTGGTTCATAGAAGCAGATTTCTAAATTTTGAGATTTAAAAAAAAAACAAGCAGAATAAAATCGAAAATGTGAACTACACCAGGCAACTCACTGATACAAGAGTCTCCAAAACTTAATCTGTACTATAGAGGATGATTTCGCAGAAATCATATTGTGGGATATTGAGCTTCATTTGGCCTTTTGGCTTAATTATGACCCAAAGATAAGAGATAAACCTTAACTTAAAAGGCATCTTCTTTCTTCTTAATTTGAAACTATATTGTAATCAATAATATAGATCACTCTACCCACCAATTAGTTCTACAGCTTTTACGGTGAGTTCCTCTCCTATCTGATTCCGCTTTCCTCATGAATCAACATCTTCTCAAGGCTAGATAAGAACCAAGACTTTAAAGGGGTTCATATTTGGATAAACATACTTTCGTGAAAAAAAAGGTTAAGACAGCTAAAATGAATATTAGAGGAAGAGTGCTCAAGTTTCTATTGTCAAACAGTTCATCCTGTAAAACAATTCTTGTTCAGATGGTGTTTAGCTTGACAAGTGTAAAATGATTACATGGGTCGGATATTCAATTTATTAACCACTTAACCCCATCCAAACTAACATGTTATGCAACTTAATGCAGGTAATAACAAGTTACCCACATAATGAGGGTTATAATCAGGATTTCAGGAATGGATATGTTGCATACATAAACTAAACCGTTATTAATTGTGTTTGTGTTTATGTTAGTTTGTCATCTATAATCTAGTCAAGGTAATACAAAACTATTTAGCCCTCGTCATTGCGACCCCAATTCATGGTAGTATAATAGCTAATTGTTAGATGTCCATTAATTCTTTTGGATATCTCTCAGTTATAGCCAATCCCCACAATTACCCAAAAAAAAGCTTGAAAGATAATGATGCAACAAAGTTAACTTGTAGTAGAAGCTCCACAATGCTTTATGGAAATCATGTATCAATAGGTCATAGCACAAGCTGGAAAAGAAAAACTCATTTCACCATCTACCTAGCTTATAAGGAGGGGAAAAAATCAAAACAAAACGCAATGTGAAACATTATTTCAAGATGGTGATCAACCTGCTTGTCTACAATCGTGTTCACCTTCCCATCCTACAGATATGAGAAAAATATTAATTAAATTGCACAAAATTGGGGCAAATGTTGAATGCTGCATAACTGAATATATGTGCTGACCATATTCCAAACCAATTGCTGGATGGTGCTTAGATCTGAACCCATATTCTCAAGTTGCTTACGAGCATCAGTAACCTGTATCATACAAGGGAGAAAGAAAAGGCTTGAGAAGATAGTCAAACTGAACACAAATGCCTGTCACAGTTTACATTATTACTGCCACAAACAGGGTTACCAGTTGAAAGAACTATAAAAATAAAACTTTTAACCACTAAAAAGAACAGCTTGTTTTCACAGAATATTATTTCAGCTACCTTCCATTTAGCGATTGTATTTAAATTTTAAACTTGAAAGCAGCTAGATCTACAGGGATTGAAGTGCTACCTCCTTTTTTATTATTGTGGACATCTCCTTGTGCTCATCGAGTTTGCCATCCAAGTTCTCGATGCGCTGAGACAGATGCCTCTTAGCTGCCTGAAAGAAAGAACCAAAAGCTTCATAAGCTATAAGCATAATATTACAAGACTCAAATGATGCAAGGTCTTGCTAGGTGTTTTCATGATACACATTTTAAAGGTTAGATTAAGAGTGTAGTCCGTGCGCTAAGTGTTTCTACCAAGTTTCTGAAGTAGCTAATTTTGTGTTGACCCCAATTTCTTGAATATCAAACCAATTTCAGAAATATCTCAAATGGAGCAAATTATAGTTCTTTGATGTTTTGTAACTTTTGCTTTCCAACTGTTTGGACATGTCAGAGCCGGCCTTATTAGCTGCTATACCTTTAAAAAGCAAGAATATGTTTCTTATAAAAAGGCTGAAGTCCATGTTTTTTTGTACAAAATGTGAAATGCAGACAAGTTTTAATTGAATGGTCCTAAAGTCTTCTAGATTTCCTTTAATTGATTAAAATGTTTATGCATGAGGTCGATACCTCTATTTTATTTTGATTTTGATATTTCATTGTTTTGTCTGTTGACTTATGAGTCAGCCACACTAGCCATGACTACCTTACTGATATTTGACAAAAAAAGTGTGCTATAAGTAGTGAAGGATCTTATTATGGGATCTTATTTTCCAGCTGGAGGATCTTATTTGACAAAAAGGACTACCTTATTCAATTATCTCACCCTCACTCTGGATCTTATTTTCCAGCTTTTTCCCCTCTTACTTTTCGACTGTAGTCACTGGCCAACCATAGCTGCCTAGTTAGAAATTTTGAGAAAAAGAAAGAATTACTTATGTTACTATTATATTCATTATATTCCTGATGGAATCCAAATTTTACTGCTCTCAGTAACTATCTCTTTTTAGCAGATACTTAAGCTAACCTTATAATGAAATATTTATTTGTTAGCAGACATGTAGAGAAAGTCATCCAATAAATTGGTCAATCATGAGCATACAAAAACATGTATGCTTTGAGAGCTGAAACAGCCCTTTCCCTTGTAGCACATTGATATCAAGCATACCAGTTCAGCCTTTTGTAGACATTATACCCCTCCCATCTATTTGGGCCTTCTCTTTTTCCTAGCAATCTGAATCTAGAAATGCTTGAAATTAACATCACAAGGAGAGATGTAAATTGAGATAAGCTGCAGGGATAAGCTAAGCACTAACCTAGTTTTCTTATTATGTACTCAATTCTAGTCCAAGCACAAGCTTCCATGCAAGGTCACTGTAGAAGGAGCCTAAATTTGAACCTTCTGTCAAAAGCTATCCTTCTTCCCAAGAAATGTGGCATTGGTTGGGTGTGTTGGGACCAATTTTAAAAATCAAATAACACTGCTTCATTGGACACTCCATAGGCAGTACCCCAAGGCTATCATGAGTTCATGACCATCACAATGGTTATATCGTGGCAGCCACTAACAAGCTATCAGGAAACACTGAACTACACCAGTTCAGAGAGAAGAAGAAAAATACGAAAATGAAAATAAAGAATCTAATACTTACAGCAAGAGCAGAAGACACTTGCTCCAGATGCTTCGTCATACTTGAAACAGCACTAGCCATATTGCGCTTGGTGACATACATAAGATCAGAGAAGGAGAAGCCCTAACCAGTATTACAAGAAAGTCAGTCGAAGAAAGTATACCAAGACATGCTCAGAAAATTAGTACCTCCTTAATGGGAAACAAATCACAAGATGAAAAGCCTTGTGCCCTCCTATATATTGTTCAGATGATGATACAGAACAAAAGTAAGTTTATTGTCCGTCCAGAAACAACTATATTAAAATTATCAAGCATGTCATGAATAAAGATCTCCCATCATATGCGCAAATGGAAGAATGCAAACAAAAAGAGAAAAGAACAAAAGTATGTTTATCATACAGAAAAAAAATATTATATATATATATGTGTGTGTGTGTGTGTGTGTTTATTGTAGAGAAGTAACTACATTAAAATCATCAAAAATGTCATGATTGAATACCTTTGATCATATGCCCAAATGGAATAATGAAAACAGAAAAGAGAAAAGAAAATTAAGCGAGCGCATAAGAATTCAAAGGCAGAACTTACTTTCCACCACATGTATCCATAACCTAATGCCCCCAAGGTTGCAGCTGGTATTATAAGTGCAGTTATTCCTGGTAGAAAGACATCTCCATTCGTCAATCTTATCCAGTTATAATTTTATCAATCATATCCATTGAAAGCCAAGAAAGCAAGAAAACAATTTGAACATTAAGTGCTCTCAACTTTTTGGTTTATGCGCATTCTGGATATGCCTGTGGGTAAAGATATCTTAAACTGATTGACTACAGTGTCAACTAGTGACACCCTGTTTCTCATAGAAAGATAAATCTCTATCACAATACAAATTGACCAAATAGTTATTTTCATTTTTCCAGGTCTTGATCTATAGGAGATTTTATATAGAAAGCAAAATTGATCATCTACATATATTAAACTGAGTCATCAAGTGTTGATTGCAACTGAATTTCAATTTTAACAATTTGATACCTGTTTGGGCTGAACCTCCATTGAGAATTGTTATGGGACGTGCAGAAGCTAATTGTCGAACCTCCATGGCCAACCGTCGGACCTATAAAACAAAGAAATGGCAAACCATATTCTCATTCCAAAAATCCTCAAATCTATAAACACCTCATGGAGGTTCAGACATTCAGCAGAACATTTTCATAGAGCATCACAATGACACATCATTGGCAGAAAGTTCAGAAACCTAATGGATGTTCAAGACCATCAATTTGACGATCAGTAACCTATGAAAAGATCAACATAGAGTGTGGATAGAAAAGGATAACTCCTTTTACATCCCATTTTGCTAAAATACATTAAACTTAATCACCAAAATGCATAAATTATCTGGTCGCAACAATTTTATGAACTGTATGTGGTGATCAAAAGTAGTTACTTGGTGCAGCCACATGCATATCTATAATTTCATACAATTCAGTTAAGTACGAAATTATAAAAATCAGGTCGTCAATCATCATTAAGCAATGACACCTACAACCTTAAAAAAAGGAAACAACATACTATCAAACTACAGTAACAACCTGAGAAGCAAGAACTTCGTTTATTTCACCATCAGAACCATCTCCCTTCTGTCCAGATTTCTCCAATCCTTTTACCATATCCTGCACGCAATTGAGCACAACTAAATCCCAACTCCTAAATCCTACATCTCCGCAGAAAAACTCATGCGTAACTTAATTGGGCAAGATTACAGGATTCCAACCTGCAGCTCTCCCAAGATATCAGACAACCGCCCATTCCGCACCATGATCGAGCCAGTAACGCCTACAAAACGAGCAGAAGGCCATCAGATCACCGAACAAACAACTCGAATCGAATCAAAGGAGGATACGAAGATTGTGACGAATTGGTCTATCACCTGCTCCGACCAAGAGAACGACTCTGGACAGGCCCATCCCCACCTGCATCGCCATCGATCTGCTCCCCTACGAAACCCTAATCTTTCTCTTCAGTTCGTTCTCCTATTCCTTTCCCTTCTCCGAGGCGAAACCCTAGAAAGATTTGGTGGGAGAGAGCGAGTTCGAGAGAAAGAGAGGAGAGGGTGAGACGGAGGAGGAGGAATCGGATCTTGGCAAGAGAATAGAGAATTTATTATAAGTCTTCTGCTGTAGCTCCGTAAGACGAAAGATTGGATTTTGCGGCGGGAGCGCGAGACTAATGTGTGAAAAAAAAAACTGCATATAGAATATTATGCGAAGTGAGTGATCAACCGTCAGATGATTTGCACTGGACACATCCAACCGTCCATTTTGTGCTTAAAAATCCAATTTGAACATTAGTGATGATAAGCCCTAAATTCTAAGTAGCTCTTAATAATTTGTTTCAATTTTAGAATTTGGGGGAAAAAAAAGTAGCTTTTCTTTCTTTATCCAGCATAATTATAAATTAGCAATAAAATAGGGTTTGTGCTCATTTTATTTAGGAAAAATAGACTCAGGTATATAACACTGTGGGCCTAACCATAAGCAGACATTTAAATATGCATAATTTTTTAATTCATTTGTCTATGGATATCATAGGAGATTAGATATATTATAAGGAATCTATACTTGTAGGATTGCAGTTTACACAATTGATCTAATCTAAACTGCATGTAGCAAAAGTTATTAGGTTCTTTCAATTTATATATAGCTTCCTCTGTTTTACATAGAGATCCCTAACTCAAGAAAGATTCTCTAAATGCTTGTAAAGTTTCAGCAACAACTCCATCTGCATTCTATTCCTCGATTCTTCTTCAGAACATCTGAGACCAATTTTGAAAATCGAAACCAAACATTGCCTTGATCCATCAATTGTATCCTCTTTGATTTCTCTGTCATCAGTTCCTTTTTCGATGTCATCTTCGATGAGCAATCTTCGATCGACAACATCCTTGATCCGTTCAGGAAAGAACATCTTAGCATACTTATGCAGGTTTAGATCATCCTTGAACATAGCATTGGTTGGTCTTATTCCAGTAAACATTTCTAGGAGAAATATTCCATAACTATAGATATCACCCTGTGTCGAGACTGGACTTCCAGTTCCATACTCTGAAATGCATGCACACATATCAGACTGTTATGGTTGTAATCAACAAGACAAACTTGAACACAAGTAAAACTAATCTGAGATGAATTAGTTCTTGTCTTTAAATCTGGAAGAATGAAAAGAGTAATAAGTTTGCTACCTGGCGCGACATATCCGATTAATCCTTTCAATCCAAGGGTGCTAATGGATGGCATCTGAAATGAGTTTTCAGTGTCTGCTAGAAGAAATCTTGCTAACCCAAAGTCACCTACATGGGCTACCATGTCTTTGTCAATGAGAACATTGCTTGGCTTGAGATCACAATGGAGAACTGGTGTTTGACTATGGTGGTGAAGATAGTCTAAATGCAAAAGCCACATCAGTTGCTATGTTCAACCTTTCAACAAAGCTTAAATTCATTTCTTGGTGCAGCCATTCATCTACACTCCCTTTCGGCATGAACTCATATACTATTGCTTTGAAGTCGTCGCCTTTAGAGTCAATAGTTGAGCAAGAAGTTATGACCTTTAGGAGATTTCGATGTCGAATATTTTTCAAGGCTTCACATTCAGCCATGAAGCTCTTTGAGCCACCTTCTTGCTGAAGGTTGATAACTTTTACAGCAACCTCTTCTCCACTTTCATCTAATATCCCTTTATAGACGCTCCCAAAACTTCCCGTGCGATCAAATTTGAAGAAGAGAATCCATCAGTTGCTTTGAGCAACTCTGAATAAGAGACTCTCATGAACTTATCATCAATAACGCCGGTGGATGGTGATATTATCTTTCTAGACATTTTTCTTCGTCGTAGTCTGAAGAACAGTAGACATATCACAATATTGGCAAATAGAATTCCACCAACTATAGGCAGCACAATTTTTACTACAGATGCACCTTTTCCTCTTGAATATGTCTGAGAACACACAGGTAGGTGTAATTCTTGAATGCCCCCACAGAGCTCATTGTTTCCCATGATAGAAGTAGCACTCAGATTTGCAAAAATTCCTGTCATTGGAACTTGTCCCTCAAAGTTGTTGAAGGATAAATTCAGATATTGCAACAACTGAAATGTCTCAAAATATTCTGGAATTCTCCCTGATAAGTTGTTATGCGAAAAGTTCATTTTCTGAATACCTTTTAAGTTGCTCAATGATAGAGGAATGCTGCCTTCAAATTGATTGCTATCCATGTATAGATACTCTAAGACTTCACACTCCCCAAGAGTTGTAGGGATTTCACCTGACAAGTTGTTGTTTGAGACATTAAATTCCAGGAGGTTTCTGAGGCTACCAACTTCTGCAGGCAAGGAACCAGTAAGAGAATTGTAAGCTAAGTCAAGGTATCTTGAGATGGAGGAGAGGCTAACAAGTTCTCTGGGTATTTCACCACTAAGATTATTGTAGGAAATGTTCAATGTGATCAAAACACTCAAGCCTCCAAAGCTCTTGGGTATGCTTCCATGCAACTGATTTACTTCTAAATATAGCTCATTCAATTTAGTCAGATTTCCAAGAGAGGTAGGTATCTCCCATGATAGTCTATTATCAAACAACCATAAGCTCTGTAACCCCTTGAGCTTGCCAATGCTGGAAGGAATGACTCCAGTGAGAAGATTTTCTTCCATGAAAAGGGCATTTAGGTCGACAAGGTTGTCGATCTCCGTCGGAACACTTCCCGATATGTGGTTATCTCCTATGGTGAACCAATTAAGATTTGTTGAGAAGTTGGTTATCGACCTCGGAAGAACACCGCGCAACTCGTTGCGGTAAAGTTCGAGACACACTAGTTTGCTGCAGTTGGTTAAGGAAGTAAGGAAGCTCCAATCACCAGATTCAAGCTTGTTTCTACTAAGAATAACCCATGATATATTCTCTAACTTTCCAAGATTGGTGGGTATAGTACCAATGAACATGTTATCATCTAGACCAATTTTTTCAAGGCCAGAAGCATTAGAGAGAGACATGGGGATGGAGCCATCAAACTGGTTGCTAAACATTGAGGTTGGGAAGGGTTATTCCTATATCTGGTGGAATTGTTCCAAAGAGCTGGTTGCCACCCACACTGAACTCATAAAGATTGGAAATGTTATAGAGAGAGGTAGGAATTTTACCAGATAACTCATTAAGACCCACTTGGAAATATCTCAAGCTGTGAATCGAGCCTAAGCTCTTAGGGATGCTCCCGTCCAAGTTATTACCTGCTAAACTAAGCAGGGTGAGAAAGGAGAGATTGCCTAAGGAGGTTGGTATATTTCCTGTTAGATTGTTAACACTAAGACTCAGATGAACAAGATCTGAAAGTGAGCCGAGGTCGACGGGGATCTCTCCGACGAGCATATTATTACTCAGACTGATCACTTGAAGGTGCTTGCAACCACTGAGATTGGCAGGGATTTCACCGTCAAGAGAATTGTGGCTTAGATTGAAATATTGGAGGTGAACAAGTCTGGTGAGCTCTTGTGGGATGTGTCCTTGGAGTTGGTTGTTGGAAAGGTGGAGGTCTTGCAAGAAGGTGAGGTTGGCCAAGGAGGGAGATATAGAGCCAACCAAGTTGAGTGATCAAGGTCCAAGGATGTTACTCTCGACGAACGCCGGCGGGGATCGCCGCAAGTCACGCCTCGCCATTGGCAGAATTGGAGAGAATGGTTGCTCCATGAGCTCAATGCGCCGCGGGGATCGCCGGTGATGGAAGTCTTGAAGGAGAGGAGAGCATGGCGATGAGTGGTATTGCCTGGTTGTTGTGAAGGTGACGAACTTAGTATACAAGGGAGAAGGATGGCATGGAGGAGAAGTGGAAATAGTCTTTCAAGAGGCATTTGAAGAAGCTCCATGGGAGTTTGATGAGAGAGCGAGAGAGTTCAGTCAAGAAATAGAGAATTGCATGCCGTCTTGATTGGTTGGTAGTGTGAGTTATTAGCAAGTATCGATCTTCCCTCGGTTTGACCAACGGAAGAAATTAAAACAAACAAACGTCTCTCTGTGAATAGCTTTGGGCATAAGTATGGAAAAAAAAATCTTCCCAAATTTGAAAATATATTAGAAAAAAATTTCTATGTGAAAGAGCTTGGCCGCACTTTTGACATAGCCTTAACCTGGCTTTCTTGATAAAAACAAGGATTTGTACTTTAGAACTAGACTCTCCTGCGTATTTGCACCCTGGAAGGCTGGAATTCCTTAGATGAAATCTGGAGATAGTGAGAAGATCTATTAATTTTGACCCTCAATTATTTGGGTTTCGTCTGAAATAATTATTGGGCTATATAGGATGACAGAGAAAGTCAGCTCATTATTTTGATCTAAGAATCTATTGACCTTGCCGGCTTGGATTGCTTGCTTTTGTGTCTATTAGACAAAATGCCGGCTTAAAAAAGAAAAATGGCAAGGCAATGATGGAGATAATTCATTAAAGTCTGACCCGTGAAAAGGTTTAAGAAGCAAACATCTCCTTGTCAAATTGACTGGGAATTAGGAAGAGAAGAAGGAGATCTCAAGATCGCCAGGCTCATAACAACCAATTCATAGCAATGACTAGTTCGTACATGGTGAGTTATTGAATAGCAAAGTGTTCTTCTTTCATATATATATAATGGGCTACCTTTTCCTCATAGGTAGGTTATAATTTTAAAATTATCTATCAAAGTATTATAATTACTATTGTGTAAATGCCTACACGAATCAATAGTTTATATAATAATATAGCTTTAAAAACAATTGATTTTGATGAAAGCATTTTACTGCCGTAAATTATACAATTTATTCGTGAAGGACAAACTAATGAACGATTGAGACTAAATCCTAAATTAATATTAAGTTAAAGGAGAGGGAAACCACGTTCTATAAGAGTGCTTACTTGGCAATTGAAATGCTTTGATAAACTGTTTAAAAATACGAATAGATCGTTAATAATTTTTTACGGCACAACCACATTGGTCAAAATTTCTAACTACTCAGATTAGCATTATAGCACGTACAAACATATATACTATTTGGGTTTCTTTTGGTAGGTATGCCCTTATAAATCCTATATTCATGTGTATGTCCCTCTAAAATTAATATTTATATATTTACATCTTAAAATACTTAGTTTGTATGTAAATATCTCATAAAATTTTTATTTTTATATGGATGCTTATGAAAGTTAACTAATAAACTTTTAATCCAATTGATGTTAAAAATATATGGCAAATACTTTAATACAATTAAAAAAATTATAATTTTAATTTAACAATTATAATTTTAAATTTTTATTTAACTGATTAATAAATAATTAACTCTACCACGCGAAAGAAACGCCCTAAAAATATATAAAGTAATTCGGAGGCAAGTGATGACCGTTCCTCCCTCCCAAACAGACGAAACGTGGACGAACTATCTCGAAGCCTCCGCATTGCGTGCCACGCGTGCGCAACCGCTTTCTCCTGTCAATAATGTCCCGAAGCATCGCGGCCGCCCGAATGCGATCCAACGGTCTTCGACAGAGAAACCCCTCTCCTTCGGCCGCTAGAAAACTCGGCCAAACGATCACCGCCGTCCAATTCGCGGATTCTAGAAACTCAAATCCTCCTCTCTCTGCTCTGCTCCGCTCCACTCCACTCCCTCCACTGCAGTAGTGAGAGGCTGAGAGCTCCAAGTAACGAAGGGAAGGATGGGTCCCGGTCTCTACTCCGATATCGGCAAGAAAGCTCGAGGTATTCTTTCATCTCTCGTTCTCTTCCGCATCATTGATCGATTTTTTAGCTCGATTTATGTGTTTATTAATGTTTTTCTTTGGGGGGGCGGGGGGGCGGTTGCAGATCTTCTCTATAGGGACTACCAGACGGACCAGAAATTTGTCGTCACTACTTACACCGCCGATGGAGTCGTCAGTTTCCTCTCTCTCTCTCTCTCCCCTACTATTTCATTATTTGGAAAGTTTTTTATCCTTTTTGTTTTAATTTTTGCCTATAGTTGCTGGTTAGTCGCCATAGGTTACGAACTAATGCTTTTGATATTAGTTTCATGAGAGCTGGGAAGGAATTCAGATTTTGTCCTTTTTAAAAAAAAAAAAATTATAAGAGGGAAATTGCTGTAAGAACTTGTAAATTAACACAGAACTTATAATTTTTGTTTTCTGCTGAATTGGGTGTTCCAGAAACCAACATACGTAGTATAATGATATAATTATTAATTAGCATTTAGTTGCTGGCTTTTATGAATTATGCTCATTTCATGGAATTCTCTGAGTGCTAGAAGTCATTTGCTTCATAGCGTACAGTATTTCTTTGATTGAATAATATTTAGGATAATTCGTGTATTATTCTGTGTTTCCAGCATGTCAGTATTTCTCTGTCTTTTCCAACTTCCTACGTTTTCAAATTGCAGGCCATAACAGCGTCGGGTACAAGAAAAGATGAGCTAATATTTGGCGAAGTTCAGTATCAGATGAAGAACAAGAATATAGGTTTTGATGTAAAAGCGAATTCCGAGTCTAATGTGGGTCATCCTTTTAATTTGTTTGTTAGCTCTTTTCTTTTCCCCGTCTATGTCTCTGTCTCCCTCTTTTGTTTCTAATTAGAAAAGATTGTGCATTGTTGTATCTGGATTGCCTTCAACTTGCAACCATTCACGGCTCTAGATAAATTTTTGCAAGGAACATCTAAATTTTTAGTTAATAAATATTCTTTTGTGCTATGAAACTTAAGAAAGGTTTGGATGCTAATGTTTATATTTGTTGCAATCCTTTCATAGTTTTTTACTACAGTAACTGTTGATGAGCTTGGTACTCCTGGATTGAAGACAATTTTCAGTTTCATTGTGCCGGATCAGAGGTCTGGGAAGGTAATATCACTTCCCCATATATGTTGCACTCAGGGCTTGTGTGTTTGCATATTTGTATATATGTCAGATCTTCTTTTTCCATGTTCTTGGTTATTTATTTATGTGTGCAAGGAAATTTGGCTTAGTACACTTTGTCGCAGGTTGAATTGCAATACCTGCATGATTACGCAGGGGTTAATGCTAGTGTTGGGTTGACTGCCAATCCCATTGTTAACCTGGCGGGTGTAGTCGGAACTAGTGCTCTTGCTGTTGGTGCTGATTTATCATTTGATACTGCAACAGGCAATTTTACCAAGTACAATGCTGGACTTAGTGTTATCAACTATGATCTCATTGCCTCCCTTATTCTGTAAGTTTCTTCACAACTATTTGTCTATCAGTAACTTAGGGCATGGTAAATGTAGAACAATGTGATGCAAATTCATCGGTACGAAATTAAAATATGCTTGTAGGAATGACAAGGGAGATAGCCTGAGTGCTTCATACTACCACCTGGTCAGCCCATTGACGAGCACCGCGGTTGGGGCAGAGCTCACTCACAGCTTCTCAAGCAATGAGAACACGCTCACCTTCGGCACGCAGCACTTGCTCGACCCGCTGACCTTGGTCAAGGCTCGCCTCAATAATTACGGTAAAGCAAGCTTTGCAATCCAACATGAATGGAGGCCGAAATCGTTCATCACCCTGTCCAGTGAGATCGACACAAAAGCCATCGAGAAGAGCTCCAAGGTTGGCCTCTCCTTGGTGCTCAGGCCGTAAAAGGCAACGTAGTTTGAATAAAAAAATTCCCTAGATTGGGACAGTAGCATCCAATGCAAGTGTTCAGATTCCCTGGGGTGATAGTCTGTTTGGTTTAGTTTCACTGGGATGTTGTCTTCCTCTTTCTGGAACTTTAAGGTGGACTAACATATGAGAATTATGTGCTCTCTATCTTTGATCATCGTGTTTTGAGTTATTCGCTGATGTAAAATCATTAGTCGTTTCATAGTCCATTTCGATCACTGCTGTGACCTGTTTGACACCCGGTTTTGGATCACTAAATCTGTGAAAATCGGTGGCCGAATTAAATAATTTAGAACTTTAGTTTTATCAAATTTGCGGTTTGAAACTATCTAGTAGTAAGATTTTATTCCCCTAGATGGATTTCTATATATATAATGAAATTTGATGAGGAGGTCGAATTTGGAAGGAATTTATTTGCTCCTTAAACAAGTTTTTTAAATCTCAAAACTAGTTTATTTATTATTTTCTTATTAAAGCTTATAGATAACATAGAAAAAAGAAAAAGAAATCATATTGTTTCAAATGACAAAATTAGATAGATTTTATTTTAATTTCATTATTAGTCCAACAGCAGAAACGTACCCGAGTAGCGAGAATTTTTATTAATTCATGCAGGGAATATGTGTCAGTCACACCACGATATATTAATTAACAAGCAGTTTCTGTTGTGAAAATTCTTCACGTCTATCCTCATATCCACTTCATGCACTGGCAATTCGTGATTAGGTACCATCGAATTCTCTTCTCCATAAATAACTAACTTCAGAGCTAACAATAGAACAGAGAAAGAACACCACCAAAGTGTAACCACTTGCACTATTTTTTCCCTCTGGTAGGAGATGCACCAGTGGTTCTCCTCTCTCCTCGCCTCTCCTCTTACCTCTTCCCACTATACTAAACCACCCTTCCTCTGCTTATATAATCCTCACCACCGCTCCCAAAACCATAGCAGGCCGAGCGGACCATGATCCTTTCTTCCTAGATCTCCTGGGCTCGGTCGGTTGGTCTGGTTGGGTTTGGTGGTCTCCCCCGGGTCTTCAACATTATTCGGGCCATCTCCCTACACCAACAACCTTAACAAATCAACTTTAGACCAACAAAAAATTAGAAAAAAAAAAGGAAAAGAAATTCAGAAACAAGAAGAAGAAGAAGAAGAAGAAGGATAGGAGCCATGGAATTGGAAGGCTTCCAGTTCAAGAATCCGAGCTCATTCTTCTTCTCCGTCATCCTCTTCGTGTGCTCGATCGCCTTGTCCAACGCCGGCATCGCGGACTTTGACGACCACTGGCAGAGGAGGGCAGAGGTGGCTCGTGCCCAGGCCGAAGCCGCCTACAACCCCAACCCCGAGTCCGTCACAGACCACTTCAACCACGAGGTCCACAAGTAAGCCACGCTCCTCCTATGCATGTAAACTATAATTCCTTCACGTGATTCATCTTTGGCTCCCATGAACATCCTTATTACGGAAAGTCCCATGTGAAGAGAATTAATTATGACTCCGTTGGCGTTCGCATGACCAGAGCATTGGAGACGAACAGCACGAGGAGGGGCCTCCGTCGCCATGACGGTCCGTGCCAGGCGACGAACCCGATCGACCGCTGCTGGAGATGCCGCAAGAACTGGATCCGCCACCGCAAGCGGCTGGCCAGCTGCGCCAAGGGCTTCGGCCACAAGACCACCGGCGGCAAGGCCGGGAAGTACTACGTCGTCACCGACCCCTCCGACAACGACCTCGTCAACCCCAAGCCCGGCACGCTCCGCTACGGCGTGATCCAGGACGAGCCGCTCTGGATCATCTTCGCCCACGACATGATCATCACCCTCGCCGAGGAGCTCATCATCAGCAGCAACAAGACCCTCGACGGCCGTGGCGCCAACGTCCACATCGCCTACGGCGGGCAGCTCACCATCCAGTTCGTGAGCAACATCATCATCCACAACCTCCACATCCATGATCAGAAGTCCGGGGGCGGCGGCATGATCAGGGACTCCCCGACGCACTACGGCATCCGGACCAGGAGCGACGGCGACGGCATCTCCATCTACGGATCCAGCAACATCTGGATCGACCATGTCTCCATGTCCAACTGCGAGGATGGACTCATCGACATCATAGAGGGGTCGACAGCCATTACCATCTCCAACTCCCACTTCACCCGGCATAACGACGTAACAACCCTAAGAATAAACAGAAAGATAGCAAGACGCACCTTTTGCTTGCTTTTTCTCATGACTTTTATCCTGCTCACAAACTGCAGGTGATGTTATTTGGGGCAAGTGATTCCAACTCGGCCGATGCCATCATGCAGATAACGGTTGCCTTCAACCACTTCGGAAGAGGCCTTGTTCAGAGGATGCCAAGGTAGATCGCACTACGTAAAAGTTTTATCACATCGCATGCCATTTCCCAAGAGAGATATAATTCTAATCCTCTTCTCGATCCCCGCAGGTGCCGGTGGGGATTTGTTCATGTCGTCAACAATGACTACACCCATTGGTTGATGTACGCCGTCGGCGGTAGCCAACATCCTACCATCATCAGCCAAGGCAACCGATACATCGCGCCGCCAAATCTCGCCGCCAAAGAGGTACAAATACCTAGTCGATCGTCGATAATTAATGTAGTATATATAACTTACTCTTTATCAATACTTTGTATGCTATTCTAGGTGACGAAGAGGGACTATGCGCCGCAAGATGTGTGGAAGTCATGGACATGGCGATCGGAGGGCGATCTGATGCAAAACGGAGCGTTCTTCGTCCAATCCGGATCTCCATACAAAAGATCCTTCTCGAAGAGCGATTTCCTCAAGGCGAAGCCGGGGACGTTTGTCACCAGGCTCACGCGCTTCTCTGGGGCGCTCAACTGCCGGCCGGGTATGCCATGCTGATGATGTCTGAGAATCTGGAAGGGGATATAAACAACGGCGGGAAAGAGACATGTTTGTTTGTGTGGTTATGACTGCAGGAGAGGGAGGAACAGGGGAGGGAGGAGATCTAACGTATAGGTTAATTATGGGAGAGAGAGAGAGAGAAAGAAAGAGAGATAAATATGCATATGTATTTGTTCTTTTGCTTCATACCTCAATAATTATTGCAGTTGGTTTTTACTAGTATGAAACAAGGTTTTGTTTTAACTTGCAAACAATTTTGGCACCTGTAATTGTCTTACTTTGATGATGATCACTGGCAGATAAGGACACAAAATATACTACTATTTTCTCATAATATTCTATATGTTCAACAGAGGGTTCTCAATTGTCATCTTGACATCCTTTCCAAGTAGAATCTCTATTTGTAAGTTTATGGAAACCAAAGCATTGTTTTGGCTTCAGTAATCTATTTAGCATTAGAGGACACTCCATACGACATAAGCTCTCTCCGTCTCCATTAAGACCAGACAAATTCACAATGTGCTTTTCCTAATAAATTATGTATGATTTGAGGAATAATATTCAGTAAAAATTGGACGGAAAAAATTGTCTAAAAAAGATGAGTAGTGCATTCGAACAAATGAACGGCACTTTGAAGAAATGAATAACTCTAGCTTCAATCTTAAGTGAAAGAATACCTGAGTTTGATCATGACATGGATTTTTCAAGAATATAAAAATTGCTGGTGGTAGTCAAACTAAACTCAAATCTTTTGAGAAAAAAATAAAGTGTACAAATTCCAAAAATATGAAGTAAAAGGTAATGGTGAGGCATTCATTGCTAATGAATATGTTAATCGGCTAAAATGATAATGGTAAAGCTATGAAATTTACTTAAAATCTTTTAGCTAATAAATTTTTTCGGATTAAGTGCAATTAGACCCTCCCTACTCCAACTATTATCTTTTTTCACATATCCTCTTAATTATTTTGATACACAGACTCATTAAACTATTAAAAATATTACTTTTTTCATCCATAAAATCGTCATATGCAAATGATGAAAGTCGTCGTATGACACGTATACTTTCATATTTTGAAGAAAATAAGAAATAAATTTTAATTTACCATACCAGAGTACCTAGGGTACTTTAGTTTTTCTAAATTTTTGCGTACCATGTTACGGGGTTAAAGATATTTAATAGTTTAGGGTATCTATATATTACAAAAAAAATTTAGAGAAAATATTTAAAAAGAGAGATAATGGTTTAGAAAGTTGAAATGTAATTATCAACTCTTAAATTAAAAATATATTAGATATTATTAATTTTGGATGGAAAATTTAAATTTGCGACTTAGTCCAACATTGATTTTTAAAATTCTACCTCTCATCTGAGACGTAGATTTGATTTAAATGGATGAAATTATTTAGATTACGATATTTTTTTAATGTTTTATATTCTAACACCTAACCCTCAGTATCCATTTCCTCTCGAATCAGCTCCTACTTTGACTCGTTAAAACTAATCAAAGCTGAAGCTAAGACTGAGCTCGTTTTGCAGTAGAAGTTAACCCAACTGATCTAATTCCCGACCTTCTCCAAATGGAAGGCTCCTCTTAAACCCTAGCGTTCTCCCTCCTTCCATCCTCCCGGTAACGAGGTAATCGGAAGCAAAGGATTCTCGATTCTCATGGGCGCTTTGACTCGAGCCTCGAAGGCGGCGAGGTCAAAGCTCCTCCCTCTCTCCTCAGTATCTCGAGCAATCTCGACTTGGTACGAGCTCGATTCTCTCATACGTGACCATGGCCGATCTCTATGTTCCCATTCGCGTCAGGATCTCAGAGAAGGCGGGGTAGATTTGAGCCAGTATCCGCCCGAGAGGATTCGGAATTTCTCCATCATCGCACACGTCGATCATGGGAAGTCGACGCTTGCAGACAGGCTTCTTGAGCTCACGGGAACCATCAAGAAGGGCCTCGGGCAGCCGCAGTATCTCGACAAGCTACAGGTGTGGGACAAAATGGAAGAAAGAAAGATTGCTTCTTCTTCTTCTTTTTCCTATTATCTGTTTATGTCTGAGCTGTATGAGATATCTTTTGGTTATTGTTTTGATTTGATCTGATCTGATTTATAGTCGTTGTTGGCAATGCTTCGAGTATTAGCAAATGTAATTCCAAATTGACATGATATGTTTCAGGTCGGGACACGTTTGAATTCTGCTAGAATAGAAAGAATTAAATCCACCGTTCTGGATCAGACTAAGTTGTTAAAGAAAATAGCCCATTAATATGGCACCAGAGTAGCCAACGGGGCATGCTCTACTCGGTTAAAGGGGCTCATTTAACTGGGACACCATTCAGTTTCCACTTCTCTCAGAAAAGATTATAGTATTGGAATGGGAGGTCCAGTTTGCAGCCCAGCAGACCTACATGTCAATTTACAATTAATATTTAAACTTTTGAAGCATTATATTCAACTCTGCATGAGGGGAAGCTTATGCGTCGAAGATTAAATCTGCCGTTCTCTATCAGCTTAAGCTTTTAGAAACAAAGAAGCATTTTAGAGAACTTGGTTTCTAGTCATTTTCACTTTCAACTCTTAATTTCTTTGTCTAGTATTTTTATGCAACTGTCAAGAAAATGGAAGTGAACATAACTGAATGAGAATAAGAGAGTAGTCAGATATACTAGTTTGCATCCTGCAAGGTCTCAACTTTCTCTCGTCATTATTGTAATGTGGTATTTAACTCGTATTTGCAGGTAGAAAGAGAGAGAGGGATTACGGTCAAAGCCCAAACTGCAACAATGTTCCATAGGTATAACAGTGGTTGCACTGATGCTTCTAATGCACAAGATTCCCCAAGTTTTCTACTGAATCTGATCGACACTCCAGGTCATGTGGATTTCAGCTATGAGGTTTCAAGATCACTAGCAGCTTGCCAGGGTGCACTTTTAGTAGTTGATGCTGCCCAAGGTGTCCAAGCACAGACTGTTGCTAACTTCTATCTTGCATTTGAATCTAACCTGAGCATTATACCTGTCATTAACAAGATTGATCAGCCTACTGCTGATCCTGATCGTGTGAAAGCTCAGTTGAAGTCTTTGTTTGATCTTGATCCAAAAGATTCTCTGTTGACCTCTGCCAAGACTGGCCAAGGACTTGACCAAGTCCTGCCTGCTGTTATAGAGCGCATTCCTTCCCCACCTGGAAACTGTGATTCACCTTTGCGTATGCTTTTGTTAGATTCTTATTATGATGAATATAAAGGAGTAATCTGCCATGTTGCTGTTGTTGATGGATCTCTTCGGAAAGGTGATAAGATTGCGTCTGCGGCGACAGGCCAAAGTTATGAAGTTCTAGATGTCGGTATATTGCATCCTGAGCTTACCTCAACAGGAGTGCTTTTCACTGGACAAGTTGGATATGTTGTTAGTGGAATGCGTTCAACAAGAGAAGCACGTGTTGGCGACACTCTCCACCGTGCCAAGAGCATAGTAAACCCACTTCCTGGTGCAATACCTCTCCCCATTTATTTCTCATGCATATTGATTCGATTTTGTAACAAATGAAATATTAGTAATTTCTTAGGAGACTATGCTAGCAATTAATGATTGAGTCATTTTATCTATTATTTTTAGATTCTGTGATATAGTTGTCCTTATTTAGCAGTCTTTCAGGTTTCAAGCCCGCAAAGCATATGGTATTCTCTGGTCTCTATCCAGCTGATGGTTCTGACTTTGATGCTCTTAGCCATGCAATAGAGAGACTAACTTGCAATGATGCTAGTGTATCTGTCACGAAAGAAACTAGCACCGCACTGGGCATGGGATTTAGGTACCTGTGTATTGCATAGAACAGAAAATAGTATTTCTTATTACTCTCCAGAAAAAGTTATTCTTTATGCATTCCTTATCACTATTTGTGTATGAATTTCTATCTCGTGGACAGGTGTGGGTTCCTAGGTTTGCTTCACATGGATGTATTTAATCAACGACTCGAGCAAGTAAAATCTTCTTCTCCTGGTTGTCTTTATGTTGTTCTTGGTTAGACATCTTCAAGTTATATTTATCCCTAGATTTCATTGAGTAGCATGCTTCCAACAGTTTGCAATTCAAAAAGGTGCATATGTTGTCATTGTGCAACTTGCTATATACCTATTGCTTATGATACCAAGGATGAGAATGCTGTTGCCTTATATAGTATGGACTTAATTATTGGGCCTTTCATTTTAAATGCATTAATATATTTATTTCGTCATGGCTGTTATGGTTTTCATAGGATTTTTTTGTTATTGATAAGGGCAAAGGTCATTACTTCTGGACCAACTTCTATTCTGCATAGATCTAGGGTTATCTTTCCTTCTATCCATCGATGTTTCCCACATCTTGTTATTAACTTACTATATTATGGCCGTAAGCTAGCAACCTGTCTGTCTCCTTTGTGTAACAATTTGATGTTCCAAATATTCATATTTGTTCTAACTTCTCTTTTTTAGTTTTTTCACTAACATCATCATCATCATCCAAGTATTTGACTCTTTTCCCAACAATATCAGTAAACTTGAGCACAATTGGAAGATGAGAAAGCTCCAAAAGTATTGGCAGAATTTTGCAATCGGTTGTCAGCATGACATCATCCCTCTAGATAAAGCTATAAATCTAGTTAGCATCTTGAATGCAGTTTTGGCTTATGCAACACAGGAGAACCCTCCTTTCAAAAGTCTTAAGACCTTTATATATGAGAATAGTCTTGACTCTTGATGATGGAAAATATGACAACTTTCTGTTTAGAGGCTTATCTTCATCTCTAGGATAAGGTTAGGCTATAGAGGCAAATGAAGATTAATCCTAGGCCTACCTTCTATTTTGTTTCTTATACTCTCTCTCTCTCTCTCTCTCTCTCTCTCTCTCTCTCTCTCTCTCTCTCTCTCTCTCTCTCTCTCTCTCTCTCTCTCTCTCTCTCTCTCTCTCTCTCTCTCTCACACACACACACACACACACACACACACACACACACACAAAGGAACACATTCATTTGCACTTCCCTTCCGCCATCTAGACGTCCTTACACTTTAGAATTGAGGAAAAGATATGCCTTTTACTGTTCATCTCATATAAGAACGGTTTATGAAGCCTTTTCTGATGCATACAGTGTGTTACATAGGAATACGGAGCTCGAATCATATCTACAATACCAACTGTGCCATATATTTTTGAATATGCAGATGGAAGGTGTGCTTTTATTATGAAAAGTTGTATTAGTATGATATTGTGGTATTGTTAGTTTGTTTCATTTGAAGTATGGATCTTCTTTGCTATGTTCAGTAAGATACAAGTTCAGAATCCTGCTGCACTCTCTTCAAATCCTGGGAAACATATAGTTGCTTGTTGGGAGCCATCTGTTATTGCGACTATCATCATTCCTAGTGAGTAAGCTCCATTTCCTTGTTCTTCTGTTGTTAGAGACCTTCTCATTTCTCACGCATGCTACTTGTTAGTTATTAAAAGAGAGTGAGTTTCTCATTGTGCTTTATTGTTCTATATTTACTCAGGTATGTTGGGCCAATTATTACACTTTGTTCAGAAAGGAGAGGAGAGCAGCTAGAATATTCATTCATCGATAGGTGATTTTATTTTTTATTTTATATATAAATATATCGTCAAAGGGTTTCTGCTATTTTTTTACAAGTGGTGATTATATTACTATGCAGTCAGCGGGCTCTTATGAAATATCGGTTACCATTGAGGGAGATTATTGTGGATTTCTATAATGAGTTGAAAAGTATAACGTCTGGATATGCCACTTTTGATTACGAAGATTCTGAGTAAGTATTTCTTTCACTCTAGATCAACCTGCTTATAGATAAAATATCATTAATATCATCATCTACTTCAGCTAGTTCTTATAATTTATCATACTAGTTTCCCCTTTTGTCTGAGTTTATCTATGGGAAAGCCTTGTCAGAAGTCCATTTCTGCTATATTGATAATAAGGCTGTAGCTTCAGTACTGCTTGTGAAATAGAGATCCTTCGGTATATGTTTTTGTTGCTGGCAATAGTGAAACTATACCTGCACCTTAGAGTTTAGACGAACTGTTATTGCAGAAGTTGGTCTCACTATTTTAACGATCATTACTTATCAATCTAAGCTGCCATGCTAACAGACTAGAACACTGTCCTTTTCAGTAATTAGTGCAGGGATCAATAGATTGTTTTAAATCTCATTCTGATGGATTGGACGTAGATTGATTTAGGTCTAAGCAAGATTTAGACTCATTATTGACATATATGCAAACTTTGATAAAATAGCACCGAAGAAGTAATCCTACTTGACACAATACATAGATAGGACTTTCTGTTTTTTTTTCAACTTACAAGCCATGCATCATGGGAATTCGTCACTTATGATTCATTTTTTCATGCATAAGATTTTGTTGCTCATAATCAGCCTTCTGCAAATGAGTATGAATACGTGACACTAACAGATAGGCGTCCATATTTGGCAATAAAACCTTTATCTGTTTGCACTGAGAATGATGTGTCACAAGCACCTGATCTGGTATCAAAGGACAATATGTGAGAAGTGTCCAAGGAGGAAGTTCTGAATGATAAAGATGCTAGAAATAACAAATTATACTGAGAGCACTAAGATGCTAGAAATAATTTAACAAATTATACTGAGAGCTAGTGCTACCTTCAATATAAACCAATATTGTGTCAGCCCATAGTTATGCAACCCTAATGGATGATAGTGAGCATACGACCTTTTAAATTTTAAAACACTTTTAACATTTATTGTGATAGAATATATAAGTCTGCATATCTTAACTGCCCACAAAAGCAACTGTGTATCATGAAAACTATATTATGATTGCCGATTATTATTCACCTCTGTTGTCAATGCTCCTGAAACATTTTGTCTTAATGTACTTGGCAGGTATAAAAAATCTGATCTAGTTAAACTAGATATCCTCCTTAATGGTCAGCCTGTTGATGCTATGGCGGCTATAGTTCATAACCTGAAGGCACAGAGGATTGGACGCGAATTAGTGGAAAAACTAAAGAAGTTCATAGACAGGTTTAAAACTACTAAACTCAATTCCTAGAGAATGCATAAACAATAAATTATGGTATGTTTGTCATGCTTAGATTTCTGTCGTTATGCAGGCAAATGTTTGAGATAACCATACAAGCAGCCATTGGTTCTAAGGTTATTGCCAGGGAGACGTAAGATATTCAAGCACCTTTCATTTTTATATGCAGCTATATAATAATTGTCATTTTCTTCCAGCTCCCTGTTTATTACTTATTACTGTCAGAGTTGCGTCCAGAGACCAATTATGGAATTTCTGATGCTTGTTTGCCGTGACAAATATATGCATTTACTCATAAATGTGTGGAGTACTAGTGCATAATTTCTTTAAGGAAGAATAGAGAAATCTTATTTACCTCTTTCTGTGGAACAAATTTATGAAAATTTACTTGATGTCTGTCTTAAAGTCTTTTCTACTTGTTGAAATGCCTTTCCAACTTCTACTAATCTAAAAAGATTTAACTGTTGTCACGAGAAATGTTTGTCTAGGCTAAGAAAATTTACAGGTTTCAAGGATGAAAAAGTTGTACGATTTGGATAGGACAAATGATACTCATGAATTTCCACATATTTTATCAGCTTATTGTGATTCATATGTGAATATTGCTACTTGGCTACTTTTGTGAATTTATGCATCTTCTGGAAATGGATTTTGAAACTGTTCCATGAGCCGTCCATGCTGTTCAAACTTGGCCATGTTTAGTTGGCACAAAAAATATTCCTCATCTTGAAGTCTTCCTTGATCTGCTAGAAATCCTATTTGTGAGGAAAATTTCCTGTTTCCAAAAATAATTAATCTTTAAATTTTCGTGTTTTCAGACTTTCTGCAATGAGAAAGAATGTGCTCGCGAAATGCTACGGTGGTGATGTCACCCGCAAGAAGAAACTTTTGGAGAAGCAGAAGGAAGGAAAGAAGCGAATGAAGCGCGTAGGGTCTGTCGACATTCCACAAGAAGCATTCCATGAGCTGTTGAAGGTCTCTTAAATGTACAGTGGCCGAGTTTTTGAAATGTTGTTGTTATTTAATAAATACAAGCATCTTTTCATTCGATTCTTAAGGAAGCTTAATATTTGTAACATTTATCATGTGTATGCAGAATGTTGGTAAATATCTTCAATTTTGACTAATCCAGAAATATGAATTCCGTAATGCACACACATTGTTCTATGACAGAATAAATATAGAGATAATTTCATCTATATTCTTTAAATTTTTTAATACTCCCATCTCGTGAACAAAAAAAAGATACATATATATATATATATATATATATATATATATATTTATATATATTTATGTATTGAATTAAGAAGAAAAACTATACATATCTCCAATTTTTTTTTAAAATTAATAGGCTTTATGCAGTGAATTTTAAAAAAATATATATGTTTGATTATCACATAGACATAAACCAAGTCAAAGTAGAAACAAACACTAGTAGGCAGCAGATTTCTGACAAGGGGTAACATAGAATAATAATCAAACATCACACACATTTAAGCCCAAAACAGTTTGATCAAATGGTTGATCTCCTCTTAACCGCACCCATCAACCCATTCTGCAACTGGAGTACGATCGAGTTGGCAGGTACCACAGCATGGCCTTCCGCCAATTCCACATGAAAGTTATAGATCATAGCAGCCGCCACCATCTTGAGCTGGGTAAGAGCCAAGTCCTTCCCCAGACAACTCCTAGGCCCAGAATTGAAGGTCAGGAACTTATAAGATGGTTCGTGCCTTACCCTTCCACCCTTTGATATCCACCTCTCTGGCCTAAACTGCATGCAATCCTTGCCCCACACTCCTTCCATTCTCCCCATCGCATACAAAGAGAAGATGATCCTCATCCCCTTACTAACCTTTGCGCCGCAAGGTAGGACGTCGGCATTCGCCGCTTCCTTCTCCTCGAATGGCACCGGCGGAAACAGCCTGAGAGTCTCCAGAAATGCTGCGTGCAGGTAAACGGAGCGTCTAAGCACATCGGCGTCGAACACGACATACGGACCGGCTTTCTCCGACGGCAAAGCTCTCAACTCCTCGACGATCTTCGCCTCGACGTTAGGGTTCACGCAGACCATGTAGAAGAACCAGACGAGCGACGTAGCGACGGTTTCCTTGCCGGCGATCATGAAGGACAGCGTCGTGTCTCGGAGAAACTGATCGTAATTACACTTACGCATGTCGTCGCTATCCGAACGCCAGTTCATGTACACTGTGAGCATATCGGCGGCGCTGAGATCTTGTCTCTGCTTCTTTCTCTTGTACACCTCTTGGAATATGAACTTGTCTATAACCACCCTTGCCATGGCTAACTTCCTCTCTCTCCCTATGTTAAGCCACCTCAGCAGCTTCCAGCACACCGACGGCATGGTGTGGCGGAGATGCAACGCTGCCTCGGCCTCGTGGATCGCCTCGGCAAACGGTATAGTTGGAAATTCCACCGACAAGGCTAGGAAATCCACGCCCAGCACGGTGGTGCAAGCCGTGTCGAAGGAGTACCTCGAGAACACGTCCTCCAAATCCACCACATGTCCATTTGCGGCCATGTGGTCAAGGAACGGTATGAGCCCGTTCCTGACCTTGGCGAGCCCGGTGTTGGCCACGAAAGACCGGAAGAGCCGGTCGCCGAGGACAGAGTGGGCGAGGCGGCGCTGGAATCGCCACGAGTCGGAGTCGGCAATAAGGATGCTGTCACCGAGGACGTCAAAGATGTCGGCGAACTCGTGGCCTTTGGGGTAGTTGTCCGGGTGGAGGTTGAAGACGTGGTTGACGTTGGAGGGATCGCAGGTGAGGAGAAAGTCCATGCGGAGGAGCCAGGGACCGCGGAAGAGGAGGGTGCAGCCGGAGAGGCGGAGGACGTCGGTGACATAGTCGTGGAGGCGGGGAAACTCGGACACGAGGGTGGGGAGCATGCCGACTACGGGCCAGTTGGTCGGGAGGATGGTGTGGCGGCGCCGGAGGAGGGAAAAGGTAAGGAAGCTTAGGAGGGCGAGGAGGGTCTCGGGGTAGGAGTAGAAGAGAGTTTGAAGAGAGAGCAGCCATGAACAGCCAATACTACCCATCTCTCTCTCTCTCTCTCTAGAGTTCTCAATTAATGGACTGCTATATCTCACGTAAACTTCATGATAATTATAGGAAGCCAGATGAAGGTTGCATGGGAGTGGCGTTGCACATCGACATCATCTGATGTAACTTCTAACTCTCACCAAACCTTGTGGGAAAGTTAATTGGTAACTTTCCATGGCTAAAATTTAGAGGAGTTTTATAAAGGAATCCATGCCAATCAATTAATCATAATTTTTCTTTTATAAAAAATAAATTTTTGTACATTTAACTGTAATATTTTTATGGATTATTCTTTTGTTTGTTATGATAAATTAAATATTTCTAATATTATATGAGAAAAGAATTCATAAAAAACCTAGGATTAAGCTTGCAAATTCTTAATTACTCATTGTATATGTGTAATGAGAAAACCGCATCCAGATTCTAACTTTTAAATCTTACCTAAAGTATCTGATTTAATTGTGGATAATAATTGGGATTTTGAACTCTTTGGACAATATGTTGGGCAAGCTCTAAAGAACTGTATTCTTCATTTCAATATCCCTTTGTTGCAGAGTGACCGTTTGATCTGAAAATTTCATCCTACTGATTTGATAACTACCAAAACTGTTTACAACTTTTTAAAAAAGAACCCCTCGAGCTACCATCACCAATGGGATGGCTGGAAGCAGATTTGAGACTTGGATGTCCCTTCTAAAGTCAATTTTTTTTTTTTTTTTTGGAAACTTAGTCGTGGCAAACTATCTACCAAGGATTACTTAGCTAATATCAGTTTAGCGCAGAATAAGCAGTGCTCTATGTGCTCCCTTGAGGATGAATCCATCCCCCATCTATTTTTTCACTGCAGAGTGGCTACCACCATGTTGGATTGTTGGGTGGATAGGCTCTGGCTCAATGAGGGCAAAGGGCTACTTGACAAAAATAAAGCTTGGCCGTTGGCTTTACTTAGAATTACTCTCAATGTCCTATATAATATTTAGCATGAAGTTATGGAAAAAGTTTGGGCTCGATCTTTGAATTTAACATTTGCATACTTTGAGGCTTATTCTGTCGGAAACACAAAACCTAGTTCATCCCCTAAACTCTGCTAATGGAAACTACTCCCTTCGGGATGATTTAAGGTTAACATGAATGACTCCTTTGTGAGCAATTCTAAGCTTAAGGGGGCAGATTTTGTGGTTTGACAGCCTAACTATGCTCCTATTATTGCAGGTATTTGATGTGAGTATTTCAGTTCTACTTTTTATGCTGAGGCAGTCAGAGTTTGGCAGTGTTTCTTGTGTATAAAGAACATGAATTTGGTTAATATCTGAATTGAATCAAATGATCTAATCTTAACATTTTGAATGGCACCACTGTCTTTTCTTAGTCGGTAGAAAGTCTCACACTTGATATTATTTATCTAACTCATAATTATTAAAATTGTAAAGTTACGTATATGTTTAAAAAAGTAAATTATATTGTTGATTGGCTCGTAAATCTGGGTATGTCTTTAGGATATGATTTAACTTAAAAGATGAAGATTTTTCTACTAGTTTGTTCTAGCTTTTGATCTCAGACTCTAAATAAGGGATTGTACTCATGTTGGTTGATTTATATATTAAGCTCTTTATTTAAATAAAAAAACTTTTAAATCTTATTGTTCCAATCTTTTGGCGGGAAACCCTCACCAAGCTATCTTTCCCTCCAAAACCAAACAGCAGATAAACTGCCCGCATATTTATTTTATGCGGTCAAAACACGAACCCTTTCTCCTCTTTTGCCTCTTCCCACAAAACACTAGCAATGGAATCCATCAAAGAAGTCCACCAAGATCTACAAGAGGAGGAAGAGGAGAACAAGGATGAGGAATCCACCAATGGAGAAGGATCGAAGCCGTCGCTCCCCATGGGGAAGGTAAAGCGAATCGTGAAGCTGGATCGGGAGATTAATAAGGTGAGCTCGGAGGCGCTCCTCCTCATCTCCCTCTCCACCGACCTCTTCCTCTCCTCCCTCGCCTCCGGCGCACGCGACGCCGCCCTCCGCCGCAAGCGGCGGACCGTCAAGCTCGAGCACGTGCGCGCCGCCGCGCGTGATCACCGTCCCACCGCCGACTTCCTCCTAGATTGCCTCCCCAATCCCGCTCCCCGTCCTCCTCCGCCGCCGAGTTCGGCCGCTAAGGAGGCGGAGAAGCCTCTGCCTAAAGGGACAAGAAGGATCGACCATATCTTCCAGAAGACAGCGGCGCCTTAGCGATCCGACTGGTTCTTGTGGTATGTCTCTCGAGATTCCTTCGATTCCTGAGACGAAATGTGAATCTTGCGGGTTGAATTGGTCTTATCGATCTGTTGGTGGAAATGTGGTATCTTACCAAGGATTTGCTTGTTGAGATCTGCTTGATGCTTGTCACTTCGTATGCTTTAAAACGCAGTCATAGTTCACCAGTAAACAGATGATACGATTGCTAGTATCTCAACTAAACTACTTCGAATTTTTTTTCTTTTTGGAGGCATTGCGAATCATATCTACGTGCTCCTATCTGTGTTCATAATTTAATATTTCTTTAGTAGGTTTTTCAATATCAAAGTTTACTTGCGGAAATTAAGTTCCTCTGGATTCATTGTGTACGTTTCATAAATTTGCTTTGGGGCAATGATTTAAGACATTAAAACCGCTGGTTTTCTCTCTTAATCCTAACCTATAGATTTTTATATGACATCTTAAGTTAACTAAACCTTAACGATTTACAAATGAAATAGTATAAACTAAGAAATACTCTGTTCTTACTCTCTCTCATTTACCAAGTGAAAACAAATTGAAAGGCAAATTTACTCATTCCATCTCTAACTAATATAACAAGATATACCATTACATATCTTATCTCTGACGTAAATTAATTGTCCACTCTAATCAGTGAACTACACACTGATTTCAAGTACGAAAATAGACTTGTTGTGCAGCGAGGACGTCAGTGGAATGGAATTTAAAATATCGTAGACAGCTGACTGAGCTTCTTCAATAAGAGGAAGACAGAGATTAGAGACATGAAGAATAAAGTGCAATCTAGTGGAACGTAGTTTACTCCGATGAAGGATAAAATTAAATCATGACTCACCAGCAATGATATATATATATATATATATATACACCGTTAGATCGTTATATATTTTTCTGAATCATTGTGGATAATATTTCATTCTCTACCAAAAATCTGCAATATAAAAATCTCTATCAAAGTGAGAGCTTTCTTGTTAGGATCCGAGTAAGGAATAATCTTACGAGAAGATGTTAGAATGGTGATAATAAATGTGTTTTTGGTTCATAGGAGGAGTCCTAAAGATTGGTTTGACTCTACGGGTCTAAAAAGAAAGCTGAATGGGTGGACGACTATTTGAGCTACGGCCTATATTTGGAGTCCTATATTTTTTATCGATAAAACTAAAACCTGGAAGGAAATTTAGCATAAAGTGGCATCTCTTTTCCTTTGTTGGGCAGGGAGTTAGGGAGATGAGTCAGCAAAAAAGGCAAAGATAATGGCTCTCCCAATTGAGGTGGAGGACTTGGACTAATCAGAGAACTTATCAGAATTTTGAGGACTATTAGCAAATGGAGAAATTGATGTGTTTTCAAAGGATGGTGTTGCTATGAACTTGGAAAGTTCATAACTAGTTTGCTTCTGTCTCTGTAAAAGGATTTTAGGGCATCTGCCTTTTGTCCGAAAACAACACACACACGTCTCTCACTGCAAAAAATCTAGCAATTTGTTGACTACGATGGAAAATTCACTAAATAAATATTTTTGGTCTTGAATATTTTGGATCCACCAAAATAGAAAAAGTTTACAAAGAATGAAAGAAACGCAGGAGAAGAAAAGAGTCAAAAGCAAAAAGTCTATATGCACCAGCCGGGAATCGAACCCGGGTCTGTACCGTGGCAGGGTACTATTCTACCACTAGACCACTGGTGCCTTTGATAGCCAATTTTGGATCCTTTAATTAACAACATTTTTGGACTATATTATAATAAAAGAAAGAGGAATTCAAACATGGGCTTATAGCGAGTGCGGTCCGTATCAGTATTTTCGGATTCTGATCCGACCCGTTTACTTACTCTACCTCTTTTGCAACCCCCCCGCCCCACCCCCACCGAATCCCCTTCGTGCTCTGTCTCCTGCTCGACTGTTTCTATCCACACTCCTCTCTCTCGTTTCATCTTCCGATTCTTGCGGAAAGGTAGATTCCATATGTGATATGTCGATGTCTTCAACCTTTTGGGCAAATTTCATTTTCTGTGATATCTGCAACGAAACCTTGACGCATCGTTTTTGGAGTAAAAACACAAAGAAAAAGGAAGAAAAACTCGAAAGTGGTTCCGTTGTTGTCTTCTGAATGCAGATGTTGTAATACTTAGATCAATTCCCTTTTTTTGAGTTATGTTGTACGTTTTTTTAGTTTCGACCACCAAGCATGCAGTTTAATAATCGTTTCAGTTTGTTAGTATCTCAAATTGAGTTAGTGTATACTGAGGGATGCATATGTGGAGTTTTGGTATTCTTATTATAAATTGGGTATTTGACTATAATTTTGATGATTCCACTATCTTTTTCTCCCCTTCAGAGTATTGGTTATTACTGCATTTTGATGGGTCCTCCATTGTTGGCAATCGAAAATAGAAGTTCTCCTGCATCCTTAACAGGTAAATTGTTCAATTTTTGGGGAGAATATAGACTTTTTCTTTACTGTCCATTGCACTTAGGATAGAAATGTAATAGTATTGTGGCACATTCATGGATTATTTTGATCACCTTTCCATATAACTTCTTTTTTCTCCTGGATGTATATTCTTTCACCTATCTTTATATTTGGCGCATAGTTAAATTCCGTGACATGATTGCTTTTAGTGTGCATTTTGGTCTTTATAGTTTATACTATGATTTCACTCTTTTGATGATCGTGATCTGCCTCAAGAATCACAAAGCTTGTTAAAATTAGATTTTGTCATGCCTTCACCAGCTGCCTTACTTACTAAGAGGACCTTGCACACACCAAAACACAAAAAAGTATGTGCAAATGAAGAGCTCTGTTAATATCCCAAAAAGAAAGAAAGACAGCATTACCATCAAATGGTGGAAAACTGGAAATGATCCCAAATATGTAATTTTCCTTTGGCATGGCCTGTCCGTTATGGACAATGTTCTTATCATGCATACTTTATTTTCCATTAATTTTTCATGTGGCAAAGTTTAAGGTGCACTTAGGACTTGCGCAGATATTATATGCACATGATTGAGTTGGATCAATTAGTAAATTTTATACTGTAACTTATGCCATAGACATACAATTATTCTTACTGCAATCTTTCTCCATTCTTGTGCTAAGTGGAGTATTTCTTCTTTTATAGATGCATATCCAAGTAAATTGGATAACTTGATTGTGGAGCGGCCTAAGATATTTGCATCAGTCTCCATGGGGGAGGAAAAGCCATTCAATTTTCTTCGTGTATTATGTGGTAAAATTGTTTGTCTTTCATAGTCAATTAGTTGGTCATGTTTGATGGATTGGAATTGTTATGACATTCTTTGGACATACAACAACTATCACAAATAAGCTCTCAAGTTCCAACATAAGTGTTCAGAGGCAATATTAGCTCATTGAATTGAATGCTTTGGCATGAGAATCTTTGGTGATGGTTTTTAATAATAATTTGCATGCATTTGTATGATCGTATCTAAGATTAGGAGATGCTTTCAGATTTACAACTAAATAGATAATATTGAGCACTGAACCTCCATCAATAAGTTGATTATTTTTTCTTTTCCCATCCCTTGCCACAATCCTCCCAATTTAGAAGGAAGCATGAATAGGTTTGTGATCGATGAAGAAATTTTCTTACTTTTTCTTGGTAAAAAAAATATCTTTAATTGAAATTTCATCTGCAGCTATTTTAAGAAATGAAATTGTTAGTGACATAAATTGATGGCATTGGTCGAGATTGTGCGATTATTTTGGGCACATTGTATTTTGTGTAATACGGTTTCAATCATATCCTGTATTTTCTCTTGATGAAGATATAGAAAAGTCTTTGGTTGTTATCCATTGTGGGTTATTCTTTAGCTGGAATCATGAGAAGACAGGAAAAGTTATTTTGTTAATTTGTGTGTGTATATAAATGACCTACAGATCGTGATTAAGCTTTTGCTCAACTTGATGTCACTATTTGTGTTTGATTTAATTGTTTTGCTTTCTGTAGATGGCGTTATAGCAGGAGGTACTGCTGGTGTTGTCGTTGAAACTGTTTTATATCCTATTGATACAATAAAGACAAGGCTTCAGGCGGGTCGATCATACCTAAGTATCACTTGTTTTTGTATGCTTCCTTTTGTCATTTAACTTTTTTTAGTTTAAGTGCAGATATTTTAACTCGTACAATGTTTTTCTACATGATACATATTATATATAACTGTATTTGGAGTCGTCGAGCTACTTGAGGTATTGCATTTGTAGGTTGCATTGAGCATCTGTGCCTGGTGGTTCTTTTGCACTTTGCAGTTTCTTCTGCTAGTTATTTACCTAGTGGATCATCAGATTTATGGTATTTTTTTGTTGTGGTTCAAAATTATATCTGATCATAAGATCGGACACTGTTGTGTTTTTATACTCTCAAACTGAAGATTGGGTTGTATCCTAGGGTACAATCGGATGAAGTAATGGGCATTTTTAATTTGTGCACATTAGACAAATCCAATGCTGTCTAAGTGACAAGATATTTTTAAAACAGAGAATCGTCTCAGGACCAGATAGTGCCTGTTTGGATGCTGCAGAACACTGACTTTCTCAGGAGTTGGATTTTTTTTTTTATCGGCATAGAACCTTCTCTTGGTTGACAAAATGAATAATTTGTATGGGCATAGAGTGATGCTTGTTTGACTGTACATTTTTCTTCTCATAAACCATCTTAATTTGTGCAGTAAATTTTGATTGATAATTTGTGTTTCTAGATGGTATGTTTTTGAACTTTTCTAAGTGAATAACTGAAAATTATGAGAATATATCACTTAGGATGAAATCAGGTATATAAAAGCGTCAATTATTGATATATCTACATGATGTTTGTATATGCAAACATGTTTCCTTAACTGCAAATTAACTGTTAGCATCAGATAATTTCTTTCAGGTGCAAGCATGTGACGATCTTTAGACTTCAACCAAGGGATAAATTCAACTCCTTTTTCTAACAAAAGCAGATTACTTTCTTTTCTATTGGATTATTGGCATCACCAACTTATCCATTTCGATTGTTTGGTTCGATGTATTTGAAGATGTTGTATCTATATCTCAGAAAAGCTGCAATTGTTTGAGATCCACCCCTCTTTCTTTCTCAGTGAAGGTTAAGATATCCTTTGACATCCACCCAATTTGATTGGACACCAAAATACTGCATACAATCTAGTTTGGCACTTGCAGAGACTACATTATGGAATCCATAAACAAAAATGATTTTCATTTTACATTTATATTTATAAACACAGCATCTTTAATACATCAAACCAAATGGCCTATACTTATTTACACTTCAAGCACTAGATGTTGCTCAAACTTATTTGCAGCATATTTACTCCATAATTGACTTGCACAAATGTGTAGTTGAGTTTCTTCATGTTTTAACACTTGCATTTGTTATTATAATGTTTCAGTCAAAGTATGTGTTTGATACACTATAAGGGAAATTTCCTCTTTCTCCAGGCTGCTCATGGTGGAAGCAAAATTCATTGGAAAGGCTTGTATTCTGGTTTGGCTGGCAATCTTGCTGGAGTTCTACCGTTGAGTACTTAATGCACTATTTGCAGTCCTTCCTCACTAATAGTAGTATCCTGTTTGGACATTTTTTAGAACCCTGGCCAGCATTTTTACTGAAGATTGTAGCTTCTTGTTTTGGTCCTTGTATGGATATTTTTAGATGGTTATCTTTTACCTATTTTATTCAGTTTGATTCTAATTTTTATCTATAGATTCTTTTCCTGTACTTGACACTCTCTATTACGTTCATGCTTTATTTCTCTTTTATTATCTTTATATGAGTTACGATTCAAATTATCTATATATTGCCAGGGCATCTGCCATATTTGTGGGAGTATATGAACCCACCAAACAAAAGTTACTGAAGATGTTTCCTGAGAATTTCAGTGCATTTGCTCATTTGGTAAGTTAAAACACATTTAAATATACTTCATGATCTTAAATGTTTTGTCAATGACATCTGCAGTAATGGCCACTGAAACTATAGGCATGCCAAATGCTCTTGTAAAGATTTGTGAACCTGATGTTTTATCAATGACATCCGCAGTAATGACTACTGAAACTATAGGCATGCCAAATGCTCTTGTAAAGATTTGGGAACCTGTATATCTGGGTTTTCTTTGAAAAGACTGCACATATTTTGGAATTCTTTATTAAGTTTAGATATTCATATTAATGGGATTTATGGTGCTACTACTAATGCTAGATTATTCATCGAGGTAAAGCCCTTATATTGGATCATGTATACTAATTTTTTTATTTAGTTTTCCGAAACTTTCGTCTGACTGATGATCTTCTGTCTGATGCATCTTTTATAGACTGCAGGGGCTGTTGGAGGGCTTGCAGCTTCTCTTATTCGTGTTCCAACAGAGGTAAGCGAGTCAATATCTGGCATATCTTCAGGTCCTTTACTTTTATTTGAATATATTCACTTTCAGGTGATCAAACAAAGGTTGCAAACTGGGCAGTTTGCATCTGCACCTGATGCTGTTCGTCTAATTGTTGCTAAAGAAGGCTTTAAAGGTCTTTATGCTGTACGTACTATCTAATCTGACAGAAGTCCATAAGCTTTCCTACAAATCAATGGTTCTTCGACAACGACGCTCATTATGATCAGAATAATGACAGTCTTGCATTTTATGTCATTTCATGTACCTAATACTTAAAGAGTATTCTTAACCTAGTGATGTTGGTTTGTAGGGATATAGTTCCTTTCTGTTGCGTGATTTGCCATTTGACGCCATCCAGTTCTGCATATATGAGCAGCTTCGGATTGGATATAAAATTGCGGTATATTTACTGTAACTCAACCAATTCTTATTGATGTATATTCTCATGTGTTCAATTTATGGAGATTGTCCATCATCTTAGCATATATTCTAATGTCATTGCTGGAATTTTTACATGATTTTGAAGCTTCATGCAATTGATGCTGATTTAGTAGAAAGACCACTTGACATACATCAGGATGTGGAGGGCAGCCAGGTCACCATTTAGAGAGATCCAATTCCCTGATGATTTGCATGGTCTGCCTGACTGTAATTCACTGGGACTCTGTGATCTCATCCTGTGATCCTTTTGTGGAAACTCAATATGTGGTATAAAGCCTGCCTGTGCTTCTATATTGCTCGTCACAAATTAGATGAGAAGCATGTACCTTCCAAATGAATAAATCCTTGATTAACCAAGAGAGCTTGGTTGATTTTCTATACACTGTTAAAGACAAGTTATTCCTTACTATTTTGGGTGTTTTTCGCCTTTTAGGATTTAAATCTCCTAGGGAGCTGGGTCTAGAACTGGTTAGTATCTAACAGAAATGTAGTAGCAATTATAACATCAAGTTGGTGGTTCAGTGCTCAATTTAGCATTAGGTCCTCTACTCTTTTGATAATAGTTGACAAAAGATGAAGAGAGTTAAAGTTGTGAAGAATTAAGAGCTAAGTTTGTTTTTCTTCTGATCAGATAAATCTTTCTCCTCTTCTTGTTGTCTCTCTAAAATAGTGAAATGTTCTGTGGTGAAAGATTACCTGGTAAGTTGCCTTCTTGAAAGAGGGGATATCTTGCATAGACAGAAGAAATTCTTCTCAAACGCAAAATGTGTGTTGCCCATTGAGTAGAGGTAATAGACGATTAGATAAGGGTATTTTCCAAACATAACACAGGTGAAAAAGTAGAGTGTTCTAGGTTTTGACTTTTGAAGGTCTGTTATATTGCCTTCTTTTGCAATGATATACTGTAGAAATGTTGGGTAGAAGGGTTCCAGTTTAAAAGAATTATATTAATGTACCTTGTGAAGAGACATTGAAGTTGAGAAGAGAAAAAAAGGAATTTTTTAAGGGTGTTGATGGGTCATGTCATTTAGCAAAACTAGCATGAAATGTCAGGCTCTAATGGAAAAGTGAAAATCATGTCATATGGTCTCAGAGTTTGTAGCAGGAATTGATAATCTGATGAATGTTTTTTTTGACAAAGAGAAAGTTGGTCTTGTTCTTGGTTATTTATGCAAGAATTAATTTTTCAATCAATTTTGCTCAGTAATAAGAATGACAGAAAAATTAAGAAAAACAGTGAAAATAGACAGTTGGAAGGATTTGTAAGATCATATTAATCCTCTTTTGTCCCTTTATTTTAATAATTCATGCAGGCGAAAAGGGAGTTAAATGATCCAGAGAATGCTGTCATCGGTGCTTTTGCTGGTAGGCGGAAATCCTTTTTCATACTCCTGTTTCTATACCTTTTGGTTTTGCATACACTGCAAAAATTGAAATTTCTCAGTTCCTGGATTTTATCGTTTTTCTGTATTTTAACAGACAACTCTACATCAATTTCTTCTCCTTTTTCTCCCCTTTTTTGACAATTCAGATTTCTTGCAATAACTCAAAAAGTAAGTTTCACACCCAAAGGTTTTCGTTTGCCAAAGTTATTTTTCTTTAATCTTTGCTGTTAAGTGAGAACTTATACTTGTCATGGTCCTTATTTCTTGTGCTATTGCTTGTCCTGAAATCACTAAGGAAGCTACTGCCCTGATACATGGTTTTCATCTCAACAAAGTGTAACTTGTACATGGAAGGATAAGATGTTCTTTTTTTGTCTTTTTGCATGTGCCTTCTTATGACAAAAGAAAACCCATTTCAGGTGCAGTAACTGGAGCTATAACAACTCCCCTCGATGTAATGAAGACGAGATTGATGGTTCAGGTCGAGTGGTCTTATTTTTCAAGTTCTTCCTTGATAAGAACCTTTTGGATGATTTTTTAATTTGTTTACTTCAAATGCAGGGCTCTCAAAACCAATACACCGGGCTCCTTAATTGTGCTCAGACAATTCTTAGAGAAGAGGGTCCAGCTGCTTTCTTGAAGGTATGGGCATGTTATCTTGCTTCTTTCTGCGGCTTTTGAGCAAACTAGGGTGTATTAGGATTTATGAAAAGCGCATGGTTGTCTATCAAGTGCCATTGCCCTAAATACCCCAATCAATATATTTGCCAAGGAGACATTGTTATGTTTTCAACTGGCTTATAAATAGGCCTCTGCATTTCCATGAATATCAGTAGGGTTACTTGCTTGGTAGCTTCCTCATTTGTGATAATTTTTTTGTCCCTGATGTATAAATTGCTGAATGATACATAGCTAATGTAATGTACATGGTGAACATAGTTTGGTGGATGAAATTTCTGCGGCTATAGATAGTAGAAGCAATTAACTTATTGTGGCACTTTGTTTTTTTTTGTGTGTGTGTGTGTGTGTGTGTCATTGTTATGGCTTCTGATTGTCCTTATTCAGTTTCTGCAACTAAAACGATTGGATACTCGATAAATTGGAGACCAGGTCCACTTGAGTCTAGATAACATAATAAACTGAGTGTTACTTGGTCTGTTGTCCAACCAATGGACATTTGACCTGTAATATCATTCTGCTTGTGTTATGGAGACCGTTAATTCCTTGTTATTTGTTTTCTTGGTAGGGTATTGGACCAAGAGTGTTATGGATCGGCATCGGCGGTTCCATCTTCTTCGGTGTACTAGAGAGGACAAAGCTGTTACTTTCTCAACGGGACTCTTCTAAATCTGAACCTCCAAAACAAGAGTGAATGCAAGTAATACGTTCTGTCTGGTAGGACATGCCGCTGATGGTGAGGGTGTTTCAGCTGGAATTGACAGCCAGATTAGAATCATCTTTCATGCAGTAAGCCACTCTTTTGTTTTATTTTTGTAGTATGAGAAAATGGTGCTCTTGTCATAGTATCTATAACACTACACACATTCATATTATGCAAATGACAATTATTTTTAGCAGAGATTCTTTTTATACTCAACAAATTCTATCAAAATAGCTAAATATAAACTTTACAAAGGGCTAATCTTTTCTTGATCCAAATGCTTTATTAAAAATATTAGTCAACATACTAAGCCATTGCTTAGCTATTACTCTAAGTTAAATGTTATTGAGATGCTCTTTCAAGTCACCGTAACAACAAGCTATCAAACCAAATTATTAAGCTAAGCCCTCAAACATCAAAATATCATGTAATTTTCTCCGTAACCATTTCGAAGATAGGTCATGAAGTTCAAGTCGAAGCGTCTTATGAACTCCCATAACCTTAATAAAAACTAGCTCTAGTATTACGATAGATAGTTAGTTACCCTAAAAACTAAAACTGTTAGGTAAGAAACTAATAATGTATATCATATCTTTAACGATATGATTAAGAAATAAGAGAGCAAGATTGTAATTTGAAAACCAAAGAGAGAAATCCATTTGATTAGCAATTTCTTTTTCTTTTCCAAACCTAAAGTTCTTTATTAAAAGATGTTTCTTTGAAACTAATTTATGTGTGAAAGGGAGATAAGAGGAAATGATTTTTCACTTTGAGGGACAAGCTTTTGCATATATATACACACACACATTACTAGACTGCTATAGAGTATGATTTAGGTTTATTGTGACCGTCAAAATAATCAAACTGACTCGAGCTCAGATCAATAAGGCTCAATTATTCTTAGCTCGATAATGTTCAATTTAATTATATATTTAATTTGATTTTGTAAAATGTAGACCACTCAAGATACACTTCTAAGCTTGATTCCAGTTTGAATTAGTCTTTGAGTCTGTGTATAAATGGCTTGTCTCGAAATCTATTCACAGTGCTTTGGAGCTTAAGAGCTCCAAACTAATTTCAAACCAAGACTGGAAAATAATTAGCCTGATCCTGGTCAGGACCACATCTCAAGACGAGCCAATCAACTGACCCACGTCGGACAGGAGGCGTCATTCCAGGTGTCATTATCCTGAGCCTGACCCACTTAACAGCTCATCTCTTATTGGCCCATGGGCCCAATCAAATCCACCATTAATGGGCTTATGCCAAGTTGACCACCTCATCTCACCCTAATCAGCTAAATCTTAGGCGCCAACTTGGATCCCTTTTCCCTTCCATATAACGACCTATATTTTTTTTTTGCCCTTGTTACTATAACTTACCTCATTTGCCCTTATAGAGCTCGTTCAAATAATCAAATATAATGGGCTTTCCTGCATATATACCTAACATTTGCAAAAACATCCCCGTTTTCTTTTTGCAAATCCGAATCGAACATGTCTCTCTCTCCACACACACATATATATATATAGTCTTCTCCCACACAGTGGAACTCCTCCTAAGAAATCAAAAGAAGCGTTAACCCATGGACCACAGCTCCAGTCTCCAGACAAGGCCTGCAGTAGTCGGCGACGGCATCTGGTGCAGTACTCGCTGGAGCATTGCAGGGCTGAGGCGAACGCTGGTGCAAGATTACGGCACCGGATTCCAACCACTAGAGAGAACGTCGTCGTCGTCGGCGGCGGCCGCGCCGTCCAGTAGGACGCGGTGGTTACGGATCTGGAAGAGGGTTGTAAGAGAGAAGAAGAGGATGATGAAGCCGGCGCCGAGGAAGCACGGGCCGTACGACCCCTACACCTACGCGCAGAATTTTGACGACGGGTCGGCGTCCGTCGAGCTCGAGAATTTGGCGCGAGGGTTCTCGGCGCGGTTCGCCGTCTCTTCGCGTGTGGGAGTGTGAGTGATGGACGGAGAGCAATTGGCAGTAGGATGTGATCAAGAAAACGCCAAAGCTAACGAGACTTAGTTCTTTTCTTTTCTTTTCTTTTCTTTTCTCCTCAAAAATCCAAGCTCAATTATGTCAACATAGATTCTGGTCTCATCTCTGTATGAAAAATAAAATAAAATAAAATAAGGTAAGTATAGACATTTGGCATTAGAATTCCGAAATTGATTCATCCTAATCTTTCCTAATTTTCTTACCGAATCCTATCATCTTTGTACTGATTTAGACCACCAATTTGTTTAGCGACTGTTCAAATCGTATCTTATTTATGCCTATATAATCTGTAGAATATTTGCAACACTACTTTTTCTATATACATAATAATTTGCCTCGCTACATGATTAATTTTTATGCAACCTCCTTGGCTTGTCTCCTCTAAACAAGGAGGGGCAGGGATTCTGCACGGGCTGAGTGGCTGACCCATTTGAATAGATTCGAGCATTTTTTTTTTATGCACGCATTATATAATTCTAATTTTGACCAAAAAGTAAATATAAGCATCCAAATGGTATGCCCAAATCGACCTGCACGAAATAGACTAAGAACACTTTTACTTTAGCTATCGAGTTTGTGGTATTGGATTAGCCTAGTATCATTGGGAGCGAAGCAGTGATATAGAAGCAGGTGGAGTCATTGTCTCGGCTAGATTTTTTTTAAATTCTCACTCTTTTTTTTTTACAAAAAAATTAAATAAAAAAATATAATTAACTCTTCTTCTAGGAGTGTAACGAAATCTAGAAATTAAATCCGCTCCAAATGTTACTAATTCGAAGTCAGGTCTCAATTTTTCAATCCATATAATGAATCCATCGAATCCAATTTGCTTAGTTTCGGATCTTATATAAGACAATAGTTATGTAATCAGGTACTTAAATTGTTTAACTAGAAACTTTTAATTACTCTAATTTTTATATACTATAAATAATCCCGAGTTTCAAATATAACCTCCTTACTACTATTATATTTATTTAATATTTCTATATATATGGATTCAATTTTTATATTAGTAGGCCTAGGCCTAGGCCTACAGCCTACTTATAAAGAAAGCCCAACGAGTCATCCCTCTTGAGCTATGTCACTATTCTTTCTAAATTCTAAGTTTATTCTTTTGTATTTCTATAAAATCCTTGACATTCCCAAGCAATTTTATTATAAGTTAGATATATTTAATTTTTCTATATTTCTGAATAAAATTAATTTTTAAACCTTTATTTTATATCGCCGAGATGACAATAACTTAAATAGCATTACTTTTATTAAATAAATATATATTTAAATTGGCTTAGTAATATAAAATAAAATTTCGAGAGCGGCAATAATTTCTAAAGTCAAAAATCACGAGCGCCATTGACTTTTTGACCGAAATATCTAATAATTATAACTCGATAAAAATATTAAAAAATATAATAATATAAAATTTTTATATTATTATTATTGTTTATGAGTTTGAAGGTTAAATATAAATCGGAGAAATGGCTAATATAATAAGAGAGGCATACATAGGCCGTTAACTAAATACAACTCTTTCCATTTATTAAAATAAAAAATAAAATACTAAAGCCAGAGATCCTTCTCGAATTATTCCTTGCCCCCGCCTCCAGACTCCAGAGTCGAGAGAGAACTCCCCGGTTCTCTCTAGACTCCTCCACCAACTACTCACGAAGAATAATATTTATTATATTTTTCCTTTCCAACATCCCCACCGCCCGTGAACTACAATCCAAGATTTCCGCGATCGGCATCGAATCGACGGCTCTGATTCGCTGGAAAGAAGTTTCGCCAATCTTTATGCGAACTCTTCCAAGCTCTAGGATTTATAGAGGGTTCTAGAAAAAGGCTGTCAGACATTTTATATGTATATATATATATATATATATATATATATATATATGTAAGTATATAATCACACCCACCTGTGTGATGCGAGGTTGAATTCCCGGCTTTTTGTTTTTTCCATCTCTAATACGAAGTTGTTTCGATCGATCCACAGGTCGACAATGTTCTATGGTTTCCATTTGAACTATATATGTTATTTGATACGTTGTAGATTCTTGTTTGCTTCTCTGTTGCAAGAATTCGACATGATTGTGGGTGTTTGTTTCTCGTTTCAGGTCGACTCGTGTAATTTATAGTCGGAGAGATGAGCGTTGTTGGATTTGATGTTGGAAATGAGAATTGCATTGTTGCCGTGGCGCGGCAACGGGGTATCGATGTGGTACTCAACGAAGAATCCAAGCGCGAGACACCCGCCGTGGTGTGCTTCGGCGACAAGCAGCGATTCATCGGAGCCGCGGGCGCTGCGTCCTCCATGATGAACCCGAAGAACGCCATCTCCCAGATTAAGCGATTGCTCGGTCGGAAATTCTCCGATCCTGAGCTCCAGCGCGACCTTCAATCTCTTCCGTTCAAGGTCACCGAGGGGCCCGATGGATTCCCTTTGCTCCATGCGGATTACCTTGGCGAGAAGAGGACCTTTACCCCCACCCAAGTCCTCGCCATGGTCCTCGCGAATTTGAAAAGCATCGCCGAGAAGAATCTCAATGTGGCGGTCGTCGATTGCTGCATTGGCGTCCCGGTATATTTCACCGATCTCCAAAGGAGGGCAGTCATGGATGCTGCAACCATTGCAGGATTACATCCTCTCAGACTGTTCCATGAGACCACAGCAACAGCTCTGGCATATGGCATCTACAAGACTGACCTTCCAGAGAATGGTCAGTTGAATGTGGCTTTTGTCGATGTCGGCCATGCGAGCATGCAAGTTAGCATTGCTGGGTTCAAGAAGGGTCAGTTGAAAATTCTTTCCCATGCCTATGACCGGTCTCTCGGCGGGAGAGATTTCGATGAGGTCCTCTTCAAGCATTTCTCAGCCAAGTTCAAGGACGAGTATAAGATCGATGTGTATCAGAACGCCCGGGCTTGCCTCAGACTTCGGGCAGCATGTGAGAAGCTAAAGAAGGTTCTTAGTGCGAATCCGGAGGCACCGTTGAATATAGAATGCTTAATGGAGGAGAAGGATGCGAAAGGGTTTATTAAGAGGGAAGAGTTTGAGAAGATCAGCGAACCTATATTGAAGCGTGTTGTGAGGCCATTGGAGAACGCACTTGTAGATGCGGGGTTGAGTGTGGAGAATATTCATGCTGTCGAAGTTGTTGGATCAGGGTCTCGTGTTCCAGCAATTAATAGGATACTTGCAAGTTTCTTCAAGAAAGAACCCAGACGTACAATGAATGCAAGCGAGTGCGTCGCCCGGGGTTGTGCCCTTCAGTGCGCTATCCTTAGCCCAACATTCAAAGTGCGGGAGTTTCAGGTACTTGCGATTGCATTTTTAATCTCAGTTGATTCTGTGAATTTTCTTTTGTCTCCCCTGTTGAATGCATATATAATGGTTGCTGATACCTAATGTTCTATTTTTGTCATTTACCTTCTACCTTTATGTACTATTTGTTTGTTCTCATTTCAGCTTAATGATATAGCTCGAGGTTGTTAAGTGTCTGGAAATAATAATGCGCCTCTGATGATATCTTTGATGACTCTAGCATGTAAGAGGATAAGTTGATTAGCGAACAAGGCTGTGGGAATGAAGTAGGCAAGTAGCTGCTTTTCTTGTATAGTTGTACGATAATAAATATGCTAATGCAATATTGGTTGTATGTTCTGTTATATTCATAATTCGGTATGCAAAGTGCCGTATCCTGCCGGCCGGCATATCTGTTTTGCACTTTGTTTTAAATTTGGATTTATGAGGAAATTAGGAGCACGACAATGTACTCTTACTATTTGGACTTAGCTAGGAAATTAGGAACACGACAGTTATGCAGTTATCTAGGTGGACTTGACCTTCTGATATCAGCATTAATGAGGTCTCAATTGGCAGTTCTAGCAAATTCACAAAAGGACATAATACCCCTACAGGGAAGTGCAGTTGGAGAGGTGGGAAGAATAAAGCGAGGATATGTGTGTTGTTTTAGGTAATATGAGCTGGGCTTGCTCTGTGTAGATATCAACTTTGGTACTTGTTTCATTTTCTAGATCGGCTCTTTTCTTGAACAATGTTATATTTGAAGCTTGTAAGATGGGCCTAAATATTTAAAGAACATATATAGGTACTTGTCTTTCAAGTGTGTTCCACACAAAGATAATACAACACTTTTCTTGCTATCTTCATTTAGAGCTACAAATATTCTTTCTGTTCTTGTGTACTTTAAAGATAATAAAAACAGCATGTTCTCTAAAGTGCTGCCTGTTTCTCATGTCAATGTGATATTTCTCCATGTTATAGGTTCATGAGAGCTTCCCTTTTTCAATTGCCTTGTCATGGAAAGGATCTGCTCCTGATTCCAAGAATGGAACAATAGAAAACCAGCAGAGCACAGTTGTATTTCCCAAAAGAAATCCAATTCCCAGTGTGAAAGCTCTGACATTCTATAGGTCTAGTACTTTCACTGTCGACATTGTGTATGCTGATGTCGATGACCCGCAAATTCCAGCAAAGATTAGCACATACACGGTAGGGAACCAAAATATTCCATTTCTTATTATTGTTGGCATTAAACTATTGTTGGTAATTTGCCGCTCTGATCTGCTAATGATCTTCTCAAAATACCATTTGACAGATTGGTCCATTTCAATCCAGCGAAAGAGAAAGGGCTAAACTGAAACTCAAAGTCCGGTTAAATCTCCATGGGATTGTTTCTATTGAATCAGCAACTGTAAGCATCGAAGAAGGATTACTGAGAAAATTATTAGTCCATAATGCTTATCTTCTGGATATTTTAACTTTTTGGTGCTCTACAGATGTTGGAAGAAGAAGGTGAAGTTCCTGTGTCAGCTGCAAATGAGCTACCAAAGGAGGCTGCAAAAATGGATACTGATGAAGCATCAAATGGCTTATCTACAACTGAAACTGACATAAATATGCAGGAAGCTAAAGGTGCAGCAGAAAATACTGGTGTAGAGGGCGAAATGGGTGCACTAGATTCTGAAGAAAAGACAGTGCAGATGGAGACTGATGCCAAGGTGTGTCCATTGTCAATGGTTTGTTTCATCATTCTGGCATATGCTGTTTTTGTGCACATTTTGAAAATTTTGAGTCCTCAATTGGAATTTTATTTTTGTTTGTTCCTAGTTGTGTGGGTGTTTGTCTACTTGCATGCACTTGAAGTCTTGAACCATGAAATTGCACTAGTCTTAAGTCCATTCTAAACATAACTATTGCCGTGATGAAAGGCCGCTTTTAAACAAATCATCTGTTTGCAGTTAGCATTCACTTACATCTCCAAATGAATGGTTTTTTGTGCACTTCAATTTCATCTTTGTGCCATGCTCAGTACTTGTTAAAGCATATCTGTCTCCTGGTTTTATGAAACTAAACTGTGTCAATGGGAGTTTGCCAGCTGGATTGGTTTTAATCAATGCTATTATAATTCAGAAGAATCAGATTTTTATTGTTACTTGCTGATTGCGGTTAGTGCAATGGCTTGAATTGCATGCTTCCACTTGACCTTCCAAATTCTGCTTCATATATATATATATATATATATATATATATATATATATATATATAATAGTATGTGTTTATGTATGTATGTATACATATTGGAGAGAAATAACCCACTCCTGAGGGTGATTTTTTTTCTGAATCCCGGGGAGTACTTAATGGCTACTTAAGTATTAATCCATGCACTTTTACCTTTTATCTACTTGGTACTCATATATTCAAATGCTTTATTGGGATAATGTCTGCATATATTTATTTGTCTTCATTAATCTCTCTTCTCAATTGTCTTCTCATGTAAATTTGTTATCAGCATGGCTACTTATAAGTTTACATTTGCCTGCAGGTTAAGGCTTCTAAAAGGAAGATAAAGAAAACAAATGTGCCTGTTTCTGAATTGATCTATGGTGGAATGGTTGCTGGAGATCTGCAGAAAGCTGTGGAGAAAGAGTTTGAAATGGCTCTACAAGATAGAGTAATGGAAGAAACAAAGGACAAGAAGAATGCTGTGGAGGCATATGTTTATGACATGCGAAACAAGGTGCTGTTTGGTTAGTCCTTTATGTTTGTAATTAGCTTTGAGTAATAAAATTTATCTGATTTATTTATCATATTCCTGTATTTAGCTTTATGACAAGTACAAGGAATTTGCAACGCCTTCGGAGAAGGAAGAGCTCATAGGGAAGCTTCAGGAGGTTGAGAATTGGCTTTATGAAGATGGTGAGGATGAAACGAAGGGTGTTTATGTTTCCAAGCTTGAGGAGCTCAAAAAGGTAGAATTTTGTATATATTCTATTTCATATGGTGTTGCTCTATGTAATGGTGATGGCTGATAAGACTGCTTGAATGCAGCAAGGTGACCCTATCGAAGAACGCTATACGGATTGGATGGAAAGAGGTTCATTGATAGACCGTCTTTCATGTTGCATTAATAGTTTCAGGGATGCAGCCTCATCCAAAGATCCCAAATTTGACCACATAGACCTAGCAGAAAAACAGAAGGTATTGCGTTCAACTGCATATCAACCATGCACCTCTTCTTCCTTTTTCTGTGTTCATCAGATTTCCTTCTTTGTGCATTTAATCAGATAGGTAAACGTGTTAGATACTTGGATGATAAAGACGGACCCAGTTGTCACTATAAATCAAGAATACCTTTTTCTTTGATATTCATCCACATGTGCGTGGAAATATGCATGTTTCTATGTATATATGCTTCTTGAGATGAAATTTGCTAGTGTTCAGATTTTGGATAACAAAATTTGTATGAATGTATCCTATCCTATTGATCTACTGAACTGTTGATGTAACAGGTCATTCGTGAGTGCATGGAAGCAGAAGCATGGTTGGGAGAGAAAAAGCAGCAGCAAGATGCCCTGCCCAAGAGTGCCACTCCAATTCTTCCATCTGCAGATGTGAAGAGGAAAGCTGAAACACTCGACAGGTAACAACATGATCGATTATAATTAGCCATAATCACACCAGTGATATATATAACGTCTGTTACTTAACAGTGCCTTTTCAATTGTATTCATAATGTACTAAGTGTAAAGAAAAGCAATTAGAAGTGGATTCTATATATTATAGCTGCGACATTTGCTTCAACAGGTTTTGCAGGTCAATAATGACCAAGCCAAGGCCTCCACAGAAGCCAACTCCGACTGACACACAAACACCATCACCTCAAGCAACCGAGCAGAGTGATCAGACACCAGCAGGTGAGCCAATGGACACAGACAAGTCAGAGGGAGCGGGAGAGGCACAGCACAGTAATAACATTGCAGACCCTCACGTTTCATAGTTACCATGTTGTAAATTCCCTCATCAATTATGAAGGATTTTCTCCAAAAGATGGTAGGATGTTTAGAATATTTATGGATACCTACTTTGTACTTGTGTTCCTCTGGAATGTGATTGGAAAGGGATTTTATGGGAAGGAAATATACATAGTTCTTAAAGCCTCGGTTTTTTTGCTTGGACGGGGATTACAGTGAACTGTGATTGATGTGGTGCCTTCCAGGTTGATTGTTACTACTTGAGGAGTTAATTGGTCCGGAATTATTTTGATTTCTATTTGCACGTTGCTATATATTTTGGAAGTTTTTGACAGGTTTTAATCTGCACACCAAACTACACCCACTGAGTTATGAATTTATTTATCTGAGTTTTGGTCTTAATAATCTTTTTCTCACCTTCTGAATTATCTATTTTTTCTCGTAACGACTCTTTAAACTTTTTTATACTATAGGGCTGTCAGAAAAGCCCCTAATTTTTTGGGCTCAGCTCGTTTAGAGCTTGGCTCGAGCTCTAAATGAGCCAAGCCAAACTGATTTTTTTAAGCTCCAAATGAGCTTGGGAACGACACCATTTGCCACAATGAGCCACAATGAGCTTCAGTATTGAGGTACACTCTGAGCTGAGCTAGCATCGGCTTCTTTAAGTTCCTCTTGATTAGGCTCATATTATATATATATATATATATATATATATATATATATAGGTTTAGAATCGTTGGATCTTAGATCAACGGATATTATGATGTGTATATAAATAAAAATTCTAGCCTCTTTAATACTCCTTCCTACACACTCTTAGCTAAAATCCATCTTCACCACCAAAACTTATTTCTATCTTCAAGCTCCCATTTGTCTTTGCCTGAACTCTGTCCCGATCTAGGATGTCAAGTTTGCGTCGCACGACGTCGTCGTTGGGTCTTGAAAACTGACATTTGCTATGAATCTCCAAGCTTCATCGATGATGCAGTTAAGTTGCTCCTGATAGTGCTGCGGAGGTGATGATGGGCATGTGAAGCTTAGGGCGAAATTCTCGTTGTCGCTGCATAACTAGGATCGGGGAGGTGACATGTGAAGCTAGGGTGAATTTCTCGTCATCGTTGTGTAATCGGGAGCTAGTCGGGGTGAGAAGCTTCTTAGAAGGATTTCTCGCTGTGGAGAGGATTCGCGTTAGTGAGGGTTCAATAATCGACAATGATTGTGAGGCTCCAATGTCGAAGCTTGGCAAGGATCTCCACCTCGCTATAAAACTCGACGATCTTATTTTCACAGTAGACGCGCTTGATTGCCACATGCTGGCCGCTAGGGAGCTTCCCTAAATAGACCTCGTTGGCGCTGCCTTGTCCTAAGGTGAGGCGCTAATCATAGATGTTAGTTGCCTACTTGAGCTCAGACTTGGTAAAGATGTAGAGGCCATCGATGGGGAGCGGCGAAGCTGCTCCGATAGCTACAAGCGATTCCTGATCATTGTCTTCAATACAGATCACTGCGGGTCGATGACAGTGTTTGACTCGAGTTGCATCATGTGGATTGCTTACGAGCTGTTGAGTCGAGTTCGAGCTTAATCGAGTTGGAGGCGAGTCGAGCCAAGCTTGAGGTAGAAAAATCTATCTCTTGAGTTAAGTTGAGCTGGGCCCAGCTCGCTCGTTTACAACCCTAGTATACTATAACCCTCATAAACTATCAAAAATATTTGACCCCCTTGACGCCATTGATGTAATTGGTGAATTAACTAAAATTTTTCACTACTTATAATAGTGGGATAGTTAAGTAGCTTAGCTAATATTAAATATTTTATTTTTTTAAATATTTTTGTTGCCCTTGTGCCCCCAATCCCCCTTTCTCGTTCCACTCCACTCTGCCTCCTCGACATATCCTTTTCTCTCATAGGGTCGCAGATTGTGGCAAATAGTGTCTTGGCCAACACTGAAACTCATGTTCTCCGTCATCGTCCTCGTCATACCAGGGAGACGAGGAGGCCGAATTGTTGGTGCTAGTAGTGGTGAAGCCCACTTCCTCGCTAATATGTCGAAGGTGACGAGCGAGCTCTCCCCCATCTTGGGCACTGCACTCCCCTAGCTCGTGCACACCAGCTTCTCCTCCCTTCTCCTCTTCTTTCCATTGGTCGATGCTTTGGCAACCCTACACAAAACAGGGTGTCCCCCATACCTAAGCGGCGATGGCGTGGCCTAGTGCACGACCGCCTCCGAGGTGCCCTCATAGGCAGCGCTGGGACGCTCCCATGCTATGCAAGGAGATGTGCCAGTTCTCCCGCATTAGCTCGGCCACCTTATCGTACTCTGGTATGGGGGCAACGGTTGTGGAGGAGGTTTGGGATTGGTGGATTGAAGGGAGCTCGGCCACCTCATCATACACACTGACTCATATTTATCTCTATCTATATCTCTTTGTCTGTCTTCTTCCTTTTTTCCTAGTTACTATGTGGGCAAGTATTTGAAGTCAGTCAGGTACATGCAACATTCATGGGTCATCCTCATCGTCTCTAGATTCCTTCTATGTCCACTCTTCGTATGTGCCATTCCTCTCTTGAGGCTTTTAGGCCAAGATGAAGCTATCGCCGTCAAAGCCAGCAAATTCACTATCAGCATCATTCTTTAGATATTTGCATCGGTAACCAAATTCTCTACTCAGAAGTTTCTACGGGCACAGAGCAAGGTTATGGATATTACTTGGATTGCCTTTGCGGTGCTCATAATTCATGACATACCGTCGGCCCTCTTCATCTTTGTCTTCAACTGGGAGTTGCTTAGCACGGCGGTGGCCTTCAACTTCTCGGCGTGGTTGGTGGTTTTGTCTCAGATAGTATATGTCGTGGGCAAGTGCAAGGGTGGGTAGATAGGGCTATCCTGGTCTGCGTTCAATGAGCTTCGGCCTTTTGCTAAGTTGTCGTTTGCTTCGGTTATTATGCTTTGCCTTGAGATCCGGTACATGATGGTCCTCGTCGTGCTCACTGGTCACCTTAGCAATGTGGAGATCATCCTCGACTCCATTCTGATCTGATGAGCTCTCAGCAGTGACTCACTATTCTAATTGGTGCATTGTACTAACATTCCTTCTTTCGTATCGTTGGGAAGCCATACTTTTTATTGGAGCAGCAGTACCAATTGGAGAGTTGCTAGCATTGGAACTATCTAAGAGTATTCTCATCGTAGGTAACAAAACTCTTCCGGAAGGGATTAAATAAGATATTTTTAATAGTTTATGCGTCATTATGTGTTAAAAAAAAACTTAGGGAGTCATTGTGGTAAAGGGAGATAGTTTAGTGGGGTAAAAATAAAATTATCCACAAATTTTATAATTTTGAAAATAAGTAGATAGGAAAATATTAGCATTATATAAATTGCTTTATTAGTGATGGATTTTTGATACGCATAGATAGGAAAATATTAGTATTATATAAATTGCTAAATGAATTAAGCGATTTCTGTAATGATTCTATAACTTGCTAAGGCTAGTAAATATCCTTCATCAAGTTAGCAATTTTTATTGAATTCTAGTTATTATCTCTGAAAGTCACCTATATAAATAAATAAATTTGTAATTCATCTATTTGGTTATAATATTTATTTTGGTTTATAGAGAATCTGGCGTCAAATATATACCAATGAACAGGAAATATAAATCTTATTTATACTCTTTTTATTACATTGCTGCCTTCTTTGTACAAAATTGCTGCTCACTAACTACAGAGTGAAGAGGAGAAAAACTAAATCACTCAACAGTTCCCTGATTTAGGATTGTACCACATCTAGAGTGCCTCATGTCCTGCTGCCTAACTCCTCCAAAAACTCTTATTCGAAGAGCTCACCACAAAAGCTCTGGCGTACTATTCATCACCATTTGGTTCTTCTACAACTTCTAGTCCTTTTAGCTTTAATGTATCAGAATGTCTCGAACTCAAGGCTGGCATTTGTACGTAGAAGACATTGCAGCAATGGCTTCTCCCACAGTCATGTACATACACTCTGCTCCAAATAGCTCCCAAGCCTCTGATTTGAAAAGCTTTTCAGCAACATTTCCCACTGGATTTGCCAGTACAAGCTACACCAATCAAAGAAATTGAGAATTGAGTTATGTTATTCTATTTCTTCTTCTTCTTCTTCTTCATTTAAGCAGGAATAAATCGAGTATTACCTCAAGAGATCTATTATCGAGTGTCTTTTTTAGCTCTACGAGTATCTCTATGCCGCTCGTATCTACGGCTGTCACGGCTGTGCGCATGTAATGTTTCATTAGCCAAATTTATAATGCAGTCGTAGATTTAGTTGATCCAGAGGTTAGTACTTACCACCCATGTCCAAAACAATACATTTGATAGAGCTCTGGCTCATTTTTATCACCCTCTCTTCTTCCTCACGTATCCATCTCAAGATCCTGCATATATCAATGGAAACAATCGTTTAGCTTCTGCCAAAGAGGCAAGATGAAATTTTTTTTTTAAAAAAAAAGAGAGGGGAAAATAAACCTCAATATTATATATATAAGTAAAGAATACTAGGGAGACCCACCTTTCTTGGAGGTAAATGGAGTTAGCAAAGTAAATGGGGGACTCGATGGCAAGAATGAGAAAACTAGGCACCCTCATGGCTTCTCTATAGTGTCCTAAATTTCTATAGCTCTGAGTCCCTGGAATAATCCCCTTTACAACTGCGTTAGGCCTTGTCACATGTATCAAAATTTTAAGTATGGAGATGCCGACCTGCAAAATTCACATAAAAAGATAAAGAAAAAGATTATATTGCGTACTTCCTCATTAACAAATTCATAACATAACATTGCTAGGTAAATAGGTAACACACACACACACACACACACACACATGGTTAGACGAATTATGAGTAGTGCTTACAGATATTAAGAGACCCATCTGCACTGAGATGAATAGAACACCAAAGAAGGCACTCATGCAAGCTAAGAAATCAAGTTTGTCCACCTTCCAAAGCCTGACAGCGGTGCGGAAATCTATTAATCCGATAACCGCCGTGATTATTATCGCAGATAGTATCACATTAGGGGTATGATAGAACAGTGGCATGAGAAATAGCATTGTGATGAGGACAGTGGACGCCATGACGATGTTTGAAACTGCCGTCTTCGAACCGGCATTGTAGTTCACAGCAGATCTCGAGAATGATCCTGCGTCATGTTTCAGAGCACAGCATTAGAATGTATGAGACGAGCAGAAGAGATGTTGTTATTGATATGAAGCAATTTTAGCATTGGATAAGTAGTCAATGATACCTGTTGTAACATAGCATGAAGCACAGGAGCCAGACATGTTCATGATTCCTATGGCCATCATTTCTTTGTTTCCATCTATCTGATAGTTTTTCAGAGAAGCAAATGTTCTACCAACAGCAATTCCTTCCTGAAATGAAAGAATTATGGGAATTTGTTCATCAGAAACCTCGGGTCTGATACTGTATTAGTTTGCATAACTTACAAAATTAGCTTATATATTACAGAGAAGATGGCTTACAGTGAGAGACAAGATGCCAGTGACTACTCCTGTCTTAATGGCAAGACCCAAGAAAGAGCCATGGAAATAAAGCATGTTGACTGAAGGAGGATTCACCCCTTTCTGCAGATGCCCAATCTGAGACAAAAACATTAAGAAGTGTTATATATATAGTTGTAAATTAAAGCTTTGAGGTCTGGATATACTAATTGACTATATGAAGAATACTTACTACGCTGATGCCATGGCTCTGAGCTTTGAAGGCAATGGAAATGATGGTGGAGAGAATGACTGATGCCAGAGGAGCAGCAGCTGATATCCAGAAAAGTTTGGGTCTCTTCATGCTCTGCATCATGCAATTCATTCATTACACTCTAAGAATAGTCCAAGAACATAACTACCAAATACACAAAATATATAGGTGAACCTCTCATTTGATGTATCTTAATGTTATACTTTTATGTTATATATCCTAAGGCTAGAGGCATTTGGGTCAACAAGAAATAAAAATGAGTTATTTATACAAATGTAACAGTAATAAAATCAGGATTAGACAAGTCTAGGTTATCTTTGAAAATTTATAATTATAAATTGAGATATACTAACTAGTAAATCTTAGTGGAGTTTAATTCCTTTTAGTGGCAAGCAACAAAGACCCACCATAATGTGAGGTTTAAACCACAACCCTTCTTTTTAGGAAATATCCTTAAGGAAAGTAGATATTATTGTGAAAAAGAGATATTTAGAAACTTACTATATGTCTTGTTATTAGTAGGAATACCAGGAATAAGGTACCCATAAGGATTGTTTGCCAGGCCAACTGCACGAACAAATAAAAAGGTTAACATATACATTAGACAAAATTATCAAATTGGTTGACAAAAGAATTCTTTTGCTATTGCCCTAAGTTTCTTCTTACCTCTGATTTGTGCTGAAAAACTGATAGAATTACAGGAATAAAGCCCATCTGAGTAGTGAAGTGAACTATTCCAAGCAATCCTTTTAGTTGTTGAAGGGATACAATTATCGCCGCACCACCGGTGAATCCAATTAGCGTTGGTTTTGATAAAAAATCGACGATAAAACCTAGTCTATATCACCAAAAAATAACTGAACATATTAGTCAAAAAAGAATATAAAGTTGACATCACTAGACAAAGTTATTCCAAAAGCATAAAAATTAAGTAAAATACAAGTGAATTATGCATGTAAATGAAATATTAAATGGTGAGATGGTGGCTCAGGAATCAAATGAAGTACTTGTGAGAGGATCACTTACCTTAGAAAACCCAATGAGGCTTGGAATACACCAGCAAAGAAGGTGGCTGTGAAGGCTAGTTGAAGATATAGCATTGGCTCATGATCAGGTGAGACCATCTCTCTGAGCATAGTTCCCATCACCAATGATGCAATTGATACAGGGCCAACTGCAAGATCTCTTGAGCTCCCAAGAACTGAATATATCAATGGTGGCACAAAGCTTGAATCTGTAATCCCCAATTAAACAAAAAAGAAAAAGACACAAGATTAATGAAACATACAATCTAAGTAATAAAAAAATTCTACACTGGTTGAACTGAACAAAACAATAAGTTTACAGGAAGATTTAGAATATATACTCACACAGGCCAATGATAGGAGGCAAATTTGCAAGCTTTGCATAGCTAATTCCCTGTGTAACATAAGCGAAAAGATTAGACTTCCACAAGCTAATCATCATTTCAGCAGTTTATACAAAAGATTGGCAGCTTTTACTCACTTGAGGGATGGCCAAGCTTGCAATGGTGAGGCCTGAGACTGCATCAGACTTGAGGAGCTGAAGACTGTACTCAGAGCCCCAGTGGAAGATGGGAAAGAAGTATTGTAAAGCTAACACCACTTTCTTGAAGAATGACTTGTTTTTGAACTGATGCAGGGGGTCATCAGGGAAGAAGATCTCACTTAGCCTTTGTCTGAGGGATTGGAAAGTGGTCTTTTCTTGAGGCAAAGAGATCTTGTGGATCTCCATAGGTTGCATGGTTGGAGGTGACTCAAGGTCAAGGTATTCTGGCAAACTTTTTACTCTATTAGAGCTGCCACCCATGTCAGAATAGCAGAAGCTAAGGGAAGCAAATTAATGAAGGAAGTTGCTCAAGGGATTGAAGTTAGGTGAAGGCTAGCTTGGGGAGAGGAGTGTGGAGAGATTATATTTATAGATGGATGAGGTGGTGGAGGTGGGAATGTAAGGCCAAGTGGGCAAATAGTTTGGCAATTGCTTTAAGAGACTTTTGTTTTCCAAAACAGAAAGTTAGCCCTTTCTAATAACCACGCTCATACGATATTTCAATAAAAAATTTACTAAATATTAAAATCAAAAGAACCAAACTCATACCTTGTGTCATCATCTATCACCATCTAAATATACCCAAGTAGTTAAAAGTAGAACTTATTTATTAGCAAAGCCATTCTTGTTACCGGCATTCTGTTAATATATTTAATAAAATAACATATTTTTGTATAAATTCTTAGAGCATCTTCAGGTAGGTAGGAGAATCAATAATCACACTCATTTTTCTAAGACAAAAATTGTCGCACTTTGCTAACGGAATTAACGAAATTATAGCTTACATCCTACGTTCTCACTATTTGTGAGTTAAGTCGTATGATTTAATAAATATGTGCAGAAAATACTCTGGGTTAGATTTGAACTAACACTATGAAAATATTCTATTAAATAGAAATATTTTATTTTTAAAATAAATAAAATACTCTTATTTTTAAAATAACTAAAATATCTTTAATATAACTTAGTTGAAAGTATTTTCATAATTTTATTAGTATAGTTAACTTAACTCAGAGGTTTGCTTAAGTTTAACTAACAGATCTAACAGTAGAATATTTTCTACACATATTTGATAAATTATAGGGCTTAATTTATAAATAGTAAAAATGTATGGTATAAATTATAATTTCATCAAAAGACATAGAGTTATATACAAATTTCTCTATTTATTAACTAGGTCATGTTTTTACTGCTAGCATTACCGTTAACACGGGCATGAAGTTCATCTATAACACGAAACGATCGCCACCCGTACCCGTAGATCCCTAACTAAGAGATGGAGACAAGTAACCAAGAAACTACAAGGAGAAAGGAATTAAGTTGGGCTCCCTCTCTTCTCTTGGTTTCAGGAAAGGGAATAAGAATATATCGTATAAGCTTCAGTTGTTTTCTGTACGTAATTAAAATTATGCAAGGGAATCATATCATGTGGCCCATGGCGTCCATCCATTGGAAGGTTGTCATTTTTGTCGCCCAAGAGGACGTGGCTTGGATCGAATAGTTTATTGCAAAGCTATTCAAGTTTATGAAACAATATATTTCAAATGCATGGTTGTCGTTTACATTCTTTTGAAACTATTTGGACAAATTATAGTTTACCCATTTCATTTACTGTGATTTAGCGTGATTTCAACTATGTTCTATGTATTTTAACTATTCGATTTTAAAATTAAATGTGAAGAAGAAGAAGAAGAAGAAGAAGAAGAAGAAGAAGAAGAAGAAGAAGAAGAAGAAGAAGAAGAAGAAGAAGGCAAGCTTGTTTGGAGTTGCATGGAGTCAAATTAAAATTCCTGCATCCTTACTTCTTATTCCCCTGTTAGAAATTTTTGAAAGATTATTATATATTCTCAATAAATAATTAAGACCAAACCAAGAAAGCCCATAAAAAACTTTACGTACATTCTCTTTTATCACCAAACGAAAGCAACTTTGGTGCTTCCCCACGTCAGTTTTGTCGATAGAAATTTCGATCCATTTCCGAAGGAGATTACGTTCTCCTCCCTTTCTCCATGGCGTTGACCACTTTGATTGGTGATCATGCTCGTTCTAATCTTGTGAGATCTCCAAAATGATTTTTGTCTGATAACTAAGAACAAAATCGGATTGCCGAGTTTCCATTGACTCCAAACTAGTGGAGTTGACCCGGACGGACCCACATATTGGCTTACGCGTAGTAGTAGCCTCTTTTTAATGTATTGTTTCCATGCATGATGACGCTGAGCCAAAGTGCTACTGGGATATTCCATCCTTCCAGTAGAATATCCGCAGAAATTGGAAGACCTGCTGCACTTTGACGACGAAATTTTTTCTAACGTTGCCATCATCAGTAAGGTAATGGACTCCTCTTTTGCCCGTAACCCTTCGTTTCCTTTCTCCTCCTGGGATATCGACTGCTCTGCAACTTTACTTTTAGTTGAAGAAGCCTTTTCTTCTGCTTTGGTCTTTGGATGAAGCTTCATGGACAAAGGAGCAAAGCTTTTCTAATTTTGCATGCAGAGAGAGAGAGAGAGAGAGAGAGAGAGAGAGAGAGAGGATATCTACTAGCATTAATGTAGCTCTTAATTGCACTCTCTTTCATGAGTGGATAAACACCACTAAGCAAAGTGCACTAAGTATGTTTGATTGGTAAAGGGATATTCCTCAATATACTTCCTCAATTGTGAGAAAGCAACTTTAATTTCTTTTCTTTTCTTTTCTTTTTAATAGAGAAGTGAAAATTTCATTTAGTGTTTCAGTTATATTGAGAATACTGGGCAACTCTTCCATTCAAATAGGCCAAGGAAATTCTTTGGACATCTATGTGTTAAAAATGTGAGTTTGAACAGAATAAATGGCATGGCCTGAACCATATTGTAAGTTAAATAAGATTATTCGTCCTTTTTTTTATAGGAATTTATTCCTTGTTGTCAGAAAGAAAAGGATATTATAATTTATTCATATCAGAAAGATAAGGAAATTATAATTTATTCCTATAGCTTCGCTTGATTTCCACTGACTTTCTGTATTTTAAATTTAATCGCTTAACTACCTTATTATTCAAATCAAATTACAACCATTAGTTAATTATTAACTAGAACGTTAAAAAAGTTAATTAAACTATAATTTATATTAAAAACAAAAAAAATATTCTCTCCCATCATAGAATTTTTGATCAAACTAACCGTTTTTGAAAAATTAATTTTCCAAATAGACTCTATTTCAACTTTAATATTAAAATAGGTCTCCCGCGCTGTAGCTCTACATAAAATACTAATAAGTTAGCATTTTTATTAAGCTAAAAGTAAAATATTAATTATATCATCATTTCATATTAAAACACACCGAAGAGTTGAGCTCTTTCTTAGAATTTTTTTTTTTAAAAATAGATTTTTTTACAGGAATTGTGGTCTTTTTCTTTTGGTATATTATTCCAATTTATATAACTCTTATATATTTTCACAACTATGTATTTTATGACTAAAATGATACTCAAACTTTATAATGTTAAAAAAAATTTCTGTATACTTTTACATATATCTTTCTCATTTAGTTCTTCTAATTATAAAACACTTATTTTATCTATATCCTCCTTTTCTAGTAATTATCTCGCATTTTTTCCCAATAAAAACGCTGATCATATCATTATTTTACTTGAAAAAGATACTGATTTAATTAACATTTTACTTTTAGCTAGATAAAATACTTAATAATTTAATATTTTATTTAGGGCTACAGTGAAACAGACATTTTTTTTGTACATTTAACAATAAAACACATGCTTTTTGTATATTCTCTTTTTCTAGTAAATCGTTGAATTATTTAATATTTTTTATTTCAATAAAACGTTGATCGTATTATCGTTTTACTTAAAAAAATTGCTGATCTGATTAGTATTTTATTTTTATCTAGGTAAAATACTTAATAAAATTTTAATATTTTATTTAGGGCTACAATGAAATAGACTCATTTTAATATCAAGTTTGAGGTGTTAACTATTTCGATAAATAAAATAAAAAACTAATATAATTTGGTCAGAAAAAAAAAAAAAACTCCCCATCCTAAGCCTCTCTTTCCGGTACCAGCTTTGACCCACTCTGTTGCTCATATCTTTTTCTTTTTTCTTTATCGTTTGGAGATAATCCTTGGTTTTAAAAGGTAACTACTGGGTTGTCTCCAAAATATCTTTCATTATTTGAATTCGATTAAGACTGGCATGATCATGATTAGCCAATATAATAGTAGGCTAAATTGTAAGAGATAACCACAATGCTTTTATTAAAAGGAATTCGAACCGACTCCTGTTCAGCTCTTTTGGCTTGATAAATTAAGCTAAAGCTTATTTTGTAGCTTCTCTTTGCTAGCTCATTCAATTTGTTTGGAGGTAATAGACTTACGGAAGTACACCCCCAATCTAATGGTTTAAAATACAATTACCTATAAATGTATATATAATTCAAACTATATCAAGCTAAACATAAATTATTTAGGCGGCTTTATTTGAAATGAGGCTAAGCCCTGAGCTTGATTAGGTAGTCTCATCTTTTAGTCTTAATTTTTTTAAGAATAAATTTGATCGGATATAAAAAAGATAAGAAGATAATTGGTTACTAAATTAATTTAGGAGTCTTTAAATCAAATCAATTTAGAGAGGCACAACCATGGCCATGGCTTAAATATGCCAAAAAATGACTCTACTATTACTCAAATAGAACACTTTTGGGCCTACATGAAGCAAAACCACACAGTAAGAAACCTGAAGAGGAGAATATATAACCGAGTTCCGAATTAATTTCAACTATTACACAACTAAAATACTATGGAGTTCAACTACTTTTAAGTTTATAAGTAATATCACTATTAATGTAAGACTTGGATTGTTGGTCCATTTGATTAAGGTTTTATTAATACCTACTTCCATGTCTTCTACTCTTGTATTTTATATTTACCAATAAAATTTAATACCTTTGAGAAAATAGCACTTTAATTAACTTTTACTTCTATCATTTTCTCTCTCTCTCTCTCTCTCCTCTCTTAGAGTTTAAAAAAATGAGTAAAGCTAAACTAGTTTAGATGTAATAGAACTCAGTCTAAGGGAAATATATTCAATACGACTAATCTCATGTAGATCGATCTGAGTACACCATTAGATGCGCACCGGTATATTAGTAGTATGTATCTCACAAATCCGATCACACTTGCTCTATTTTTACATTTCCTAAATATTTATTTTTAGGTGCGATTATGAATATTAGATATATGTAATCAATATGTTAACGCACATCTAAAAACATGCTCCAATTGATCCAAGACGGGTAGGCTGGCACTAAATCTCTCTTCCTTTTCAAATGGTGTTGGATCGGTATAAGATAAAAAAGACAACCATCCTATAGGCTATAGACTAATTTGGCCCAAATTTTCTACTATGACTGTACTGGGCTTGAAACAACTTGGGCCTTATTATTGCCCCAACTAAACTAGCTTGGGGATCTCAATTATTCGCCAATCAACAATCATTAGTAGATTTTTGCCTATTAATTCGTTCTAGCTTAAAAAAAGAAAAGAAAAAGAAATTTGATTTAAAGCTCAAATTGTTCTTATAAACTAACATTAGGACTGAGAGAAGATTTGCCTTTCTCAAACTTATTTATCCTCCCAAAGTTAAAGCTTATAAGTCGTGATCCCACAAAAGACACTGATTTAAATAACATTTTATTCCTATAAAAATACATGTATAGAAAAAAAAAGATTATATATTGATTTGTATTTATCCAGTAATTAGATAACTAGAGAAATTATCGTGTTATAATTGTTAACCCACTCGTTACTCTAAAAGCTTAAACTATTAGAGAACGAAGAAGTGAATCTAATTTCAACGAGTGGAGTTTTTATATTTTCAGATACAAATTAACACAATAAGATTTGAAACCATGACGTACTCTACAAGCTTAAGTTAAGCTATTAGAGAACGATAATTTTTATATTTTGTATTATAACAAGAATTATATTACTATCGGATAAACTAGAAAAATATATTACATTTAAGTTTGAGTAACATAAATGTAAATTAAAATTTCTCACTCTCCTCTCATTTCTTATATTTACACGTAATTATTATATAAAATGCTAATAAGCTTAATATTTTATATTTGGAATAAATAGCTAAAAAAATTAGTGTTTTGTATCTTATGTAAAAAACTTATAAATTCAGTATTTTTTTATTGGCCTATGCGATGGCCATATCTAAAATAAACCTCATTACATAATCAGTTTGGGAGGTAGACTATTTGGATAAATAAATTTGTGAGGAAGCCTTGGTCACGAACCTAAAATATGATTTGACTGAGAGGACTCAACTATTAGAATACAATATTGATTAGACTATTTATAAGTTAAACAAAATGCTTGAAAAAGAAAATAATTGTGCTAAAATAGTCTATTAAGATATAAACTCAATATAATCTTGTAAGACATGCCCATTTTTTCAAAAGCAAAAGGTAGGTGACAAATTGATCTTAATGAGAGTGTTAAGCATTAGACTCAACTTTGTATAATTTTGTGTGTTCAGTAAGTTCTTCTAATAAATTTTATTACTTTTATTAGCTCGAATTTTGTGACATTTTTTGAACCAACTATCGACAAAAAGATGTTATATAACCTTTTTCTCAAAAACATTATACGTAGTAGGTGGATGTTATCATGTACTAGGTTATAGTTGCACTAAGGAGACTCGAGACGACATACAAGGAGTAAGGGTGTAAATGAGCCAAGCTTGAGCGAATTGGGCCTAGCTCGGGTCGGCTCGATTATTTTCCCAACTCAAGCTTGATTCGAGCTGGAAAAGCTTAGCTTGACTTAGCTTATCTCTAACTCGATGAGACAATGGAGGAGGGAGAGGACCTCACTGTCATCCCTGAACTCAAGTTTCATGTACATGAGGGACCAAAGCCGGAGGGCGTTAGTGTTCTTAGGGTTAGAGTTGAGGAGACAATATAGAGGAGAGTCGTGCGAGTTCGTCTTCATTTCAGTCTCATCTAAAGAATTGAGCCTTTCCTCCATTGCCGGTGAAGAAATAGAGAGTTCGACCCTCATCGGTGGCGGGGAGATCTTGCCAGAGTCTTCGCAAAGCCTCCAACATCAACATTGTCAGGAGTCGAGAAGGATCCTCCATCCTCGATTGCTAGCACCACAAAAGTCCCTACCAAAACCCTAACGATACCCCCAGTATCATGCTAGGCTCGATTGCTAAGATTTGACAAAGGGTTAGAAGGAGAGAGGAGGAGACGCTTAGTAAGACGGGAATGGCTCTGGTGAGGGAATCCATGGATAGGGGTCATGATGATTTGGACGAGAGCGGTGTCGATTTTCTAGGGTTGAGACTTGAGAGAGAGCCTTTGATTTGTATATTGCCACAATAGCAAGCTAAGCTCGAGTGAGCTAGCTCCAGCTCGGCTAAGCTTAATAATACATTTGAGCTCTAAAAAAACGGCTTGGGTCATTTAGAGCTTGAACTGAGCCCAATGACTTTTTGAACCGTTCTATTTAGGAGGGTGACAAAAGATAATAGGGTCATATTTTAGAATTTTACGGCATTATATTCCCTAAGACTTGCTGGAGCATCATCCGAACAACCTAAGTTTCAGTAGGAATAGCTGAAACTAATTATATGGTTGAATTTTAGGATTTTGCAGCAGTATCGTCCCTGGGTTTGTTGGAGCATCATCCGAAACAACCTAAGCTCCATCAAGAATAGTTGAAACTGCCAAAGCTGCTGCATCGTCACTCGTATAGTCTATAGGGAGCCATTGTGGTTTCTAATGACAAAACCTACATCAACCGATGAAGAGAAAGGGTTGCAGAAGCCATCGATGTTGATCTTGATCCATCATCTGATAGGTCCCACGGGGCGAAACCTTTTAGCTCAAGAAACTCACGGCATTTTCAAAAGATGATTAAGCTTAGAAAAGAAACTCTCTCAATAAGTCAACGTCATACCAATCGGGGGGCAATTTCGTGAAAAGAAGCAAAATCCATGTCTCTTGTTTGGTGTTATTACCTTACCACCGTTTCTAATTCTATTTTACTTTACCCACTCCGATGCCGCCAAGCCAAAGTCTCGTTCTCTCTCTCCTGCCTATATTTCCATCCCTGCCATCGTCGCCACTCGCGATTCGCCTTTGAGGAGAAAAGAAAAGATTCACCGGATCCGTGGATCTCTCTTCCTCCTCCTCCTTCCCGGCTCTTCAAATCCCTAGATTTATAGGTCTTGCTCTTCTCGATCTGCGGATCTCGTCTCCGCATCGTCTCCCGACTGCAAAATGGTACGTTTTCGTGATCCATCCCCTCTCGGTCACCGGTTTGGATGCCAGATCTGGCTTAGAATTGGTTTCGCTCGAAGGAAAGCCGGTGATCTTTTCGAAATATATTGCATTCGTAGATTCTAGTTTGATTCACGAGCCTTTGATCCGGTAGAGCCTTGAATTTTCTCGAGATCTGGTGTTTTGAGCAGTGACTGACGAATGTTTTTTCTTTTCTTGTTGGTTTTGTAATCGCGGTGGTGGCTGCAGCCTCTCAGATTAGAAATCAAGGTACTTCAAGCTGATGCTATATATTCTTCTAATCTATTGATGTCTTTGTTGGTCATTGTGCTCAAATGTTCCATATTTCATATATCTAATCTGCTTTCAATGATCACTGGATCAGAGGAAACTCGCCCAAAGATCAGAAAGAGTAAAATCAGTAGATCTGCATCCAACCGAGCCATGGTAATTGAATACTATGCTCAATATTCTTTCAATCTCTCTTAAATCAGCATGCTATTGATTCTCATCGAGCACTTGAATTTATTGCCTTAATAATTTCCTATGCAAATTATCTCCTTTTCTTTTTAAGTAATTACGTATACAAGATCTTCAGAAATTCATCTTGTAATGATGTTCAATCTTGCATCTCTGATGCTGCAGGATTCTGGCGAGTCTTTATTCTGGAAGTGTCTGCATCTGGAACTATCAAACGCAGGTATGAAACTGATTCAGCACATATTATTTGAGCCTCCTATGCATGAGAGATTCACTATGAACTAGAGTAGGATTTTGCAGAGCTAATGACCCTTGCATATATCTGGTTGTGAATAAGTGAAGATTATATAGGATTATAAAAAAGATAATGTGATCCGCGTAACACATTACAGTGTTGCTAGAGATTGAAACATAAATGCTGCATTCACCAATTGATGATTTTTAAAACTTATTTAGAATTTTTGGAAGGGCAATCTCGATAATCTTTCAATGATGATTATGTTCCTTGCATTATTAGGTCACATAGAAAACACAATACATACCATTTGAAAATCAGTTCAAATTTGTAAATCATCAAACATCTGGGGAATGGGTGCCAGGAATCAGCCCTGATGCCATCATGTAGGAGGAGACTTCCTAAACAATACAAATGCCACTCGGTGTTGAGTGAATGCAACCAATGTAACCATACTGTTCTATAAATGAGAGACTACAGAGTAGTGCTATCTTTGATTGCTTCAGTGTCCCAAAAGGTGGGGCATAAATGGTAGGGAGGTGAACATGCTGGTTTATATGTTGTAAAAATATATCCATTTGGAAAGCTGATTTCCCTACAATATTGAACACGAGAGTTGTAAACTTACAAAAAGACTACCAACTCTGATGTAGGAAAGTCTTAAAGGGTGTCAATTACTAGATTGTAGGATAATCCAAAGGCATTTGGGACCCTGCAAAAGGTTTACTTTGGAATATTATAGGTGGAAAGAAGTACGAAAGAGATTTGAAGGGATTGTGCGCATCCAATCTAGAGAAGTTTGATTTATAGGAGAGCTGGTTGTTTAGATAGTTAAGTCTAGGTTTTGGGCTTTAGAAAGGAGAAAAGATGGAAATGTGGTCCAGTTGACAGGAGGAAGAGAAGGAGTAATAGATGTTAGATACACCCCAACTCCTTTCGTGTTACTTTTCAAGAGCATAACTGCCCTCACATTCCTTAATCCTTATTGAATGAAACACAAAAGAAATGCATATTGTCCATTCCTTGTATAGTTAGTCAAAATATTTATCTTTCACCATCTTAATTTATTTGTGTCCTGGACGAAGAAAAGAAACTGAGAAATGTAACCAATGAGAAGAAAAGGAAAAAATAATAATTTGGAACAGTCTTAAAAAACTTGAACCTCTCTGTACCAGTGTAACCTGCCCATTTGAATTAGCTCAGATGATTGATTGAGGACTTTGCCAATTTTCTTTATCTACTATTTTATTTGGGTGATACCAATGTGTAGGAAATTAGGAATTAGATTCTAATGAGCAAATTGAGACATCATGGCACAAGAAAAAAATTATAGAGAGAAAATATTTATATTAATGATTGTTATTAACTTTACGATGCCCAAATTCAAGTATAAGCAAGTAGATTGGTGCTTGGAAATCTTTTAGGTTTCAAGTTAACCAGTTGGGTGATAAAAATTAAAACTGCATAACTATGGTGAAATCTTGAAGGATCTAACTTCATATTCCCTTTGGCATTCAAATATTGAAGGATTTAACTTTTTCTCTATATGACATAAATTTTGATATCTTCTGTGTTCCCTTCGAAGTTCGAACTTATGCTGAAACCTGACATCCTCTAAAGTTTCAGAAATGAGCATTGCATAGAGTGAACCTATCAAATAATTAGCACCTAAAAGATCAATGGATAGCCAAAACTTTTATTTATCATGGTCATTGTCAAAAGTTAGAATCATAAATACTGTATAGCAAGCAGTCAAGCACATTCTCAAGGTTGCTTTTTGTTGAGATCTACAATATCTACAAAGCATGTCATAAAAATTATGATGCTATAGTATACAATACAAACTCGGATACTCATTGTTGACCCTCATGCGTATCGACATAATTGTTTGACACTTATACTGACACTACCCTTTAATGTAAGCTTCACTTATTCTAACTCAACTCATGTGATTATTTAAATAAACTATATCTATATGAAGACAATTTACCATGGCAAAGATTTCAACCACTAAAAGTCCATTGTTTCAACCTTTTTCTTAAACATTTCATTTACAACTGTGCCGCACTGGCATCTTAGTTTCTTTTGATTTCTCCCTCTATAATAAAAAGATCCTTGATGTTTCTACAGACTATGGTGAAATCATTTGAAGTCACTGAATTACCAGGTTTGTTATTTTATACTCTAACCTTCTCGTGGTGTTAGAAGTTAATTAATGGATGTACATTAAATTTACAGTGAGGTCGGCAAAATTTATTGCACGCAAACAATGGGTTGTGGCTGGTGCTGATGATATGTTCATTCGTGTGTACAATTATAATACAATGGACAAAGTTAAAGTTTTTGAGGCCCATACCGATTACATCAGGTGTGTGGCTGTTCATCCAACTCTTCCATATGTTCTGTCATCATCTGATGACATGTTGATAAAGCTTTGGGACTGGGATAAGGGTTGGATATGTACTCAAATTTTTGAGGGGCATTCTCACTATGTGATGCAAGTTACTTTTAATCCAAAAGACACCAATACTTTTGCAAGCGCCTCACTTGATCGCACAATAAAGGTTTGTAGTAATATGCTTTATTAGTATTGTTTTTTCTATATCCTGGTTATAGCTGATTTTGATCTTATTTCTGTCTCTTTTTATTTTTTCAGATCTGGAATCTTGGTTCACCGGATCCAAATTTTACGCTAGATGCACATTTGAAGGGAGTGAATTGTGTTGATTATTTTACTGGTGGTGATAGGCCATATTTGATTACTGGTTCTGATGATCAAACTGCAAAGGTCTGTTTCCTTTTTTCCCTATTAGGCTAGACATAATTTGCTCATACAATTTTCCGCTAATGCATTTTCACTGAATCAGGTCTGGGACTACCAAACTAAGAGCTGTGTCCAAACACTTGAAGGCCATTCACATAATGTTTCAGCTGTCTGTTTCCATCCTGAGCTTCCCATAATAATGACAGGTTCAGAAGATGGAACAGTTCGCATATGGCATGCAACTACTTACAGGTTTGCATTTTGGTGGCTTATAGTTGTCTTATCCATTTGAGATCTAGACTTACCTTTTCTACCTGTGTCATTTGAGCTCTTACACTAGATTATTGGTGTTGGTCCTGATATATTGTTTTGATTTGTGAATATGAACTTGTTATGGTCTGCATGAACCCATCAGCCTAGACAATTAAGTATATCTTTAGTTTTGTAGTTATTGCATATTTCCATCTGCTTTTTCAAACAGTGATAAGTCATTTATCTTTTGGATTTTTCTATTAATCAATGTGGTGATTTATCTTGTGTAACAGGCGCAACTGCAGGACTTTTTTTTTGTTGTTGTTTGATTCAACACTTGAAGTTTCAGGAGCAATGCACTGATTTTTCTTGAATTAGTTATATTTGTCACAGAGGAGAAATCTATACTTGGCTACATAAAATTTGTTCATCAAGTTGAAGCCCTTACCTAATAGATTGATACTATAATGCTATGTGAATAATCAAATGTATGCATAAGGGAAAATTTCATTTTTAACACTTTTTAACACTTTTGAATCAAAACCAGCATTTCCCTAAAGATGTTTAAACAATTCTTTGCTTCTAAGCTAAGTGACAAGTTTTAATCTTGGAACTAAAGTTAAGTTAATCATGCCTACAAAATACTAAAGTGCCCAGGGTTTAACTTTGTCTGAACTAATCAAGTTGAGTCCAATGATGGTTGAACTTTTCCCATCCTAGTCAAGTACAAATAGAGGATGTAACAATCAGATTTGAGAGAGAAATAAGGACAACTTGATGATCACAAATATATACATTGGGAAAAAAATTTCCCTTCTTATTCCCTTTTCCATAGGAGCTGTCAGATTGATCTTGATGTATGGTGTTAGATTAATCTTTAGGAAGATGTTGGGCTTGATTTGAATGACTGTACCTTTTCTGGTGAAGGTTTGGATGACTGCGTTGACATTGATTTAGGCTCGAGGTCAACTCCAGTAACTGTTGGAATGAACCAAATTGAACTTCAACTGTAAAGTCACATGATTTCTATTATGATATGTGAGATAGTACCAGATATGTGGTTGAGATAATTGGTTAAGATTATAAAGATGGATTAAACCACTTACGCAAACATTTATATCAGGGGATGAAGGCTAGCTAATGTCTTAATTGTGGTGTTAAAGTATATTGTGGATAGGTGGTGATGCTAGTCTTGTCTTAGATGGTGGTTTTATTTTTTTGCACGTGCTAAGACGTGACACACTCAGTCTGTCACCAGAATCAGCAGAGTCTGGATTGCCTTTTTTTTCTTAAAGATTCCATTAAAAACCAAGTTACTTGCTCTCTTTTGTTGTAGATTGTGGTTGACACTTTAATCAGTTTCAGATTATGGAACTTCTCGTGTGACTTGAGTGTGGCATGCACTATCTAGTCTATTTAGCTGCCTTTTTTATATGTCGATTGCACCTTGCATCTATGGATAGGTAGATCTTCACATCTGGTGTCATACAAAATTGTAATATTTCTTTGGGTTACTGAACATAACTTCGAGCATCTTTACTGTGTCTTTTATTAGAACTCTAGTACTCTAAAGCATAAATTGTAAAGCGTAGACCAGTGCTGAGACAACTACAGTCAACCAATTTCCCTGTAATTTAGATCATCTTCTTTTTATTCTTATTTTTCTATAGGTGGTCTGATAATCAAATGAAGATATCCGCTCAGGCGATGAGTGGGGAGTAAATAGTTTTCATGAATAAATTAGAGCTAGATTTAGCTGGGATAGATGCTCCAACTTCTATTCATTTCTTCTTCCTAGTTTAATTAGCTTCTGTGAGGAAGTAAATGAATTAGTTCGGTTTGATTTCAAATATCTTACTGGCTTGCAGGCTCGAGAACACACTTAATTATGGCCTTGAACGAGTTTGGGCTGTTGGATACATTAAAGGTTCAAGAAGGTAAATTGAGGATTGTTGCTTCTACTAATCTATTTTTGGTTTTCAACGCAGGCATTTAGTGCCAAATCTAGATTGTCTGAATTCTGATGTTATCATATTTTTTTATCTGTTTTAATTTATACAATCCACCAATATTTATCTGTCTAATTTTGTTCTCCTTTTCACCCTTCAAATCTATGCACACTCCTGTCCTCTACTAATTAGAGTGAGAATATATCTTTCTTCATAACTTCTAGCCAACTCTCTTTGATCTTTGTCTTCCTCCTGTTGATGTTTGCAACTTGATCCGGCTCTCTCTGTCTTATTGGTGCATATAATGCTCTCTTAATTGCCAAGCCGTTTTGAACCAATTTTTCTCTAGTCCTCATTTGTGCTAATACCAGACTGATGATCATGCCAATGGCTTCATTTTCATAGGGTGGTAATCGGGTACGATGAAGGGACCATCATGATAAAAATTGGCCGTGAAGAACCAGTTGCTAGCATGGATAGCAGTGGAAAAATTATTTGGGCAAAGCATAATGAGATTCAAACTGTGAATATCAAGGCAGTTGGTGCAGATGTCGAGGTTCGTGAATTATTTTATACTACATAAGTTAAAAAGGAGTTTGTTTGATGGTTCTTAGTTTACTTTTACTGTCAGGTCACAGATGGAGAAAGATTGCCATTGGCTGTGAAGGAGTTGGGAAGCTGTGATCTTTACCCACAAGTATGTTTGTAAGCAAATAATTAGTCCTGTGTTGTTTCATCTTTTCTTTTTTTCTGGTTTTCTTACATGTGGTTTTGAATGTTGAAGTTCTGATAGCTCCTATTATTCCAAAGAATGATAGATGGTAGAAAACCACTGCTTTTAAGTGATTTCTTAGTTTGGGCTGAGACTAGTCCTCTGGACTTCTAAAAATGTCGGTTTGTCTTGTTTTGGCCATCATTTTAATATTTTGTGGACTACTCGAACTAGTTTTACATGTCAAAACTGCAGCTTCTCTTGACAAGTTGACATCTTCATGAATTAAGTGCTCTTCTGAAAGTAAGTTCATTATCGGTTTTGGACCAACTCAGTTGAAGCAAGAGAATAGCTGATCTTTGCTTGTATCAATCAGTCATCCATAACCAATAAATGTTTCTTTTGCGCAATTATGAAAATTTTGTACACCATAAATGTTGTAATTAATATTTCGATCTTTTGATGGTTTACTGGTCTAACAATATTCTCGTATAACAGTTTCCCATACTTGAGATGTGTCTTGCTTCAGTTAATACCTGACTTACTGTGCTTTCGTTTGGCCAGAGTTTAAAGCATAACCCAAATGGGCGATTTGTTGTTGTTTGTGGAGATGGAGAATACATCATATATACTGCTTTGGCATGGCGAAATAGATCTTTTGGATCTGCATTGGAATTTGTTTGGTCATCCGATGGAGAGTATGCAATCAGGGAAAGTACATCCAGAGTAAAGATTTATAGTAAAACATTCCAGGTTTGTCATCTATTTATATATAATACTGTATTCATAGTATGTGCCTATGTGGGCTGGCTTCTAATGTTCCTGCTTCATCCTTCTTTTGATATGCTTAATATAAATACATATGTAACATGGATGATTGAACTGTCATCTCATATCATAGTTGTATTCATTTTCTTTTAATTATTGAGAAGCCCCACATGGAAGGAAGTCATATTTGGTTTTGTTTCTTCATATCTTTGCCCTAGTGGAAATTGTAAATATCTGATATCTCCATCTCTGTTGCATTTGAATGTATTTTTCTTTTCTTTTGTTAATCACGTTCATAATTATAAGAACACATAATTCTTATTTTAGTACATGTGCTTAGATGCATTATTAACTAAGATTAACAGCTTGTAATATGCTAAACAACTGTTTCTTGACATTTTGGTGCTTCTTTTCTTTGGATTTTGAATATTGTTGAGTTAGAGTAGTTATTAACTTGCATCATGTTTGTCATAGTTTGCATGCAATGAGTCTCAAATGTAAACACTAGAAAAAGGGCACGAAGCGATATAATGACTCCATTTTTTCTCTGTGATCTGTAGAATATGGATGTTTTTCCCATGGTGTTATAACAAATTGCAGTTATTATTGTTTTATGAAACTTTGAACTTTTAAAGTTGATTGAAGAGTTATGGCTTTCAGGAGAAGAAAAGTGTCCGGCCAACCTTTTCTGCAGAGCGTATCTTTGGTGGAATATTATTGGCAATCTGCTCCAATGACTTCATTTGCTTTTATGACTGGGTTGAGTGCAGATTAATACGTCGAATTGATGTGAATGTTAAAGTGAGTTTATTCTTCACTATGAAACTGTCTGTTTGTATTATTATGATGTATTTCCTCTAAGTTTATGTTCCAATAATATCTCCAACTTTGGTTTTGCAGAATCTTTATTGGGCTGATAGTGGTGACTTAGTGGCAATTGCAAGCGATACATCATTCTACATCCTAAAGTACAATGTTAGTTTGGACATAACTTTTTAGACTGCAAATGTTTCATCTCAATAATGTCATATGCAGCTTGACTTATATCTCTGCAGAGGGACATGCTCTGATGAGTTTGATGTTTCCTTAATATGTGGAATCACATTAATTTTGGTGCAGAGAGATGTTGTTTCTTCTCATCTTGAAGGGGGAAAGCCAGTGGATGAGCAAGGTGTTGAGGATGCCTTTGAGCTGCTTCATGAGATCAATGAGCGAGTTCGGACTGGGATATGGGTTGGGGACTGTTTCATTTATAATAACTCTTCATGGAGACTAAATTATTGTGTTGGTGGAGAGGTAGTAGTTTATTAGTGCATCATTAGATGCTTTTATTGGTACTTATTTATATGGATTCTCACATTAACTGTTATTACCTACTCATTCTGTGTTTGTAGGTCACAACAATGTTTCACTTGGATCGGCCTATGTATTTATTAGGATACCTTGCTAGCCAAAGTCGAGTTTATCTTATAGACAAAGAGTTTAAGTGAGTGAACTTGGAAGTTGAAAGTTGCCGCGTGCATATTCTGTCATCTGACCATTGATTTCTGTGACTAATAATTTTACCCATTGCAGTGTTATCGGTTACACATTACTCCTCAGTTTGATCGAGTATAAAACTCTTGTAATGCGTGGGGATCTGGAACGTGCAAATGATGTTTTGCCGACAATACCACAGGAGCATCATAATAGGTGGCTTCATGCTCTATTCAGCTAGATCAATGTCTGCTTTTACTAAACTGATTTATCAGACCTGAATTTTACTGATAGTACACTACTACTAGAAAATTAGTAGTTTATTTGGGGATAGATCTAGTATCAAATCAAACCTATATAACTTTGTCTTATTATGTTTATCGTCGGTGATTTACTCTCAGATTTAGCTGATATTCAAACTTGAATACTATCTTTTGAACCTTCTTTTTCCTGATATCCTCATTGCAGTAATGGTATGATTTAGATGAGATTTGCTAAAAATATTTTTGATACATGGTTTATTGTCCCTTTTCTTTATAAATATCAGCTACTTGCCTTACTATTTTGATTACAATATTCTAACTCATTTTTCTTCACTGAAAATTTTCTCCATCTTTGTGGTATAGTGGTAGTATAAGCATCGTTATTTAGCTATCATGCACCTTCTCTCATTGGGAATTTTATTTGGCAGCGTGGCTCATTTCTTGGAGTCCCGAGGTATGCTAGAGGATGCTCTTGAAATAGCTACTGATCCTGATTACAGATTTGACCTAGCTGTACAGCTTGGTAGATTAGAGGTTGCCAAGGTATGATTCACGTTTCTAGTTGCTAATGGAGGATATATGGTATTAAAGTGCATCTTAATTTCCATCCTGCAAACTGATGTTTCTTACAGTAGCTCTCTTTCTATTGAAACATAAATTTGCAGGCAATCGCTATTGAAGTACAAAGTGAATCTAAGTGGAAGCAGTTGGGAGAATTGGCGATGTCCACTGGAAAGGTATTACTAGTAATCTTCAAGAAAATCTCAGTTGGTGTCAGTTTAAATTCGAAAAAACTTTGTATGGTTGGATTTGTTATTAAATTCTTTTGTTCTTTTGGAATAGTACCAAATGAATGCTGATGCATCATACACTGATAAAGTAAGCATTAGGGAAAATTTTGCAAGCACAGTGGCATGCTAGCTGTATAAATTTCTTTACAAGACAGGATAATTGCCTGTAACAGTAAGTAAAAAGAAGAATGACATGAATGATAAAAGAAAAGTTAGATGTATACAGATAATGCTGAAACAGGCCAGGTAACTAAGTTTCAGTTTTAATTAACAGTGGCTTTAAAGGAAGATATTTGTGTTCTATTTAAGTGTTTCTATCAGGTACTTTTAAGATGTAATGGCAGTTAAAGCATGTCTGGGAGGGGATTTTCATCAACGAATTATTTCTTTAGCCAGCACTCAGCAATGCTGCTACTCTTTAAGAAAATATAAGGAATATTAATATACAGGTCTTTATTTGCCCTTCAATTATCTTTATGCAGTTAGGGATGGCAGAGGAGTGCTTATCACATGCTATGGATTTGAGTGGCTTATTACTTTTGTACTCAGCTCTTGGAGATGCTGAAGGGATAACAAAACTTTCATCCCTTGCTAAAGAGCAAGGGAAGAACAATGTTGCTTTCCTTTGTCTCTTTATGCTAGGTAAATTGGAAGATTGCCTTCAGTTGCTGGTTGATAGGTAACTTATATGGCTAATCTTCTGTATGCACAATTTATACTAATTAGTATACCTTTTCTTCTTTCGGTAGTTGACAGTATAATGATGGTGTTGCCCTATTCATTTTTCATACAGTAATCGCATTCCAGAAGCTGCATTGATGGCACGATCTTATCTTCCAAGCAAAGTTCCAGAGATTGTAGAAATTTGGAAAAATGATCTCAATAAAGTACTCTTTGACCCTTCTCTTTTTCTCTTCCTAGTGTTAACTATCTTGGCATGCCTTGACTTCTAACCATATTTCATGGTAGTAGACTGCCAAGAAACTCTTTCACTTCTTTTTAGGACTTGATTGCTGCTATTTGTATTCTGATATTTTTCTGGGTCTTTCAATTTTCAATTCCACAATTGACAGTATTGTATTTCTGTTTTGTTCTTCTTATTTGTTCTTTACAAAGGTCAATCCAAAAGCTGCAGAGTCTTTGGCTGATCCTGGCGAGTATCCTAATTTATTTGAGGACTGGCAGATAGCTCTTGCTGTTGAAAATAATCTTGCCCACAAAAGGTGCCTGCTATGTGATCTTTCTCCTCTTTAGACTGTTATATTTTAGCATGCAACTTTAGCATTCAATTTTTGTACTTCAATAGTATCTGTTATATTTTGCTTAAAATAATGTTACTGTAGTACCAAGTAAATTCATATTTTATGTGTTATTCTATCATATGTCATGATCGCTGGTTTGTTGGTGTAAAAAAATGGTACAGTGTTTGAATCAGACTCTGGACTATGTTGGCTGCCAAATTATTTTTCAAACCCTAGTACGTAATGCTGGAACCTAGGTGGGTAGCTTGAATAGCCAATCAATAAAGAGATGTGCAAAAACTACCAAAGTCCTCCAATTATAAACAATGACTCTAATTTGCATGTTGCTCTAGTTTGATTGTCTTATGTTAATGTAGAAATATTTTGATGATTTGTTACATTGCAATAATCTACTTCTTATTATCTATAATTTAATCCTAAGTATTTAATAATAATTTTTATAAAATTTGATGTTGCTAATGTTTTTTTGATCCTACAAATTTGTAAATAGTATTTCTAGATGTTCTATTAGTGTCTAATTTAACTGGTAAATAACTAATAAAATGATACTCTAGTTTGTTCTACCAAGTTATTTGGGGGCTTCCTATTAACAAATAGGATTATGAATATTGTTAAGGACAATTAATTTGAATGATGTTGTATATAGTGCTAATAATTGACCAAGAAGAAAATAAATAAGAACATGTTAATTGAAGTTGGTAGCGGTAACAATTAGACAGTCGTTACAATTTCATGCTCTCCCTGGATTCTTGGTAGATTGTAGCTATCATATAGCTTATCAAACCTGATTCAATATGGTGGGACATGAACTATTTAGTTAACTATTTCTGTTTCAATTTTTGGTGTCATAGCTTACTTGATCATAAATATTGTTTTTTTATTTTTAAAAGAACATCAGCACTAACTTATTAGCTTGCATACCATACACAGAGCAATATTAGTTTTCTATCTTTCTTATGTTTGTAAAATTTTCTTTTGTCCTCCATGTTATTTAGTTTCCTGCCATTCAAGGATATTTCTACCAGGTGAAACTCTCTTTGCTCCCCGATACATCTCATGTCAGCAAAGTGTTGGCAGGAGAAGTGGTTTTCAATAGCAAATGGATGCTATGTTTGGGTTCATCAGGGGAGAGGAGAGGAGAGGAGGAAGCAAGAATAGTAGTGGGTTCTGGCCCAGTCTAAATCGATCTGAAACCCTATCAAGAGGGTTTCAGATGAGTTTCGTTTGGATCATGCAAACATATTAACTTTTAGTTACTAAGGTGTTGCGTTGGCTTTGGGTTTGTAAACTTGGTCTTTCAATTCATCTATCCCTTGTTGCCCCCTATGACACAACGCTTGTGCCTCTGAAAAGTTAATAATTGCTGCAGAGGACCTGTTCTGAATATTGAAATTAACTAGGAATACTTAGTAATAGGAAAGAAAAATAACAGGAAAGAGGTAGCAGAGGACCTGTTCTGAATGTTTTGATATTAAAGCATTGTATTTTGGTGCTTAAAAATTTATTTATAACAAGAAAAAAAAACCTGAACTTCCGTTGGAAACTGAGTGATCTCAAAGCAGGCAGACCGGTAACATGGCATCTGTATAATTACGACACTTGGTTATGCACCTGCAAGGAAACCTTAAATGTTTCAATGGATCTGAGTAAAATCAGAATCAAAATCCATATATGGGAAGGAAAATGCAGCAGAAAACATTACCTTCAATCAATATATAACATGAATGTACTTTTAGTCAACTTTTCAAACAAGTTGATTCATGCCCTATATGGTAAGACACATTTGCAGAATTGCTAGAAAGAGTCACTTATGCTGTACCACAAACCTGGTGGATGTCACAGAGAAATCAATAATTTGGTTTTCATCTTTTTTTCCTTTTCTTGGGTGTTAAGTGCAGATGTTGGGTGTAGATAGAAGTTAGAACTTTTGCCTGATTGGCCTGAAATGCAACTTTTTGGCATGCAGATAGCAACTCAAAGTACAAGTAGCTCTAATGATGTAGTTTCTATTCTAGTATTCTCGTATTACATAAGAACTACCACAAGCTTTGCAAATTAAAGCTACAGAACCGTCAAAACGACTGAGAGAATGGGAAAGTTTATTGCATTTAATATGAAAATACTGTCCAGGAAAATCAATATAACATGCTTTCCATAACTTGAGATAAGATCGATATTCCAGCTTTTGGGAACCCACAGGTAGGCAAAAGTCCAGATGAGTTGCTGTACTTCATAAGCACGCACTTGATTGGGAACTCTTCTATTAGATTGGTTGTATGTACTATATAAATGTTTGAGGTTAAGAGGAAATTGTGCCTTGTTAACACTTGGAAGAGTGCTGGAAAAAGGCTAAGTTTATGAATTTTGAGCCTTTATTCCTCCTAACCCACACTGGGATAGCCTAGCCATAAGGTGGTCTGTAAATGCTCACAGGTCTCCCTCACAAAGATGGGATTTGGGTCAAATGAGTTCTGCGGGGAGCAATGAGAGAATTTTGATTTTTACTACCAGAAACCTACAATGGTGGTGCTAGTGTTTTTGTTTCTACTAGACATCAATTATTTCTGATCGACTGATTTTGTCTTTGATGATCTGCTTTGAAGTTCTACTTTCGGAAGCTTATCTCTTTCAAAATTTAAATGATTCAAAGATGTTCAAATTTAATGAAATTTCTCACTTGTGCAGGGGTAATTATCTACCTGCTGAACAGTACTTAAGCTATGCTGAAAAGACAAATGTAACTCTTGTGGAAGCTTTCAAAGTGATGCAAATTTCTGAAGAGGATTTACCTGTTGAAAATGGAGAGTATGATGATGAGGTAATTGTCTTCTTTGGTTCTTTATAGTTTTTGCATGGGAGTGCATAAGCACAGTAAAGCTCAAAGATATTCTGATGCTCTTTGGTCAAAATGTATCAATTAACCTTGTATTATGTTATGACTGCTTAATTACTTAGTTCCATTGTTCTAGGTTGCCTTTTCTGTCCAGGGCCATTGTGAAACATGCAAAGAACTGTTTTTACGATTTGCTATAATGCACTTGGATTTTGTAGATACCAAAATAACCCAAAATGGTCTTTGGTATTCCTCTCTAATAAACAATACATTGTTCAGTTTGTCTGGCTTTAATGTTAATTATATCATTCACGGAGAAGAAAGTACAAAATATGATCCATATGACTCATAATATGAGAAAGAATGATTTGACAGACCAGCAGGCTTGTTCAAGCTTGATATGTGAGTGATATTACTTTGACATTAAATGGCAGTTATGACACTGTATTAGTTTTGTTTTGCAATAGATGTTAGACATTGTAAATGACTTCTGACCAACACCTCCTTTATATAGCTACAATCTGGCATATCATAGACCATCATGTTTTCCCTCTCACCTGTGCCTCTATTGTTGCTTCATATATTTAATGAGAGAGTATTTGTAGATGATGGAAGAGAATGGAACACAAGAAGGTGAAGAAGAAGAAGAGGAAGCCATTGAAGTCGATGCTGATGATTCTACTGATGGTGCCATCCTTGTCAATGGGCATGAGGGTGAGGAACAGTGGGGTACGAACAATGAAGGAACTCCATCAGCCTAAAAGAAATTGGTTGGGCAAGTGTAAAAATCCAGATTTATCTAGTGATTAATTGGTTTTTCCCCCAAATTCCAACATATGTCTAAAGAGTGCTATCCCTTTAAGTGCTCCTGGTTAGAAAAGCAGGTGTTTCTACCTGAAAATATGAATTAGGCTTCCATCACAATTTTATGTGCAAATTATATATTGGGGAACATACGTTCCTCTGGTCTATTTTTGGACACCGACTGTTAAAAGTAAACGCCATTTTATGCTTCAATTTTTTTTTTCTGATATTTGTTCATAATTGATGCCTCGAAATGGCATCGCAGTGACCTATTTTCACTTGATCTATATTTGCACTTTACTTTATTATAGCACCTTGATAGTTCCTCTGAATTTAAGGGAAATGTTCTTATTGGAACTTAGATTTGTCCGAAAGTGGGCAACACTTATGTTCAGGTGAAATAAAAGTCAATATCATTATATGACAATGTCTTATTATTGCTTTTCCACAAATTCTCATTGTCAAGGTCTAGGCAGGATTCATTTTTTTTTCAGTTAAGTTGATTGATGACAAACTCATGTCACAGGTTATGATGATAAAATCTTCTGAACTGCATAGGTTGAAATATGTAGACTTAATGTTGCTAGTTCAAGTGCTTTAATTCGAATTGACACTTCAATTCTACCTTATTTTTTTACATTTCTCCATTTTATTCCCCTTAGTTTTTTACATTTCCCCCTTTCTTTCTTCATCTTTTTCTGTGCACTGAGATGTTTAAATGTGGAAATAAGTCTTACATAGGCCTCTTGGATGTACTTATGGTTATTGAATATTCTTATTTATTGTTCCTTTCTGACTGTTTTTTCTTTTATAATCTTGCAGTGCTAACTCCTAATCAATAGGGACCTAACAAGAGAATAACCAGCTCCAATAGTTGCATCTTGTGCCATCTTCTCAAGGTGAAAATCTATCTCGTATCAAGATTTAATGGAGTTGATTATTTGCTTTCTCTGAGTTGATTAGCTCTTTACATTCTAATTGGCACATCTCTTGATATTCTGTTTTTGATTTGTTCTCTTTCTATTTGCTTTTGCCCAACTGCATTTAGATGCTCATATACCGCCACATGCCAATTCTTCAATTGCTAAATGGACTTGTAATGAGCGTTATAGTAAAAAATAGTATATATCTTTGAGGATATCAAACCAAATTTCTTTTGCAGATTAAGTTACTCACCTTTCAGTTTCTTTGGTGGTGGATGGTTAAACATCACTCAGTAAGATATTAAGCCATCCTCTACCACCGGCCCAATTTTGTATGACAGAAATAGATATTGAAGCCAATTTTAATGGCGATCTTTAGCACAAACAATTTCTTTTCTAACTCGGTCTGTAAATTCATATCATCCATGTTTGTGTTTGTTGCAGGTTGCTTCTGGGAAGAAACCATGTGATAGCAGTTCCCTGTTTGTTGTCTTACGTTGGTCCCTAGGATTGCAGAATCTCAGGATTGGTGCAAACAGCTACTTGGTAATTGTCCTAATATGAAAAGTTCCTCTGTAACATTTCATTCCTAGAGATGTAGAGTTGCAGATATCTGGTACCACATCCAATTCTTTCTTGTTTTCCCATCTAACAAACAGCGGTTTCCTGAGGTTTTGATTTCCATTGAGTTATTCATTAAGATTTTGTATTTGTTCGACGGGAAGAGCTTATATTTAATGTAGTATATAGCAGCATTGGGTTTGTTTTTTCTTCTGTTTGACTGATTCTCCCAAAGTTATTGTAGTTAATAAATAGCATAGAAATTCTAAGATGGAACCAAGATGAGGAAGTTTATCTTGATGTGATATGGTGGCAAATGATCCGGGCCGGTCCACAGAACATCAGATGCTTTCTATCACATTGAGCCCGTGATGCATAGTGAGGATTTAATCGCATTTGCATTAGCAAAGATGGCTCATTTGTTAATTCTCGCAATCAGTGTGACGTCCTTGATGCGTTGAATCCTGCCTACCTCAACAGATGCAACTGGGTGAATCTGAGCTCTTTTTGAGCATGTAGTATCAGTTATTATTAGGTCCTACTTCCTGGGTCAGGTATGAGGAGGATCATTACGCATCAATTCTTGGATCAGTATCACTTGTCCACAGGCTTCTGATTGCCCACAAATGCTCTACTTTGACACTGTTAACTTGCGGAATCAGGCCATTTTAGAAAAAATATTTTAATTTTTAATATTAGAAAAAACTAATACTAGTATAAGCTATTCTATTAGATCACGTTTACTCGTGGAATAAGACCAATCTAGAATAAGTATTTTAATATTTAATACTAGAAAAGAGAGCTAATATTAGTAAGAATTATTATATTATTTAGTTGAATACTTAGAAATAATTATATTTGATGTGATATAAAGTTGATATAAAAATATTAGAGAATAATGAATTGGTGATATTTTATATCAAATAACAAAAATACCCTTAAAATTATATATTTCTAAAGTTACATATTTTTAAAAATTATAATATTTTTTATTATAAATGTGGACTTAAAATATGATAAAAGTGTGATAGTACGGGCATATAGTTATGTAGTGTATGATAGTGCGGATATATAATCATATAGTACGTGGCGGTGCGGATATATAGCCATAGTGTGACAGTGAATATATTGTTATGTAATGCGTAACATTGTAGGCATATAATCATAGTGTATGGCAATGCAAATAAATAGCCATGTAATGCTATGTATTGCGACGTAGTGCGGACTTATATCATTTGTATTATGTTAATAGAATGGATATCATAGTGTATTTATGCAACATGATTGTTTTTCAAGAGAAGAGAAATAAGGAATCTTAATTATAGCTGAAGGGTTGCGTAATTAAGTGATGTCTAATTTAGAGGCAAAATAATAATTGTAAGTTATTATTAAATTTTTTTTTAAGTTGTATGAAATAAGATGAGATAGAATAATAAAATAGTATATTAGAATAAACTAAATTGTTGTTTATTTACTACACCAGAATAAGATAATAAAAATATTATTTTTTAAATATGAGCTTAAAATACTTCATTTATCCACATTAAGAACTTACAAATGCATAACATTGTATAGTAGTGTGTGGCAATGTATGACAATATAGTGCGGTGGTAATGCGAGGCTATGTAGTGTGTAGTGCGTAATAATGTAGTAATTATGCAGTGCATGGTAATATGTGGTAATGTATGACTATGCAATAATTATATAATGTGTGACAATACATAGAAATTTAGTAGTAATGCAATTGTAATGCAATGGTTATACATTGACAATGCATTACAGTGCATGACAATGCATAGCAATGTGTGGCCATACAATAGCTATGTAATAGAAATATGTCAAACAATAAGGAATTTTTATAAATCACACCCTATATTTTGCCTATTTTATGATTCGTACCCTATCTTTGAAGATTTTACTAACACAACCCCTTCTTTTCCCTATAATATTTATTTAATACCCTGAGTTAACTTAATCTAACCATAATCAAACTGAATGATACCAGAAAGAGAATATTCTGTTATAATTCACTATGTAATTTATAACATTCCTAAATTACCCTTATACTTATCTCTAATTTTATTCATAACATGAACATCCATATTTGTTATTTTTTTTCAAACCATGGAGAACATCACCTAAATACTAAGCTAATCTTAGAGCTTCCAAACTCCAAGCCATAGAGATCTTAGAGCTCCCCAAACACTAAGCTGATTTTGTTGTTTGCGACCTCAAAGATGAGGAGGGAGATGAAGAAAATTTGGGGAAAAATAGAGAAAAAAAGGGTTTGAACTAGAGAGATGAAGAAAAATATGTAAAGTTGGGGGAAGCTTCTAAGGCTTGTACGTGGTAGAAATTTTGAGGGATTCTTGTGGGTTGTAGATTTTGATATTATAATTTTGTGAGGTAGGGTTTAGTTATAGATAAGAGGATTTAGATTTGGTGGGATTAGGGTTTAGTTTGGGGAAGAAGAATTTTGTGGAAATTTAGGTTAGGTCAGAACTTTTTAAGGGTATTTTAGTAATCTTTGAACTAAAGTCACATAAACTATATAACATGGTTAATGCCAGTTAGTTAAAGTAATATTGGAGTGTTAAATGAACATTATAAAAAAAATGAGGAGTTGCGTTATAAAATTTCCAAAGACTGTAAATCACAAAATAGGCAAAATTTAGGTGTGATTTGTAAAAATCTCAAACAATAATTATGTAATGGTTATGTAGCGATAGTGCGTGATAATGCGTTGGAGTACATATGTGACTTTAAGAGAGAGAAGAGAAAGAAAGAATCTCAACTGTAAATGAGGTGATGTATAATTAAGTAATGTCTAATCTGTGGGCAATATAGTAATTATGAGTTATTGTTAAATTATTTTTTAAAAGTTGTATAGAATAAGATGAAATAGAATGATAAATTACTATACCAAAATAAGTTAAGATGTTGTTTAATTACTATACCAGAATAAGCTAAGATATTATTTAGTTACTATACGAGAATAATATTATTCTTATTTCATAAGCGAACCCCTATGAAACAAAGGCCCTATGTTTTTTTTTTTTTTTAATAAAGGAGAGCTTGTATTCACTTATGGTAATTGCATCCGTCCCTGATAAACAATGGTCGAAGTCAACAGACAACAGAGTACATAACTCAGGAGGGACTGGGCCTTCTGACCCTATTACACATTGTTCGGATCCCCTCTTACCCCAGTGAGCTACCCAATCAGCTACCTAGTTGCCCCCTCTTGCCACATGCTTCACGTGAAACCTACTAATACCCTTAATCAATTCCATGCACTTTGTAACGATATTTCTCTCTCTCCATGAGCAAGATCTCTCTCCTTTGATGATGCCACCGCTTCAAAGGAGTCCATCTCAAGGATTAGATTGGACTCCCTCCTATTCACTAACCGGAGCCCCATCCAGATTGCTCACAGTTCCGACAGCATAACCGACTCACTGGGATATGATTCCCACATAGCATTCCGGGTGGGCTTTGTCATAGACGCTTTTGGCAGTACAAAGGACCTTTGCTTACTCCAATATCTGGGAAGGCCTGAGCATATTAGCGATGATCTGGTGGCATGGAGGAAAAGAAACAATCAAATCTTCAAATTCTCAGATTTCTTCCTCTAGCTATCTCACCTTTGGAGAAAGTGGGAATCTTACTTCCCAAGTAAGAGCCCCTTCTTCGAAGTCTTTTCTTCTATTTGCCAACCAGAATCCTTCTTCTATTCCCCACTCTTCTCTAATTTCCTTCCTTTGAACATTATTTCATCATATATAATTGGGTATAACCTCTTTTCTCAACAAAAAAAAGAAAGAGAAAAAAAAATCTAATTCTTGATAGTTTTTCTCCACCAGACAATCATCTACAGCAATCGTCTAATCCTTGTAAAGTAGTTTTTCAAGGCTTTTATTCATGGAAAATTAGTAGCTACATGTCAACAGCATTAGCTAATGCATTCCCAGGTACCGAGAACATTTGCCACTCACTTTAGTAACAGAAGATTAACAAGACCATGGCGCAAAAACAGCAAGCACATAAAAGAAAATGTGAATATAAATCTAAGCTAATAGTTCGCATTAACTGAGTGATGTTGCAAACGTCTCTCTCCGTATACCTAGTACAACAACACATCATCACATGACATTACGAGCACCGACAAAGATTTGCAAAAGCCTCGATCAATTTTAAGGTGAACCAAGCCTGGTACCCCTAAGGGCAGAGGAAACTTGAATGTTTATTGTCAGATTTTTCAAAACGAACAAAAGATGCGGAGCTCAATCTGGATAAAAGTCCAAACTGATTACCGCAACGGCTGTTGGTTGTAATGGTTCTTCTCTTTCTTCTTCGCAGCTGCAAGCCTCGCGCTCCTAGCGGCAGCCTCATTTGCAGCAACTCTTGCAGCGGAATCCATCTCTTTTGTTGATTTCTTCTTCTTCAACGAGGCCATCTTCTTTATCCGCTCCTTTACATCCACTGCAGATGTGTCCTCCAGTTCACCATTGGTTTCTATAACATCAGGCTGCTCCTGGGCTTCTTTACCCTCATTAGAAGATTTCTCCTTCTTTGCCTTCTTCTTCTTTGAACTCTTGCTCTCTGAAGCTCCGGATGCATTCTCCTTTTTCTCTCCATCCCCATTTTGCTCCTCAGCTTTCCTCTCAACTGCAAAAGAGAATGGCAAAAAATGCTAAGCTTTTGGCGGGCAAATGGTATACATCATATCAACAATAAACATTATGGTACTTGCCAGGAAGAATGAGTCTTAATAGTTTGGTTCATTATGTGGCTGCTAGTAGAATTATGTGAAAAAACTTTCTCACAAAAGAAAAAAAGAAAGAATTACACAAACCGATGTACTATTACCATTTGAATCATCTTGGGTAGCATTACTATCCTTGCCAGAAATACCCAATTCAGCCAGAACAGCTTCCAGTTCTGCAAGCTCCTTTTTCTTAAGCTCCTTCTTAGAGAGCTGTCTTTCTGTATCTTTGGCTGGTCCAGGAGAAGGGAGAGGCTTCTTTGCAACAGGTTCCACTGGGATAGCAACTTCAGGTTCATTCTCAGGTTCCTCCACTTCCTCATCACCCTCGTCGATACCAAGAATATCATCTTCGCTTTCACTTTCCTGCAGTAGTATCCAATGCAACGCTGAAAGAGCAAAATCAACAAAGATACAATACCATTTATTTGTACCTTAGCACAATCTCTCACTCTGCTCTTATTACCTCTTCCTTACCTCTTGTTTCTAGTGTTGTTCCATGTAGGTTACATTTACATTTAGGCATTTCTAGAAGGCAGGAAGGGCTTTCTCATTGACAACATAAAAAATATCATTTCCATGAGCAGCTCAATTTCATACATAATGAGGAAAATGAAGGATACTTGGTTGTACCAGCCAGTAACATCAGAATATAGAATGAGCACCAAAATAATATTTCAGAGCAGAAGAAATGTAACCTTAGAAAAAATCTTTACACAAGAAAACTTCCATAGTATGATAAGATAATAGAAACTTCCTACCAGATAAAAAAAAAATCTTACTTCAGGAGTTATAACACAAGTCTCCTGCCAATGCAATTGTATAGAGGAAAGATATATGCAGCCAAAACCTAATACTGGAGATGCCACTTCCTTGACTGTAAGTGACACCTTTAACCAAAAAGATGTAGTGGTTCACTTGTATTGCTAAAGATATCCAAAGTTATTCACATATTTGTACAAATGACAACCAATAGAATCATTAAGCTAAATGCAAAACTTTGAACATGAGATAGAGAGAGGAGAGAGAGATAGGGAGGATACAATGTTATCAGAAGATTGATATATGATCCAGATTTGTCATCCAAATAGACCTGTTATCACTGTTAATGCATAATCATTAATATGCTCAAAATGTCATTCCAGTTCCCCATGCTTATTTGTCCAACTATCGACCTAACATATTGGAAAATAAGAACGAATGAAGCTCTTATCTATAACAATAATAGGATACATCTAAATGCACATTATTTTGTCTCCTCACCATGTCATGCTCAGCATATGATAAACTATATGAGAGAGAGAGAGAGAGAGAGAGAGAGAGAGAGAGAGAGCACTCAATTAATGTTATGGTACATTGGAGCATAAGTAGTAATAGCAGAAAGACACAAGGATGCAAAAGGAAAGTGGTCGTCTAACATCTGCTAAGAAAGTCATTGCAGGGCAGTAGGCATGACATAAGGGCTTGTTCATTGAGACACTAAACATACATATGAGACTCGCTTGTATACACATTAGTGGTTATGATCTGCTCCAATAAATGTTAAGATCTTTGCTAGGACAAACCATAATCTTAGACATGACTCGGGGGCATATGCTTTTAATGTATAACAAAGCCTGTTCAAGGAAAACATGTTCATTTACTTGAGGGATTTGAAAACCACAAGCAGTGCCCTTAACCAAGGTTCGAAGTTTCAGTTTTGGACCTAGAAAGAAGGAAACATTTTTGGTGTTTTGATCTGTTTCCGCATTTCGTGGGAGTTTTGATCTGTTTCAGCGTTACATGGGAGTTTCAGTTCTTTTAGTTTTGGTCATTTTTAGAAAATACAAAGATTAAAGAAATGTCTAAAAAATCCTAAAGAGTAATGCTATGCATACAAACACTCTACAGACAAAGATGATGTGGCATCATCTTGTCTATTAATAGATTTTCTCTTTATCTCATAGCAATCACGAGATTCACTACCAGTGGACAAGATGATGTCATGTCACATTTGTTTGTAAAGTGTTTGAAGTGTTCGTGGGCATACTATTATTCAATCCTTAAACATAGCATAAAAATTCTAAAATAAAACAGGAAAAATCAGGAAAATACCAGATTTACATAAGTTTGCTGCCATTGACCAATAATGAGGAGAATCTAATGTTATTGTCACAAAATGTACTTCCAATAATTAGGAGGAATTAATATTGTTGTTACCATAATTCCAAATAAACTGAGTAATGGTAACAAATATGTTCTAAATAAGTTTGCTGCCATTAACCACGAAGGAGAAGAAATTAATGTTGATGTTACCAAATTTATTGACATTAATAAGAAGTAATTTTCTGTGGTTGTTTAGCAAATATGATTTAAAGTCTGCTGCCATTAATTGTTTATATGGAATTTGAATGGGCATACTATCGGATAACTTAAATGCATCTGATTACTGCATTGCTAGCAGTAATCTGTACAATTAAATGCTGTTTTACATATTACTACATCCTAACAGTGCATTTTGGAGTACATTTTGGGATATCTGAAGTAGTTTTCTTTATTAGAAACCAGAATTGGGCGAGTTTAGCCTCACCAAAAGATGTCTATCTCCTAAGTTCTATAAGATCCAACTGATTTTGATCAAGCAGTTAAAATTCATTCTGAATTAACTGATCTTCTAATGTTGCAAATCCTGATGTCAATATCTCAGTTGCAACTGCTTATCTCCATTGCTACTCTTCTCCATCGGTGCTGCAAATATTTACCTTTGACATTGTAGTTCCTCAGCCGGAGAAGCTCTTCAATGACGTTGTCCTGGTAACCATTATCAATTTCTATTCTTCGCATTTTTCATGTTGTCGAACCTCTCGTCCATCACATAGTTGTTTTAGTCAGCTTCAGACAAAACCAACCAAAACAATGCCGAAACGATCCCATCTCGACTGAAACCCACTGTTGCAACCCAATTCCAATGGGTTTTCTGCTATAGTGGTTAATTTCATATTTGCTCCGTCAAAGCCAATCCATTTCAGATGAAACTACAAACCATAGCCTCACATACCAAGACATCGGTAAAAATAAAATAACACTATTTTAGGGAAATTTATCAAAAAACACCCTATCTTTGTGCTTATTATAATTCACACCCTATCATCTATATGGTAAGTGACTATTAAAAAAATAATGAGAAGGTTCTTTAAGCAAAATACATGGGTTGAATAGTAATTATAGATGCCAAATGTCCTTAATACCCTAAGGTAAAAAGAAATGGAGACTAGATTTTATTGTCAAACAAGGGATATTTTGGGTATTTAAATTTTTTATTTTCAAAAGTAAAGAATATTCTCTATTCCGTTATCTATTTTAATGTAAAATTAACTTAATGTGCTTTTAAGTCATTAAAAACAACAGGCAGGAGTTGAACGATAAATATACATAAGGTAGGGTGTAAATAATAATAAAAGATAAAAATTGAGTTTTAATAAATCTCCATTAATTTTAACATTATATAAAGTACCATAATTATAGAATTATCACATCATAATGTTGATTAAAGTTATCAAAAGGCACAAATTAACTTAGTTCTCAGATGTCATATAAATTTATATGCCAAAATGCCTAAGCTAATGATAAATGGAGCAACAAGACTCAGAATGGGCATACAACAAAATAACTTGTTCACTACATCACTACCAATAATAGAAAAACAAAACAAATACATGGCAAAAATAGTATGATATAAGAGACTGGAATACAGTGAATACAGCAACAAGATACTAATCCCAACTGTTTATATTTAATATAAGATTGCTTGCTAAAGTAGTGTAACCATATCTTCTCTCATTAGTTTCTCCGACATCAATTTTCCTTCTCTCTCTCCAGGCACCTTAATCAAAGCATCCATTTTGCATGGTGCATTATTTGCTGCCCCTTCCCTTTGTACATGACCAAACAATACCAATCTATTATATTTTCTTAAAAAAAAAATTTGTCTCTATATGCTACACTAATATATATACAAACATTCTCTTTATCGATAGTAATTTCAAATGAAAAAGTTGCATGAATTGAAGAACAATGAACCAGACGAAGTAAGGGCACACACCTCCACAACAGAAGAGATATGCTCGGTCTCCTGGGGATCCGACGAGCCCCAAACAGGCTGCGGCGGAGCCGTTGTGGCGTAGTAGTCGTCGTCGTCGTCATCATCAACATCCGCCCAAGATTTCGCGGTAATCGGCGTCGGGGCCCAGAAAACCTGCGGCTCCGGCTCCTTAGCTTGGCTCCTCGACGACCCCTTGCTCTTGCTGGACTCCTTATCCGACTTCTTCTTCTTCTTGAGAGTTTCGAGCGCCGCGAAGACGTTCGTGGTACCAATCTTGAGGGACCCCTCGTCCCTCCTGCTTCCACCTCCGGCCATTTCTATCTAGATTCAAAAGAAGCCACCGCAATCGAATCCAAAGCAAGAGCAAATACCCCGATAAACGTACGAATTCGTGATTCGAGATCAGACAAATCGTAGAAAAAGTTCGGCTTTTGGGGGAAATAGGATTGGAATTTGAGGAATCGAAGGAGATGGATTAGGGTTTCGAGAGCAGAAGGAAAGAAGAGAGATTAGGGCGATAGATAACGTCAGTGACGAGCCGCGAGAGAGGCGATTTGTTTATTATACGAAGCAACGAGCGAGAGAGACGATTAGATGTAACGAAAGAGCAAGGGGATGGGAGAGATCCCATACGTTTCCACCGTTGGATGCACATCGGAGGGTAGATATATCACCGATACTGCGGAATGGTCATAAGATACATACATAGACGGGGCCCCATTGGGTATAAATGATATTCTACATAATAAAGGTACTATTTAGTAGAAAATTTCAAATTTTTGACCAAATTGAGTCTCAAAGTTATTTACCCAAATATAATTGTAAAATGTTACTTCCTAAATAAAATTGGTGATATTCTTATAGGATTATATTTCTACCAAGAGTAGTACAATAGGTCCTTTATTGTTGTGTCTTTGATTAACCTGTCCTGAGTGGGATGTGATATATAAAAGAATGATGAATATTAATATAGATAAAAATATATTACTCGAAACAATAACAATTATTATTCAAGCTAATTAGTCAATTATAAATTTGTCACGAAAGACGTTACATTCATCGCCTTATTTGATAAGTTTTACAAGGGTATTACAAAAAATCTAAGCATTTTTCTCCGAGGATTTAAGGTCTTAAGAAGAGGTGTAATTCTCTCTCCCCCTATTTTCCAAATCTACTACTCATTGTTTCTCCAGATCTCATATCCCTCTCTCCTCTTTATATGTCTCAATCCTCTAGCTATCCACCATGTTGACTGTTTTTCTAGTTTCGTTTTTTACATGTGGTACACTTGTAGTTATACTACTTCAAGATTCATAACAGTCATGATGAAGCTTCAGTTAGCTGAAAATATTGTTGTTAAGTAATTTGGGTGTTGTTCCGCTTAGATTTCGTACACCCATATGGGCTTCACCGCTTGATGCTTATTATTTTACTTCAATATATATATATATATATATATATATATATATCTTTCTAATTTTTATGTATCAAACTTGCAAGATGATTAAAATTAATAGAATTATCGCTTTCAGCAAAATGAATAAATAAATAAAACTTGATAACTTAGTAATTTGGGTGTCATTCCTGTGAAATATATTAGAAAAAATCATCTACTTTTCGTTTCCTTTTGAATCTAATTGTCATTTCGTTTCATTTTTGCATAACTAAGCAAAACCCAATTCTTCTCTCCCTGAATAAATATAGCTGCGCTTTGCCCATTTTTCTCAGAACAACAAAACAAAATTAAAAAAAAAAGAATTGCCCAAATACTATAAAAAATGATTCCTGATGGACTGTTTAGTAACTCACAGACATTGTACCGTTCGATTGATTAGAATATGGAGAGCACCAGATACCATTCTCATGGGCCTACTTAGGTAGGGAACAGTATGATTTCTGAAGGAAAATAGAAACTTGAAAATTTTACCTAGAAATTGTGATCCATGAGCCATGAAATTAGATTCATTAGAGAAATATACAACTAATTATACACTCACATTCTTGGATGAGGGTATATTACCATCTCAGGTTACTCTCCCTTTTCATCCTTGATGCAGGTTTATTTGAAATACATTCACAGATGTATCATACAAAGGACAAATATGCAACCTAGCCACAAGTCGACAATGACTTTGTAGCATTAAAATTTCGCAAAACTTCGTGAAACTGCAAACAGGTATCCAGCTTGTTCTAATGATTCAAAACATGAGATCAAACAAAACCATAAAGTAAACCTGTGTAATAACAAGTCTAACATCAATAACCCTCTCCAATATAGAGTATAGACAGATAAGGTCATTATATATGGCAAAGCAGCTTCATTAGATGAAATTGGTACACATATATGAAAAAAAAATAGAAGACATTATACATAGGCAAAAAGATTGTGCAGTACTGAAGTCAATATTACCATGAAATTATGCAACAAAAAATAGGAAAATCAAGAGGAAGACCATCAAGACGAAGAATATCTTGATCATCAGCCATCTGTTGGAGGATATGCTATTTAGATACTTTAGCAGTTGGCCCTGTGCTCCCTCAACATTAGCCAATGTGTCCTCCATGTTCTCATCAATCCTGTAATGATAATTATCCTAATTAATTCAAATGAATAACACTAGAAAGTAAGCAATTAATAGTAAGCTTAAAGCTTCATATATAATGCTCAACTATGCCCATCCTTGGTCATCTTTTACAATGGAATCTAAAAGCAACCTAAACATAGTAGTTCAGCATTCTATTTTCTATCTCGTAATAGGAACCAAATTACTCAACAGCAAGAAAAACAAATAAAGAGGAAAGATCAATATTTTGACAGGTGGACACTGTTCAAGGGCAGTTACCCCACTGCAGAGCACCTAGGCTATATGCAGACACTAAGATGGTTAGTGCATTAACATATTATTTCTTAATTCTAGTTATAATATATAGTTATTTCAGATAACTTCTAGTGGAAATTAATACTATGTTAGAGTGAGATGGAGAGAGAAAGAGACAGAGAGAAAAGTACCTAAGGGCATAAACAATATATACTTGGGGCTCCATTACCACTGTCCCTAAAATTCCGAAAGTAACCTCAAGATCGCCATAAACACTTGCGGCTCCATATTGCCATCCAATCCATCTCCATATTTGTAGGTAAATGAAGCAACCAAGGGCATTATGAGAGCTCTCAGAGAGAAACATCGGTGCCGTCATCCTTATCGCCTGACAACCCTGTCATTGGGTTGTTGGTCGTGTTGCTCAGGAGGAAGAGAGACGAATTGAGTTGAAGAGAAAGATGAGCACACCAATACCCGCCTTGCGCCGCTCGCTACTGGCCATGCATCATCCAAGAGTGTGGAAGATCGGGGAGGATGATTGGGAGGAGAGAGGAGACAAAATGATTTGGCTCTTTTAAAAAGGTCAGTTCTAAAACCCATTTAACTTATCCGACGCGCTCCAACTCTAAGGTGGGCCGACCTGCCATCGCACTAAATAGGGCCACCCAGCCCGCCAAGCGCCCTGCAAGGTGGACCTACTGCCAAATCTCGGCCGCCTATACCTTTTGTGAGGCAGCCGGTGCTTCGCCCGGTAAGGCATCCGCTATACCGCTTTTCAAACATTGGAATAGATTATCAATCTAAGCGCTAGGACTTCTTATAGCATGGCGAAGAACTAAAGATCAACATAGCAGTTTAGCACCGAAAAAGATTGTTGCCTAAGGAATCTAACAAGTGTGTACTGTAGACACATAATTGTTCCAAAATCCGCGAAGAGTAAAATTTACTAATGATATACATCTAAATCTTTGGTCAACCAATTCTAACAGTGTTCCTTTTATTATACTCAACTAAGTTACATGAGCAAATAAATGACTGGTCTGAGTCCACACAATCTGGTAGGTTCACAAAACTAACAGTATACATAAAGATATATGATGTTCATCAGTTTTCTACATTCAATCATTGTGCGTGGCTGAGTGCATGTTACGAATTATGTAACATATAAGCAAACAGGACATTCTTGACAGGATCTGAGGTCAAGAAGCTTATAACTGTAACTTCGAAAGCCATAGATGAGATGAAGATTACAATTCTGAGAATAAGATAAAAGTTCTGAACTAAATAAAGTAGCCCAGATAAGAAAGAAAGCCAAACCTGATGGCAAGCTCCCCCTGCTGAGAAACCATGGTAGCCAGTTGCGTAAAGATGTTGCTCAGCTCATGAATAGTTGATTCAACATTTTGAAGAGCCTCTGCCCTGCTCTGCATGTAGCTGTCCTGTACTGCTAATTGTTGCTGTTGCTGCTGTGGAATCAATGGCTGAGTTGATGAGGATGGGTCCCCATTCATCTTTTTCCTGATAATAGCAGAACTAAAAATTCCTTAAACACTGATAATACAAACAATATTTTAAATGTTAGGGTGCAACTAGTAACATTTGCTATCAGCATAGAAAAATTGGCCACAGTCTATATGAATTATAGCACAAACAATAAACTTCTGAAATGGCAGGTCGTCAGGGAACCAAGAATTAATAAGATTCTACAAAAGATTAATGATAAATCATCAACATTGTTCTGAAGAAAAAGTGATGGCAACTGCGATGACAGAAATTAGTCTTAGATCCTCTACACCATGCTATGTGATTCAGCCACATCAAATAATTCCCGAGCTCATATCAAGTAATTTCTACCATTTTAGACTATGACGGATTGGTGCCACCACTAGACTAAGCAGCTAGTAGATTTGTGGACCTTATTTAATATGTAATTCCTTTCCCTTAATTTTCTCGATGATGGTGCTTCTATGCATGATACTCTTTATCAAATTATTAAGCATTAACAACTCTCCGTTATGTCAATTTTCTCTCCGATAAACTGGTTGCTTCATGTTAAAATGTCTAGTCATCATATGCTTGAATATATCATGTGCATAACGCATATTTAGATATTCAACCTCCACAAAATATGGTTTGCGCTAAAGTGGTACTTAAATTTACCGAAGTAAATTGTCTTAGGCTCAAGGCAGCCAGAGATGACACTCGCCATCTACTAAGTGTCAGAAGCTTAGTAGTCCATGTGCCAAGTGAGCGCTTTCTCTAACATTGGCCATCAATAAGACAAGTTATGGAGTCATTTAGGCTTCAGCAAGAGAAATCTACTAAACACCCTCTTTGCTTTTTTTTTGTTTAAGAATAAATAAACCACTTACAATAAACAGAAATGTTAAATCTCTCAACAGGTTGTGTATCACCATAATAAAATTTGCCCATTTGATTAGATTACACACCTAGGGAACAATGGAGATGAAGATGTTGAGTCATTTGCCCATGGTGCAGGGGGTGCAGAGGAGTCTGCAGTTCCCCTGGAAACCAGAGGGCGCTGTCGAATGAAAGGGTTAGTGGCCTCCTTTGTAGCTGATGAAGAGAACAACTGCCTTCTATTCTCATGAACCTTCAAATTCTACATATTCAAATGTACAAAAACGAAATTAATTCCCAATACAAAAATGGGATACCGTAACTACCAAAAAGAAGTGGGAAACATAAAGTGAGCCAATTTAAGACGAGAAAGTAGGTTTACCTCTGTCCTCATGGTTAAAACTTCTTTGAACTCCTTTGTTGCGCTCATGAGACGGTTCTTCAAATTATCAACCACTGTGGTTGAATGATTAGTAGTATCTTTGGAAATACTGCCACTCTCATTTTGCGAATTGCATAGCAGTTGAAGGTCTACAACAGCAGAATTCAAAGCAGTAATATCCTTCTTGATAACTGCTGTCAACTCTTGTATCTCTACAGTTGGATCATCAAAAACTGATGTCCTCTTCGCCACTGCAAACACAAGTAAAACTTAATAGCACCTAACCTCCCTATCAAAAAAAGAATGCCCGCTGACCATATATCTAAACTACTTGGCCAATACTATCTTCTGACAAGAAAAGAATCAAAGCTAGCGATGCAGCATAACATTGAAGCGTGATAATATAGGCATTCTAGCAAGTAAAAATTCACACCCGAACCTTCCATTGTATTGGAAACATACACATATATTCCTTATTTGTCATGCGTTAGGCTCATCCAACTTAGAAGCAACCATCAAAAGTTTCCTTTAGGTAAAGGAAAGAGTCTAACTCTATATGAAGAACCAGATAATAATTTTGTGACTCCATATTTCAAGGACAATATGATATAGGAACTTCATATTTGAGACAGATCCAAGCAAAGAGACAAAAAACATAACACCATATTTGATAGTTTGAACCAAAAGAACATATGCATAAGCTGCTCAATAAATTGTCTATTTCTACTGTAATCATGTTATACTACCCCTTTGATAATGAAAGCATGGGAATGCTCTCTAAGTCAACCATAGTAAAGGTCATCCACAAATTAAGATACCGTAGACAACTAAACCCTAATACAGAATATAGAATCTCCAAATACCTGCTTAGGTTGCTTGGGCACTGAGTATTTTGGCAGTGAACTCTATGATAGCAATTATACATCAAGATAACATTAAACTTTATTACTTCTATTCCCGAATTTTCCATGTAAGTGTATGTTATTTCTACATTCTATGTCCCCTGTGGACTAATAGTTTTTTCTGTCTCATTTGCATCCCTACCAGGGCAGGGAAACAAAGGGAGCGTCTCTACCAATTAGGAAATAGTCGGCTCGGCAGAAAATGTTGTTTCATGTTCACCTAGCTAATGCAGAACTATCTTAAATGAACACTTTAACTTCCATTCTTTAATAAATAATTAACATCTAAAGCTTGCAAATTCAGGAGAGTATCAACCAAACTATCAATGAAAAAACCGGAAAGCTACAAATTACAATTTCCCATTTGCCGTGCAATTACTGGGCAAAATCCTCATACTTGGGTCTAATTCAAAACATAACAGAATCTAGCACGAGCAAAGAAATCCATGCCATTGCTAAGACTCACATTTCGCTAGTCTCGCAAGCTTCTGCGAAGTTTGATGGATCCCAAGCCCAATTTTCGAAGCTCTCTTGTTGAACTCCGACTGAATCGAAACCGCAGATCTCGAGCCGTCTAGTTTCGATCCGGCGCTACTGCTTGGCACATCCGATGCGGACGAGACCCGCTTCCTCGTGCTCTCGACGACGGATCGGAACTCCTGCGTCCGATCCCGAAACGACGACTGCGTTGCTCTCGAATGCATTTCCAACGAAACCCTGGTCTCCCTCAGATCCACCTCCAAAGGGTGAGAAACCAGCCGGCAACACCTCCGATCGTCTCGAGCTAGGGTTCCCTAGCAGATTCTAGATCTGAAACCGGACGAACTCGCTCGGGTCAAATCGAAGGTGAAGCAATTCAGACCCAAGATCTGGCGCAGCAACGCGAAGAAAGGATGAGGGTTTCCGATTCCGGCGGTGCGTGGATCCAAAAGGGTAGGAAATGGATTCGAATGGGCAATTTGCTACATCAAACGAGAATAACGAGAGTTAATCTACGAAAATTTGTAATAATTATCGATAAAATCGAACGATCTGCGAGGAAGATTTTGCTTACCTTCGAGACGAAGAATAAATCCCAAGTTTAGAGGAGAGATGCGACGATCGCTCGGGTAGCCGTATTACTTGTGCTCAATAACGAAACTAGAAGAGAGAAGATCGTATGCAATCTCGGTGCAGCAATTCACTACGCCTAGTATTTTTCTGTCGTAATTGGCTTTCCAAGATACAGAGATAAAAGGTCAGCCAATGTCACAATGCAGCAAATTCATGCAGTCAAGAGCTGCAGGCGATCTTCGGGCAATAGAAATCACCTCATATTGGAACTTTATGTGTTGACACGGAATTTTAGTTCGAAGTAATAGTTCGACGTGGCATATTATTTAAAGTTTAAACTGAGCGGTTTTATATATTGGCTAAAAATTGATAAGACCTTAGTGCCTTTATATCTAGGGAGCGTTGATTCATTGTTTAAACCCATATCTAGTCTTCGTACTTTTAAATGATAAAAAGAAAAGTTGATCCCTGGACTAGTATGTCTGATTAGATTCAGTAAAATGCTTTCATGAAGTGAGAAATAGCCTAGAGCAAGACTCTCCCGGCCTCAACCGAGGGCACGGATGTCTAGTAAAGAGCGTCTTCATTAAAGGTGGCAAAGCCAGAGGTAGGGAGGGAGTAATTAGAACAAGAAAGAAGCGGCCACGTTAGCAGGGGGAATGAGCAAATCCTAAGCTTCTGTTGCAACTAGGAAGAACAATCACAAACGGTTTGAGGGAAGGATCCCAGAGGAGATTTTAAGCAAACCTAAGGAGCAAAGAAATGACTACGTTATTGTAAACCCTAACACGCCGAGAGAGATGGCAATTGACCTTATTTATCTAATTTTGAGGGTACAACATCCCATTACCTCGCCTCAAAGTCATATTACCTTAACTTTGGAATAACATCATAGGTTTTAAGTGTCGGATGTGGTGGAAGGTTTTTACATATTTTAATTTGAAAATGACGACTTGTTATATGTGCTTACCAATGGTTTGTGGACTCTAAGTGGAAGGTTACTAAACCTTATCAAGTTGATGAATAATTTTTAGCCTTCACCTTGGTGCCGGTGTAGATTCAATTATCGAACTTGCCTAAGGAGTACTGGGAGTTGGCGTCATTGATCTCGATGACGACATACTTTGGAAGGCCCTTGAGGATAGATGAAGCGATCACGGATCACTCACACAACTGGTGTGCACGTATTTGCGTGGAGATTGACCTTAGCAAGCCACTAAAATAGGTTGTCTGGCTTTCAAAAAGGGAGCTAGAGAGATAGTGCGGCTGAGTGAGCAAGGCTTCCCACTAGCTAGTGGCATGCCCACAATAGAAGGAAGTCCCCTAGGGAACATTGTGTGCGTACGAAGGTGCCAGAAAAATGGCGCTGTCCTTATGCAAACCAAAAAACTAGTAAGCAAGGCAGCTACCTCGGACCTATACCAAACATTGAGAGCTAAGAAGAAAAAGTATGTGGAGACCAAAACTGAGAAGGGAAAGAGGGTGGAGACCAAGACTAAGAAGGAAAAGAACGTAGAGACCAAGAAGGATAACATGACCTCATATGGGAAGGGATCGCTGAAGAGTGGGACACCTTGAGAGATGGCAAGAAGGTACCCAATCACCCGCTAGGCTCACTAGGAGACGGCTTCGACCTCTAGGCCTAGGGAACTAGAGATGGATATAGAGGCTAACTTGGATTGCTAGGGCAATTCTGTCATTCATGAGTAATACAAAACGAATAACAATTTGACAACTGGGTTGGAGGATTGTGTAGCATCTAAAAATTTGAGGGTTGCTACGATTGATGGTCTGCTCATCTAATTAGCGACAAACATGGAAGACAAACAAAGCCTGCTTACATGAAAATAGTGCAAAACCCTAACAAAAGAGTTTTTAATGCTATGGTTGTGTATCCTGAAAATATAGTTCATAATGGAGTTGCCTCGGTCAGTTCACGGCTTCCGACCATGGAAGGAGCAAAACCACTAGGGAATCACATGCAAGAGGTGGCCAACCTAAAGTGGATGATCACTCAGTGCAAGGAAACTGCTGATGCAATGGTACAGGATGACCGAACTACGATTGATGATCAAGCTCTAGTGGTGTTCAATGGTGCAGGTGAGCAAGGCTCAAGGTAGATGGAGGTGGATGTGGGTAAGGATAGTTGCCCACCGGCACATAAGAAGGGGAGAAGTGCTTAGCATTGCCCACTATTATTTTTCCTTGATTGTTATAATCAAGTCCATTACATAGTGTATGTCAATTCTTTAAGAAGGGAGCCCTCCCTAAAAGCTAGGGTTACACCTTTATCACTTTAATACCAAGGAACAAAAAAGTCACAGATGATGAAGGATTATTGACCCATCGCATTGTGTAATGTTGCCTACAAAGTGATCGCCAAGATTTTAGTTCGTCGGCCAAAGTCGCTCTTGCCTAAGCTAGTGGGTGTGGAACATGGGCATTTGTAGTGGGAAGATAGATCTATGATAACACCCTTGCAACTCAAGAGATGACATATTCTTTGGTGCATGACCAACGATAATGGTCAAGCTTGACATGGAGAAAGCATATGACTGACTATCTTAAGAGGCACTTATTTGGACACTGAAGATAATGAAGTTTCCTCCCAAGTGAAGGGATTGCATTGTGGCTTGCATCATTTTGTTGCAGTTTGGTATTTTGATTAATGGACAACCAAATGATTGGATAACTCCACTTAGAGGATTGAGACAGAGAGACCCATATCACCATATTTGTTCATCATTTGCTCACAAATCCTCACCTCCTCTCTCAATGAACAAGTGGCTAGAGCGGGTTAGCAAGGGTCAAGTTTCGCATTTGCTTTATGCGGATGATCTATTAGTGGTGATCTAGGCAAATGAGGTGAATGCAGAAGCGTTACTTCATGCAATGGATATCTACATTAGGATCACAAATTAGAAGATCAAAGTGGACAAGTCGGAGGTGTTCCTCCCACCGTGGTTTAGAGGCACATGAGAAGTGCAATTTGGCTAACAAGTTGTGGCTAAAACTAGTGGGGATGTCATTCACATATCTAAGAGTCAAGGTGTTAGGCCACAAAATTCTAGTCCTGACCCACAAGGATCTTATCGAGAGAGTCAATGGAAGCTAGTCGGGCAGGGTAGAAGAGAAGCATGCTCTCGATGGCCGAAAAGATCACATTAATCCAAGGGGTGCTAAATAATATTCCATACTTACTAAATAGGATCAACATGGCTGTTGAATACTGTTCTAGATATCATTATGAAGATCTCACGAGCGTTTTTATAGGAGAAGGTAATGGACTGCTAGGGTCTTCACCTATTGAGTTGAGACACCATCACAAAGCCAAAAGGAGGTGGCTTGGGAATAAAATGTTTGCACACGGCGAGGATGACGTTGATTGGGGAAACATGTTCTAAGCATGCTTCATCGTAGGCAATCACTATGGGTTAGCATCCTTCTGCACAAGTATGGAGAGCTTACGCCATGGATGGAGAGAAAAGAGAAGAAGGTGTCATGGATCTGGAGTGGCTTCGTTCGGGCACTCAAGATTTTGCAAGGTGGGTTCCGATGAGTTATTAGCAATGGAAATGATACTTGCGATGCTGATGAAATCGTGGATTTTAGAGGTCCCATTAATCCTCCTGTGCATATAAGGTTGCTTGATGAACGGTGAGTTTCTAAGTGAGCATGGATGGGAAGTGGGGAAGTTAATGATGTGTTTTGGAATGGATATGGCCTTTAAGATTTTCTTAGTGCATAAAAGGGGTGGTGGGCTGGTTGATCAATAGGTTTGGGCCTCAGAGGAGAACGACGAAGCCAACACACAATCAGTCTCCAAGCACTTGAGAAAGCCTGCGATGATTGCTTGGTCCAATTGGGCCTTACATTTGGCACCCAGGGTACACATCTTCGTATGGAAGGCCATATGTTGCAAGCTCCCAATGCGGCTTTATCTATATAGCATAATGGGGGTCTAATGAGAACTCTGGGTTATGTTGGCTATTCTAAGAGACTAGAGGTCATTTATTCTTTGGATGTCTATTTGCTAAAGAAGTTTGGGAATATCTGAATAACAGTCTCAAGATGAATGGAGTTGTGAATACTATAATTGATAAGAACTGGATAACTTCGAAGTGGGATAAAGATTATGAGCACGATTACGGTATCAGAGCAGTTATAACTTGCAGTATGTGTAAAAGTTGGAAGGTTCAGAATGGGCGAGTGTTTTAGGTTGATAGGAAGACAACAGTTGAGACAACAAGGTTGGTGGTGCAACTGAGATGACAAGGTTCACGATGTAGCTTGCTATAGAATATAGTCATGATGGGTGCCACAAGCGCAAATAGGAAAGGAGTGATTGCACTAACCAGTGGGAACCACCATCCTCTAGTTGGATTAAACTCAAGGCTGATGAAGCCTATGCGACCTCGATTATCGGGGGGAGGGGATTGTTATGGATCGTACGTCCGTTCTCGACCAAGCTCGGTTGCAAGGAAGCAGTGCGCACAGTTGGAAGAGAATAATCTTAAAATATTCTTTCGTAGTCATAAAATTATGAAAGTAGTAGTGGTCATTTTGTATCTTCATGATTTACGGTTTTGATATTCACACCCTTCACAGATTCTGACTATACCTGGGGAAAAAATATGCAAAACTACGGTGAAGGTGGAGATGACGAGTGATAGTGATGATGGTGATATAGATGGTGAAAGAGGGGTGATAATGGTGATGGATTTGGTGGCATGTGGTGTTGAAGGGATAAGAATGAGGGGGAGATATTGGTCGAGATCCTAAGGAGGATGGAGGACTTGACAGTCAAGAGGGATTAGAGGTAACCGACGACGAGATGGCACACGGCCAGGGCTTGAACGAGGAGGGAGAAGAGTTAGGGTAGAGAAGGAAGGGAAGGAAATTTAATATTCATTCATAATAATCCCTTAGGTTGTCATCCATATCTTAAGAGGCTAACCAAACTAACTAGTAATAATCTTAGAAATAGTGCATTCTCACTGAGCGTGTTCGAATGCGCAATTCGCGTTCTCTGTCGTTGTGAACATATATAAGCGTTCACACACATGCATTCGAACAAGGTCGAGGTGTTTGAATGCACAATTTGCTTTCTCTGCCGATGTGAACGTATATAGATGTTCATGAGGGGAATTCGAACGCGACCTCCCCGCGTTCGAGCGCGACATCTAGAATCTTTATTCTCTAAAGAAAATAACTAAAACAAAATAAGAAATATGACCTATAGATTGTACCAATGCATGAGATGACTCAATGTGGTCCAAATCACATTAGTATTCTAGAATGAAAAGTGTCAATTGCTTGTGGTGACAACGGATCCCATTGCCAAGGTTTCGACGGACTTCAATGAAGCATGACCATTATTCTTAGGATAAGGAGGCTCGTGCAGATATAGTAGGATTGTGGTGGAATTAGATGTGGAAGCCATTGTTAAAATCTTATAGGGCTAGATGGTGGTACCTTGGCGACTCCATGGTATTATAGTGGATTATCATAACTTAGTGGTTAGTAGAATTGTTTGGAGGAACTTAGGTAATTCTCTAGGATGATAGGGCTAAATGATACGATTCTCCTCCATATGAGTTAGCTAGTTCACAACTCCTAAATCAAAAAGAAAATAAAGGTTGACCTATAGTCGCGGCTGTAATTATAAAAATATTTTTATTTTATAGGTTACAAATTTATAGTCTAATCATAGACTAAATAAAGGAGCTATTCTTCAATATGTAGATTGGATAACTCAGTCAAACTCAAGCCGCTTATATGCCTATGAAAAATTCACCAAGTATCAACCTAATTGATTTACGATTCTGTTAGTGAGAAGCTTCCGCTTGCTTGGAATTGGGCTTGATATTCACGAGGGGAATTGAACACATAGTCTTTATCATGTGCCTATAAGACTTAATTACTGAACTATAATGATAGTCTTAATTATGTAATATATAAAATGTCATATGTTTTTAAGTTTTTATGTATTTCCACTTTACGTTATTATCATTCATATTCTACCATATAAATATTTGTTATTCAACATTTACATTTTAATTTTAATGCATCAAAAATATCCTTAACTTTTATCTTAGTAGCTCATAGAACCAAAAATATTTCGTTACTTAAAAAAATAAAAAACTTTAAAACTTCTCGTTTGAGTTTAAAAATCTGCTCCTTTTAATTTTTGCCTTAATCATAAAGGGCATTTGCATCTATAGTTAATTTAACTTAAGTTTATGATAATTATCTATTAGAAAAACTAATTATAAGATATTTTTGAGGTATTAAAAGTAAAATACAGGTAATAAATATCCATATTATAAGTGTAGATGATGATAAACGCAAAACATAGGATATTTTTAAATAAATTTCTCTACTTACTAATTGAATATAGATATATAAGCTCATGCATTAATCATGGCTATACAAATCAAATACGAGTATATCAAATATCAGATTTATATATTCAAACTTAGACTACTAAGTTTTGATCTGTTTTCACTTTTGCTATGCATTCAGTGACATCCTATTACAAATGGATCGGTTTAGCCCAATAGAGGTTACTCCTTTTTGGGGGCCCATCTCGGCCCAAAAGGAAAAAGGTTTAATTATATCCTTTGACAAACTTTAACTTGAGAATTAAGTATGAACCATCATCACATATTATTTTGTAATCATATAGAGTTTGATATTTATATTGTTAATTATTAGGCCATTATTAGGGTTAGAGATATTGACCAGGGAGTTAGTCTTCCCTACTTTCCTCTTCCTATAGATATGCCAAACTTGTCTGTCAATAGAAGTTTGACTATTAAGAGAAGCAGGAGTAGCTCTTTCTTGGATCAATTTTAGGCTTTCCAAAGCTCAATTTGGCATTTGACTATAAAAGTTAATCTCAAGAGAAGCTCGAGTAGATTTTATATTAGAACTTGGGTGTGAATTGATTCTATTCAAGTATGTGTATAATATATCAATCGTGTGCATCCGACGATTTTGATCATGTCTATTTTAAATTATACGATTCTTATTTATCTAATTCTGAATGCAATTATGATCGTCAAACCTTAAATGCATTGAAACTTATTTGACGGTAACCTTGATGTCTTAAGGGAGAATAATGATGAACTAATTATAAGCAACAAAAAAAAAATTGTTAGTATGTCATACAAGACCATTTAATTTTGAAAATAATTAGTTGACAGTCCATTTCTCATCTCTTTGACCTTCCATTTTATGATCTTTTTGCTATGATATAGAATGTTTTACTTATCTAGCAAGCAAATAAGTTGGTAATTGACTTGGCCTCAAATAGTTCAAATTACTTTGTTTCTAAGTCAACCACTGCCAACAAAAGAAAAAGATTTCTTTCCATGCTAGCTCACAGAATCACAGGTGAAGCTCATGGTTTTGCTGCAAACCAAGTGTGCACAAAGTAGTCAAAATAAGATTAGACAATGTATCCGTTAAAGATCCATCAAATTTAAGAGACAAGAAATTCTCACTCAGTGGGGATAGGCCAAACTTATGAGGACTAGTTCTCTACTACACATCAAGGTAGGTTAAGTGCCTTGATTTGTTGACTTTATTTAGGAATTCATCTATTTACGTTAAGGATTTAAGAGCATCAAGACTTACTACTAATTGCTTGCATTTATCACTTGTCTTGACATTGAAGGAAAAGAGATGCTCTACCAACTTCCAGAGAAGTTGACACATTTTGTATGTAAGTGTTGGATTAAACCTAACACACTCATGGCAGGATCAAATTGACTATTGTCTTGATAAGAAAATTGCCAGTGGAATCGTGATAGATGATTAAAAGAGGTTTATATTGTATAAATATTTTCGGATTTGATCAATCTCAGCGGCACTGGTTTAATTAATTCCGTAAACTAAACCCATGATACTATATGATGGTCTTCATATCTAACTTCAGAAAGGGCTTTCTTTCTACTGCAGAAGACTACTGAGGTGGGGTTTTAGGAAGGGAATTATATACAGTCTTATTTTTTTTTTTTAATTATTTCTGAGGAGATTGTTTTGTAGACTTGAGTCCACGATATTCTCTGACCCTAGTAGTAAGAAATGTTCGATTTAAGGTAAATACTTCAGTACCTCTATAAAATTTATAATTTTAATTGAACGGCTATAATAGTCAGTTTTCACATCTGATACTAATTTCTAGGGACCGATTTTAAAATCACATTACATAAAAAAAGGGCATATTAGTGAAGAAAATTTGATTAGGTGTGCCTAACTTCTAGATTATACGTTATTTTCTTCTGTTAAGATTTCTCTCTCTTAGATATAATTATGTTTTAATTATAGAAAATATTATTTAATATTAAACTATTTAAATTTGATTCTTTGTAGATAAACTTTAATTTAAATATAATTTTATATCTCTATTTGTTATTAAATATAATTATTTTTTATTATTTACATATATCTCACGTTAGTTTAAGATCAATTTAATTATAAAAAGACATCAATACTCTTATTATGATATATATATATATATATACATTACTCCCATTTAAGGATATATATATATATATATATATTATTTTTCATTTGATAAACTATTAAGATAATATAATTATCAAATAATAATGTGCAAGGTAATATATTTAAAAATAATAATAATAATTATCTATTGAACCGATAATATCTTTTAAATTTATTATATTCCTAATATATAATTAAGAATCTTAATCATTATATAATTATATGTTTATTAAACTGATTGATAAATAATTATCTCGGCCAAGGATGGGCATGCCCTCAATTTAATATCAATAATGCCAATGTGAGAGATAATGTGATGATTGATCTGTGAAGTATACCTAACAAATAGAAATTAAGGAGTAGACCAAGAAATGGAGGTGACCAATTTGTACACGGGAGGTGACCAATTATTATTAATATTATTATTAGAGGTGAAAATTTAATATTTATCCAATTAAATCGATGCATTGGGCTCAGAAATACTTATAAACTATGAGTTTCTTTAACCATTAAAGATTTGAGGGGAGACTATATATTATGAACTACTTAGTTTTCCTTTGTTGGAAAATGTTGAATACATTCATTGGTAGGTAAATTAACTGCGTGCCTCTCTTTTTTGACGAGATGTCTAATTTGTTAGATGAGATGATCCATCAACTAGAAAGTAATCACCATGGACGTAGATTGGAACAGCCTAACGTTGTTCGTACGAGTAGGTAGCTTTTGCATGGCTCAGTAGAGCTTTGGAATTCAAGTAGAAAATACTTACAACTATGAAGTGTTTATGCACAAAGAAATTAATTAATTAATTAATTTCCACATCTTTACTTGTGCACTCAGATTTATATTGGATAAGAGCTTGATCATGTCAGCTGTGTCATTCCTCATTTTATAGCATTTATAAGAATGTCACTTAATTCTACACTTATCGATATTTATGAAATGTATGAAAATTATGAACGACATATATAATGTATCTTGGCATTTATTATATAGCATTTTATGCCAAATTAGTGGCATTTATAAAAATTCCACTCAAACAGTACTTACTTAGGTGCTTGAGAAGAAATATTAGTGAAACTTCGCATTAGTATCATTTTCACAACAGTCGAAATAGTAAATACCACAGTTGATCAATTTTGTTTTAAGTAGTTGCTCTTTTATTATAGGATTCATGTAAGTGTGATGTTTTTTTCTAAGCCAATTAGATACATACATGTTATTCATATATGTTAGGATACATGCATGTCCATATATATATAAGAATAATATTATAGTAATTGCGGAGTTACATACATTAAGTAACTTAGATTATGTGCCACATTATTTATTTTTATGCCATTTTTTTTATATTTTGACACAGGGCTTGTCAAGAATTAAAAGGATTATTAATTTACAATCTAGATTGTAGACACATTATAATTATCTTGAATAGATTTTTGTGCTACAAATAAAAATTCACATACCATTTGTATCATACGAAGTGCAAGTAAAGCTCTACCTGACTTTCTTGAAGATATTAAGAAAAGGATGTGATAAAAATTTTGGTCAATGATACACTTAACTAAAACCTTAAAACTACGAAATTAAAGGTCAAGGTTGGCTCATGATAGTAAGGGTATGACCTACATTATTGCTCCTTTAAATAACAATTTAAATTTAAAATCAACAGATTAATTATCTATTATGATATCAGAGCTTGATCTTCTAAAGGTTTAGAATTCAAACATTACTTAACTCTATATAATTTCTATTTTTTGTGAAGTCAATATATTGTTAATTTTTGCTTGAGTGCTAACCATAATTATAGAAATGAGTGTGTGATGAGAATAATATATATATTTGACATAGTAGATGGCACGTATACGTATTAACTTACTTAATCGACCTGATTAGTTGGAAACAGTTGTTGCTAACAAAGACATATAAACGTGCTATCCATGTTTATATTAAATAGGCGAACCTAATAATCAAACAGAAGAATTTTTTTGAATTAATCCATACAAAACGACTGAGTGCTCCTAGTTGTGTTTATATGTGAATCCAAAAGGGCTACTTATTTTACACACCTAATCAACTATTAAATGGCAGAGATAATATTATGTACAATATTAGAAAGGACACTAAATATCTTCATCACCTACCCACATTTTTTTCTTCTTAAGAAATCTCCTACCAACAAGTTGGTGGCCACAGTGAGTTGGCTCTTCCTTCTGTTTCATACTAACCAACAAAAAATTTGGATAAAAATCACTTTATCCACTTACTTTATTTTACATCACTATGTATTTGTATGTTTTTGACTATGTTGTAACCGTTAGGCTTCCATCTAAAATAAATGACATTTTTGTTTGAACAAAACTTATTTTACCTTTCTAAATTTTTTTATTTTATATATGTAATTTTCTAGTTCTCTGGATATATATTTATTTAAGGATCACTTTATGTTTCTCTATTTTGTCAATATTGTTTTTATGTGCAGGTTAGTCAAACTAAACAGGATCTCCAGTCTATTTATCGTGATCAAGTAGTAGATTACACCACCACATCAATCCTATATAAGAGTTCATATGTTATACCCACTCTTGAACTCTCAAAGGAGAGATATATATATATATATATATATTTATCACTGACCATGAGCAATATTACCGTTTCAAGGCTCTCCCAGAAGGTGATCGGTCCGGCGGAGCCGACGCCGGGCGGTGAGCTGAGGCTGTCGTGGCTCGACCGGTATCCAACGCAGAGAGCCTTAATCGAGTCTCTCCATGTCTTCAAGGAAGGACATGAGCCTGCTAAGGTCATTGGAGGAGCCCTAGGTAAGGCTCTCGTCTACTACTATCCCCTCGCCGGCCGGCTCGTGGAGTCTGACGGCGACGACGACGACGGCGAGCTGCGAGTCGCCTGCACTGGAGAAGGGGTGTGGTTCACTGAGGCATCTGCCAGTTGTAGCCTCAAGGATGTGGACTTCTTGGAGCACCCTCTCATGATCTCAAAGGATGAGCTCTTGCCTCACCCTAATCCTACGTTAGACCCATCACACGAGAACAAGCTTATCCTGCTTGCCCAGGTATTAATTAATAAGTTGTGTTATTCTATCATCTGTTCATGTGCGAGGCTAACTTTTTAGATCAATGCAAATTCAGGTAACTGAATTCACCTGCGGTGGATTTGTGGTCGGCTTCCGGTTCTGCCATGCGGTCGCCGACGGGCCTGGGGCGGCGCAGTTCATGGCTGCCGTCGGCGAGATCGCGAGAGGCGCAACCCGGCCCTCCGTCGAACCGGCGTGGGCCCGTGATGCCATCCCGGACCCTATCAACGTACGACGTGGGCCTCTACCTGAGCCGTCCAAGAGCAAGCTCCAGTACCTCGCCATGGACATCTCCCTCGACTACATCAACCGCTTCAAGAACCAGTTCCTCGAGCAGACGGGTCAACGCTGCTCCGCCTTCGAGGTCCTCGTCGCCAAGGCTTGGCAGAGCCGGACCCGGGCGGTCAACTTCCGACCCGAATCCGAAATCCACCTCTGCTTCGCCATGAACGCTCGCCCGCTCTTGCACCAGACTTTGCCGCCCAACGGGGGCTTCTACGGTAATTGCTACTACATCATGCGGGTCTCCGCCACGTGTCGAAGGATCCTCCACTCTTCCGTCCTCGAGATAGTGAAGCTGATCAAGGAGGGGAAGAAGAGGCTGCCAGCCGAGTTCGCCAGATGGGCGAAGGGGGAAGTTATCGGCGACCCGTACCAGATAACGTCTGACTACGGGACCTTGCTGGTGTCCGACTGGACCCGGCTGGGCTTCGCTGAGGTGGACTACGGCTGGGGCCCGCCGGTCCACGTGGTGCCACTGACGAACCTGGACTACATCGCCACGTGTATCCTCGTCAAGCCGTCGGCGCAGAAGCCCGGAGCCCGGTTGATCACCCAATGCGTCGCGGCGGAGCACTTGACGCCGTTCCACGACGGCATGATTAACTTGGAATATTAGAGCTTGTTTTAATTAATAAAAATTTTGGAATTCCACTCCCATGACACAGTAAAGTAAAGGCCCGTTTTGGTGTCATGCATCTAAATGAGATGCTACATCCATAGTGTTAAATGAAACATTAATCATCACAAATAAAAGAATCTTGAATCCTTCATCTTTCTTCTCTTCTTCCATGAATTAAAGATTGATTGCGATATTACACTATAAAAAGATGTGTGTACATACAGGTTTCCAAATATATAAAGCCACACGCCCCTAACTGTAGCTTCTTTGAATATTGAATAAAGTATGAGAGGTTAATAAAGCATGTCTGCATGTCAAGGTATTGTTAGTAGTGAATTGGTGATTGTTATTGGATATTGTTCTCTTTACTAGCTACTTATGGCCTTATGGGTATCATAGTGTCAATGAGTGGGGCTAGGTGGGAAGCCACCATCTCTCTCGATATGTATATATATATATATATATATATATGTAGCTAGCAGATAACTTTTAGGGTGTCTTTCCATAGACATGATACTCAGATAGCTGTCTCTTATAAGCTACCAAATTATATTTGGCATGCAGTTAATTATCCTGGACAAACAGTACAGGCTAACTCATTCTCTTCTCGTTGCAGAAACAAAATTAGAATTAATGATCATCACGTGCATGGACAAATTCATCCATCCATCCTCATGATAAATGCATGCATGTTAATTATAACTCACATACTCATGTCATGACCCGCAGCAAAGTACATTCAGTAACTTTTTCTAAACGCAAATGAAACAAGTAAAATTAACAAATAATTTCTTTTTGGCCTCCTCAAGTATCATCTATTTTCATAATGAGCATCAGAACCTTTTTTTTTTATACACATTGGCCTCCTGAACTATTAAAAATATATTAATCATTTTTATTAATATTTTATTATATATTTCTATCCATAAATTATCATGTGATAATAATATGAAAATAATAGCTTTATGTGTACTAGCAAGTCATGTACAACTTAAAAAGAGATTTTTTTTATAATAAACTAAAATACCGAAATCTAATTCTCCTTCTCAAGAGGGGAAGAGAGTTCAAAAAAAAAAAAAAAAAATTGGACAACACATGTGCTATTTGATCTTCAAAGAGGAGAGAGAGAGATGTGTCAAGATATCCACTGCTTAAGGGAGGATAGGCAAATCGCCAAATCCAACTCACATTGATAAAGACGACCAAGAACAACTCTCATGGATGGAAAAGAACATCTTAAAGAGAAATAATTTTATTTCTATTTATTAGGTTTTTATTTGTTGGCAATTGTGTACAAAATATACTAAGTATATTTTTTCATGTATATGAGCTTTATACAAGTCTAGAATATCTCTGGTTTGAAGAATTGCAAGATTATTGGAGAAGAGCCGTCGAGTTCACACCGCGTTCACAAACGCGTTCGAACGCGGTGCGTTCACAAACGAGTTCGAACGCGAAATCTGCGTTCACACAGACAGAGAGCCGCGTTCACAAATGCGTTCGAACGCGATGCGTTCACAAACGAGTTCGAACGCGAAATCTGCGTTCACACAGACCGAGAGCTGCGTTCACAAACGCGTTCGAACGCAACCTGAAGAATTCAAGCTGTCGCGTTCGAACGCACTCGAGCCCGTTCGAACGCACCAACAAAGTTTAAGAATATTGGACTTTCGTGAGTACGGATAAGACTCGGATTTGGCTCTATCTTGAAGATCGTGAGTACGGATAAGATTTGGATTTGGCTCTATCTTGTACTTTCATGAGTACGGATAAGATTTGGATTTGGCTCTATCTTGGAGATGATATATAAGGATTGTGAAACCCTATCTCTAGTGTGGTTGAAGAAGCATTATTGAAGGAGACTTCTTGAGGCTACATCGGTTCTTCAACTAACAAGGCTCTTCTCATCTACAAATCTTAATATTTCATCTTAAGGGCTATCTAGACGAAAGATCAATCTCGAGGGTTACTAAGATTGGACTTCAATCACGAGAAGCGGTGAATCGTGGGTTCTAGCGAGCAAGACTGAGAGGAACAAAGTCGTTTGGATCGACGGGTTGTTTTGAGAGTCAGTCTTGTAACTGCTACTATTCTAGTGATTGGTTTTGATCCGAGTTTGGATCCGTGGTTTTTTCCCATTTGGGTTTTTCCACGTTAAAATCTTGGCGTTCATCTCTATTTTCATTTTTAATGTTTCTTCCGACTTTTACTTAAGCGAACGAGCGAGATCATTGCCTAGTGTTTAGATACATACTTGTGTCTAGGGATTTTTTCACTATTCAAACTTATTTGATGCATTAATGTATTCTCGTTTGGGCATTTTCTTTTTTCCTTGGTTTTTGTCTCATATCCAGCAGCACTGTCTTTGCCTCTTTCCACCTCATCTCCATCGTCACCCCCACCGTTGACTCCTCCACCCTAACTTCTTTAATCCTCTTCATCACAGGCTTCACCTGAAACTTCTTCACCATCAATGGTGACTGGCACCTGAAACTTCTTCACCATCAATGGTGACTGGCACAGTGAGTGGATGGAGTCGAGGAAGAGATAGTATTGGCGATCGGGCTCAATTAGCCATCGAGGAGGAGAAGATGTTGGTGATCAATTCCTCCATCTTGCCCTTGACGTGGTCGTCAACAACGACGATACTTCCGAAGTCGTCGACGGAGAACAAAGGGGTAGGAAAGATTAAAGTTATGTCGTAATCATAATCCTATAAAATTGGTGTAGGGCAGAGAGAGAGAGAGAAGAGCGGACGGTGGCAGCGTTCGAGTGGAGGGAGGAAGAAAGACGAAGGAACAATTTCTTTTTCTTCAGTGAGGAGAGATCGAGAGATGATAGATCAAGAGAGGAGGGATCGGGGTGAGATTTGCTCGAAGATAGAGGAGATGAAGAAAAAGTGGAGAGGCATGAGAATAACAAAAAAAAAAATTAAAGATAAAATAAAATATTTAATATTAATTAAGTCACTTAAGAGACTTGGCATACTAACGTTGACCGAAAGATCTTGAGAGACTATTTAGTTGCGAGCATGATGAGAAGAGATCAGGAAAGGCATTGGCCTTCAATAGTTGCTCACTGAAGATCATGGCTCCTGCAATAGGCAGCTATGGTTTAGTATTCATTGGGACATGTTTCTAAGATTTAGTCACTAATCTTAGTGCACTAAGCAAACTTAGAAGTACTCAAGAACGACTTATTAAAGCCATGATATATATTAGGGAAAGCTCGTGTGCTACCATGATATACATTATCGGTATGTTATCTAATAGCATAAATATTTAGACTAATTAATTATTTAACATAATATTAAAATCTTTTTTAAAGGTCAAGAATTTAAATTTCAATAGCTTGCTTTTAGTTTTTTAACTCTTTATATTATTTATGAAGCGATTGATTGCGCATCTTATTATCTAATATTTGTCTGAAAATAATTAATCAGAAATATATATATATATATATATATATATATATATATATTATTAGTACGTTAAGATGAGATAAAAGTAAAAAGAATCTTACTTCAGATCCCCATATCTTATGCAAAATAAAACAAATTAATGTAAATCCAGAGATCCAGTTACACCTGGAGATCCAAGGATGATCAGACGGCTAACAAGTTACGAGCTCTCGTGCCGATATATCCACCCCTTCTTTTCTTTCACTTCGCTCCATTGCCATCCCCAGCCGCATTTCTCTCTAGACTCCGGAGATCTATCTGCAGCAAAAGGAGGGTCCCAATATCAATTCATCGGCGATTTGGACGCTGTCCCAGGTCCGGACGATCTCAGTTCTAGCTCTAACCCTAACCCTAACCCCAACTGGAAACTAAGGTAAGCAATCGAGCTCCTCTCTGTTAATTCTAGCTCTAAGTTATCATTTATCAGTTTGTTTGATGTAATCTCATCAATTACTTGATCTGTGGTACAATTGATAGTGTAACAAGAAGCAAAATTTCTTTTCTCAATGTATATGGTTTCTAATTACCAAATGGTGTTCACACTAGAAAAAAAGAAGAGATTTTTGATGAAGTTGGAGATGGTGCTCTATACTACTCCTTCACTAGGGTTCATTCGACAAATAAAACTATGTGGAAGTGATGAGTTCTATGAGATGGATGGGTATTTTGCCTCATAGTTCCTTGTTAAGCTCAGAATTACCGAATAATTTGGGAAGTCATACATCTCAATTGTTCTGCTGGCCTTTTTCCTATGCTCGCCAACCGAATTCAGGAAATAGTGCTAGTTGATAATGACAAGTGTCTCGTCTACAAGCACAAGTTGTTTAGTTCGGAAGCGACGGTGTCCATGCGGGGATGATCAATGCTATGTTGAAGTTGAAGGACTTGAGGATGAGGAATTTGTTGAGCCAATTGGACTCACGGAGCCAAATTTTGCGCTCGGGTTGCCGAAGATGTCTTTCAGTATGCATAAAGTTGTCGCACCTCCATGCATTGGACAATCTTTTCAAAGTGATGAGGAAGCCCTAGAGTATTATAGCAACTTTGCAAGGAATAATGGTTTCTTGGTCAGGCGAGAGCGCTCGAAGGGTAATCCAGAACATCCAATGGGAGTGTACAAACGGGAGCTCGTCTGCCATCGGGCAGGTCCCCCTCTGCCAATTAAATCGAGTGAATTGAAACGTCAAAGGAAGAAGAAACCATCTCGATGCAAGTGCGACGCACAGATGGTGATAAAGAAAAATGTCTCTGGTGGAATAGCCCGATGGGTGGTTGTTAATTTCAGTAATGTGCATAATCATGAGTTGTTGGATAGTAATGATGTACAGTATTCTCCCGGTTATCGATATATATCACAAGTCGATCGAGAGCGCATCTTAGCTCTTGCAAAGGGTGGTTGTGATGTGACTCTTATAATGAGGGCTCTTGAAATGGAAAGGGGTGTCAAACCAGGTCAGTTGACATTCACTGAGAGGGATCTGAAAAATTTTCTTCAGGCCTCAATGAGCATAAATCCAGAAAATGAAGGTGCAGAACTTCTCAGAGCTTGCAAAGTTATGAAAGAGAAAAACCCAGATTTCCGCTATGAGTTTGCCTTGGACGAGAACAACAAGCTTGAGCATATTGCTTGGTCGTACGTAGGCTCCATACGTGCATATAAGGTGTTTGGGGATGTGGTGTTTTTTGACACAACTTATCATCTATATGCATATGATAGACCTGTCGGTGTGTGGTTTGGTGTGGACAACAACGGGCATACCATATTCTTTTGTTGTGTTGTCTTGCTAGATGAAAAACCACATTCTTATAAATGGGCTTTGCAGGTTAGCCTAACGCTCTTCAGTCTTCATCCCTCTTCAAATAATGATGTTCTTTTTTAACCAATTTAGCTGCAACTTGTACTTTTAATGATCACCTAATAAGATCACTCTCTTTTTGGTTTCTTCAGGCATTTCTCCGTCTCATGGATGACAAGTTCCCACAATCAATATTGACAGATTTTAGTGTGGAGCTCAAAGATGCTCTAATAAATGAATTGCCAAATACAAAGTATGCCTTTTCTATTTGGCATGTAATGTCTATGTTAACAGGTTGGTTTTCTGCCTCACTTGGTCCACAGTTTGAAAAGTTCAAATCTGAATTTTACAAAATACATGATTTGGAAACTGAGGAAGAGTTTGAGCATCATTGGGAGCAGATGATTATTGATTTTGAACTTGGCTCAGATAGGCATATAAGCCTATTATATGCTCATAGATCCTATTGGGCACCACCATACTTGCGAAGTTGGTTTTTTGGTGGATTGTTGACAACTAATCATTCAATATCAATGAAGTCATTCTTCAGAGGTTTCTTAAACTCTCAAACTCGTCTTAAGGATTTCGTAGAGCAGGTAAAAGACAATCCTGGTCATTGTTTCTCTTTTGTGGTTTGGCAAATTTGCACATTTTATCTGAATGCTATTGATTCTGTTACTTGTGCAGGTAGGCGTTGCAGTTGATTTCCAAAATCAAGCAGGAGAAGAAGCAACAACGCAACAAAGTCGGGAGAATGTCAAGATCAAGACATGCTTGCCCATTGAAGAGCATGCATCAACTATTCTAACATATTATGCTTTTGAAATGTTTCAAAAGGAAATTATGTTGTCAACACAATATGCAGTTTACGAAACATCAAGAGAGAGTTATCTTGTCCGACATCATCTGAAGTCAGACGGAGGGCATATGGTAAGGTGTATTCCATCTAATGAAGAGGTCCAGTGCACTTGCACAGGGTTTGAATACTCTGGTATATTATGTAGACATGCTCTTCGAGTACTCTCCTTGAAGAATTGCTTTCTCATCCCAGAGAAATACCTACTATCACGATGGCGTCGTGAAAGCTCATTATTTCCTAAAAGTACTGGCCACAAGTATCGTTCCCAAGCACTGAGATCCCTTGCCTCTATAATAATTCAGGAATCGTCAGTAACCCGGGATCGCTTTGATTACGTGCAATGGCATTTAAGTAGACTTCTCAATCATGTGAGAGATATGGCAAATGCTGATGAAGCTGCCTCAGATTTTGAGCCTAGCTCCTCATTTGATGCTACAGTTGATGTTATTCCTGCAAGGTCAGTTACCCGAGGGAGGCCAAGAAAACTGAAGGGATCAAACGAAGTGCCAAAGGAACTGCATGCATTGTTGTAGTCATGACAAATTATTGTCGATAACTAGGGTGGACGCAGATTACTAGTGTGTGTGCATGGTGAATTATTTTGTACGCTTTCTGTGTTATTTCTGCAAGACAACAGTAGAACACTCTGTCTTTCCAAGTAATGAAAATGGTTCATTAGGACTTCTCTGTACTTTGTAAGTTTCCAACTAACAAAAATTTAGCTGATGATTGAATCTTTTGTGGGGTAAACATTTGGAGTGTGTTGTTGTCTTCTCTTCCACTATTTAAGTTCATTCTCTGTCTAAGTTTCGTATTAGTTGTATCATACAACATCACATAACTCTGATCAAAGAAACAGTAGCAATAAAAATGTCTAGAAAGTTTGTTTACTGCCTATACTATCAGGATAATCATATTCCAAGATGGTGGGGGATATTTCTGTCATACAACAATGCTCTATTTTATCTTTCGTTGCTCAGAGAGTTGAAATCTATCAATGTTGAATTAGGCTCTAGCAAACCTCATATTAATTTGTTGAACATGGATGGCGATGGCAATATCTGATAACAGTACATGTAAGTTGACATCCAAACCTCCATATAATGTGATTATCTATTTGGCACATTACACTTTACCTCTCATAGATTTTAACTTACCTCTCTGTACTTTAAACTAAAGTAATTAACTTTCCTGTGGTCAAGACTAAATTACAATCCAAAAGTAACACTGTTTTATAACTTTTCTGTGGTCAAGACTATAATTTTATGAGGAAGTTTTTTTTTAATATGTATACAACACCCACGAAAAAAATGTAGTTAAGTTAAATTTGAAATACAATAATATAAGTTAAAATCATGCCAAATTACAAGGGAGTAAATTGTTGATGTTCATTACTTGGACAATAATATTAAAATTGACAATAATATCAGACCTAGCATATCAAACAAACAAGCGACAATTAATGAACATGTTAGCCTTTTAAAACACAATGTACGTCTAAGTTGTCACAAGTGGTACTCAACTAACCCACACACACACACACACACACACACACACACACACACACACATATATATATATATATATATATATATATATATACCCAATGTTTAGGCTAGGTGGATCAACTCATTTGGGGCAAGTTGGAAACTTTGTTAGATCTCGGATTTAAGTTGGATGGTGTTGTTGGGTTAGGAATTGCTACCCATAATTATTAGCCCCTCTGCTATAATTATTATTTTTCAAAGAGCAGCAACTGCAAGGTGAAGAAGATGCAAACTAATGCACACTAAAAAGTAAGGTGGGTTTTGGATGGGGGTTTAACTCCTAAATCTAGTTAACTGCATTAATTATTTTAACTTAAATAAAATAGTTTAATGATGTCATAATTATATTTGATATAATATAAATAAATAAATAAAATAAAATTTTCATCAAATGATTAAAATATCTTTTATTGTGAATGGATGTACAGAGAAAGAGAAATGGGAACTCAAATTTTAACTGATTGAAGTTATAATTAGATTTTATTGACAAATATAAAATATTAGATAAAAAAGTAAATGAGAGAGAAGAATAGGTTTAATTAGGTTGCCCAAAATTAGTTTCCGAATAAACTGTTGTTTGGATGAGCTAAATCACATCCAAACAAAAATCAGGAAAAATTATTAAATACATCTTATATTTTTGACTTTATTATTATTCACATCCTACCATATCGATATTTATTATTTTGCCCCTCTATTTTACATGTAATGTCTTAAAATGCACCATTAGTTTTTAGAAAATTACCATATGAGTGAATTAAATTAATGATAGATTTAAATGATCTTAATATCCTTGAGTAAGTTTTCTAATGTTGGAGAGCTGAGCGACTGAGTTTTTTGTGATATCACAAGATCACTCTTTGCTAATGGGATTGCCTTCCGATGGTTAAATGAACTCATATTGTATGAGTATCCCTAGATTCAAATACCAGCGACACCTAATAGTTTTATTAGAATATCATAATTTTTTTGCAACTCATGAGCTTGTAGACTGATCATAGATTAACTTTTATTAATAGTAAGTTAGACAGCGGAGCCAATCATCTTAAGAAATAAGCCACAGTTGGCCCAAAGTATGCATGACGGTGGTAATCGAGTTAGGTTAGCCGGGTTTGAGTCCCGATCAGTTATGGTAATGCAAACACGAATACAACACATTTATTAAACGAGTCGAAATTTCTAAATACGAACACAACCCATTATTAAATGGATTACACGGATCATAAACGAGTTATCGAGGAATATAAGTTATTTAACATATAAATAGATTTATTCGAATTATAAATAAGATTTTTTTTTCTTATGTTGCAAATGAGTTTTAGTGCTTGATAAACAAGTTATTTAGATCATAATCAGATTATCGTGTCAAAAAAGAGTTATCGTCTTAAACATGTTAGTGGGGCGGGTTCACAAACGAGTTAAGGTAATAAGCATAAACACGACTCGATTGTTATTAGAGTTAGACGAGTTGACTTTGTTTACAATTTGAATCCAATTAGACTAAACTCAAATTCGTTCAAAAGTTGAATTATCATATTAATTCATCGAGTCGGGTCAGATTATGCCATCCCTATATATGCACGTATAATGCTAGCTCCGGTAAACATCAAATATCAATCTCAATATTCACAATGAAATGCAAACTCATGAGCCTATCCTAATAAGTCTACTATTGAGATCCGACACCATTACTCTCTCTTAAAAGAAAAGAAAAAGAAGAAAAAGAAGAAGTACAAGCTCTCCATATCGTAGGCCATTGAGGACCATCCACACTAATCACAAATTTAACTCATCTTTGCAAGATCTACCGTAACCTATAAATAGATCCCCAAGGGTGGTACCTCATTGGTGGTACTTTTAAATAACATTTAAATCCATCAATTTATCACAAAGTAGATGTGGACACAACAAGAAGTTAGATGGTTGGCAATTCTTCATAGACACAAGCAACAAAATATGGAATCTATGTGCATATTATATTACATATTGTTTTAGATTAGTACAACTTTGGAAAATATGATATCATGTTAGATAACTACATTAAAGATAAAATTTAAATTGTTAGGTAATATAGTGCATTCCCTTTTGATGAGATTTTGAGTGATAGGGTCTCCACTTATATTACGGGAAAGTTAGCTATTTTGTCTAATCCATGGTTAATCTATGAACTCGTAATTTATATTAAAAAATATATGAAACATTGTTTTGATCAGAGTTCACCTCTTATAAATTTTTATTCTTAACATTTTAATTTATATGCAACTATCTGATAGATATTATTTTTAAAATAAAAATTGTCTATATCGAATATATTAGAGTTGATACGTAGAAGATTTTCTATCAAAATATTATATATCTATAAATTGAGTTTCTTAAGAAGAATAATATAATTATCTAATATATATATATATATATATATATATATCTCAACGACGAATAGCTCTTTTGTTTGACCTATAATTTATTGGCTAATTAATAATAAAAACAAACTTTCTCAAGTATAAGAGAGAGAGAGAGAGAGCCACATAGTTCTTATAAAGTTAGCATGTGGATGGATGGCCCACCCATTAGTTGTCTTAGCTGCTTGAAGAAAGAAATTAAATGGAAGTGGATAAATTTTTTAACATGCCAACATATCTCCAAACAGCCTTGAAATAACAAACAATTCCATCCATCAATTGAAGAGCATTCAAAGCTCTAAAAGCTTATTTAAATGATGCATTAATTGAATCATGGGCTGCTGCTTCTTATCCAAAGCTGGACTCAACCTGGATTTCTAGGGCTCCAAATATGTTGTTTGAAAAAAATAAAGAAAAAAAAAATTTAAGGCTCCATTTGAATAAAATTAACTACTACTACATTATTATAATGCTTTAGCTGGAAAAGTATCATTATTTGCCTACAAAGATGTCCACAGAATGAAGATTCCAACATTTCAAACACATGCTCCATAAGTTCATACTATTGGTTTTTAAAGTTCGAATTGGTCCTCTTCTACTACTGCTTCCTTTCATTCTTTTTTTTTTATTCTTTTCTTCTCTTCGTTTGTTTGCTATTGTAACTAGGGGTATGCATGTTGCCTCAGTTCAAAGAGCACCGAGCTGGGCCCAGTTTATTATCACCGTGAGTTGGGTACTACCACTTCCATTAGGAATATATTTAATTGTTAGAAAGTAGAATTTAATAAAATAACTAGATTTTAGTAAATTGACTCTCTTTCTATTATTTGGCTTTTATTTTCTATGTTTCTCTGTTTTATAATAATAATGGTCTATTATGTTGGTGGATTGGAGGGCTCTCTCGCTGCCTCTTAGCATTGCATACGGTTGTGTACCTATAATTATTGAATCACGATGGAGCCACATGCTGATCTTAGGTCCCTTTGAGTCTTGTGTATTTATCTAGGTTGTGTTTGTTGTGTTATTTTTTTATTTTAGGCGCATGAATATAATATATATTTTTTTTTGTTGTAATACTCAGTGCTATTGGTGTAGCTAAGTTGGGGACTTATGCTAATGAATCGTCACTCTATATCCCCTCTAAATTTATATCAGAATTGTCTTTTATAAATGAATGAACTTGTGCCAACAGACTCCCCAGCAATAAAAAATAATAATAATAATAATAATAATACTAGTAAACAAATGTACAAACTACTTGGACCCAATTATCCAATAAGAACTAAGAACAAAACTATGGGCATACAATGCAAACCTAGAACTTATGCCATACAAGTCAAGGGACAAAACCTCTAAATTATTCTTCCAGGTACCACTATGATTCAAACCTGGGTTCTGTTATCCACCCAGCTAAAACCCTAACTAGTAAAATATAGTAAGATAGAGCTGTTGCTCTTTGAACACTGGAATCAAACCTTCTGAGTTCTGACTTCTTCTTCAGTTGTCAGGATCTAAGTTGAAAATAAAAACTAGTAAGCCCTCCTACTTGGACCAATGCCCTTTTAGAGCTTACTCCACAGAAAAGTCAACCATTTATTAATGCTATTAACATTAATTTTCTCTTCTTTATGCATCAAACTGTGCGTTAGTATTTATGTCCTTAAGATGAAAGAATAATTATATTTGTTAGATGACTTCTAAAAGGTCGTCTTAATTTTTTTTATTTTATATAGTCGCCGAAATTGGACCAATAGATAGGCGTTATCGGGTCGGGTCGTATTCGGAGTCGGTAACGGGGAAAAAATAACACCGACCCAAAGTTCCGTGGGTTCTTTCTCGATTCTCGAACCATCGGCGACGTCCAATGGCTCGGTAGACGCTAGCTGTTCTTCACCACCTCGTCTTCCGAAAATACCCCTCGAGAGTGCGGCACCCGAATCGAGGGCGATTTGGTCATTGTACCGCCCGTCCCGCTTAACTAAGTTAATCTCGGGCGTCCTTTAAAAAGACGCGCTGGGCGAAAGGCATCGAATACGGGGCAGCAGAGGGAGTGGGAGAGAGAGAGAGGGGGGGAGAAGAGGTCGCGGTATCGGCACCTTCGTTAAAATAACCGCCTCCACTTCGTGGCTCGGAACCAAAGCTTCTCCTCTTTTTGAGGTCTCTCTCTGGGAAAGAGAAACCCTAGCCATTGAGATAGCATTCTTCTTCCGAGGCGTAATATCAGGTTCGTTGGCGATCTCTTCCTGCATTTAGGATTTTTTTGCGTCTCATTTCTCGAAGGATCTAGGGCTGATCGGGTGAGAGCTTTGTTTTAATTCTTATCCCTTTTTGTTTTGGGATTGCTTTTTTTTTTTTTTTACTTTCTTTTATTTAAGAAAAGTTACCGTTGACAGATGGATCCAGTGTGTCTTGTTCAATAATGGCTGTATCACGAGAAAAGTTCTTGTTTTTTTAGTGACTTTTTTTTTGCCTAATATGTTGTAAAAGGTCTGTATTTATTTATTTTTCTTTGTTGAGATCGATCAATAGCGGTAGTGACTGGTTTCATGGACTGCATTAATTGTAAGCTGTGGTAATTCTTAATTTTTTGTCTGAGATTTGTCTATTTTGTTCATATTATTACCTGCGTAAGATTCGTCTATTACTTTGGCTAAGAAAGCAAACTCTCTTTATGCCGATGAATTGATGAGATTTTTTGCTATCATCTTTTGTAGTCGTAGATTTTGCAACATTATTCCGATAATAGCTACTCGCGTTTGTTTTTTTCAGCTTGGGATTTGCGATTTGTAATTCAAGTCGATAGCTTTTTTATAAATCAACAATGGCTGCTTCTATTGCTGCCTCGGCCTTCTTCCCCACATCCTCCTCCTCTTCTGCATCATTGATAAAGGCTTCGAAGAACACCATTGGAGAAGGCCCAGATAGTTTGGATGTCCGTGGCATCGTAGCTAAACCCAACTCCTCTTCTGGAGCCATGCAGGTTAAGGCGCAAGCCCAGGCCCTTCCTAAGATCAATGGCACTAAGGTTGGCCTGAAAACTGAAAACCAAAAGGCCGAGGGGGAAGTTACTTCTCCAGCGCCTAGGACATTCTACAACCAGTTACCTGATTGGAGCATGCTCCTTGCCGCCATTACAACTATTTTCTTGGCTGCTGAGAAGCAATGGACACTGCTAGATTGGAAACCTAAGCGACCTGACATGCTTGCTGATGCATTTGGCTTTGGGAGGATCATCCAAGATGGACTTGTCTTTAGGCAGAATTTCTCCATTAGATCATATGAGATTGGGGCAGATCGGACAGCTTCTATAGAGACATTAATGAATCATTTGCAGGTAGAATAATGAATTTCGGCTCAATTGTTAAGTGGTTGTCAGTCATTGTTTATCTTATAAGTTGTTTTTTCCAGGAGACTGCACTTAATCATGTGAGGAGTGCTGGACTTCTGGGAGATGGTTTTGGTGCTACACCAGAGATGAGTAAAAGAAACTTGATCTGGGTTGTCAGTAAAATGCAGGTCCTGGTCGAACACTATCCATCCTGGTATAGTATGCCAAAATGCTACTTTTCTTTCTGTTTCTCATGATGGAATGCAAATCTTTTGTGGCTTTAAATGTCTTCTTTGTGTCAAATACTTTTGATTTGCTTTGGAGAGCTTATTGCTATGAGTAAATCTGTATTTCTATTCTCTTTTTTTTCACTGTGCTTCACGTATATATCCACCAATGATTATCAGGTTGATGATTTACTTCAGTGCCCTATAAACATATTAACATCCCGAGGTGCAAGCTAGATCTTGATCTAGATTTATACTTGTAGATTACAATTTATGATTTGCTATGATGGAACAAAATTTTCCCACCAAGGGATTCTGCCAGTGTAAATGTAAATTTGATGTAGGCCAAGCTGTTATACATTATGTAGCCCATTATAGCTCGCGTATCCCAATTGTAGCTATTCTATCTGTTGGAGGCCTTTATAGATAAAATGGTCTTGATACCATTGCTGTTTTTAGGTGCAGCTGCTGTACCTAACCACATCTGCATTATTAATACCTTTCCTGGTCAATAATGAAAAGAAAAGAAAGGTCAATGGCGAGGTGCTTATACACTTTCTTGGCTGCCGTAATTCTAAGTAGACAATCAACTCCATCTGGTCAAACTTGATCAAACTAGCTCTTTGAGTCTGGTGTTCATTAATATTGGACCCCTTTGGGTTGTGAATAATATACGCTTTTCTGGATCAAAGAATTTCTGGCTTGAGTTACGAGTAGGAAGCCCAGACGTTTCAAATTACATGTTGAGTAAGTGTCCAACACTCATGGGACACTGCTTAGACATGCGTCAAACACTTCTAATAAGTTTCATATATTTTGAAAATATAAAATATTTTTGAACACTTATTGGACACTTTTGGAGACTCTTGGGGCATGTATTAACTGTATCATTTGTGACCAGTTAAGGTATCTTTATGGTATTGTGTATACTCTCTCATGAGTAGATTATGCATACCTGTCTTTATACATTATAATAAGTCAGCAAAATATTTCTTTAGATGTATCAATAATATATATATATATATATGTATATAATGTTTTTATTTATTTATTTATTTTGCTATGTGTTAAATGTGTCATGCCCTATTATTTAAAGATCTTCTGTATTCCCGTGTCCGCATCATGTCATATTGGTGTCCTGTTTCCATGTTCATGCTTTTATAGATTACTACTTAACATAGAGCAGTTTTAGTGTTATTGCTTGACAAAAATGTTTTTCGTTCTTTCTTAAATATAGGCTTATTGATGATACAGATATTATGATCTATTGTCAATCTTCTATCTTATCATGATGTTTTCCATATGTTTCTTTTCTTATAGGGGAGATTTTGTAGAAGTAGATACATGGGTTGGCCCATCTGGGAAAAATGGAATGCGTCGAGATTGGCATATCCGTGACTATAGCTCTGGCCAAACAATCTTGAAAGCTACAAGGTCAGGATTAAATTTGCACCAATTGTTTTTACAATAATCTATGTTTTCATATAAATTTCATCAGAGTTTATTGCTCTTTTCCACTTTTATGCTTATATAATTCTTGATCACCCCATGCAGCATGTGGGTGATGATGAACAAGCTGACTCGGAAACTCGCTAAAATGCCAGAAGAAGTTAGAGCTGAGATAGGACCATATTTTATGGAGCATTCTGCTATTATGGAGGAGGATAGCAGAAAACTGCCAAAGCTTCTATCAAAGCTTGGGAAGAAGCTTGATAGTGATTCTACTGCACACTATGTTCGAAAGGGTTTGACAGTAAGTTTCATGTAGACACACTGTTCTTCCACTAGTTGCTACAATCTTCTTCTGACAACATGTGTAATTCACCACCAATACATTTATGTTCTACAGCCTAGATGGAGTGATCTGGATGTCAATCAGCATGTGAACAATGTCAAATATATTGGGTGGATTCTTGAGGTATTATTTTTCCCCTTTAAGTAGTCAAGTGTTTCTTAATTTATTTACGCTGGAAAGTTTTATGTAGTTTTGCCAGAGCATCTTCGTGTACTCTTAATCTACACTTCGCTTTTTCACATAAAAAAGCTTGAGCAAGACTCCATTTGGATCTAAATAATCCGCCAAAGTTTATCAGCAAGTTTGCATTTTTATCCTTTTCTATTAAATGCTCTTTTCTAGCAAGGCGGTGGTTTCTACATTCTTTTGTAATATAGTGTTCTTTTTGTTTTCCTTGCAAAGAAATAAACTATCCTGTCAGTATGCAACTAAATGTTTGCCATACAGAAGCAGAAATATCAGAAACTTTAGTTTTGCAGGAACATTTGCTTCCTTAACTATAATTATATGCGTGTGCAGCATGTTCTGCATTTCTTGTACTGTCATTCCATGAAACCACATCTACAGGACCAAAATATGGTTTTTTGAATTTAATGTCAGATGTCTTTTATTATAGAAAATCTTGCAATTGTCTTTGGACCTCCATGCTTTGCTTGCAAGCTCTGAAATACATATAAATGTACACGTCCACCAACCTGTATTATTTGGTTATTTCCATTAGTGGTTAAATGTTAGATATGCTCCCAGTTAAATGGTGAGCCACACATCGTTTAGGACCCATTCAGTATATTTATTATTGCAGTTGCTGCTTTTCTTTATTATATGGACATCCCTTGCCAGTTCTGCTCTGTCTGAGTCTGCAATCTATTTAATGCTTATTTTTTTACGCAAGTATTGGGGTAATATATTCACATGACTGCCTATACTTTCACGTTTGCAGAGTGCCCCAATCTCAATCCTGGAAAAATATGAGCTTGCAAGCATGACTCTTGAATACAGGAGAGAGTGTGGGCGAGACAGTGTGCTGCAGTCTCTCACTGCTGTTTCTGATTGCATTGATGGCTCTCCTGATGCTTCGATTCAATGTGAGCATCTGCTCCAGCTTGAGTCTGGAGGTGATATTTTAAAGGCATGGACTGAGTGGAGACCGAAGCAGACCCACAGTCTAGGAAACATGGGTGCAACCTCAGATGGAAATGCTTAAGCTATCACCTCCTGTCAAATTTCTGAGCTTCTGGTCCCCCACAGCGGGATGGATTTGACGATGAAAGGGTGAAGTGTTCTACATCTTACTCTGCTGTAAACTTCCTAGCGATTTCTGTAGATGGGAGGGGGGGGGGACCATATTGCATGTGTGCCAGTTTATCTTGTTTCCTCCTTGTCTTTTCTTTTTTTTTTCTTTCTTTTCTTTCTTATTTTTTTTCCTTTCAACATCTTTTTTAATACTCTCTGAACCTATGGCTATTATATATGTAAGTATTCCATTGTTTAGGTGCTTGGATTGTATTGGAATCTTGTCAATAATGGCAAGTAGAGTTTTCATAATGGTATGAAATTTTGTTTAATATCTTTGTCCCTCATTTGGGAGCAGGAAATTGGACCATGTGCGGTCAACTTCTGCTGCTTCATTTGTTGTCCCTCAATAGAAATTCATTGGTTTACTCCTTTCTTTCTCATTATATTGGTCGATCTTTTGGTTAATATCATCTTTTTCTTTGGTACCATCTTCTTCCCCTTCAAGAGTTGGTGGATTTTGAAGGATGCAGTAAATATTTCTCAATAAAATATGGTTGATTTGGTTCTCTCCTCTTTCTAATCTCTTATAACCTAGAGAAATTTCCAAAAAGGAGACGAGACAGTTCTCATTGAGAATGAAGCACTGAATGCTTTCACCAAGCTAGTTTTGTTCCAATTTTATTTTATTAAAATAGACTTTACTCAAATTTATTATCAAATGTGATCTAATTTTCTGTAATTATAATAAAAATATTGAACTATTCAGTATTTTATCTCTAAGAAAAATGCAGTTCAGTGTTTTTGTTTGGTCCTAAAATACTGAATTGATCATTGTTTTATATATATAAATATTTTCAACTTAATTTTTTAGCAATTAAAGAAAAAAATTTCTCTGACGATAAAAATGTTGAAATGATTAGAGTTCTAAAAATGCTAATTAGTTTAATATTTTTGTTAGGGCTACATTAGTTTAATATTTTTGTTAGGGCTTCAGTAAAAAAAAATGTCTAGTTTGGCCAAAAACTCGCTAGAATAAGGCAGTTGCTCTTTCACTTTTGGTGGTTTCAGGTGATGTCGTAAGATTGCTGCGAGAAGAAGGGCAGTATTGGTCGTTATCTTGTTATCGCCGAGTAATGCAAATAGGAGAGGGAAGGAAAGAAGTATGTGAGTGATGCCCATAATTGCTTTATTTTATAACTATATGGGATGTGATATGAATATTACAAGAACCAAATCTAATGCATAAACATGATATGAACCAACCTAGGTGGTATTTGATTTCTGATACTAAATTGATACGAACCGGGTTGGACTCGATTTGAATCACGATTAATTCTGTGTAGTATGTGGAGAATATTTTTTAAATATTCTTTGGATGTTGAAAAATTACAAAACTAATTGGAATAACATCGTGACTTCGATCTCTATCTTTGATATTCAGGCTCTCGATAGATTCACAATCTAATTAGGTCAAATATGATTGAGATCCAACGGTAGGGTTAATTGTAAGTGAATAATAATCGTGAAGTAGAAAGGGGGATAAGAGGATGGCCCTACGTAGCCAGATGAGGGGGTTTTGGCGGCCAAGGATGGCGGCCTAAAAGGGGATGAGGTCGTGTCTACTAAAGAGACAATGACGGTTGGTGAAGAGAGAAGAGGGAGTAGGGGCTGGTGGCCAAGATGAGAATAAAGATGAGGGTGGCTAGGGTTTCTAGGAAATATTTTCTGCACTCCCTATATATATATATATATATATAAATTAACTTGAGTTTGGATTTGCTTCGGTCACATAACTTAAGGAGCTGTCTTAAAGCTTATATAACAAAGATTTGCCTTAAGAGTTAAATGACTTAATTATGACTTATCTTAAAGGCTTACCTAAAAGATAAGTATGCATTAATTAAAAGATAATTAGACTCGATTTATCAAGTCAGGAATGAATCCAATACGATTGAGTTCATATCATAACAACGATCTACCACATTGTATTCGGTTAACTATGACTCAGTATCATATCAAACCTATGAAGAATAAAACATCTATCTAAATTAGACAATGACAAAGGGATAATGCTTAGATGGTTAAGAGACTCATGCTACATGGATTTTATCTTTTTTAGGCTATCTTCCGAGGAGGATGTTACTATGTTTTAACAAAGTACCTATGGATAAGGGTGTAAACAAGCCGAGCTTGAGCGAGCTAGCTTTGGCTCAGGCTCGACTCAAAATTACTTTTGAGCCTCATAATTTTGCTCAGGCTCAGCTCAACTCGAGCCCGAGCTAGAGCAAAGCTCATGCTTGATTGGAGGATAAGGCGGTGGCAGTGTGGGTGGTGACGGCATGGACGGCGGCTTGCCGAAGGAGTCAGAGACGGATGGAGGAGGAGGCGATGACGAGGAGATGGTGAATGAAGGAGGAGGAGGAAGCCGACGGAGTGGACAAGGAGGAGGCCAACGGAGGAGGAGGAGGCTGATGGAGAGGATGTGATGGCGCCGTGGTGGTGGCTCGCCGATGGAGGCCGATGGAGAGGGAGGAGGTGGCGGCGCGTGGGGTGAGGTTATGAGTGGTGATCGGGTGGATAAGGGTGAGGGTGAGAGCGAGGATGAAGGTGAGGTGGGGTGGGTGAGGAAACTGAGGATGGGGACAGTGACATGATGGGGGAGGGTGAAGTGATGGGTGAGGGTGATGAATATTGAATGGGTTACGGGTGAGGGGGAGGATGGGTTAGTGAGGGACATATGACAATATTTCTTTATGCCATGTGTCCTTAGTTATAGCTAGTCAGGCTATCGAGCCTAATGAGCCGAGCTTGAGTGAGCCGACTCCAGCTCAGGCTTGGCTCGATATTAATTTCGAGCCTGTTATGATGGCTCGGGCTCGGCTCAGCTCTGACCGAGCTGAGTCGAGACTGAGCCAAGCCCGAGCCGCTCGTCAAGCCTGACAGCCCTACCTGTATACTATCGGAGGGCAAGTGCTTAACCTCATCCGACAAAGTTGAATTTTTGTCTAGCGAAGGAGACTATCCATATGGCGGTGACATGAGTGTGATTTCTTGATCTCCACTCAAAGTAATGGAAATTGGAATTCCTAGTGGATATTGCCGCCATGGTAGGTATTCCCCTTTGGATTGATGACATCAGTGTCAATACAGGTGCATGTGCATCGAAATTAACTTCTCTAAGCTTGTGAGGAAGACATATTTGCCGGTTTGGAAAATAAGAAGCTCCATATCAAGTTGCAGTATGAAGATCTTTCAAAATTCATCTTTGGATGCAATAAGGTCAGTCATCATCTTGTGTATTAATGCCCTGCTGCCATCTTGCAGGATGATTCTTCCTTGCTAGTGCCCTTATCTCCACCTTGATGGTGTCTACTTTGGTACCCTTACTAATCGGAGGAGAGGTGTAACGCCCCCCGCCCGGCACGGGCACGTGCACGCCCACGCAGCACGTGTGGTGCACGTGACAGATCAGGCGAGGCCCGTCACGCATAGATACTCTCCTGTGCACATATAATCATGACATCATCAAATAAAACCTGTTAACCTATCCATGATCACATAATCCATCACCAAATACATCATACTATCAACCAAATAAACTTGTTAACATATGAATATCCAAGTCCATAATAATATACACTAGACCACTACATAATTTGGCAAGGCCCACACAGGCCACAACAAACCATCAAGATACAACTAAACAACTGATACACGAGTGCTCTATAATCTGACATGTACTATACAAATCATCATCTAATATAATAAGGTACAAATATAACAAACAACGATACAACTCAAAGTCTAGTTAAATTATCTTCTATACCGCTTCACGTCTAAGGTTCACCTCATTCTTGCTTTAAAATATCTCAACATGATATCTCAAGTCGCTATCACGTATCATAATATCTGGAGAGGAGGTTAGAAAAGAAATAAAGAGAGTCATGAGAAAAAGACTCAGTGAATAGACCTTACCCCAAATCAGTGATGCCAAATAGAGAGTAAATCATGTACTAGATAATATGAATCAGAAAGTAACATGATGTCATGTATGAATATGTATATATGTATCTTCAATGACATATATATGAATGAAATCAATTATCATGAATGAGCATATTATATCCTCAACCGAAAATATATAACACATAATGAAATTACCATATAGCATCACCGAATATAATACCATATCATGTATAACAATTATGATCCAATGATACTAGTCATATCAATGATGATGCATGATGCACGCCAACCACTAGATAATCGTATATGTCAGAGCCAGATATAATCCACATATCTCTCACTATCACAATCATCCGTCTCAACTCTGAATATCATCCACCATGCGGGACTACGGTATCCGGCCCCAAACTCGATACACATCATGTCACAAGCTCAGAGCATACCCTGTCATACACTAAGAGTATCTCTGAAGATAAATCATACCCTGCCATACGCTAAAGGTATCTCTGTAGATAAATCATACCCTGCCATACGCTAAGGGTATCTCAGAAGAAAGTAATCATACCCTGCCATACGCTAAGGGTATATCAATGATAGTTGTACCCTGTTATACGCTAAGAGTACAACCATCAGCCATCACCATACTCTGCTATACGCTAAAAGTATGTCCAGTACCAGTCCAGACTAGATACCATTCCAGCCATCACATCATATCACATCACATCACATACACATGTACTTTTATGATTTCCTATACATGATAAATCATATGCATATATCTAGTATGACAACATATCATGCAACTTAGGAATTTAGGTAGTAAAGAAGCCGAGAGAAAAATGATGCAATGCCGACTCTAATCATGTATACTTTTGCTAGTCTATCACATGCATACTCATGATAGAGATCATCCCGACATAAAACCATAACAGTATAATCATCTCTATATATCACCAATGTACTCATATCTCAGATCAGTCTAATCAAATGTATGATAAAATATGCTTGACTGAAATCATCTCTAGATAAAATCATATAATCATGTTGGATGCCAAAATATGCGTGTACATAAGATATAATATATCCTAATTTGAAAAAAGGCGTCTAGGGAATAAGACTACTCACCACCACTGCAAATGCCAAACAACCACTCATTCACGTTGCTACAACAATGATCAAGCCTCGATAGCTAAATCCACGGGATCTTGAAAAGGGGGGGGGTCAGAATCTGAAATTATTTAAGTAGTATGATATTAGCCGTTTATCTGATTAAAATTCGTTCATATAATATATGATGATTTAGAAGGTTTTAGAATTTCTACTCATCTTTATAACTAGTTAGATTTTTAATTACAGATAAAAATTAAAATAAAAATATAGATGAAAACCTAACTATAATTATATCTTGATTAATTAGAGATTACTTTATAAAATAATAAATAAATACATAAGCCTAGTATTTTATTTGTTACAAAAATAATAATGTATAAGACATTAATAGAATTACTTAAAATGTATATCATAAGAATATTAGAATATAAATCTAATAATTATAATTTACAAATCTATCTATTAATCTAATATACATATAAGTAAATAAATAAATAAATAAGTATAAGTATTACTTATATTCATGTGTAATAGTTTATAACCTAATTAATCATTAATTAATTATAATTAACAATAATCATATTGATGAATATATATTATTATTAAAATAAATAATGTCTAAATTTCTTTGTATTAATTAAAACAATTACCTAAACAAATAAATAAAAAAATAACAAAATAAGGATTACTAGTACTAGTGCTGGGCTTGGTCCAAGACTAGTCACTATGATCTTGGGCCGAGCCCAAGATCAAGTTGCGAAAAGACAAGAAGAGAAGAAGCAGCTGAGGAAGAAGAAGAAGAAAGGAAGAAGAAAGAAGAAAGAAGAAGAAGAGAAGAGAAGAGAAGAGAAGAAGAGAAGAGAAGAGAAGAAGAGAAGAAAGAGATGAGGGAGGGGACTACCAGAATCGGGTCGACGGGGAGGGCATTGACCGCTGTTGGCCAGCGAACGGTCGGCCTCTCGCCGGCGGCTCGGTTCCGACGGGCCTGAGCTCGGGCATGAGCAAGAGAGAGAGAGAGGAAGAGAGAGAGAGAGAGGGAGAGAAAGGAGCTCACCGAAGCTCGTGGAAGTGGTGGCGGCGATAGGCCGGCCTCGGCGAGAGAGAGAGAGAGAGGGAGAGAGAGAGAGGGACCGAGAGAGAGAGAGAGAGAGAGCGAGAGAAAGAGAGATACAGAGGGAGAAAGAGAGGCGGTGGGGGGTTGGCGGTGGCTGCGGCGGCGCTGGGGCCCGCCGCGGCCAGCTGGCCGTAGCTAATTGGCTACGGCGACGCGAGGGGGGCATGGCACGCTCCCCTCCTGCCACTGCATGGCACGAGGCTGGCTACACTGTGGCCGGCCACGTCGTGCCATGTAACTAGTTTTTTTTTTGTGGGATTGGGTTGTTACAAGAGGCCTCTATTGTAGGCCTCACTATGGACATGGATAAATTCGTAATGGATGATAGTGATCCCCATTTTCGGCCTGGGTTGCGTGTTGAGCAGCATAATTGGTGTAGTTGTCGCAATCGATTCTATGGCATTGCTTGTGGAGATGGGTCTAGTGCATTAGCTCAAGCTCTATTGCGGAGCTGAGACGAGGTGCACTCAAACTTGGTATCATCAGACGGGCCGGGTCGGATTCGGGCCAGACTTTTTGGGCCAACCGGGTTTAAGTATTTCTTCACGGCCTGACCCACCAATCACTTGGGCCAGGCCGGGTTTAGGCCGTGAACAAATACTTAAACCGGGCCAGCCCGACCTACCAATCACTTGGCCCAACCCACCTTTTAGGTATTTTTAGAAATTTTTTTTACTATTAGCTTAGTTTTAAAAAAAATATTTTTGTTCCTCCATTTAAAAAAATAATAAATTAAAAATTTTAAAGGTGTGCTTTAAAAAAATATATAAAACAGTACAAAACCAAATTTTCGTTGATTTTCACTGTAGCAGAACAAGCGAGCTACTGTAGTAAAACAAGCGAGCCTAGTTGCGTGCTGAACAGGCAAGTCGAACGAGCGGGCTTTCGGGCCGGGTCGAGCGGGCAAAGGGCTAGCCCGTGCCGCCCATGGGTAGTTCGGGCTCGGGCCGGGCTAGGCCTAAACCGGGTCCGGGCCGGGCATGGGCGGGTTGGGCCATTTGATCAAGTCTATATCCAAGTGAGTCACCACTTGGGTGGGCACTCCTATTGACTCACTACTTGCGTGAGGCACATGTTGGCTTGGTCCCCAACTCTTGTTAAATTTTATGCTTCACCACCCACTCATTAGTTATTGCATCATATCGATGCCCACTAGAGTGCTAGGTCAAGATCCTAAGTAAATTGTTGCCACAATCTAAGCTGTGAAGTGGATGTCTCTATGCCTATTAAAATCCTTAACTGACACACTTTCACTTCCTACTTTCTTTAACTTGCATTAAAAGACTATCATTTTGGGGCTTATTTTATACCCCAAGCACTAGGGGTGGCAAATTTTAACCCGACCCGATAACCCGACGCAATAACCCAACTCTCAATCGGGTTTAGGTTTAGTATAATCGGGTTCGGGTCATAAACATGTCAACCCGTCTAACCTGTTTAATAATCGGGTCGTGTTCAGGTTTACATAGGTTACTCGTTTTGACCCGTTTGACCCGTTTAAGTATATGGGTTGGGTCGGGTCAACCCACCAAACCGCTAATCTGCAACCCATATATACATAAGGTAAAGTCTAAAACCTAAATCACACTCTCATTCTCTCCAATCTCCACCCTCCAGTCGCAACCGCCTCATCTCACCAAAAAGGGAAAAACACTTCGTCGCGCCTTCTCTCTCTCCTCTCTCTCTCCGACTGCCGTATGCCGCCTGCTGCCATGACCGAGGTAGACGCAGTGGTCACGGTAGGCGGTGATGATGGCGTTATATAACAGATTTAGTGATAGTGGCCTCTGTGCAGACTTCAACGGCCTCCTGGCCGTCGTAGACGTGGTAGAAGCCACGGATGAGCTTCGCCTTGTATAGGGAGTCGGCAGCGATCTCCATGCGACGCATGGTGGACATGGTTTGGAAGGAGAGGAGCTCGGAGGAGGTCGTGTCGACGGAGCGAGAGGGTGGATAATACTTTGGTGGGAATGTGACACATGTTTGGCCTGAGGAGATGAACATATATGGATTAGGATTGTAATTTTAATTATGTATGAGTTTTGAGTGATAATAAGTTATTTTATATGTATAATACATTATAAATCAGAAAATATTAAATTTTATATAAGATTTATATTAAACGGGTTAAACGAGTCGGGTTAACACGATCTATTTAAATATACGGGTTAGACGGATCGTGTTAGCGTGTTGTGTTAACCCGATCCATTTATTAAATGAGTTAGGCAGGTCGGGTCGTGTTATCCGTTTATTAATCGGGTCGTGTTCGTGTTTACTAAATGCAACCCGTTTACTAATCGGATCGTGTTCATGTCAAGCTAAAGTTGACCCGACCCGAACCCGCTTGCCCCGACCCGATTGCCACCTCTACTAAGCACCATTTCAATTACTGTTACTGTCATTTATGCCCTCGGCGAGTGAGGGCGACCCTTCATGACCCTCATCCTCTTGAACTAAGAGTAAATCATGACTGTAATTTCTTTGTTACCTCATCTGTCCTATCGTTGGTGTGGCTTCCTCACCTATCTTATTGTTTTCCTTATATTTGCCCTTCGCTCAAACTAAAACCATTGAATAGTTTTGACATTTTCATTTCATATCCCAAATTATGTCCCTTCACATCCCATTTCCCAAAGACTCCTCTGATCCCCTTGTTGTGCCTTCCTTCATCTGCTAGCTCTCCCCCTTCTTCTAGTATGAGCCATATCTTCTCATTGAAAATTTGACTCTCATGCCCCTTCCAGTCATCAGAAATTTGTCTCATCTTTTACTAAAGTTGAATGCAGATAAGTCTTTCTCCATTGTTGACCACTCGAGTGGAATTTACTTCATTATCTGCAACTGCGAGGACGAGTCTATCATCTCTGACTCTGATGCATAAACCTCATCATTGAATATGCTATCGCTACTGAAGTTGTCGTACTAAAAATTTGCCCACATTAGACTATGTGAACGAGCATTCGCTAATCTAATTCTTGAACTCGATCGACAGCCAAACTCGTCCTTATTGGTGCCTCAGCTTAGCTACCTTACTGAGGATATTCAAAACTCTTCTAGCTAGTTTGAATATATCATCAATGCCTTTTTCATCTACCCCGAACCCGAAGCCAATATTGTTGCAAATAGGCTAAAGCAAGTGAGGCTGTAACATTTTTTTCTTTTAATACAAAGATGTCGCTCCCACTTAAATATAAGGGGGTCCATCCTATTTGGAGGTAATCAATCATCTATTGCCTTCTCTACCCAAAATAAACAAACAAAAATGCAACAGTAAAATTTCTTATATCATCCCTTTTTCTTCCGTAGGGTTCGTCCCCAGCTGTCCGCTTTGGGTCCACCTGATATAGCTCATAAACAAAGGCTACTCAATAAAGTGGGGACCCCACCACGATGCAAAGCCAGCGATGTTTTAAGTGCTAAGAAAAATGATGGCGATCTTGGGAAGTTCAAACCCAGCATTGCTTGCCTCATTTTTGAGCCATCGTTTTCATAAAATTTCACTCAAAAGATTGAAGTATTTAATTTTTATCATTATTACAGATGCCAAAAGGTCCACCGAGTCAATTCAGACAACCGAAAATTTGATAATAAATGTCGAAAATGTAATTTCTGTAGACCAATTTATTAATCACCTCCGAGTTCTTCCAGTTGAGAGAACTCGATGGAGACTTCGTTTTAATTTCTTTTGTTTGACGCAATAAATAACAGAATCTTTGTGTCATATATTGAAATATTTTCCTAAAGATAGGTTAACCAGAGTCCTCTTCAGTTTCAAAACCTACACCTTAATGAATTAGAGGTTAAAGCACTTGTCCTCCTACTGCTTGGTTTGCAACTAGATATGGGCTAAGTAGGCGACCACCTCTCTCTAGTTATAAAGGTATTTGTTTAGTCTCCATCAAATTTTAGCTAATATTTTAAGTCATCTAATCTTTAAATCATGTGCATCGTTAAACTATTCTCCGAATTAAATGCCCTCAAGACCTTGTTCAAACTAACTGCCGTACTGTTAAATTAAATTATTAAATTATTAAATAATTTTTTTTATAATAATTATTTAGAATTAGAGTTTATTGACATTGTGGACAATAAGTTGACACACTGCTGTTTAGATAATTTATATTTCAATTCATGGAAATTTGGCTATGATAAATATGCATCTAACTATATGACTTAATTTTCCAAAAGCCCAATTTTATCAATTAAAATAATAATTATAATTAAATTGCAAAAGCCGCCTAATCTACTGTTTGCCTACAGATTGAACATCAAGGTGACGGTCCTAATGGACATTAAAAGTACCAACCAAAACCAATAAATTATAGAAGTAGCAGCAGTGGAATAGCGATTAAAGAAGGGCATTTGCTCGATCACCAAGTTTGGATTGAAGCCCCCCAATCTTAAGGACTGCTAAATGTATCAAATAAGAAATATTAAGATACAGGCAGATGTATCCGCTTCCAGGCCATCTACTGAACCATCATTTCCATCAGATAGAGAATATGTCAATAAGGTCCTTATGGTGTAATCCTTACCAAGCAAGCCAAAACCGAAGGCAAATGTAACAAGTCTTAGTCTCTTGCCCTTTGCACTTTCTACGCAGCAAGCTTAACATATCGGAAATGATGGACAGAATGAAGAACCACCACATTTCCAACGATCTTCAGTTGGTACTACATTTATTTTCTTGCTTCACCTCCAACGAGAAGCCCCCAATCGGATTACCTCTTCAGTTCCAGAATCCCTGTTAAGTCTGTCAGCACTTCCTTCTCCTTTGTTATCATTTGCGTCACCATATAGATCCTTCAACTTAGCTAGATTGCTTGAGACAGTTGTCTTGTCTTTACTTGGATCTCTAAATGGGCTCGGATGATCGGATGTTGAACCACCATGCACAACTCTACTCCTGCTCCTGCTGCGACTGCGGCTCCGGCTCCGCCTCTGAGGAGAACGAGAGTGTCTATAACGATCACTGTCCCGCTGGCTCCTTCCATGGTCTTGGCTCCCTCTGTCCCTCTCAGAGTGTTTGGAACGATGGTAGTCTCGCTCTCTGCTATCCCGATCACGTCGGTCAAGCTCGCGTCTCCTCTCTCTGTCTGAGGACCGATCATGATCCCGCCCTGAATGATCTCTATCCCGATCATGTTCACGCTCACGTCCAAGTCGATCTTGATCAGGTCGTTCATGACTTTGACTGCGACGGTTGCTAGGCGATGTTCTTCTAAGTTCATCAGGGTCACTTCTTTCCCTCAGTGGAGGTAATGTTCTTCGAACTGGAGAGGAGTCCCTGGTGGATGCACGGTGAGGGGCACGCTGACCAAAAGATACCGATAAGGAAGCTTTCACAGAAGGAGGGCGTCGGGCAGTATCTTCTGAGCCATGACGATTAGATTCTCCAGTCACTCCAGCATGCTTGGTGGGGAGTTTCATCTTCTCAAGATTAGCAACTATTTGGCGCATGATTGGAACGGGCACACGAGGAAACAGAGTATCAAAGTAATACTGCACAACAAAAAACAAAACAAAAAACTCGAGCTCTTAGACCAAAATTGTTCTCTGAAAGTATGTCAAATGCAATAAATGCTGCTCAAATGAGTAACATAACGAATAATTCAGTGTCTTCACACAAGGATATGGAAGTTAATATTTATGCATCATAAAAGTATAAAACAAAGGGTAAAAGTTGTCTCATGTAGTAGTAAACCATAGAGCAAGTGTAGCATAGTCCTACTTTATGAATGTCATAGAACAGTATTTAGCTATAATAGTGGGTATCAACAAACTTCAGACAAGAATGAAGAAAAACCAAGAGTTTTAAAATAAAGAACGAAGGGCAGATTGATATGACATGACAAATAAAATATTTTTAAAGTATCTCCAGGTGCTAATTAGATTATTAAATCATTACAAACCAAAATCAAGAATAAGCACCAACACATTTCAAATTCATCCATAAGGACTTCGCTCGTGTTATTTAACTCTCTCTCCCTGTACCATTCTATTTATTTTCCCAGCATCAGCTGGGAAGATTGAAGAATTTTCAACATAGCCAGGGATGTCGAAGAATGACTGAGAATTCTTTGAGTAACTTTGGTTAATTTGACTAAACGAGTATTTAAAATCCAAGCAACAGTTTATGTGCAAAAAGCATATTTACGAAATTAAAAACAGGATAGCTCACTCAAAGGAACTATTGCAACTAGCAAACTATTAGTCTGGATAACAGATCAACACCACAAACCTTTTACAAAATTGAAGAGGTATGATCTCCTCCAAAGCAAACTCCACAATGGAAACGCAAGCTCAGAATCTCACATCAAAAGATGAGTCGTGTACCAAATCAATTACCTTTCAGCTCCGTTGACAAGCAATTAGCTTAAAAATACAAATAGTTTATGCACTAAGATGACTAAAGTAAGGCATTTTAAAGATAAGGGAAAATGAATAACTTATGCAGAGTGTATGATGACATAGAAGAAAGATCACAAAGTGTACCTGCCCAAGGAGAAGATCACGCACATATGCACCCATGGTTGATATTTTACCATTGGACCCCGGAGAAAATTCCTGTAAAAGAATAATATTCTGTTGAATCTGAGGTATCAACTAGCAAAAGAAAAATGTCATAAGAAAAGAACCATTTCCCATGATGGTTGTTGGGCTAGATCTCCGTAAAATTTTACCAGACTTTCCCGGAATTACATGATGTATTCAAAAACCAAGAACTGAACAAATAAAGAGTTATGCTTGTTGCATGATATACTACATTTACTGAGCTGCAAAATCCAACTCAGAATTGTGTCAAGCTAATACAAGTTTCATAGAACTTCCAAGTGGCAGGAATACCATGTGTTGCCCATAATCCAATTAGATTGTTATTTCAGAGGCACCTCATTCAGAGTCAATCCAGATTTGGAGATCTATATTACCTTTTCAACTTTTTTTCGAGAAAATCTAACCAAACTATGATTTAACACAATAACTAATTAAAAGCATTTTAGGTCAGAAATTAATCCTCACTTAGGTCCAAAGGCTATTTGTAATGGCTCTACATACAGCTTGCCCTGCTGGGCTCTGATGTCACAGGACACCTTATAATCTTAGCTTACATTGTCAAGCCTTAAGTTTAGGAGCTTCAATTACATCATTCAAAACAATAGATGACCAGGGTCTAACACAAGTCAGTACCTCATCATCTTTGATGTAGGGCTCATACCAAGTCCATAATGTCTTTGGTTCTGCAACATACCGCAGGTACAAGAAGCCAACCTGTGAACCAGTAGTCATTTGAATGTGCTAGTTTTGAAGTAACTGACTAGAAAAGGACAGCTATAAAATGCTCACATACTCATGCATACACAGATATACTGCAAATTACTTGCATGGTAACAAATTTTGCCCGCTAGCCTGTCCTATGATACACATCAAACAAAATACATTCTGTCCAGACATAAATAAAAAAAGAGTATATTGTAAGAACAATATAGCAGCAATAATATTCATAAAAATGAGCGTAATATGCTTGTCCATTAACCATGTCAGTACCACTTTCGAATTCAATCCTGTAGAAAAAAATTGATATTTGAATAGATGGGACAAGCTAAAATATCAGAAGATTCAGAACCTTCATTAAAGTATTATGGAGTTTGACTACTCAGATGATTCATTTGTCTTAAAAACGCTGAGGGGCCTTGATATTATTCCAATAACCATGTTAAGGCAACTTTACTAATGCTTCACTGTTATGATACACATACTGAGCATGGCTATAATCAACTTGTATTGCAATGTTACCTTCAATTGATGGTTGAGAAAGGCCAAATATAAACAACAAATAAATATTCAATTTACATAAAATCACTAAGTATTAGGCCCAATCCATTATCATGACATCTTTATGAGGTGCCTAGTAATTTTATTAGTACATATGTATGGCATAACTCGACTAGTGAGAGGAAAGTCAGCAGTCAGACAAGAGAAGAATGAATTTACTATAAAAATAAGCTTGCACTAAGGTTTAGTAATTATGTTTTAGTGTTTTACAGTTTGCACTGGTTGTTAATGAACTAAAAGAAAATCAGAATGGCATTCCATATTTGTTGATGACATCATTTTGATTTAAGAATTTGAGAAATAAGTTAAACACTAAACGTGAAGAGGGAGTACGTTCATCGTCTTAGGCTATATTCCAACAACAAAGGAGATTGATAAGAATATTGCATGTCTGATTATAAGAAGGTTAAAATGGAGCATGATTCTAACATGCTGTATGTGGAAATAGATAATTCTAGGAATGCTTTATAGAAGATAATGTTGGGCAACTGGTAAATAATAATACAAAAAGTTAAATTGCCACCATGGTGAGAATGTTGAGGTGGATGACTCTAAATGCTAAAAGAAAAAAGTAAATGAAAAAAGTACCCATAGAGGATTAATTATGTGTGAATCATTTGAGACAATTTAGAAATGTTCAAAGGAGATATTAACCACCAGTATGGAAGAGTATTTCCTTGAAGAAATTGGCATCTTGTGGAAAGGGGAAGAGAATAATGACATGGGAGGTAGTAACAAGAAAAGCTATAGCAGGACTTCATTTAAATATTGTTAAACAGAGGGAAAGACACTTATAATTGACTCCAAATAATGAATTTTTTGATGTTTTGGTTGAAGAAAGGTAGACTTACAAACCCATCCTCTTGAGTATGGGGAAATCTTCATAAATATTTGAGGTAAAATTTCTAGTAAATTGCCACACAAAAAAAGGAAAACAAGTTTCATTAATTTTTGAACCTTAAAAATGGAAATCTAAAGAATATAAATATAAATGTGAGAAATTGTTAACTATTGAAAAATCGATCAGCTAGATCTACAATTAGCAGGTTATGTTCTACAAATTCATCTAATCAAAATAAAAATTTGTACCAAATCTCTGTTAAATTGAACTTCCAATTTGTTCACCAAAACTTAAAAAATATAAAGGAAAAAAGTGACCCTTGAAGATCTCATAGATACACATGAGTTGATCTCATACAAACTCCATCTTAGTTCATGTAAAATTTAGAATTAAATTGAAAACATGAATTTACTATTTCGGAAGAACGAACATAGGAGTGCAGAAGCAAGCATTTATATTATTTAATAGTATATTCCCAAGTCAAATTGCTAATACAAGGTTTATTCAATAATTCTAAATGGAAAAAGGATATTGAGATCAAAATACAAGACTGCACTACATTTATTGGGTGAATGCGGACAATCAAGTTTGCATGAAAATAGTACCATGCCAATATCACATAAACATGCTACACCACAACAAACCGGTAAACAAGCATTAGTATGTACTTAAATTTAATGCTCCAAGTATTACAAGACTTAGCACTTTTAGTCTTTAAATCATGAAATGATAAGAAAGTTTCACATGTAACACATCGAGAGAACCTTCACTATTTACCATCAAATGCAAGTAGATAACCAAAAATTTCTACTAAAGGTGCTACAACACTTTAGAATCCCTTTTGAACTTTGAATCTAAGCTAACAATTTCAAAATGTTAAGTTTAACAACAGATATTTTGGTATCTAGCAATATTCCAGAAAAGAAAATGTGATAATTACGAATGTCAAGTTCTTAAGCAAGACAGTTCCTTTAGTTTATTTCTCAGTGAAACTTACAGCTCTAATATATGGAGAATCTGGGTGCTTCAACAATCCATGCATTTGTTTGACGGTGAGCTTCATCGTGAAAAACTTATAGAGAAGACAAAATGCTGTTGAAGGACCTCTGCAGTTGCCAGTCATCCATGGTTCCACATGATCAACTTGATTGTATATCTCATCTATAACTTCATGGTAAGTCTTCAGTCTATAAAGTTCTTTAAAATAATCTGAAGAAAGGATGTTCATGCAGAGCACCTTCTCCAGCAAAGTATCTATAGGTTTTCCAGAAGATTGTATCTCCATTATCTCAATAAATAGTAGCTAGGTTAATAACTTCACTTCTTATGAATAAAGATACACAACAACTAAGAACCTTCAGCCGCTTATCAAGAAATATTTGCCATCTTTAATAATGCCGACAAAACCTGCAAGTGAAAAGTTAGAAGTCAATTTAAATTATTTCATCCTTAAATAACAACCAAATTCACTTCACATATTATGCAATAGATTCAAAAGAAAGCAACTGTGATGCAATGCCAAAGATTGATCAGATGTAAGATCAGCTTTATCAACTACAGAAACACATATTCCTGAACAAAAAAAAAGAAACTACAGAAACACATAGACCAACTTTGGCCAAATGCTAACAGAAAATGAAATCAGCATAACTTTGCATCTAAAAGCTTTCTACTTAACTATTAACCTTAACAAGATGGCATCTAAACCATGTAACTGTAAAAGCCTCTGGGAAAGTAATGGAATGCGTAATTCATAACTATTCTTTCAAGATTTAGAAGTACAGTTTCCAGTAACATGTTAGATTGCAAAATCGAACCTCTAGCTAAGACAAACTTTAAATTTTTCTAATCCATCATTCCCCCATATCAGTCTGCTCATTTGCAATTGCACGATATTCCCCCAAAAATATCACATGAAGAAGTTTGCTTGAGCTGTGTAAATAAGTCATATAGTAGACCAAATCAATCGCCGTAAACTAAAATATAGTATCTTTATTCGACAAGATAATAGATTTAAGGCTTAAACAATCAACATAGTATCTTGCAACCCTAACCCCCTTTCCGAAACGGAAAAGGACGATATGTTAATATTCTCCAAACACTACAATAATCGAATAAAAGATTGCGTAGAAATTAAGGCGAAGCAACTCAGCTAATAATCTGAATTCTAACCATATAGATGAAGTATTCGAAGAAATTTCCTTGATGCCGAGGATAGAAAGGCGCACCCTTGTCAGAACTAAACCCTAATCGCGATAGAGAGAAAAGACCAAACAAACAAGGAGCGAGTCCAAATGGAGAGGAAGCAAGCGGATCTCAAAGCTGGAATGACGAATTTGTCCTCCGGATCGGTCCCAGAGAGAGAGAGAGAGAGAGAGAGAGAGAGAGAGAGAGAGAGGTGCGAAGGCTCGCGTATTAGATTAAGATGGAAGAGGGGTTTAATCGTAGCCGTCCAAACACTAATCAAGCGTCGAGACGAAAGAGATACCACAAACTTGACCAATCTATTTCTAGCAAAAAGAAATTCCATTCTGGTATTAGTTCTGGAATTATTTGCCAAACTAATAACTGCTACCCACATCAATGAGGTAAATTAAATAAAAGACAATTTATGTTATAATATATCTTAGAAAAGAGTTGCATTAGTTGAAAGCATTTATCAGCCTGAAACAAAATTGTCATAAATGAATAGTATGAAGAGAATCATTTACTAAAATAATCTATTGATGTGATCCAATCCTATTGGGTCACCTCACAAGAGATATTGGGTTCGTTGGTTGAACTAGATTATCATCAAAATTTTCTTTTCAACAGTAGTAGTTTTAATTTACGATGTTCAAACAGTTACAATCTGATGTTCAAACATCACAGACCTATTGAAGAATAAGTGCTCTCGAATTTTGGCGTTCGAGCGACTGCCTTTGGCACTCAAACGCACAACCCCGTCGAAGAATAAATTCTCTTAGGATTTGGTGTTCAAATAACGGCATCCAAGTTTGAACGCCAAAACATACCGATTGATGCCGTCGTTCGAACGCCAAAGATTGTCATTTGTCTATCGAAATTCGAACCTGAGAGTGTAGTCCGTCCAACGACATTCAACGATGTCCAAACGTCTGATGCCGAGATTGTTGTGTTATAGTTAATTTGAATTATTTTAAATCTTAATTAGCCTCAAATATGTGGAAGATAGCCATTGAGATTATGGAAGAATATTAGCAATTCTATCTTCTCCTACCTCATCTCTCTCAATCTTCTTCTTCAATCCAAGGTCGATGCTGTCAAGCCGACGGCATTCTCTTCCTCTTCAACTGCCAATCCCCCTAATCTAGTAGGGTCAGCCATCTTCTCCCTTTTTATTCAAATTTTAGTCGTTGGCTAGCTCCTTCCTTCTTATTCGTCAATCCCCCTTCTTCTTTAGGATTGATCATCTTCCTAGCTTTCTTTCTTTCTTTCTAAATCATAGATTTATCTTACTCTATCACCATCTCCATTATCCTTTTAACTCACATCCCATAAATCTCACAATCTCTATTAGCCCCCTTCATCGTATCAAATAAATCATCTTAGCTCGGAGCAAAAGTTATAGTAACTTACTAAATAATTCAAAAACAATAGTAGGAAAATAACAAGTTTTGACAAGAATAGTATATTTGTCAAGAAGAATATGTCAAGCAAGCTTTGTTACGGAAAGAAGTGAATTTATATTTTTCTTAGTTATTTTATCGAAATCTAATTGGAGCTTTAGAATGAAAAAGTTAGTCGAGCATTAGTTGCTTAATTTTCTTGATTAATGAGCGAATAAATGTTGAGATTAATCTTAAACAGAACTAAAGAGTAAGATAAAGTGTAGCAAATAGGTATATCTCATCATAAATTTGATTAGAAACTTAATGTTTAAATTTTAACAAAAAGAAAATGTTTAACACTTTTGTAGTCATGAACTGCATATTGGAATGGTAAACAAGCTAATTCAATAAAGGCCCCAACCTCTAGAATATATCCTATAAATTCCAAGGTAACTTGATGAGTACTTCAAATTATTGTATAATTCCAATAAAAAAAGGGGCATGTTTCTTGAGCAGTACTTCAAACGAGCTACTCATGAGTCACAATAAATTCTGCTCATATATATGTGAAAAATTATTGTATAATTCCAAAATGTTTCTACACATCAGATCAAGAGGTACCATCAATAATCTTGGTCAGTACAAAGATAAGTCGCATGTATCGACTGTCAAAAATAACGTGAAATGGTAAATAATTAGCTTGTTTCTCATATGACACAACTGTAGATGCTAATCCTCTTATAATGTTACAAACCTACAACTACTTAATGCCCAAAATGATCCTGCAGACAAAGAGGACACATAAACAATATCCTTAGAAGATGTACAAGCACATCGTAGAGGTAAGAATTGTTGTTATCAGCACCGCTACTACGTTGACGCCATTGTTATCTAGTATATCCATTCCAGAAATCCTCGTGACAGTAGGTCCTTGCTTCCCAACCACCTCAAAAGAACAAATATAAGCACAGTAAAGACAAGTTTCACAAACATGCAAAGCTTCATATTGCAGTTAAACAGAGCAGAATACTTTAGGTGCAATGGCCAATGGCTCATTGACCTAGAGAAGAAAATTTCTTACCTTCTTGCGCAAATTGCAATATCCACTATACTGAACTGTTGCACCCAATAAGGAGTCAATCAAGCTTCCACATACCCCAGCTGCTGTGGCAATAGGTATAACCAGCAGCTGCCTCCAAGCTACATCAGGAGAACATTCGGATGTAAGGAATCCAATAAGGACAAAAGTGAGCCCAATGATAAAGCCTGCTGCTGCAGCTGCAAGAAGTCCATCTAGAGTTACTCCACCATTTGTACCCTTCCGAACTCTCTGATAGAAACAAGATTGAGAAAGCAATTAACAGCTTCAGATGGTCACATCCTTAAAGAATGACAGATACTTTTCAGTTTTGTGCAGTTGGTTTACTATCTAGTAAGGGGCATATGGCATCTTTAGCAAGAACGCGAGACTTTTTTAATCATATTAATGCGATTGGCAAATCCATGCTATAGCACAGGTTGGAAGAATGCAGTTCCGGTACTGTATGTGGCCCATATGCATTCTTAACACAGAATGTAAAAGGCAATTCAACATAAGCTCTTTCAACCCTATGACATGATTGGATCAGGAAAGGAAACAGAACATCTCATACATATGTTTTGAGTAAGATGAAATTTTCAAATAATAAAGTCTAAAAAAAAGAACATCAATATCTTGCTTGGTATGGGAATAAGATTGAGAGGAGCTTTCCCAAATCCCATTAAAAAAGTCGGACTATAAAAGAGGTGTCTAAAAGGATCAGGGATATTGCCATCAAAACCCAGGAATTCTAATTCCATAAAGGGATGGAACTACTAATCCCAACCTTGGTCAAATACCGTGCAACAATTTGAATGCTTACACCCAGAAAATGAATACCCAAAGGGAATTACCAGTAGTTATACTTGGATTTGAGCCTAGATGACCAAATATAGATGTTTGACTGTAGCTTGTACTAGCAACTACTAGTAAGATGGATGATAGGAACCCATTGAGATGACGAATAAAGCAGAACACTACCATTTTCTATGTAGTAGAAATGGAAAAAAATGCAGAACCTTGGAAACAATATCTGGTCAGATTAGTTAAGATTGTGATTACCAAAAAAATTGAAGATTTATACCTTGAAAGTTGTGATTAGCCGTGGCTGAGCATTGCTAAGTATACCAAGCTCTGAAGACCAAGTATCACCATTGCAGCAAGCATAATGTCCAATAACGCCACCAAGAAGTCCAGTGATAAGGTTTGATTCCATTGTGTCCAAGCACCTATCTTGCCCCCCAGTGAAGGATGCTATTGTAATCACCAAGAGGGTCGCAATACCACTATTTGACAGAACTTGCTTCCTGTGAATCACAATGGTGCACACCTGCATTAGGAAATGTGGCAAAATACTTGCTGAAAACATCATAGTTGTAGATCATACAGTAACAGATTTAGATACTGAACCAACAGCAAGACAAATTATTTCACAACTTTTTAAAATCAAATCCATTCATCTATGGCAAATTCTCCCGATCATTTTGCGGAAGCAAACTAGACTAATCAAAATACACACTAGGTCATTTTTAGCTCTATTTCTTCCACAAAAGTATTGGCGTACAGTTTAGAAACATATTTTGCCAAAAAGAAAGTGACTTAGACATTGAATCGAAGGTAGACTAGGGATTAGCATTAAGGCAAACCAGAGTAGCAAAATGGACCCAAACGGCAGTAAATCTCCTGTATATAATTACAAACTTATAATAGAAGCAGAATCTTTAACCCAAAAAAGAAGAAATCAAACACGAAATCAAAGTACAAACATTTCAGCAATAATTTAAGACTAATTTTTGTCTCCAGAAACTAAAAGGGCAGAATTTAAGCTAAAATAATCACAACTATGATAAACAGGATTGCAACAAGAGAAGCAAACAAGCACTAACATTATCCCAAGATATTTCAACAGACAACTAAAAGAGGTAATTTTATATCTAACCAATCACGCTGCCCCCCTTCCTTGAACTCCGAATCGATGGCTCGTTTCCTCTCTTCCCCTACCCTCGTCAGCTTCGAAGACGTGAAGAAGAACACCAGCAATAGAGCCGCAAACCTACAGAAGAGAGAATACAATCCCAATTTACAAAAAAAAAAAAAAGAGAGGAGGAGAAGAAAAACAAGAGTTAGATATCTGACCTATAACCGGCAAGCATATGGATCACCATGACGGGAATCCCAACGAAAACTGCTGAGAGATCGACCGATTTACGCTTGAAGGATCTGGCCGCCATCGAGAAGGAGGTCAGGAGCGAGATGGCGAATCGAATCTTAAGGCTATTGTCCATCTTCCGTATATGATCGATTACTCGACTAGGGTATCGGAGAAGAAGACGGAGAGGATTCGATTCGAACGGGACGAAGCGGAGTACTTCCGCCCATCCGTTTTAAATCGCCTCCTAAATGTAAACGAGGAGGACTAGGAAAACCTATTAGCAGTTCCAAGAGATTCCCTAATGTTTACTTTCTTTTCTAGAAAAAGAGAAAAAGATTCACTATGTGGGCTCCACACTCATTAGCGCCGTCTTATTGGCTAATAAGATGATGAAGATAACGATTTTTTTTTTCAAACTGAGTCAACATTTTTAAATTTATTTAAACAATAATAGTTTATCAAACTTTGTAAACTTTTCTTTGCATAGTAAATTTTAGACATTCAAAAGCCATTCATACTCATAAAATTTAGGATTAAATGTATTTTACATTATGTAATTATATTGTCTTTTTTTACTTTAAAAAGTTTCAAACCAGTCCATATACTTATAACTAAAGTAAAACTGTTAATTTTTTCGTTAAATTTAATTAAATGACGTCAAAATGATTAAAATGCTCATATCGTGTTTGTGAGAGAAGACATGTAGATTTTTATATGATGCAACAAATTACTAAAATAGCTATAGTATTTAGTTAAATTTAACAAAAAAATTAACGGTCTCACTTTAGTCATAAGTATAAAGATTAGTTTGAGACTTTTTGAAGTATAGAAGGGTAAAGTGATTTTAAGTATAAGTATATGAGGGGGTATAATGTATTTAACCCTAAAATTTATTCAACCTATTTCTCTAACAATAAGTTTGAAAAATAAAAATAAATTGAAGGAATTATAGATATTATATTTCAGGTTTATTATCTAGCAAAGATTTGGGATACCTCTGTGTAATTTTTAGGTTTTTAGTAGAGATATCAAGGGATCCTTTTATCATTACTTATCCTCATTCAGCCCCATTTGGAGGGTTTATGCACACATAAACCTCCCTATTAGAGAACAAAATGGGGGAATAAATCAACTTTTATTAGTCCATTGGCAACAAACGCATGCAACTGAGACGATAACAAATTTTCCATTTTTCTTGTATATAAAATTTCACCATCAGTAGGATACACAGTCACATCTTGCATTATTGAATCTCTGTGTGCTGAGTTGAAGTTAGAAATATTTGTGATTATAATATTTGTAGCCCCTCAAAAGGCTTAATTTTCTTACGAAATAAATGGTGCATGCTTGTAAAGTGATACGTTTGTTAAGATCCAAAAGTCGCAGATTAATTATAAATTAGAGAAAAAGATTAATATTTGTTGAACAACAAACAAAAGATCACTCTCAACATAAATCTTAATATTTATAAAAAAAATTGAACTCATAATCTCTATCATGAACTGATCTAGGTGTAATACTTTCAGCATGAAAGACAGAAGATAGTGTTCCTCAACTGGTTAATTTATATTCTTTCAGCAACGGGATGATAACTTGGCTTCCCAATAAATAATACCGTCAGAACCAGCTAAAAGCATGCATGAACACCAGAGGGTTCAACAACATAACCGAGAAAGTAAGGCTACAAATTTTTTTTTACAAAGATGATAGTAAACAGTCATCTTCTTCTGCCCCTTCCCCTTCCCCTTCCCCTTCCTCTACCCCTTCCTCTGAAATCTCTTCCTCCGTCATCATTCTCTCCAGTTCCGCCAAAGCTGAACATGCTCATTCGTATGCGATCTGCCTCTGAATTTCCTGTCGGTCCCTGAAAATATTGCAGAAGTTAGCACGAGGACATAATAACTCGGTCACTAAATTTGGATGCTGAATTAAAGGAATGTTAGGTTGGAAAGAGAAACCAACAGGAAAATCTTCTAAATCTAACTGGTTCTGTATCTGCCTTGCGAGCTCCTCATCCCGACTGGTATCTTGGAGATTACCAGTTGCTATTGAATTTGAGCTAACACCTTTTCTCTTTTCCCATTCATCCAAAGTGAAAACATGATTCTCTTCTTGCTTGCTTCTGTCTCTGTACCTGTGACCCCTACCATGCTTATCTTCGCGCGTGGGCTGGGTCATTTTCTGCAGAAGCTTCTGAGCAGCAGCTTGGTTTTGAACGGGAACAGCTTCACTGACTATAAAGTGAAGAAAAGAAATTATTTGACAAACTTCACATACTTACATCTACAACTGAGAGCAGCAAAAACAAGGATATGTGCAAACCTTCCTTTAGTCTGGTCTCCAAACTAGAATCTTTATCTTCAATCTTACCAGCCACAGAGTCCATTTTCGGCTCATTGGCCACCTTTTCTGCTATTGTATGACTAGAATGGTATCTCTTATCAACTACGTTATGACCCTGACTGCTTTCCATTTTTCTAATGGTAGAAACTGCAATTCGGACCAAATGAACTTTCAATTCTGGCAACACATAACAACTAGATGCCCAATGACATTTCACAAGAATGCAGGCAAAAATGCAAGACAGCATCCAACTGATAAATGTAATCCAGGATAAATATTAAACTATGTTCAGGACATCAATCCGAACTACTTCTGAAGAGCTTTTTACAAAATACAATATGCATGCAATCCAATCTGATAATCATAACTGTATCTTTCCCTATCTCCTTAGTAGTAAGCCAGTACCACTAGACAAAACATAGATGAAATCATGAAATAGACAAATAGGATCCTTTTATACTCTCATATGTCTCACATCCTTAAAAGCCCTATTTGAATTTGACCATAATACTTACTAAAACAAAAACAGATCTACTTACAACTTAGGCCAAATATTGATTTCACAAAAATCTAACCTAGATGTTAGAATATGAAATATAAAAACTATGATTCTCTAATGGCTTAAATTTTTAACATAGTTATTGAATTAATATAGTATTAAAACAGAGGTCCTAAGTTCCAATCCTACTAGGCTACATGTTATAAAACTTAGAGCTCAAGTATAATGATGATAAGGAGAAAGGGCACAAGAGATTCTATCAGCTTTAGTGTGTTTGTGTTATTTGAGTGCGCTAAAGTGGTGATATAGATGGAAAGCTCAAGATACAGGATCAAAAGAAGATGGTAGTAAGACAGGCAGATGGTGCCAAAACATTTTTTATAATGCTAGCTACTATAGGACATGCAAACAATAAAGAACTCATTTTCTTGGATATGAAGATTGACATCAAAAGGCCTCTCTCTTCATTTTTTAAGGGTTAAGCAAGTGGTTTAACATTAGACCTATGAGAGAAGGCCTCACAAGCTCACACCTTATTCTTTATAATGAAGTTTCCAGATGAGAGACATAGATAAGATGGTACATCACAAAACAGTTTAAAAAATAAACTATTTCCATATCCTAATTCAACTAGTAATATTTCTTCCACTTCTCTAACATGAAAACAAGGACCTGTGCTAGATGTCAATCAACTTACCAATATTGGTCAACCTTAAATTTGTATCCCCCTTGTTTTAGTAAAACATATTTTATAAAAAAAAATTCCTTCACGGATGGAATACTAAATTTATCTAAATGTTGATTTATCTTTCAATTAATATTTAGAAAAGAAATATGAAATAGAGGAGATTGGTTACCACGACCATGTTGCTGGGAAACCTTGTATGGATGATCTTCAATTTGTAATTTCTCAAATTGTGGCGGACCAACACCGTCATCATTCTGAGATAACCTCAATGATAAGCGAGAGAAACCTGAATATTTCTGACTCATTCGCCACTCTTCATGGAGAGATTGGACAAGACCTCCCAATATAGTAACAGCTTTAGGATTTAAACACAGTATGCCACTGTGCATTGGAACTTTGTCTTCCAAACGAACCTAAAAACAGTATAAGCAAAGGTAAAAAAGAAAAAAAGAAAAAAAAATGAAATTAGTTGTAATAGTATAAATCAACAAAACCAATGAAGAAAAAACAAGACAGAATTAAAAACTTAGTGTGAAAGGAAAAGTTATTAATAAAAATGTGAAGAAACAAATGAACAAGAAAAGGGAAGAAAGCATCTAATATTGAATTTCTGGGTGAACTTTTTATCTTCAAGATATATTCCAATAGATTATCCGTTAAAAAGTCTCCATACACTAAATAAGCATTACTATAACATGCCATTACTAATTTAAATGAGAATAATGATAGCTTTGATAAACAAGAAATAAACTGGAAATTGAGCTATTTGATATTGGTAGAAAGTAGAACAATCCTGATCATTTATTGGACATCGGTATCATCATTGACAATGATTGCTATTTTAACTGTCACCTGATAGATAAATGTATTAGTTCTCAAAAATATAATAAAGAAACTTTATAATTGAATATATAGTGTTCTGACATAGCTCATTGTGTTCAAAAGGAGCATGCTTTAAGTAAGCTTGCTCCTACAAAAAGAACATGATTGAGATTTTATCTATCAAACCTTGCTCCTACAAAATGAAGAACATGATTGAGATTTTATCTATCATGTGGATCAAAGCTATGGAACTTCATCTAGAGTGCATCTATAGTAAACATGGCATCACAACCTTGAGTCTTTTCAGAACTAGTTTGCTACATTGCTACCATAAAAATTATAGAAATCAACAAACCTTGGTGCCAGGAATTATCTCTTCTGTGATAGATGGAATTGGAATGTACTCTACAGCAGTTATTTCAGAAATACCATCAGTAAGAACGAATCTAAGAAGGCGACGTTGACATTGTGAATTTCTAAATGAAGCATCAATGCTGTTTTGGTATATATCCCTTATGGACACTAGCTGCACAAATTTGAAATTTCCTTTAGTATACACAAAGGATAAAAAGCTCATAAAAGGTTAAGACATGAGAAAAAAGAGCTTAGGCAAGATGAATAATAATAAGGAATCATAATCAACAAATGATGGGAAATGTTAGAGGGCATCAACTAAATTAGTTTTACCATACATTAGGCCAATGTTATAGGGTGTCAACTTGGGTGACAATAAGGTTTACCTCAATCGAGCAATATTAATTCATGGATTAGAATATCAAAATAGCTTCTTAATAATGGCCATGAGTTGCATACTTGCATAAATTTTGCCCTCCTCAAGCTCCTCATTGGTAGGAGGTCCATACATTAGGATGTTCTTCTATATGTATTGCTCACTACTCCATATCTATGTACATATAGGTATTTCGTCCAAAACTGGAACTGAGTATCAATAGAGAGACTTGGTTCTTCTCTAAATTACAAGTCGGCTAGTTCATAATAGTTCTTTGGATAGTTCCCATGGGAAATAGAATTACCAGCCACTTGACCAAAATGATCCTTTCAGTTGGTGTTCCTCCCGCCTTAAATTATTAGATGGTGTTTGGTTGCTGTTTAGGGTAAAACCTTAAGGACTGTATAGCTTCAGATATAAGAGGTAGCGAGTCTCTCTGTTGAAACCTTAATGACTGATTACACCAAAGATAAAAAAAGAAAAGGACAAAAATGTCAGTCCTTTGTCCTTTATCAATTATATTTTTCCTCCTCTTGCTAGAACAACTTAAATTCAATCCTGCTTAAAATCTCTAGTAAGCATTAGTAGAAAATGAAGCTATCCATTTGTATCACAACTTCTTTAATTCCTGGGATGTCTTAGAAGAGTTGTTCATTGGTTAGAGCCAGCTATTTCATGAACTAGAGTCATGAAAACAACCTATCTTGAACTAAGGGTACCAGCCCTCCCCAAGACCTGCATTGCCAGGACCTCGCACAAAGGGATGCCCTTTATCTCCATTGTACTAAAGTACATTCAGTCTAATCGGCAATATCCAGCTAGCCCTTGATTGGAACAAAATTTCATCTTCCTATATGCTTTGTTCACTTCACATCAACATAGCTTCCATCTCTTGCTCAAAAGACCATCTAACTCACCCAAATTATTTATTCAAGTCTTTGTTTCAATACGAGTCTCAACAATCATATCGATACCAGACAAAGTCAAGTCATATTTATTGATTAAAAGTCGAAGCTTTTTTGTCCAATATCTTCACAAAAAGGCAAATGAATCTATCGACACCACTAAACAAGCAATTGTAAGCAAACTGAAGCAAAAAATTAATCACATATTGACAGATTATTGCTTTCATTTCAAAAGGACAGAAGGATTAATCGGTTTAGTACCTGTAAGACCTTGGGACCTTGGAGGTAGGAGGATTTCCTTGTAGATGAGGGATCCAGAAGAGATTTTCCACCAAAGGACCTCAAGTCCATGTTCAAGAGCTCCGATTCGATAGCATCTACCGACGGCGATGAGGAGGAGGATGGCGACGACGACGTGGAGGTAGAAGGAAGGGTATCGTGCGTACGGATCAGGGCTCGGATCTCGTCGGGGTCTCGGAAGCGCCACCCCCGCGATATTAGGTTTTCTAAAACCATCGGTTCCACTGAAACCTTCGTGCTCTCTCTCTCCATGCTCCTTTGAACTTACAACGGAAGGAAGTACTGGAGAACGCCCAAAATGACGCCCTTTGTTTGTTTTGAGACTAGTTTTAAGGATGTAATAATTATTTTATACGATATAAGGTATTAAAAAAAAAGAGAAAATATCTTTTATTTTTTTATAAAATTATGGTAATTTTAATTTTAATTTAATATAAAGTAGATTGACGCAAGGATTTAATACAATGATTTACATTTGAAATATTATAAATACACGCATCGTATTACGGAATTTGGCTACCTCTAGCGAATATATGCCTATTTAAATTGCCGGATATGTGCCATAAGCTTAAAGATACATAAAAGCCAGAAAAGAACTAAGGCTTCATTTAGTTTAGTTTAAGATTAAGCTCCGAACTTAATTAATTAGTCTTAATTTTTTTAAGAATAAACTCAATTAGATATAAAAAAAATTTAGTTAATAAATAAGTTTATAAATCTCTGAATCGGTTTAACGTGTTCCTTAAACTCAAAGCAAACAAGGCATATAAGGCATCAATGTTGAAAGTTTCGAGTTTATATTAACAGTTCACACAAGCAAGGCTCAGACTTTTGAGCAGGATTCACACAAATACTAGAATTAAAGAGATTTAAAGAAGGTACAAATGTAAAAGCCTAAAATCTGTTTATCCACCAACATAAAACTAGGAGATGATAACATTTGCTTCACCACAGTTCATTCCACTTGGAATTACTCTTACAACTTTTCTTTTTTCCACCCTCCTCCAAACTAAGAAAATTCTTCATTCAAAGAGACAATATAGTTATGGTTTTTTCAATGGATCTCCGTGGATTAAAAAAAAAATCACAAGAATGTGTAGAAAATGGTAATAGTCTAGGAGTCTAAATAGAATTATTCAAATATTCAATCCTGAGTAATTGGAGGTCGCTGTCCTGGAAAACATTTGGCAAAATTTAATAAGCAAAATTTTCACTTTCTGAAATCAGCATTGCAATTCAGATCAGAAAACTGCTAATCTGCGATCTAAATAACAATTAGCTGCTTTGGAAAAAAAAAATTCCCTTTACCCATTTTGCAGCTTACAACTCGGGATAGCTAAGAAAGTTCAGATTTAATAAACCACAAAAGATTGCTCCAGCCAATACTGCTCAAAGGTCAAGGAGCAAAAATGTTTTGGTGTCCAATACTTGTTTTAGAAGTGCTTTCTTATGTACTCTCATCCATAATAATAGTAGGTCAAAGTAGCACCAACACCGGTATGGATCATGAAACAGGATATGAGTTTGCCATACTCTTCTGGTGCATGGTCATTCTGCCCGCTCCAATTATGCACTTGCCCTGTCAAATATCACCTGATTGCAATCAGAGTAAAACAGTGAATTCTAATCTGAAGGCATTAAGAACTTTGCTCTATGTTATTTGGTAAGTTTAGATGGTGAAGCATCCAGTGCATCATCCATCTTGTTCATTCTTATCTGTCTAACAAAATTCAGCTTAGTGTCTGAGTTGATATGAAATCTTTTATAAGCATCCCTTGAAAAAGTAATTGTGATCTGTGGTTCTGAAAGTAGTATGACATTACATTATATCAAAGTGTACGGTAACTACTAATTTTCTTTCAAAGTTAGGTTCTCCAATAGAAATTGTAAAGCCAGAGGTTCTTGTGTTGCCAAATGGGAGAAAGCCTCTTCTACTACATTGCTCTGATTTTAATGATGCTTAAATTGTTTCTTCTCCTAATGAACTACCAGGGAACAGGCCTGAGGAACATAATAAACATATCAGGTTCTCTACCATCTAAACCTTTGGTGTGGCTGAGAAATGGATACCTTTTCAGTTACCTGTTGATGTGCAACGGGACGTTCATTTGCTAGCATCTCAAGCCACTGGAATCTTTGGTTCCCCAAGGTTCAAAAAAGCCTCAGCACGCATCATGCGTGATGTGGCTGCATGCCAAGACACAAGATGATCCAGAAAGGTGTTCACATATGTACTTCTGTCATCCTGAACAAAAGTACATTCAGAATCAGCTATTCAATATGGACAACATGGAATGTACTTTAATGCATACTCATTTGTTATATATATCTAGCTTGACCTAGAGGAAGCTAAACTACAAGAATTGCTTCAACGATAAGAATTTTGGATTTTTTTTATTAGAGTAACCATTACGAGAAGTAAAAATCACATATCAATCACAAAAGGGACTAAAAGAGTACCTTGTAATCTAGGTAGTATGCATGCTGCGCCAATTAGAAGGAGAAAATAAGGATCATCAGTATCAATTGCACAATAGGTGAAACTAAATTTTTTTAAAAAAAAAAAAAAGGATTTCCTTACCTCCCACATGTCAAGACAGATGATTGGCTGCTCAACAGAAAGGGATAAAGTATATTAGCAGGATATCAAGGACAAATTATAGGAGAAAGGATCATGCTTGAACCAAAGCCTAACATACAATGTCACTCCAAACAAGTGGGCAGATAGCATTTGAGGTTCTAACTACCGAAAGCCTTTTCTCATCGGCCCTCACTGAAACAAAACAGAAATAGAGCAAATCATGAAAGCAATTTTTTTTAATATATAATAGTTCAGCCAGACAATAAACAAGACAGAAGTAGGATTGAGAGCAGGATCTCTCTTTTTCTTTTCTTGACAGAGATCAGCTAGCCTTTGCAGCATTGGTGGTACATTGGTTTATGGTCTTTTGCAAAGTTTGCAACCGAAGTTAAACTTGCCTCCAGCTATTTGGCGAGAGTCTAAGAGACAGATAAATTATCCAAACAAGGATTTGACATGCTAAGAAAAAGAGACGATAGAACCAAAACAGTCTTTCAAATTTGATCTACTGAAGCTCGCTAGCATATGTAAATAAGAAATGGGAGTCTATTTAGTATAACACAAAATATGATTAAATTATCCAATAGTTCTATGAGCTCTTTTTAATGTCATGCAGTAATCTAAAATTATGAATTTCTATATATGTAGAAAACATCGTGCAGCAAGAAGGCCAAGCATGACTCACATATAAGCCACACCCAGCCAGATCCAAAGAGTGCCATGGCTGACTGAACAAACTCATCTCTAAAATTAGTAAATGAGCCGAAATCCTTTTCAATTTGCTGCAGAACACCTCCCCAAGGCAAGTTGCCACCATCTGGTTGTATTGATTCCCAGAAGAAATCATGGTTCCAGATCTGCACATTGTGGGATTGTAAGGTTCCAGCATTGTACCTAAGGGCTAGGAATTTATCAGATGAAAACAAATTGGTCTCCTGAGAATGGAGTATTTAAATTTAGCTTCCCTTCAATTTTTCCAGCTGTTATAAAGATTAGTGGATATCATGTTCTTGACAACAAATGAAAGACAAATCTGAGTAAACAAATTATGTAGCCGATTAAAGACACTATCAGCAGGTGACTGAGTGCAATTCGACCTAATCATCTTCTACTGCTGTATATAGAGAAAAAAGAACAGGACAAAAAATTGAATCTATAATAACCTGAGCAGCATTATTGAATTCTGGTAATGGGTTGCCATTGTTATATGTTACTTTTATCAGTTCCTCCATAGTGCAGCCATACAATGGGCTGTTAACAAGCTGCTTATTCAAGGAATCTACATAATTTTGATGATGTTTTCCCCAGTGGAGTTCAAGTGTTCTTTTGCTCATGTAGGGTTCCAGAGCATCCTAGTAACAAGACAAGAAAAATGGAGTATGTTCAATGGATTAGTAAAAGTAAACTTAAAAAAAATTATGACAGCTGAGAAGTGAGAACAGGTTTGCCGTGTATATGAAAAAAGCTGCTTTCACTAAAGAAAATAGAAATATCAGATTTACTTACAAGTTCATATGGAGGAGTAGTAAGACCATAATAAGCCAGAATTTTAGAAGCTCTTCGAGTCTGAGAGAACTGCCTTTTCTGCCATGAACATTTGACGTAAAAATAGTGTACAGAGTTACAATCAAATACTAAAGGCTCAAAAGGAAAGATGATACAGGTTTTTAGCAGCGTAAACAATAATCATAGATGGGATTTTAGAATTTACATGATAATTTGAACTAAAAGCAAGTTTGTGAGAACTTAGCATATACATAACTGCCTTTGTCACATTAACATAACTATAAGTGAAGATGAGAAATACAAAGACATATCTTAAGAATACATAAAAATATATTTTCTATATATTCTTAGCTCATCTATATTGCTAGAGAAATTAGACATATCTACCAATTTAGCACCAACTTGTGGTAGAATCATAGACTAAATAGACCAACTAATTTCGGCGCCTTTCAGAAGATAATGTAGTTCTACTTGATTAGATGCCCTGACAGTTTTTAGTTTACATGAATATGAATCTTATACTACCAATAAATAAATACCTATTGCTACTCTACTCTAATACCTAGTTGGTCGACCTTTTAAACCACAATGGAGCAAGAGGTTGTGTTGGGACATTCAGATTCCAAACTTATTGTACTTCGGATCGTATTTCAGTTTTTCCTCATCGTCATTTCATAGCACCACGTGGTCAATTCCCGCTTCTTAAATGAAAAGCAGGATTGAAGTCAGAATTGTACCTTTTCAGTTTCTCCTAACAGTTCAACTATTTCAGCTAACAGTTAGCCATTTATAATCAACATGATGCAACAGAAGCACATAATTTTATGTGCACGGTTAGATATAGCATGTTTGATAGCTTATTGAAAAGACAGCAAAAATATAACACTTAATGTTGAAATACTTTTGACAGTAATTCAAGGTTGCCGGTCCAAGCACAAATGGCTCAAAATAATAAGCCATCAACCAGAACTTGCCATGCCCCTCCAACCCAAGCCTAGAAAACCAAGGTACATTTATATACCATTAATCAATGGTTACAGCAAGTTATAAGATGTCATACTATTTGCATCACTCACACAAAATTTGCCAATAAATCTTCTGATCCTCTTGATTCCTACTTGTTGCATTTCCTTAAATTTATGTTTATTTAGATACTCAATCTGCCATTCTTGATGCAAGAGGTCAAATAATTAAAAAAAAAAGAATTAGTAATTAACCCAGACTGCGGCAAACGCAAAATCAAGCTCAATACGTCAAACTTTTAAAGGGCCTAACACAAGCTCTTTGAACATTAGCACTCAAAGATCTCGAATAGCCATAAAAGCCTAAAAGGCATTGCTTTTTCGGCTAACACATCCATCCATATGCATACCAATTGTTCAACAAATGATATGCGCCACGCAAACTATCTGTTCGACAAATATACTCAGAGAGTTCATTTATTTCCACTCCTTTAGTGCTTGAAAGAAAACGTTTCAAGAAACAAGCAATTCTCCACAGGCAACAACACAAATTACCCACTTCAAAAATACAACGACAGTGCACTTAAGCAATTCCAGCCAGCAGAAGCCATTTCGGAAACATAGTGGTCTCAAATGCCCACAGCAGACTAAGAAACTAGAGCCCAAAAAACAAAAGAATCAGAGCCTATGGAACGAACCTGATAAGGCTTCGGCATGGTAACGGTGGACAAGCGAAGGATGCCATTAGAAGTTTGAGAAGGGAGTTGGGAGCCGCAGTAGCAGCTCGAAGATAGAAGCTGAAATCCCATCTCTCCCACTCTTCTCGTATGAAGCGGCGTTCTTCGCATCTATAGACTGGATAATGGAATTCGGGTCGGATCCGCTTCTCAGGTTTCGGGTATTACCTTTATTCCTTATCCAAGTTTTGTAATATGACCTAAAAAATTTATCTAATCCGTTCTTATATCCAAATTTTTATCTTGTCTAAATTTATCCCATAGGCCTTCGTTCATAAGATAATTCACAGATAATGTTACACTTATTCAACATTAATTGGAATAAGAAAATAAGGATAAGGGGTTTGGCATTCGTGGTATAGTAATACTATAGGAATATTAATCATGGTATTATTTATTCTAAATTTAGTGATATTTAGCTATAAATTATGAATAAGAGATTCATAAATGTAAGAGTAGCCATGAAGTTGTGTTCGGATAGAATAAATAAGGTAATAAAAACACAAATATGATATTATTTTATCAAGGTCAAATATATATAAATATATAAAATAAATATTTATTGAATTGATTATAAAAGTCATAAATGGGTTAACCGATGATATAAATAATTTGAATTATATAAGTTACTCGTGTTATATATAGATTATTCTGGTGATAAATAAATAATCTGAGTCAGAGTTAAGTTATCAACTTATTATATAAGATTGGCGGGTTGAGTCATAAATATATTAAATGAGTTAATATAATAAATACAAATAAACCTATTTGATAATCTCAAATTGGGTCAAAATTGCCACCCTTTTTACCTAATATCATACTTAAATATATTCATTTATAGAAAGAAGGGTATTTATTTTAGTCAATTAGATATATTCATTAACTTCGACAATAATTTGTTAGGAATAATTCATTAAAAACTAGCCGTAATGGTAATTATAAAAGATTCAAAACATTTTTTGCGACAAATATGATATTTTAAATAGTTTAATTTAATGGCAAATATGATATTTTTGAAACTTTTCGGTGGCAATTATGTAAAAAAAAATCCTTTGTCTAATCCGCTACCACCTAGGGATAACCTAAAACATACTCATTTACTTGTCTCCAAAAAGATAGAGGGATAAAAAGTCGAGAGTAAATCCGCGTAGAAACTTAGCAAAATCTACCATGAAATGGATCAAAAGGTTCGTGCAGTATCAATTTTTTTTTTCTTTTCTTTTTTGTGTGATTAAATGCAGTATGTAATATTGCTTCAGCAAATAAAAAGATCCGAGATTTCTGATAGTCGCCTCGTTCTGGTGGGCAGCACTGCAACACTCCACATCAACCTTCAAACTCTCCCTACTCCCATCTACTAAAATCCAACTGCAATCAAGGTAGTGAGTTTGATATAGCATTCAAATACTGCTCCTGGGTTTGTCCTTTTGACTGTTTGTTTGGTTGTTTGTTCTTTTCAAAAAGATTCATGTCAGTTATTAAATCGTCCTATCTGTTTTATTTTTGCTTGATTTTTTGATCCAGTTTACCAAATTACTGCATCAATTTCTCATTATTTCATGTAGGTCACACAAAAGATCACTTCTTTTGATGTATCTGTTTTCATATTAGGCCAGTAATTGTTAGGTGCAAAGCTTGTGATCTTTCTCCGCACTATGTGATCATGTTTGTCCTAATTATAACAGTCAATGATCTCACCAAAAGACTGTTTTCTGTTTGTTGAGATGAAAGAAGTTACAAAACATCATAGGCTTTTTACTGCTGATATGGAAGGATAGCCTAAAGCAAGTAAATAGGTGAAAAAAAAAAAACTTTTTCATACATCTACTACAACAACAAGCCGCTTGTCCCAACTATCATCACAACTATTATACACATTCACTATGTTTAATCAAAACTTGGTGATAATGCAAAAAACTGAGGATTAGTACTTTGATTCTTCAGCATATATGAAGTTTAGTAGTTAGTATCTCTAGAAGGAAACTGCATGCAATAATCATGTGGTTGTCTCCACCTTCTCATCTTCTTTGAAAGTTGAGCACCTTGATTGAAATGGCAAATACCAAAGCAAAGAGCACGGTGAAGCCAACGACTGCGACTGCTACCACCCCTAAGAAATCGTGTCTGAACCCGAAAAACCTTCTGACGAAGGCTTCCACTGTTTCCCCATTGTCCATCAAGTTTGTATAGTCTCCATATTGTGAGGTAACTAGTCCATATAAGGTCCATGCAACTGGACATGCCCATGAATACCACCGCCACCAAATTGGAATCCTCTGTTATCAGTCACAAACAGCTTTAGAAGCATGACTCTATCAAGAAATTTAAGTAACTTCAGGTTCAGTTAATGGTTGATTGACACTTACAGGTCGAGGAATAAGATAACCAGCAAAGATGTTCCATATGGCATAGAAGGCAGTAGCGACTATGGCAGCAATGTCGCTGTTGGGCGTCATTGCAGCCACCATCATCCCATAGTATGTGAAGTACATGAAAGTGAAGAACATGAAGAACAGATACCAGAAGAACTTCTCAGCTGTCCAGTCAAAGCCGATAAGACTATAGACTATGAGTCCATATATAACAGTTTGAAGGAAAATATGTGGAATCTCAATCAAAACCTGCACGTGATAGACTAGATTTAAGTAATGGCTTTACGAGGAAAATTTACTGCATTTGGACAAGAATTAAAGCTTCCATTCACATGAACTTGGGTTATACCAGAAATGTAAATTACCTGTGCAAATGCATATGGTAGAGCGGAGTACATTCCAGCAGCTTTTTCTCTGTAGAAAACCATTCGCTCAACATCTACAATTGGCTGCACAGTCTGGCCATTCTGTATCCCGATGAATATAACTGCAGCATACATGCATCCTAAGGAATTGAACAGGTCTTGCCTTGTGCTCCTGAAAGATTTAGAGCAGTAGTATTTGGTTACCGGAAATTGTAGAAGATGAAATGTAACAATGGTTCAATAGCTTCGTACTATTGTAAGGATGAGTACATACACTTTTTTACCCAATCTCCAGAAGATGGTACCAAATATTAAGGCAATTACAGTGGTGAAGAAAATCCTAGTGGCGGTATAGGATGGGTTACGCCAGTATGACTTGTGCTGCTTCCATAGGCAGGCCATGCACTGCGTGAGGAAGGGCTGCGAATACTTGGTTGGAAAAAAGAGGTCTGTCGAAGCAGGCGGAAGACTACTAAGTTCGCTGATCAACACTTTGTTTCTCCTGCAGTAATCAGCTGATGAGGAAGAGCTAGAGAAAAGAGGTAATGATGGCCATTTGGTGTTCAACTTTTTAAGCATGAAGCTAAAACACAGAGTGGAAATGTATACCTGATGAGATTAGAGCTTTTGTATATCTCCACAAAGTTGACCTGCAAAATTTCTTCTTGTGCTGCGGTGGTCACCTCCAACATCCATGTTGCAGGATTATAGCCATCTTTTATTTTCTTAACTCCTTTAATACCCTGGTGCAATGAAATGTTAATGATATCAGATGTTGAATGTTAAGCAGGATTCCCAGTTTCGGCCGATCTCGATCCCAGCCGAATTGATTGGTTTCGGCTGGGGTTTTGGCCGTTTCGGTCGGGATCGGTCGAAACCGGCCAATCCCGACCTCGGCCGATCCCGACCGAAACGGGTGGGAACGGGTCGGATCCGACCCGAGGGACATCAATAATTGATGTCCCTATCCCCCACCTGCCTCTCTCCCTTTTCTCTCTCTCTCTTTCTGTCTTTTCCTTTCTTTCTCACGGATCTCTTACTCTCTTTCTCATCGGCGACTAAGTAGTGAGTAGATCTCCGTCTCTCCGGTGACCTCGACCTCCAGCGACGTTCTTCGACGACCTCGATCTCCGGCAACCTTCGGTAAGTTTTTTTTTCCATTGTATAGCAGGCAGCGGCAGTGCGGGCTGCGCGCTTCAGCCGTAGCGAGAGACTTCTCTGCCCGGCGGAGCGACGGCAGACTCACGCTCGTGCTTCTCGGCCACGACGGCGAGGCGATGCTTTCTTTCTCTGCTGCAGCGGCACACCAAGTCTTTGCTTATGCAATTATGCCTCATAAATTTTAAATTATTTTATATTTTATTTTGATTTTTGTTTATGTTTTTTAGCTGCAGTCTTGCAGAGCTAAAATATCAATGGCTCCAAAAGAGAAGTCATATGATACCGACATTGGGTGGCAACATTGTAGCACTATTGGGCAAGATAAAAGGCGCGTTAAATACAACTGGTATGGAAAGGAAATGAGTAGTGGTGTCAGTCGTTTGAAAGAATATTTAGCTGGAAGACAAGGAAATGTAGCAGCTTGCACTCAGGTGTCTTTGGAAGTTAGAAAGCAGATATTGACTCATTTAATTGGTAAAAAGAAGGATAAACAGTCTGCACAACAAAGAGAGTCAATGGTTCGTGAAGAATTAATGCATAATCTTGTACAGATTGATGATGATAGCAGTGAGCAAAGTGAGGAGGATGAGGAGGAGAGACAGATGAGGAGGGCAATAAAAGAGAGCAGAAATATGCATAGAGAAGAAGAAGAGATGAGAAGAAGCACTGGTGGTAACTTTCAGAGATCTAAATCAGTTAATATACGAGGAGAGAGAATATTGGGGCAGCAGTTCTACCCATAGGACTCCTGGTATTATAGCAGAGTCTGAAAATATTGGACCAATGGATACATATCTTCAGAAAAAAGGGGTCGTACACAGACTTCAATCAAGACAACTCTCAAAGGAATTAAAAATGCAAAGAAACACATTGGTAGAGCTATCTCTAAATTTTTCTTCTATAACTATATTCCTTTCAATGTAGCTGATAGCCCTTACTATCACACTATGGTGGATGCTATACAATCAGTAGGGCATGGTGTTCCCCCTCCTAGTTCAAATGATATTGCTACTAAATATTTTGACTTAGAGGTAGATGAACTTCATACTTATATTAAGACATTTAAACGGTATTAGGATGAATTTGGTTGTACACTGATGTGTGATGGGTGGAGTACACAAAACAGAAGAAATATAATTAATTTCTTAGTGTACTCTGGCATAGGGACAATATTTTTGAAGTCTGTGGATGCTACTGCTCATTTTAAAAATGCAGATTATATTTGTCAGTTGATGGATGATGTAGTAGAAGAAATTGGTGAAAAAAGAGTAGTCCAAGTGGTTACTGATAATGGGGCAAATTATAAAGTTGCTGGAAATTTACTGATGATTAAAAAACCTCATTTATATTGGATGCCATGTGCTGCACATTGTATTAATCTGATGTTAGAGGATATTGCAAAAGAGCATGAAATTAACATGGTCATATGTGAAGGTCAGAGGTTAACAAATTTTATATATAACCATGGTTGGGTTCTTAATTTACTCAGGCAGATAACTGGTGGTAGGGAGATCATCAGACCCGGCGTCACTAGATTTGCCACTCACTTTTTAGCCTTGTAGAGCATCATGCGCTACAAGGATGATATTATGCGGATGTTTACATCACAGGAGTGGTTTATGAAAATTAAGAATATGAAACCTAAAGATAAATCTTTACGTGAAACTTTGAAAAATATGGCTCTTGGAAATACATTTTGGGATAATATTACAATTGCCACCGCAGTATTTGAACCTCTTGTCAAAGTATTAAGACTTGTAGACAATGATGACAAGTCTGAGATGGGTTTCTTATATGAGGCAATGGACATAGCTAAAGAATCAATAAAAAAAAATGTGGGCCAAAGTTATAGGAAGTGGTGGAAGATGATTGATTCTAGATGGAACAAACAACTACATAGAGATATACACGCTGCTGGTAAGCATGCTTTTAAGGTTTAAGTTTTAATTTACTTTTATTTATGAATATTTAAAAATTTGAATGCTTACAATTTTTAAATTTCTACAGGGTATTTTCTTAATTCAAGATTTCAATTATTTAAAAATATCAATAATGATAGTGAAGTCTTGTTGGGGGTTAGAAAGGTAATCAGCAAGCTTGAGCCCGATATTCATAAACAAATCATGTGCGATAAAGAAGTAAGTTATGATTCAATTAAATAATTTTATTATTATTTGTTTTAAGTTTTAACTTTCAATAATCAATATAATCAATAAGTTAATAATATATTTCTGATTTCAGATGAAGAGATATAGATTGAGAGCTGGGCAATTCAGTACTGCTAAAGTTGCTGCAACTATATCTCATTACACTCCAGCTGAATTGTGGTATATTTATGGATGGGAGGAGGCACCAAATTTGACGCCAATAGCAAAGAAGATTTTAAGTTAAACTGTGTCTTCATCACAGTGTGAAAGAAATTGGACTATTTTCTCCTTAATCCACACAAAAACACAACCGATTGACAATAAAAAGATTGGAGAAGTTAGTTTTTTGTCATTATAATATGAGATTGAGAGAGAGAAATTTAAGAAGAAAGGCAGAAAATGAACAACGGATTGATTTAAATCATGTTTTTAATGAAGAAGACTCCTTGACTCCATGGATCAGAGAGATAGAGGACAGGGTATTAGATGACAGAGATAACCCATGGTTAGATGAAATATTGGGAGAGACCACGACGAGGGCAGAGGCTGGTATGAGTCATTCAGCAGCAAAAGATAGTATACCTACTAGTACTAGTCATAGTCCTGATGATACATATGGTGGTGAGATCATTCCATCTACATTTGTTGAGGAAAGTCAAGGAGGTATAAGGAGTGAAGACAGGGAAACTGAGGATATATATACATATCACCGAAGTCGTTATGAGATGCATTTTGATTCCTATGATTATGGTACATCGAGTATTTATTGTTTGGAGCAATCACAAGATCCATATGCTAGTTATTATCCTCAGTATCCTCAGTATTCTCAGGCATAAGATCTAAATGCTGGTTATTATCCTTCTTAAACACAAGTCACACAACAAGATCCATACAATATGACTAGTACGATGGAATCACTTTTTGGAGCATCAGGTCTCAGACATCAATATTTACAAACTTATGGTGATTATGATGACGAAGACTATAGAAATTTACGAGAACCAGCTCGGTATTTAACAAAGTTTTAAATTTTGAGTAAGTTAATACATTTTTTAAGTTTTTAGACTTCATATGTGAGTAATTTTTTTTTCTTATTTTTTGTTATTTTTTTTAAATTTTTCTGCATTTTAAAATAATATTTAGAATTTTATATAATTAAAAAATAGTCCGATCCGATACGAACGGCCGATACGGCCGATACGTATCGTTTTTCTGGACGGCCGATACCGATCCCGATCCCGATACTGGGAAGCTTGATGTTAAATAGATAGAAACGAAGGCATTTTAAAATGATCAACTTGTCAGGGAGTCTCACCTCAAAGTAACTAATCAAATGGCATGAATTACGTCCCAACGGGCCAACATATATCTCTTCTCCTCCTCTTTGCATAAGGAATAGCTGTAATGGCGCAAGAAAGAGATGTCAATGTCAATACAAACGTATTAAAACTCGGTGGACTTGAGAATTACTATTGCATCAATGCTCCACCTCATCAAAAGCTTCAAAGATGTCAATGCTGGGTTGGTGGATTGTGCAGACAACAGTTCTTCCTGTATCTACAGTATTTCTCACTGTTCTCATCACAATTGCTGCTGCCCTTGCATCTAGCCCAGAGGTTGGCTCATCCATGAATATGATAGAGGGATTGGCGACAAGTTCAACGGCAATTGTAAGCCTCTTTCGCTGTTCAGTTGACAGACCGTTTACTCCTGGTAAGCCTACTATTGCACCCCTCAGTGAATTCAGCTCTACTAGTTCCATGATTTCTTCAATGAACATCTGCAGTGATATATAAATTAGTTGAGACAGAAAGGAAGTAACAAGTCATTCATACAAAACAGTTGACCATGACATGCTCCACACACCTTTCTTGTGTTAGAGTCGACTTCAGGAGGCAAGCGAAGCCAGGCCGAGTAGAGAAGAGATTCATAGACTGTGACATGTGGAGAGTGGATATCATTTTGTTCACAGTAGCCAGAGATTCTAGCAAATGTTTCTTGTTTTTTAGGATAGCCTGAGATACAGATGTTTCCATCTATATATCCACCAGTCTTTCTTCCTGCCAATACATCCATTAAAGTAGTCTTTCCAGCTCCGCTAACACCCATCAAGGCTGTTAGAACTCCCGGCCTGAAAGCTCCACTTACACCCTTTAAAAGCAATAGACGGTCCTCTGTAACCCCGTTATCTTTCATTTCCTGTGATCAAAGATTACATTTAAAGATCTTAGATTATATAGGACACCTTTGACAGAGTTCTCTTCAGAACATTATTGTACCTGAGGCATGTCCACTGAATATCTAATGTTATCAAATGTAATTGATAGCGGAGCAAATGGAAGCACCATGCCCTTTTTCTTGCTCTCAGTTTTCCTAATTTCACCACCTCTTCCTGCATTTGTTTCACTTGAGTCAGGTGTCACACAAAATAATTGCTGTAAAAGAAAGTATTGGTTGCTTGAGACAGACCTTCATGTGATGTTGGTTTAGAAGAGTCAGTTCTTGCAGGCAACAATTCAATAGTTTCTCCTCTTCTGTTTGCATGTTTCTCCTTCAGTGTCTCTTCAGAAATTACAGCCTGACCTTTACCGAGTGCTGCAGTTATCATATCATGAATTAGTCAAGCTTAAGCAAGGTGAAGCTATGTAGCCGACTGGAGAAATACTTACGGTCTAGCCAGTCAAGAAAGAGAATAAAGATGATGTTGAACAGGAGGATATATCCAAGCAATGCACCCACACCAATCCAGTACCAGTTGGGGTCAACAAATATCCCGCGTGCTTTCAGGATCTGGTCTCCGAGTGTGTCCGTGCTCATTGTTGCATTAACAACCTGTGGAATGGAGCGATTTTCAAAACTATCCTGTTTGGTGAGCAATAAAGATGGTTCAGTTTAGAAGTGATACATTACCTTCTGCCAACTATGTCCAAGGAATTCATTCACAGCAACAGCATTCTGCGCATACATCATAGGAGAGGACCAGTATCCCCAGATCCACCATTTTTTTATATCATCTGCAGAAATTTAGATTCATATATTATTGGCTTGATGACATTAGGAAGCATCTCTTTGAAGAGTAAAGATTTGTTCCCATGAATTCTTACCTCGTGATATAAGGAAACCACCAAGAATCAACATAATAAGTTGTGCAAAGGATCCAAATGTATCTGCAACTACCATCTCCCTTCCCACTGCAGCGAGAAAACGAAAAAGTCCAGATGCCATCTGACTTACCAATACTAGCAGCAGATAGTGCCTGAAAAACCTGCATGACAATAACAATTTGTAGGTATTAAGAAGAAACCACAAAGAGTAACGCATATCTGATGTGCCAATGTGTTTTTAGTCTATCAAACCTCTCAATATTTGGATCAAATCCAATGACATAGTAAGTCATGAGTATCCAGACAGCACACTCCAGAAACGATATCGGGATTTTGAGAATCCATGTAGGCAAAGCATATGCCCATGAAGGATAAAAGAGGAGGTCTCTCTGTTTGTAGAATATGGGTAGCTTTGCAATGCTCATTGCAAGCTCTGCAAATCCGTTAAATAGATGAGTGACTAGACCAAGAAACATGGCACCCAAGAAGATGACTCCATCTTCTACTGAATTGCGGGGCATTTTTATGCGCAAGAAGATGGTCATTGCAATACTTCCAAGAATTATGAGCTGAAAGAAATAGCAAGAAGTGTGTTAAGAAGCAGAGTTGTGAACTTTCAATGCTGAAGGAGCATTAATACGTTTCCTGACTACTCACCTGGACTACTTTAAAGATGTAAACAAAAGAATTCCTCTTCATTAGCAACCATTCCCTTGAGATGCAAGCTTTTAATAGCTCCATCTTGCTAATGCCATACTTTGATGTTGACAATGCAGCAGGATGGTTTCTGCTCCTATCAAATGGGATTCTTAGCTCCTCTCCTAGTTTACCGCCAATGTGGAATGACTGGAAAGCTTCTGCAAACTCATTGGCTGAAACATATCTATATGGCTCATCTTTGTGTGTCCAGTACTGATGCTGATCCTTCCTTGATGTAACCTATTATTGAAGAGAAAATCCATGTTTAATTGGCAATTTTGGATTCAAAGTGGTGCAATCATGGAAAAAAGGAAGATGCTGCTGTTTTGATTCTTATCCGGTCAGCTTTGTTACTCACCTCTTGTAAGAAATCTGCAACGCCTTTTCTCTCAGGACATTTAAATCCCATTGTGTCAAAGAATTCGAGGACATCTTCTCGAGGACCTTGATACACAATCTTTCCCTCCGAGAGGAGAATAATGTCATCAAAGAGATCATAAGTCTCTGGAGCTGGCTGTAGTAGTGAAATGACTGCAGTGCCATCAAGGATGTGAACTGATTGCCTGAGTGAGTTGACAATCTGGAAGGTGGTGGAGCTATCAAGGCCAGTAGAGATCTCATCCATGAAAAGTGCCTTGGCTGGTCCAACAAGCATCTCACCTGCATAAATCAGTTAGTTATGATTACTATATGGTATCACCAGATCAAAGAGCCATATTCATTTTTAATCATCAAGTCATATTTCTTTTATCTTCAAGATCTACCTGTAGTAACACGCTTCTTTTGTCCTCCAGAGATTCCCCTTATCATTGCATCTCCTACCATTGTATCAGCACATATTTCTAGTCCCAAAATCTGCAATGAAGTTCACAAGTGGATCATTTTTTTGCATTTGCACTAGTTACTAAGCTGTAAACAAAGTTACAGGACTTACTTTGAGAATGTAATCTGTAACAACACTCTCCTGACCTTCCACAGAGATAGCCTGTATAAGTGCCAATAATTTATTAACTAATTAAACAAAAGGAACATTCTTATCTGAAGTTCATACGCTGCTAATTGCAGAGGAGACAATTCTAAGTGTTCTTATTGATGGACCAGCATATGGTGCTAGAAACTACAGTTATTACAATTTTCTTACTTGTGGTTCAATCTAAGCAGAGTGTCTTCATTGAAATATTAATGCACGATAAAAGAGAAATTGGCAAATACAAGTTCCTTTTTGGCTTTCAGTAAAGTACCTTTTCAACATTAACTTGAAGTCTATATAAAATAGTTTTACTGCTTGTTCTTACTTCTTACCTTCATGTACATATCAATATCAGGATCTGGCTTGATGTTTGCTGCCTTTTCCCTTCTGGATAGCTCTGTCAGCATGTCTGCATTTCATCGCAGACGTATTAATAACACTTTCTTAGAATTAGGTTACATCTGTAAACAAAATTAATACTTTTGCCTACCATAACGTGTTCCAACTCCTTGACATCTGGCAGAGAAATTCAAGGTCTCTCTCACTGTCATTTCCCCTACATGAAGGTCATGCTGACTGATGTACGCAGAAGTCCTTTGAGGAACAAAGTCATCCATGTCATGGCCATTGTAAGTTACTCTTCCAGATACCTGACATTTTCAAATCCTTCAAAGTATGAGATTCACCATTTTACATGGGAAATAAATGGTGTAACCAATATGTTATAACAAATTCCTTATAGTGTTCTATTCTTCAGGCTAAAGTATCTCTCAGTTATTTGATACAACAGCTTACTAATTTGCAAGCATTACCTTTAGAGTTGAATCAAGCTTTCCTGCCAAAGCTAACAATAAGGTGGTTTTGCCGGAGCCCGGTGGACCAAGAAGTAGGGTCATTCTGCGAAATACAAGAAGAGAACTCTATCAAGATGGTGAAACTTGATTCGGGACTGAAATCTGTTATCTGGCTAGAGTCTTCCAGTTGTTACCTGCAAGGTCTGATGATTCCACTGATGTCATGAAGAATCGAGATCGATCTCTTTCCACTTGGAACTATATGAAGGTAACTCAAGACATCCTAAATAATTGAAGCAGAACACATTATATACTGGAACACATAAAACATGAAGCTAGTTCTCTTTTTCTGGATCTGTTATTAACCAGGAATTACCATTATTTTGTTGTAGAAGAAGTTGGTGAATGTAGGAACACCGCGGCTACCAACATAAGCTTCTGCATCAATACTCAGATGCTCAAACCGGACTTCGATGGTCGGATTATCAATCCCAACTCTGCAAGAAATATTGATAGTTGAAGCAAACATAGCAACAAATGAGCAATCTATTGTGAATTTATTGAGAAGCTACCGTTCCATTCGATCCCTCAGCTTCAGAAGGAACCTCTCGTTGTCCTCCTCCGCCGTCCGAACCAACCTCTCCAATAAATTCTTCCTCTCTCGAAGGCCAAGTTCCTCAACACTTACTTCTTGCGGCTCACCTTCCATTGAAATTAGTATGCCCTTCCTCATCCGATCGTATGTCGGCAATTTCTCGATGGCAGCCCATTTCAGTGCCTCCTCATCGTCTTCCTCCCTGCCAGGTTGCACGGTGGATGCTCCCCATGAGGATGCGGTGCGCCGCATGCTTTCGCCCAAACCTCCTGTGATGCTTCCTTGTCTGGGCCCTCCTTCCATCTTCTAATTCTACCAACACCACACCAAACCTTCACTTGGAGCAATTCCGGGTAGTTGTATGTTGTTCAAGTATCAAGAACACATGAACAGCTAAATGAATTCGTGGTGCTGTACCCAAGAGAGCTCAGAGATTGAAGTGGGCTTGTGCTTTCTTTTCCTCTCCCTTGTTATCGAATTTTTGATGTGGTTTTGGCCGGAAAGGAGAGTTAGGAGGAGGGGGGCGGATGGGCTTTAAATACTGGGAAGTGACGGGAAAGAGGACAGTGGCCTCGGGCTTCATGACTTCCAACTTCCAGTGTGTGATTGTGCGTTCATGGTTCGTTTGGCCAAATTGTGGGTTTTGACTTTTGGAACAGATGACGATAGCGAGGTCAAGCCGTAACCGACCCGCTTCACGGCCTGCATGCCGGTGGTCTGTGGACGAAATCGTGGTCATGGTCTACGTGGCGACTTCTCTTTGGGTACGGGATGTGACAACTGACAAAGGCCGTTACGGGCCCGTTTTGATCTAGTTGAGTCGTTGTCTTATTGTGTGGAATTTTTGTACCTTGGGGGTATGAGACCGTTGTTGAACTTACGAACGTTCCGCCAGGTGTACTTTAGACGAAAGTTACTCAGCGATAACAATAAATACGGTCAAAGAAACTATATATATATTCTATTATTTATCCCCATATTATATATTTAAACTAAAATTATTTATCATATTTAACAAAGACCGATCATATGTATATTTTGTTATATTTTTATCATATAAAATTTAATAGGTATTATTTTAAATAAGTTGAAAAGCTTATCTAATTATTTATAACTATATTTTTAATAAATATTTTTAAATTTGATCCGCAGATTTATTAGATATGATAGAAAAAAAAATGTATTTAATCTTAAAAAAATCCATAAAAGACCTGTATGATTGTTTACGTCATGCATTTTGGACCTCTATGATCTTATTATTGTCCTTTTCTTTTATTCCTTGAATGGCTTTGTAAGTTAATTTAATATTATAAAAGTAGATTATTATGTTTTCTTTATTTGATAAGTAAAATTTAACTTTAATTCATGGCTATGTTAACTCTATGGAAATTAATGGGAGGGATATTATCTTTCACGTAATAATAAAAGCATTACGGTTAATTTAAACCTAAGTAATAATATTTTAATTCATCAATTCTAAAAACTTAAATAGTTAGATAATAATAATAATAATAATAATAATAATAATAATAATAATAATAATAATAATGATAATAATAATGATAATAATAATAATAATAATAATAATAATAATAATAATAATAATAATAATAATAATAATAATAATAATAATAAAAAAAAAGAAGAAGAAAGAAACAAAGAAACAAAGAATGTGAAGGTCCAAAAGCAGTATCACAGTATAGATATCAATAAACATAAAATAGAGTATACTTATAAATTTTTCGAGAATAAATTAAAAGGAATTAGATAAACATAAGTATCATTGGGACTACTTAACCCTTAATAGATCATAAAGTTTTGCCAGTAATACACTTAGCCTTGAGACTTTTATCAAGGCTTTAGTTGCTCCATGCTAAGTTAACCTATAAATGATGCTAAAGAAGTTTAATACCAATCACTTTCTAATTAGTTTCCCATAGGTATTAATCATAGAAACTACTTTTCCATCCACTCATTATCAAGCCAAACGTGCCTAATAAGTTTTCAATAATTTGAATGATATGCAATTAATGCCACAACTGCACGCTAAACAAAAAAAAAGTCTTCTTCGTTGGGCAGAGCAAGACTTTTCTCAACTAATACATTTAGCTCCCATCCATTTAATCAACTCTTTCCCATTAGAATTTCCCATTCACTTTCCAGAGATTTTGACCAAGATTACAGATATCAACCAGGTAATAAATTTTTCTGCACCATGGTTTTGTCAAACATTGGGACTTCCAGACCCTTGTAGTCTCAAAACCTTTTGTTGTTAAGAATCAAAAAGATTGGTAGTGTGAGAGTGACCTTTATGATTTAATTATATTTGATTTATAATAATAGACTCTAGTTTACATTTTGTTATAGTAATATATGTTAAAGTTTTATATTTAATAACTCAATATTGACACATTAATTGTAGTTATACGCTAAATTTTAAAAAAAATATATAACTTAATTATAAAAATAGTAGCAAGTAAAGTTTGTTAATCCATAAGTAGATCTTTCTTTCCATACGTCGGTAGTTTGTGGCCTGCAATCCATGTTGAATTTTCTATTTGACCCAAGCTTTCTTAGACCCTTTTAATTTTCTAAGTTATAATTTTCTACCCTTTAATGTATCCAGTTCCTCAATTATTTAACGTATATGCTCTTTTGGATGCCTGGAATAATTGTATTCCAGTCTGAAGACATTAAAAAGTTTCAACTATCTTATTGTAGTTAGCTCACGAGTTAGGTTAGGTGATAAGGCCATTAATGGCACAGCTCCTTTGGTTCACACATATCTTGAATTAATTTGGACTTTTGCCTTCCTTATCAAGTGATGTGTGTTTTTCTTTCTAATTAGTTTTCACCATTTGGTTGTGAAAAAAAAAAAATATATATATATATATAAGATAACCTACCTAATGGTACTCTTGATTTATATATATAAAAAAGATAATCGGTGATCTCTAATTCGAGAACCTCCTTTTCTCTAAGTGTAAAAACTCAATGTTTCCTATATGCCCAAAAATCTCATAACTATAAATAGAAACAAGATTGGAGAAGATAACTTAATAACAAAGCGTACAAATAGTCACAATGTATATAGATCGTAATCTTCACCGCAAGAGATAATAACCCAAGTATAAATCTAAAATATAATATCTTCACAATTGAATATATATATATATATATATAAGACAAGCTCACAAAAGAGGTAAGAGGTCGAATAGAGGTCACTCACCTTGTATCTAACAAAACTCCGAGATGGATCATCTTTCCTTCTCTTACTCTCTAAAATAACACCAAATAAAAAAGATGACCTAAAATCCTCTTTGACATATAATGACTTGCTTAGTGTCGTATGGCCAAACAAGAGTCATAAATAATAAGATAAAAATTGTTTCCAAGATGCCCCTTATAAGTATGAGGACCATCAAAATGACCTTAGTAGTAATATACTAATTAGCTAGATGAAATAGCATGACAAAATGATAACAAGTTTAGCACTAATTTTTAACACTCCTGTATAGTGCAAACTTATGAGTGACCAAATTAAGTTTTCTCTTCAAACTTGGATTTAGGAAGAGCTTTAGTAAATATATTTACCAAGTTGGCTAGTGGACATCTATAAGCTCGGTTTTTTCTAAAACATTTTTTCTTGAATAAAGTGGTAATCCATTTTAATGTATTTTGTTCTTGCATGAAAAAATTGTGTTTGCCACTAATTTGATTGCACTTTGATTGTCGTAATTAATCTTCACCAGATAGTCAATCTCTCTTTGAACATCACTAACCAAAGTCCGCACCATACACATTCTTATGTCACAAGGGTCATCGTTTTATACTCCACCTCCGTACTAGAAAGTATTACTGTATCTTATTTTTTTACTACACCATGATACATAAGATAAACCCAAGCTAAAAATAAATTGATCTTGACTTTCTCTCATCAAGATACATTCTTATGTCACAAGGGTCACCGTTTTATACTCCACCTCCATACTAGAAAGTATTACTGTATCTTATTTTTTTACTACACCATGATACATAAGATAAACCCAAGCTAAAAAATAAATTGATCTTGACTTTCTCTCATCAAGATCACCGGCCCTATTTGCATCAATGAAACTTATAAGTTCACAACTTGCATTCTTTTTATAGATTAAACTAACATCAAATTAACAAACCGAAGAATTTTTCTTGACGACATCCAAATAAGACTTTCTAGGTGCTTGCATATATCGGCTTATTATTTCTATTGGAAATATAATATTCGTCCTCGTAATTGTGAATTACAATAAGCTACCTACAAGATTCAAAAAAATCTTGGATCTTCAAAAATCTTGCCATCACCTTTTCTCAATTTGATATTCATAGGAGTAGAACATGATTTACTTTACAATCCAAATTTTCATAGCTTTGATACAGAGTTCTTTTGAGAAATAAAAATGCCATCAACATTTTTCTCTATCTCCAACCCATGAAAATGGGTTAGCTCCCCCAAATTCGTTATTTTGAATCGAATAGCAAGCTTATCACGAAGCTTACTAATCTTTTTGTCGTTATCACATGTAACAATCATATCATTCACATAAAGTAAAATAATGATATTCATATCACCATGCTTTTACGCAAATATGATTGGATCAGAATTTGAAACATGAAAGCCACATAATATAAGATAATGAACAATTTTACCATATTAAGCTCTACGTGCTTGCTTAAGACCATAAATTGCCTTTAATTTATATTTATGGTTCAGAGAAGTTCTCGATATGAAACTCGAGAGTTCGCTCATATAAGTTTTTTGATCTACCTTACCATACAAGAATGTATTTTTTAGATTAAATTGTCATATTTTTTATTCTAAGCTAGCAGCTAATGAGATAAGAACGTGAACCAATATAATCTTAGCCATCGACTAAAAGTTTTTTTCGTAGTCTACACCACATTATTTTGTGAACCCACGAGCAACCAATCTTGCCTTGTACCTATCTATAGATCCATATCAATATTTTTTTTTCAATTTTGTACACCCATTTGCATAAAACAAATTCCACATCCTTTAATTTTGGCACCAAATCTCAAGTTTTATTTTTCCGGAGTGCACTATTGCTTCTTCTATGGCATTTTCTCATACATAAACTCCTTTTGCATCATCATAGCATAAGAGCTCATCCACATCAATAGGACCCTCAAAGAAACATAAAACAACAAACACCAAATTTGCACCCAAGTTCCACTCTAGTCTAAAATATCTTGAGTTCTTCATATGTTGTTGAGTTGATCTTCTTGCAAGTTGCTCTTCCTTAATTTGAGTTGGACTAGAGCTTTCCATTGAGGAGCTTAAGCTCCCCCTTCCATTCATCCCTCTTGTTGGAGAAAAAGTTGATGAATTAGGTGCATCGAAAAATAATTGCATAGAAGATGATTTTGCTACACTTATCTCAATATGAGAGTTTAATGGAGCTTCATTTGCATAACGGCCAGTCGATCATAATATAAAGACATTTCATTAAACACAACATCTCTAGAAATGATATACTTGTGTGTCTTTAGATCCATATATTTTCACCATTTCTTTTAAGTATCATAGCCAAGGAAAATATATTTCTTCCTCTTAGCATCAAATTTGGTCAACTTTGCATTGGATACATGCATATAACAAATGAAACCAAATACTTAAAAATATGCATTAGAAAGCTTCATTCTATATAATAACTCAAAAGGAGATTTCATGTCACAAGAGCTCAATGGCGTCCGATTGATGACATGAGTGCACACATCATTGCCTCCACCTATAATTCCTTTAGCAAATTGTTGAAATATAACCAATATCAGCATGCTTCCAAAAGATGCCATAACTTGTGCTTTGCCGCACCATTTTGTTATAAAGTATGAGCACAAATCAATTACTAAGAATTTCATGCTCTTTATAAAATCCATCAAACTCCTTTGAGATGTATTCGGCACCACCATGCTTCTTAAGCATTTGATTATTTACTCATATTCCATAATTAATTTGAAGAGCTTGATTTGAAAAAGACTTTTAGATTCTCTTTAAGAAAATACACTTAAGAAAAGCTTGAATAATCATCTACAAAAAGAAGCATGTATTTAAACCCAGAATAACTTGATACCAAGATATCCATATAGACAAGATCAAACGGCTTCATGCATCTTGACTTAGAGTCTTCAAATGATAAACGATGAAGTTTTCCAAGTTGGCACCCTTCACATACACCATCAACTTTGACATCATCTAGATAAGTTATTTCATACAACAACTTTTTTGAGAATATATGCTTTATTTTATCATGTGCCAATCTTGCATGCCATAAATTAGCATTGACATTCTTGTTAGTTTTCTCCACATATAAAATCTAGATCGAAAGAACATAAAGAGATTTCACTTTCTTTCAATAATGGATGACATCTACATCAATATTCCTGACATTCCATATAATTCACACATCATTAGGCCTAAAGAGAATATAATGACTAGAATATGCTACATGAGAAATGAAAATAAGGGTTTTAGTTATACTTAGCACATTGAACTCTTTTTAAAGTGACTTCATCCATCTTTACAACATCTTCATTCACCACCGGATGAACCATGTTGTCCGCCGTGACAATAGCATTCTTTTCTTCGTAGTGTATGAACTCATTGAATTTGGACGTTTCACTAATCAAATGATGCACCCTGAGTCAACTATCTAATCATTATGATAGTTAACATTTGGCAATGCTTGAACATATTTAGAGCCACCTTCTAAAGTATCCCTAGATATACAATAAGAGTCTTGATTTTGTCGTTGCTCTCTTTGAGATTTTCTAGAGCCAATATTTGCATGTTTGAGCTTAAATAGTCTTTTTTAATATGCCATACTTTGCCATATTGATAGCATTTGAGAATTTTCTCCTTGGAGCTTCAATTCTATAGCTTGAGCTTTCGCCTTCATGTGCCTTTGTATTTGTCTTCCCTCTACTTGGATCACCTTTCTTATTTTTAGTAAACAAAATCTCTTCTTTATCATTTCTATCAAAAAATGAACAATTCACCATTTGTTTCACCAATTTTTCTTGGTTGCTAAATAAATTCTTAAACTCTACCATACTTGGTTCTCTAGCCCAACCTTATAGTGACGAGACAAAAAGATAATATTACTTTCAACGCCTTTGAATAAGGTACCGCTTCATCTTTGCTTCACTAATCGGTTCATCCAAATCTCAAATATCTGTACAAATTTGTTACTTTCAAAAAGTACTTTCCAATCCTTATGTTCCCTTGAATTGTATTTGACAATTTATTATCTAGAAATTGCAATTTGGCCTCACTTCTTTTTATCAACACTTCTTAAAGGTATCTCAAACATCTTTTGGTATCTTAGCCTCCAAGATATGATCAAGCATATCCTATGGATAGATGTCTTTAAAAACAAATAGTCTTGCCACTTCTAGCAAGCTATCTCTTTCTTTCTTTTTCATTTCCTAGTGTATCATCCAACATTTTGGTGTAACTCCCATAAACGATCTCTCGATGCCTCTATGCATGAATTCCATATTAGGTAATTTGAACTTGTGAGCCTTTCTATTCCAAGATAATTGAAGTTTCTCATCGAATTTATTATAGAAACAATTTAACAAACACCTTGGGTGCACAACTTGAAATACCTTCCTCTTGCTTCCAAGGATATAAGATTTCTAACCCACTACAAAAACCTTTTGTAGCTCTAGTACTATGAAGAGAAAACTGGCATCCTCTAATCCTCTAATCTTTTTTCCTCCTAGTGTAAAAATCAAATGTTTCCTACACACTCAAAATTGGACAACCATAAATAGAATAAGAATGGAGAATATAACTTCACAACAAAGCACCTAAATAATCACAATACATATGGATCATAATTTTCACGTCAAGAGATAATAACTTACCAAGTCTTTACAATTGAAAAATTCAAACTTACAAGACAAGCTCACAAGAGAGGTAGGAAGTAGAATAGAAGGTCACCCACCTTCTTCTTAGCAAAACTCTAAGATAGATCTTCTTTCTCTTCTCTTGCTTTCTAAGATGACACAAAATGAAGGAGACTACCTAGAGTTCTCTTGACATACAATGACTTGCCTAGTGTCATTTGCATACAAAAGCTCTAAGTTTCTAGTAATAATAAGATTGGCTCTTAAAAAATTGAGCACATTCATTTTCTATACTAGATGCACATATTTATATAAGTGAGCGTGTACAATTTATACTAAAGATACGCATAAGTGCCTAATCTTACAATTTAAAAAATCTAATAATGATTTTTTAGTGCAAATATCCCTATAAAAATTAGTCAAGTTCTCATAGTAGCAAAATTGGGCTCTTAAAAATGAAGTGAAATATTTTTATATATTAGATGTACACCTTTCTATAAGAAGTATGCATAATTTAGTAAGATTGATAAGTGCATAGAGTGGGCTTGAGTTTGGGTTTGTTATAAGAATAATTATTTTGGGCCATATTGGGCTCAGGCCTACTATCGGGCTCAGAAGAGTTGGACCCGACCCGATCCAATCAATAGTATCTGGTTATAATTTATAAAATGAAAAAATTATAATGGTACGAATTATCGGGTCGAGTCCTGTGATTAGATCCGACCCATCTACATCCTCTGCTCGTGGTCGTGGCAATGGTTCCGAACGTCCAATTAACCACGTACCATCTCTCTTAATCTTCCTTCCTATCCCTGCAATCCTTCGTCTTCGCCCAAATCTCTCGGAAAACCCTAAAAAATATCTCATCTCCTTCCTTCTCCTCGCCATGGCGGGATCAAGCACCTGGTCACGAGCTCTGACTCAGATATCGCCCTACACCTTCGCCTCCATCGGGATCGCGATCTCCATCGGCGTTTCCGTGCTTGGTGCTGCCTGGTGATCATTTGGATTCTAATTTTATATCTCATTGTTTCCTTCTTCTTCGTTTCTTTTCCTTATCTTTCACTGTTTTACTGTACTCTCTTAGGGGAATCTATATCACAGGGAGTAGTTTGATTGGCGCGGCCATTAAAGCTCCAAGGATTACCTCGAAGAATCTCATTAGGTGTGTCTTTGCTGACCTAAAATTTGTTAGTTTCCATCTGAAAGAAGTATTTCCATGATACTAATTTTTTCATGTCGCATCCTGCGATAGAAATTATATAACATTGAATCATCAATGGCTAAAGAAGGATGCTAGCGCCAAGCTTGCTGTCCCTTTTGTTATGGGAATTTTTCAACGTTAATTGTCACGGATTAAAGATTCACATATTAAATCCGTCCTTGCAATCACTACTAGTCATGGGCTGTGCTGCTAGATTTTAGTAACTCTTTACCAGTCTAGGAGAGACTGATCTTAACTTCAGCAAGTTAAGATTGAGTTGAGTACCAATAAATAAAATTACAAGGAGGCACAAATTTCCATTAAATTGGGTAAATTGTTGAACGGAAATTGCAAGGAAAGGGAGAACTTTTGAAATATTACTTGTCAAAAGGCCTTATCCCTCGTCTGAGAAAGATGCTAAGGACCTGCTATTTGCAACATCACTCCCTAGCTAAAACCACCTCTAGAGTCTGTTTTTTAGCAGCAAATAGGGGGTAGTGCTCTCCCTTCGCATTTTGATATAACCCAAACCCTGGATTTGGCTAAAAGGACTGTGTTTTCCCGTTTTCATATATTTCATATTAATTTTTTAGGTATATCGTAATTGACTGATAACTCCTCCTGTTTCTATATGTATATTCTTTTTATTTATTCCTTTAGTTCCTATCACTGTTTTAATTTAAACAAATATAGCTGAAAATATTTAAACCTTCCAGTTTTGGATGTAAAAATCTTACCAAGGGACAAAAATGTTTTTTTGGTCAATTTTCCAAGTTATCTTTGCTGGCTGCTAATAGAAATTTTCGGACTGGACTTTTCTATAGATAGTAATATTTCTATAAGTATCTTGCAAAAATCTTAAAATAATAGTTTGGTCTTCTTTTCAAAGACAAGAAATATTAGTCACTCCTTGCAATTAACTTTCATTGTGAAACCAGAGCCTAAGAAAATGTACTTTGTGTCATGGGGAAGCCTCTGCTGGTTGTCCTAGTTATAAAGTAATCAAAGGTCTGGTAGATCTCCAAATAGTCCTGTCAAATTGTGTATGCTATTAAAGTTTGTTCATACCAACTTGTTTTCCCTTTTACATTACTGTCCAAATGTTGCTTGTACCCAAATCTTTTTTACCCTTGTGGTTTGCTGATTAGGGCTATTTGTTGAAGTTTCTGTTTCTATAAAATGAAGATCCTGCAGCATTATAATGGTCATGGTTTCATATTGTTTTTTTACATATACAATAACCACTGTTGCACATGTTTTTTTTTTTATTATTACAAGATTGGCATGGTTTTAGATAATTATGCCCTAAAATATTAATATCAATTAAACTACTTCCATTTAGTCTTGCTGGTTTTCTTATAGTCTACTGTTATCTAAGAAACGAATTCAGTCATTTTCTTGTTGTCTTGTTGTGATTTAGGAAATGTTTGATGAAATTTAAGTACTCTAAGGTCTAAATCTATTTTAAGTGTTTTCCTGGGAACAATATCCTCCAAGCTATATTTTAACTGCAGTTTCATATTTTATTTGGCTTGTATAAATAATAGCATGAGTTCCCTCTTTAGTTTCACATTATGCCCTGTGAAAAATTTGAATCTTGTAATTACCAATAACATTATTAACATTATTAACATTAGCACACGAACAATCATTCTCGGTATTGAAAGATGGCTTCATCGAAGCTGCCTTTATCATTTTGACTTGGTTCATGTGATTACAGAAGAATTATTTAATATCTCTTTCTTCATATTCATAGTTTACCTGTTTGAGTCAAGACGTAGTAGGAAAAGGATGAATTACGAATTACCATGGTTTGTTTGATGGTTGCAAGCAAGGTTCCAAAAATCGGTATCGGGGTCGGGATCGGCCGTTCAGAAAAATGATACGTATCGGCCCGCCTATATCGGATCGGACTATTTTAATTAAATAAAATTCTAAATATTATTAAAAATGTTGAGAAATTTCTAAAAATTTAGAAAAAAATTATAAGAAAATAAGAAATAATAATTACTCACATATAAAGCCTAAAAAATAAAAATCTCTCTTCCTCCCTCTCTTCTTTCCTATCCCTCTAATTGTTAGTCTGAAATATCCATTCTCTCCTATACTTTTTTTTCTATCTTTCTCTCTCTCTTTCTCACCCTATTTTTTTTATCTTTCCCTCTCCTTCTCTCTCTCTCTCTCTCTCTCTCTCTCTCTCTCTGACAGCTGCTGTCACAGCAGCTGTTTGCTGTAGGTGGGTGTACAGGTCGAAACCAGCCGATCCCCGAAACTGGAATCCTTGGTTGCAAGTCATTCTATTGGGTATGTAAATGGGATTCTTCCATTCCAGATAGATCCAATATGTTTGGCACTGATACCTACACGCATTTCCCAGTGTTAAACTAGTTATTTGACGAGCACATGTTGATACGTGTGGACTAGTTATTTGAACTATGGGCACATGCTGATACGCATGGTTGCACTAGTTTTGCTTACACATTTCACATTAGGCTGTTTAAATATAGAATTAGCTTATATTTCGTATTCCTTTTTTTTGCCACATTGGACTTTAACTTACTCATGGCAGCTTCATCAATTAAATATTTATCAAGTTAGGAGCATAGAGGTTAATTTTAAGGATTGGCCGGCATGGCATATGTCGCGGCATTTACCGACCGTGCTGCAAGGCTCCTATGTTGGCCCCATGCAAGAGGGGGATTTGTTTTGTGCCTCCCACGACAACACTCTCCTCGTTAATTCCTTGCCTTCTACTTTTAAGTTAGATTCACAAAACAAATCCTTTTTATTCACGACCAACTTGCGGTTTTTCGTATCTTTTTCAACCTCAGCTAGGGCATGATGAAGGAGATAGGAGGGCAACAGCTTAACACTGATGCTCTCTACTATTAGTCGCCTCCTCTAGCCGCTTTGCATCAACGGATCACTTTGCTGTGTGATGGTATTGTGTCAGCACGGCATGTACTGATCAGCGCACCCTGTGCTAATTGGCGATGACAATCCTTGTTATTTCTTCATATTTCATATCCATGTGTCTTTGTGCATGGAATTCTTTTCATTAAATTTTTTTTTATTGAACTTTTCCAGTGTCATCTTCTGTGAGGCTGTTGCTATATATGGTGTTATTGTTGCAATCATCTTACAAACTAAGTTGGAAAGTGTGCCAGCATCGCTGATATACCATCCAGAATCTCTGAGAGCTGGATATGCAATATTTGCCTCTGGGATCATTGTGGGATTTGCAAATCTCTACTGTGGGTATGTCTATTTGACCTCAACTCAATTCTCCTTAGAAAATGCTCATTACTTTCCTCAATATAAAAGTGTATGCTGGTGTTATCATGATGGTGGACTAAGCTTTGTTGGATGTTTCTTGAAAAACAGGCTTTGCGTTGGAATAATTGGAAGCAGCTGTGCGTTGTCTGATGCTCAGAACTCCTCCCTCTTTGTGAAGATTCTAGTGATTGAAATCTTTGGCAGTGCACTTGGTTTATTTGGTGTGATCGTTGGTATAATTATGTCAGCTCAAGCATCGTGGCCTGTAAAGACAGCATGAGCTCTTACAGTTCGAGGAAAACATAGTTCCTTATTTTTCTGGACGTATGAAGTTCTGTGCAAGTTTTGTCTCTCCAGATGAGTCTGCAATCATCTAGGATCTTACGTTCCTCTTAAACCCACTACTGTCCTCTCCACATAAGGCTTATAGTATGCCACGTGTAATGACATCTGCCATTGCAGACAGAATCCCCTTGTGCCATAAAATAAAGTTGTTCAATATTTTGGGGTTTTAATGCATGCATTATAAACCTAAAGGGGGTCAGACATATTTGCTTTCATTAGTTGTAACTGCAACTTTTGTTTGGTTTATTTGGGTGCTCTACTTCTTTTCAATGGTTAACTGTAAAACTGAAGGTTGTCAGAAGTTTCCCATGTTGAAGTCAGTGAAGAAATCTACTTTACAGCCAACACTTTGAAGATTTTGCGAGAATGCATTCTTACCTACAGAAGAGTTGACAGAAAATAATATTTTATATTGTAGAAAGTAGAAACTCATCTGTGCCATTGGAAGGCACTTTTGTTTACCTAGATATATAAATGTGCTTGAATGTGATGCCAACTTTTCTTTCATCAGGTTTAGAGACTTGAAGCTGACTTGTTGAGTACCCCTACTTTGGCGGTGTTGTACCTCTGTTTGTCTGTAATTTGCTGAAAGCCAAGCCAAGTATAGCTTCTTCTTCTTAAACTCCAAGTTCCTCTCAAAAGTTCATCTTATTCAGGTTTCCTACTTTATCTCTTATCTCTACAAAAAATAAAGGTTGGCGCTATAGATTAAGGCACTTTGTTTTCTTAATCATCTTGCTCTTGCTTCTCCGATGCAAATGTTGATCATTCTTGTTGCATTTTCTTTATTTACATTCTCTGTTCACAGCTGGACATTCTTTGCATTATTCTCTGTTGTTTCTGACTTTCTTTGAGTCAGATGTGAGGTTTAGCTCTAGACTGAGTAAGCTATGAGACGAGCAGGGGTTAATATATGATAATATAAGCCTACAAGCTTCAGGACTTTTATTGAGATAAAATACTAGCGCCAGTCACTGACGGTTATCTTTTTTGTTTAGATCACCTGGTTCAGAGTTAAGCTCCTGATACGATAATTATTTCAAAAGCTCTAATTTGACGTGGAGTTAGCCATCTAAATATAAATTAATTGGCTCGTCTAGGCCATATTTGGTGGCTTTCTGTATTATAATATGTTAAACCTAATTTGTTGGCTGGCCTTTTTTTCCTTCAAATTTGTACCTTTGACAGAGCATGCTTTGCTTCATATTCGAATCTAAGGAACTTATTTATCGGCTAGTTTGCCGGTTAGCTCATCACATGCAAAGTGGGGAATTCTTTAGAGTTTAGTCCAACATGACATAAAGGTTTGTTATGAAAGAGTTGGCATATACCAACTAATCCAGATTCTTTGGCATGTGCCTATACTACTGGAGTCACTAATCCTGAAAATTATCTGCCTTCAATATTGCTCTATGTTTTTGTTCCCCCAACTTTTATATGTCAATTTATTTCTTTCTTGAACAACATCATCACTTGCTCTCTTCAATCTCCTCTAGATGCATGCACCCAGGCAATTGTACAATTTTTATTTTAAATTTTTTCTGAAGAACGGCAATGTTTAGATGAATTGCATTTATAAAAACTGCAAGCATCTTCTTCTTTCCTGGCAGAGATCCCACACAAGAGAAGCCACCACCTCATTAAGAAGTTGCCATGGCCATGAATGATCTCAAGATCTCAATCCAGCATCCACCATGGTTATAAGGTAACATGCCACTTCTCATACCGCATCAACTTTTGTGTATATAAACATACTATATGAGGGTAATCTAAAAGCCTCATCTTTGTACAGACATGGGGTTTTGTGAGGTCTAGGACCCCACACGGCCATGTGATTAGCCAGTTCATGCCTCAGAGTCAGAGGGTGAGGGACAAAGTTGCAACTTGGCAAGAGAGACCCGACCGAGAGCAGGAGGAGAACAGTGGAGCCCCAATGTGAGTCCCCCCATGTGAGTAACCCCGTCCATTTCGCACGCGCGCACACACACACACACACAGCTCATTAGAATAAGATGCACGAATAAAGAGCAATGTCCGGTTCACTCCCAATGGACCACATCTGTCACCTACGAACCTGACCACCCGGATAGGCCCCGCCCCTTGTCCACTCTTATGACGGAATAACTAGTTAATCCCAAACTTATTCAACCTAATCGTCCGTATCCCGGTTCATCCTAGATACAAAAAAAAAAAAAAAAGGTCCCGTGGACGTAAGGGACTGCGTAATCATATTCATACACAAGCGGCTGACTACATTAAAGACGTCGCCAGTCGACCTTCATTTATTTTTTTAATATTATTTTACTATTGCTAGTTTTTAAGTTATAGGAGAGAGAGATTGATTGTCCAAACTGGCTGACAGCTAAGAAACGCTTCAAGTTTTAGCCTTTATATGGCCTACAAAAATTACCAGCACTCTCTGTATAACGCTAAAATCGCTTAAATGTTTAGCGTCTTTTGTGGCAGTTGAGTCTCTCATCTTAGTGGCTTCAAAACAAGATGCGTGATGTCTTCCATATGTTGTATAAATTGCGAATAAATTTGCTGGCATGAATAAATTTAGCGTTTTATTAGAAATTTTTTTATATATAAAATGTTGAACTGTATAAAAACTTATTAGAATGCTAAGTTGTTAAGTTTGTATGATACAACGCTGTAATAATGAAAAAGAAATGAATATAATTGTTCGGACCAGAACTTAATCAGATTTCAGACTACAAATATACATATATATATATATATATATAGATATAAAGAAAAAAATATAGAGAATCACAATTTTGCATTGCATTATTAGTGATTATAAATTATGTCATGTGAAAATATGAAAAGAAATGGACGAATAAGAATAACTTTTTATTCTTCGGCAACAATGAGTTAAGAACTGCACCTTTTCGTCACCAATTAAAAAATTTTGTCAAATTTTTTATTTAATATTACATAACTTTGTATGAATTTATTTATTTTGATCTTATGATATGTTATTGGGAAGATCTGATTAATTTCCTTCATAATTTGAATGGTTAAAGATATACCGTAAGAATACTAACATTTCAATCTATGATTTATTTTGACTGTTATTAGTCATGACATATATTGTTTTAACGGTCGTACACCAGTGTAAGCCTAGTTTTGATCCTTACTAAAATCTAAATTGATATTTGAAAATTGGGAAAAATAAGTAGGACCGAATGGAAAAAATATAAATATATTTATGTATACAAAATACAATTACCAAAATAGGAAGCGGTTGTTGGCTATAAAGACGCGGAAAGGCTCAAACCTATAGAGCAGCAAAACAACAACCGGAAACATTTGCTCTTCTCTTAGCCAGTAATCAGAAATAATAAAACTGGAAATAGTTTGGAAAATAATAATTTTGTCAGTAAAACGATATTAAATCAAAACAATGCCTCCCTAGTCTCCTTGTTCTACAGGTTTTATTTGATTAATTTGGACTTAATTATTTAAGCATTAATTCGAGCATGAAGTTTAGGAATAGGCCAATTATTCTACAGTTGGTGGATAATATGCTTAATTACTCGTTAAGCATTGTCTTGACGTTTCGAAATTTGAATCAAATTTTGATATTAGAATTGTGGTTTATAAGTATCCGTCAAAGTCCGAATGCCCGTTACTTCCAAAAGCTCTTCTATAGAGATTGGAGAAGAGAGAGATCGGTCAACGTCGTCCGCGCCGCCGGCTCCAAACCACCGCGTTCTGTGTCTTTTCCGCCAAAATCTTTTTCGAAATTTGATCGGAATTTTCCGTTCTCTTCTCCGAAGCTTCTCTCTCTTCCCACAACGTGGAACGCACACGTTGTACCCCGCTGCGCCACAAAGATTTAGAGGAGAGAGAGAGAGGGGGGGTGGGAGAGAGAGGGGGAGAGAGAGAGAGAGAGCTGTCTTCTTTAATAATACTTCTTTCTCTTGTGTCGTCCTACCCTTATATATCTCCTGTGCTCTCGTAGACTCCGGTGCAGGAGAGGAGGCGGCCTTTTCTATCGGGATCTGGACGATCTGAGAGCGGGATCGAGGTTGGAGGTCAGTATGTCGATCTGGGTATCGTTTTTTTTTAATCAGGATTTTACGGTGAAATCGTTGTGAATGCGGGGTTTATTCGATCTATTTTTATATAATCCCTTCTCGTTTTGGGTTTTCGCTTGTGTTATTTTCCCTTGATTTTTCCCTTCTGTTTGTTTCTTTGGCGAGATCGTTTCCACTTGCTACATTGCGATCCTGTTGATCTTAATTTCTTGCAGAATAAATCGATTTTTATTTATTTATTTATTTATTTATTTATTTTACTTTCTATGAGATTTGGATCTGTGAATCATTCAGTTTTCCTTTCATCAATTTTTCTAAAGATAAATTTCTGCTTCTATTCTCAGGGAGATCCATCTTTCACCAAATACATAACCTTTTGATAGTAACGAAAGGGAAGAAGAACCACCTCTTCTCCTTCTCCTCTCAGGAAAGAGAAGAAGGAGAAGAAAAAAGAACCATCTTCATCCCTTACCTGTTCCACCCTTTTTCCCTACTCGAAAAGCTCTAAGCTTCCTCCTTTTATAAGCTTTACCATGGCTGAATCAAGCCCAACAGCCCCAAATCCCACCTCCTCCTCAAGGAGGCTCCCTGACTTCCTGCAATCTGTGAGGCTCAAGTACGTTAAGCTTGGCTACCACTACCTCATCACCCATGGCATGTACCTCTTTCTCTCCCCACTCATGGTCATCGTCGCCGCCCAAATCTCCACCTTCTCCCTCCATGACCTCCATGACCTCTGGGACCACCTCCGCTTCAACCTCATATCCGTCGTTCTCTGCTCCACGCTTCTCGTCTTCCTGTCCACTGTCTACTTCCTTACCCGGCCGCGCCCAGTCTATCTCGTCAACTTCTCGTGCTACAAGCCGGAAGAAGCCCGCAAATGCACTAGGCAAACCTTTATGGAGCGGTCAACGTTGACGGGCTCATTCACAAATGAGAACCTTGAATTCCAGCGTAAGATCCTTGAAAGGTCTGGCCTTGGTGAAGACACCTACCTTCCTGAGGCTGTCCTCAATATTCCGCCCAATCCCTCAATGGCTGAGGCACGGAAAGAGGCTAGGACTGTCATGTTCGGTGCCATTGATGAGCTCTTTGCCAAGACTAATGTGAAGCCAAAGGACATTGGGATCTTGGTTGTAAATTGCAGCTTATTTAATCCGACTCCGTCTCTTTCTGCCATGGTTGTAAACCATTACAAGCTCCGGGGTAACATTGTTAGCTACAATCTTGGTGGCATGGGTTGCAGTGCTGGTCTAATCTCGATAGATCTTGCTAAGAATCTTCTCCAAGTCCACCCCAATTCATATGCCTTGGTTATTAGCATGGAGAACATCACTTTGAATTGGTATTTTGGCAATAACCGATCGATGCTGGTGTCCAATTGCTTGTTCCGAATGGGTGGTGCTGCCATCCTCCTTTCAAACAAGAGATCAGATCGCAGTCGTTCTAAGTATGAATTAGTCCATACTGTTCGAACCAACAAAGGTGCTGATGATAAGTGTTTCTCCTGTGTCACTCAAGAGGAGGATGCTGATGGTAATATTGGTGTTTCCCTGTCCAAGGATCTGATGGTTGTGGCTGCTGATGCCTTGAAGACCAACATTACCACATTGGGCCCTCTTGTCCTCCCTGTTTCAGAGCAACTGATTTTCTTGGCTACATTGGTGGCAAAGAGATTCTTTAAGATGAAGATCAAGCCTTATATTCCTGACTTCAAGTTGGCATTCGAGCATTTCTGCATTCATGCTGGGGGAAGGGCTGTCCTCGACGAATTGGAGAAGAACTTGCAGCTCTCAGAGTGGCATATGGAGCCATCAAGGATGACACTTTACAGATTTGGCAATACATCAAGCAGCTCGCTCTGGTACGAATTGGCTTACACTGAAGGCAAAGGAAGGGTTAAGAAGAGGGATAGGATCTGGCAGATAGCATTTGGGTCTGGCTTCAAGTGTAACAGTGCAGTCTGGAGAGCACTGAAGACAGTCAATCCTGCAAAGGAGAAGAACCCTTGGATGGATGAGATTAACAACTTCCCAGTTACAGTTCCTAAGGTTTCTGCTATTTGAAAAATCTTCCTCCTTTCTGTTGGTGGAGGTGGATTTTGCCTTTGATCTGATTGCTTGCATTGCAGTTTGTGTCCAGAAATAGAGTAGGGAAGTTGCTTTGTTTTGGTTAGCATATGATGATCAAATAACAAAAGCATGGACCTAATTGCCTGGAGAGAAGGGTGGATGAGTTATATGATGTCAATTTGTGTAGCTCCTCAGGCTTGGGCATGCAATCTGCTCTAATGTTTTAATCTGTTTGCATTGCAGTCTGTATGCATTCTAACTATTTTCATATGATGATTCTGTGAATTGTCATTGATATTGATCTATAGCAAGCCTGCAGTATGTGGACCATTCCTTGTCATTATATGTTCTGAAATGTTTTACCAACCACCATTCAAAACATCCTACGGAGAAAATGTGACACTATGAAGAGATCTTCAGTATGTTCTCCTGCATCAATACATCATTATCATCATAGTGCATTTATTTTGTCAAGAAAATCTCACAGAAGATATATATATATATATATAATGACTAAAATGCACTTTTATTTTGTATCAACTAATTAGAAAAGGATTTGTTTGTGAAAATCTTTTTTGTTTTTTGTCTTATCTTTCTTTATTTAATCTCTATCTTTCTCGCTTTTATAGTTTGTACATCACAAAAGTTCAAACTAGGGATAATATAAAAGACTAGTTTAATAATTTAAACCAGAAAATTATTTTCACTTTTAATTTTGATGGAAAAATTAATGATTTGGCAGGGTAGAACTACAAATGATAAGTATAATAATAAATAAAAGCTCACGAAGACACTATAAAATTAGGCCTAACAATGAGGGATTAATTGCATTTTCTTCTATAAATTCATTTGCTAAAGAAGAAAAAAAAAACCATTCATTAAAATTGGTCATCTACGTTGAAAATGAATGCATTCAGTTTTTAACTTTCAGGTGTTTAATCTTGCTGTTGGGGTCTAATGCTATTATTATAAAATAAAATCTAAAAAAAATAGTGCAAATGGCCCAATTTAAGAAAAAATAGAACGAATATTTTTCCTTTTTTGAATATTTCGGACTTGCTCGAATAATTCTCGATTAATAGGGAAGAAATTATTTACTAAAAAGGAGCTGCTAAGTTAGCTATAATTTAAGTAAAATGGTTAGGAGAAAAAACTCTTAGGGAGTCAATATAAACTATAGAGGATACAATCAAATTCAAAGTGAAGCGAGAAATACTTAGTCCCCAAATCGACTGCTCTATTATAGGTTCTCGACTGTGCTAAGCCTAAGAGTCATTTTAAATGCTTGGGCTGGCGAGATAAAAGGGCCCGGGAGAGAAGCCCAATTATGTGTAGTGGGTCCCAGGATCCACGTGTACCGCTCCGGTTGAAGCAACGCCGAAACGGGGGGCCTAAATCCAACGGTTGAGACGATCGCGTCAAGCTTAAGCTAAGGACACATCGCGTGGGATCGAAGCCCAAAACCCCACCTATAAATATTTTACCCCGAAACCTTCTCGCCTCGCCTCGCCTCCATTTCAAAACCCTTGGATTCCTGAATCGAATCGAATCGAATCGAATCGAAGAAGAGAGACAGCGATGGTAAGTTTCCTTCCTCTTGATCTCAGTTTCGTAGAAATCTCTGGGCTTAGGGTTTTGGTGTTGGTCTCTGATATCTTCTTGCTGCCTTATGATCCGTGCTCCAGGCTCTCCCCAACCAGCAGACCGTGGATTACCCTAGCTTTAAGCTCGTGATCGTTGGGGATGGTGGGACAGGTGACTCCATTTGACTCCTTATTATTCAAATTGGCGACTTTGTAGGGTTTCAGATATATTTCTAGGGTTAGGGTTTGTGTTGATTTCATGATGTGTTGTGTGTTTCGTACAGGGAAGACCACATTCGTCAAGAGGCATCTTACGGGAGAGTTCGAGAAGAAGTACGAACGTAAGAATCTGATCCGTTCCTTGATGTCGAGCTATGTCTTGTTACTTATGGGTGTTTTGATTTTTACTTGTTTATTTGAATGTGGCAGCTACTATTGGTGTTGAAGTGCATCCGTTGGATTTCCACACAAACTGTGGGAAAATCCGCTTCTACTGCTGGGATACCGCTGGGCAGGAGAAGTTTGGGGGGCTTCGTGATGGATACTAGTGAGCATATTTTCTTTTTCTTGTTGCCTAAAAGTTTATCTTTTTCATGATAAGTTGGAGGGCTAGAAGTGTCGTAATTTCATTTAAAAACGTTACCTTGGGTGGATCTTATTCTTTTCGTTTTGGGCTTAGTTGCTCAATCTTATAAGCTTAGCTCGGTTTTTTGGAATGAAAAAGAATTACGTTAAGTTACTTAAATGTCCTTTGTATGGTTTGGAACTCAGAAGCAAAAGGAACATCTCAAGTTACAGCAGTTCTCCTATAATGGGATTGCTACGCTACTCTTATCTCCTTTACACTGATAGGTTGTGGATGAAATGCATTTACACTTTTTATCATTGAGCATAAACGGCCTAAGTTCTGTTGATCACGAGCAGCGGATTATTATAATTTGATGCACTTGATTCATGTGTTGTCAGCTGACTGAGATTTATTTTATGCTGAAGTATAATGGGTTATATCTGAAGTTTGCATTGTCATGGTGATCTTTACCATCTTTTTGAACTTTTAATTTCATTTGCTATGGAAGCATTTTGGAGCTGAATTTGTAGCTCATTCTATAAACAGCCAAAAGAACTGTTTAGAAAAGGGAATCCTGGTATAGAAATCTATTTATACTGTGCGGTCCTGACAGTTTTGCAGCCTATATTATTCCATCTCACAGAAAGAGGTGGATTTTGACATTTTTTTATGAACTCATTTTAGTTTATTAGCCACTTTGTTTGGTTAATGTTGACAAGTACATTTCTTTAAGATGGACAGAAGTTCTTGTTTTGCTCTAATTATTTATCTCTAATCCGCAGTATCCAGAGTAGGATTGCAGGAACTTCCTGTTCATTAGTTTTTTTTCCCTTGTGATTGCATTTTCCAGGAGAGTGATTTGAGGAAATCCTAGGGTTTTAATTCAATTTTACCATCTTTTTTTCTTTCTTATAGTTATTCCTAGTACGTGCAGTACTGCATTTTGGTTAAGAACTCCACTAATTTCAGAATGCAATAGGCTATGCAATGTGATATTATACATACTTTGGTCTGTGGGTAGTGACCCTATGACTGAACTAAATTGCTGGAACAGCACACTGGATTTGAGTGTAATCATGCATTACCTTGTCAGTAGAGCCAATAGGATTAATTATTTTACTTGCCAAATGGCCCTTAACATTTCATAAGGATTCAAGCGAATTTTTGGGTAGATGTCAAGTCATATAGTACATTTTTTTACTTGGAATCTTCTTAGTTTTGCTTTGGCCAACTGTGTTTTCTGACGTGATACACATACCAATGTTTGGTGATCTGCTCTTAAAGTCACATTTTCTTTGTCTTCACAGTGAATCATAGACAGCCTAGTAGCTCTTATATATAATTTTAGGCAATGTTTTTATGTGATTGGCTTGTAAGTTGTAACATGAGTTCCATTAGTACTTCTGGTGTATTTGCGTGCTCAGTTTCCATTCTTGACCCTACTGCACAGTGCTAGATCTGTTACTTCCATTTATGAGATAAAACACTGCTTATTAAAAAAAAATTAATTAATCATTTCTTGCTTATGCCATCAGAAGTTAATGTATTTTGGCACTCAATGATCTGCTTGGTCTTGTCATATATGTTTTATTTGGTTTCAACCAGTATTTGTTTTATGATTTCTATGCTCCTTTATTAGAGATCCCATATCTGGTGTTTGAAGATCAGAGAGTTCTGATTTAGATTCGTTCTGAAGTCAAGGACAACTGGATGCTTTCTGGACTTTGTCTTTTGTTTGTTTTATAAATTAGTAAATATATTCCATCATTTGGTTGCTCTTGCATTTTTCTGGAACATTACTTCTGTCTGCATGTTTATGCTATGATGCTAACTTAAATTTCTCTTTTTCCAGCATCCATGGCCAATGTGCAATTATCATGTTTGATGTTACTGCAAGGCTTACATACAAAAATGTTCCTACATGGCACAGAGATCTATGTCGGTCAGTCTTGTTTGTCTTCTCTTTCTTATTTTTCCATAATAGCACACTTTCCTGTTCATATGTGATATTTTTATGTGGTTCAAAATGACAGGGTCTGTGAGAATATTCCCATTGTTTTATGTGGAAACAAAGTTGATGTGAAGAACAGGCAGGTAAAAGCGAAGATGGTCACATTTCACAGGAAGAAGAATCTTCAGTACTATGAGATATCTGCCAAGAGCAACTACAATTTTGAGAAACCCTTTCTCTATTTAGCCAGAAAGCTTGCAGGGTAATTTAGTAAATTAGTTTTCTAAATTAATTTTACATATTCAATTTGTTGCAACTTGCCAGTGCTAGAAACTTTGGTGTAAGCAATGATATTCCTTATGCAGGGATCCAAGTCTTCACTTTGTTGAGTCACCAGCTCTTGCTCCTCCTGAGGTCCATATTGACCTTGCTGCACAACAACAGTAAGTGAAACAGACTAGACTCTGCTTTTCTAGAAATATATATTAATTAGTTAACATATACAGCTAAGATAGGGATGATAATTAAATACTATTGAAGTAAGATAGTATTTCTGAACTTTTGGGAATGGATGAATGAAGCAAACAGTCAGATTTTTGAAATAATTTGCAAATAAGGTCTGAATTTCTGCTATAGAGTAATAGGTTTATGCTCCAAATCCTAGCGGGTATGAGGTGGTAATATGGTTAGTGAACAGTACGTATAATAGAGGCATTGGACAATCAAGAGGTAATAGTTTTATATAGCTAGTTGGGAACTTGGGATACATCTGTGATATCATTGAAAATTTTCACGTCCTTAATGTTTTACTTTTTAAGCTGAAAACAGTAAAAGAAATGGACTCCGTAGGAAACTTCCAATGCACACACACTTCTAGTTATATAAGTGTATTTCAATCCTCCTCTTTTTCCTTCATCAAATTCTCTTGCTCTGTTTAGTAAAATTGAGCTAAATTATTGAACTCTTTCCTCCAGGTACGAAGCTGAGATAGCAGCTGCGGCAGCACAGCCTCTTCCAGATGATGATGATGAAGCCTTTGATTGAGTAGGCATTGTCTAAAGAGTCATCTCAAGCTCAATGGAAAATAGTACTGTCGATCTCTCTCCATTTTGCTTGTTTAGCTCTTACCCAGTGCTGAGTACTCAGTTAGCAAATAGTAGTTTCGACTTGGGACTGCTGTATGTGATTGTCTTCTGTCGTTTAATTTGTTTTCGTTCAATTTTCTTGTCATGGTAATGTCACTTCCTAAGCTAAGAATGCGTCAATAGTATTAGATTGCTGAAATTCTCATCCCTAAATCTAGCATTTAGCTAGTCATGAAATCATATTCTCATCTTTTGTTAGCCTAATTTATATGCATATATTCCAACAACTGTTTGGAGTGTTGCTTTCTTGTGTAACTTCCCCCTGGGTCCCGAGAATGACCATCTCCTGGTTGAGACGAACAGAAAGAAATTATGGGATAGAGTTCTGTAAGGAGATGAGATCGCTCAAAGCCCATTTGAAGAATGTAATAACCTTTGATGCATATTCTGCTCCATTTAACTCCAAGATAATCTCTTCACATTATTAAACGATAATGGTCTGAAATTCCACCTCCACACAAAAAGGGAACAATAACTAGACAGTGAAAGGGATTCGGTGCTCAGAAATCAGGCATTAATCTTTTAATTTTCCTCCATTACAGTTCATTTTTCTAGTCACATGAGGTCCAGAATAAGTATAGGTTAACCAATTTCCAGTGAAACAGTGGGGATTTCATTCTCTTCTTTGTTCTTTCTTTTTTCGGTTTCTGAGAAATCGGTGCTAGGTGTATTGATTGTTTGATAAGCCTTAAGGCCAGGATATTTTAGAAATAGATTTAAATTAAAAAGGGAAAAGAATATAAAAGCTTCAGAAAAATGTTCAAGGGTTTGAATACGACAAATTTAGATTTCTGCAGATTCCAATATATGAATAGGGTTGTACTTAATCAATCCAGGCTTCATTCAAGCTTGCCTTGAAATTAAGTTTCAAACCTAACCCAAATAATCAAAGCTTGAATTAATTAGATCCAATTCAATCCTATTTCTATTCTATTTCGAGCCGATAACCTATATTTCAACTCAATCATAATTCAAATCTAAATCAAGCTTAAATAGAATCTTAAAGGGTCTACGGCTATAAAATCAAATCAAACATACAACGAAATTAGATCTTTATTATTATTATTATTATTATTATTATTATTATTATTATTATTATTATCCTGATCGAACAGGTTGGGTTTATCAAGCTTGACCCATTTCAGATACAAGTCGAGGATTGGTCGAGCAGAACTCATTATTTTGACAGCCCTGAATATTAGTTGAAATTGTGTGCATTGCAACATCAAGAATCATCAACAATTTCCCAGGCTAAGCCATCTTAAGAATACATAAAACTCACAGTAGGAGCAAATTTCCGAGCACCTCAAGGGGTGGTAAAATACAGCAAAAAGAGAACAAAATAGCAAAACTGGAACTGGAAGGGATCACCGATGCCTAAATGTTGAGATGAAATAGTTTCAATAGAAGACATAGTGCACACTAATAGACAAATACACTTTTCTGGTTGGGGGTGGATTACCTGGAATCCAAGATCCCTGTTGCACAACCAACAAACAAACCATGTTACACAAATTTGTCGTCTAAGTGAAAATTTTGATTGCAGAATATATTTGAAAGAGAAAATTGGAAGTTGATGAAAGCATGCCAATAATGGAGAAAAAAAACATTCTAAAGTAGGCTTAACATTGCATTTTGGCATTCCCAGAAAAAGGTGACAAAGAGAAAAGAAACAGTGATGGAAAAGATTCTCAAGTTACTCAGTATGGAATAAATAATATCATGTTATCTCATGTGATAATGCATAAATCTAAAGACAACAACTTTCTAGCTTCACAATGAAGTCATTTCATGAAGACAACAGGAAGTCCAAAAAATAAAAAATGGAAGTTCCGAGTTTCTATTGAGAAAGAGATTCTTCAGTTACTAAATTCAAGGACCAGTGATTCGTCGTGAAAGGGTGAAAAGTAAATATACTGAAACATACCTGTCTTACTGCAATGAAACTAACTTTTCCTACTCTATAGAGATCTTGGATGTGACAGGTGGAAGCCGCTTGCCAGATGACTGCTGTAATTCACAGGTGAACTCCACATCCATCAGACGATGATTTTCTTTAGAGCGACTCATCGTGAAAGAGATCATAACTTTATCCCCTTCATTAACTCTAAAAGGGGGATGCAGCATGAAAACCTGCTCAAAATGTTGTAGAATGTTAATGGACTTATGCTGCATTTTACAAGTAAATTTATCACCGATAACTCTTCCATGGAACTCTAGCAAACTCAGGATTTCATAGTAGGACATGGGTATTACTATATGAATATCAACACTTCCTCTTGCAATAATATTGCAAGAATGTAGTGCTTTGCAAACCAAACCTGAAAAATATTGATACTTTCACTTGGAAACTTCAACACAATTAATTCCTCCAAAATGAACTTTTTTTAACACGTTATGTTCTTATAGAACATAGCTACAAATTTCAAAAAAAGAAAAAAGAACAAAATAGTTTAGCTACAACTTGTGGCACGTAGATAGTCTTCAAATCTAATACTGAATATACCTTATGACAATAATTATGTCCACAAGGTATGCCTCTTTTGGTTATCATTGTAAATGACTAGAGTATGGCACATGCAATGCACGTGCTTCTATTCCTTATAATATTAATACTGTAGGATCAGCTCTGGAATGTTACTCACAGTCTCCCTGTTGATAATCTTTGTAAATAAAACATCCAGCTTATAAACATGTTCTGGCCTCACTATATTCTTGTAGAACAAACTCTAATGAGCTTCTTATAAATTTGGACCTAGACCACTAATAGAAAAACTCCATCTGGTAGCAGCTCTATCTAAAGAAATAAGATTCATGCTCCAAAACTAGCATGTTTTTATCCTTCAGATTGTAAACCAGAGATTGCTACTCAAACATCATTATCTAGTACTTGAAACATCTATTCTAGTGTACCAGTATACTAACTGATCAATTTGATAGTGGATCGAGTAAACAAGAAAGATGCCATAGTGCACAAGACTCCCAACAATGTAGTGCGTAGGGAGGGAAAGATGAATAGACAAGCTACCCTCATAGATTAAGAGGTTGTTCCAGCGACTGCCTGCCATTACAAGGTGCATGATGGCAAGCCATACTGTCAAACTAAGGTGTTCTTGTATTAATGAGGTAAAATAACTATTGACAACTATAAAAAGGAAGAAAAAAAAGTTCAGTGCCCAAATGAAACATTCATCTTAGAAGTGATGCACTGTATGCTCAAGGCCATTTATTGCTTGACTTCCATTAGTTTTCTTCAAGAAGATGGAAAAATAATTGTAGAAACTTAAAGTTGCAATGAAGAGGAAGATCACAGTGGATTACTGTTATATGGAAACATGATACTTAAATAAAAGTCTACTTCCATGTCCAAGTGACAACAAAAAGGGTGCCAACAGCCTAAGCAACGCCAAACAACAACAAGCAATACTATACACTAAGAAAATCACCTGTTGTCCCCAATGAGTACCACCATTGGTACTGGGAGCAGTAGTCAATTCTATTTCTTGTATCGCCAGGTTATGTGTGCTACCCTAGAACAAACAACAAACATATGAGTAAATGCAACTAATCGTTTCACAAAATAGTCCTCCATAAACTTAACAGGACAAACATACTCGAAAATGAACATCAAACCACCCAGCATATCCAGAGAGTCTCGTCCGGTCCATATTGATCGGTATAGTAAATTGTGCAGCAACATTACGGATTTCCTCTACTGTGGCTGTCAAACAATCAATTTCTTTTATGATAGCAGCAGTCCCTATCACCTGATCTGGATGAAGGTTACTCCACAATGATGTCTGCAAAAAAGCAATTACATGGAAGGAGCACAGGGGGAAATGATATCCGTAAACCACGTTTACAAGTTCATATACCATGAATTGAAGGATAAATCTCAAAAAGAAATGTTAATTCTCTAGCCTATAAAACAAAAGGAACTAGAGACTAGAGAGCCACATTATCAAAGAAGTTTAACAATAGACAAGGGAAAGTATTCCTGACATTTTATTCTAAACAAATACCAAAAAGTTCAGAATGTATGCTGATCTTTTCACCAGTAACTATTTGATACCACAGAAAGAATAAAAGGAATGAAGTGATATCCAAAGGAAGTCATAAACTATAGAAAGAAAAGATTCCAAGCATACAAAAAAAAATACCAATCATTTGGGTGGATATACATATTCACATTTTATTTTATATACAGATATATATAATATGAATTTTTCATCAGTAAAGGTATTGAGTACTGTTATAGTCAGTAAAGGTGAGTACTGTTATAGACATATGGACTAGTAAAAGTACTTATTGCTTCAGCTTATATGCAGAAATTTGAGTAATAAAATGACATTCTTGCTTTTCTTAGACCATCCTCGAACATCTAATCTAGGGGTGTAAATGAGCCAAGCTTGAGTGAGTTGGGCCCAAGTTGGCTCGGCTCAAGAGGTGGAAAATCTTAGCTCGGTTCATCTCGGCTCATCTCTAGCTTGATGAGACTCGGCAGCTCGACTCACCAAGGAGGATTTAGGGCTGGGCATCGATAAGGCGGCGGGGTAGGGAGAGGGCATCAGCATTGTCACTGCGGCCTCGTCGAAAGAAGCCCTCGCCGGTGGCGGGGAGAATTGTGCCGCGCTCCCACAAAACTTCCGTCGTGGCCGGAGCAGAGCTCTCAAAACCAACATCCTCGACTGCACTGATAATGTCCCGCCACAGCTTCAATGAGGACACTCGGTGCGGCTCCGGTGAGGACGCCCGGTGAAGACGCTTGAGCGTGAAGATGAGTTTCGGTGGTGATTGGTGACCTATGAGGTAGTGAAGAGGGTTTGGGGTTTTTGGGTTTCGGTGGAGACGATTTGGGGTGTAGAGAGATAGCACCGATGGGTTTGGGGAGATGGAGTTGGATTAGGTTTTTTTTATTTATAGAAATCATACCAATTGTTGAATCTAAGATCCAGCGGTTCTAAACCTTATATATATATATCGAGCTGGGCCCTTAACAAGCCGAGCCAACAAACCTCACGAGCCCACAAGCTTTTTTGACAGCTCTAATCTGATCATTAGTAGAACAATAATTCAGTCATTCTCTGGGGATATTGAGAGATAATTTTACTAAAACATGAAGAAAAACATTGATAGTGTAGGTTACAGTATAGCCTTTCAGGAAATAAAGCTGTTACACAATAATTTTGCACATAGATCACAACAGCTATCAAAGCATTATTCAAGAACACATATGTATTTGTAATTCCTAAATAAACTTCCTGCATACCTTCAAATAGTATTTCTCATGTTCTTCACGATAGGCCTTTGTCAGCACATTCATATTGACCCCATAGTGAGATTCAGTCTCATCAATAAAGTTGTACCAATCACTCATTGCATGTTCAAAATCATCCATTTTCTGATCACCTAAACCAGTTCTGATAGGTGCTACCCACATGCGAGCATGACTAGGATACCTGCAAAACCAAATGTCTGTCAGTTACATGTCTACTAGCTTGAGATTGCTATGAGGTAAACAACCAATTTTTCATCTAGCAAAGCAGGAAAAGCATATCCGAACTAGAACTTAGGAGAGAAAGTGTGAAGACACATGCAAAGATACTTCAACCTCAAGGACGTAAAACTAAAATGTCCCCAAAACCTAATTAACAACAACTTTAAGAACAATGGAACATAAGCATAGTTCGAAGTCTCGGCTTGGGTTTCAACTTAGTTAAAAAACAAAACGTTTCAGTCAATTTCGGTTGGTTTCGATTCTAGTATTGTTGTATCAGTTTCAGACTTCTTTTGATAAATAGTCTTCTTTATTTTATTTTATCTTATTTTATTTTTAATGCATCACACAAAATCTAATAATATTTAACGATTGGGGTTTGATATTGAGTCAGATATAAATTGGATTCAAGTCATATCTAGCATAAATTTAAATCATACATTAAAAAAAATTATTATGTTTCTTCTGGTTGGATGCTACTTTCAGGGGAGAGTTTCATATCGGATAGGATTGAAATGCAAAGTTTGGGCAAAAAGTCTTCATTTAGGACAAAACTTCAAACCATGAACATAAGCATAGCAGGTGACGTAACACTCATGCTAATCGTTGGCATCTCTCCTACTATGAACTTGCATGATTGAAGTGGATTACTAACAACAAAACTGTATATCAGCAATTCTCAATCACATTATCAGACTTGAGGTGCATGCAAATCTGGTTACAGTTTTCCATCTGGGCAGGGCAACCTGCCACTAATAGCTGAAGCTTAAGCTAGCTCAAAATTTTAATAACATGAAAAAAGGGCAAGTGAATCAGATCCATGCCGACCATCGGATAAATTCACATTCTATTGAATTTATGATTGACTAAGTGCTCAAGTGATCAACAATTGTGATATTGAACGGCACATTATGTGCCAATGAACTAGTACAACACAAAGAACTTATCCTCAATAAACATGCTGAGTTGATAGCCTCTGTTTCAAAGGAAAATTAGAGGGGAACAAAGCAGAGAGAGAGAGAGAGAGAGAGAGAGAGAGAGAGAAAGAGAGTCTAACTTTTTCAGCTGAGTGGGCAAACTATGTTGAGTTAATAAAGCAACACAAACGTTGTAAAATGCAGTTCATTGCCACCATGCATAAGGCTTAGCCGACATAGGGGCATATTAATTATTGACGCTCTAGTATACTATTTCCAGGTTTACCAACCATTGCTAGGGATACAAGATAAGCCATTCGTTAAGTTTCTTACAAAAAGAAAATTACAAATTTACACCTGACCAAAAGGCATATAAATGCAGACATCAAACTATAAAATAAATCTAAATGCAATTAACCAAAAGAAAGTAGAAAACATCAACTGACTTACATTACGCCATTTGGCTTCAACCAGCGATCTCGTGCACATATCACCGAATCAAACATCGACTCTCTTAAAAGAAAATATCCCATCCATTCTGAGATTATAACGTCAACTGCAAACAAAAGCAAAGCCCCAATCAACAAATGAAAATCTCATCTTTCAAACGCAAAAATAAAGGTACCCATAAGTTAATACATGTCTACACTAGCCTTTCTCAGGCAAGGTGATGTCCTCAATCGAGCCCTCAATGACTTCAACAACATCTTCAACACTGTTCCCCTTAACGAGCTCGCGGGCGTGTTCCGCCATCTTGGTAGCTTCGACGGCGTACACCTTCTTCGCACCAGCTTGTGCAGACCAAATCGCGAGAATGCCGCTACCCGTCCCCACATCTAACACAACCTTTTCCCACAAACCCAACAAAATTAAACCATAAATCCCGCTTAAAATCAGGACTCTTAGGAGGATGAAGAGATAAAAGTTGGACCTTGTCACGGAAATGGTGCTTGTTCTGGAACACGGCGTTGTAGTAAGCGTCCATGCGGACGCGGTCGGAGAGCATCTCCTTCTGGTGGTAGAGGTAGGCGTATGTGCAGAAGTAGTTGGCGAAGTCGACACCCTTGTCAACGGCGGGTCCGCCGCCGGGGCCAGTGGCGTTGCCGTTCCCTCTGCTCCCCATGGAAGACGAAGGTGGAGGAGGAGGAAGAAGAAGAGGGAGAAGTGGGGAGGTGCGGAGGGAAAGAGGAAGGAGGTGATGTAGAAGGGGTTTTGTTACTACTTTAGGGCTTCGTTGGGGGCGGGGCGCGAATTGGGAATTGATTCGAGTCTACTGGGTTTTTCTTTCACCGTCTGATCTGAATCGAACGGTATATTAGTTCGAGGACTCAAGAGAAGATGGTGATTGGAAAGCGATGCAATTAAAATTAATTTAAAATCACTATTATTCTATTTTTCAAAACTATCTAAGTCTTATTTTTCTTTCTAAGAAAATTTAATTGATTCTTTTCTCCCGACCAAAATGCCATTGTTTTATTTTACATTTAATACTGGTTTAATTTTCCTTAAATTAAAAAAAAAGTACCATTAACACCCTGTTTTAGAAGTGACACTATCATCTTTCTAAAATAAGCATATAATAAATATTTATTATATGTTAAGAAACCAAGTTGAGCTTCAATCCTTCTCTTATTCAAACATCCATATCATATTCTTTAGCTAATTAAAGAGAGAACGCCAAAAAGACTTACTTATTTTCATATCTACCCTCTTAATTTTTTTTTTTTAGTACGCATATAGAAAAATATTAAATAATTATTTTATCCTAAACTCTACTCCTTTTCTTTTCTCTATAATAAAGGTATTACCAAAAAAAATATCCTAACAGAAGTGAGCATTTGGTAGAATTAATTAATATAATTAGGAGAATTAGTATGTCACGAAAAATATATATATATATATAAATGAGCAACAGTTTAGAGACTCTAGATGTAATTATCCTTAAATAAAACTAAGATGATGTATGTGAGAATCTATCATCTGTCCACAACTAATCCTTGGAAATAGTCCAATCAAACATCTCTAAATACGATAATTAATAAATCCTTTTTAATAACTCATAATAAGTCTTCTCTTGTTAAAAATCTTAAAACCACGTGGATCGCCAACAGAACGTACCATTTTGTAATAAAGTTCCAAAATCCCAAAAGTCAAATACAACAACAGCAAGAGGAGTTCTCTTCTCTTCTTGTCTTTAGAAACTAAAACATCTATCATATGACTCTACTCCTCCTCCTCCTCCTCCTCCTCCTCCTCCTCCTCTCCAAGAACACACAGAATTTAAACTCACCATGAGAAATGAACAGCAATCTTCCTCCTTCGATGACCCTCCTCCATTAATAGAAGAATCCAAAGCAACCAAAATCTTAGCTATCTCATCTCTCACCATCCTCTTCATCTTATTAGTAATCCTCTTCTCGTGCTTGGGTCCATCTAAAACTTTCTTCATCATATCTACGTCCATCGTCTTCATCTCCATCATCTTTCTAATAGCGTGGATGTTACTCCGTGACACGAATACGACAAGAGTACGTACCGTTTCATCTCTTGACTCCATGCAGCTCCGTTTCCAGTATAGCTTCCTCCGAAAGGTCGCCGGCCTGCCGGAGAAGTTCTCGTACAAGGCCCTCGCCGCCGCCACCGACGGCTTCCAGTCCTTGGTCGGCCGCGGTGCGTCCGGGATGGTGTTTAAGGGGATACTGGACGACGGGACTCCGGTGGCCGTGAAGTGCATCGAGTGCGCCGAGCACGGCGAGGAGGAGTTCCGGACCGAGGTGGCCGCCATCGCCGGAGCGCAGCATATCAACCTCGTGCGGCTCCTCGGCTACTGCCTCGTCTCCGGGGGGCCGAACTATCTTGTTTATGAGTACATCCATAATGGGTCGTTGGACAAATGGATATTTGCGGATGGTAGTGGTGATGATAGCAGATGCTTGTCATGGAGACATAGGTATATTCTTTAACTCGATCTCTATCTTATCTTCTTCTATAAAAGGTTAATTATGTGAAGTAGATTTATTTGATTTGGAATTCAGGGTTCGTTTGGCTGGTGCATAGCTAACTCTCTTTTATTAATAAATAATACTCAGACACCACTTTATCTCTAGAAATATGCATAATTATGGTCAAGGTGCATAACTTAGATGGATGAGAGATTGTGATAATATTATCACACCCATTTTCTAACCAAAATAGACATAAATTTCTTATTCGCATTTAAGACTTATACACGCTATTCAAACATGGCCCTAGTTCTTCAAGTCTACCATTATTTCAATTGAGTTCAGTAGATTTGAAAAGATTTCAATAAGTATAATTAAATTCGATAGTTTTGAGGTCGATGAAATTTATTTCCTAGTTAAGCCAATTTTTCAAATCTCAAAATTCATAAAACATGAAAGTAAGACCTAATAAAATGAAATTTTGCTTCCTTCAGAACAATAATATTATGTAGATTTCAATTCCATTATCTTCTAATTAGCACAATCCATTTCGAACTTAAACAAATCAAAATGGAAATTCATATAAAATTGCTCCCCAGAATTAGTTAATTGCCCAAAGACATGGATATTGAATTAAATGGTAAATTTCTGAAGAATTCAAACTCAATATTTCCTATCTTTTGCTCTTATTATAGTTAACACCATCATTAATTCTAACCTAACAACAACCAACAGATTATGTCCCTTTCAAAAAAAAATCACCTTTCTAATTGCTCCTTTGATATCAAGACTAGTCCCCTTGCAATTTTATCTTTCTTGACCAAAACAAAGAGGCTTATATTGTATAAGAATTTTGGAATTTGAATCATATCAGTATTAGTTCAAAAGGGACAGTATTACATTTCTGCTTATCTTTCTACATGACTTAGAGGTATTTTTGAGATAATAAAAGCAAAATGGTCACCTTGTAACCACTAACTACTCATATGGTAGAGTGCTAAAGGTATAAATTATAGAATTCCCCAATCTTTGATATTCTAAACAGGTATCAAGTTGCCATAGACGTAGCCAAAGCTCTTGCATATTTGCACCATGACTGCCGTTCAAGGGTGCTCCACCTCGACGTCAAGCCGGAGAACATACTACTCGACGAGGGCTTCCGCGCCGTAGTATCGGACTTCGGGTTGTCAAAGTTGATGAAGAGGGACGAGAGTAGAGTGATCACGACTGTAAGGGGAACCAAAGGCTACTTGGCGCCGGAATGGCTATTAGGTGTTGGTGTAACGGAGAAGTCCGACATATATAGCTATGGAATGGTCTTGTTCGAGTTAGTCGCTGGTCGTCGTAGCTTTTGTTTGATAGGAAATGGTGAGTGGTCTTATCTTCCAAGAATCATGGCGGATAAGGTGAAGGAAGGGAGGGTTATGGAGGTGGTGGATGAGAGGTTGATGACAGAAGGCACCGTGGAAGAGAAGCAACTGAGGAGTATTGCTTTTGTGGCTATGTGGTGTATTCAAGAGAATGCTAGCTTGAGGCCGAGCATGGCGAGAGTCGTCGACATGCTCGAGGGGCGGATGGCCGTCGACGCGCCGCCAAAGCCCGAGATGACTCTTCTGGACTTGCTTATAATTGATCAAACAGATGGTGACGATGGCCCGTTTGGAGTGCATCGTGGCGGCTCGCCGGCAAAGTTGCCAGCGGTATTGTCGTCGGGCTACACGTTTGCGATGTCTACGATATCCGGCCGGTAGCAGCGGCCGGCTTTGGTGCTGAAGACAAGGAGAGGGTAGAAGTTGGAACTGACAGTGTGATTGTGTGCTGGTTTGTTGGATTTGTTCTTACTAAATTTGTTGAAGTTTACAATGGTGGAAGGTGTTTGAGTCTACTCCTTTTAACCGGTGGTGGTGGAAATCATGCATAAGTTTACAGTGCTTACTATCTTCCAGTCATATGAAAGCAGAGAGAAGTGGTAAGAGCGATAAAAGAAAAGAGGTGTTAAGGAGTAGTCTTTTCCTGAAGAAGTTTGGTAGTAGATGTTTACACTAAAATAGATCTCTCCTTGATACTTATGGCTGGCATTTACAGGTATATTTCACTCAAGACGACTTTGGTCATGGAGATAGAAGAAAATGAAACAAATAAGAGAGGTTGTATAGTCTCAAGTCTAATTAACAAGTCAATTGTGGCCATGGCCATGATCGTACTTCTATTGACAAATTGAAGGTTTCTAGCCTCCAGAGAAGGGAGGGCAACTTGGCTGATTAGTTTGAACAGTCTAATGCATTGGTGCACTCTCACTATCTATAGAAAAGCTTGTGCTGTTGTGCAATAACCTTATGATAGTTTACAGCATGCCTAATGAATTACTTAAAATTAAGCTCATAACCTAACTTATCATCATCACGTTTGTAGGTCTTGGTAAAACATTACCATGATTCAATCGACACGGAAAAAGAGAAACCCGAAATGCTATTATTACAGAACTTGAAGCTCAAGAAAGTTACAGAAAGCAACTTACAGGCATCAACTATCCTCATTGCACTGTCCATTTTATTTTGCCATGCAAAACAAAACGTGTTCACTTGTTTCCTATTGACAAGAATATACTACTCTTCACATACTAACAGCTCTGGCCAAAACATCTCTAAGTGCCTGACGTTCTTGAGCTTAATTTGATGGTGGATGATGGAGAAACAGCACTAATGTCTGCCAACTTGATCTATAAGACAAGAGAAATGTCATTGAAACTATCCTTACTGTTTCAGTCATGCACGTGTTATGTCTGTGACTGTGAGCAAATCCTTAAGTTCGCCCTTCTGAAAAGAAAGCAAAACTAAAATATTTAGGTTGATAAAAAGGAAACACAAGATCATGGCATTATCCACAAAGATGAATATTAAGGACAATATCAGATCCACCAACAAATTCTCCCTTGATAAATATTTGTGGAAATTTTGGCCAGTTACTGCAGAAAATGGAAAAGAATGTAACTTTAGAAAATAAGCTTGGAAAGAATTTGAAAAAATTGTCACCTTGAATTCTCCAAAATTTATGTTCCCATCATGTGGGGTTAATCACAATCATTCATTCACATGGTCACACGAATCTAGGACTGATTTTGTAAATAAGACAATGCACCTAAAATATTATCAGTCCTGGTATGTCACCAAAATTCTATATTACGAAATCAGAACAAATTAATGAGGTACTGTAAATGGACCAGAGGAAAAGACAATCTAAAGGCCCCTTAACTCCATTTCCATGGTATAATAGAGTAGGTTAATATAAGTGATCAGTACTATGATATACTAGTCTACACTTCTACAGAATATATACAGAAGGAACAAATGTGTGTGTGTGTGTGTGTTTTAGTTTAGTAGCACAATAGAAAAATTGTTTCAAAGACTGTCAATACAAGGTTAGGTACCTAATAATGAACAACTTTTATTATAAACTTTGATATGCAAATGTTATGTGTAGATGCAATATATACATCTAAATATCAAATACATGACACAACTCTATCGGATATCACTCTAGTATGCTGATGTGGCATTTAATCTAGATCCCAATATACACCTAAAAGCTAGGGCTTTATTAACTCGTCATATACTTCTGTTATGGCCCAGCTTGGGAGGGGTCTAGTTGGTTTAGTCGTTGAGTCTATTTCTATTCCTACACTTAGTCTATATTTCACCACTTAGTGTTAGTAGGTTGGATTGAGTCTAGTGTATTTTAGCTTTACTTGGATGAGAAGTCACTTGAGCCATGAGTAGCCACTATATGAGATGTGGTGAGCACCCAAGTGAAGGGAAAAGAAAACTGTCCTAATTTCCCTCTCTCTCTCTCTCCCCCCTCCTCTAGCAATCGACAATGCACATAAACCGAGCATACCAACTACACCTCTTTCCCCGCCTCGGCGAAACTCTTCCCTCCTCTCCAATACTTCTTCCTCCATACTCTCTAGCTTTCTCCCATGTCACTCCTAGTACCTCACTTAGCTTCTAACCCAACTCATCCCTAGCCTAAGTTACAGCCTCCTCATTGAAGCTGCAGCTATTCCCTCGTTCCCCCACAGCCTTCCACTACAGCCCACAACCTCCTCTCACTACCACAGGCCTAAAACACCACCCCAATGCCTCCAACCCTCCTCAACTCTAGCATCCTTCCACCGACCTCACCTTGAAACCAGCCTTCCATTTCCAAGCTTCAATCCACCAACTTCAATCGCAAGCCTCCCCTACACCGAGCCCTATCCATCCATCTCCACTAACCGCCACAACAATGGAATCAAAGCTTAGCCCTTCCTTAGACCATGACTACCATAAGATTGGTGACGAATAAAAGGGATGCGACAAAGACACTATCTGAGGGAGAACTCCCAATCGGTGTTGCTATTCCAGTGAAGGCCGAGTCCTTCTCGAGCTTGCCGAGCATGCCGTCGATACGAGGAGCTCCATAGTAAGAGCCTCTCACCACCCTCCTTCTCTAGAGGTTATTAGAACTACAGGAAAGATCCCAACAAGAGATAAGAGGAATAAGGTAAGATATGAAATTGATGGGCTCGGTGGACACTTGTAGGACTAGCGTTGGCCGCCAGACCCATCGATGTTCCCAATAGCAGTCTAGGTTGCTCCTCCCTCAACTAGCCCCTTTCTTCCTCACCCACCTGGCTTACAAACTCAACAACCACCCCCTTACGGCCTGGAGGAGGGGAAACAAGCAGGGGAGCTGGCAGACCTACAGGGCTAAAGCTACACCAGTTTAGACTGGTCAGCTTCTCATTGAAGCTAACCCCGTCTTGGCCAGCCATCAAACATGGGGAGCCGTCCACAGCCCATAGGGCTAAGGCCCTCTTTCATAGTTTCCATAGGATTGGAATATAATAAGCCCACCCATGGGCCACCTTGCGAGTGAGGACACGCAATAGAACTGCAAATAGTAACTAGCCAACCACCACCTTCCATATTTGCTTAGGTTGCTGCCGTGAGGCCGAGGGGCCCTCCACCACCACCACCACCAAATTCTAGGGTCCATCCTCAAGCTCCCTATGGATCGAATACAGAGGGAATGGACTACATACCTGGCTAGAACCAAGGAAGGGATGAAGTTGTCGCTACCCCATCGTTGAACCAAGAGGACTTTGAGTTACAACGGGGTAGAGATGATTGAAGGTGGTGTGACTAGAGCATGCAACTTCTCCATCCATCCATGGCCAGTTGTGAAATGACGTATGATCCAAATCACGATAATAGCATTTGCGAGCACACTACGACTCAACTTTCTAAAGTTCCAAGAAGATAAATTGTTAGATTAGATTTTTCGAATTGAGCAATTCTTTGAGTACTAAGGCACAATAGAAGATGTCAAGATGTTGTTGGCGAGCTTCCATTTATAAAAAGTTGCCATCTATTGGTACTAGTTGTTAAGTGCCCACCAGCTGTTCGGGTTGTGGATCGAGTTCACCGAGGAACTTTCGAGGCGATTTGGTACCTCCGACTTCGAGAACTATCACGCTAACCTCTCCAAATTGGTTCAACGAACATCTGTGGCTAGATACCAAGGAAAATTTGAGCGCGTGAGAAGCCGATCCCGACCACTTTGGTCATAGCAGCTGCTGACTAGTACATTCATCTCAGGGCAGTGCGAGGAGGTTAAGGATGATGTCCTTTCCTTATAGCCTTGGACCTTGAGCGAAGCCTTTGAGGACACCACTAGGATAGTGTAAAAGCATGCAACCTTGAGGAAGCTTTGAGACCTTCATGGACTAGTCGGGATAGCAGGATTACCCCACGTGCACTGGGTGCGACTTGTGGGCCAATAGCTGCTTCGAGGGCTACTCCTCCCCTTTTTAGCATGAGGACAACACCTAGACCAGTCGTGAGACTTGGGGGAGGAGGGGATGACTAATAGTTCGCACTCTCACATCAGCGCAAGTGGAGGAGCCGTCAGCTAAGGGGTTGTGCTTTCGATGAGACAAAAGATTCACTATGGGCCACCGTTGCGCTAGAGCCACTGAGAGTGTGATGCTAATAGATGCCATGATGATGGAGGCAAGGAGGTGATGGAGGAGATGTGACCGTCGAGGATATGGTAGAGGTCGTGGACGAGGGCCTCGATGAGGATGCAACCACTGATTGGTGTATCTAGCATTGTAGATATCTTCTACTTCCTACAATTGGCCTTGATTGTACCTGAGCCCACTCCAAGCTTAGGTAAACCTGCTGATTTGGTTCAGTTATTGACTAACTTTTCTTGACTGTTTGAGGCCCCGAAGGGGCTACCCCCTACTAGGCATGTCAACCACTGGATTGAGATTATGACAAGGGCTGAAACGATCAAAGTTTAACTCTACCGGTACTCACATGTGCAAAAGGAGGAGATCTTGAGGCTCGTCATCGAGATGTTGGAGCAAGGCATCATCCAGCCGAGTTGGAGGGCATATTTTTCATCGGTACTGCTGATGAGGATGAAGGAGAGTTGGCATTTATGTGTGGACTACCATATACTAAATGTTATCACCGTCAAAGACTAGTAACCCATACTGATTATTGAGTAGCTACTGGATGAACTAACAAGGGCACCCTACTATAATAAGCTAGACCTCTACACAGGGTACCATTAGATTCGAGTTTGGGTGGACGATGTTCATAAGACAGCATTTTAGACTCATGATACACACTACGAGTTTCGAGTCATGCTATTCGGGTTGACAAATCAACCGGTTATATTCCAAGGCCTAATGAATGATATATTCTGATCACTCCTCCAGTGGTATATGTTAGTGTTCTTTGATGGCATTCTTGTGTACAAAAGGACCTGGTCGGACCACATAGAGCACTTGCGCGTCGTGCTTAACCTATTAGTCAAGTATTTCATGAAAGTGAAGTAGAGCAAGTGCCTATGGAGAGAGTGCTCAGTGGAGTACCTCGGCCAAATCATTTCAATCGAGAGGGTTGTAGTTGATATGGGCAAGGTTGCTTGCATGCTTGGTTGGCCACGATCGAAGATAGTTTGAGAGCTACACAGCTTCTTGGCTTGACAGGCTACTTTGGACTCCAAATATAGAGCCATCGGTTGGAGGTGCTCTAAGAGAAGTCAAATTCACGACCTAATATTAAAGAGATGTGATGTACCATCAGAACCATATATAGTTTTTTAAGTCTATGAAATGATCGATATATAATATTTAAATTGAGCAAAATCAAGCCGTGCTTGAGTGAGCCAAGGTCAGCTTGGCATCGGCTTGATTAAATAAGGAATCCAAAATTCAAGCTTGATCTTTCCTGATTCAATATCAAGGTGACCTCGAGCGGCTCACGAGTCAACAAACTAGTTTGATACCCCTAAACCTTTCAGTACTTCCTTCATATCAGGCAAGTTGTAAAGAAAATGATGATTATTGTTACAGTATAAAGTAGTTGGTGGTATATGCCTATATGGAATTGTTGATTTGTATCTGTAACTTAAACATCTTTGTTCCCATTGTACTTTTCCTTGTTTGGTTTTATTATGTTTAGGATTTTTGTTACTTTGATTTTGTTATTCTATTGTTTAGAAGTCCTTTCTTGTAAGCAGCCAAGGCTGTGAGCAATGCGCTACGACCTTCAATTAATCTCTTGTTGTTGGTTCAACAGTTAGACGGCATGAGGCTGCTAATGCAGAGAAGACCACACATCCATAGTATCTGAAGCTTTTGATTGGAAAAGTTATTTCAGACATAATTGTCTGGGAACCCATCACTTGAAACTGCTCATTATGATAGGCCTTATCAAGGAATCCTACAATATTATGGAGCAGCGCATGAAGCAGGCAATCTATACACAGTTCTTCAGTCAGTTCCGTGAAATCATCTAGTAGGCTATTCTGTGGAAATATTTATCATGTTTCTCCAGATACGCTCTTTTATGCTTTTCTTTTTAAATTTGAACTTTTTCTCTGGTTGTCATTGCGGGCCATGCCTGTCTAGATTTCAGCAGTTGACATTATTGTCGGAACCAAAGTTTTCAACTGACCTGAGGTCCTTCTTGTTGGATTCTTTGATCTATGATGCAAATTTGTTGTGTATCGGAGTGAACCTTCTCCTAGTTCTGGCCCATTTCATGGTCCTTGTAGACACAACACATGATATGTGCCAGGTTAAGCTGCTGATATGCCATGAAAAGTAATCTTTACTTAGATTCTGATATGGAGTATTTCGCAGTTCTTGGCCACGCTGTGATTGTCAGGTAAAATTGCATATTACAGCAGAATTTGCACCAGTACAAATAGAACAAGTATTTTATGGACTATGGAACACATTTGCTACCTCGTTGTATGACAGGTTAACTCTACAAGTAGTCTATAATAACACTTGCAGCTCAACATCAGAAGTAGTCGAAAATCATACAATGATAAGCTGTTTCCTTATTATGGATGAGTATCTTTTGTGATGGTTTTCAAGTATGTTGATATGTTTTCACGTGAGTTCTCATTGTGATATCTTTCTTTTTCATAAGCAGCAGGACTAGGACTAAAGCATGTTTCTTTCCTGTATGATTTGTATGCAGAGTGATCGACTTAGGTGGGCGTCAATAATAGATTCTGCGCATTTGACTGCTTGTTTCTAGTGATTGTTAAATTGAAATTGGAAAGAATGGGGGACAAAGTGTATGGTTGTTAGGGAGAGAGAGATGGGAGTGTAGCAGAGTCTGCCTCCAGGTAATGGTCTTTTTTGGGTCATCCAAGATGCTTGCTTCTCTTCTCTTGCCGGCTGCGACATCTAATGGTCCTACTGCCAGAGAATTGTAACCAAAAAGGGGGATGCTAAGATCTAGCAGCTAAAGAAGAGTGAGATTGGAAAAGGACCTGAGAAGCCAAAGCTGGAACCAAGAATATGTTATCTGAGGAAGAGGAGCAGCACTAGGAGCCAGGCACATACCTTCAAAAATCCCCAGCTTTCATATCCACCCACACGAAAAGGTATGGCAAAGAAGGCTAGCTACAATGTTTGCCATGTTATGTGGTTTGGATGCATATGTTACTCATGCTGCAGGATGCCTCCCTTTCCAACATTTCCCATACTTTCAGCTTATATCTTTCTATGCGTAAAATTATCTAATACTTCAACAGTTTTCTTCTCAAAATGCTAAATGGTCAAGATTTGGGGTTCGGAAGCACTTGATTGTTGTGACCCCCACACTGAAAAACATCAATGATTTGCTAGCAAAATTACGCATTATTGAATTCCTCCTACATGTATGTATGAATGTTCTTTAGCTAATCTAATCATAGGACAACGAGTCTAAATTATATATATGCCTAAACTACTACTACTACTCTCTTACTACTCTCTTCCTAGCAAGCATGCATAGCACCAAGGAAATTGGAAGGAGGAAGAGGTGGGAAATCTTTAATGTGGCACGGGTGCTACATGAACTACTCCCCAATCCCCATCCATCTTGCCACCCATAAGCTACAGCCTTGATGCAAACCTTGAGGCCTTTATATTGTCACACTCACACTTCATATGTCTTTATGTCTTCCCTTTTTCAAGTGACCCAAATTGGCATTGCTCATGTGACCAAAAGCCTCTAAAAGATCCACGTCATATGATCCATTTTCTTGCCCCTAAAAGAGACATTTATGTATTTATCTAGAGGAAGGACCAGCAAGTATCTTCACAAGGATTAATTAACACAAAAGTTCAAATCTGAACCATTAATTTAAAGGTAGCTTCGCAAGAATTAAATGCTCTTTAGTTTCAGACGAGTATATGCAACAAAATAGAGTTGTTTTGGCTTTATTTTATTAAACAGTCAACGATAGACAGGAAACTCTCTGAATTATTGCTCATTTTTATATAAATTATTTTATTTAGTTTTCGTGGTATATAGGCCCTCCGAACTATATGAAACTTATTTGATTCCTATGTTAAAATTATATCCCATCATTAATTTTTGTGGGTAAAATAGTCATTTGCTCTCAGTCTAATGGTACTTTTTAAGGGATCAAACTGTCATAGAAAGATATAAATAAGGGGTCTTATGTGAAATGGGCAAATAGTTCAGGAGGTTATTTGTAATTAACCATTGGAAAAATAATGTAGTGATAATTTCCAGATACGCAATAATGCTGGTAGTAAGACTCAAGCAATACGTAGTTAAGTAGAGAGAGAGAGAGAGAGAGAGAGAGAGAGAGAGAGAGAGAGCAACATGTGATCACATAATTATTCATATAAATTCTCCTTAACAATGTCAATTAATTCCCTACCAACCCATGCCTCCCATATATTTAAGAGAGAGAGAGAGAGAGCTACCATTTGAGCAAAACTACAAGAAAACAACCATGGCGACTCCTCCTCCTCTACCTCCTCCCCCCCAAGATCACGAATCCGACTACGACGACACCACCACCACCCTCTCTATCTCGAGTTCGATCTCGCTCGGCTCCGACCACTACTGCACCAAAACCCAACACCAAACGAAGCCCCACAAGTCCAACCAACCCGAGTGGCGAGCCATGCAAGCCCTCCGCGCCGCCACCTCCGGCCGCGTGGGGCTGGACCACTTCCGGCTCTTGCGGCGGCTAGGCAGTGGAGACCTCGGCCACGTGTACCTGTGCCAGCTCCGCGGTGCCGGGATGCCGCAGCTCTATGCCATGAAGGTGGTGGACAAGGAGGCGCTTGCGCTGCGGAAGAACGACAAGAAGAAGCTGGAGAGGGCGGAGACGGAGAAGGAGATCCTACGTGGACTCGACCACCCCTTCTTGCCCACGCTGTACGCGGATTTCGAGGCGAGGCATTACTCGTGCCTCGTCATGGAGTTTTGCCCCGGTGGAGACCTGCATGTTGCTCGGCAACGGCAGCCGGGGAGGCGGTTCACTCTCTCTTCTACAAGGTCTTTCTTTTTTTCATATATATATAATTTTCTTCTTAGTTTATGCATGAGATAGATATATAAATCATGCGAATAGGGACCGTATTTATTCATGAATTTTGACGTTTTTATTCTTACCACATTATATACATGCCGTTATATATCAGCAGTATTTTCGAGATTACTTAATTAAATAATTAGCGTCGTTAAACAATAGTCCGAAGGTCTGTCTTTAATTAATTAGCACCAATATTAATGATTTGTGTGGATAATTCATAACATATAATTAGCTTAATTTTTGTATCAGATTTTATGCGGCGGAGATCCTCTTAGCTCTGGAATATCTCCACATGATGGGCGTCGTCTACCGAGACTTAAAACCCGAGAACGTCTTAATCCGCCACGACGGCCACGTCATGCTCTCCGACTTCGACCTCTCCCTCAAATGCGCCGTCGAGCCCAAACTCCTTACCCAAACCCACACCGATTCCCCCTCCTCCTCCTCCTCCTCCTGCGTCCCTCCCATGCAACTCCAACCGGTCCTCTCTTGCTTCTACAAAACCAAGCCCCACCAACCATCGCGCGCCACCTGTCCTCCGACCACGAGGGAGCTCGTCGCAGAGCCCAGCGCGGCCCGGTCGAAGTCGTTCGTGGGCACCCACGAGTACCTGGCGCCGGAGGTGATATCCGGCACCGGCCACGGGAGCGCAGTGGACTGGTGGACTCTCGGGGTGTTCCTGTACGAGATGTTGTACGGGTTCACGCCTTTCAAGGGCGAGAATAACGAGAGGACGCTGGTTAACATCTTGAAGCAGCAGTCACTTAGCTTTCCGAATCATCGTAAGGAGGCGGCGGCCGCGGCGGCGGAGGAGGAGGAGGAGGTGGCCGGGAGGTCAGCTCGAGATCTGATAAAGAGGTTGCTGGTGAAGGATCCAAAGATGAGGATTGGGAGCTTGAAAGGGTCGGTCGAGATCAAGAGGCACGAGTTCTTCAAGGGGGTGAACTGGGCGCTCATAAGGTCGGTGAGGCCGCCGGAGGTGCCGAGAGATGAGGTGCTGAGGAGCAGAGGAGTAGTGCCGGCGGTTCAGATGATCATGAAACCCATGAGCAAGAAGGAGAAGGAAGAACCCTACCAAATCCCTCACCATTTTGATTACTTCTAATCCATTCCATTTGTTATATAACCTTTATAGCTCGTTAATTTCTTTGTATATATTTGTATCTTTTTTCTTATCTTATCATGCAACTTGGGCTAATCCAATTAATGATCAAGATGGAGTAGAGTGGGCTAAACTGGTTTTGTCTTTAATATAAATATTTATTATTTGACCTTTATATTTTACTTGCAATGTCTCAAAAGTTCCTTAATCTAATTTATACCTAACAGTACCTAACGTGATGGAGAAGATTAATATTTCTAAACATAAAACGTTAAAATATTTAGAATACCCTTAGTTTGACTTGCATTAAAAACTTTTTTAACATCGAGTATTAAGATTATTTTAAATCTATATCTAATTTAATATATTCAATTATATATAGTAACAGCCTAATAAAAAAAAATTAAACCCAACACCAAGATATGTTTAAAACATTAAAAATAAATTATAAATATTGAATGATAAATATGATACAGTAAAGTGTGAACGATACCAATGTCAAAATATAAAGTACAATTTCCTTTATAGACTATTCTTTGTTAGGTTTTTATTGGAATCGAAGTTAGTTGAGCTATATCATTTCTTCAAATAGTTAATACTAATTACAACAACAACAACTATTATTATTATTATTATTATTATTATTATTATTATTATTATTATTATTATTATTATTAGTATTATTATAATTATAGAATGTAATATGCTTTAGATAGTTAATTAGAGGGATGCATGCATGGGGTCATAATGAAGTGATTGAATGAGAAGGATATATATGATGTGAATCATGTGATGGAACAGAAGAATATATATATAGTCAAGGTGGAGAATTATATACAGTGGGACAGCCAGACATGCATGCTGATCAAGAGGAGGTGGCAAGGTATATATAGTTTGGGCGGTGATTTCATGTTGGGGTTGTTGCCTCCTGTCATTTTGCCGGCACGCGTGTCTATTTTGAAATATTATCTTCTTCTTCTTTTTTTCTTTTTTGCCAAAATAATTAAGGGCCCATTGAGTTGGATGTATTTATAGATGTTGTATATATAAAAATAAAATTAATAAAATTTTTGGTCGAAACAGAAGTGTCATGATAGTCGGAAGACCTAAGTTATGTAATAATAAAGTTTGACTTGAACGACACTATGATAATTAGGCAAGACTTGAGCTTATTTGTTGTTGGACAAGTCTTGAGTTTATCCATTATGTGGATACATAAAAATAAGGAATAATCTTTTTTGATATATATTATATTTAGCCTCATAAATATTTAGGAAATATATTTATAAAACTTAGTAGCTAAGTTTTCTTTTATTTATATAAGAGCATGAACTATTTACCTGTAATAATATAAAGTTTTTAATGAGTAAATTAGCTAGAAGTGAGAACTTGACTGATGAAGCTTGTCTTCTCTAAATATTATTGAAGTCTCTTTCTCTTTTTTTATTTACATATTATTTTTATTTTGAGACTTACTTCATCTTGTGAAGAAGATGAAATGTCGCGTAAACTAGCAAACCGATTCAAAAGATTAAGTTTGTTACATAACACTCTCTTTTCAATGAGAAAGTTATTGACGCTCATTTTAATTTAATGGATGTCAAAATCTAATGTATTATCTTAGATTATTATATAGCGACTCTATGTAAATAAATATATCATTCAAATATTATCTTGGAAAAGAAAAATATTATATGAACTAAAAAATGTTTGTTTTGTCATCCGTAGTAATATATCATATCACCTTCTACCATAAAAGTTTTAAGTTGATTAAGATCGATTTTTTTATTTTTACTTTTGGATTTGATATATTTTAATAGGCCCAACAAGCAAAATTCGAATAAAATTCAAATTAAATGGGTGGATATTTTATATTCGGTGTGTAGGAAGTTAAATGCCGTTTAACTAGGTGTGCATCCTTCTCTCGATAACTTTATTATTAAAACAAATTATACTTCACCCTCTAATTGTTTAGCTTGCTTTTAACTTAATTACCTTCTTGTACTTGTCCTTCTAGTATTTAATCTCTCTATGGGTCATACCATCTTTAAGTCAGACGATATTTGTGACGATAATTAAGTATTTTTCTCATTCCAATTTGTGGTTGACCAACAATTATAGCTTAATTTATATCGCTGAGAATCAAGTACTTAAGTTTAAAGTACAATATATGTAAATTAAAATTGACTCAAATCAGAATATCGTAGTTCTTTATTAATATTTTATTTAATTTCAGCTGAAGTTATATATTTGTTACATAAGAACAGAACTTCATGGAACTCTACATGCAATATATATATATATATATATATATATATATATATATATATATATATATATATATATATATATGGGAATCATGGAATTCTACATGCAAACAAACATAAGGGTTAAAAAGAACTCCCCCTTTGCCCTAACTTTCATGTAGCAGATCTTTATTCATGACTTCTTAGAAAGGTGGCGACGTTATTATTTGAAGGGAGAAAAAAAAAATCAAAATCAATCCCATGCACTCATCTTGTCGGCCGAATAAAAAAGAAAAAAAAAAGGAGGGAGGGAGAGAGAGAGATTAATCTTCAAACCTGGCAAATATGATTCTCAACTGGGAGCTGGGACCATCCAGTACTTGTTATTAATTTTGGGATATTTTATAATGAATTCTAAGCCATTTCGTTTATATTTTGTTGATGCTCTCGCTGGTCGATCTCTCGGAAAACCTGTCACATATCTCAATTAAACATCACGCTGATAGGTGAAAGAAGAAAAAGAAAAAGAAAAATTGTATGAAGATTAATCCAGAGAGTGAGTGCGAATCCTCTCGTGGCTCTTGCATCCATTAATTTATTTGGATCAATGAATTAAGCCCATTTTTTGAGGGTGTGAAGGAGAAAATGTGGTATCATGATGCATGAATCCTTCCGAGTTCCCACCTTTGCTAGATGATTATGTAAGGTCGGCTGGTAATGAGTATAATAGAGATTTTTCTTTTTAAGAAGATATCCAGGGACTGTTTAATTTGAGCTAAGTCCGACTCATTTATTAAACGAGCCAAGCCTCAGGCGAGATTTATTCTTTAATCCCAAGAACTGTTGTTTAAGGCTCAAGCTTGTTAAATAGGCTTGTTTGCTTTGAGTTTAGAGATCCATTATAAACTAGTTTAATAATTAAATATTTTTTTATTCTTTATTATATCTAATTAAATTTTTTTTTAAATAAGACTAACTAAAAGCGTTCAAAGCTTAACATCAAACAAAGCAAAGCAGTTTATGATTTGGATTAGTTTTAAAATTGGACATCAGTAATGCTTGAGCTTTATACGTCAGTCTAAATAAAAAGAAAAAATAAGACTTATCTATTAAATGAGCCTGAGCCTGAGCCTGAGTGAGTCATTTACTATCCAAAATATTCCAAAGTGTAATGTTTAATAAATATATCATATTGACTGACTCTATGTACAATATCAGAGTGTAATGTTTAAAATATCACATTTCTCTTTAAAATTAGTCCTTCAAGTTAAATATGAAACATAAATCCTTAGTATTGAGGCCCAGGGCCAGCCCAAATTGCAGGCCTGTCACTCTTAGTAGTTCTCTGTCCATTTTTTATTTGGGGGGCCATTTATCCAACCATCTATTCCATGGTTTATTATATGATTATCTTGTTTGATAATATTAACGTTAAACATTATTTTCATCGCCTAACAGCTTAAATTCTGTGATTAATTTGTTACTAAAACTGTACCAAAGCTAGTTTTCTGAAGGTTATAGCTCAATAGTCAGCTTAATTTTATTCTTATCTATCATCTACCCATATGTAAAAATCATATAAACAGTGAGGAAAAAAAAATAAAAAATAAAGCTACAACCTCTTTCAATTGGTTTTTTTTTTTTTTTCATTACAATGTCAGCTTTCTAATTCAATTAAAAAAGGAACAAGAAAAAGAAAGAGTAAGTACACATGAAAACATAAACAAGTACTGGATTTGGGCATCAAAGACAGTTGAGAAAAATTAGCGGCTTGTCGATGGTGGATTGCTCGCCACTTGAAAGCCTAACTAATAACTATGCATATAGCCACTACCAAATGTTGCCTACCTGTCTGGCGGCGTTCATGCATTATCGAATTTGGAATCTCCCTTTTCCACAAACATTGGGCAAGACCATCCAGATCTCTTTGTCGTCGAGGAAATTAGTAATTCTAAGCAAGTAGACTATCTTTGGTTGTTGATTATTAGCGTAGATGTTGTGTTAGGTCGTTGTACAACAGTTTTAACTTGGTATAGAAAATTTGCTAGCGTTAATTGATTAAGGATGCAGTAAGAATAGGGCATTACAAACTATTAACTTATTTTATATATTGAGATTAGATATGCAGTGCAATCCAACATAAGATTATTTGGGTTAACACGTGTCCATGTATGTGCATAAAATATTTAGATGCTGCATAGATATACGATGTTGCCAATAATGACCAAGTGAAAATCTAATTTTTTTAGGGGTTATCTCACTCTGTCTCTTTTTGTCCTTGTTGAGTATACACGATTTAAAGCCGTCGTCGTATCTCCATTTTCTCTATCTGCGTATCAACTTGTAATCTGACTAATAATATGATTTGGACCATGCACAGGTTTTTCCTAAGTAAATAGTATAAAAAAGAAAAGAAAACATGAATGGAAGATTGTCATTACAGTACTGCAAAAAGATAGTCGTTGGTGGTCTAAAAGGAACTCGAACTCAAAGCATTCATGTTATGTCATAGTGTCATTGAAGCTCCCCCCTCGTTAGGGTTAGGGTTAGGGTTTGATCATGGTCATGACTCCTCTGCATGGCTCCATTTCCCAAGAGGAATCGAGTCAGCCCACCATCTCGATCTCTCTTTCCCTTTCTTTCTCTTTCTTCACACTTCACCACTTCCCCCCTCTCCCTCCCTCCTCCCTTTAACTTCCCCCAAGAGAATGGAGGGCAAATCATCCTATGGTTTTGAAAAATAAAAGCAAAAGTACTCCTCCAACCCAAATAAAACACAGGGGGTGGTCAGAAAAAGAAACATCATAGAGGAGAAGAAGGGATCTGGGAGGGAGGAGGAGAAAAAAAAAAAAAAAAAAGATGGTCAAACACACCACCCTCCAAGACCACTTTCCTTTGCCTTTCTTTATCGAAACTCACAAGCTATCCTTTACCTTCCTTTCTTTTTAGAAAAAAAAAAAATTAGCTTGATGATTGATGCATGCATGAAAACTAATTAAAGGGTGCTTTCTCCCCCTTCAAAAATTCCTTCAGTCTCTCTCAACTATGGGTAAAAGATAAAGCTCCAATGGAGAACACAACTCATACCCTATTATTCTTACTTATCCAAGCTTTGAAATTCCTCCATTTTGAGTTTATCTTCTTTTTGACTTTCTCTTCCTCATCCTCTTATATATAGAGTTTGCATTCTAACATTAATACTAGCGTATTACACATAATTGCCAATAAAATTTTCCTGCCACTACATTTGTCCAAAATTCAATTATTGCTAGCCACCCATTTTTTTCTTACCCTTTCGAAAATGCCATTATATATGGTTAGTTTTTGAAATAGTATTTATATAAATCTAAGTTTAGTTAGATTTAATTGACGAAATGATATATTTTTTGAAAGAAGTCAAACAACTTCGTGGCAATTATTAGTATTATTGTGATGCCAATAGAATAGTGACTTCCTAAGATTATATTTTTACAGTAGTAGTAGTAGTAATAGTAGTAGCAGCTAATTAAGCAACGGCTAGTTTCCCTAGTAGCAAGTGGGGTTAATTTGAGAAAGGAAGAGGAAGGGATAAGACGTGGGTCTTTTTCCATTGAAAGGAGTAAATTTTGTGCAGAATATTCACTTGGTCTGCTCATATATATTAACGCGTAGGAGTACTTGTCCACCCAATAACACGTCGACACGAGAGCACAAACCCCCATTTTTATTAGTCCACGTGGACTACATGCCGTGGAGCCCATCTCGACATGAGTGTCCACTTGATGCCCCCTCATATGGGCTCCGGCACCTGCATTATTATGGCTTGGAATTGGAATAAGGAAGTGGAATAAATATATATTGGAGGACGATGTGGTGATAAGGATAAGTAGCTTCTAGGGTTGATATATATATTATTGCTAAAGGTGAGAGTAAGGGAGAAGGAGAGGGAGAGAGAGGTAGAGGTAGAGGTAGATCATGATCGAATAAGAGATGGGGATATATAGGCTTTATACTATCTCTATCGGAATAAATTCTTGTTCGTGCGGGTGGATAATTTTTCTACACCAATAATACAAGATCATCTTCAAAAGATTAGCAATGCCAGTACGTAATTAATGCTTCTATTGGTAAGCTGGATCCGAAGCTGCCAAATAACGCAGTGACACGCAAGATATATAAAGCTAAGGCTCCATTTTATTGCATGATAATAATGGACTGAAATAATTGAAGACGATAGTATCATATCATAGTACATGATTGGTAAGAAAAATATTTATAAATAAATAATTTACGCTTTAAACTTTAGGAAAGAAGAGTATTGTGGCCATTTTTATGTATAACTATTCGTAATTATGATATCTTTAAATTTTTGCAGTGATTATTATGCAACAAAAAAAAACCCAAATAATAATATATAATGTGGACAATGGATATGGCAGAGTGCTTGCGTTTTAACTGCAGTCTCAACCAATTAAGCTTTTATAAGTTTCTCAATATGATCAAAGGTGATCCATGATTATAAGATGCATTATAGTAATTAATTTGAACTCAAGGATATATATATATATATAATTAGGGAATGCAAGAATGATTGTAAAGATTAAAAGCACATATGGATAATAATGCACACACATGCATGCAGTAACTGGAATGAGATCTCTCTCTCTCTCTCTCTCTCTCTCTCTCTTCCCAAGAGGGGGAGTAGTCTAAAAAGATGTTGCTGGTTAAAGGAGAGAGAGAGAGAGGTAGTTTGAAATTCCCCACAATGGAGTAGTTGCTATCTTTAATTGGCATCCATATCAAAGCCCTTTCTCTTCTTTTGCTTCTTTTGGTTTTCTGTGATTCCATTGCTCAGCAAAACCAAAACCAAAAACAAAAAAGAGACAACATCCCCCAACTTGATTCGCAATTATTGAGTCCCCACGCAAGTATAAAACCCACCTCACACCCCTCCCACACTTCCAAACACATCCCCTTAAACTCATCCTATTCCCTTCCCCCCTTCTCTCTACTCTCTCATACTTAGGTAACTCTCTTCACCACCTTCTTTCTCCTTCTCTCTCTCTCTCTCTCTCTCTCTCTCTCTCTCTCTCTCTCTCTCTCTCTCTCTCTCTCTCTCTCTCTCTCTCTCTCTCTCTCTCTCTCTCTCTCTCTCTCACACACACTCACACACACACACAAACACACGCCTTTAGAGTGAAAAGACTATGCCATTAACTAAGTAGTATAGCTTAGATTATGGACCTCCCCTTCTCTCTCTCTCTTGGGGCTTTTTAGCATAGTGCATGATGCTCCTTGTATCAATTACTAGCTAGCTAAGTTTTAGCATAGCTCTTGATTTGGCGGCGTTTGGTTGGTGCATATGCTCGAAATAAGGTTAAAAGGTTTACACACAGAATACGATATGGCACGAAGTGCGATAGTCTTATCACACCTTTGAGTGTGTACTTCTGTTACCTTTTTGTGAAACTTGTAGGATATGTTTCAGAAGGGTATGTTTACTATTCTTGTCAATGCTACTGATAGGTATAGGATTTCCCACATCAGCAATTTGTAACTAATTATATATGTCTTATGGGTTAATTAGTAATATTTAACCACTGTGTCATCAGGTATTCCACTTAATTATTTTATCTATTACTAATATTAAAGCACAGCTGAATTTTTCTGATTAGGATTATTAATATATATCATTATGGTTAATTATATGATAGGGATTGAGATCAAGATGAACAGGAAACCAGGAGACTGGAACTGCAGGACATGCCAGCACCTCAACTTCAGCCGCCGCGACTCCTGCCAGCGCTGCAGTGAGCCGCGCTCGAGCGCCGACCGCTCCGACTACGCCAGCTTCGGCGCCGGTGGCGGCGGAGCCCGCGGCGGCTCGTCGTTTGGCTTCAGCGGCTCCGACGTCCGCCCCGGCGACTGGTACTGCTCCTGCGGCGCCCACAACTTCGCCAGCCGCTCCAGCTGCTTCAAGTGCGGCGCCTTCAAGGAAGACACCGCCGTCGGCGTCGGCGCCGGAGTTGGAGGAGCCTTCGACGGCGATATGATGCGCTCTTCCCGTGGTTTCGGCTTCGGCGGCGGCGGCCGCACAGGGTGGAAGTCCGGGGATTGGATTTGCACTAGGTCTTGCCTTTACTTAATGCCTTTAATTATCTCTTTTTCTAGTTCCATTATTAGAACGGAGATCCATCTATTTAAGTTTGAAGTCACTATATAGGAGTAAAAAGTTGATAGATATATTTTAGAAAAAAAAATGCATGGTATCTTGTCCAGATATATATATATATATATATACTACGATAATGTGATAGACGTGATGTGATATATTCTTCGATTGTTATGTTTGATTAATAATTAATCGCGCTGACGTGTCTTCACATAGGTCGGGTTGCAACGAGCACAACTTTGCAAGCAGGATGGAATGCTTTAGGTGCAATGCACCTCGGGAATCTGGTAACTAATTAGTCTTCTAATTAATTAACTCTTCTTCAAATGATTAATTAGTGTGTTAATTAATTACTTTTCATTTTCATGGCATGCAGGCACTGAAGTCTAAATAAAAGAGCAGAAGGAGGAGGAAGAAGAGAGACCATGAGAAGAGATAAATGATTATGATATGATATGATATGATATGATATGATATGATATAGTAGTATATCTAAGCTATTACTAGTTTTGCCTCTTCTCCAACTTTGTATTTTTCTTTTTCCTTTATTTTTTTTTTTTTACTTTTACCTCTTTTTCCACCGTTTTGAAGGCCTTCCAATGGGAGCGTGGTTGTTTAATCACACCTTCCACTTGGAAGTACTCTTTTTTTTTTTCACCTTTTGCTTTTGAAGTCATGTATCCCTTCCTTCCCTTGCTTTAGAAGTATAACAATGTCTTGGTGTCCCTCTTCATTAAGCTACTGTGTCTTCCTCATGGAGTTATCATAGGAAAATGAGCACTGAATAACGTCACAGTTAAACCGATGTCATTGAGATTCGAATATAAGAATATGTGCACAGTGTAAACCATCTGAGTATAATTCCATTAAGCAAAAGAAACCAAAAACTGCAAAGTGGATAGAACTTAATTATGGCTGCCATTTCTTTCCAAGTCCAAGGTTAGCTGGGAAAGATGCATGAAACCCCTCCCAACTCATATGGGCCAGAAAGAGATTGGGCTTGTCTTTATTTGGGCCCCCCCCCCCCCCCCTTCAAACATTTGTGACCCACTAAATTAGTTAATTGGAGTACAGAATCTATCAGAATTTCTATCATATATATCACAACTTTTCTTAATTTTCCTACTTGATTTGGTAGGGAAAACATAAATGAACACTGCTGTACTAACCTGGCCAATCAAATCACCTCTCGTATATTAGACTCTTTCTAAAAAATTCTAATCATCGACAACATTTTCGAATATTTTTACATACATTTTATGAAATAAATGCTGCATGGGAGAATATTCTTAGGTTCCTATAATTTTAGTTGCATTCTACTATATTCCAACAACTCACAAACTCTATCAAATCATAGACTGATAGGATTGGCCCAATCACTGAGCTACAATAGTCGTCTCATATTAATGCCTATAACACATCATCTTAACGAATCGTGTCATAAATGGTTCGATGATTATGAACTACTTTCTAGTGTACTAATTGTGTGTTTGGATTGTTATTATTCTATAGCTCTAACTTTTTGTAAAAGTTGAAGAGTTTTCATTTATTTGATTGGTGCATAATGAAAGACCCCAAACATGATGCATGTCACATGTCTTACGGTTGAGGTAAGGCAAGCAAAGAAGGGAATCAGATTCAGAGAAGAATAAAACAAGGAGGCCATGCTAACTGATGAAAACTTTAAAGAGAAATAGGGAGGCAATGGAGACCAACAGAAGAAATTATATATGATGCAGTCCCTTTCATAGTTGCTGCAATATTTCATGCTTCAAAGTAGAAAGAAGGAAAGCAACAAGACATGTTAATGGGAAAGCATAGTAATGGTTCTGATAAATCTCACTGGGGGACCACTGATGCACGAGTTTGACTACATAATCTCAAGTTTAAGAACTAAGTTTAGGGAATTTTATACTTTGCACATCCTATCTTTTACTTTTATTATAATTATTATTAACAAACTGCTGTCCTGTATTTTTGTTGCCTTGATAAGCACTCATGTGATAGAGTGCTAATGATAATAAGAGAACTATCGTTCTATAATAATAACAATAATAATAAGAGACAACTTAGAGTGTAAAGTATAAAATTTCCCAAATTAAACTACTCTTCTGACAGCAGCAAAATGTGGTACTTAGGGTACATTTATTACCTCTAAATTGACTGTTGGCTTGACTAATTATCTAACATTAAAGTTGTAGTAATGTCACTATAACATGCAGGCTCTGTCCAAGTGCTTAAAAAAGTATGCTGCTATGGCACGCAAGGATTCCACAAGAGCTACTAGAGAGCCAACTGAGGTTAAACATAGATGAGGCAAGGAATGGTGCAGAAAAGGGTACCATGAAAGGGATGGAAATTAAGCTTTTTAAGCTCATCAGACTAGTGCAGTCCATCTCTTCTTTTCTTTCTCTGCCCACTTTGCAAATCTTCTTCCTTCCTTCCTTCCTTCCTTCCTTCCATCTTCTTGACGATATTGTGTAAGACATCAGAAATGGGAGCTCTTTTCAGCCTAAAGCATCAATACAAGTCATCTTCATACAGCAATACAAATTTCTTATTGATTGCTTTGGACTGAAGGGAGCTCCTAGTTCTGCTGTTTTTTATTTATTTTATTTTATTTTATTTATTTATGCTTGTTATGTTTGATGTTCCGGCTATTATCGCGCATGGTTATCTCGATTTTGAGTTTGATTTTATGGGTATGTTATGTTGATCAATTCTCACTACTTGGTAGGAGAAACTGAAGCTAAGCAATAATTGTTCATCTAAAGTTAAACTTTATTAAGCCACACATAATATTGTTAGTATTCTTATAATAACCACTTTTTGTTCCATTTGGCCTAATTTATGATAGCTTAGGCTTTTGAAATATTATTTGTTAGGAGGCATTAATTCCTAGATTTTATTTTGTCTCTGAAATTAAAGCTCTGAGACTAGCTTGAGTTTGTGTGAAGGAGAACTAAAGGTACAAGTCATGCACTTTCAATTCTGCATCTAAGATCATAAGTATAAGTGTTGCATTAATATTTAAATATAATAAAGAAACAAAGCGTACACAGCTTGAATCTTCCACAGGACAAATCAAAAAGTGAGATGATAATGTGACCACACTAAGTCAAACATAACGAATCTAGCTATCAGAGTACTCTCCAATAGAAGTTATTAATCTCTGATCAATTTGTGATCTCTTCTTAATTTCATGCACAAGGGATGTCTGGCTCCTCACTGACAGCAATGGATGTTGGAAGGCACTGCACCATCTGCTGCTGCTGCTGCTGATTTACTCTCTTACAAGCCCCGATGGGCTCGCCGACGGCGAGAGGGATCACCGGAAGGTTGTCGCAGTTGCATATTTCGATCATGAATCCATCTGGGTCATGGAAGAACAACTGATCGACGTTGATGCCGCCCTCCTCGAGACGCTGCGTGATGTACGGCATCGCCATCTCCTTCAGCTTCTTCTCCACATTGGCCATGCTCTCACACTGCACATATGGCATGGTATACTTCAAATGTCACACTGCACTTAATTTGTTTGGAGCAACCTAATAATCAAATGTCTTACTCTACCTGGAAGGAGATATGGTTATCCTTAGGATTGATCTTCTTCTTCTTTGCCGGCATGTTCTCGGGATCTTCCGACTGCAACAAATGGATGCCAATGCCGTAGTTGAACAACCTTAATGTTGCATGATTCAGAAGGAAACCAAGTCAAGCGATCAATTAAGACAATACAAACTAGAATGCATAAGATATGTTTAACCTACCATGCACCATCAAAATCCAAGGACCTGGGCCTCCTCACTGGGATGAATCCAAGCACATTCTGGTAGAAATCAAGAGAGGTGTTAAGTGATCTGCACACAATAGAGACATGGTTCAATGAAGTGATCAGTGGCAAAGCCCCACCACCCATGGCCTTGCTTGTCTCCAACATTGCAGTCTAATCTTAGTGTAATTTGTACACAAAAGGATCTAATAAGAGTTTGTGGTGACTGATGAAGGGATCGATTAGGATCATAAATATATATACATTAATAGGATTAAGGCCAAGGTATTGTGTACCAATGAGATGTATGTAGTACGTGGAGCCATATCACATGTGGACATGTGAAGCCACGTTCATGAGGATTCCAAGGTGCTCCATCGGTTCATGTTCCTACCACGATCAAGGTGATTGATTCATTTTTATTGTATGTCATTCTAAAATCTCTCATTTATATGTAGATGCAAAATTTCTTATAAAACTTTCTCTTTTTTCCCCCCATTTTTGCGTAGATAATTCTCAAACGTAATCAACCTTTTTAAAGATTTCTACATGAAAAAGAGAGAAAACTATCCTCATTCATGATTAAATCCAAAGCCAAATGTATATATGATGCCTTCTTTATTGGTTTTATAATTTATTATTATGAGTGGTCGACTGCTTAATTTCCTACCATGTGAATGGGAACTAGAAATTAAGAAGCCAAGAAGATTTATTATAGGGAGTTTATAGAGAAGTCAACTTGCCGTAATTATTCATCTACGTGTTGCACGAACTAAAGATCATTTTTTCTCCAAGCCTTACAACTTATTGATCACCGAGAATTGACCTCCATATTCTAGTATTATACCTAATTAATATTAATTAGGGTAAATTACACTCAAACTTTTTCTAATTAATTATGATATGGTTTCATTTATACCACTAAAAACCATGATATTAAGATCTCTTGGATTATTTAAATGTTTCAAGATGACAATTTTGTTAGTCTACGGTTTATTTCTCCATTTGGAATTTACATGTACAACTAATTTTTGCATTCATTTATGTCGAAATTGGTCTTATTTATACTAATATATTTATATTCTTTTCTTTCACAATCTTTTCAATCATTTCTCTTTCATTTTCTTCCAACATTTTCCATCTACTAACAGTGACTTTCATGGTTTTTGTTATTCTCCTCCCTCTCAAACTGTCAACCTCTTTCCCACATTTCTCTCTTCCAATCTCTGTCAAGATATCTTTATTATTATTATTATTATTATTATTATTATTTTATAGCCCAATTATGCATATATAAAGATGGAGGGTAATTTTATAAACTCAACACGTTTCTATTTAAGAGATCCTATTAAGAATACAAATGATACTGGATCATAGTTTAAGAGGCATAAATATAATTAAATTTAATATTATTTTGCCAAAAGAAAATTAACGGCTCACTTTCTAATCGACAACTTGGATTATAATGCAAACATTATAAGAGTGTGAGCTGGAGAAGACGGGCAAACTTTGGCTACATTTTTCTCATATATTGATGTAAATGGATAGTGGGATTCATGATACTTTTAAGTCTAGGAGGAAATTAAAGTATGGATAGTCTCCAAGTACTGCAAGGTTTGTTACCCCATAAATCAATAGTATTGCAGTTGTGAATCATGCACTCATGCCTTAATGGCCAAGAAGCTTCAATGGCTGACATCTTGAGATGATGACCTATTAAAGTATATTATCATTTAATTTGCTATAGCCTCTTTGCTAAGCATCTATCCATTGGATAAGATTTCTGAACCCATTATAAAAATATAATCGATACTTTTATATCTAGGATTATAATAAATTACATATATTTTACTTATTTTGTAATTCACTTTTCGTCTTTGAGTGTTTTATAACTTGATCCCTCATTTTTTTTCTTATAATTCTCATTTAACACTATGCGTTAGTTTAGATGGTACTAGAAAATGAATCTTCCATTATAATATATAAAATAATTTATAAATACCTAAATTACCCCTATTTTCTTCGCCCTCTTTTTCTCTTCCAAAAAAGAAAAGAAAATGAGGAGAGTGAGAAGAGGGAGCGGGGAAGATGAAAAAAGTTAGTGACAGAGACGATGACGGCATCGGCGATAATGACAGTGGAGGAAATAGGTAGGAAAGATAGTGGAGAAATATAAAAAATGAAAGTGAATGGTAGGAGTATTTTGGTAATTCGGTCGATGTTAGTTAGTCATATTCGTCAAGACGTTAAATAATAATTATAAAAAAAAATTAGGAGTTGAGTTACAAAATCCTTAAGGACAGAGTGTGAATTATAAAATAGATAAAATATAGAGTATGATTGTAAACATTTATATATATATATATATATATATGAAAAAAGTAGCACTAATTCACCTTTTAGGTATTTTCTTGGGTCTTTGCCATGTCAAACAATATTCATCTTTAAAACCTAAACAATACTTATACTTGGTATGGCACTTTATGACTAATTAGTAATATTTAAGAAAATATCACTTAAACAAATACTTATACCGACAGTAAATAATAAATATCACTATAGGCCAAATTTATTATAGCTAAGGTTATACTATTTGAATATCACCGTCTTCTTAAATGTAAATTATAATTTTTATGCAAACATGTTGCATATAGTATAGAAATCATTAGAGGCATGGTGATCAATATAATCATAATCTTTTGTCACTAATATAATTAGTAGCACTATCTTTATTAATTATTATGGTTGTTATCATCGTGGTTCACGTCTCTTGTAAACCTTTTTCCTTAATTTTTGCCTCCTTTAAAATCTTTCTCCTTCCCTTGTACGTACGATAGTACAGGTACAATGGAAGCATTCATATCTTCCTATGGGATTTATGCTAATCTTGAATTTGTTAGCTAAGTATTCCAGTTGTACTAGCATAATATAGAATGGCCCTATATATTTGCCACCCCTCCCATACTCTTCTTCATTCCTTATTATTTTATATATCCATGTCAAGATGATATATGTAGGACTGTAGGAGTGATTCGATGATGCTCAGCTTTGAGTGGATCCCGCTCCGCATTGTCACTTTGTTTCTCTTTCCAAAGATGTAGGTCCTCAATTTACTCCCGAGAATGGTTGTTTGGAGGGCCAAACTCATGGCTAAGAAATACAGAAGGAAAGTTGTCGGAGTAACTAAGCCCGTGTGTCCTCCAGCACAAAGATGAGTTAAACTAAACGCGGATGATGCGTAGATGCCGAACACGTACCAAGGAGGAGCAGGGGTGGCCCTACAGAATGATCGAGGTCTCATGTTATGGGCGGCATGAGAGCCATGCCTAAGCGACTTCGTCCTCCTGACTGAGCTGTGGGTTCTTGGGCTAGGACTTAATATGGTGGAGGAGGAAAACAGGGTGATCGTCGAGATGGACTACTACTTAGAGACTGTAAATGTAGTCAGACAAGAGACCTCAAGTCTCCGACGAATAAGAATTTTGGATGATGAATGTATTAGCTTAGTTAAAATGCTTAACGAATGTAGAATCGTTCATATATTCCGTAACTGTAACAAGGTGGCCGATTGGGCGGCCATGAGGGAATAAAGTCTATCAGTCACCTTTTCAGTTGGTCCGAATGACAACACTCCAATCCAAACTTTGTACTATTTTGAGAATTGAAGCTAGAATACAGCTCATCCTTTGTTCCTTAATTTTTGTATATTTATATATATGTACAAATGTATGACAAGATGTATATCTAGGGATGACAAAATGTATTCATCGGGTACTATTCAGACGTACATTTTTATAGTAGCACAGTGCTATGAAAAGGCATCTTTATCATACATAAGTTTGTTGGAACTTAGGAGACCCTAATCAAATAGAGAAAATGTGGGCCACTCTCTTCCCTCCCTCGCGACCACCAACACGAGGGGAAGGATTCATGTCAACAGCCAGCCATCACCGGGTTGCCATGAAGGAGCCCTACACCATGACGACCACCGACAGACATCGATCACCAAACGACGATGCGAGGAGGAAGAAGAGAAGGGCTAATTGCCATGGCGAGTGCGGCGAAGACACGAGAAACTTCACCGTGGCTTGACGCGGCCCATCGACGTCCGCGACAAGCTCTTAGGCGATCTAGCAGGCACCCAGCGTCCGGACCACCCAAGCCTCATTGGAGGAGGGGGAGGGGTCTAAGCCAAAGCCTACTACATCGTCGAGTTCACCAACCATGAAGATTGCCGAATCGACTGGCGTCGGCTATCCGAGCAACCCGCGCGCCACATCCTCTTGGCGACGACGAGTACCCAAAGCACCAAGAACCCGACTAGAATTGAAATGAATGGGGGGGTTCACCAACTCATGCCACAACACGGCAAAGGGAAGAAAAAAACAGAGGTGAGGAAGGAGAAGGGAAATGGGAAGACAACCCTCTGCCCAAGGCAAGCGACCCTACACAGCCGCCGCCATCAGGCATGCCACCCCCCAATAGTGGAGAGGACCTTATCCTCTTGTGGGCAACTAGGGAGGGGAGGTACTGCACCCGCCAACCCCTCCTCCTTTTGTTTAGATGTTGCATCAAAAGCCCGTGAGCCTAATACATATCAATGTCCAACCTACTAATATCAGCCCAAAGCCCAATTTAAGTCTAGCCCAACTTGACTCGGAAATCTACTATACTAGCTTGGGTTAAGAGACTAATACTCGATCTAATCTGAGCTTGTACTGCTTAGGTTGTCTATTATAGCCCCCTAGATAATGACCCACGTATTGATAATATTTTAATTTGTCAAACCCCGTTTCAATTTCTTAAAAAAATCTTTACTTCCTTAATTTTCTTAAGACAAGAGAAGTATTTTTATGATATAAATATGGCCTTATGACAAATCAATATTGGTTAATGGTTATTATCGTCAAAGATGTGGAATAAAAAAATAGTTACACTTTGGTCGGAGATTAAGTACTTAAGTTGAAATTACACAAATGTTTCATATAATTAAGCCAATCCACATGGGATAAAGTGCAATTATCATCAAAAGAAATTTGTATTATATTAGGGCAATAGCTAGCAAAGATCCTCTCATATTCTTTTTATCTTTTATTTGGAATGGCACCCTAACGGGTCTCTTGCGGGTGGATCTGATCCGCTAGCCCGCCAACAACATAGGCATAAACTAAACCTTAAACCCGGCCCGAGCTCGAACCCAGTCCAAAACCAGTTCGGGTAGTCCAAGATCCGAGGACGCTACTCCGATATCGAGTTTGGACTCGAACCCTTTCGGAACTTAATAAGCGTAAGCGTGCTGAGTCGAGAAAGAGGAAAGCATTATAATTATCCGCTTCGCTTCTGTTCGCGGCCTTCTCCTTACCTAGGGTTAGGGTTTTTGGTTGCCCTTGCTTCTCCTCGTGATCTAGCCATGGAGGAGATAACCGAGGGAGTCAATAATCTCAACGTTACGGAAAACCATAAGAAGAACCGAATCCAGGTCTCCAATACCAAGAAGCCCCTCTTCTTCTACGTCAATCTTGCCAAGGTAAGAAATTTGGAATTTTTTTTCTTTACACGTTCTGGAGTATTCGTTTTGTATTACGCCCTGCATTGGTTCTATTGGCGTCGGGAATTTGGATTTGAATGGTGTAATCTTTTTCTATTTTTTAAAGTTGTGCCCTAAAAATTGCTTCTTTGACCTACTTTGCTTTGTTATAAGTTATAACTGTATGCGGTGTAGAGCTTGTGGATTAGATGTCAAAATATTTGCAGTTTCTCGTCTTAAGGACTCTATATGTTATCTGGATTGTCGCTGATGGATGCTTTCTCTTTACACTGCAGAGGTATATGCAGCAACATAATGAAGTTGAGCTTTCAGCTCTTGGAATGGGTATTGTTTCTTTAACCTCACTTTGTCTATCTACTTTTACTGTATGGCTTCTACCTGGGCTTAAAAACCTTGTTACTGGTGTACTGTTGCCAAGAGCACATTTTGAAATTAATATTGGCAAACCAAGAGCTAATACCAATAAAAATAAGCTTAGATATTTCAACAGGTTATTGCAATATCTGCATACAAATGTCCTGACAGTTGAAATGATTATAATGAGGAGTTTTTGCTGATCTGAGAATGTTAGTTCATTGCTTTTTGTGTAACTAATGAAGTCCAGTTATGTCAAGGATTCTTGAGCTGGAGCTACCTATGCTGCCATATCATTATTCACTATGACTGTTGCAACATGTGATGCAAGGATGTTAAGACCAATTTATTGGTTTTCCAATTTAATGGTTGATCTTGTTGTTATTTTTTTGGGCTCTTATCTGAATTTTTCAGGGAAGCTCTATGCTTGTTGTAGATTCTGGGTACATGCATATGTAGACATTTCTCTTTCTGCTTATATATTTGGTTCTTTTATTTGCTAGTAAACTGAATCTGTTTATGCCATTGTGTTTACCTTGCCATTCCATATATGGTCTTTCCACCGTAAATAATCACTTGGTTACTTTATTCTAGTATCATTTTAAATTGTTTCCTTTTAAACTCTGCTTATGTTGTCTGCTTCTTAGTATGGTATTGCTTGGCATATAGAGGGATATGATCTGTTCCTTTTCCACCTATGCTTAGATTGTGGTTAACTACTTGAGTGATCGGCTTTTATGCTAGTTTTGTTATGCTAAAGGTTTCTTATTAAACAAGGTTGTACATGTTCAATAATTATATGGGATCAGACCAAGAATATATATAAGATCACTTGAATCTGATGCTTTTCTTCACAGTTGATGTTGAAGGTTCTGGAATAGCTTGCATATACTCTTTTTTTTTAAGGCTAATCAGGGATGTGATGTTAAGTACGTATTTTTAACTGACATGGTAAAGGCTAGAGAATCTATAATCATGTTGAAGTGAACTCTGGACTAACAGAGGTGAAAAAATATTGGATTTTTTTCTCCTTTTCATCTTCCACTTTTGATCCTTAGTATTTGACTTTCTCAATAGTTTTGTTCCCTTCACTCCAGGGTACAGTCTTAAAGAGTTTGTGTACTACTGGAATCGGGGCTAGTATTTGAATTATTTTCAGACTGGGAAGAGCAGTAGAGCTAGATATTTTAAAGAAGTTCGGTTCAGTTTTCTCTACATACACATCTGTTTCTTCTCTTTGCCTGTTTGCATAAATTGTGTTTCCTCTTTTTTTCTTTTTATTCCATTGTCAGACTCTCCACTAGGATGATTAGTCTTTTATTTCTTGTGCTGTTTTTCCTTTTCTATGCAATGCAGTGTTTCATAGTTGTATAGCTTTGTCTGCAGCAATCTCACATTTTTAGGGACAACAAAAATTTGCATGAAGATGGTTCAAGATTCTTTTGAATGAATGCTGTTAATTAGTGTTTTCTTTTTCTAAAGATCTAAGCTGCTTGATTAAAAATTTGCAGCCATTGCAACTGTGGTAACCATTGCAGAGATTCTGAAAAACAATGGCCTTGCTGTTGAGAAAAGTAAGTTTCTTGCTTCTATATCTAGCATATGCTAAAACTCTGTCTTGAGCTGCATTAGTTAGTTTTGATAAAACCATGCAGCTTCTTTGTCTTATGTTGTTATTCAGAAGTGAGGATTCCACTCTTATATTCTTTTCTTGATATGAATAGAGATCATGACATCTACTGTGGATATGAAAGATGAATCAAGAGGGCGATCAATCCAGAAAGCCAAGGTTAGATCAGATTGCACTAACTTTATGCAAGGGTTTTTTTTTGTATTTGCTTGATCTTTCTTGGAAAAAAGATGCAAGTAGGTTCCTCATATACTAATTTGATATTAATGTGCAGATTGAGATACTGCTTGGCAAGACAGAGAACTTTGATGAATTGATGGCTGCTGCAGCAGAAGAGAAGGATGTGGGTGATGGCGAGGAGCAGAGCTAAAGAGTCGAGTCCTTCACTATTGCTTTGCATCTCTTTGTTTAATTTTGTAGTTTTATTGTAGCTCCTGAGGGTGTCTCTCTGTTTAAAGGATAGTAGAATTCTATAAATTCAGTGGAACTCCTATGATCTAGGCTGAAAAATTAAATCTTCTTAGTCTAAATGAAATTTTTTTTCTTTTAATATCGATCTTGATATTTGATGCTTGTGGTTTGTATGTAGTTAATGTACCTATCCTCCAAGAGTTGTTACTTGATGTCAGTTTGCCTCATGTTGAATATCCTGAGCTTTGCATGAGTAATAGTGTGCATCACTTGCACATAGAAAAAGAAGGGCTCAAACATATACTAATCTTATTCCACTAGGTGCATGGTAACATCCGAACTACAAGAAGGACGAGCCCACAACATAAAATAATATTTGGGCATAATACGTCACTTAATGACCTAATCATACTGGACCCAAGATCTCTAAATTTTACCAATTAACAAACCCTAAACAAAGCATTCCTTTTTCTTTTTACTTGGAGAGACATGAGACCTTAGGGTTGACACAACCCTGAGCCCAGCCATGGGCATTAATACAAGCAGCTTCCGTGCTATCCCCTGTGTCTGTCGATGTGATGTTAACTTCCTTAATCTTGATCCCAGTGCAAGGCACAGTTGTGCTACAATTTAGGGCAACAGCAACTTTGGACATTGAGGTCCCCCAGAAATTAGAAAATGTCACATTGCTGATTTGCACTGCATCCTTCTACACAATGCAAGAAAACCAAGAAAAATTAAAGAAAGGAGGTAGGAAAAAGAAGAGCAAAAACTATATAGATTTAGGTGCTTACCTGAATAGGGCACTTGCTGTGGGAATCACAGTAATATTGATTAATTACGATTGGATTATTCACATCGGTGAGAGTAATATGATCAAATGTTATAGATCTTGCAAATCCTGTAGCTCCCTACATATAAATCATTGGAGATCATAACATTATCTTGGTTGAAATGGTTTTTTGAACTTTGAACTAATTAATCTTTTGTGTTATGGATCCATGCATACCTGCCATGTTTTGATTCTTGCACCATTAGTTGTGTTGAAGATAGTGGTGTATGAAATGTGAATGTTTTCAACTGAAGCATTTGATCCTCCCTTCCCTAAGCTTCCAATACTAGAACACCACCATCACCATCATGATTCATTCATTTTGGGACTTAATTAATTAAGTAGCTCACCTCATGCCATGACCAGGTCCGCAGGTGCAATTCTTAACCATTACGTTGGAAGAACGATCTCCAATGGAAATGCAGTCATCACCTGCGAAAAGAAAAGGTCTCATAGTATACGAGTGTTCACGGGTTTGAATCTTACCGGTATCACCATTAAATTTTCACTTCTCTCGAAAGAATGAGGGTAAGATTAATTACCATGAAGTGTGTTACTGCCATTACCTGTAGCAATAGTAGTGTTGAAAACAACGACATTTTGAGAAGCTTGGATGTGAATGCCATCAGTGTTAGGGCTGGTGGCATTGGCAGTGATGTTGAGGCTACTGACTCTAACTCTCTCGCTGTTTTCAATCGTTACATGAGTTTGTGGGCTATTCATAAACGTCATATTCTTCACTACCAAGTCATTGCAGTGAACAAATCTAACTGCCTGCCATTGCTCATAGATAAAAAAAATAAACACCAAAATTGAATGCAGTAGTAGTAGTAGATAACAAAGCAAAAGTTCAAACATTTATAAGTTATATATAAATGAAATATTGCATTCCATACCGTAGGAGCTGTAGTGGTGCATCCCTGTATTAAAAGAAAGTAGAGAGACTGTAAGGAAGGCGAGTTCTATCGGCCTATGACAGAGGTTATGAGTTCAAATCCCTTATAGACGTACCATTTTAGGGTTACGCTTGCATGATTGGTTCCACCAGTTGGATCCTCGCCCATCAATTAGACCAGAACCATGGAAAGTGAGACCATTCACTGAGTCAAATTTCAACCACATATCTGCCTTCTTTCCATTCCATGCACTAGGTTTCTCAGGTGCAACAATAGTTCCCTCAATCTATCCAAGGGAAGGGAGATGACTAGTATCATTTATGATTAAACTAAAGAAATAATTCTTTGACTATACTATTTACCTGTTACCCTATTTAAAATGTAACACTCTAGAGTACTCTTCTATAAAGTTATAATATAGTATTATATGTTACACATAAAAAATCCTAGTCATCAATCAACAGCCCTTCAGTGTACATCAGCCATTTGCCAAAGAAATGAGAAAAAGAAAAGACTCAGACCTGAACAGTGACATTGTTGGAAGAGCATGGACCATCAAATATAATTTGCTCAACATAATATTTCTTGTTTCCAGGAACAAACAGTGTAGGCAAGCAACTACTTGCAGTACATGCAGCTGCCCATGCATATGCAAAGGCCTGGCAAAGAAAAAAAACTATGCATCAGAACAAAATTCAAGCCAAAAGTACCACTACAAAGAGATGTTTATAAGAGAAATAGTCCTTACTTTAGTGTCATCATTCTTCCCATCACCCACTGCTCCAAATTTTATCACATCAAAGACCTTTGGTGTTGGTGTTGGTGATGGAGTTTCGTATTCACCATTGATCACCCCAGCCATCAAAAAACAAACTACCCACAGGAATTTTATCGCAAAGTAGCACAAATCCTGCACTAGAAGAAGGAACTTTAAATAAAAACTTCATTAGTTTTATACGTGAAGACTACTACCAGGAAAGCTACAGAGAACACTCGCCATTTTTGTAGCTTAAACTGAGAAGAAGATGAAGAGAATAGTAGTAATTAACTCTTTGACATTAACACAAGGTGTTCTCGTCTCATATATATATATTAACTGCGAAGGTGAATTGAAACGTCTTGGAGACTAATTAAGACTAAAGACTAACGGTTACTACTCCGGAGATTTCTCCATTAATCTTCTTATTTTACGTAGGAAAATTTCGTGCAATTAATTGGATCTCCATTACGAGCTAATATGGACTTCATTGTGTATTAATGGAAGTCCTCCTTTCCAAACTAGTCATATATTCTTAAACTTATTCGGGATAAAGTTCAAACTAATTAATTACAGTACCAAGTTATCCGGCTAGGATAACGAGAGTTTCCCGGATACATTATTCGCCTTCCGGAACGTTTTAGATGCTTCCTTATTTGCTTCATTCTTTCCAAAACAATGGCTCCTCCTCCTTCTCTGGCCTCCCTTTTATACATTGTTGATTAGGGTTGTCTAATGCTTGCCATAATGGTTTTCTACTCTCCTTAAGTGCAACTATTAGTAGCTTAGTCTTGGTTAGGATTAACCTAAAAGGGTTAAGTCCTCAAGTGTAATCGAGTTATAATTATTACACAAGTCCTTCAGAAACATTAATTACATTTTAATTCAACAACTATAAATCAAGTAGAAAAGTGGCAGAACACATGCATGCAAAAATTATGACCGATCTTTCCCCTTGCATTTATCTTTAATCTTAGCTTGAAATCTGATATAGCTAGGGTCTATGCTAGCTCAGGTATTATCAAATTCAGCTCAAAATTAAATTTTAGGCTCTAAAATTATGTTAATGCTCGGATTTGATTCTATCAAACTGAGCTCAATTCGAGTCTAATTTGAGCTTGATCTGAGCTCAAGCTTTAAATGAGCCAAATGCAAGTCCAATTCAATCTTAAATTAGTCCTTAATCAAGTCAGTAGGTTCAAGTTTGATTTAAGCTTGAATTGGATAAAGGTTTATTAAAATTTTAAATAATAATTATGTGATGTTAAGAACTATTAGATCTATACATAATATATATTAGATCTCGAACCCATTTTACTGTTTATGCTCCGCTCGGACAAGCTTTATTATTATTTCTTTTTTGTTTTTGTTTTAGAGATGTTATAATTGAGGTCTTGATTAGGATGGTTAGTCCTCACTAAGCCAGTCATAAGCTCTATTACAAGTGTTAGATCCCTGGAATAATTCTTGTTCGAATCACCCAGATATCCCCAAAAAGATATCCTGTGAAAATGGATCAAGTAACAGCGAGAAATAGATTTTGCTCATTTTTCGCTTCAAGTAGTATAACTTTTTATTCACTGAAAAAAAAAGGCAATACACATCTTAGCTGACACAATACAAGAACAAGTTACTTAAAGAGTATACTCATACGACAAGAAGAAACATGAATGAACCAGTTTAAGTACGCGAAAAGCTGTTTATCGACATAGCAATAGCAACAACTCTGTTGATGGGCAAATTACAGGAACAGTTTGATCATATCGCCTCGTTTCACCATGGATTGCTGCAAATAGAACTTCATTGCAGAAGAAAACTAATTCACTTTCAGTGCATAAAATTGGATCCACAAGCTTACGATGGATGCCCCTTTCAGTGTTCGGGAGGGGAGCATGCTTGGAACGATAATTCTGCAGTGTCAGATTTGAGTTACATATGTAATATGCAAATACAAACTCTTAAGTCAGAATAATTTTGGAAGAGAAAATTCACATGCAATTTGTGAAGCGAACTGCAAAAGAAATATCCTAACAATAAAAACTCTACAACATGCAGCATGACTACTTATAAGAGCTATGAATATAATGACAGGGATTATCACACTCAGAATTGTTATTGCAAAATGCTGCAGAATATAAGTAAACAGTTGACACTTGATATATATCCTAGAAGCTGCAGTCGTGAGCAATGCATCACCAATATTATATTCACATGGATAGATGCACTGTAAAGAGAAAGATGTCTGACATCATGCTCAGACACAGCAGTATGCCAAATATCAAATGTATAATTTAAGCGATACCATAGAGGTTTACAATGAAGACAATTAGTACAAACGGGGGCAGAGAATTTGACAATTTAACATACGCTGAGTAATATCATCAATCAAAATAAGGACACTACTGGAATTATCTTCAGTGTTTAAAATATGCAAATTCAAGTTGAAATGGATGGCATACAAGGAGCCATAAATAAAATTTCAAATATGTTAATTCCTATTATGTAGCTGCAAGCAAAAAAGAGATACACAACAAAATCAATACATTATATAAAAACTTGCTACAAGCTAGGCATATACTGTCTGAACCTGCAAGCACAGGAACTTTTGTGTATCCCACTAGGGTTAATCATCTTAGTTGTGGTTGTCCAAGCTTCTCAGCTTCATAACAGAAATACCTGTATATTACACTTATAACTTCTTCCACCAAATCTAGATGTAAAAACAAAAAAGATCTAGTACCTTCACAATCAGGCTTTCCTAGAAGGATGAGCATTATAAACCTGACAATTCCTCTTAACAACTCGCGTCAGATAAACAAGCAGTAAGCATGTAAGATTCCAAAATCTCTAACTCCAATGTTCTGGTTTTGAAGCAGCAAACTGGCTCATTTTATGACCATATTTTCATAAATATATTTGCTTCAAACTATTACGAATAGTTGATTCATTCAGGTTATAACTTGGAGCAGTTTCTTACTTCCCCATTATCCAAAAGAAACAGGGTTTGATGGAAGATTCTCCTAGAGGAAGAAAAAACTCCATCTGAGTTCTAATTTTTCCCTTCAGGGATCACCCCAGTACCTAATGATTCTGTCAGATTTACTACACAAATAAAAGTTGCAAAGCTTACTCTTTCATCCTTTGATTGACGTAGAGAAAACATTATCATTTCAGCTATCACAAGAACCTCATAATAGATCTTGACAAAATAAATATCCAATAGGGAAACTTCCACCTTGCATCCTACATTATTAAATTATTTTCAAACCTTGCCTTCTTGCCATTTTAAATCAAAACTGCCTCTCCCTAGAAATTTCTAAGTAATAGCATAATGTTAGTCTTCTGACAGACTCCAACCTATGGGTGGCAATCGGGTTGGGTTAAGCGGGTTCGGGTCAGATCAACTTTACCCTAACACAAACACGACCTGATTAATATTTTTTTCGGGTTGTATTTATTAGACACGAACACGACTCGATTATTAAACGGGTAACATGACACGACCCGTCTAACCCATTTAATAAACGGGTTGTGTTAACACAACACGGTAACACAACCCATCTAACTCGTTTAATAAATAGGTCATGTTAACACGACCCGTCTAACCCGATTACCCTATATAAAATTTAAAATTTATTCTATATAAATAATATATTAAACAAACAAATCATCTCAAAACTCATTCAAACATAAAATTTACAATTCTATTAATTTTAGCATGTGTAGATCCCGAGCACGAAGAAGAGCAGTCGCAGCTTCGGGAGAAGCGCCGGCAACAACCACCGAGAGCAGCACCGACGACAACCACTGGGAGGAGTTGCCAGATCTGAAGTTGACAGGGAGAAGAGAACAGAGTTCCCATCTCCCCGCTGCCAGATCGTAGATCTCGACGGCGAGGCGGTCCTCAATGTCAACTAGACCGCCGACAACGATTAGGTTCAGCTGCTGGTTGCGATCGAAGGAGAAGACCACAACGAGAGGGTTGCATCAAGAGAAGGAGAGGGGAGGGTTGCCGTCCATGGGAGGGAGCGGAGGATGAGGGCGTAGGCGAAGTGGGAGGATGAGGCAGAGGCGGCAGACAAAGGCGAGCAAAATTTTTTTCCCATTATGTTGAGGCGGCTAGAGAGGAGTGGAGAGGTGACGTGTTAGGGTAAATGTAATTAGATTTAGGGTTTTAGTTTATATATATATATATATATATATATATATATATATATATTAAATGGGTCAAACGAGTTAGCGGGTTGACCCGACCTGACCTGACCCGTATGCTTAAACGGGTCAAAACGGGTTAGTAGTATAAACCCGAACACGACCCTATTATTAAACGGGTTAGGCGGGTTGACCCGTTTATGACCCAAAGCCGAAGAGTCAGGTCATCAAGTCGGGTCATCAGGTCTAGTCAAATTTTGCCACCCCTACTCCAACCTTAACAAAGTTCCTCGATAGTAAGTCATTGAAGTTTGTAATTTGTAGCTAAATAGATTAGAACAAGACTGTCATATTGGATGACATGTTCTTACTCCCATAATTAAACCATGATATGCAAATATAAATGAAAGTTCTATCAAACATCATCAACAAAATAGATTTAAGACATTCAACTACCAAAAGTAGTGCACAAATCAACAAAGTATCAAGTGAACGAACCATAAGATGAATAAGCAGTAGGCAAGTGCATATAGTAGTTAGTAGTCCATAGATAAAACTATTACAATTTAAGACAAATAAAGTTGTGTATATGGTTTTTACTATGTGCTATATATGAAAACATTTGTTGTTTGTACTTCTCCATAACACAATTTTATATGCCATGATGGCAGGTGTGATCAAGTGACAAGTGATAAGTGATTACATTATTTCTTTAATTTAATCTTGTTCAGATGTTTCTACTTGTTCTACCACTAAAGCTTACATAGAGTGTATACAACAAACAGTTACCGTTTTCAGTGAGAATTGCAGTGGAATCAAAATAAATAATAGAAGAAAGAAACAAAATTATACCTTTGCATATCATTCATCAGAGAGACCATGACTGCTTCTCCCCTGAACTCACCACTTCAAATCTAAAACTCCAATTGAAGCCATTTGTTGTAGTAGACGCAAGTCTTCGGCGAGATAACCCCATCCGGCGTGCACTCACTTATCCGCGGGCACACGCCGCACGGCAACATAGCCAAAGCCCCGACGTTACTAGCCGCTCTCTCCGACTTCTTATAGCAAATCTTCCCGACAGGCACCGCCGCGAACTCTCCCACCCCGCTGCTCTTCACCTCATCCACCTCCTTATCCAAAACCAAGGCCTGAACGATCTCCACGATCTGCTGGAGAGAAATCTCCATCTTACTACCCTCCGATCTCTGAATCCCCTTCCAAATGCCCTCGATGGTGGTAACCCTAAGCTTCGTGATCTGCGCCAAGCACTTGTTTCGCACATCGCTGATGAAATCCATGTTGAGATTGCCGTCGGAGTACCAGGTGCCGCCGGTGATCTCCCTGGAGGGCTCGAACTCGACGGCCATGTAGATCTTCTGGATCTTGTTGTGGACGTTGACGACGTCCTTGACGAGGTTCTTTGACTGAAGGGATTTGAGGGCTTTGCGGACGATGGCGGAGGGGAGGTTGGTCTCCTTCCTGATGTCGGCGATCAGGATCCCCATGTTCTCCCGGGGCTTGATGAGACCGTAGATGAGGCGCTCCGGCTCCGGGAGGGAGGGGGTAGAGGAGGCGGAGGAGGGTGGCCGGGGACGCTTCTGGGTTAGCATAGGGGAGCGGCCGCTCATGGTTGGGTGCGAGGAAGGACGCGGAGAGCACTAGAGGAGAAGGGTCGAAGTTGAAGGTCAGGGTGTAAGTGGATCGGATCCGACCGAGTAGATTGTGAAATTGGATCCAAATTCATATCCGTATCCCAATAATCCTATATGGTATTGGAGTGTCTCACTAATTCACGTGCTTAACCAATTCAATAGCAAAGCTTGACTCGAGAGATACTACGATAATTAGATAAGACTTAAGTTTATATATTGGTTGACAAGTCTTGAATTTATCCACATGTAAATTGTTAAGGACAAGAGATAGCCTTTCTTAATTTTATTATTGGCCTCTTAAATATTTTTTCGGAAATTTAGTAGCTAATTTTTTTTTCCTAAGGCACGAACTTGTTACCTGTAATCTATCTAAAATGTTAATGAATGAAATAGAAATGAGAATTTTACCTAGAAAATGAGAATTTTACTTAGAAAGTTTGTTTTTTCTAAGTGTTATTAAAATCTATTTCTTTCTTTTTTTTTATTTTTATATTATCTTTACTTTAAAGTTTATTCTATTTTGTAAAGAAGGTGGAGTGTCACATGGACTAAGCATACTGATAAAAAGTATTAAGTTTTTAACGTTGTGCTGGAATTTTTAAAAATAGTAAAATAAGAGGCTAATAAAATTTCCTAACAAATTAGGGAAAATAATTTCTATTTAAAAAAAATGTCATTGAAATCCTTTCTAACTATAGTAACGTAGCTTCAAGGGAGTACTCATACTCTCGTACTATTTGTGACAAAATAGTACATTTTGGTAATTTTAGGTATCCTATTAATGATATTTTTAATTTCATAGTAGCAGTAATTAGAGAATTATTTAGTGATATAAAATTAAATGCAATAGGATAAAGTGATTTTAAATCAAGAAAAAAATAAAATATATTTAACACTAAAGAATATTATCGGATTTATTTATTTATAATTCAAAATATCATAAAATAGTAAAATAAGAGAATAATATGACATCATTTTTATTTTTTTAATGTGAATCTGAAATATGTTTTCATAAATATATACTAATTATGCTATAAGGAAAATAGAAAATATAAGTGGATACGGATATAAGTTTTCCACAATCCGATCCGTTTTGACTATGCCCAACCCGGCAAACCCCTATTTCTAAGAGGAACAAATAACCCATCACTATCCTCGCCTTCTTCTCCTTAACAAGACCTCCACAGGTACGATCCCAATTCTTCTCTCTCTTTAGCTCGCTCTATTTTCTCTTCTATCCTCTCGTCCTCTTCAGCTTCTCGAGGGGGACAATTCTTGAGGATTTAAAGGCCGATTTTGAGACCGTGTGAATGAGATTGTTTAACTGAATACTAATCATTTACATACTGGATGCAAATGATGCATATAACATTGTTGATACCTATTTACTGATTAATATGGTGGTGGGGGGAGTAATCAACTCATCTTCTTTGTCGAAGATGTCTACTTGTTGGTTTACTCGAGAAGTCGCAAGATTGTGAAGTTTAATCTTGTTCGAGGAGAAGTTTCATTTTATAAAGATGATTGTCCATGTATACATTGTAGCAATCTATACCTATTTATTAGTTTAATAACCTGTAAAATGCTCAATATGCTATGTTTTTGAAATTATATATATTATATAGATTGTTTTCAATAAATTTACTGCTAAACTACATAGGTGCTCGCATAATTTCCTTTCACAACATTGATGGCAGGCCTTAAAGAGTGGTATGGGTTTAATGAAAAATAAGAAATATATATTGATTATCGATCTATATTGATGGTCTAAAATTTTGTATTTGACTATGTAAAAGTATCTTATATGATGGATTATATCTTTCCTTTCACAAAAGGAAGGTAAATTGCTAACCCTTAGAACTCTTGTGAATATTTTACAGAGCCATTTCGGTTATATACAAATTAATCAGCAAAATCGATACCCTTAAAATGCTATTTTGGATATCTAGTAATTTGACTATCTTGGAGCTGCAGTTGATTTAGAACTTTATTTTTCATTTTTCAATTTCCTTGAACATTTATATTCACGTTGTCAACACTCTGGTTATACATTCCAGGGTTTTTTTTTTCTGTTCCTGCTTGATCTTCTGGATAAGGAGTCATTATCTATAATTTTCCTGTGCATAAACTTTGTGAGTGACTACCATTTTCCTGTGCATGAACTTTGTAAGTGACTATATTGTTTCTTTTCTTGACTATTTTCATTTATTCATATTTAATTTCAAGGGTAATACACTAATATCTAAGAGGAGAGATTGGAACTAATAATTGAACCCTGTTAACATAACTATTTGTTGTTTACACAGTTCACTGGTTTCATCATTACTTGGGAGTCTTGCTAGCACCGGAATGGAGAGCAATGAGAATAATTTGACTGATTCTTCTGCTGCAGGTAATAACTAGTATGGTACTATGATCTTGTTTGTTTCCTTTCACTGCCTCTATTGTGTGTGGTGCCTGGAGTTTGTTGGTTTCTCATCCTATCTCAGGATTCTGTAAATGGATCTAGTTGAACTTATATCAAGTATCAACTTTATCCATCTTATAAGCATAACGTAGAATAATCATGTGCATCATCTTGTATGCTTTTTATAAATATTTTCTTTTAGGTCATGTAACTTTTACTGAAAGAAAAGTAATGCTTCTGCTTGCTATAATATGTAATTTGAAGGAAATAGACCTGGGACTTTCATAAGAAGTGCTTACTGTAATTTGTCCTACAAGTTCTAATTGCGTTGTCGTTTTGGATAGTAAATTTGGTTATTCACCAATAATAATTCCATCATCCTTTCATGTCCAACAACTGAACTTCAACATTACCCGTAGTGTTGCGAAGTTACTGCACTAGCTGCTGGCCCATAAACCCCAAGTAGAAAGCATTTTTATACCTGCATTGTATATGAAATGCAGAATTTAAAGCATCTATTAACTATTTATGTGACGTTTCTCATGCAGAATCATCTGTGAAGGAGAGAAGCTGTGAACAGAGAGAAGCCCTTCCTGGGGAGCCACGTTGTGTTATTTGTGGACGTTACGGGGAGTACATATGTGATAAGACTGACGATGACATTTGCAGCATGGAATGCAAAAACATTCTCCTTTCCAGGCATGCTGATACTACAATGCCAGCTTTGAGACCTCCCCGCCGTGTAAATATTCCCATGAGTGATGAGTGTTTTTATGTCAGAGATGACAATATAACTATCTCGCAGGGCTTAAACAGGGCCCAGATTGAATCTTTGAGAAGCAAGATTGACATCTGTGTGAAGGGACAGTTCGTTCCTGATCCTGTGTTGTCTTTCACTTCATGTGATCTCCCTCAAAAGCTTGAACAAAATCTTGAAACTGCTGGGTATATTATTCCAACTCCAGTTCAAATGCAATCCATCCCTGCTGCACTGCTTAATAAAAATTTGCTTGTTTCTGCTGACACTGGTTCTGGGAAAACAGCTTCTTTTCTAGTTCCTATTGTTTCTCATTGTACACGAATTCGTTCAAAGTGTCTTGCAGAGGAGAAGAAGCCTTTGGCAATGGTTCTTGCTCCAACTAGAGAGCTATGTGTGCAGGTGGAAGAGCAAGCAAAGGTGCTTGGAAAGGGTCTGCCTTTTAAGACTGCCCTTGTTGTTGGTGGAGAAGCCTTAGCTGGGCAAATCTACCGTATACAGAATGGGGTCGAGTTAATTGTGGGCACACCAGGCAGATTGATTGATCTCCTTTCCAAATACGATGTTGAGCTTAGCGAGGTTTCTCTCCTAGTATTGGATGAGGTGGATTGTATGTTGCAGAAAGAATTCCAAGATCAGGTTATGCAAATCTTTCGAGCACTTTCACATCCCCAAGTATTGATGTTCTCAGCAACGATTTCTCAAGAGGTTGAGAAGATGGCAAACACAATTGCTAAAGATTTGATATACATATATTCTGGGAAGCCAAGTAGATCAAGCAAGTCCGTGAAGCAGATTGCCATTTGGGTAGAATCTAAACAGAAGAAGAAAAAGCTCTTCGAGATATTGATGAGCAAGCAGCACTATAAGCCTCCTGTTGTAGTGTTTGTGGGTTCAAGAGTAGGAGCTGATCTTTTATCTGAAGCAATTAATGTTGCTACTGGGTTGAGAGCTCTTTCTATTCATGGAGAGAAGACAATGAAGGACAGGAGGGACATTTTGAGAATGTTTTTGATGGGAGAAATCCCAGTGATTGTTTCTACTGGAGTTCTGGGACGTGGAATAGATCTTTTGAAGGTATGCCAGGTGATAATCTTTGACATGCCGAATTCTATGGACGAGTATGTTCATCAGGTTGGAAGGGCATCTAGAATGGGACAAGAAGGAACAGCAATTGTCTTTGTGAATGAGGGGGACAAGAAGTTGTTCAGGGAGCTTGTGCAGAATCTAAAATCTGCAGGAGCTGTTGTTCCACGGGAACTTGCAAACTCAAAGTACTTAGCCAGTACATACACTGTCAATAATAGAAATAAGAGAAAGTATGGTTTATAGGGTTCTTGCTATAGGAGAAATGTAACTAAGGTAACTCTACATGTTATCACAAGGAATTTGCTACAATGAAACACCAGTTGATAGATAATCTTTGGCTTGCAGAATATCATGATTGAGTGTACTCATCAAGTTGGATGGGAATCTGCAAATTGAAGGAACAAGTAGTTGTCTTTGTCAAAGATGGGACAGGAAGCTGTCCTGGGACCTCATGCAATATCTTAAGTATGCAGGAGCTTGCAAATTCAAAACTATTTGATATTTACCTGGTCAGTAATAGAAAGAAGAGTGAGTTTGGTTTATGGGGATTCTTGCTCTGGCGGAAAGGTGGCTCTGTCCATTTTTTATCATATGTTGTTGCAGTTACTAGAATGAGAAGCAAGGGGATAATCTTTGACGTGGCAAATTATATGGATGAGTATGCGCGTCAGGTTGGAAGGGCATCTAGAATGGAAGATTCAATAACAATTACCTTTTGTGAATGAGGGAACAAGAAGCTGTTCTCTGTTGGGGCTGCTGTTCTATGGGAGCCCATGAGTTTGAAGTACTTACCCGGTCCTTAACTGGTTAGTAATGGAAAGAATAGAAAGTATGCTTGAGTGGATATTTGGAATCGAACTTTCTTTTGAACCATTTGAGAAGAAAAATGTTATTCACTTTGGCGACTTTTTGCCAATGCAGCAATTCAAGGATTTTACCTAATTGTGCCAATTCTAACCCGGAATGATGATTTAAGCAATTTGGAATCATGGGTAACAAGTTCATTTTGGGATCGATAGCTCAAGATGCCTTCTGACAATTAGCAACTCGGTAGTACTTTTGATGAATGAAGTGAGCTATGTGACACATCACACATGTATATATTAGAAGTTGCAGGTTTTATTTTTTCATTCTTTCAAATGTAACAGAGGAACTTAAAAGGAACATGTAGGTGATTGTGAACTTTTTGGAGGATAAGAGTTGATGTATGATGTGGAAAGTTATCGCTCAATGCTCCTGAACACTTGATTGTAGAAAGGTTATGCATGGGAATGCTACCTTGAAATATCAACCCTCATTTCCTTTCAGGTAGAATCTAGGAAACTAACAGGAAAAGTGACTTTGAGATATAAATCTTGGATTTGTATGTTTCTTTTCTCATTATTTAATTATTCATAGTACACTTAATTAGAATTTTACATTTCAATTGTTATTTATTCCTGTATGACTTAGACATCAAGGAATATTTGGAGCTTGAATTTTTATCATGGCATTTACCATCATACTGTCTTTTAATTCTTGAGCAAGATCTTCCCTTCTTGTTGATTAATTATGCATGTGTTTGGAGCAAGAAATGAGACCTTTAAGGGCATAATGTTGTCTGCTGTTACTTCCATTCATTAGCCCTTTTTAATCTATAATACCTTGTGTCACTGCTAAATCAGAAGTTTATTGGTCAAGTTGTTTGGTGCATCTTAACTCTTAATTATGTCAGCAAAATAAACTGAAAGGCTATCATGCATGGGTCAATGTTAGGTAGATGTTCATGTCATTAAGTTATTAATTCTCTATAATACTATTATTATTTGATATCTTCTTGCAGATCGTATTACCCCACTGTTTTATTCCTCAGCTGCAATCCAAGACTTAGTTTTTTGCATCTCGATCCTTGAAAAAAAGAGAGTTATCACACACAAGGGACAGGAGAGTAAAATAAGGGGCTTCTTTAGGGGGGAGAATTGTTCAATGACTTAAGTTCAATAAATTGCTGAAGAAATTAGATCCTTTTGGTTCGTGTTTATTGAAGTAATATGTTAAAAGTGATTTTTAATCAGATCTATATAGATATTATTTGCGTCTACATACCCCAGATTATGACAAATTAATAGTTACACTTTAATTTAAAATATTTAAGTTTGAAAATTTAATACAATTAAGCTAAACCACAGATAAACATGTAATCTCTCCTTGTCTTTACGACTTGTTAACTACTATATTTCGATCTTCACCTGTAGCTTTCCCTATCAGACAAAAAAAAAAGGAAAAATTGACATGAAAGTTATGAAGTTTGGAGTAGTAGTAAGCCAAAATATAAGAGAAAGAAACAGTCAAATAAAAGGAATTATAAGAACAAAAAAAAAAAGAATCAAGGTGAGAACATCAGCCATTTGCCGGCCTGGAGCTGCAACTTTGAATTGGACATCCGGATTTTGGACTTCCCGCCATAAATCCATTTACTTTGCTCCCGATGTGAATGCGATCTCATCTACTGCTTCTACTTGGACTAAAATATTCCTATATAAATTATAAAGTTTGCCAAAACCCCACCACCTAGAGGGCATTCATTCTACTTACCATATAACAACATTCTAATTCTACTACCGACCCATTGTCGGCGTTGAAATGATGGATAGCAAATGAATGGTCAATATATTCTCGATAACTTTGTCTCGCCTACGAGCTCATCTCTTCCTTAGTTTGATTGGTTTCTCTCAGCCTTTTGTTCAAGCTTGATCAACCATTAACTAGGACATTAAAATAAGAACTTAATTATTTTTAATAGAAATATAGTTTGATTTGTAGATAGGGCTATCAAGCTCGACGAGCAGCTCCGGCTTGGGCTCGACTCGATCAGAGCTGAGCCAAGCCCGGGCCGCTAAAACCAGCTTGAAATTAATATCGAGCCAAGCCTGAGTTGGAGCCGGCTCACTCAGGCTTAGCTCGATAAGCTCAGTATAAAAGGGCGCCGCCTCATCCTCCGCCATATTGCGCCTCCTCCTCCTCCTCTTCTTCTTCTTCTTCTTCTTCATCTATAGCAACATTACCACCTCCTCCTCCTTTGGCAGCAGCAAGCTGCCACGATGCCCCACCACCACCACCTCCTCTTCTTCTTCTTCTTCATCTACAGCAACGGTACCTCCTCCTCCTTTGGCAGCGGCAAGCCGCCGCGGTGCCCCACCACCATCTCCTCCTCCTCCTCTTTCTCCTTCGATAGCGGCAAGCAGCCGTGGTGCCCCCGCCTCCTCCTCCTCCTCCTTATTTTGCTTGACTTGGGCTCAATTTAGCTTGGTCTGGCTCGATTCGGCTCGATTTGAATAAGGCTTTGATAATATGCTCATTTCATGCTCGAGTTCGGCTCGAGTTGAATTGAGCCTGAGCACAATTCTAAGGCTCAAAATTAATTTCGAGCCGAGGGTTTTTACACCCCTATTTGTAGATCGATGTAGTTGAATCATTTTGCTATTTATTTATAGTAAAAAAATATTAGTGTTAAAATCAATGAGGAATAAGTTGTAATTTGCCTGATATTATATCTAGAGAAATAGCTTACTAATACCCACTGTATATTTTACGTAATGCATTATTATCATTATTAACAATTGCCATCTTTCTATGAATTATATTTTACTTTTCACCTGAGGCATCCTAACAAGGAGTAGGATATCCTATGTTACTATTCCATAGTTGGTATATAATTATATGTTAACACTCTTATTCTGACTAAGTACTAAAATATTCTAAGGCATCCTGGTGTCACCTGTCTAAGACTAGATAGGCCTATCAATTGACTGTTAGCTAAGTTATACTTTAATTCCCTATGATATGTCCCATCACTTAAACATAACATTACTATATTAATTAGATCTCCCTCTTTTTTAATCTCGATTAGTTATATCCAACTAACATAAAAATTATTATGACAATAATTATGATATTGTAAAAGTTTTTTTTAATCATTCAAGAGCTGGAAAGCTAGATTTTAGCTAGACAAAGTATCGACCCTCTCTAGTTACAGACGTACTTGAGCTCCACCAAAGTTTAACCAATATACTAAGTCGCTCTATCTAGTCTTCAGATCGTGTGTGTCGTTCCGAACTAAATACCATTGCTCCAAACCAACCGTATTACCGAGTTATCGATCTAGCTAAGCTATAAGTCATGAACTACTAAATAATTTTCTATATTATAAGGGTTGGTATGATATTCTAAAAAATCCAAGGTAAAATGAGTGGAAGAGGGATTGGCGTTCTCCAAAAGTCAAAAATAGCAATTAAACTAGATATCGATGGGTTGGCACGACGGCAGCCGCACGTCTTTCCTCTTAGTTCAATTTGTCTCCGATTGAGACCTTTTCCCGTCCACGTGACCACGTCTGCGTCTGTACCCTTCTCACAGCAAATGAACTCCTGGATAACTTTATTTAATTCACACCCTCTCTCTTTCTTTTTTCTTTTTTTCGTATCTCCGGAACTTTACAACTTACACCCTAGTTTTACTCTTATTATCGTTGACATGTAAAAAATATTTGCTTTGCTTTGGCTTTGCTTTTCTTATTGTAATATGCGAACGATAATAATAGTAGAATATCGGGTGTTTTTTGAGCAAACACAATAAACACGTAATACAGGGTTGGAAAAGTAATTGACAAATACAGGGACATGGCCTTCCCCCCTTCTTCCAATAAGAAAAGCGAGAAATGGTGGGGACCACATGTGGGCCCCCTCTTATCTTTTGCTCATTAAATAAGCATGCCTTTATCTCTTCCCCTTCCTGCCGACATTGGATCAATTACTTTAATTAAAACTTTACGCGTACACCCTTTTTAATTTTTCTTATTATTCATATTCAACCCTGAAATAGGAAAGATATTTATATAAATCCTTTATAACTAATAAATGAACTATATTGAAATTTTCTTACACCTATGAATCTACGTTTTTAAAAAACATTAAAAGATAATAATAATTTAGGGACTAAATACTAGTACGAACCATATTCTAATCACTAATAACATTATAAAAGATAGAATATATTTTCTAAAATAAGTTTAATATCAATATAGTTATACTAATTTTTAATATTAATATAAAATATTTATTCTATTTATTTTAAATTATATAATATGTAATAATTAAATTTGATGTGATATAAAGTTGAAATAATAGTTCGGAAAATAACTCGCATTATAATAAAATGATAAGGAGATGGGAGAGAAGGAAAAGAAGAAACAAAAAGAGCGATTGTGATAGTTGATAACTATCTCATATAATTTTAAGGGTAAAATAGTAATTGACAAATATAAAAATATTAAATGAATGATGAGGGAAGAGGAAAAGGATATTACTATACTAATATTGAGATAAGTGATTGTTTAGTTAAGAGATTTATACGATAATAATTTTTTTCTTATATTATAACTAAATGAGGGCCTAATTTTCATGAAAAAGAATCCCTTCTTTTAGTTTATTACATTTTAAAAAATTGTTCTAGGTAGCTTCAAGATATGGCAGGAAGGAAATTATACTATAAAACAATTGAAAATTAGTGCTATTTTTTTAACAAAAGTAAAATCACAACGAGCGATTATATAAAAGAGTTAATTATGTCTAGATCCCCTAAATTATATTCGGTTTTTATAGTCTCCGTAGACTTTTTTTTGTTACAATGTTCCCTCTAAAATTTAGAAATTTTTTAATGTCACCCGGTAGCTATATCAGACGTAATTAATTCTGAATGACATAAATGCCTTTGTACTCTTTATATGACTCATTAATTAAATTATGATAAAAAAATAGTTTAATACAAATTTAATTTTTCTTATTATTATTTTTAATGTTCTTCCTCCTCTCTTTTTCACCGTCACCGCCCTCATTTTCATTCTTCTTTGCCTTCTATTTTCTCCCTCGCTTTTATTCTCTCCCTCCTCGAGTGAGGGCGTTGGTAGGTCTCCACCGCGAGTGAGCTTGCTGCCACCCGCATGTGATGGGAGGCCTCGATGAGCTCGCTGCTGTCGCCCTCCCACTCATATGCCACCCGATGCCTACGAAGGTAGAAGACGAGTGGAGCCAAAGAGAAGAGAATAAGTTATTTGATATTTTAATTTAAACTTAATAAATATTGTGATATGTTAGGGTATAATTATCATTAGGTATATTTTGCCACTTGCGTTTGCCTTCTTATTTAGATCTAAAGTTTAGAAGGGACATTGAAACCTTAAAAAGTTTAAGGGTCCCTATAAAAATTAGGCATAGTTTAGAAGTTGCAGACATAATTATCCTATATAAAATTACAAACTATATATATTATACTTATAAATAATCATAAACTAATGAATGAATAATATCTTGCAGAGATGCCACTGAAATACTGACAAAATCAATGTTTTACTTTCTGATAGAAATATCAAATAAGTTTAAAGTTAAGTTAATGAAATAATACACTAATCTAATCAACATATTTATGTAAAATATTAAATTTATCAGTGATTTATCTAGTATTTTTTAGATTAAACATATGATAGCTTAGTTTGCTTTGAGACTAAGTTTCGAACTTAATTAGTTAGTCTTTAATTTTTTTTAAAAATAAAATTAATTAAATATAAAAATAGATAAAAAAAATATTTAATTATTGAACTAATTCCGGTGCTTAAAGCAAACACAGTGTCTTAGTATATTTCTTTTATGCCACACATAAAATTATGATTAAATCAGCGTTAAATCCGTCAGCATTTCCTTTTTAATTTTTTATACTTTTATTATTAAATTTTTATATGGAAAATTGTTTCATATTAAATTAGTATTAAACTATGCAAATGCAAGATTAGGGGTAGTATGATTTAAGACCAAACCAGGGGAGGGGCAATTTATAATTTACCCTAAATAATAATATGATATGCTTCATTAAACATACCATACCAGGGTGTTCTTTGTAAATATTATATATCCGGCTGTTTTCAATTTGCAATAAGCCTGAAATGGAGGGGTTAAAAGGCAAATAACTTATTACTAAATTTCGTTGCCCGTGGCTCTTCTCCTCCTCCTCCTTCGGATCTGGTGTCATCCTCTTGCTCTTCTTTAAAAGCCCATTTGCTCAGTCTCCATCTCTCAACCTCACAAGCTTTGTTAGATCTTTTTTCCTTACTACGATCTCCGATCGCCTCTTGGTAAGTCTTCTTCTTCCGATCTTCTCCTAGAGATTCGATTTGGAAATGCTTCCGTGGTCCTCTTGGTTATTTCTATGATTCGAGTGGAGATCCTTCTTGGAGTAATAGGATGCCCTTCTCTAGTAAATTTTTACGGATCATGGTTTCTTTGGTCCTATCATTATTATTGGATAAGCCAGATCTGCTGGTTTCAGTGCGGTTGCATGATTAGATTAACGAGTCGATACTCTTCGGTTATTGTTTTGGTGTCTTATTTTGTGTTGTTTTCTTAATTATAGCTAAGGGATGGCTCAGATTCTTCTCCATGGAACGCTTCATGCTACCATCTTTGAGGCGGATTCCCTTCCGCACGCTGGTGGTCCAAAATTCTTTCGCAAGGTATCCCGCTTGCATAGTCTTTTGTCTAATATCCTAATAGTCGTAACTGATCTAGGTAATAAAAATATTTTTGATCCGCACAAAGAATCTAGACAAAAGAAAAGAAAACAAAAGCTATTTCTGTTTTGTAATATGCAAGCGATCTGTGTGTACATTCCTACTATTTGATGGATTTCTAGATAAATTTGACGGATATGGCCTTAGCATGGTAAGTTCATAGTTTAATTCTCTGACGGTGGAGAATTTGCTATTTTACATAGTTATGGTAGTTTGTAGTAAGGATCAGAAATTTCCTTGGTTATTGCTGCATCTTTTTTGTCTGGCTTATTGTTTGTCTTCTAATTTACTGTCATCTTTATACTTGTTCCATCCTCCAATGCAGCACTATAGTGAAAACCATCTAGGGCCTACTTAAAATCTACAAGTCCTTAGTTGGGCTATGCTTTTGATACTTGGATATAGGAAAGGCCAAATTTTGCAACATTACTTTAGGTGATTTCTGATCATAACCCAATGTGATTTTAAGTGAATCCAGATTCTGTTCTCTGCAGTTGCAATGCTGGCCTAGTCCCCTCTTCTATCTAAAAATCTGCGGTTATATTTCCTGCTCTTGAGCTTATGTGATTCTTCTTTTGCTGAGTATACTTGTTTTAAATTTTGTCAACTGTTCTATGGAAGTTTGCATAAAAATCTAATTAGTTGACATTATCCTAGCACATATGAGAATCCTTTTTCTGTGAATTCTACATGTTCTTAGTTTCTCTTAACTAATTATTTGTAGATGAGCAGTACTAAAGAAGTTTTTCATGCTAGAAATCTCAAGAGTTTTGACATTGTGTCAGTGCATCAACTTCCTTTCTGATATATTGCACCAGTTCTTTCTTTCATTTTCCTCATTTAACTTGTATTTCCATGCTGAATTCTTCCTCATAGCTTGTTGAAGGAATTGGGGATACCGTGGGTCTTGGCAAAGGTGCCACCGCACTTTATGCAACTATCGACTTAGAGAAGGCCCGAGTTGGTCGGACTAGAAAGCTAAAAAATGAACCTGCTAACCCTCGTTGGTATGAATCCTTTCACATTTATTGTGCGCACATGGCTTCCAATGTCATATTCACTGTCAAGATCGCTAACGCTATTGGGGCATCGCTAATTGGAAGAGCGTATTTGCCTGTCGGAGAGATTTTAGATGGTGAGGAAGTGGATAGATGGCTTGAAATCTGTGATGGGGACCGCAATCCTCTCGATGGAGGGGCTAAGATCCATGTGAAACTTCAATTCTTTGATATTACAAAAGACCGTAACTGGGCAAGAGGAATACGGAGTGGAAAATACCCTGGTGTCCCTTATACCTTTTTCTCACAAAGACAAGGATGCAAAGTTACACTCTACCAAGATGCACATGTCCCTGACAATTTCATTCCTAAGATTCCTTTGGCTGATGGCAAATACTATGAACCTCACAGATGTTGGGAGGACATCTTTGATGCCATCAGTAATGCCCAACATTTGATTTACATCACTGGTTGGTCAGTATATACAGAGATTAAATTGATTAGGGACTCTCAGCGGCAAAAGCCAGGAGGAGATATTACTCTTGGTGAGCTGCTCAAGAAGAAGGCTAGTGAAGGCGTTCGAGTCCTTATGCTAGTGTGGGATGATAGAACTTCAGTGAGTTTGCTAAAGAAAGATGGTCTCATGGCGACACATGATCAAGAAACTGAAATATACTTCCGTGGCACAGATGTTCACTGTGTTTTGTGCCCTCGAAATCCTGATGATGGAGGTAGCATTGTTCAGGATCTGCAGATTTCAACTATGTTCACTCACCATCAGAAAATAGTTGTTGTCGATCATGAGATGCCCAACAATGGTTCTCAACAGCGGAGAATCGTTAGCTTTGTTGGGGGAATTGACCTCTGTGATGGTAGATATGACACACAGTTCCATTCTCTATTCAGGACCTTGGATACAGTTCATCATGATGACTTCCATCAGCCAAACTTTGCAGATGGATCGATCACAAAAGGTGGACCAAGAGAGCCATGGCATGACATTCACTCCCGGCTAGAAGGGCCCATTGCTTGGGATGTTCTTTACAACTTTGAGCAGAGATGGAGAAAGCAGGGAGGAAGGGATCTTCTTGTACAGCTGAGGGATCTCTCTGACATCATCATTCCACCCTCTCCTGTGATGTTCCCGGAGGACAAAGAATCATGGCATGTTCAGCTTTTCAGATCCATTGATGAAGGTGCTGCCTTTGGCTTCCCTGATACTCCAGAAGGTGCTGCAAGAGCTGGACTTGTAAGTGGTAAAGATAACATCATTGATAGAAGCATTCAGGATGCTTACATAAACGCCATTCGGAGGGCAAAGAATTTTATCTATATTGAGAATCAGTACTTCCTTGGTAGTTCATATGGTTGGAAAGCTGATGACATCAAACCTGAAGACATCGGAGCATTGCATCTGATCCCTAAGGAGCTATCTTTGAAGATTGTCAGTAAGATTGAAGCTGGGGAAAGGTTTACTGTTTATATTGTTGTCCCAATGTGGCCAGAGGGTGTTCCGGAAAGTGGCTCTGTTCAAGCAATTCTTGATTGGCAAAGAAGGACATTAGAGATGATGTATACCGACATTATACAAGCCCTTCAAGCTAAAGGGATTGAAGCAAACCCCAAGGACTATCTCACCTTCTTTTGCTTGGGGAACCGGGAGGCGCGCAAGAGTGGAGAATATGAACATGAGGAGCACCCAGAACCGGACACTGATTATATCAGAGCTCAAGAGGCTAGGCGATTCATGATCTATGTTCACACCAAGATGATGATAGGTACTTGTTCACTATAGCATTATACTGAGCAAATAGCCACCTGATTTTGATATAACCTTAGGCTGAATTTGGTTTGTGCCCTGTAATAATCTGCGGCCCGACTTCAAGTTCAGTCTTAACGAACTGTAGTTTTTTTTTTAATATCTATTTTTTTGTAGACAAATAAATAAGTAAAAAAATAAAAAAATAGATTAAAGTGCTCCTACCAAGAAGAAGATATTCCAGGATTTAGGGATCCTTTATAGGGAGGAATAAGTTAAGAAAACAGGAGAATATGAGCTTGTGCAGAAATTCTGCCTTAAGTCTGAAATCATGATTCAGCCGTGGTATGTTTTTTAATAATTTCTTGCATAATTAAGCATCTCTTTTGCATGATTATTGTGCTACTGTAGTAGAAAGAACTTCACATTACTGCTATTTTTTCTTCAATAGTTTTATTCAGCTTAATAAGCTTAAGTCAAGTTGCTAAACTTCATCATTCAATGCATGATTTTATTATTTAGTTCTATACTATTTATATTATTCTAGGCTACTTTTAGTTATTTACAATACTGATATAATGTATCATATAAAATGAAGTTTCCAAGACACTTGCTGAGCTAATTTCTATTATCAAAGTTTGTTAGAAGGATATGAGATCATTTCTTTTAACATAATCTTTTTGTCCCCTAATTTATATCTTACATTTCAAAGATACCTTTTTCTGAAATACTCTTATTGCACAATTATACGGTTATTGTATTATGCTCCCACTTTGGTCTGACAGTCTCCGTCTTGGCTTTCGACAGTTTAGTACTTGTGTTTTTAGTATTTATGTGAAAACAATTAACTTGATTTAGGTCATTGGTTGATTTCTCCTTGTGATAAGTTTCTGGCTTTCTGCATTATTGTGCTAATTTCATATTTTTGTTTCAGTTGACGACGAGTACATCATCATTGGGTCTGCCAACATCAATCAGAGGTCAATGGATGGAGCCAGGGACTCAGAAATTGCCATGGGTGCTTACCAGCCATACCATCTAGCAACCCAGCAGCCAGCTAGGGGACAGATTCATGGTTTCCGTTTGGCTTTGTGGTATGAGCACCTCGGGATGCTTGATGATCTCTTCCTAGACCCAGAGAGTCTGGAGTGCATTCAGAAGGTGAACAAGATCGCAGATAAGTATTGGGACCTTTACTCAAGTGATAACCTTGATCGCGATCTCCCTGGACACCTACTCAGCTACCCAATCGCAATCACTAATGAAGGTGTGGTGACAGAATTGCCTGGGATGGAGTTCTTCCCTGACACCCGGGCTCGTGTACTTGGCACCAAGTCTGACTACCTTCCTCCCATCCTCACCACCTAGTAGTGATCTGTGCACTCTCCTCAGGAACCCTTACTTTCTATTTTGTTGTTTTGCTTTTTTGTTTGTTTCTTTCTTAATAACAGACATAAGGGGTTCAGAAATAATGGTAAGGCTTGACCTGATAGGAGCTAGAGAACTCTTATGTGTTTTGCATCTCTTAGAAGTATCCAGTTCAAGCCATGCTCTGTGAGGTCTAGGTATCGTTGATTATGTAATATGATTGTAATGAAAGATCTTATGTGCTTCATTCTGTCATTCATGTTTTATACTTTTTGAGACTCTTCTTGCTTTGATATGATATGATAAGATTTGGTGAAGGACAATATCTTTCTCAACTTACTCTGCTGCTACACTGTCGCTTTGAATATTCTTTGAACGGTGTTGTATTTATGTTCATCCCTTCACACACACACACACACACACACACAGATACATATATAATCTTGTTCTTGAAGGACGCATCTAATCATATTGAGTATTATGCTATATTATATCTTTTCACTGGCATTTAACCAGGTTTTTGCAAAGAACACTCTTTTCATGCAAATAAAAGATTTGCATATTAGCTTTACTCATGATCATACAGTTGCACCGCTATCTTTGCACAAAATAAATTTATTTTTAAAATAATTATACTTAGATCTTCTAAATTATTGCTCATTATAGACCTTATTTATTTTTTGTGATACTTTAATCTCTCAACTACGTAAAACTCTCTCTAAATGGTCTCTTCTATTGGTTCTCCGTTCTCTTTTATGCCATTTGACTCTTATTTTTCTCTTATTTGAAAAAAAAGAAAGAAAAAAAAATTAAGAGAAAAATGATGGTTTAATATTTTCCATCAATGATGTTAAAAGAGTGATAGATATTAAATAGTTAAGAGAATCAAAATATCACCCAAAAAAAAAAACCCGAGGGAGACTATATAAGATATGATAAATGTTTGGGGTTTAAGCATAATTAATTCTTTATTTTCAAAGATAATTAGAGAAATAGATGGCCCTGGAAACTAATTGAAACAATTAATGAGTTTCTATTGTCACCTAAAAATTGGCAAACTACCACCATTCACCTAGTCTACTAAGTGGTCTAAAACTTATATGCTCCTCTAATCCTTGGATTATATATATATATATATATATATATATATATATATATTTATTCGCAGGCTGATTGACTACTAGATACGGTCATCCATAGCCTCCTTTCTATGACAATATGATTGCGTCAACGTACAATTATGGAGATTATAATTTGGAATGAGTACCAATAAAGCTATAATGTGTTACTCATTTTATATATTATTATGGAGAAATAGTTCTCTTTAACTGACAAGTACCATATAAAAAACAATAATTTTAATTATTTTGGATCAGCAGTTCACAACTTTTCATTATATGGAGGAAAATGACATGTAGTAGTTTGTATCAAAGGCTTTGGTTGATAGATTAAAATAATTCCATTCTCTAATTATTCTATTCTTGATACACTATAATCAAAACAATTAATCTTGAAATTTTGCTTTTTTTTTTCCTAATAAATTCATAATTATTTTTAAAAGAGTTTTTTTTAGAGATGTGGTAACTTAAGGCTGTCTTAATTAAATTGACCGTGTTGAAATCAAGATTCTAAGTATGAGTTTCAAGTGCTTAAAAAAACAATATGATTCAAATTGGGGATCGACCAAATCGATCGTATTGATTGGTTCGTTAAAGTAGGTTTAGGTTCCGGTGATGCTCTAAAGGTTACGAATTGAATTAATACTCGACGAGATAGCACAAACTATAAAGACAAATGTTCCGTCTCAACGATATAAATCGAGATAAGTCGATACTTAAATCCATAGCTGAGATTTGAACCCCAAAATATTCATACAATATGTGTCTATTTAGCTAATTGAGGCTTTGAGCACCATCTCATTAATATCATTATTTCAAAATGAGACACAAAATAATTGATTTATAACTAATTAAAAAAAGACATTATTATTGGAGCAACTATAAATTCATTTTAAGTAAATGAGAAATTACTGCAAAAAAGTTTAAAATTAGGCAAATGTGTGAAAAGAAAAATCAATGTGGTTTTCATGCCAATTGTTTTTTTTTTATAAAAAAAATTCAATAAAATATTTCTCTTATTTTTAGAAAATTTCCTACAAAAATGTCCTCTTACCGTTACTATGTAAATTATATCACTGGCTGGTAAATAAATAAAAGAAAAGAAAAAAACCCAATCAACCCTACCAACCATCCAAAGGGACAAATAGAAGCCCAAAGGACAAAGTGAAAAGCCCTTTCCCATTCCACCCCTCTCTCTTCCCCCATTTACTCCATTTCTTCCTCAATTCGAGCTCTTGTGGCCTGATCGATTCGGGAAGGAAGGGAAAGGTTGGATACCTCTCTCTCCAATCCTTCTCTAGGGTTCCTCAATTCCCCATTTGATGCCTTATTTTCTGAATCCTTCCATATTTATTTGCCTTTTTTGTTGCTTCCAGGATTCAAGTTTGAGCCTTTCTCTTCCTGAAGGGCTCGAGCGGTTGCAGTGGCGGTGGGGGTGGATTGGATGAGGGGTTAGATGCTAGATGCACCTCAGAACCACATCTTTCTCTGCCTGGATCGGCCAGCTTCTGGCTTGCATGGGGTAATCATTCCTTCAGATCTCTTCCTTCCGTGTTCTCCCTCTTGTTGCTTTTGGGGATTGCTTTGGTTCTAAGCGAACCATCCCAAGATTCCAACTTGTTAGATTTCTCTCTCTGGCGTTCTCTCTTGTTGCTATTTTCCCCAGTGGAATTTGGTTGATAGGATTTTATAGTTTCTGGTGAGGATGAGGTATTGCTCGCCGATTAGATCAATTTTCTCATTAATGGGGTTGGCTGTGAGATATCTGCAAATAGCAAAAAGACCGTTGATGGAGATTGTCAGGGCAAGATGGAGTTCCTTCCCTGGTGTAAGATCAAAAAATTTGGTCTTTCCTGAGTAGGATGTCATAAAAATCTAGGAACCTTTTTTTTGCATTATACCTCTCTAAATTTCTTATTACATGTATACGTATCTAAATTTGATATTGCTTTATGTCATAGTTATCATAATCCAAGCGGTTGGATCGGTGATCTGACCAATAAGTTGGTTCGGTTTTATTATCGGACCAGAAATACAATTGATCTAGTAAAAATCGGTTGACCCTGACGGTTCAACCAGCAAACTGTGCAACTGGATGAGTTTTTGCAAATTGACTGGATTGCTCTTCTTTTTTTAAATTACCTTATTATCCTTAATATTGAACTATTCTATTATTATCCTAAGGGTAATTTAATCCTAAAAATAAAAGTAATTATATTTTTAAAAACTAAAAGTGTAATTAAGATACAATTTTAAACAAGTCATATAATTTGATATACCTAAAACTAAATATTAGTTAAATAATGGAAGAAATACAATTCAATTGCTTTTATGGATATCTTTAATTTTGAGAATTATATTTCTATTAAATATCTAATTATAAATAAACTAAGATTCCGATCGGGTGACCTACTAGTTGAACCAGTAACCCAATGACTCGACCACTAAGCAGGATGAATGTCTGCCTAATTCTGATAACTATTTGTATATACTCTCAAAATCCTTAGTTTTTTTTTGCTTGCATGAGTAGCCCACATATTTTTTGTTGTCACATAATTTGTTGTTGCATATTATTAGTTGTCAATTATTAGTTAAACTGAACCATTAAAAGTAAAAAGATGCATGCAACATACTCCTTGGGGAGATGTATATGTACAAGTGTCATTTACTTCTAATTGTTAGGTCTTTAACTATTGTTTAGCAAAAAGTAACTTGATTAGAGGGATATGCACATAAATAAGGGATTTACAGGGTTATCCATGCAATAGACCCACACGTGCTACGGTCTTAAATTTACTTGTTTCAATGACAAAAAGTAGAAGGATGCTACTGCTCTGCATTATTTCATTTTTTTTTTTTTTTTTGACTTGGCAAGTATAGGTTCCTTATTTTTTATGTGGATAACATCATAATGAAACCTTCGAATAAGAAACAAGAACAATTGCTCTTGTAAGGTAAAGTAGCTATTAGATACAAGGATTTCTTTGCATAACATCATATTGAAACCTTTTAGTAAGAAACAGGAACAATTGCTCTTGTAAGGTAAAGTAGCTATTGGATACAAGGATTTTTTTTTGCTGTTGGCACAGGTTTTGCAGCTGACATGACACATATTGCAGCATGTAGTATGCCGATGCACCGTGCTGTTATTTTCTTTCCGTAGATCTGATCCAAGATTTACTTGGGCCTATTCATTTTTTTTGTTGGAATTTTCCAATTTAAGATATATTTTTTTATTTACGTTGATGTTTTTACTTTGACAACCAAGAAAATCCTAAAGAGGGGAAATACAAAGAGGAAGGGAGACTTAACTGCATTTCGAGCCATTATCATCGAGCCTCCATCGCTCACCAATATTGTGGCCTCACACCTGGCCATGCCATCTCTAATGCTGGCATGCCCTAGATGATGAGGAGGAAGAAATATTTTGTGTACTTTAGATGTATAAGTGAAAACATTTTGTGTACTTCCATAGCTCCATTAGCATCTTCTATTTGATTGTTTGTGGTAGATTATGGAGTATCTAACTATCTTCATAATGCTAGATATGTTAATCTTTGTCTAACATGAAATGTGTAGTCAACATATACTTGCATTCAGATATTTGTTGCCATGGGTAGCGGTGGTTACTCCATAGGCTTTAGTGTTTTCGCAAATCATCCAAATGTGTCAAGTAGGAAATGCTTCCGCTGAAACTTAGCTATAGTTGCTCATTTGCCATCAAGATAAGTCAAATCATGTAATGCATCAGGAAACAATATCAAAGTTGACAAATTATAATAGATAAAAGATATGCTGCAGCCTATCCATCTAGTGAACATTACTTTGTGGTGGTCATATGAGTTAGTTCAAAAAAATAGAGAATTTTTAGGGACAGAGGGACTTTTTGGAGTAGTTTGATATTTAATGGACTCCAGAAAACTAACTCTTATACACGTTTTGGCTTTGATTTGTAGTCTAGGAAATTGCTCTTGTTTGTGTAAAGTGCACAACAGATACATTGGCTTCTCACAAAGTGTACAACAGATATGTTAGCTTATTTCTTTTGTTGGTTGTTCTTCATTTGTCCGTTTACTTTGCGTATTACTATTGGCTACAATATACTACTGATGAGCCTAGTTGTTGAAGTTACATAGAATATAAAAATAAAAATGTTATTATGTAGATTGTGTAAAGTACTGGCCTTGTCGTTTCAGTGAAAACAATGACAGATATGCTGTCATGCTATTTATTTGTTGTTTTCTCTCACTATTTGTGTACTTGTCAAAGTTCTCTTGGTGAACTGGAAATTATTATTCATCATGTTGACTTGCAGTATGCAGTAGGCAAGTTTTGCAAGGACCACTTTACTTCCATTGTTTCAAAGCTTAGATTATATGGTCATTTGATTAATAATAGTTAATGAAGCTCCCTTTCTGGAAGACAGTGCCTCTCTGGTGTTCCATTCTTTTCCTTCTGTTTTGTTAGAATATATTTTGGGGAACTATATCTTAACCAGCTGAAGGTTCACAGATATACTGATAGGGAAGTTTTTTATGTAATCTGATGGCAATTTATATATTAACGTGTAAATTATTTTATGTCAAACTCTCAATATATGAAAACTTGCCATATGAAGCAAATGTTTAATACTTTAATATAGGTGCCTCAGCCTTTTTAGCAAACTGAGCTAGTAGATATCTTCAAACAAGTTTCTCTTCATTCCGTTAGTATGTCACTAATCACTGGATCTTATCTGAGGAAGCGGATGCTAATCGTTTACATGGTTAAACCTGGTTTGTAACAGAGCAGAGGTTGTCTTGGATGTTGTACTAAACCCACTCCAGTAACTGCAGTAGATGAGCCTTCAAAGGGTTTAAAAATTCAAGGTCGAACAGTAAAAAAGCCCAGTGTTTCTGAGGACTTCTGGAGTACGAGCACTTATGAGATGGAAAACAGTGCAGTTCAATCTCAACGGAGTATTTCTTCAATTAGTACATCGGCACAACCCCTCGACCAACATGGAGCAGCAAGCAGCAGTAACCCTCCAGAATTTGTAAACCATGGTAATTGCTTTTTATTTATTGAATATTGTCAATCTCCTTAAGGTTAACAATGGCACAGTCTTCATTATTTTTTGATTTGCTTGTTTGCATACTTTACGTTCTTTTTGTTGACATATATGAACTCAACGGAGTATTTGCTTACAGAACCCAGCAAGTTAAGTGCCTACAATTATCTTTTTCCATTTTTCATTATCCAGGGAGCTCTCTCTCTCTCTCTTCCCTAGTTAGAAATATTCAGTTAATCACTTAATTTTGTGTAAATGGGGACAATGATACAAAGAATCTTTGAATACTTTTGGGAAATATTTCTCAAATCTGCTACAAATGTATTTCTCTTCTTTGACATAATTATGTTAGATTGGTCTGATTTCTTAATTTGATTAGCACGGTAAGGACTAGAAAAGGAAAATTTACTGGTTTATCAGAAAAGAAATCTTTGCTGATCTAGAATTTCTAACCACTTTTAATTTGAACTGTAGGTCTTCTTCTCTGGAATCACACTAGACAGCAATGGATTGGAAACAGAAGGCCTGACACTAGGTCACAACAAGTTCAGGAGCCGAGGTTAAGGTATGTCTATTAGAAAATAGTAATATGGTTTTGACCTGAGAAAGAGTAAGTCAACAGGCTTTTTGAAACTTTATTACCTGTAATAAATCTGTATAAAGTGCAGCACATTTTCATCAGACATAGACTATATATGTTAGCAGCACCAAAAGAAACCATGAATGTATACCCTCTTATACAAGCAAGCAGATATATACTTCATATTGTTTCATAAGATATTAAAATTATGTTGCTATCATGTAGCCAATGATGTTAAACCCTTATGTAGTGAGACTTATGTGAGTATTTGACTTATGACTTGAAAAGCTGAACTGGACAAATAGGAGATTAAGAGATTTTCTCTCAAGAAAGCCTAAAATACATAAACAATACAAAGATATACTGTTTAATGTTGCTTTTGTTTGTAATTAGATTTATCACAAGGTGTGCAACATTTGAACCTTAGTAACATTTGCAATCTATGGAAGATATGAAAGAAGAGGCTTAGGGAATTCACATTAATAATTTGTTTTCTTTTATGTCACGAAAATGTGGTCTTCATGCACATTAATTGATTTAGTGTACATATCAATTCAATCTCAAAAATTGAAGCATTTGAACATTTATTGGACTATCATTTATAAGCAAGAAATTAAAGGAAAGAATGCTAATATAACAATGAAATTTTAAGCTATCTTGTCTATTTTGAGACTTAAGTTTGGAGTTCAGTTAATTAGGTCACCTTGCACATGGCTTATAGTTAGGTTTTTGTAGACCCTTTTTATAATTCACTTTGTGATTTTGAGCATGATGAAAGTTCTCTTCTGTTGAGTTACAAGAATTAAACTAGGAACATATTATTATATTAGGTCTTATTTGGTTTGAGACTAAGCCCCAAACTCGATTAGTTAGTTTTATTTCTTAGTCCTAATTTTTTTGAGAGTAAATTTAATTAGATATGAAAAAAATAAAAAATTATTTAGTTACTGAACTAGTTTAGGAGTCCCTAAACTAGTTCAGAGGTCCCTAAACTAGTTTATGGGAGGTCCCTAAACTTAAAGCAAACATGGCTTCATAGTTTTGAGAAGTGGCCGCATAACAAAAGTTATAAAAAACAAATGAGGAACATGAAGGTACTAACTTACTATAATTGTCTGGTAACATTAATACTTGTGCAAACTAAGCAAGATCCTGTACTGCCATTATGCCTCATGAAGTATTAAAGAGTGATTGAAGCTCACAGATTGTCATTTGCATTTTTATAGAAGGAAATGAAATATTGATGCAGCCATCAGCCCCAATTAAATGTTAATTCCATACTATTATTATTTTCAGTCCTTTGTTCAATTTGGATTAGCTTGGTTCAAGTTTCTGTTTCTTAACCAACTAATAATGTGAGCAAACATTGTGGAATTTCCACACCAGTTTAGATTGAACCTTGGATGAACCCGTAAGACTTGGAAACCCATTAAAGACCAACCTATTGAGTGAAAATTGCGGCTGCTCACTTTTATTGGACCCACCAATGATTGAACCATTGAGAGAGGGATCTTTGACTAGTAGTGAACCAGGTTGTATTCCAGTTTTTAATTTACTGATATGTAAGCTTGCCTGACAAGTATCTTGATATAAGATGTAACACTGAAACCTTGTGTTCTAGTTGGAGCAATTTTGAAGCCTTCAGGCATTTATAGTTTGGCAATGGTCTCATCCTTTTTGGAATACCTTCAGCCACCACCAACAATTGTTGTTTTTTTTTCTCTTTTATTTCCTTTGTGCTAGTAGAGGGGCTACCTGTAATAGTATGTCAAACTAATTCATCATTTGGTTTGATTAAACTCAAGAGATATTTTATCTTGCGCAAGCCATGCTCCCATATGTTGAGATGCATTTTACTTGGCATTTGTGGGTGCAGTTGGAATGCAACTTATGAGAGTTTGCTTGGGACCAGCAAGCCATTTCCTCAGCCGATCCCTCTATCTGTAAGACCTTATGAATAGATTGTTTTACTATAATTTAAGTCGCCATTTTCAATATCAGGTTGTTGCTTAGATTGGCTTCTCATGTTGCAGGAAATGGTCGATTTCCTTGTGGATGTCTGGGAGCAGGAGGGGATGTATGATTGACTAGGTGAAAGATTTTCTTAAATTTGTGTTACTGCAGACTGGATGGGGAATTTCAGGAGCAATTGTAATTTTTATGCTATTCTCAAAATCCTTATGTAGGTTCATACGTCAAATATCAAATCATCTCATTATGTTATTGGCTTGTTAACCTTATCTCATCTGGTAGAAGAGAATTTTCATTTTATATTGTTATGGATTAGCAAATTGTGGATCACTGGCATTAGTGATCTTGGGAAAAATGTGAAGTGATCTTGGTTGGAGATTCAGGTAGTGACCTTTTATCTGCTCAATTGCAGATAGATTACCTATTCTGATTTATGATATTGGCTTGACCTTTCAAAGCTGCATATGTGTAGTTAAACTACTTGAATATGACATCTAGGATATACTTTTTAAATTTTATTTCCCTTCGGTATATCTATATAATGATTCAAAAGTAACAGATAAAGATAGCCTAACCACAGATTGGTACATTGTAATCTTCCTCTGTACACATTGCCTCCTTTTCTTCCTCTGTAATCCACCAGCTGGAGTTGGACAGCTTGTGTCCTTTTCTTCCTCTGTACATACACATTGTAGTTATATATTAAACTTTTTGGAGGATTGCTTGTTGCATGAATCAGGACAGTATTCCCTAAGATAGACTATTATTTCATGACAAGATAAGGCCAGATTTGGGTTTCCTACTTATAACCATTATCTGAGGAGTTATCTGGGGTTGTAGTAACTGTGCCCAAGGGTCTAAGGTCTAGCTTGTATTGTAGTAGTAATAATATACTCCTATAATTCTATCTTGCCGTGCTTAATGAAGAGATGAACAATGGCTTAATTGATGGGTTTTAGTTTAATGATGATATATCATCTTATGTTTGTAGATGATATTCGAATTGTTATTAAAGCTAACTCCTTTAATTGTGATGCTTTGAATTATGTTTTGGGTAAGTGTTTTATACTTACAAATCAACGCGCTAATCGGAGCAAATTAGTGTTTTACCTCCCTTTTTGGGCTTAATACTAATTTTGAGTCTGGTTGCACATCCTCTCCTTTGCCATCTATTTTGTAAGATGTGGAAGGGAATTGAACAATATTTAGATATTTAGTTCAAATTTTTGCACTTTGGTTATGAGGGCGGCGAGATCCTTGAAGGACCTAATGATAATAGTAAAACTGCCTCCCTTCTCCGGTGATCGATCGAGCAAGGCATGTGTTTACCTTTGGAAAGATAGAAATGATCTTATTTTCCAAAGAAAAAAATAAAATATAAAGTAACTCGAACCAAATCCTCTATAGATGACATCTACTATGGTCTCGACTTCTCTTAGTATGACTTCTCTATAGATGGTTCTCCTCTATTTCTTAGGGTCATTCCTATCTATACCAATGAACCTCTTGTATAGAGGCCTCTAATTAGCCTTACTCAAAGCTAGAGAACCTCGATTGCAATCAAAATGGATTATGAAGTTCTTACCAACATCCTCAATTACCGCTTGTTTGTTTCTTGGTATTGTATCACCTTTAGATGCCTCATGCATTTTGAGGTAATTTAGAAGCTTACATCAACCAATTCCTACCATCTCATTATAGAGACCATGGTGTTGGAATCCTTCACAGATACTCTGGGGGGCTTATATTTTGCTTAGTTGTTGTTAAACATATAATTAGCTTACGAACTTGGACATATGATCTATAAAAGAGAGAAATAATTTTTTTGTTTAAAAATAAAACAACCAAGTGAGAAGAAATAAATCTCATGATGGGCTTTGTCAGTGGCACGTCTACATATCAATTTCCAACGTTGTATACTTGGAACCTTAGTTACAAGAATTTTGTTAGTGGACTAGATGCAAATGAGGAGGGAGTACTGAAGGAGGCTAGTTTAGGTGCATGCATACATAGTCAGACCTTTATGCCCACTATATTTATAAAATATATATATAAACTTTCTTGCAAGTGCAACTCTGTACAGATGCATTTCATCCATATAATTATTTCCTATATATATATATATATAATTTGGGAGCATACTTCTATGTTAATGTGGGAAAATAAAGAAGATAAAAAAAAATAAAAAGAGAAAAAATAAATTGGTGGGGAGCATTAACTCACTGGGAGGTCTCTTCCTATTTGAAGACCTTTTTCAGTTTGCTAAACTAATTCCAATGGAAACAGGATGGTGCTTGGATATATAGGCAACAGTGTTGCAAAATGCTATCATGTTTTCTATGCTAAATATATATTTTGTTATATTTAAATGCACACAATTTATATTCGAGATGCATAGATGAACTCATTATTGCCTCTAGAAATTTAAATACAATTAAATTGCAAAAGTCCTAATAATATACCATAAGGGCTAATCTTTTGAAAAAAATTCTAGACTTCTTTACTATATATATGTGTGTGTAGAATTTTTGAAAAATCTATAAAAGATGCCATGCCTTTTACTTGCATGTTTAATATAGTGGAAATTTAACGGTTGTAATAACGTTAAATTAGTATTTTAGGGTAAGGAGACTAGAATTTAAAGTCAAATGAGGGGTATTTTAATTTTCTTTATGTTAACCTTTGCAATGTAATATATAAATTCATCTCTAATAATCTTGCACCAAGATCTCATCTCCAAGACTCAAAATGTGTTCATTCTGGATTACTAGATATAACTGACAATCAAATAATAGCCCAAGAGATGATGGCTCTCCTGAATTCTTCAATAAGCAAGAATAGATCCTTTTTTTTTCTTCTCAAAGTCGGTCTAGTGAAAGCCTTCGTCCGGATAAAGTGGACGTTCATTTAGACTATATCTCACTACTTCCGGAGGCCTTCCCTAACCTACTACTCAGTTGCATTTTGACTTCAACCCTATACATGGTGGTGAATGGTGAAGCTATTGGTTCTTTCAAACCCTCATGCGGTCTTCAGCAAACGGTATTCATTATCGGGTCTAATATTCTCTCTTTGTTTGTGAAGAGAAATCTTATCTCAAATAGGTATTACAGGGTGAAACGGGCAAGGGGTGCGCCAGCAGTGACTCCTCATGTCGTTGACATCTACTCTTAGAACTTTACTATTCATTATTGGGTCAAGAGATCAATATAGATAAATCAACAATTTATTTTAGCAAGACGACATCCTTTGTCAATGGTAGCACGATTACCTCAACTCTAGAGGTGAGTCTGCTTGCCACTAATGAGAAGTATTTATTTAGGAAATCCTTTGTTATTGTCGAGATCTAAAAAGCTAGCCTTCGACTTTGTTGCATCAAACGTTCAAGCTAAACTCTTAATGGTTGAAAATTCTAAATAGGATGGTGCTATTGAAGTCTGTCCTTAGTACTTCATGAAGATAACTATCTTTCCCAACCATCTCGTTGATGAGAGGCGTCGGGTGGAGAGGCAACTCCAGATCGTCTCCCATCTACTTGAGAAGTTGTGGCTTTCTTTGTCGTCCTCTTAGTAATTTGAAAGATTTGAAATCCGTAAGACAAGAGTTCGAATACAAAGTCAGCATGGAGACTCTTTTCTAAGCCAAACCCATCTACCAGTTTCTTTAAAAAGCAACATACTTTTCCTCTTACATCCTTCTGGGAAGCCAAACTTAGGCATCACCCTTTATGGGCGTGGGCCTTAAGAGATCTCATGTCAAATGCATGGTAGGTAACGTCCTATTTATTCTTCCGATACATGATCCTTGGCTGCCTCTCCCCACCTTCTTTGGAGATTCCTAGCGTTAACAATGTAAAAGACCCCATTCTAAGGTATGACTGGAATCGAGATCTTATCAAGAGTTTATTCTCTAGAAGTAATGGCGAACCACATCCTTAGGATACACATTGGAAGACCACTTAATTCAGAAATCACGACGCTCTAGCAATTTCGCAACTAAATTAGCTTATTGCACCCTTAGTAATGGTGGATGGTTGAACTTTTCTTCCTCCATATCCCCCAGTTGCTTATGGACGGCTATCTAGTCCTATAAAGCTTCCCAGCCTAGGGTTAAACATGTTTATTTGGAGGTGTGCTACAAAAGCTCTCCTGATCAAGGTTGCTGCATCACCGGCAATCAGCCATTGATCCCACTTCCCTTCTAAGGCTCCAAAATATGTGGACCATTTAGTATTGTACTGCCTATTTGCTAAAGCTGTTTAGTTTCATTATAACCTTGGGTTGAAGCAAGACAATAACCAGTTCAATGAATAGATTGGCTCCTTGTCTTCTATCATCTATCCTGATTTGCCCATTGCTTCAATGTGGGGGTAGAGCATTTGTAGATATATAAATGACAAAGTCTTCAAAGATATATATTCAACTCCTTAAGGTGGCAGTGGACTTCACTAAAGTGCTTTGCTTTCTTCAGCTTCTCCTTCTTTCGCGAACTCTTTTGTTGGTTTCCTCAGTCATCTAATCCACTGCTTTTATCTGGTGCATTAGTTGATGCCATCTTTTCTAAGAGGGATGCTATGAGCTAGGTTGATATGAGGTGGAAAATTGGTTTGATTGGTGGGGTCAACTCTCTATTTTGTGAGCACCCTTTCATCATTTGTTTTGGAAAAACATTCTTTTTTATAGCATAGTTAGAATGTATTCTATAGTGAAGCTTAGAGCTATTTTGTTATGATGATTATTAAAAACTCATATTGGCGATCAATGACTTCTCATACTTTCTGGAGCTATAAAGCTTCATAGCCTAGGATTAAAAATATTTATCTGGAGGTTTGTTGCAGGAGCTCTCCCGATCAAGATTGCACTGCATCATTGACAATCAATTATTTATCTCACTTGAGTCTTTTTTGACATGAGGCTTCAAAATCTATGAACAAATTACTATTGCACTGCTCTCATGACTGCTCGCCCATTGCTTCAATGTGGGGTGGAGCATTTGGAGATATATAAACGACAAAGGTCTTCAAAGATATGAATTCAACTCTTAAAGTGCAGTGGACTTCATTAACGTGCCTTCTTTTAGCTTCTCTTCCTTTATCGAGTTGTTTAAACTACTTTCTCAATTTTGTTGGAGGTGTCAAGGTTGCATAATTTTGCATTAGCTAATGTCAAACCATTTGTTTTAGGAAAGCAATTTTTTTTAAGAGCATTGTTAGCTCACAAAGAATGTACTCCATGAAGCATGTATAACAACATCATTGCCCAAGTTCTAAGTCAATTATGCTTTCAAAAACTATATTTGTAAGCAGTGCATAATCCACCCCTCAATTTTGATTGTAATATAGGTTCTACTTTTTATCTTTACTTTATCAAATTGATTAAATTTAATTGTTGATCAGCTTTACTGAGTAATCACACAAAAAGCAAGTGTTTTAAATATATTTTATGCACAATTAAATATTTGAAGGGATATACACACACAAGCAGACAAGGGATTCTAGAAAATCCAATGCATTGACTAAATTAATAGCAGCACCCACCCACATACATGCAGGATACTGGAATAGGATTTCAGGCCAGGGGACCTGAATATTCTTTTTCTTTGTTCCTTAATAGAATAGTATATATGCATATATATATATATATATATTGAATATTTCTTAATGAACAAAGACTATTTGGTTTCACTGCCATTAATTGTTAGAAAGTGGGAGACTAAATTATTCACTTTTTTTTTTAAAAAAAATATTACTTTTGATATTTGATTGTTAAAATAAATTAAAGAAGTAATTTTCTTACCTACTAAATATAACTTTTTTTTTCTTAACTTAACTTACTACAGTAGTGCAAAGTATTTTTTTGTTCTATCTTTCTATTTATGTCTATTTCCCCCCTTTAATAAAAAAAAAATAGTCTTTATTGTTCTCTACTTTATTGATAGTGAAAATAGTAATGAGAGGGAAAAAAATAAACAACTATCCCTATTTTTAATCAAATTAAGCTTACACTAAAAAAAACTTGTAAGTAGTAAAAAGTATGGTGGTCTTTAAACTTTAATTATAACTTTCATCTATACACTTCAAACATAACTATATATAGTGACCATACTCTTTAATCCCTTTATATGATACCACACATAGGTAATTAAATATTTTTATCATTAAGAAAACAGTGGTACTTAGTATTTAAACTAAATAGCTAATTAAATATTTGCCACGATTGGGATATCCAATTCATTGGGAACGTTGAACAAGGACACTATAAAGACCCAAAAATGTCTCTCTTAGTTTATATTTGTTAAAAGAGAAGTTAGTCAAAATAAGAGCTTTTCTCATGTGAGTTGGCCATGTAAAGATAAACATTAACTTTTTTCTCCTCTCATTGTCACCGCTCTTATTAGCATCAATCTATTATTTATGTTTAATTATTACTACTGCGTAGCCACACAATAGTATTCCAATTTCCATCACGTCTGGAACTGTTCATCCTTAGTTCAATAACAGCCACTGGAATAAAACAAACAACAAAAAGGAATTGGTGTAGACTATTTGATGGCCCACATTGATCAAAATTGTCTCTGTTTGAACGAAGAACAGAAGATAAAACTCCTGGTTCCAGTTTCCACCACGTAGTCACACGGAGTACCACTCCTTACTCCAACCTCCACTTTTGAGTTTGGCCCCTTTTCCTTAGCCGTATGTATGGACGTGAGAGGAAAAGAGGAAGGACAAAGTGAGCCAATGTTGGATTAAAGAGGTAACACTTCTGCCTTCGTTAGTGGGGGTGGGGTGGGGGGGAAGAGAACAATTTGTAGACTCTAAAACACAATCCTGGGATACAAATATACTTAGTATTCGCGGGCTGCCCAGTTAGTCACTCGGTTATCTTTCTCTATAAATATTTTTTTTAAAAAAATTTACTTTATCTCTACAATTATCCTGATTCGCCAAACACTCACGCTCAACGTATGAGGAATTTAAAAAGCTGGAGGTACCCGAAAGGCAGGAGAGGAGCTCTTCAATTCACCTGGATTTTTGTCCTCGGAGGCCGGCAGTGCGGTATGCAACCCATATTAACCCATCCACCAGACCACCACCACACTTTTATGCTATTTCCACAGCACTAAGGACAGGATGATAGACTTTATGCGTCGGTTTCGATCACTGTTCTCCTTCCAATTCATTTGGAGCTAGTCTGGACCAATCTCATCAGCAATGGTTCGTAGAAATGTATACATAAAATTGTATACAGTTGTGGTACTTATTAGGGCATATGGGGTACTATTCGAAAATTTGAAAGGTAAAAAAGCCGAGTCGTGAATTCTCTAATAATATTATTAGGGTGGAAAATGAAAGGGAAAGAAAGAGAATCCGGCAGAGGGGAAGGGGGGAGGTGGGGGGGTGTGGGGTGTGGGGGCAAATGCAATGCACCTGGCCAAACAAGGAGAAACGATCACGTGGGTGCGGATGGGTACTTGTACTGGTCCTCGTGGTCCCCACAACAAAAGTACTACTTATATACCTCCCCATATCATCATTACATTATATCCCATAATGAATCCTTCCTTACTATATCTATTATCTATCTATCTATCCATCCCATCTCCTCTGTGCTCCTTCACAACCACCTTCGTCTTTGTCGTCGCTGCTGGTGTTTCCTTCTGAGTTAACTAACACTCATGGCGGCTCTCCTCAACTATGGAGGTAAAGAAATTAGATTCTTTTTATTATGTGTGTGTGTAATACTGACGTTCTAAAAATCGTGTTTTTTTTTTCCTCAGGAAATGATGTTCTTCCCTTCTTCCTTGACGCTCCCAAGCTCCGTGGATTCTACCACCCGGCTCACAAGAGACCTCGCTTCGCCCTCTTTGCAGAGGAGGAGGAGGAGGAGGAGGAGAAGCCTTCTTGTTTTGATTCTCTTCCAAACGAGATCCTTTTTGAAATCCTTCGACGTCTCCCCGGAAGCCGCGAGCGCAGCGCCTCCGCTTGCGTGTCCAAGCGGTGGCTTGCGGTTCTGACTACCATCCGTTCTTCCGACATCGTTAAAGATGAAGAGGGTGGAGAGGAGCAAGTCGAGAGCGATGGATTTCTTACCCGGGATTTTGAAGGTGAGGTGGCTACCGATGTTAGCCTCGCCGCCATGGCTATCGCTACTCGCGGCGGTCTGCGCAAGCTTTCGGTCGAGGGGAGTAACCTGAGACGCGGCGTCACGGATTGCGGACTCGCTGCCGTCGCCAGTGGTTGTCCCTCCCTTCGGGTTCTCTCGGTTTGGAGCGTTCCGTTGGTCACGGATGCCGGCTTGTCGGAGATCGCCAAGGGATGCCCGATGTTGGAGAAGCTTGATCTCAGCCAATGCCCCCTGATCTCCGACGAGGGCTTGATCGCCATCGCGCAGAATTGCCTTAACTTGACGTCGCTGACGATTGAGTCGTGTGCTAATGTGGGAAACGAAGGTTTGCAAGCCATAGGTCGTCATTGCCCAAAGTTGAGATCTTTAACCATCAAGGATTGCCCTCTCGTCGGTGACCAAGGAATCGCCGGTCTCGTTTCCTCTTCGTCTTCCACCTTGGCCAGGATCACTCTCCAAGGCCTGCCCATCGGCGACGCTTCTCTCGGCTTCATCGGCTACTACGGCAACGCCGTCGTCGACCTAACCCTTAGCCGCCTCGAGAACGTCGGCGAGAGGGGCTTCTGGGTCATGGCGAACGCCCTCCGGTTGCGAAAGCTCAAGTCTTTGGCGATCAATTCTTGCGGCGGGGTTACGGATTTGGCCCTCGGATCGATCGCCAAGTGCTGCCCGAGCTTGAAGCACCTTCGCCTACGAAGGTGTTGTTATATAACGGATGCTGGTATGAGAGCTTTCGCCGGAGAAGCGACGGAACTCGAGTCTCTTCAACTGGAAGAATGCGACCGAGTCACTCTTATCGGCGTTCTCGCCGTCCTCGTTGTTACAGAGATCAAGAAGCTATCACTGGTGAAATGCTTGGGCATCAAGGACACAGGAAATCATCCTGCAACTCAACTCCCCTCTTGCAAGTCTCTTCGATCGCTCAAGATTTGTTCTTGCCCAGGTTTTACTAACGACAGCTTAGCTCTGGTCGGCAAGCTGTGTCCTCAATTAGAGGCCATTGACCTGAGTGGTTTTATTAGTCTCTCCGACGACGGGCTTCTTCCTCTGATCGGGAATTCTGCGGCGGGGCTCGTGGAAGTCAACCTCAGCGGCTGCATTAATCTCACGGATACGACCATCGCTACTCTGGTCGAGAAACATGGAGCTACTCTGAAGTTACTTAATCTCGATGGCTGTACGAATGTTACAGATAACAGCGTCTTGGAAATCTCAGATCGTTGTTGTGTGCTTGAGGAACTCGACATGTCGAGAAGCACCATCACCGACTACGGTGTCGCGATCTTGGTCTCTGCGAGGCAGCTTAGCCTCCTTCGCATCCTTTCTCTTGCAGGTTGTTGCAAGGTGACCCAGAAGAGTTTGCCACTGTTGGGCAACATGGGAAGATCCTTGGAGGGGCTCAACCTTCAGTTCTGCAACCTCATCAGTGCACAAGACATAGGATTGCTGGAGGAGAAGCTCTGGTGGTGTGATATCCTCTCCTGAGGAGAAGAAGATTGTTACAGTACATATGACTTGGTTTTTGGCTCTTGGCATAACTGAGAGCCTAGTTTTCCAAGCTCCAATGGCCAATTTCTAATTCTCTTTTTGGCAGATCTCTCCCTTGCATGGGACTTTGGGAGGATCTGTTTGAGGTGTTTGGCTTGCCATTGAATTTGGCTAAGCTTGCTTTCCTCTCATCTTGGCATTGGTCCTTGTGATTACACTACTTTTACACCTTGTCCTGGTTGTCTCCTATCCATATCTTGAGTGGTTTCTATTGGTTTCTATTTACTTTTAATGTTTGTAGGAGTCAGTGGGTCTGTGTGGGTCTTGTTGTATGGTTGGTTTGCTTTTGGCAGTTTGTATCTGGATGCCTGGGATTCATGGGGGCTTGGGGTGGGTTATGGCAGCACATTCTTGAGCATGCCCGGCAGGACAACCTTAGTTGGTTTGCCTTTTTTTTTCCCCTCCTTTAGCCCCCCTCTTTTGCAGGCTGCTGGCTGACTGTAATCTTTGCAACCTTCTTTATAAATAAGTACTGTTTCTTCTTATAGGTGGTTCTCTTTTTGAGAATGTTCTTATGGGTTGTTCTTATTTGGGAGACTGTTTGATTATACCTCCTTTCTATGTTTTGTTTTTGCTGGAAGAATGATTTGAAATTTTCTGGTGCTTTGTTTATTCTCTCTACTTGTTGTCCATGTAAACGACATATGAACAATTGAATGGGTTTGCCATCTAACTGGATATATGTGAGGAGAATTATAGCTCACTGGGAGTACCTTTAATGATACACAGGTAAAGAAAAAAAGAGAGCATATATTAGATTCCCACTAGAATGAATTAAAGAGAGGACTAAATTTTATGCTACTTTAAAAGTTGGTACGTTCAAATTCAAATTTCTCATCATCAAGGCTTTATAATTCCTAATTTTGTGGTTGATTGGATCTTTTTATTGTTTTGATATAAATTTGATTGGATCTTTAAAGTTGAATGGAGAGCTTTATTGGAATCTACTGTGGCTACTCCTAAGCAAGGCCTCCAGCCTCCAGGTGAAACTCCAAATAAGAACCTTAAAAATTTATAAAATGTTAATATAAATTAAACAACATTTGACACACCATATAATAAATAGTTCTATCTTAATAGGGTTTGCTGGTGAACACTTTTGTTTTCTGGAGTCGTTGATGATCATAGAAAATATGAGAAATGCACTATCAAAATGCATTCTGCATGTGAATTTTACTGTAAAATCATAAAACCCTAATATCAGCATCTCCATTCATACAATTTGATTGCTAAAAGATCCCATGTTTGCCTTCCCATTGCGAATTTGGATGAGAGATGTTAGTAAGGGTTGTGGTGAAGCAATCGTTGGCATTTGGAGTTCTTTCAACTTCCTTTCCCATATGCTCTTTTGACATATACTTCTGGAAAGTTGTTTCTATTTCCAAGCTCCCTTCACTTGTAACTGCACTTATGAAATCATGCATCGTTTTACCAGCACTTCATCTTAATATTGGCAATAGTCAAGGTTACCTGTATTTATAAAAAAAAAAAGAAAAAGAAAAAAGAAAAAACGTAAAGCTGTCAAGGTTAGCTGCAGGACATTCTTGACTATGGCACATACATTGGATACTAGACACAAGTTCAAATCAACCATTCTCCACTCTCTTGTAACTAAAAAGTTTTTCTCCATGGTATCATAGCAGATCACTCTCTTAATTTCGAATCCCACCAAAACCTCCTTGTCATAAAAAATAAAAAAGTTTTTCTCCAATGGTATCATAGCAGGTCACTCTCTTAATTTCGAATCCCACCAAACACTCTTTGTCATAAAAAATAAAACAAAACTCTACAATGCTTACTTGTCAGGAATATTGTGATACACAATTATACCTATAATAAATGTGTCAGATAAATATAGTTAGTGCTACTTAATCTAACATCAACAAGAAGATATGAAAACGACTAGTATAGATATGCTATCCAAATTCATTGCTTATAACAAAGTGGCTACATGTTTCTCAACAGGCACATCAAGTGAAGAGAAATTGGTCCTCTATCCTTATTTATTGACAGTTGTAACAGACGACAAATCAACTAGGATAAGAAGATAACTGATCCAATTCAACAGTAACCTCATGTGGACCTATACATAACAAAGTGCTCTTGTTATGACGATAACAATAGAGAAACAGAATAAAACATGCTCTTGCTATGGAGATAGGTTTATCATAACAAACTCTTTACCTAAGTTGTTCCCATGAAGCACCGGAGTTTACGAGTTTAATGTAGGCAGTCATAAAGTCATCATAAAATTTGACTTGGTCACCTGCATATATTTTGATCCACCTGCAAATTATGAGTATCCCTTACATCAGTTACTTCTTATCTATCTCTGTAAATAGATAAAACAAAAGAAAGCTGGTGATGTGCAGAAAAACCTTAAACACTCATCATCTTCGATAAGTGCCCGGTCTGATGGCAGCCCTATCATGCTTGACATGCCAGCTTTGTGGAAAACAATGGAAAATTATGTTAGCTCTCAGAAAACTTCGAATGAGTCACCAGTGATACCATAAGAGTGAAATATAAAAGAAAAGACTAAACTAAAAGGTAAAGGACTAATTACAACAAATTTTTTGAATACAGTCATAGTTCATGCAATTAGTGCACTCATTCTCCTATACTAGAAACTAGATAGTGATAATGTGCATGGATCCAAACACCAAAATAACAATTACTGTGTTTCAAGCAACTATATCATATCCAACATATGGATTATCAGAATGCAGTAAGCTTTACAGTAGAGACCGATGAAAACAACAAAAACATGTAGTTCAACCGCTCACCTGAAGAGGTCCATGGTTTGTCAAGAAGTATTTTGAAGTAGGCATTGTCAAAAGTAGTGGGGCTTCCAAAACCTTTACCACCAATTGTGTGTGCTCCCGATAATACAACCAACTCCTGTGCCCTGAATAATATGGATAGTCAAAATTTGCTAGCAATGCGAAATATATATTCAGTAAGTTGACGTTATGTATCTTTTGGGACATATAATCATATGATTGCTCTTGTTCTTTCCCCTCTCTAGATGGTTAACACAATATATCTTTCTATTATTGTGTAATAATGGTACTCTACAGTTCTAATGGAACTAATACTTTTTTTTTAAATCTCATTTATGGGACCAGGAAAGAAGTAACTTCATCTTGGAATAGTGCTGGGAAAATCATTTTGGAACAATCCAGCACCACCAGATAAGCTAATACAACAGAATCTATTTCTTCAAGAGCAAAAGATAAGTTTCTAGTTGCAGTTCAGTCAGCACATGGAAAGCCTCTATGTAGTTGACCATATAGCTGCAATTATCAGCTCTTACGGTAGAACACATTGCTAAATCTGATCCAGTTTGTCTTAACTGGTAACCTGTAACTTAACTTATTGGTAACCATACTCTGAATCCTGAAACACTGGAGAGAAAAATCTAATTAGCTACACTAGGGAGAAGGAACTAAAATGTAATTTCCAAAATCACAAATAAGAAATTCTGTAAGACAAAACTAAGCTACTATAATGAAAGCTTTCCATATCATTTATACAGGTTACAATCAGACCTCACTGCAGCTGTCCAGAACATATGAGATAAATGAACACAGATTTGAGAACTTGAGACATCTTTTGTCTTGGATTTGGTAATAAATATTAAAAAAGAAGACATTATTAATATTTTTAAGCTACAGCAGAAGCATATTACAGGCAAAATCAAAATCAATGCATGAGTTGATTAATTGTGCTTTTCTCTTGTAAGCACCATTAGTTACAAACTTCCTCAATTTGAACAATTTTTTTAAAAAAAAGCCCCTTTTGTATTCTTCTCATGGATCCTAGTTTCGACTGATCCCGCTCGAGACGGGTATGGGTAAGAGAGAAAGAGAGAAAGAGAGAGAGAGAGAGAGAAAGAGAGGGAGGCAGAGAGAGTTTGTGGGTTACGACAGTAAGTGGGGGAGGGAAGAAGAGAGAGGGGAAGAGAAGGAGAGAAGGGAGAGAGAGAGACGTGGAGAAAAATAAAAAATAAAAAATAATATTGGAGAGGGAGAGAGGTGGTAGTCGGTGAGGGAGAGGGGCAGGGAGAGAATGAGAGTTTTTTTTTTCTTTTAGGGAGAGTTAATAAGAGAGAGTTACTGGGAGAAAGAGAGAAAGTGAGAGAGAGTTTAATAAGAGAAAGAGTTAGTGATGTAAAATAATTGGATCGTTAGGATTCTAGGATTGATGATGGTGAAAGAAAGAAAGAAAAAAAAAAGAAAGGGAGTTTCACACCTCTGGAGATTTAAAAAAAAATTATTTCTTTATTAACCTCAAAAGAAAATAGAATGGGTCTATATATAGATCTACAAATGACAATAAACAAGTAACACCTTAAACAATTGCGAAAAAGTAAATATAACTCTAAACATCATAAATAACAAATGTATAATAAAAATAATTGACTTAAAACTAATTTTCTACATGTGCCTGTGTAATATGTCACTAATGGCCACATCAGTTAGTAGAAAAGAGAGTTTGATAAGAGAGAGTTGGTGTGAGAGAAGGTAATAGATTTTTTTAATTTAAAAAAAAGAAGCTCAGCATCGGCAGAGAGACCGGCACGGCTTGGCACGGGGTCGTGCCAACCAACATGGCCATTCTTGATTAAATGTACCTTTTTCATGAAATGGAAGAGTACCCTAGGCTCTAGGGACTGCAGGAGGTGGGTAACCAAATAGAACACACATGAAATGAATTAAGGAACATGGACTGCATAAGAGCTATGGAACTGCATATCAAGAAAGTGGCATTGGAGAACAATTCAAGGAAATGAATTCCTCCATAAATACAAGAAATAAGATCAACAAGTATTATTCATTGCAAGATGTAACAACTAATTATATACTGATGGAAATACCAGGTACGCCTGTTGTTAAAATGGGGAACTCACGAGAAGCCTTTCTTTTGAAAGCATATTTTTAAGCCAGAGGCATCCAGTGATTCCTGGGGAAGTTTTCCTTCAGGATCAGCATTTCTACAAGGCAAGTTTTGTCATCTATGAGAAGAGAGTAAGTAAACAGTTATCTGCTAAACTTAAAGATCCCAACATGTCAAGAAGCAGGATTGAAAAGTCAAAAGCTCAACTAAAGCTAACAGATAGCATCTCTAAGACAGCAACAATACAAAAGCAGTCTTGCACCTTGCATCATGTCTGCCTAGTCTAATTGGGATGGTGGGCCCTCCACATAGTGAAACTGCCTCAGCACCAGCCACAGCAATTAAGTCGGCCCAAGAAACTAGCAGTTAAAATCCATAACAATTAGAAAAGAGACAAAATTGACCAAAACCAAGAACCCTGTCCTTTAATGGTGTACACCATACCTTGCTGAACGTTGTCAATTTCCCTCTTTGCTTTCTCTAATACCTATTAAATGATAAACCAAGTTTGTAAATTGACAAAATAAGTAGAATTAGTAGTTGGCATCATCATCATTAACAAATAATCAATGTCTTATAGCTAGGAATTCATAATTACAATTCTTGTTAAGACAAAACAGAAGGATCCAACAAATGCAAGAAACTGACAAAGTACCTTTACAGATTTACTAAGACCAGAATTTTCAGGTCTGTCAAGTTCATAAACTATAGAGCCATTCATACCACCTGCAAAAGATTACCAAGGAGAATCATTATAATTTACACAAAATTGCAGAAGTTGATCTAATAATCTCAAGCAAAATTTATCATTTCAGTTGATATAGACAATTTGTGTCGTACTAAAACCTTCTTATAATACTCTGTGAAACAAGAACCTGAATTATCCTCCATGTCGAACGTTCCTGCGTCATGGAAAGCCAAACGAAGTATGCCAGCAGCCTTGGCCTTGGATATGACATTCTTTACACCATTTCGAATAACTGATTCTTCATATGATGTATCCCTACAAATTAACAATAATAGATCTTAAAAGAAGGGAAAACATTTCAAAATTCTAGATGCTTTTGGAGCCATATAGACACAGCAACTTTCTAAGCAAGAATTTTAGAAGATTATTTCCATCAGTTCATGTTTTAAAAGAAAGAAGGCTCAGTAAAGAGGCAGACACCAAGGTCAAATCATACATCTTTCAATCTGTCATAATCTCTACATATGTCTTTTCGACAAAGTATTGTCATGGCATAGATACTTCTAAATCAACTCTAATGTTTTGATCAACCTATACTCAATCATATTTTAATTTTAGTGTTTCTAAATCAATGTAATGGCGAAATCACAAGCATTTCCATAGAAAGCTTTGTTATAAGTTTAGATTCCTGTTGGTTCCAGTCAGGAATGAATTATACCTATCATACTTGAGTAATTAACACTTTGATACGATTTACCCGAAAGTACTTAGGGTAGAACAAGCTTGTTCAGAAGTGCTGTCTAGCTCAGCGAGAGTATGTTCTGTGGAGTAGCAAAACTAGTTGTTCAAGTATGTATTGTTTGGATAAGTCAACTTTGGGACAAAATTAGGATGAGCTTATCTTCAACAAGGATCTATTCAACTTTGCATAAGCTTTCCTTTTTCCCTTTTTGCATGGGAACCATTTTGTCTATCTTCCATGCTTGGCAGTATTTATGGACTCAGTTGTCAGTGCTAGAGTCATCAGATGGCTGAAGGACATCACAAGGCATTTGAAGATGTCTGTCTCAAAGACTAAAAACCTGGATACATGCCAAACTTACATCCATCACAACTGCAGGCGAGGCTGAAAAAGTATTAGATAGGTGAGGACTTCCTCTTTGGTCTATTTTACTTAATATGGGATAATGATAAAGGGACAAGGATTTAACTCTTAAGGTGTCCACTTTTGGGTGTCTCTAATACTTTTAATAAGATGATAAGGAGCATGCATGATAAAATGTTAAAATAAGGAGGATTTCACTTAAGCTTCTTCCCTACTAACTACTACCTTTCATCATTGCTCATGATAATGTTGAAACTATTAAATTTAAAAGAACTTGTCATATGACTAGGACTTGTAACAGGATACAATGCCCCCTCAACCCAGCTTCTTCTGTCTGTTGATCAGATGGATAAGGATCTTGATACAATGGGAAAAGAAGCAGGATGTAACTGAAGATTCACTTTCACCCTCAAACTGAATTTAAGGCTATTGACTTTCATTACCAGCTGGGATCATTTTGAAATTAATCTAGCTTCCATTTATGAGTTACGATGCGCATGGGATACAATGCTCCTTGGAATTTCTGCTGTAACCATAAAAAATAATCCAAATTTTTTCATCGATCAGCTTTATGTTCCTTAGCCTTCTGATCCTATAAATCTTACCTTGTAATTAGTTTCTCAAGTCCTTTCAGGAGAACTCTGATGTTGTTTCAACTGCCATAAATCAGATCAATCATACTACTAACCAGATTATCATCTAATAAATTACTAAATTTAAGGTTGCCATTATGTTAATCAGAAGCTAGGGAACTCCAAGAAAGTAATATTTATGAGGATTAAAATGTAATGTTTGTCCAACTGAATAAGTATACAGCACGATGGATTCATTTTCTCCATATATGTCAATCCACTAAAGAAGCCTCTATAAATACAACTAAGCTTGTTGGAGTTAAGAGATTAAAGAGAAAGTATTCATAAGTTTGTGCAGTGACGACGATATAGTTTGTTTTTGTTGTATTTTCCTGAGATACATCAAATGCATGACAATAACGATTTAATGTACTACCACTTACAAAAGATACTGCCTGCAGAGGAAACAAATAGGAGTATAAACAGAAGTATGAGGAAAGCAAATGCAAGGCTAAGAAACTGAAAAGAAGAAGCAAACAGGAAATTACGCTTGTGCTGTGTGAAGCTGGGGAACCAAAAGAGAAAGTGCTGCTATAGATGCAAGCCTTCTCCTTCCATAAAAGTGGGAAGATATGTCACTACCTGTGGTCAGACATCAGGCAAACACTGTTACCAATCTAGACAAATTCTTGAGAATGAAAAAGCTCTGTATTTAGAAGCATAAGAGGCTGGCCAATATTTGTTGTGATAACCATCTTTCAAAAAGCTCAAATTTGTGAAGAAAAGGCAATCTTGGCTGGCCTGCAAGACCTCTCCTCCAGATGCAACTCCCAGAATGCATGACTCTTCAGTGACTTGCTCACAATAGTAGTAAAAGAAGTAAACGAGCTGAATGACATGGTTGACTGGTCCATATCCTCGCTAGTTTGTTGATAGTATTAGGTAGATGAACTTATATCCCAATATCAATGTTTCCTTCATGAGCAGACTAAACAATTTTCGCACCTCACAACCTAGCCAGTCTAGCCTTTCGAAATAAATTATGTAGACTAATCCACTGCCAGATTTGAATGTAATTCCAAGTGTGCATTGAAAAGTCTACGGAAATTTTTTTTTCAAAAAAAAAAAATCAATTTTAAAAAACGCAGTAGCTTGAGAACCTAAACATGAACTATCACAAGCTCAGATATGAATTAGCTGATGCTTTTTGATTCACAAGGAGGTATCGTATTCACACAAATCTTGATAATCTCAGTAAAAGATCTACCAATCCAATCTTTTGACTGCTAATTTGTCTTCGGTCTATAAATTCATGCAATCTTCCAATTATAGATACTTAAAATTGGGTTGTGATTCGAGCCAAAGAAAAGATAACACCTACAAGGACAGAAAAAGAGTGGCTTACATATATTCGATTGCTTCGTGGTTTCTCTATCGTCGGCATCGGGCTGCCGCAGGCATTGGCAAGGAACGGGATAGGCGAAAGAGTTCTCTCTTCCTCTGGTTGCTGCTCTCCTCCTACTGAGAGCCAGGGAGAAGAAGCTCGATGATGGTGATGGAATGCAACTTAACTGGAGCATCGTGATGACTCCACCTTCCTCTTCTTTTCGGACTCGCTTTCCTCCCCTTCCCGGTTTTCCTGTCAGTCGCACAAACGGATAGAGATGATAACGGATCGGATTGTAAATGTATTTCCGTTATAGTATTGGGAAATTTATGAAAACACCCCCACATTTTCTTTTTTTACTGTGATATATGAATATTTATCAACTAATTTTTACATGGCTTATTAGCAATATATATATATAAAGATAATATTAATTTTTTTAGATTTGGATAAGATTGGTACAAATCAAATTATATTTTATCTTTTTATATAAAATACTGAAGAATTTTAAACTATTATATCTGACGTGTCTAAAGTTAAGTAAATCTCTTCAGTAAGTTTGAGAGGCTCCATATCGCTATACTCCGTACTGTGTAGCAATTGGCGCTTTAATTTCCTTTATTTCCCCATTCAAACGAGCCCAAATTCTTCGCCCTATTTGCCTCCTCGTCTTCCAATGGCGTCGGGCTCCCCAAGAGCTCGCATTGATCAGGTTTCTCTTTCTCAAAATCCTATTTTATGGATTCGTAGATCCGTATCATCTTCTTCCTCTTAATTCGACTACTAATACTCTCTCTTCTTGATCCAATATCCAGTTCTTTGCTTCAAGAAAGCGGAAACCCCCGCTGCTGAAGGACGAGAAGCACGAGGAGCATCCCAAGAGCCCGAACGCTGCGTCGCCGAGCGCGAAAGGAACCCTAGACAACTTCTTGGTGAAGTCCCCCGATGCCGCCCCGTGCGCCGACCGTGACGAATCGTCGAATCATGAAGCCGTTAGGAGAGGTCTAAATCTTTCGAACGAGATCGGTTCTGTGTCCGATGTGGCACCGGAGCCTGCCGTGAGAGCATGCTCTTTGGGTTCCGAAACCATTGGTGGCAATTTGGAGCTTAAGAGGTTTGCTACCGATTTCCTGTCTCTGTATTGCAGGTAACGGTTGTGTTCTGTTCTGTTCTTAGTGTCAAGATTTTATTTTGGGTGAGTTAAAGTTTTCTTTTTTTGTTTTCTTTTTTATTTTTTATTTTTTAATGTCAGTTCTTCTATTCTTTAATTAGTGATCTCCCGTCCGCTGTTAATCCACATGAGGAGCATGAGGTTAAGGGGCAGAAGAGAAATGGGAGTCCGTCCCTCCTGGCCGCGTGTGATAAAACTTCTGGGAAGAAGCAATGTGTTGTAGATGTGAAGCCGGAGTTTAAACCAGAGGCTGTTGGGGATGCGATAGGAGCGGGAACCAGTGGGCGTCATGTTACTGCAAATGAACCCACTTGTGATGGATTCCTAAGCTTGAGAAGATGCAGTAATACCCCTAGTTCTAGTGTTATGAAGACAGGAGTCTGTATACCTGATTTATCTGTGTGTGCCGTGGTTTCTAGTGAGACCCCCAGATCAGCATTCAGGAACCTCGTGATCTCCCCAGGGGAGGAATTCTGGAATGCAGCGATTCAAGTTGCTGATGGTATATTTGCTCCCGTTGAGAAAGTCCAGGGAAGCTTGTGCCTTTTAAAAACTGGAAACTCTTGCACCAAGTTACAGGAAGAAAAGTCATCCTGTGAAGATTCTCAGTGTGCTAAAAGTTTTCCTGGGCCAGGAATTGATGATTTAGATGGGCAAAATATGGTGGCAAGTAATTGCGTGAAGCCAACAGAGGAACTTGCTGAAGGAAGGAAAATTATGCTGAACGAGGAAGCCTCCCCTTTGCCAGTAAAGCATTTAGATTTTTCTCATGAGGAGGATAGCTCCTGCAATTGTATTTCAAGAAAAGATGAAGGTCGGACAAGAGTTGCAAGTTCTGTCGAATGTGCAGATAAAGGTTCATCAAAGGTCAAGAGCCTTCAGGGATCAGAAGATCTGACAAACTGTATAGATAAGATTAAAAGTTCTATTTTAAGTGGAAAACCTAAATCTTCGGTAGATGTTTTGGACAAGGATTCTTGCAGCTCTGTTGGAAATTGGTGTCATTCTGAAAATGGTACTGCTTTAGCTGTATCCCAAGGGGAAGATAGTTTGCCAAATCAAGCGAATGACAGTGGTTCTGGGTTAGTCAAACATGAAAAAAAAGGTGGCTTGTTAGCTCAGGGAAATGCCATTAAGTTCAATCATAATGAGGGAAGTTTATGTGTTGGTTTGCAGAATCATGTTTGTAACACTGCTAACACAGGGAAGGAAATTGATAGTAAATCAACATCTCAAGGAGCGGAAGCTGGCACTCCTACCAGTTTTATGCCTTTGAAGAATCAATTGAAGCTTACCAGTTGGCTTCCATTGGAACTTTGTAGCATATACATGAAAAAAGGCATATTAGAACTATATCCTTGGCAGGTTACTTTTTCTTCTATCTTTGTCTTTCTGCAGAGAAGACATGTAATAAGCCTAAGCTTTAGATTCACTGGACTGTTTGGATATTTTGTTACCTGATTGCTTCTCTTTCTGCAAGATTTGGGAGGTGTTACCATTAGATTTGGAGAACTTTTAATTGATGTCCCATTATCTAGGGGCAACTTCTTAATTGATATTTCATTACCTAGGGGACTTTGGAATCTCGTAAGTCTTAAAGCCATCAGTTAGAATGGGGGTGGGGAATGTGTGCAATAAGGCTTTCTTGTCTACTGTAGAAAATAGTTCCTCAGAGGTTACCTTTAAGAACATATTGTCGAACTAAGTGGGCCCAAGAATGTAAGTCTGATTCTACCATTACTTGCAGTTCTATAACTTCAAATACTTTCTCAAACATGAAGTCTTCTCTCCTCTTCCTTGATAGTTGAAAACTGACATTGAAAGTTTGAAATGATTAGAAATTGCTGGTCAGATCATTTTCAGGCATACATATCACTGTGTCTGTTTCCAAGTCATTATTCATTTTGTCGCTATTGCAATCTTATTTTCTACTAATGTACTAATTATAGCTCTATTGCCCATACTTTTGCTGTTCATATATGCTTTCTCATTCATGTGGCTACCAAGTACCAAGTACCAACTACTTTCCTTGTTTAGATTTTCTTCCTATAATTTGATTACTTATAGTCTTATGGATAATAATGTAGCCTTATCTTGTGTTATCTTGTTGTGGTGTTTCACTGTTTTGGTTTATATCGAATGAGGATCCATGATGTGCTTGTCATAACGCACTTTCTTTGTTCCTAACCACTCCTACTAGCAGCCTAAATTATTTGATCAGACTTTTTATCATGGTAGGCAATCATTATCAGGATATCCACGCAGTTTGGACTTTATGTACATGAAACAATGTTACAACAATGACCTGTTTCTTTTGCTATTTAATCTCATTATTCCTTGTACCAGATTTGGGCTGATATTTAGGTAGTTTTTTAAGGATATAGCTCATTGGTAGGGTGGTTTTCACAGGAGTAAAAATTATTCCCTTTTTGTTCTTTTGATAGGAACAAGATGCTAACATAAAATTTTAATCTAGATTTGAGAGTTAAAGTATCTGATGGTAACCTCAATTAGTTAACTTGATGTAGTGGGCTCTTAGTTGAGTGCGCAGGTTCAATTTAATGGAAAGGAAGACTTTGCAGTCTTACTCTTCCTAGTAATTGGCATTGACGCAATTGTGTGTGCTTGAGTCATCTAATTAGACATCTTCGGTATTTTGCTACTTGCTACTTCTAAGTTCTAACCTTGAAAAATGGAGAAGATGAACATGTTTCCTAATGTGTTTTTAATTTGGTGGAAAAAGACAGAGGGAGGGAGTAGGGAATTCACTAAAGATTTTGTTACTTGTCAAAAAGTGGAAATTGTTTTTCTGTGCAGAAGCCAAATAAATGAATTGGAAGAACCGTAAGACATTAAGCTTTACACAGAAATTTAAACAAACCGAAAGCATGCTTTCTGCCTCAGAACCATAATTAAATAACGACAAGAGATATAATGTCAAAGGGTTATGCTAAATGCTCTCTTGATTTATTTACTTGGTTACTGCCATTTGGAATTTACTATTTAAGCTTTTCATATATTTTCAAGTAACTAGATAAAGGGAATTCATGCCTCATTTCGAATGGGTCTTGAGCTTTTAGTCCTTATTGATGTTGACTAGGTCACTCAATGTTATGTGTGCTTGCCAATTCAGTGTAAACTATGCTAGATGAATATTTTGGAGAGAAATGGTATAGAAAAGACTAAATAGAAGTCCAGTAATTATTGGAACTTTCTGATTAATCAACCGCTAGTGCTAATTCTGAAAACAAACATTATCTATTTTCTATCATCATCATAAGATCTAAACATTCAAATCTGAAATTGAAACATATTTGTCTAAATTAAGCAAGTTTGAAGAAGCTAATTAGATGGTATCTAGCCTTAAAATACCTTATTTCAGAATTTTACAGAATTTCTTTGGTGTCCTAAGCAATACTATTAAAAATATGATTTGCTTGATCCGTAAGCCCATCTTCTCCTTTGCTGTTTATCATTAGTCTAAAATTGATTCACCAAGATTTATCAGTAAAATAATATTTTTAGACTTTTTTTTCCCGATTGAGTGTCTCAGAATCAATTTGAGATGCCTACTCATGCTCATGTATCACAATGTTTGTAGTTTTGTACTATGCTTTGGTTGGATATACTGTTATGTGTTTATTGATTTACAATGTGGCTTTTCTTAGACTTTTCTCCTAAATAAGGAACCTGCACCATTCTGCATCATGCTTGAAGGCGTGCCAACTGAACACTTTCTGTTCCTTGATATACTTTTGAAGTTGATTCTTGATATATTATCTTTCCGCTTATATGTATGTCGTCTTTGTAATTGTTTTATATTCTTCACTTGTCAGGATTTTTTATTGACATGATTATTTTCGCCAACTTATATGAATCATCTTACTACTGGTGTTATATTTTTAATTTTCAGTTACAGTGTTGCATTCCTTAAGATATCACTTGCAACTTATTTTATTGCTGGCCTCTGATAAACAGAGTTATAACTTTGATCTGTTGAAATTTAGGTGGAGTGCCTGCTTGTGGAGGGTGTCTTGGAGAAAAGGAATCTTGTTTATTGTGCATCTACTAGGTACTTACCCACATCAGCTTTTATGGTTGATAATAGATGATCTGACATATTCAATATAATTTTCTTGTTTAACAATGAAATATATCCAGAATTTTAGTGGTATGGTCTTGTTTGTAAATTTTTTTCATAATTGCTTGACATATTGCCATTATATTTCGTATAATGAGTGGAATTAACTATTGTTGGAAAAATTCAAGGTCTTGAAACATTATAATGAAGGGCTGTGCCTAACTAATTTCTTTGAAGGTCAGCAAGCAATCTTTTGTCACTGTGTTATTTATCGCAGAGACCTGTTGGATCTTATTATTACTTCACGTCTACTAGATATTGATTGTTGACATCAAAGAGTAGAAGCACATGTTTCACAAACTGGAGTGGTCCAGGAGAAGACCAATTTGGGCCTCAGCATTTATTTGGTCAAGAGGAGCTAGATCATTATGGTCCAATTTGGCCACATTAGGATGGTCTTTGATAGGGTTTAGGAGCAAGATCAATGTATATTAGCCCAAATTGCCAGCCTAAACCTGTGAAGCCTGAAACTGAAAGTACTAACTTTGTCATATGATACTTTGTTTTGATGTTTCAAGAGCCAAAATCCACTTCTCAATGAGATCAAAAACATTTTAGTAACCTTTTGGTTGGCAAACTCATGAATCAAGGTGATTTGAGTTCATTTAGGCCTTGTAACTGCTCGGTTGAACCTGATATTACTATATTGACAGAAGTTTGACCGAGCTATATCTTCTAAAACATGAATAATTAGGTGATATGTATAACTATTTTATTGCATGAAGTTTGGTTGTCAATGAAGTTTGACTTCATTGTGTTTATGCTGTGTATAACTTTTTTATTGCATCATGTTTACTATTTTGGTTGCAGATGAAGTTAACTTAATTGCCGTTACACTGGGTATGACATTTTTATTGTATGGACTATATTTAAAAGTTTTCATATAAGTAAGATTATTTTGTGCAACAAGTTATGACCCTGATACTATTCTTTTCATTGTAAGGTCCCATTTTATCTATCATTTCCATCTTCTTTTTCCTATGCCATAAGAATGATCATATGGCATAGACAGATTGGTTCAGAGGGGAAACTCACATAGTTAGATCAAGAGAGAATTGAATAAGAAACAAGTGGACTAAACCTTCCACTTTTATGGTTGCATCACCTCTATATTCTAGATTTCTAGTAGACAAGAGCATGCAGCATCAAGTTTGAGTTGATTTTGTTTGCCAAGTATTGGCTTTGTACCATATATGAAGTATTATTAGTAGCTAGAAAGATTTCTAACTTGGGTGATCGATTAAGCTCGCTTGTAGTTGGTATCTATATATTGGGATCATTTTTCATTTCTTTTTGTATGTCTTGATGGTTTGTCGGTTCTATTCGTCTACATTTCAGTGCTGGAAAAAGTTTTGTAGCTGAAATTTTGATGTTGAGGCGAATTATATCAACTGGAAAGATGGCGCTGCTTGTCCTCCCTTATGTATCAATTTGTGCTGAAAAGGTTCTTTGTGATCTGTTGACTCTAGTGATTGTTAGAGTGGCTCCATTAACTCTTGCAATATTGAATACTTCTTCCTTTTTTTGTGGTACAGGCTGAGCATCTAGAGCTGCTTCTTGAGCCACTTGGTAAACATGTTCGCAGCTTCTACGGAAATCAGGGGGGAGGGTCACTCCCTAAAGATACATCAGTAGCTGTATGTACTATAGAGAAGGCAAATTCTCTAGTTAACAGGTTGCTAGAGGATGGTCGCCTTTCTGAACTTGGAATTATTGTAATAGATGAACTTCATATGGTACATTATCTCTTCACTGTTGGCGTTCCACCTTTCATTCTTTTGTTTTGGGGATTATTTATTCTTGTTTATGCCTTCTTTTTACTATGTTGCACTTTTCACTATTCATATGAACTTTATTTTGCCTGATATATCATCTTATGCAGTTGTGCATAAATTGCATTTACTTTTGTACATCAAAGCATTGGGGAGATCAAATATTTGATTTCTGTTATTTTTATAAATTTTTATATTTTTTCTGTATTTTAAATAATATTTAAAATTTTATGAAATTAAAAATAGTCTGATCGGATACAGGCAGCCGATACGATCGATACAGCCGATACGCTATCAACAGTCGATTCGGATCCCGATACCGAGTTTTGAAACCTTGCTAATTTCTTGTATCGTGTTTTTGGCTGTTGTGCATTCTCATATTCCTTTTTCTTTTTCATTTCTGATAGTTGGACTATTCTATGCTACTATAGGTTGGTGACCAGCATAGAGGGTATCTCTTGGAGCTACTGCTGACTAAACTTCGTTATGCAGCCGGGGAAGGAAACTCAGAATCATCCAGTGGGGAAAGTTCAGGTTCTAGTAGTGGGAAAGCTAATGCAACCCATGGTCTACAGATTGTTGGTATGAGTGCCACTATGCCAAATGTTGCAGCTGTAGCTGATTGGCTTCGAGTGAGTATGACTTACTACTTGGTCTCTTTCCAAGTACTTTGCTTCTGAAAACTCAAGCTCTCGAAAATTTATGTAAACATCCAATGCAATTCTTTACTAGTGCAATTTTTTGAAAAAAGACTTGTAGTAAATGACAACCACACTATTATTCTCATCAACAAATTGTGGCCCACATGACTAATTAATTCTTTACTATAATAGATGTGGCTTTGGAACATCAGCTTGTTTTTTGCTCTTTTCCTCTTGGTTTGTACTAGGACTATCATCCTCTTCCATGAGAGAAAAGGACATAATATTGTTGCTCAGTTTGATACTAGCTAGTAGCTACTGGGTGTTAACTGTCTAGCTAGAGTTATTGTGTCACACTGAATTAGTGAATGGACATAGGCAATCACATCCAAGGAGGATTATGCTTCCTCACTCTCTTTTGCTGCTCTGCTTGTTTCCCTTTACTTGATATTTACAAACTAAATTTTAAGTTTTTTATCGATGTTTCTTCAATTGCAATGAATGATGAAAAATGACATATATGTTTTGATTGCCAAAATGCTTGGTGGAATGAATTATTTGCTTTCCTACAATTTGTAAGTTACATTTCTGCAGGAAGAGATATTACACATCTCAAACAGTTTACCGGATGCATCTGAACTTCTGATATTTGACATTTCATGATATACGCTCCCAGGCAGCACTTTATCAAACTGATTTTCGGCCTGTTCCTTTGGAGGAATACATTAAAGTTGGAGATACCATCTTTGACAAAAAAATGAATGTGATCCGAAAGATTACAAAAGCAGCTGATTTGGGGGGCAAAGATCCAGATCACATTGTCGAACTGTGTAATGAGGTATTTTGCACCTTTGCACCTTTCCTCCGATTGTACAAATATAAGAATGATTACTTTACCTTTTTGGTAGATTAAATAGTCTTCTGTTGTTTCATATTCACATTGCAGGTTGTTATAAAAGGTCACTCGGTGCTTATATTTTGTTCTAGTCGAAAAGGATGTGAGTCAACTGCAAGGCATATCTCTAGGTTTCTGCAGAAATTTTCTGTTAGAACAAGTGGACTTGGTTCTGAATTCAGTGATGTTTCCTCTGCTGTTGAAGCCTTGCGAAGGTGTCCTGCTGGATTAGACCTTATATTAGAACAGACACTGCCTTCTGGTGTAGCCTATCATCATGCTGGCCTCACGGTAGAGTTATTTATGGGTTATTTATGGTTTAATTTTGTGTTTATTTCTCTTGCTGCATTTAGCTGTCATATTCATGCATTTGCTATTTTTGTTCCATCCTGTATATTCAAGAGTTGAGAGTACTTGGATAGTTCTGCTGCTTAAATCTGCAAAGTTGCATTAAATAGTGAAAAACAGCTAGTCTGATACTCTGATGTGACTTCCTTGGTAATCCCACATAAAAATCTTGGCCATTGTTTTGGTAAGACGCTGATCCCATCACCTCCATGCCCCCACATTCATCTTCCTATCCTGCTCCACCTGAGAAATGATACACATATGTACACACATTCCTTTCTTTTGTAGATGTTAGGTCTTTGCAGTGCAACATTTATAATTTTGTCCTATGCATGTATAGAAGAGGAAGTAAATTTGTTGCGTCTATGGTAAAAGTTGTTTTGTGATAGCTTACAGGTGGAGGAGAGGGAAATTATTGAAACATGCTATCGTAAAGGACTTGTACGCGTTTTGACTGCTACATCTACTTTAGCTGCTGGAGTTAATTTGCCTGCTAGACGAGTGATATTTAGACAACCTAGAGTTGGTCGTGATTTTATTGATGGAACACGATATAAACAGATGTCTGGTCGTGCTGGTCGAACTGGAATAGATACAAGAGGGGAAAGTGTAAGTTACTATGGCTTAACTCCATATGCTGTACTACTTCCAAGATTAACTAATCTGATTATCTAATTATTCTAATCCAGAAGTATTTAGTTTTTTTTTACACTCCTCTTGGAGCTGGCATGTTGTGGAAGGATTGGTTTTCTGATGACTGTCATATTTTACATGACCAGATACTTATATGTAAGCCTGATGAGGTCAAAAGGATTGTTGGTATCCTCAATAGCAGCTGTCCACCATTGCAGTCTTGCCTTTCAGAAGATAAAAATGGCATGACTCATGCAATAATGGAAGTTGTTGCTGGTGGAATAGTTCAAACTGCAAGTGACATTCATCGATATGTTAGATGTACTCTTCTCAATTCTATTAAACCATTCCAAGATGTTGTAAAATCAGCTCAAGATTCACTTCGATGGTTATGCCACCAAAAGTTTCTCAAATGGAATGAGGAGGCCAAGTTGTACAACGTGACTCCTCTAGGGCATGCGGCTTTTGGCAGTTCACTTACTCCCGAGGAATCACTTGTAGGGATTGAGCATTTTGACGACGCAATGTTTTGTCAAAACTTTCTGCTTACTAGTGTCATTGTTATAGTGTGTCATTCTCATTATCACCTTTTTTTATATTGCAACATTTTTTGTACTGTAGATCGTTTTAGATGATCTTTCAAGAGCAAGAGAAGGCTTCGTTCTGGCATCTGATCTGCATTTAGTTTACCTAGTGACACCCATTAATGTTGAGGTGGAACCAGATTGGGAACTGTATTATGAGAGGTTTATGGAACTATCAATCCTTGACCAGGTAGGACTTTCCTTTACATCTTTGTAACTTAACTCTAATTTTTGAAGTTGGTTCAATACATGCTAGTATGCTACAGTGCTATATTGGTATACCTTTTCTCATTCAAGCTTTAATCCATCTGTTGATTCTTAATCTGTACATAAATTCTGCATGATTTATATATTATATTACAAGTTATTGCAATATATTTCTTGTTTTTCTGACTTATCTCTAGGATGCAACTTGAAAGCTTTTGATATAATGTAGCGCATTTTTTGAATTGCACAAAGCTGTGGCTGGTTCATGTTTAGCTAGAGTTAGATTTAGTTCAGTTGAGAAGTTAACGTAGCAATTTGCATTTTGTAGGTTATGGTAGGGTAAAATTGGTCTATTGTTTGGGCCCTTGGCTCCTGCTTGACCATGATGTAGCTAGCATTTCTGAATTGCCCAAAGCTGTGGCTGATTCATGTGCAGCCAGAGTTGGATTTAGTTTAATTAAGAAGTTAACCTAGCAATTTGCTTTTTGTAGGTTATGGCAGGGTAAGGTTGGTCTATGGGTTGGGCCCTTGGCTCCTGCTTGACCATGATACTGGCATGAAAACACATCTTATGCCACCCAAGTTTGCTGCTACTCGTTGGGTTATACTTGGATGGCATAAAAGTGTAGTTAGTCAGTCTTACTAAGATCTATTTGTTGGTTTCTTCATTTCTTGCTTATCTAATGAAGCTTCATGTTTGTGGCTCCAGCCCATGAGCAATTTTTACCTGTCTGATTTATCTATCATATATCTGTTAGGCTATTGACATGCCTTTCTTTGTGGCTACACTACTGTATCAGGATGGCAAAATGCTGCTTTTCTGTTCTTCACATATTCATGTGTGTGTGTATGTGCATGTGTACGCACGTGCATGTGCATTCGTGTTTGGCTGCATGTGTATGTCCATGTCGATGTCTGTGTCCATGTATATGCTAGAATACTTAGTTATACTGAAGCATGTTTCTGCATGTCTTTTTTCTCTTGCTTTATATGCCATAACTGCTAAGCTCTTTCTGTTCTATGGATGCGTACATTTTCTTGAATATCTGAGGATTGTAGTCAGTTGGCAATCGCATTGGAGTAATGGAGCCTTTCTTGATGCACATGGCCCATGGGGTACCTTTACCTGTACAAGGAAAGCTGCAGAGAAAGAGTAGTGGCCTTCATAATAGGTTGCAAACTCAGAGTGTAGCCATCAGCAATGGTGCAATTTTCAATGATCAAGCGCTTCGGGTGTCCAAACGCTTTTATGTAGCACTGATGTTATCAAGACTTGTGCAGGTGATGTCCTTTTTTTTGGCTAGATGTATGAAACTATGAATATATACCCAGTTTTGCTTTGGTGCCATTTCTCCAACCATCTATGTGAGAGGAGAATCGCCAGTATTGAACAGCAGTTTCCTACACTATTATACATACTACTCTTCCACCATATACATTTTAGGGACCTCCACGTGTACACATTTCTAGCAAGAACAATTTTAGAGTGTTGATCAGTTTTTACACCTCCATTGACACTGACTTGATATATAATGCAAATTGTATTTCATGTATTCATATATATATGTGTGTGTGTGTGTGTGTGTGCGTGTGCGTGTGTACTATATTGTTTGCTGCCTTTTATGTATCTCTACTTAACACTAAATATAGATATAATTTTATTCTTTCAGTTCACATTCTAGATTAAGCAAAAAAGGCCTGGCCCCTGGTCTGTTCTTTGTTCTTACTTCTATTATATTACTTATTTGCTGAATGATTGATATTCTAAGTTGCTTGGTGATTCTGTAATCTTTTCTTTTGTTAGAATATTTCACCTTTTTTCTTTCACATTTCACATTTAGCATTTGGTTTACCCTTCGGTGGATGATTTTCCACTTCTAAAGTGTGAATTAAGGCTAGTAGAACAATCCACTTGACTCTTGGTAATGTTGTAAGACACTGAGAGATAAGGTATATCAGCAGAAAGTAAGGAGATGCACCTTATCAACACTTTCAAATAACAAGGGTATTTATATTTTATTGGAAAAAGGGTGAACTTATGACATTGAGCCTAAGCTAGAAGGAGAAAAAGGTAGAAGTATGTGAGTACTGTAATGTTCCAATATTGCAGTCTTAAGTACTTGACCATGCCCTCTTTATGTGTGTGTAAATGCTTCAACCAGTTGCAGTTGAAATTTCAAGTCAATTTTTCAATTGAGCTTTGGTTGTGCATAACAAAACTTAAACTGTTAAATGTCTATCAATGTGCAACCTGCAGCCGTTTTACAAGTGTGTAAGTGCTTTAAACAATTGCAGTTGAAATTTCAATTCTATTTTTTAATTGAGCTTTGGTTGTATAACAAAACTTAAACTGTTAAATGTCTATCAATGTGCAACCTGCAGCCGACTATTATCTTGTTCCAGGGGTTCAATGATAACCTTTGAAATTGACACTGTTAAGCACCAATATACATTTCCTTGCACTGCACCCATAGAGAGATGCCACCATCCTTATGTTTCACCTCAACTTTTTTTTTGTTCTACTGGAATAGCAATTTTACTATTTTCACATAAATCAAATGCTCCTGTAAAGGCAATCAAGGTAGTGAATCTAGTGACATATGTATGCTTCTGATGGACTACTAGTTTACTACTGCATTAGTTTGAAATAGCTTATCACAATCTGAATTTAAGAAAAAGTTAGTACGCATGTATCCAGCAAACCAAGGAAAGCCTTTCTAGGAGGTCTCATGTTTCAAGGGACAAAACAAAGAGCCAGAGGGACAAAAATGAAGAGCCATACTTTTTATCGTAAAAATCTGCTCAAACTTTAATTTAGATATACATTCTCTAGATGGTTCATTCTCTTACATCTTTCCACGTAAAAAGGAGCTTCTGTAGATTTAATTCTATTGAATTCTGGAAACAATGAAGCAATCAGTTAACTAGGCATAAGTTCTGCATCGAGTGCATTCTCTCCTTTTGGGACTACTGGATAAATGGCAGATGTAAAATTTTGAGTCTAATGATAGAACGATCTCATGGATTTTTGTCAAAACTCAGCTTCAACATTTCACCTTAGGAATTGACGAAGATAATTGGTCAATTTATGTCAGCTTGCTTTTAATTGGTCGTCGTCCCATCATTTGATGTTTCCTAGAACCACGATGCTTTTTCCATGTTTCTTTATAAAGGTTGTTCTTATTTATTAAATCTTATTTTCTTAGGAGGTTCCAATTGCTGATGTTTGCGAGGCCTTTAAGGTTGCCAGAGGCATGATTCAGGCTCTACAAGAAAATGCTGGAAGATTTGCTATGATGGTCTCTGTATTTTGTGAGAGACTTGGTTGGCATGACTTAGAAGGTCTTGTTGCCAAGTTCCAGAATCGGGTTTCATTTGGAGTCAGGGCTGAGATTGTTGAACTTACAACAATTCCTTTTGTTAAGGTCTTATTACCTGATGAACTTGTTATATGACTTGGGCCATGATCTTCGGTATACTTTTACAATTTGAGTGCTATTTATTAGAAAAGTATTATAATTTTTATTTTCTATTAGGGCTCACGAGCAAGGGCTCTCTATAAGGCTGGTTTACGTACTCCTAGTGCCATTGCTGAAGCACCTGTTCCTGAGATAGCAAAAGCTCTTTTTGAGTCTTCTGCATGGTCTGGTCAAGGTGAGATTCATGATTCAGTTGTAATCTTGTCAATTTCATCAAGAATACTCAAAATAGGTCTCTTTTGATAAGCTAAAAATTAAAACAATAAAGCTAATCTAAACAGTTGGATTTTTTTTTTTTTTGAAGCTCTTATAGTTTGGAGTTCATTTTCATGAATAATACCTGCTATATTGCTGCTGCCCTTGAATCAGAAAATGGTTGTAGCCTAGCGAGAGATGAAACATTTAGACTTCACTTCCTCATCACAAAGATCATTGCTATTGTTATGTATCATAAGTAGGGTTGAAAATGGTTCAGGTTAATTCTAATCCGACCTAATTCAAACTGGATTCGGATAAAAAATTCCTACCCGACTCGGATATGGATTCAGATATAGGTAGGATTTTTGGAAAAAAACCTCGATACGAATTCAGATATGGATAGTATTTTTTTTAAATGCGGATATGGATGACGGATACGTGTTGGATATAATTCTATATGGATATGGGTATCAAATATCCATTTACAGTTTTGAGTTTGCTTATTTAAATAATGAATGATATTGTTACAATGATGTGTGCTATATTATTTCTAGAGATCGATTTTGTTAATTTTATATGTATTTGACATGCAATTTTTTTTCAAACTCTTAATATCTTGTGTTAATTGTCAAAGGTCATAAGTCGTTTAAAATTCAATCCGCATTTATCTAAGATTTGATCTTCTATTCGAAAAATTTTCATGTCCGTTTAGTTAGAATATTGTTTTAAATTTTGTTATCCATCTAATATTCGTATCCAAATCCATATCTGGAATAAAAATATGGATCAGAATGTGGGTTGAGCCATATCCGATCTATTTTCACCCCTAATCTTAAGGCATGATAGCTTATTCTAAATCTGTTTAATGGCATGTTAGTTTAAAGTTTCTCATGTGGCTTGATGTATATGTATCAGCCTAAAGATATGCATACTTCTCAAACAAAAGTTTATTGAATGTTATATTTCACTAACAGTTATGTGCCTCTTTAGTTTTGACTGATCCAATATAATTTCTTTAAATTATAAGGCCTAATCATTTTTAGTCAATAGTGACGTACAACTTTTCTTTTTTCCCTTTTTGTAAAGCATTTCTTTAATAAAATAAATTTGGAATTCAGTTTACTGCATGTTATTCAGATTTCAAAATTTTGTCACAAATCATATATTATTGCCAATTCAATTGCTTGGGACCAAAGGGTTGCTAGTTATTGTGATAGTATTATTTTTTTCTTTAGGTTTTAGTTTTTCTTCCTTTATTAATTACCTTTGGAATGTTCCTTTCTAATTCTTATTTAACCAATGGATGTCTAGATGATTCTTCACTACAACGCATGCGATTGGGCATAGCAAAGAAGATAAAAAATGGGGCTTGCAAAATTGTCCTTGACCAAGCAGAAGAAGCTAGGGTTGCAGCAATTTCTGCTTTCAAGTCACTTGGTATACATGTTCCTCAGTTTTCACAACCCTTACTCTCTAAAGTTAAGGATTCTCTCACAGAAAGGAATACATTTGTTCCTGAAGAAGATGGAGCTGAGAAGAGCTTTCAACCTTCTGCTTTGACTAGAACAGAAGATAGAATCACTAATTGTGGTGGTACTTCTGGAAAGGCGTGTGGAGAAAAGTTACCAGAGGATGACCTGATTTTTGAGTCTTCTAGAGAAGTAAAATCATCTGGAGTAAAGCCATGTAAATTTAATATCACCAATGCTGCTGGAATAACTCCAGGGACATCTTGTTTTCCTAAGTTAACAGCACATGATCGAAATGGAAAGGTTGATATAGTGAATGATGCCAGCCCTAGCATCCGCAGTGTAACTGATAAAGGTCCAATAAATGCATGTAACTTTCCAGGTGGATTTGATCCCTTTCTGGATCAATGGTGTGCTGTTAGTGAATTTTCTTTCGATGTTCATTTCCTGAAACGATCAGACTTGCAATCTCCAGTCCTATTTGAAGTTATTGGCCTAGCCATCTGTTGGGAAAACTCACCAGTTTACTATTGCAACCTCTCAAAAGATCTGATGTCCACTGAGAAGCTTAGTACATGTGACATGTGGGAAGTTGCGAAAACTAGATGGAGAAGGATAGCTGGAATAATGAGACAGAATGGTGTTAGAAAAATAACATGGAATTTGAAGGTTCAGATTCAGGCTCTAAAATATCCTTGTATTTCTATTCAGAAGTTTGGGAGGCTCGGTCTCGAGCATAAAAAGTTGAATGACTTTGTACTTGTTGACAGTTCATATATTTTATTACCATCTATCCCTGTGCATAATGTAATGGACATATGCTTAGCAGTATGGGTCCTTTGGCCTGACGAGGAAAGCAAAACCACACCGAATCTTGATAAGGTATGCAGGTGTAATGTTTCTGTTTCCATTTGGTGCTCATGGATTGTCTCTTTATTTTCTTGGCTAGTCAAAATAGTATGGGCCATTGCTTAACAACATGCACTATAAGCTATGAAGCTTTATGCAGTTTATCATTACTGGAGTTTCTTTTTCCATTAAATGAGTAGGTAGTCAAAAAACGACTGTCCAGTGAGGCTGCAGCAGCGGCCAATCGTGACGGTAGGTGGCGAAATCAAATGCATAAAGCTGCACACAATGGTTGCTGTCGGCGAGTTGCACAGACACGGGCACTGGGTTCTGTTTTGGGGAAAATACTTGTTTCTGAGAACCTCACTGAAGTTGTTTCCAAAATTGAGAGTCCGTTGGTATGTTCGATAATTGAATGTATCATGTTAAAATTAAGTTTGTTAAGCATCTATTTATTCGTGTAATTTAATTGATACTCAATAAGTGTTTGTACTTTCATTATAGGTCAATGTCCTTGCTGATATGGAACTGTGGGGTATCGGTGTTGATATGGAAGCATGCCTTCGTGCAAGGCATCTTTTAATTAGAAAGCTTAGGGAACTTGAGAAGGAAGCTTATACACTTGCCGGAAGGCCATTTTCACTGTATACAACTGCAGACATAGCTAATGTTCTTTACAACTACTTAAAATTGCCGGTTCCGCAGGGTTGCGATAAAGGGAAGTTGCATCCTAGTACGGATAAGCATTCTTTAGACTTATTAAGGTAAAATATTTCTACTTTTCTTCTTTCTTTTGTCTATTGTTGATAGCTTTACTCCCTTTATTGGTACCTTATATTAAATTTATTCAGTCATTTTAACTTTCACACTGACAGGTGCGCTATAGTTGTGCGCATTTTTAAAGTTTTATACTAATTATATCTGAGAAACTGCAATATATACTGCATGAAATAGGTTGTAAAATGGACAGGATTCTGTGACCTGAGTTAAAACAGATTACTGCTAACATAGTTGTTATAGTTTATGCAGGTGTTAGAAATACGGTTTGGTAGCAGCTTCATATCTTCTTGGACTTACCCTTGTAGTGTAAAAACTCATGGTTACTATACAAACTGCAGAGTGCAGATTGTCTTTATAACTTTTTGGAAGATCACATTGCTATTTCACACTAAGATGGCTGCTGCATATGGGTTAGTTGTAGTCTTCAATTACTGGCTTTTCCCCTATGTGTGGGCTCATCTATGTGAGATTAGTCTTACATAATCTTGTTTCAAAGTACTTTATTCAAGATCATGGTTCAGCTTCTTGAGTTTGTCTCACCCAAATACTTAGCTAGAAAGGATATACATTCTACTTTCCAATTCAAACTAGGTATACTCTGAGCCTATGATATAAACATAAACTGTATTGTAGCTAAGCAATGTTTAGTGTTTATGCCAACTGTTGAAAATGTGATATTTGCATTTCTTTTGGCTTGATAGTCATAACCCGTTGGCATACTACAAGTTAGAAAATATCTGTGTAATTCCAACATCAACCACTCACTCAAGTAGTCAAGTAGTATTTTCTATCAGTATCATTAGTTCCACTGACTGCTTTTGCCACAATGGAAAAGAAAATATGTGAACTTTATAGTCTGGTTTGAAGAGTTGTCCATTAACTTCAACATTTGATTTAATCAAACTCTATATTTCTTTTTCCGTTTCTTATAAGACTGTCTCAACTTTTTCTTAAAAAAGATCGGATGGGTGATGTCAACTTTCCCGAGTACAGTACTAGTCATGGTCTTGGTAAAACCTATTTGGAGGTTTATTCATATGTTCAATTATTTGCAAAGGTCTACGGTCTTTTTATATGTTCCACCTCACTCTCATTTCAATTATGGTATTATTATTTGTTTCTAGATCTGTTTGTTTGTTTATGGAAATAGAGGTTCTCAGAGATCATTCTTTTAAATGCTTATAATGAGTTAGATATTTTAATTTTGTCATTATTATTTGATCCTTAGGGCTTGATTGTCTGCATGATACCAGAGAAATGTGGAATCTATTTGTCATTTAACTTGTGTAATAATAAAATGATGATGAAAGATTGATGTTAAAATATTATTGATACTTTAAGATAATTTTGTGTAATCTCTTAAATTTGAAATGGTTCACTTATTGATTTCAAGTTTGTTAATTTCTTTCTTTTTTTTTGAAAAAAAAATAGAGGTCAACATCCTATAATAGCAGTAATTAAAGAACACAGAACATTGGCAAAGCTCTTAAATAGCACATTGGGATCAATATGTTCACGGGCTCGCTTGTGTGTGAAGTCCCAAAAATATACAATACAGGGACATTGGCTTCAAACCTCAACAGCCACAGGACGTCTTTCAGTGGAGGAGCCAAATCTCCAGGTTATTTTGTTTTTCTCCTGTTATGCTTATTTGCATTTCTACTTGAATAATTGAATATTCTGCAATCTAGTTGATTTCGTGCAGTGTGTTGAACACTTGGTTATTTTTACAACCGGTGGTACTGACAAGGATGCCTCAAGCTCATCAAGTGTCGAGCATCATCAAATCAATGCTCGTGATTTCTTTCTCCCAACGCAAGTAATAGTTCTTGTTACTTGTACGAGATAATATTTTTGGTATTGTTTTCTGCAATAACCTGCGCACTGCTTCCTTGTCTGCCATTGCAGGACAATTGGTTGATGATAACAGCTGATTATTCTCAGATAGAATTACGTCTGATGGCTCATTTTTCGAAAGACTCTGAATTGATTGAACTTCTAAGTAATCCAGACGGTGATGTTTTTACCTTAATAGCTGCAAGATGGACTGGTAAAATGGAGTCTATAATCAGCTCTCAGGAGAGAGACCATACTAAAAGATTGATTTATGGCATCCTTTATGGCATGGGTGCCAACTCCCTTGCAGAGCAACTGGAATGCAGCTCAGAGGAAGCTGTAGAGAAAATTCAAAGCTTCAAAACTTTGTTCCCTGCTGTTTCCTCTTGGCTCCGTGAAGCTGTTGAGTCTTGCCGGCATAAAGGGTCATCTTATCTTTACTCTCAGTGCAAGCAAAGCATCTTTAGATGATACATAGTTTATTTTGCTTTGTCATTTGTTTTATATCTTCAAGAATGCCCTTTATGCTTGTTGTTTTACTTTTACTAGAGCGTAGAAACTAAATAAATTTTCTTCAATGTACAGGTATGTGGAAACCTTGATGGGTCGAAAGCGCTTTCTACCAAAAATACAGTTTGGAAACAGCAAAGAGAAGGCTAAAGCTCAAAGACAAGCCGTTAATTCTATCTGCCAGGTAATAATTGCACTTTTTCTTGTTTAAATGATTATTTACTAATATCTATTGACTCTTACTACATGCTTTCAGGGCTCTGCTGCTGATATTATCAAGATGGCTATGATAACTGTTCACTCTGTAATTGTTGATAATAGTGAGCCTGTTCAGCATATTGAACTTGCAAGGAAATTTTCTGCAGTTAGAGGCCGTTGTCGTATTATTTTGCAGGTCATTATTATTTGAAGGGTTATATGAATGTCTATTGTCACTCAGACTAGTACTAAATGTTTTGTTTGCTATTTTCCATTCTAAAGAATCTTGTAAAATCATTCCTAGCATCATGATACAACATTCAGAGCTCCAAACATTAGTACTCTATTACCAGTTACCACCATCCTAGAAGAATGGAGTATTATGCTCATGTCATGTGTCTTGGTTTAGTCTTTATCAAATGACCTTTAGCTTGAGAAATCGGGTCCATTGTTGCTTAACCGCGAACTGAACCATCAAATCTGGCTTCAACTTTATCAAAATTATGTCTCATTTGCTAAATGTACGCAACCTTACCCTTTATCCTGAATAGGTTGTTTCCATGACTTGAACCCATGGCATCTTAATTCTTAAATGCATGGGTTAAGCCTTATATCACACTAGGTGATGCTATAACAAGTTATGCTCATTAATGTGATTGTAAATCAAGTTGGTTTAAGGACCTTTCATACTGTTGTAACTAGGAATGATTGGATCCCGAAGATATCGAACATGCACACAGGCATGTATAGATGCATGAATATTATATACATGTAGTGTGCATATAACTTATTCTCTAGAATATTGACTCAGTTGATGAATGATATGTTCTGTTTTTCTAGTTATGTGCACTTACCAAGTACATGAACCAATCACTTTTGATTTCTGAACAAAATATTGTATGGAATTTGAATTATATAAAGGGAGACTTACAAACATGAAACAAAAGCACCATGTATTTTTTTGTATCTTTACATATACATAGTGCCTACATGCCTCTTTTGTGAGGCTTAACAAGTCAATGACACGGTTCTTTCTCTGAGCTTTTCAGGTACATGATGAATTAGTGCTGGAAACTGATCCATGTGTGGTACCAGAGGCTGCAAAGTTGCTACAAATAAGCATGGAGAGAGCCACTTCACTTTTGGGTACCATTTAAATTGACTTTGAATTCATTACATAATCAGTTGACAATGCAATTCCATTTAGAGTTATTTCCTTTTCCAGTTCCATTGCATGTAAAATTGAAGGTTGGGAAAAGCTGGGGTTCTCTAGAGGCATTTCAGCCAGAACCTTGATACATTGGTCTCTGGATGGGAAGGTTCATCGGCTTTTCATACTATGAGACATCAAGCATCAATGAGGTATCTCTGGCTTCCAGTTGTTAAGAATAAACTTTCACAATCAATGTGATACTTCACTTCGCCTTATTTATTTTTCTTTTGTTGTCAGAGCCATAAGGTGTCCAACTATCTTTTACTCAAGAACTCATAGGTTGTCAAGTGGGGTTCCAACTTGCAACAAATGGAAGGATTTTGCATATGGTCATTACTTTCAGGTATATCTTGGTCATTAAACCTTCAGAAACTTCCCCTTATTTTTAATTTTAAATTTTTTTTGATGCTCTTATGTATATATTTCTGAAACATTTATATGCGTTCTTCATAGTTAATTGTTATTAAATGTTTCTTCCCACTTTGATTTTTTGGTAATTGTCATTTATAATATTAATAGGTGAATGTGGTTGCTTTTAAACTTGGATGGAGACATCATTATCTCTAAAGGGCAGGTCAATTCGTAAGTTCAGAAGTGGCAATGAGTTCCCAATTCATGACCAAGGAGGTACAGCGGGAATCTGTTGTTAAACCTAGTGAAAAGTTGGATTGTAAGATGATCAATCATTTTTGCCATAAATGAAGCCCATGCAATCATAAAGCGACCCTCCAAATTTAGACTTGGCAGAAGAAATATAAGCATGATTCATTGGTCTGATCTGCAGCAATTTTAATTATAGATATCATGAGCCAATGAGCTAAAGCTGATACTTAATCTAATGCTTTCCACAAGGAGATACAAGAAGGCTTCAGTGAATTGTTTGCCTGCTAGAAACAGTTGTAAGGTAATATTTAAATAACATGATTGTGGGTATTTCTACTGGGAATTCAGTAAATCCTTGTTGGAAATACAGGTTACTTCATATGAACAGGTGGTGAGTACATTGTGGAGATGGCTTTGAGCTATAGATGTGAATTAAAAGAAGTAAAAAAGCAAAAGAAACGACAGGCTCTATGCTGCTCATGGATTATCTCAGATGCAAGATGTGCTTCCATCACGTGTTTTGTTTCAAATTTTCTTTGAGTTTGACATCAGAAAGCATTGAATTCAAAAGGATAGGTTTTGACTAGCCACATCAAAGATCTTGGACCTTGTAGGCAAGCATGAAGCAATGTATCATATACTTGTGATGGGAATGCTACAAGGAAATTAGAATCCTCATTCACAAATTTGTTCTTTGTAGTTTGACTTTCAAACTCCAGTAGTTGAGTCAATCATATGACATACGCATGAAAAACGTTCTTCTTTTATATCTATCATCCATTTGACAGCACAGACAGCACAGAATATTAGGATGCTCAGATTGTGGACTATTACATGCAGCGTTATGCTTGTCTGATGGTAATGCTGGATGAAAGAGCACGCACCATAAAAGGAAAACAATGATCATGTGGAAATGGAATGGAAGGTGATGGAAATCTCTCTTGCAAAAGATTCGCAAAGTTCATGATCCATCCTTGCAGTTGCAGAGAAACTTTTGTGGATGGTTGATGGTTAGGCTATCATTTTATAGGATGAAAATATTGATCTGTTGAAATAAAAACAGTTTACCTGTGAAGGAACTTTATGTTCCACTCGTACCAGTTTATCATCATTCTGAGTACGAGTCATCTGAAGAATCATGTAGCAGATTTGAAGGCTACAAGCTAGGTCACAGATTCTCCAATTTATGCCTCAAGAATCAGTGTTGCAGAGTGAAACTGTTGTGGATGGGTAGTGGTATAGCCTAGCATTTTATAGGATTAAAATTGCATCTCTAGAAGAATGCATTTTATCTACAAGTTATCGAAATAATAATGTAGCAGATCAGAAGGCTAGAAGCCAGGTTACGAGTTGCCCATTTTATGCATCAAGCACCATAATCGAAGCAAAGAGGTTCAACTGACTCCTATTGTAACTAATCAATTTCCCATTCAGTCCTCTCTTGGTGAAAGTGGAGCTCTCAATGTTCATTTCATTCTAAATACTTTCCCAGCCAATTTTTGGTAGTGCCCGCCCTTGTACGTTCTTGTATTACAGAATCAAGCTGATTCTTATTTTATTGCTCGTGATGCAAAATAAAACTGTAATGTCTTCTAGTGTCATCAATCTGTTGTCTAGATTCTGAAATTGATTTTAATTCTCATCAAACAGGCAAGCAGATTTCACCCTGATCTTATTAAGAAACTTCAAATATGTTTATATATGTATGCTTTAAGTTTGTAGGACTGACTAAGAACATGGTCAGCATTACAACAAATATGATCAGAGTAATAGATGTTACCATTTAGCTTGTTAGGGTACTGAGTTAAAAAGGTAATATTTGCCCTTGATTGTCACATGTTATGCCAATGTACACAAACCGGTAGTTTCAGCTAGAATCTCATCATCTCATCATATTAACAGCATCCTAAAAAATAAGAAGAGATATAGGGAACATCTCTCTCAAATTTCCCTAGCAGCTTCTTTTGCCCACAATGGAATTCTCTAGTGCATCACACTACTTTTGCTTCACGCAGCTAAGAGCATCAATCACTATCTAAATGAATATATGAAATAGCCTATGGAACATAGAATGACAGTTGAACTACAGGTAATAGAATCTAGCTAGGTATGCGCATGTCTATATAGGAATGCTCATCAAATTTGTCATTGCAAGTCATCAACAAGGTCCTAAAAGGATCTTCAGGAACAATATGCGAAGGTCTATAAGAAAGAAGATTGTTCATTAATATGTAATTTCTTCTCATATCAAGCCAAATTTGTACAAAGAGAGAATAACTAGAAGTGAGAGACACAAAAATAATCAATTTATTCTCAAACAAAATTCACTGACAAAATAAAATTCTTCTCCACTAAGGAGGGATTTATTTTGGGAAAGATGTTTACTATAACTCTTCTCTCAAATCTTTATTCTCAAAAGAACATCCTTACTGAGGAAAAATAAATGGTATAGTAAACGCAAAGAACAGCAAGCTGTTGAAAACAGGCCGTTGCTCTATCAGCACTTTTCGTCTACTGTCCTCCCAGATGTGTCAACATTTTGAGCAGCAGCAGCAGCCGCAGCGGCAGCCTCACTTAAACCCATCTTCTGTAACTCATCCAGAAACCCATCAACATCTGCTTCGCTAATTCTGTATGGTGTGTGAGCTGGACCTGGAAAGGATCGGTTCTCTACTTCTTGCTTGTACTCCGAGAGGGCTTGATTAATGGCATCACCAATACGTCCATACTGTTTACAGAATTTTGGCGTGACCTGTTTAACGGTGAATAGACAATCCGAACTTCTCAGAAGGTGAATAGAAAGTGCATATGGAAGAGAATTGGGCATTCAATTAAACCTTTGCATGATGTGGATGTTGCAACATTCCCAACAAATCATGATACACCAACACCTGCAGGAAAAAAATATGTTAAATGGTTGATCTATAATATACTTCCCACACACTTGCTTGCATATTTCTGTTATGCAGCACAAACTCTCAAGGAGGAAGAAACCATCTGTGAGGCATATTTATCATGTCTTCAGTAGGAACATTAAGTACATAAGGCATAATCCATGAACAAGTAAAAGAAATAAAAATACTGTCGGGGAATGATCCATATGAAGCATCAAAGGCCATTAATGCACAAGGCAGGAAAACAGTCAATGAGAACTCTAACCAAAGACATGCATATCTACTGATGATACATTCGAGAGGTAGCATAAAGGATAAGTTCACTGACTAAGTTGGAGCTGAGGAGTTATCTGAAACTCCAATTCAAGATTTCCTTTACACTAACCTCACAGCAGACATGCGAAGATGGACCAAATACAACCTTATGCTCAGACCAGAATGAAAGCAAAATAATTCTAATTTCAACTCAATTTGAGTGCCCAAGTTCTGGACACAAGACAAACTAACCTGACCGCTGCAGAATGGCCCGGCGCCGATGCCGATGGTCGGGATCTGCAGAGCGGAAGTAGCAGCAGCCGCCACCGGGGCTGGCACACATTCCAACACTACCGCGAAGCAACCAGCCTCCTGCAGCGCGAGGGCTGTCTCCACTACCTGTAAAAGACCCAACTTTGTTCTAAATCAAATCATCAAACACATAGCTGAGGAGAAATTTGGGGATAAAGAAGCAACCTTGACGGCGCTGGTGATCGTCTTCCCTTGGGGCCGGAATCCACCGAGCACGCTAATAGCCTGCGGCGTCAACCCTACGTGGCCCATGACGGCAATCCCAGCCTCAACGATCGACTTCGCCGCCGTGATCCTCGACGGTGCCGCCCCTTCCAGCTTAATTGCATCCATACCACCTTCCTTTAACACCCTCACCGCCGTGTCCACTGCCTGTTCGACAAAACGCCCCCAACAAAAATCTCAAATTGGCATCTCTCAAAAATTACGGAATCGAATCGAAAACGCCGAATCAGGTCCAAACCTGCGAAGGAGAGGACTCGTAGGACCCGAAAGGCAGGTCACCGACGAGAAGCGGGCGAGAAGCGCCACGCGCTACGGCGCGGCAGTGTGCAAGCATGACGTCGAGGGTGATGGGTAGGGTGGTGTCATGGCCGTGGACGACCATGGCGGCGGAGTCCCCGACGAGGCAGATGTCAATCCCGGCTTCGTCGATGTGGACGGCGGAGGGGTAGTCGTAAGCGGTGACCATGGTGATGGGCTCGCCGCGGAGGTGCTTCTGGCGGAGGTGGGTCAGCGTGACTCGGCGAGTCGCGATTTGCGGCTTGGGGCCGCCGTAGACAGTGTTCTCGGGGACGTTGCTCATGAGACGAGTCGCCATGCAACGGAGAGCTCGCATCTTGGAGATGCTGGAAAAAGTGGGCCGCGGACAAGCGGAGATACCAAACAACGCTTATTTAGTATTTATGCAGAGAGGAGACGGATAAGGATATGTTGTATTTGGACCTTATTCGCCATCTAACTTATTTAGTATTTATGCAGCTTAGCATTTTATACTCTTATAAGACACTTATTATGTTAGTTTGGTTCCTCTATAAGATTCTTTAAGCATAATTTTATATTTTAATAATTATAAGATTAGGTTCTTAAAATTGAATACATTTATTTTTTTATAATAAAAAATATATATTTTTTATAATACATAATTTTAATTCCTCCTTGCATGCCCATGCCTCTTTAAGAAACAAGTGGATATGGTTATCCGGGTGCCTATCCAAAGATTACTATCATAATATTCAATTCATGGATAACTTATTCAGCAACAACTTACCTACTCCGCAATAACACCAATCAATCTAACTCGTTGTGAGTTGGCTCAAAAGTTTATACCAAATCAACTCGTACATTTAATAAAATAGCTATATATATATATATATAATAACTAATTAATAAATAATATATCTGTTAGATTGTTATGGGTTCTAAATTTAGCTCAGAATTATGACTTCTATAGCATCTAATTTGTTTAATTATTTACTAAGTGAACAGAGGAGCTTGTTGAGCTATATAAATGAATTAAATGAGTAATATTTTGAAGAACGTTGACTTGGGGCATTAAGTCAAAAGAGGCAAACAGTAGGTGGCTCGAAATTTGTTCGAGCTGAACACAAGCTATGATTTCAGCTCAGCTCCATAAATAGTTACTTCGAGTCGAACACGAGCGAGCTCGATTGCCGCCGCTACTCCGCAGTGGGTGCTGACGACGTGGATATGATATCCGCCTCCGTCGCTATCCGGGGGATAGTAAGTGGGTTATTCTCGTCGTCGCTCGCAAACCCACTTGTACCATCTCCACTTCTCCGCCGCCGTCCCTACCTTCACGCGCGCCTGCGCCCGCGTATCCGGAGCCTAGTAATGGCCTCTGCCGCCGCCTCGGATCCGCACGTGGCCGGCGCGTGGTACTCCGTGCCGGATCTGAGCCTTCGCGACCATCGCTTCGCGGTGCCCCTCGACCACTCCAGTAAGGACGCCTCCACGGTTAAGATCACCGTGTTCGCTCGCGAGGTCGTCGCTGGTGAGCATCCTTTGCCTCTGAATCGCTTGCGTTCATCCTCTGTGGAATTTAAACGAATGGGTCATGTGCATATCTTGGTTCGTCTAAAGATCGAATCTTTTCCTCTTTTCTGTTTCATGAATTTCAGACTTTGGAGGTTAAATTAAAATGGGTTGATTAGGAGGGTTTTGATTGTAATGCGTGATCCTCTATTTTGTTACCTATTTCTTTGGCTCTATAGCTATACTAATGTTTGAGTGGTAATACTTCAAAATCGTCCTTTTTGGGTGTAATAAAAGATGCAAAGTTCTTGGAAAGTGCAATGCTTGGTGTGGTTCTATGTGCAGGATTGGGAACACCATAATCCTTCAATATCGTTTGCTACCTTGTGCACTAGAAATGCCAATTTCAGGATGGACCAACATAAAATGCAGAACTTTTTCCCACCAGATGTGGGATGATGAAAGCTCATGATTGACATTTAAGTTCGCAGCATGCAAGGAATTGATGAATGGTGGTTAATTTCTTCTCAAAGCAGCAGGAAGTTGTACCATGTGCATAACTTCAGCCAATGTGGGGGAACTTATCATTATCTTCAACTGAAATATTACTATTGATTTTGATGTGAACATAGCAGATATGTTTAACTTTTACCAACAATTTAGCTTACTTTCTCAGTCCCCATCAATTCTAGATCTGATAAGGTTAAATATCTATTTAGAATGGTGACAGACTCATAATGTTTGGATAGAGATTAGTATGCATTGATCAGAAATTACTTGTAATCATTTTCTCTATTAAAGTATGCATTAAAGGGAGGTTCACTTTTTGTTAGAAACTTAGAATGGCCAAAGACTGGATACACCCAGGAGAGAGATTCTACAGATGGTGAAAAGGAATGAGATAACTATCCTTTCTAAGATAAAAAAATCCCAATGTTGTTTTAATTTGTTATAGCTGCTTTTGGTCAGTTACTGGGGAGAGACTTATACCCAAGTGCAATCTTTCATCATGTATGCTACATGAAAATTAGAGGATTCTTCTAGGCTACCTTTTAAGGTAACTATGAGCAATTATGGCACGCCAAAACATTAAAGAGTACTACACTAGCACCCTACATTCCTCGGTTACTGTATGGTGACCCGTCATTAAGCATGTGCACACAATAAGAATTGATTTTTTGGAGGCCTTCCATGTTTCATTCTAGAGTTTATTCTTCTAGCTGGTCACTTACATATCATATTATACTAGCATTGAGGAGGGAGTCTCATGTTAGGTATGAGCCATATGACAACTTGAAACTTTCTTCATTCTTTGTCTAGTCATCCTAAGTGGTTGCCTCCATCTAGTGATGCTGCTGCTGAATGAGTTGCTTTATTCCTTTTACAAGACTTACTTTACTCTCTTTACGGGATCTTTCATCTTCCAAAAGAACATTTCTTAATTGTCCAACATCCAACATTAGCAGAAGTGTAGAACATGCTTGAATTTTTCAAATAATTTCACTTTTGGTTGTTTTTGTAGAATGTCCATATTTGTTGAGATCTCCATTATGAGAAGATATGCTATCTGAAAAAGGATTACCTAAATCTGCTGTCTTAATTTGTATGTCTACTCTTTATTCTTGCAGCTGGAAAGGAAGAGCTACCTTTGCCATATTTATTATACCTACAAGGTGGGCCCGGATTCGAAAGCCCTCGTCCAGTTGATGCTAGTGGATGGCTGAAGAAAGCATGCGAAGATTACCGTGTTATCTTGCTAGATCAGGTATGTTCCAGACCTTTAGCAAAATCCTCTATATCATCTTCAAGAGTGGTCATTTCTTTAAAGCAAAAAATCACTATTTAGACAGCAAATTTCCAGTAATAGCATAAATAAACTATAAAGAGTTGTTGGAGTTGGAAAATGTTGATTGATAAAGAAGTGATATATTAGAGCAAAACTCTGAAATGATGAAAGTACCCTCATAAAAAGGTGTTGATGGGTATATTTGTCTTCAAGATAAATTGAGTTGTTGTTGCGCTGTAAATAGTGTTTTCTCATCTATAAATATCATTTTCCTTTCTTTACTGTCTTAAATAATATTTCTCACATGTATTAAATCTCCTCTTGTCAGCGAGGAACTGGTTTATCAACTCCTTTAACAGTCTCTTCTCTTTCACAAATGACATCTGCTTCGGAGCTAGTTGACTACTTGAAACATTTCCGAGCTGATAACATAGTCAAAGATGCTGAGTTTATCCGCATACATCTTGTACCAGATGCTGGATCATGGATAGTGTTAGGGCAAGTATGACTTCTGGCTTAATCTCTATGTAGATGTAGTCTTGTTACTCTTGTACACATGAGATTCAAGGAAGACACAGCTCACATTATACATCCTTCAAATAGAGATTTATAGAAGACTAAAGAACTGTATGTTAAACAATCAAGCTAAAAAAATTTCTGCAAAGGAAAAATGAGTTTGAAGGACTTGCATACTCATATGGGCTATATGCTTCCTTTTTAACTGGAAAACATAAAAAAATGTACTTCATGTATTTATAAATTGCTAGATCTAATGCTATAAAGTGCCCTTAATGGATTAGGCAAGCTTGCACAACATCTCAAACGAAAAGGTAAGTCAAGTTAGTGATATTGGAGCCAATTAGCAGGCGAATGAAATGCTTCACATTTTCTCACACGTAGAGATTTAGCTGATTGATTAATCCAGCAACTTACTCTGCAAAAGGAGGGGCACTGCCTTTGAAATTGGTCAAATTGTCAAACCACCTTTGATTCCAATCATTAACTATGCCATCATTATATAAAGCTTGACCACTGAAATGAGGAAAATCTAGGACTGCAAATTTGCCTTTGGCTATCTTGCAATACCTATGGAATGACCGACAACAAATCTTTGCTATTATATATGGTAATGAAGAATGCTATCATGTCTTGTCTTATGCTTCTGCTTCAAAGTTCAAAAGATGTGCATATTTCCATCAAGGGAAGAGTAAGTCTCAGTGAATGCTATTGTTTTCCGAGGTTAGAACAGAACCATACTAGGGAAAATTTGAAATGACAATGGGAGATCTAATTAGTTTCTAAAAGGCCATGGGGGCCAATAAGCTACAACCAAAGGGAAAATGGATATTACAAATTTACAATACACTAGCCTTGTTGTTGTCTCGGATACGATACTCAGATAATTTATAGGAAAAGGAATATAGTTGGATACTCATATCAAGTATAATTTTGTTCAAGTAGCAATAAGAATGTGGATGTGGTTCAGACACTTCTAGGATACTCATTAGATACTTTAGAGAGAGGGTTGTAATGTTCATTAATGGCAATATCTCCTATAGAGATGTGCCAACTTTAGGATGTGTACATTTGATGCCTTATATCAATTAAGGTCTATGAATTTGAAGAAAGGCAAAAAAATTTAAATCATGCTTGTAGCAAAGATTACATTCTAGTTCTTAGTATCTATTTTGATATCTGGACAGTTTCTTATGAATGTTATAAACTAAAAATTAAGAGAGATAGAAACCTAGATTGATTCGGAGAAAGAGATATAGAAAGTCAAAACCAAGTCAAACTAGAAAAGTCAAAAATCGAATCCCCCTAGGTTTAGAAAATCAATTAAGATTGAACTCTAAAAACTGAAGCCAAGTAGGAGATAGAAACTTGAATCTTAGTTGGATTAATAAATACAAATCTTTCTAGGACTAGAAAAATCTGACACTACTTGAACTATGAAAATAAATTGAACCTAAGTCGGAAAATGAAAACTAATTAAGAGTAGGAAACATAAAGTCAAGAACGAATATGAAAAGTAAAAGCACGACAAACACATGATCATAATTTTTTTAATGTAGAAAAATCTCTCATTAAAGAGAGGAAAAAAACTATGGATCCGATCAACCTCTCAGATTAATCTATTTCACTCTCAAACATGATTGAAATCGCTTTCTTGCTTGAACTTCCTGCGTTGATGAACTACTCGGGAAAATAGATTGCTCCTCATTGATTGTTCTCAACTCAGCATGGATCAAACTCAGAAGATTGTAGACGTGTTTGCTATTCTTTAATCTCCTCTGTTGCTTCAAAATATGGTACATGATTTCCAAGCAACGGACATATGATAGAGCTTCTCAACTTAGGCAGAAATAAGCTTCTTAAGAAAAGTAGAATTCTTAATCTATTTACCTTTGATCTACCGTGTGTTCTCTAACTTAATATGGCATCTGACATCCTTTTATAAGTGTAGTAGAACGTCCATTATTCATTCTTGGAGAATCCCAAAAAAAACACCAAATTTGAAATAGATTCATAATTTTTTGTTTCTGATCAGACTGGTAGGGTGCACACCTAATTTAATGGATGCCCACCCAGCTCTGAAATATATATTGACTCATACGTAAAAATTGTATGTGGCCCCAATTATTGAAATTAATTACTTAATGGTAAAAATTGTATGTGCCATCGTAGAAAAAGAAATTACTTAATGGTATCTATACAGAAATTCTATGACAATTATACCCTTAAGCTAATTAGTTAATAATTAATTAGATCATTTAACTTTAAGCTTAATTAAATAATAGCGCGCACACTCTAATTATTTACACATGTGACCCCAGTTATTGAAATTAATATAAATTAATCCAACAGTGCAACATTTTGATTTTTTTTTCGTTGACATTTTTTGGTGTACCTCTGTCATTGCATGCACCCGTTAAGGACTATAAAGCCTATCTCTTTGTAGCTGTATTTTACTACAATAAAAGATTTTCTTAGGTCCACTTGATATTAATCAAACTGTTTCTAACTCTTTTTATCTTAGTTTTTATTAATGTTATGGAACAGTAGCTCAATTGAACCATTTATCCATCTTAACATACTTTCCTGTTTATTACTTTTGTCTGATAAGACTTTTGATTTTACTCCAATACTTCTGTAGAGCTACGGTGGTTTTTGTGCAGTTACCTATTTGAGTTTTGCTCCACAAGGCCTTAAATCTGTTCTTTTAACGGGAGGGCTTCCGCCAATTGGGAGCAACTGTACTGCAAATTCTGTGTACAGAGCCTGCTTTGAGCAGGTTGTCCATCAAAACGAGAAGTACTATAAAAGGTTTCCTCAAGATATTCCAGTTGTTTGTGAAGTTGTAAATTACTTGACTGAAGTTGAAGGTGGAGGGGTTAGTCATCTTTTTTTTTAAACAAAAATTCCTGTTCTATCCATGTAGTATTTACATTTATGTCATCTGAATAGGTGTGTCTTCCATCTGGAGGTATTTTAACACCCAAAGGGTTGCAATGTCTTGGACTTGTTGGTTTAGGCTCTGGTAGTGGGTTTGAACGTCTACATTACATGTAAGAGAATGGTACCATTAATAAGATTTTATATATTCCAACTTTTGGATGTATTTGACATGGTTGACTACAGGTTTGAGAGAGTCTGGGATCCTGTATTAGTTCCAGGTGCACAAAAGCGTATGAGTTATTCCTTCTTGAAAGCGGTAACCCTCTTTGCCTTTCATCTCCTTTTACTTTTTTTAAGGCAATCACAAGAGAGTTTATGGGACAAGCTTAATTTTTTCTGTGTGTATCCTGTATTCTATCTATTATTTTGCTTCCCACTTGATTGACTTAATAGTTGAGTACTTTTGTGCAGATTGAGAGTTGGATTGAGTTTGATTCGAATCCCCTATATGCACTTTTGCACGAAGCCATTTATTGTCAGGTAACTCATGACTCTAGATAGCAATATTCATGTAAAGCACTGCTACATTTTATTCTAATAATTTTCACATCTGAGTGAAGGGTGCTCCATCACAATGGTCAGCGCACAGGATCAGGGGTGAGCATGAGAGCTTATTTGATCCAATTGAAGCTGCAAAAGAAGGTCGTCCTGTATATTTTACTGGGGAGGTAAGTTAGGTATTAGAAGGTTAAATTGGTGACTTAGCCACACAATTAGAACCAACTGTGAGAAGTTTACAACAATAGGCACTAACACACAATTATTGATCTTTTAGCATCATGTCTTCTATAAATTTATCGAATACTTTTCTTTTTAATGTTCATTTATAGAACATTCTGAGGTGATCCATTAACTGGCAGGTTGATTGGGTACTATACCACGAGAACAACTGAAAAGCTCTGCTGTAGAATGGATAACATTCTAGTATTCCTTAAGGGCATTATTAGTTCAAACCAAAATCTATATGCTTTTAGGCTTATTCCAATGGAAAACACACTGTAGCACTTGTTCTGCTTGAGTGTTTCCTTCTTATGTGTCCTTTTGTGATCCTAATGGGATATTGGCTAAGTGCTCAGGTGATCATCAGTCTTCTTTGCACTGCTAAATTTCAGCCACAGAAAAAGAAATAACTTGAGAGGGAATAAGGACAATGATCTGCACATTTATTGTTGGGCCCACCAGCTTTAATTAAACTGATGCCTTTGGTAGATTAAAGTTGACAAATGTTAGCCTGTGAGCTTATTTATTGGAACTTTGTTACACAGTATATGTTTAGGAAATACATCATGTGGTTATTATACTCCAGTGATAATGTGAAAAGATCCAGGAATTCAAAGCTTGCCTCATACAATGCTGTGATGAAACTATAGTTTTCTGACTTTCTAATTAGCCTGCCAAACTGAAAGGTAAAAAAATGTAATGATTGGTAGAAATAATCGGTAGCTTTATTAATCAAAGAAAAATGATTTAGAACCTATGTTCTCATATTTGACCTTTCCTAGTTAGCATGTATTTGACACAGAATCTAATGGCTCCACATGGATGATTATAGTACTTAAATATGCCTGTAGATGTATCGCAATTGCTTCTCTTAGACCATGGCTTGGAAGCAACTGATTCTTTTTCTGAGAAGAACATCTTTTTTCAGATAATCATTATTATAATTCAGATAGCGCTTTACCGGCCCTTCTTGTAATGGGTATGGAAGAGCACCAATTGGCAGCCACATCTAATCATTTGTGTTACATTTCAAGCTTTCGTATTTGTTTTCTGAATTTTTCAGGCAATTATCTTATATCTGATGTATAATCAGATTTTGGGCCTTACAAGTTTTGCTTTGAATTTTTTTTTGCTTTGAAAATACTGATGTATGTATTATTTTGTTATCAGATGATATTTCCATGGATGTTTGACGAGATCAATGCTTTAAGACAATTTAAAGAAGCTGCTCATCTGTTGGCTGAGAAAGAGGACTGGCCTCCCCTGTATGATGTTGACAGGCTAAATAATAACCAGGTATTACATTTTACATGCTAGAATTATATAATAATTTCTTATAAACTACTGAGTAGACCTTCGTTATTTCTTCTCACCATATTGCTGATCATTTCATATCATAATCCACAACTCTTCATCAATGGACTTCAAGCTTTATAAGGTGCTAGCATATAACATCCATTGATTTGGCATGAATGCACATAATAAGTTATTACTGATGTTTCATTCCCATAGTGCTCACATGGGGCTATTGATATTATTAATTCAGCAGATGGTCCCTCTCCTATCTTATTATATTACCTCCAGAGTTAAACACTGCTCTCTACTCATGTATTGGGATTCTGAGTAAGTCAACCTGCCAGATGGCTAGTTTTCATGGATGAGAATATATCACATTGGACAGCTTATCTGCCACTGGTTAAACCCGGGCAGGAGAAATTTTGCGGGCTACTTAGGCCCACAGGGAAATGAATACCCGTGAAAAGTAGGTGGGAGAGCTGCAGCAAGTGTATCTCAGTCTAGAAAAGACTTGGCTGGACACACCCCATCAACACAAAGCCAGGCTCGACCTATATGCTACCCTGGCCATTTGTTCTGACTGCAATGACACTTGACTGTTTGCTATGTTGTGAAGAGCTATACTTTGCCACCAGCAGTTAAGAATCGGTGATTATCACAACTCTGGGAATTCACTCTTATCTTCGACCCATGCCTTTTCATCTGTCACTTAGGATTTGTTCTTGTCTAGAGGTGTCAGCTTGCCAACTGCTTTCTCCCCTCCTGATATATGGAAGACAAAACCAATTTAGGACCAACGCCTGATTTGACCTACTGATTCTTATAAAGTGGTTGTGTCAGATTTGGTGACCATCATCGCTAGCTAACTTATACATTTTGGGCTGATAAAAATGGGCTGCATGAGTAATTACATAGATGCAGATTGTCACCACCTAGAGTGAATTCGTGGTCCATCTTTGTACCTTTGTGTGAGGACAAAGTAGTTGAACTTTTCACCCTGCATTGGTGAGTACAAGCACACCTTTGATTAGGTGGGTACAACATGGCTTTTGTGTTTGTTCGCCTCAATGTTACTGTAGACCGTTAAAATTGATTGGCTTTGACCTCCACATTTTTTATCTTGCCAAGTCTATTTTTAAACTCAGGATATACTTGAGTACTGTGGCTCGATGTTGTTCGAACATAATAATTGCCAACAGAGGTTCTGGGTGTTTGCACACTTAATGTTACCGTAGACTGTTAAAATTGATTGGCTTGACCTCCACATTTTTTATCTTGCTAAGTCTATTTTAAACTCAGGATGTATTTGTTCGAACATAATAATTGCCAACGGAAGTTCTGGGTGTTTGCGCACTTAAGATTCAGTTTGCAATAACTTAAAAGGCATTTTGTTGCTCGAACCCCCGCATGCAGGGGATGAATAAATGTCTTAAAAGGTGTGGAATGCGCATATTGCAAGGCATTCTTGCTGGTAAGTCAGAATCTCTGTGTAACTGGTACTTTTTGTAATGACAATTTTTGCAGCACTAGTCAGATCAAAAGAATTTTCCATCTCCATTGTTATCAGAGATCTATAGCTACAGCTACTGTCTAGAACTGTCCAGAACTAGTAGTTTCAAATGTTTATTAATGACTATTGCATATACTTTTCAACCATTGGAATCACGGGTGATTTGAACACATGAGCTTTTCTCTTCTGTTCACATGCTTGCCATTGCCCTCTTGCCTTTTAGCAGAAATTTAACCCCCTGCTTCGCATCCCCTTGTGGGATGTCGATTGCCCTTCTTCCCAGGGATACAACTATTGGGTTTCATAGTGTTTTGTTACATGTAGAACTAGATTTTGTAGCTCTAGGTTTGCAGGAGATGAAATATGTTATAATATTGCTTGTTGGTTCCTCAATGATACTTTCACGTGTTAGATGGGCATCATAAATTGGTAAACATTGTCGCAAATTTTGTTGAATTCTGGCAGCTGCAGAACATTTTTTTTTCAAAGGAATGCAGCTGGAGAACATTGCAGTCATATTAGTGCTGGTTGTAGCATATGCAACAATAGATACGATACAAAGATTCTGTTGCTGGTTCTACTCCTGTATATTGATTGCCATCTCCTGACGAAGATTGTCCATTCCATTGTGCAGGTTCCAGTTGCTGCTGCTGTTTATTATGAAGATATGTATGTTAACTTTAAACTTGCCATGGAAACGGCTTCACAGATTGCAGGTATCAGGCTATGGGTGACCAATGAATATATGCATTCTGGGCTCCGTGATAGTGGTTCTCAAGTTTTTGAGCAGCTGATGGCGATGTTGCAAGGCAAGAAGCCTTGGTTTTAGTTGCAGATATCAACACTGATTTCATCTAATAATGTGAATGAATTCATCTGCAATAATTAACAAAAAGAAATCAAAGTTTCATCTTTCGTGACTTACACAAAATAGATCAGCTTTAAATCTGTTGGCATGAGAGTACTAACGTATCTGAGAGTCAATCTATGTCTTTGTAATAGGGAAAAAATTGGACTAAGAAAGTAGAAATACCTAATAATAATTGGAGTAGCTGCTTTTTTCTGCACCCATTCCTCCCTATCCTCTGTTTCTGCTTATGGTTTTGAGTGGTGAAAGCAGGTGCAGTCCTATCAAAAGGATAAGAGACATGGCATCTACATTCTAATCAATTCGAAATCTATAATAATGTTTTTCTTTTTCTGAAGTAAAATAAGTTTCCCAAGGTGTAATTATCTGGGTAAATTTCTCAAATTATTACATTCAAGTGCTCAAGGAACAGCTGAAAAGTTAATTCACTGATCAATTACGTTCTCTTTCTAATGCACAGCTCTACCCAAGCAATTCAATTTCCCCTATTTATAAACCATGTCATGCATTATGTAAGAACAAATGCACCTCTCAAGATTGCTATAGGAACTTGAATTGCATCTTAGGCTCCATTTGGAAAGGATTAACTTTATCCCAAATTACTTCTGTTAATATATCTAATGTACCTATTATGGAGTAAATAGCTCCGACCAAAAGGTGGTTCTATTTTATCCACAGCTACCCCCTTTATTTGTACTTGGCCAAAGGAATAAGTATCAGTAGTAAATTTTACCTGACGGATGAAAGCTGTCTCGCTAAAATTTCTGTTACACGATAATCACAATCTGGCGAACAAGATCACCTTCCACAATAAGCTTTACACATTTATGCTTTTGTTTACAGATAGTCAGGCAATAAAGAAACATATGTCGCTTATCTTGAACCCACAATGGGGAGCTACAGATTGGATGAGGTTAAAGGCTTAAAGCTGCTCACTAGAAATTCTCCCAAGGGCGAGATCCTGGGAAAAGAGCGCGTGCCTGACTTTATCTTAACCTTTCCCGCCCTGATGAAATCAAAAGATCACCGAACATCAGCAAGATCGATAATAATCAGATAGATGAAGGAAAATTTTGAGAGGGGCAAAACTTACCCTTATTATTGCATAAAGCTATTAAGCTTCTACTATAACTTAAGCCCATCACCTCTTGGATGGAAGGGATAAAACTTTCCATCATACCAAGTTTTCTATTGTATTTTGTCATCATATGATTACTTAAATAAACAAACAACTATTTCCAACAAATATTATAAGTTGATAACTACAAATAATAAACACCAAAAATCTTAGCAAAGGAGCATAACAATCAACAATACAACTTATAAATAGATATTATATGCACATTGATGCGCATGCTGTGCAAATGATGTTTTTTAACAGTATATGCAGGAATCATATGCATGCATATATGGTTACATATTAATGTGGTCCTCATAACAGGGCCATATACAAGAACCATGAAGGGCAGTTTATACAGTGTCAGACGTGGCCACATAGGCCAATTCTATGTCATGGAGTAAAAGCACTAAAATGCTTTTAATGAAAGCTCCATAATTACAAACTAAACACTGTGACAAGTTCTAACGAATGAAGCAGCATGAACACAGTGATTTAACAATTAAATAATAAATGGATAGTCTGCAAAACAAGATCTTACATCAGGTGATTTGCTAGATTATTACCTTTCTAGGAGGTGTTCCTGGTTTCAACAAATTGTTCCCAAATCCCATCTTCCCCTTCTTATCAGATGGTTTAAGAATCTGAAATGAACATGTTAGGGAATCATCCACGCTCATCATAGCACCAGCATTGTCGAACTCGCCACAATAGTTAGGGGCAGAAAATACAGTCACAAGTTGACGCTTGGAGAAAAATTCATAGCCATCTTCCACAACCTGTGCAAGAAAATTATTCAATGGAATGCACTAAAAGGAAGAAAGATAATGGTTTACTAGGGGAAAAGGTGATCAGTAAGAACTCCAAATAATCCATTGCCTCCAGAGAACTAATAAAATTAGAGTAGAGTCAGAAGAAATAGTCAATTTGTTTACTATAGATAGCACAAAATTCATCTAGTAGCTTAGCCTGTTCAGTTACTAAGACTCCAAAAAAAGTAGGTGATTCTATCTGAATGGATTCAATCCATATCATACTCGGGACTTTAAAATTAAAGCTTGCAACTTTGTATAGTACTTTCAACCAAGAATTATGATGCTTTAATTAAGCAGCCACTACCTGGTGGGCTCGGCAGATTAGATCTATATCATGCTTCTGGAGGAACTCAGAAACTTTGTCAGGTCCAAAGGTATAAGAAACACCTCTGTCATTCTCTCCCCATCCCTCAATATCTTTGTCAGGATCTGACCATAGCAGATCACACAGGAGACCTTGGTCTGGAACATCCACGGGACGAGCAATATACCGGATCTGATTCAAGTCATTCAAATATGGAGATAAACCTCCATGCATGCAAAGGATCTTCTCATCAATAAGTGCAGCCACCGGAAGGCAGTTAAAACAATCAGTGAAAACCTTCCACAGGCGGACATTAAACCTCCTCTTGCACTCATCATAAAACCCATAGATTCGGTTGATGGAAGCACATTCATGGTTTCCCCTTAGAAGAAAGAAGTTCTCTGGGTACTTTATCTTATAGGCAAGGAGAAGGCATATTGTTTCTATGCTTTGCTTACCACGATCAACATAGTCCCCAAGGAACAAGTAATTAGCTTTTGGTGGTAAACCACCATATTCAAATAATCGAAGAAGATCTGAGTATTGGCCATGGATATCTCCTGCCAGTAAAGGAAAGGTCAAATGCTCTATATGGTCCAGATCACTTAGCATCACGTGCACAATATATATTAACAAAAGAACTTTTGTGCTTTGGGCATAAGTAAACCAGTAAATACTATTAAAATTTGTCGATGTGAAAAGTCAGACAGACACAATTTCATCGAAGATGATACTATGGCTCCAGGTGTTGTTATATGCCACTTATATTTCATTGCCAAAATTACTAATAGGTAAAGCAGCCGTATAGAATCAACAAAACAAGTCTCCCCCTTTATTGATCGTGCATCATAACAAATCCACATCAATAAAAAGGGGGCAATTATTAGGGTGCGTGCAAGAGAGTAACAAACTGTTAAAAAGACCATTCTGCATATGCATAGCATGAAAATAGGACCCACAGGTGATCAGACATGCTCTTTTTACCTAAATGAGAATACATTAATGTTAATACCAGAGTCTTGAAAATCAAGACTGGGATCAGTTGCCTAGAAAAATGATAATGATTAGCAGTATGCCCATATAGCCCGTGCGTATCAGCCACTTCAATATCGACTAATTTTTAATTACATAGGATTCTAAAAAATATTATAAGATGTAAGAAAATTCCTAAATTTTTTTAAAATAATAGAAAATAGATAATATAAAATTACCCTATGTGAATTCAATGGTATTTTCATCATGCTCCAAAAAAAGAGTGAAAACTAAAAAAAAGAAAATAATTTCCCTGCTTTTCTAGAGTTTTGCAACTCTCTAGTTTATTCTCCCTCTCTACTCCCCCTCCCTCAAGTATGTCAGCACTCTCTCTAGTCTCTCCTCTCTCACCATCTCCTCCCCTCTTTCACTCTCTCCCTTCCTCTTCTCTTATTGCAAACTCTCTCTGTCCTTCTCTCTAGTCTCCCTTCTCTCTCTCTATGTTGTTGCAGCAGTTGTAGGATTGCTGCAGTAGAGGAGAATAGAGATACTGAGAGGAGGATAGAGAGACAAAGGGAGAGAACAAGAGAGAGATCACTATAAAAGGGGTGGTCATCTGAGAGAGGAGAGAGAGGGAAAAGAGGTTGCCGATGAGAGAGAGAAGGCTAAAAATTCATTTAAAAAGGGAGAAACAAACTCACTGGAGTCGCTAAAGGTTGCAAAAACCATTGGAGACAATCTCCGGATGTCACCGGATATATTGATTACTATCGTGGGAAACACAAGTGGAAGAGAGAGAGAGGGAAAAGGTAGGAGAAAGAAGAGATATCGGTCCTCAGTTGGATCAGGTCAAATCAAGTCTACATAAACCAATCCAAACCATTAACCCAACAAGTTGGATCGATTGATTCCAGCCGATCCCACCGATCCACGCTCAATTTCGCCCAATTTCAGCTGAGATCTAACTGATCCTCGATTGGGACCGCATTAAATCGAGATTGGCCGAAATTATGAACCTTAATTAATACTTAATGCTTGTGCAAGACTTTCTAAAAGTACCAAAATACTACTAAAAGAAGCCCATGATAATTACCAACACATTGTAATTGTTAGATCTTCAATTAACACTCCTTCCTATAATCCTATTAGTGATTTCTTTTTCATCTTAGATACAAGATGCCAAGAGTTAAGTCTCACATTTTTTATCTGACTGTTACAACTATCACTTTTTGAGCTATTAAAGATGTCCCTTTGTCAGTTTCACATTTTACTATGCTAAACAGACAAAAGGCTAATGTAAAGCATCCAAGTAACATAACCTAGAACATTCCAAACCAGGAAAACAGTCAAAGACAACAAGTAATTAAATAAGAAGAATTCTAAGCTATGATTTTTGTCCTCTTATCATCAGCCGAATATTCTAGATTAGATATTGTACCTAATTGTTATTGTTTAGTGTGTTTAAGCTCAACTTAATCCTATGCTTAAAACCATACAAAAAGTGTTGTGTCAGTAATGTACTTTAGTCTGCAGGCAAGCACATGTATGAGGATATTCAGCTAAAACACATCGGCTAACTCCATTATTTAATCTATTCTACATTAAAATTGTTGCTCTTTTTGCTCCCATTTCTTCTTCCCTGGTCCTTTTCTCCTACAAAGTGTTTAAAAAAGTTCTTACAGACTCATTTGGCAAATATTTGGGCTATGACACAAGGCTTTAATGGCTTTTTACTCTTAAGTTTAAGAATTGTAAGACCTCATTATCTTAAATGTTCTGATCTTATAGGACCTCACTATGGCGACTACGCCAAAGATTTCAATCTGTTTACATACAATTTATGGAGCTCGATCCCTTTCTTGAATTAATTTTGTTAAAGCTTTTGTAAGAATCACTACCATGAATAAGAATATTAAATTTTTAAAGAGTCAGATATTGATGTAGCTGTCTGTTCAGGAATATGTGAAACATTCAGGAATCTAACATAATTGACTACCTCATGACCTTCCCATAGAAATATATGACTGAAATCAACCTTTCTTTTGAAATGACAAATGTACCGCCAAGCCACACAAGTAAATTACTAATGGAATATCCTTATTTCAGATATAAAAGTAAATCTTCCTATAATTAGTTATGACACAATAGTAAATAGATAAAAAGTACAATACAAAGATTGTAACACCCAAAAAGAAAAGCTAGGTGTACCACAATAAAATCTTTCTCAACTAACAACAATACTAAAATGGAAAAAATAAAAGTCTGAACAGACAGACTTCAATGATGCACTGATAAGAACTTGGTTTCAGATATTACAAGGTCGTCTAAATGCTCCCTTTTGCATTGAGCTATCAATATCCAAGTTTTAATTCCGCATATATCTTTCCCTAAAAAATTAAGCCAGTCCATTTTGGAATACAATTTCCTAACCTTAAATTCCTCAACCAAATTAAATTCATTGCAGTAAGTAACCAAAACTAAACCGCACAAAAATTGAAAAAACAATGATTTCACCGCAGATCTTGATGGGAGCCTCGAGCTCCAATAGATTTGGCTGGTTGAGAAATATCTCCTTCGACGCTAGGCACAGTTGTCGGATCTCCGCGTCCGCCAGCTGTACTTGCTTCGTCGTCCTCCCATTCCTCGCGTCGTGCAGCCGCCGGATGATCTCATCCAACACTCTTTGATCCATCGCCGTCCCCTTCCCCTCCCCCTCCCCCTCCCCCTCCTCCTCTTGAAAGGCCTAGAAAACCGTAACCCTAACTGTTCCTCTCCTCAGAAAGAAAGAAGAAAAGAAAGCACTTTGATATTTCCACACATTTCACTCTCTACTTCCGGTATTGGAAAATAAGGAAAGTGGCTCCTTTTTCTCGTGGAAGAAGTAATTTACTGAGGAGAAGACGGGTAAGTCAAGAGGAGAAGACGGGTAAGTCAAGAGGAGAAGAAGATATGAGAGGGGGAAGTCACTTTGCGCGTCACTTCCCGCCTCCGTCAAAAGGGAAAGAGAATAAAAAAGGAAAAATTAGGGTTTATAAAGAGTAGTCGTATTGAGATAACAACAGCCCTAGGAGCAGCGGTCTCATGAAACCTCTATTCGAATAAGAGTTTTTTTTTAAAAAAAAAGAAAGAAAATTAAAAAGAGAAAGTGAATTTATTTTTGATAGGTAAGGAAGTCACTTTCTCAATTTATTTTTTTAATCTAAAAATTAAAATTAAATTTTTTTTAGAAAGTGTATACTTTTTTTTTTACCCAATTTCTCACAGTTAAATATAAAGTGAAAAATAATATTTACTTCTTGTTCTAACACTATGATAGTTTTTTATGAAAAATTATATTTAACCCCTCGTGGTCGGGCTAAATTTACGTTTACTCTCCTATAATTTTATTTGTGTCATTTTTTACCCACTTACAATTATTCAAATTAAAATTATTATTTTTATTATATTTGAACAAATCACAAGTCGAATTGAAAATATTATTAGAGACAAAGTTGCAGAGAATTTGATAAGTATTCTAGTGCATATAAAATAATATTTTTCGAGTTTTAAGATGACAAACATATGTCAATAATATATGTTTATTAAATATATTAGTATATCTTTTGTAATGCTCCCGCCTTGCACAGGCACGTGCACGCCCACTCGCCAACACGGCACGTGTAGCGCACGCGACAGGTCGAATGGAGCCCGTCACATACAGATATACTTCTGTGCTCATATAATCATGACATCATCAAATAAAATCTTCTAACATACTCATGCTCACATAATCCATTACTAAATCATACTATTAACCAAATAAACTTGTTAATATATGAATATCCAAGTCCACAATAATATACACTAGATCACTACATAATCTAACAGTGCCCACACAGGCCACGACAAACCATCAAGATACAACTAATACATGAATACGCTATAATCTGACATGTATTATACAAATCATCATCTGATACAATAATATACAAATATAACAAACAATGATATAACTCAATTTCTATACAAAGTATTATATATAGCATCTCACACCTATAGCTCATCTCATCTTTCTAAAATATCTTCTCAGGATATCTCAAGTCGCTATCACATACTACATATATAAAAATATTAGAAGAGAAATAAAGAGAGTCGTGAGCAAAAGTTTTAGTGAATAGACATTATCCCGAATTAGTGATGTCAAATAGAGAGCAAATTATGTACTGAATAGTATAAATCACATAGTAGCATCATATCATGATTGAGTATATGATTGTACCTCAATAATATATAAATAAAATATAGATATCATGTCATAACTAATTGAAGTATATAATTCTCGACAATAGATAAATAATCTCCATGTCATACTATAGCCATTACTTTCTCTCAAATATGACACATAATGCATGTCAACCATGATTATACTATGATATCAAATACAACCACATATGATATATATTGACTACTCGATAATCAAGTATATCAGATGATAATTAACTCATATGTATTTCTCAACATCTCAATCATCAATGTTATCTTTGTATGTCATCATCATACTAAACCACTATGCATAGTTAATATCCGATACCCGGTCTCAATATAATTTTCGAAGGCTCAGAGCATACTCTGTTATTCATAAAGAGTATCTCAATTATAATCATACTCTTTTATCCGCTAAGGGTATCAACATCCATCTAGACCGGGCACCCTTCGAGCTGATAGAAACACGTAAGGATAACTCGCCACATATGCTCTAGCGAACAGCATGTGTCTGAATGTCTGCTACGCACACAAACTAACGATCTTAGACGTAAGACCACAAGATTGCAACTATGTCGAGCGATCAATCATCCACCAAGTGCGTCCTCACCCTCGTGCCCACTCGAGTATCCTTACGTTTTCTATAAATTATCATGTTCATCAGATTTCATGCGTATCTTCTAAATGATAGATCATATACATTTTATCCAATACTATAATAAGTCATGCATATTAGGATTTTAGGTAGAAAATAAGTCAAAAGAAATATGTAACAACCAAAAAAAAAATTTCCTACACTGCATTGCACGATAGCTCGTGCCATGCAGTGGCAGCTAGGATGGGCGCCACGCGCCCCAAGCGCTGGCCTGGCCAACCTGGTCGAGCCTCCCTCCCCACCGCCTCTCTCCCTTTCCTTCCTTTCTCTCTCTCTCTCTCTCTCTCTCTCTCTCTCTCTCTCTCTCTCTCTCTCTCTCTCTCTCTCTCTCTCTTTGTCGGCTTCCTCTCGGGGCCGCTGGAGGTTTGAGCCATCGGCGAGAGGCCGGCCACTGAGTGGCCACCAGCGGCCGCACCCCTCCCCCATGACCCAACCCTCTTCTTCCTTCTTCTTTCTTCTTCTTCTTCTTCTTCTTCTTCTCTTTCTTCTTCCTCTCCTCCTCCTCCTTCTTCCCTTCTCTCATCTAATTGCACCCTGCAAGTAACGCTGGGCTCGGCCCAGTGCCCTTACAATGTTTGGCGTTGGGCTCGACCCAACGCCCTACTATGCATAGTGCTGGGCTGAGCCCAGCACTATACATTGTTATATATATATATTTGATTATGTTATTAATTATTCATTTAGTTTAGTTAATTTAATATATTTAATTTATACAAATTAAATATAATTATATCATAGTTAGTATATAATTCTAATTATATCATGTTTAACAAAATGCCTACAATATAAATTACTATTTTAATCCTAAGTAGGTAATAGTAATTATTAGGGTTATGCACGTATATTCATACGTAATTATTTGCAGTAATTTAATTTTTATTTTCTTAATTATCAAGAATAATAATAGACAGATAAATTATATTTTTAAATATACTATTAAATAATATAATTATGGTTAATGAATAACAAAACAAATATATAAATAAAGAGTACATAATTACAACAAGAAACTATCTTTCTGCCAGGTTAATTTTAATGAATAAAAAGACTGATATTATTTGTTATAAATAATTTCAGATCCCGACCCCCCTGTTCAAGACCCTGGGGACCTAGCTATCGAGGCTTGATCGTTGCCGTAGCAACGTGAGCGAGTGGTTGTTTGGTATTTGTAGTGATGGTGAGTTGTCTTATCCCCTAGACGCATTTCTCAAATTATGTTATATTATATATTATGTACATGCATGTTTTGGCCTCTAGTATGAGTATATGACTTTATCTATTGATGATTACAGTCGAGCATATTTTATCATGCATCTGATTAGGTTGATCTGGGATATGAGCACATTGGTGATATATAGAGATGATGAGAGATGATTATACTGTTATAATATTTTGTCCAGTTGATTTGTAGCATGAGTATGCATATAATAGATTGGCATGAGTATGCATGTGTTGACAACATGATCGGAGACTATATTGCATTATTTTTCTCTTGATTCCTGTTCCACCTAAATTCCTGTTATACATTGACTTGTTATCGTACCGGATATGCATATGATATGTTATTTAGAAGTAAAGCATTAAATGTGATTGATAGGATAGTTGATAGAAAGCGTGAGGATACCCGAGTGGGCGCGAGGGTTAGGACGCGCTTGGTGGATGATTGATCGCTCGACATAGTCGCGATCTTGTTGGCCTTACGTCCGAGGTCGTTAGTCTGTATGCGCAGCAGACATTCGGACACATGCCGTTCGCTAGGGCATATGGATGTTGATACCCTTAGCGGATGGCGGGGTATAGTTATGTTTGAGATACTCCTTGCGGATAGCAGAGTATGCTCAGAGCCTTCGGGCATGATGTTGAGACCGGGTACCGGGTGTTGACTGTGCACAGTGGTCTAGTATGATGATGACATATAGAGATGACATTGATGACTGAAATGTTGAGAAATGCATATAATTTCATTATTATCTGATTGCCTGATTATCAAGTGGTCAATATACATCATATATAGTTATATTTGATATCATAGCATTATCATGGTCGACATGCATCAGGTGTCATATTTGAGAGACAATTATGATGATAGCATAACATGGAGATTTGTTTACTCATTGTCGAGGATTATATGCTTTTATCAGTTATGACATGTTATCTACATTTCAATTATATATTATTGAGGTTACATTCATACTCTCATTCATAACATGATGCTCTTTCTGATTCATATTATCAAGTACATGATTTACTCTTGGTTTGGTTTCACTGATTCGGGGTAAGGTCTATTCACTGAGCCTTTAGCTCATGACTCTTCTTGTTTCTCATTTCTAAAAACTTAGGTGAACGAGTGGAGCAGGATATTTCCTTAGAGATCTTGTCAGGAGGTGAAGAGTAGTGTGTGGTTAGTGTTATGCGTTAGATGTGTTATCTTATTTAATGTATTAGTGAACATCCTCCAAAGTGTGTCTTTATCCTTAACTTATATTTTAGCATGTGATTTTATACTTGTATAATTATGTATGTACCACCATTGTGTATATGTTATGGTGAAAAACTCTTAATGATGTGTTGTGGCCTGTGTGGGGCCCAAGTAGGATTATCCGTGTACTGTTGGCAGTTAGACTTGTGTTTTTCTTAATTTAGATATCGTGGATAAATTATGATGTTTATACATGTTTATTTGATTGTTAGTATTTAAATAAATAGTTAGGTGCCACACACATGCCATGTGGGCTCGTGCCATGCACGTATTTAGGGTTGTGGGTGTTACAAAATATATGATGCGATGAAATCCCCAATGGTACATGCATCACATGCATACTCATGCTAGTCTATCACATGCATACTCATGCTACAGATCACCTCGACATAAAGTCATAATAGTATAGTCATCTCTATACATCATCAACACACTCATATCCAAGATTAGTCTACTCACATGAATGATAAAATATGCTCAACTGAAATTATCTCTAGATAAGATCATATAATCATACTGGAGGCCAAAACATGCATATACATAATTATATAATATATCGTAATTTGAGAAAGGTATATAGGGGATAAGACTACTCACTTCCGATTAGAAGACACGTATCCCTCCCATCTGTCAACCGAGTGTCAACTAGTCGCTAGCAAGGTCCACGGGATCTCAAATAAAGGGTTCGGGGTCTGAAAATATTTAAGTAGCATTAAGATAGTCGTTCATCCAATTAGAAATAGTTCAAGTAAAATATAAAGGTTTATTAGGTTTAGAATCATTTCTTTTATTTTTGATTACATAACTAGATCTATTTTATATAAAATATTCTAAATATATAATTATAAAATAAAAACTAAATAATTATAAATAAGATATAAGTACATACAAGATCTATTTTATAATAAATTTTATAATTTTTACTCTATCTTGACTAATCAGAAACTATATGGTCTTTACTTAGTTATACAAAATAAATAAATAAATAATAAGACTAGTATCTTATTCTACATACAATAGTATATAATAAATTGTTAAAATTACTTAAATTGTATATATTATGAATATTAGTACATAAATCTAATAATTATAATTTACCAAACTATCTATTAATCTAATAGAAATATAAATAAATAAATATAAGTATTACCTACATGTAATAGTTTATAACCTAATGAATCATTAACTATACTAATTATAATTAATAATAATCATATTGAAGAATATATATCACTATTAAAATAATTAATATCTAAATAATCTATTTGCACTAATTAAGAAAGAAATACCTAAATAACATAAATTAAATTTTTTTTAAAAATTACATTGCCACCGGTGTTGGGCCGAGCTTAGCATTGTTGTAGAAAGAGAATGAGAAGAAGGAGAAGAAGCTAAGGAAGAAGAAGAAGAAGAAGAAGAAGAAGAGAAGAAAGAGAGGAGGGGACCGAGCTGGTGGGGAGGGGGCTTGGCCACTGTTGGCCAGTCAGCGGTCGGCCTCTCGTCAGCGGTTCAGTTTCGACGAACCCGAGAGAGAGAGAGAGAGAGGCCCACCTTGGTGGCAGCAAGCCGGCGGCAGCACAAGGGAAGAGAGAGAAAAAGAGTTTGAGAGAGAGAGAGAGAGAGAGTTTCTCACCCGTTGGGCTTAGCTTGGGCATGAGGTCGACCACAATGTAGCCGGTCGCGTTATGCCCAAATAGATTTAATTTTTAATTTTTTTAGGGCTAGATTGTTACATCTTTATCATCTAAAATTCGATCGATATTATTTTATATGCATTGAAAAATTTTATCCAATCCTCTATAATTTCTGTAACCAATGAATATATTTAAATTCGTTATGTGGTTTAGTCAAATATGTTAGAAAAGTAATAGATACACTTTTGTCTATACAATAAGAAAATAAAGTGGCATAAATAAAACTACAGCGTGTGTGAAGTAAATCTATGCCTAAATCACAAAGAGTTAATATAATTTCGCCCTTTTTTACTATTCTCTTTTCAAACAGCTAGATGAAAAGAAGAGATAGAGTTGTATAAATTATTTATTAGATGCACAAAATGTATCTTGCACCTAATTAGACACGCTGGTATTCTAATAATATTAAAAAAAAATCTCCTTTCTCTAGCTAAAAATAACGACCAGTTGAATATACAAATACTTTTTATTAATTAAAATTATCTTCTTTTCCTCCGGCTAAAGGGAAAAATATTATAACTACATACTTTACTCTTATAGTTTTTTTTATCGTCCACGAGCCTGAAGGCTAGATACAAAGACACTTAGGACCTACCGAGCTTTTAGCTGCCTAGTCTAGGCTTCAAGTCATGTGCGTTGCTGAACAATTGCTCCGAACTAAACGTCGTCGAGACCTACTCCAAGCCATTGTGTTAACGAGCTATTCCTTCAAGTTAACCGCATTGTTGAGCCATCAACCGAATCGAGCCAACCCACCAAACCCTAGATAATTTCTCTACAATATTATTTGGAGTTACAGTTAAACCCATAACCCCCTTGGTCACGGGAAAGTACCTACCAACTCTACTATAGTCGATTAATATTTTACTCCTATAGTTGGTCAAGCCCTTCAAGCTATCTCTCCTTCCTTATTCATATCTCTATCTTATATAAATATTTTTACACTGTAAGCTTAGAAAAAAGATACTGTAATTTTGCCATTTTTATGTGTTTATTAATTTTAATAATAATCAGTTAGGATTATACTAAAAAGTTAATGGCAACGACAATTATGAAAGAATCAAAAAATAAATTTAAAAATTATAATAATCTAAAGAATGCAATGACAATTATAATATTTTGAAAGTTTTCAGTGACAATAAAACCCTATTATTATGACTTTGTAACGATAATTCAACATTGTTGACCCTACTCCAGTCGACTGCTCTCGCTTACAATTTTATAACTCGTTTCGCAGATCCGATGGTCTCGGTACAAAGGAAGTGGATCGAGAGCCGTGGAAGAGGTTTCTCCTCGATCGTTTGATCTGGCTCTGGATATATCGTCTCCGTCTCCTAGGATTTCTTCCTCGTGAGCTGAGATGCAAGGATTTTCCTGGATCGCTCTCGTCGTGGCTTTCGGATGCCTCTTCCAAGCCCTCGATGCAAGCCCTGGCGACGCCAATCCGCTGTATAGGTACTCTTCTTTTCCCGATCCGTGTGAAATCTCTTCCAAACCCCTAAAGATAGGATCTTCCGAACCATGATATAGTTGAACGCTAAGGAAGAAAAAGTACAAGAGAGGGAAAGTCTCTATGATCCATATATGAGTTTGATTCATTCTATATGCTGTTTAGGTTGTTTCTGATCTTCCTAAAGCAATTAAAATTAACACTAAAGGCGTAAGACATTGATTTGATGAGCTGACAAGATGGTTAGCTATATGGACGTACAGATTTAGGGATAGTATGGTAAATGAGATGAGTCAATTAGAATACTCCAAAAATAATCCGTGGATGGAAATTTTCAATTCCGTAAGCTTTGGAGAAAAGTGGAATTTTAACTGGTTGAACATGCTTTCTGCTCTAATTCTGCATTTCTAAAGTGAGTAACTGAGAGAAGGTGCCCTTGGTTGGTCCAGTGGCTTTTCTGATTGTTGCTGTCTGCATATTTCTGATTACAGAAGATACAGTAGATGTTATTATTCGCAATTATCAATATTTTGTCCCTTATTGTAACCATTTCTTTCTTGATATATAGAGTAACTAAATGTTAGGTCTCCGTCTCTTCTGAATGTTACAAGATTGTCATTTAAAGGAGCAACCTTCTTGGTCGCATAAGCACCTGGAATCAATGGAACTAAGCTAGGATGCCTAGGCCTCGCCTGTGCATTTGCCTTAACATTTTATTCTATGTAGTCCAATGTTGGATGTTCTTAAACTTCATATTTAGTGTAGATGTTCCTATATTGATGAATTCGAGATTATTAACAATGTTTTTAGTTGAGATGTAATTCTTCATTTTTGGGCTATGTACTCCTTTTAAACTCTTAGTTCAAATAATATTTCTTCCTTTTTGATTCCCCTAGATTACCGATCAGTACCTAAGCACTAAACTTTTTTTGCCTACCCAGCTATTGCTGCTTCTCTTTGAAAACCTTGCACAAAATATGCCTTCAATGTACTGTTATTCTATAAAACATCTCTGAAACGCTCTTCTCCCATTGTACTGTGATCAGTATCTAATGTTCTCAAAACATTTTTCTCTTTTGGTTGAAGGTCAATATCTTCCTTGTCCTGTTAATATGCGATTCTATTTTGATAACTAAGAAACTTCATATAACATTTTCTACCAACTTGGAAACTTTGGTAAATTATTTGGTAATTGCCAAATTACCTTTAATCTACCATTATTCTGCATCCTAGTTGCACTTCCTGGTCTTCTATATATATATGTATATATTAATATATCTATAATCCGTGTGTAAATAAACACATCTCTGACATATTCATCAATAATGCTAACCATTTATAACAAATCGTTAATACTAACATAAAGGGAGTACTTTGATATAAGGATTGGCTGCATGCTCTAGTCTTTCATCAGGTTACCAAAAACTCATACAGGTATATTGTCTATAGGAAATTATTATAGCCTTAGAACATTGGAAGATAGCTGTTCTTTAGTTCTTTTGAAGATGAAGTGGGTTAGGTAATGACATTAGGAATTTAGGATATTTTCATATTATTACCATAGTATCTAAATGTTAGGAGCCTAGGATAATACATCTTTTACTTCTTAGATATATTCTAGGTTCCAAAATGTCCCTAAGAAGGTCGACATATTCCCTTCCCAACTCCAATTTCTTGTTTAAATGTTCTTCAATTACCACCATAAGGAGGATCTTGAAGTTTGAGAAGGTTGTGTAATAGAAAGGAAGGTATGGAAGTCAACATCCTTGTAAATTTTTGTTTGATAACAGAAATTTGGCCAAATTCTATTAACATTATGCTAGAATATAAGGGCGAAAATTGTTGGCCAAATACAAATAAAAGGCTGAAAAAAAGTGTGAGAACCTTACAAGGAGAAACAAGGAGAATTCTTGGAACTCACTAACCAAACTGATGTCCAAGTTTTTAATACCTATCTTTTCTACTCGTATATATCGTCATATTTTAAATATTTCTTAGTATAGAAGAAAAAACCTTTATAGGCAAAGAAGACTTGAAATATTTAAATATTTCTTAGTAAGATCCAGTGCCTAAAAGTCTTGTAATCTTGAGGCCACCTCAGCTTAGCCATGATCAGGCCAAGATTTTGGCTGAAAAGCAAATGATTGCTTGGAGCCTGGTCCAATATATAATGGCAGCCTCAGTCTGAGTTTGCAGCTTCTGGCTGGATTTAAGGAAAGCTTTGTTTCCTACATATGTGATGCATTATCATAAACTCAACCCATGTTTAATCCAAACTATCAAGTTATGGTACAAAATAGATTGGTGTTTTATATTTGAAGTGTAAAAGGGCACTTCTAATCAAGCATCTTGAACTTGTAGTCAGACAAAGAATATAGAAAAGGAAAAGAAAAGAAAAGATAGGCTCCTACACTTACTAATCAAACATTCAACCCACTTCCTTTTATTAACATATGAGTCCTCCGCTTACTGATTTGCTGCATACAATGCCTTTATTTTCAATTACTCACAAGTAAATTTCATACAGGCTTTGAGTTATACTTGGTAAAACTTCTAAAAGCACGCATACCTTCCCTAAAAAGCCTAATGTGAGTTCTTGCTGCATGAAAAGTTGACTTCATGTAAGACCATCTAAAGTGTTGCTTACATTTAGCATGATAAGCATAGTCTCACCAAAATAAGATAAGAGACCTTTATTGAGCATGGAACTTTTGGGTCAGATGATTCAAAGCTTTTATAAATGTGAAACATCTGATTGGAAAAGCTATTGCTCATAAGAGCTCTTCATTCTCAACTCTATCCATCAAATCAGCTATCACACTAGATCTTTCGTGCCAAGATTCTCCATTTAGTTCATTGAAAGATCAATTTCTGTATGCACAATCAGTTATGTGCAGAAGAATATATGTTCGAGTAGGTTATATTGTTCAAATTCTTCTTTCTTTGGGATTTGACGAGCATGCTTGAATTTGTAACGGTACTGTGCTCTCAAGATTTTCTTTTTTCTGTTTATTATTAAAGTGGGATCTTCAGGATGTACTGAAAACCTGATTTTGCCTGTGCTGGCTTACAAAATTAGACTCTCAAGAATTTTTTATATCCTGCCAGAACTTGTGTTGAGGAATGCGAGCAGACAGGGGTTACTGGGGAGACCTCCATCCAGCACTGTGACAATGACACCTCTGTCAATGGTTTCTGGTATATGCAAGAGCCACTTTACTTGCAGTGGAAGCAATTAAACTGCAGAAGTGACTGCCGTTACCATTGCATGATGCAAAGAGAAAAGGAACACCAATTACTTGGCCTCAGTCCTATTAAATATCATGGGAAATGGCCCTTCAAACGTGCCTTTGTCTTCCAGGTTTATCATTTTGTTTGCTGGTAGTATCTTGTATTAGTTACACGTATTTGATTCTAGAGCAAGTTCTCATTGGTAAGGTTTTGTTCTCATGGTCATGCTGCTTCAACCAGGAGCCTCTTTCTGCTGCCCTTTCTGCACTCAATCTAATAATGCATTTCACTGGGTGGCTATCTTTCTTCTTGTTAGTGAATTACAAATTGCCTCTTAGGCCTCAGAGTAAGGGGACATACTATGAGTACACTGGCTTGTGGCATATATATGGGGTCTTATCCATGAATGCTTGGTTTTGGAGTTCTATATTCCATACTAGGTAAGTCTTCAACTCCCCTTCCAGCTGATTATATCTACTTGTGAAAATGTAAGGTTTTCCCCACTCTGGTGATGATGACCATTGTTTAATTTCACAGGGATTTTGACCTGACTGAAAAATTGGATTATTCGTCAGCTGTAGCTTTACTTGGATATTCCTTAATCCTGTCATTACTGAGAACATTTAATGTGAAAACTGAAGCTTCAAGGGTCATGTTTGCAGCCCCACTTTTAGCCTTTGTTACGACACACATTTTATATCTCAACTTCTATGAACTCGACTATGGTGCGCTTTCTCCTCCTTATCTTTGGGAATTGCCATGTTTTACCTATCTAAATTTGCTGATGCAATGATATATAATCTGCCCACAACTGGTAGCATTTCTACATCCGTTTAAATTGCTAGATTCATTCTTTAAATAATGCTTATATATTTTGTTCTTTAATTCGTGAGCTGTATGTACAGCTTCCAGGTGAACATAGTATACCAAACTGTACCTTTATTACATTTCCAGAGAAGCTTATATACTTTTTTTCTCTTACTTAACCTGATCTTCATACTTGTTTTACTTATATGGAGAAATTTCTGTAGTTCGGTTCCCAAATAATGCAAAAATTCAGGTGTTATCCTTCCACAGTCAAGTTATTTAGGTGCAAATACTCCATCTGTTTAATTTTGTGAGATTGTCCATCAGGTTGGAACATGAAAGTTTGCGTGCTGATGGGTGTAGTTCAACTTCTTACATGGGCAATCTGGGCCGGTATTACTCATCACCCTTCACGATTCAAGCTTTGGACTGTAGTATTTGGAGGAGCTCTTGCGATGCTTCTTGAGATATATGACTTCCCTCCATACAAAGGATATGTTGATGCCCATGCATTGTGGCATGCGAGCACGATTCCGCTCACCTTTCTCTTCTGGAGCTTCATCAGGGATGATGCTGAATTCCGTACCTCAACTCTTCTTAAGAAGGTCAAGTAATGTTAGCATTGGTGAAGATCATGGACGAGAAACTCCAGATATCAACTTCCCATTTCTTGTCGAGGGAGTATAGTCAGTCATCTATCATACTAACAAAATCGTCCAAGTTAGCCTATTTTTTATCATTTGTTTCTGTTTCTCAACATTTTGAGATGAAAATTGTCATCCCTTTTCATCTCTTGTGAATTTTATATTTGAGAATAGTGCTACTTTGCTAGCCGAAAACCATAGACCCATTGTTGTATCTTTGCATGAACTAATGAGATGGAGTTTCATAGATCTTCTGACTTAAAATTCTAGTACGACAGAGCAAAATTGGATTATGGAAAAAGGAAGCATGTGCTATCAAATAGGATAAAATTGGATGGCCATCAGTAGTAACACTTGCAAGGCTGGAAAAGTGCAAGATATATTTCTCAAGCAGGTTTTTTTTTCCTCCTAAAGCAGTTTTCTCTTCAACCAATAAAGAGTAGTGTGATTGTATATGCTGATTGTCAATATGATAGTGTTCCTTTGGTTAAAAGAGCTTAAGAGCTTATGTTGTATAAAAGTTTCTTGAGTTTAAATTATTAAACTCTTGCTTCTCTCTAAAAAACGAAATTGTATAAGTTGATTCACACATTTCTTCTCACATCATGCATTTGAAGCCCTTTTAAAAGAGAGGAACTTAGTATGGTAACATCTAATGTATCAAATGACAACAACCCAAGCATAATTATATAAGATCAATTTTAATATAACACAAAAAGAAAAGAAAGAGGACTAAAAGATTTATGTAGACATACCCTCCAGCATGGGCAAACAATTGAACATACATGCTTACCTACAGTGTGTGCACAAACCAGCATCCGAAGGTAGACGACTCTCCTAAGATATCATAAATTTGAGAAGAAGCTCGACTCTCTTGGGAACCAGATGGGCTCCATCTCTAGTACATCTGTAACCCAAAGAACGAGTGGTGTTCTACCCAATTCACGGATTTGTTGTGAATATGAGATATTTGATGATTTTAGAGGGTTGAGAGGAAGAAGAGACACTCATCAATCAAGGAAGGATTCAATCGACTCAAGATGATTTTGTGGACGCTGTTCAAAATATTGCCCATGAGGAAGGAGGGAATGAGCTTTGATAGTTTGATGTACACCTCCAAATTTCTTTTACGCAAACACCAGTCTCTCTGAATCACCAACTCTGCTAGAATTTTTATCTACTTCTAAAACCTTCACGTTCCCGCTCTATCTAGTGAGGAAGATGATCTCCTCTCCTTTTATTTTTGTTCAGGGTTCTCTTTCTATGCAGAAGAAGTTTATCCCAAAGGTAAGACTTTTTGACTCTTTTTTTATATACGAAGTCGTCATCCTTTTGTTTTACTAGGAATTTTGTCTATGGATACTCGGGATGTCAGTCTTAATATTTGATATATTAGTTCCCAATTTGTGAACAAAATACATATTATTTTGTAGTAGCTAATGATAATAATAATAACAAAAAAAAGGAGTGTTAGGCATAGTAGATGAAAGGTGGAAGTAAATTAAAGGAGCTTTCAATATTTTTATTAAAAAAAAAAATGTTCAAAGAGTGTTCTTAGTGTTGCATGAAATTCATCCGCTTTAGTTTTGATAGTAGTTTCCAAAATTTATAATTTTAGGAAGTCAGGAGGGCAAGTCCACCTCTAGGCAATTTGTTACGGGTAAATAGTTTAGATGTTCATGGCTTAGCTTGACAGTTTGATTCGGCTCAGTTTAATGACTCAGCTATGTATTAGCTTAGAAGAACAGCTCGACGACATAGCAGCTAGAAACAATGACTCGACGATATAATAACTTAGAGCTTAAATTTGATAGCTATGTGTGTTGGCTAAAAACTTAGTAAGACGTAAGTGTCTTTGTATCAAAAGAGTGTTAGCCATATGTTCAACTCATTTTTGACTTTCAGGCTCTTTAGTAATTTAAAAAAAAAATCTAAAGTTTGTAAATTTAAAAACAAAAAATAAGCTAAATGAGAAATTTTTAGAGAACCACTTTTTAAATAGTAATTAACGTCATTTTTTGTTGATCCTAGTAAACTATTTCATATTCTTATTCATCATTGCTGTAGTATTTAAAATATTTTTTTAAAGAATACAAGTCTTAAAAACAAACCAATAATAAGGAATATCTCCCTTGATCCAGCCAGCCATCCAGGTCGATTTGGGGATTATTCTAGGACTCGATCTCGCTGTCGGAGTCCCAGAAGAACGCCAACAACACCAACGACTGCGTTGCTCGAGGGATCCCAATCGATTCATCCCTTGCTTCGATCAATCTACGGCTTCGAATCCATGGCTTCCCGGCGTCGGATGCTCCTCAAAGTCATCATCCTCGGAGACAGCGGGTGAATCCCAATTCGGCTTCAGCTCGATCTCGATCTCGATCCCATTACCTCTTTTCTTATATGTCTAACTCCCGTTTCCTTTCTCCTCTTTTTTCCAGGGTTGGGAAGACGTCTCTGATGAACCAGTATCTTCGAATCCTTGGAAACCTTTTAAAATTCCTTTTGGTTTTTTTTAGAAATAATTGAGATTTATAGTGTTTATCGTGTGTGACTTGGTGTTGTTTGCTTGATGAGTTTAGGTATGTGAACAAGAGGTTTAGTAATCAGTACAAGGCAACGATTGGAGCTGATTTTTTGACAAAAGAAATCCAGTTTGAGGACAGGCTGTTCACTTTGCAAGTGAGTTTGATTTGTGGGTATTGAAAAGTTGATTATAGAATTGTAGAAGCATTTCTGCATGTTTGGTTTTTGACTAGGTAGCAATACTTTAAGATGTTGTGGAAGAAGTAAGGAGTTGGATCATGGACATGTTTGTTTTGTATTGATTTGTTCAGCATGAAGTTTGGAATTGTTGAGGCATCTAGGATTGTTATTCACTTACTCTTACTGTCATTTTGGAGGCCATGCATTCATAGAAATTGAAATGGAAGATTGTAATTTTTCTTAATTTATTTTGAACTTTTTGTTTACTGGAATGTTGATCTATGTTTGCACCCCCTTTGGAAAGGTCTCCATTTTTTTGTAGTGTTTGCAGCTCTAGAAAGTTTGGAAAATAACAACAAAGACACAAGATTTTCCTTTTTCCCTTACAAGTATTGGATTTATCAGTGTTTACAGACTTGGTCAATATCAGTTAGAGTGAGTTTTGTTTCTATCTGTGAGACTTTATAAAAGGTTGTGTTATTGTTCTTCAGTGTCATGTGGATTTACTTTTACTTCGGATGAACAGAAGTATGTATCCTAGGACATATAGGTGTTACTATTGACAAGAAAGAGGATCTACCCCGTGATGAAATTTTTAAATTTGGAAATTTAAGTGAACAGGAAAAAAATATTGATTGGAATCATCCCACCATAGCACATTCATGTTGTAGCAGCTGTGTAATAGATGCAGATCATGGTAAAGCTACTAAGCTAGACTATACATTGAGGACCTCCAGGCAACTCCATCACATCTTCCTTTTCTAGACCATTTGAATGAGGCACTAAGGAAGCTTGTGATAATAATTAGGTTCTTGCTTGCTTTTCTACTGCCTTTCATTGTGCTTATTTACACCGTTGTATTGTTCAATGTGCTTTAAAGGCATGAAGTGTAATTGCTATCCTAGAACCTGTCCATACTGGATATTTGGACAAATTTTAAATCCTCGTCTCCTTATCCCCTATTTCTCCTTGAAGTTTCTTCTTCTTGTTCAATTATGCTTAAATGTCTGGATAACCTCCTTGATTTAGGCTCATTGTCTGTGCGCTTTCGTGGAATCCAGATCTGGGATACAGCAGGGCAGGAAAGATTTCAGAGTCTTGGTGTTGCATTCTATCGTGGAGCTGATTGTTGTGTCCTTGTGTATGATGTTAATGTAATGAAGTCATTTGATAACCTAAATAATTGGCGTGAGGAATTTCTGCTACAGGTGACTAACCTTCCAAGGACATCATTCTCAAATAAATTTAATGAGAACATGCTGATTGAACACTTGCTTGCATTGTCTAATTTCAGGCTAGCCCATCCGACCCTGAGAATTTCCCCTTTGTAGTGTTGGGAAACAAAATAGATGTTGATGGTGGTAATAGCCGAGTGGTGAGAACTTTGCTGCGATATTACATTCATCATAGCTAAACTGTTGGAAATTACTTTGGATAATCATTTTATTCTTGTTATCTTTATGAATATTGATTTGGCCTTCTTTCATGGGTTTTCAGGTTTCTGAGAAGAAAGCTAGGGCATGGTGTGCATCTAAGGGGAACATTCCCTACTTCGAGACATCTGCTAAAGAAGGATTCAATGTTGAAGCTGCTTTCGAGTGCATAGCTAAGAATGCTTTGAAGAACGAACCAGAGGAAGAGATGTGAGTGCCTCTCTAGTTGCCAAAAAAGTCATTTTTTGTTAATTAAATTTGTTTTTTTATTCTTTAGAATATCCTTGTCAAGGGAATTGATTTTCACAACCCACTTTCCAACTCCACACCTTTTCACTTTTTGTGTTGGAGAAGTGATCTGTCAATAGTGTTTTTTGCTCTGTCAATATCACTACCTCTACAATAAAGTGTGGACACATCAAAGAGACGTATCCTTTCAGTTCTATAAGTACTTTTTGAACCAGCTAAGTGGCTTCTTAAAGATAAGGGTTAGTAGTATCGTGCAAGTTGACACAGATATAATTCCCGGAACACTGTTGAGAGGGACCATATTTTTCAACTAACCTTTTAACTGTGGATAACTTAAGACTGATGGTTTGATTTACTTATGTCAGATATCTTCCAGACACCATTGATGTGGCTGGTGGTGGACGGCAGCAACGGTCATCAGGTTGTGAATGCTAGTATGATATCAGCCCACTGTACTTCTCAGATTTGTTCTGTTTGACATAGTTATTCAGTTGGAGGCTAGATTACTCCTTGTTCAATATTCAGCACACCATGTTTAAAAGGTCCCAGTTGTTTTGTTGTCCCTCTCTTTGTTTCCTTGTAATTTGAGTAACTCATATGAATTGCTTTCTATCTTCTTGTGCTATATGAATATAACTTTTGAGTTGTTTGTTTTGTTAAAACTTTGCTTGTTGAGCTCAGATCCTGGTGTCTTAATGTTATGTCTCCAAGTAGTTCTCAAACATGGTAAAGGAGGGTTGATTGAGGTAGGTCGACATCTGCATAGATCTTTGTCAAGAAATTGAGATAAATCCTTGAAAAAAGAACGTTCATTGGAGATTGCACATAACTTAATCAAGGCTACCAGGAGAAGGATCCATGTAACCAATCACAAATAGTTGGGAGGAACTGCTTCTTGTTCTTTGCTGAGGTTTTATTTTCAGTTTAACATGCAAGCATTCTAGTAGATGCACTTTCAAACCTGTGTGAACAAAAGAAAATATAAGATGGAAGACGAGCATCAGAAGAGGAGCAAGAATGAGGTTGAACGCATCACTTACTTGGTAGTTTTCCTGGAATTAACAGTTTCTACCTCTCTCCACCTTTTAGATGCTGAGATAACATCAGATCATAAGGTGCCTGAAAAATAGGACTACTCTAGATATTATATATTTTTTAAGATGTTTTGTGAATTATTGTAAATAATTATCCATCAATGTTCGACGCCCCGATGGTTAATTTTTGGGCCTCCCATGCTAGGTGACATAGACTGTATTATTAGCGCGTAATCCATAAGAATCAACAAAAAAATGAATTACTAACAAAAAGTCTGTTGTTAATAATTTGATTAGTGTGCTCATATGTTTAATAAAATGTATATGGGTCTGTCATTTATGTTAAGCTCACTTAAGTGATCTATAAGTTTAAATTTATTTTGGGCTTTAAAAATATAATTAAATTGATATGGTTCTAAATGTGTAGAAGCCTATGTCACAATTAATAGGCTGGTGACGATAAAGCTTATTGGGTTATGATCCCCGAGGGAGGTTTTAATAAAATATCGATTCAGTTCCTATTCTCCATTACGTGTGAAACTGAAAGGTGTGAAAACTCATCCCTTAGAATTTCTTATCCATCTCCTTCTTCTTCCTTTTGGAATCATAACAATGACTATCGATTTAGGTTAATTTTTATATTATTTTAATATCTCTAGAATTATATCTACATATTCAGCTTATACTATTTATTGGATTTGCCAAAGTCTTTCACCGTTATCACATTTGCAGACAGACTCTTCTCAATTTAAGTATTATGAGAACCCACTAGGAATTCGCTGCTGCGAATAAGAAGAAACATTTCAATATTAGTTTTCCTTCTTTGGTCAGTACAAGCTTATTACAGTGAAAAAGGAGTACTTTAGTAGAAAATCATTGAGAAGTCATTTATATTCGTAAATTTGAAAATACAAAAAAAAAAGAAAAGAAATGCATCTATGAAATATAAAGTGCATACAAAAATTAGTTTTTAGTTTATGAATCTCATGAAATATTTTTTCTAAAGAGCTAAAATAGACTCTTACATGCTGCATCTTGGCATTCCCTTTAATTAAGTGGATATGAAAATGTATTCTCTCAGCCCCCTAACTGGGAAGAAAAATAAGGCACACTGGTTTCTCATTTAACATTACAGATGCTGCATCTTAAAACACATGAACCCAAATGCTCCTAAACATTTACTCCTTATTTAAAAACAGCAATTAAAATATAGGATTGCCCCTGAAATTCCTGAAAAAGGAATATTCATTTGCATATATGAAGAAAAGAAAATTTTGCAAGAGCCAATAATCAAGCTGGTATATGAAAAATCCCTGCTCTTTTGTAGGATCTGTTACAGTAATTTGATCAGGATGAGAAGATTCTTTTAACATGAAAAGGAGAGTGGCTCCTGTACACAAAAAGAGAGTTCAGTCTCTTAGTCCTTAATAAATTTGTATCTTGATACACATCTACTCGGAAGAAAACACTTCAAATCATTGTCCATGCCAAAGGCAATTAGGATGTTGTAGTCATTTGTTAGTCACAGAATTCCCAATAGCCCGCAACAAGATTTCCAATAAATGGAGACGAACAGCCAATGGCACAGGATGGCTTGAGAATGATGTTACAACAAGAGCTTCTTACTTAGCTCTCCTAGGGTCAGAAGCATTAGTAGCCCTAGCCATGAGACCTGCTTATAGCCTAAACTCTCAAATGCAGCCAGGAGGACTACAAATCATTTCCTGCTGAAACACGTCGGCCTTGTTATGAGAAGTAGCAGGGCAAATGGTGAAAGTTTCTCCATATGTTGTAGTGGCAGCAACACAGCCAGAAAATCTTTCCCTATAATCTTTCTCTGTATATAGTGTAAGCTTCTATTACACTAAATTTGTCAAGCGGGCTGATACTGACCCTTTCCTTCGCCGTCGTCGTTTCTGTCGTGCTCGCCAGCTAAGGAATAATACAAGACCTGACAGTTGGACAAGGCAATGTATGAGGAAGGAACTTGGTAAGTTGCAATAAGTTTTCACTGTGACTTGATTAAGGAATCCAGTACTTACAAGTAGCAGCAACAAAAAGAGGTATGATCCATTGACCTGCCACTAACATTGGTATGTCAACCTGCAAACGGTAGAAACTAAGATGTAAAATGAACATGTATTAGCACTATCCATGTAGAATTGAACCTCCTCCTCAAGAGGTGGGTGATCTACGTGGCAATGCACTTCTGATGGATGTTTAATTGCTTATGAGCGAGTTTTGTTGGCGGGAAGTGAAGGAAAATGACGTGATCTTGGAAGGGAAAGTTCTTAGGAAACTTTACTTTCTAATAAAAGTTAATCACTTCCTAATATTTGGTCAGAAAGAGAGTCTAAGATTGGAACTGTGAATTTTTTAAAATTTTTAAAAACCAAAAGAATTTGTTTACATCTATACACCTCCAAAATTACTTTGTGTGTATCATTTAAAAACTATAATTTTTGCATGGATGCCCTTTTAGGTTTTTTTTTTTTTACAACTATAAGTTAAAATTTGAAGTACTTAAAATATAAAAAGACATAAATATCATTAACTAAAAGAACATGTAAACACAAGAATTAAGGGTATTTTTGTATTTTTATTGTCAAATTGATGAAATTTTAATAGTTATTTAGGTTTGAGGGGTATCCAAAGAAAGTTTAAAAAGTATCAATGCAAAAACCAAGAGTTTTAAAGGAGATAAACATAAAAATTATTTTAGAGGAGTGTACATATAAATAAGAGAATTTAGAAGGATATTCATGAAGGAAAAAAAGAAACTAAAAATAAAATAATATAGATTGAGATTTGAAGTGTTTTAGGAACTTAATAGTCACATTTTTTATAAGTGATTGTTAACTAGAGTCAGGAAGTGCATTTTCCCCTCTGGAGAGAAACTAGATAGGACTGAAAATAAGGAACTTTAGTGATGTAGGAAAAGCCACAAAAATCACTTCCCAATTTACTTTCTACAGCTAAGCAATACAAGGTGGGTGTAGATCATAAAAATACTCCTTCACTTCCCTCATTTTCCAGCAACAAACATGCCCTATGCATAACTAAGGGATAAAAGGGTGACATTTTTCATAATGTGATAGCCACATAAAAATATATTAGATATTTCTTGCAAAGTGAAAACACCTCCTCTTTTTGACATAATTGAAAATTGACTCCTTTTCAAATATATTCACACAAAAAAAGCATTCATTGCTGATTTGCAAATTGACTCCTTCACTATTCGCTAACTGCCTAACCCATTAACCATTTTAAAAAAACCAATCGTTGTTCTCCCTCACTTTCTCAATATGAGCCCTAAAAACTCTCCCTTTCTCGATCATCTTCGAGCAGTGGCGAGAAGTTAGTGGTGATGAGCGAGATAGCCCTCAAACTCTTCTCTTCTTCCCTTTTCACTCTCAGTGGCCATCTCCCAGTTTGGCCACCGATAGTGAAAGGCCACCGCCATAATAATAGGTTACTCCCAGTTTTCCTTTTCCTTTTCCCTTTCTCCTTCTCTTTCTCCCTTTTACTGTTGGCTTTCTTCACTACTACAGTAACAATATGTTCCTTCTCTAATTACTAACAACAATAGGTAAATCACTGATAAATTTGCTGTATTAGTTTGTGAATCACCGCAAGCATGCTTTGATATGTAAATCACTGATTTATATCACTATTAAAAATTATAAATATATCATATATAAGTTTTTTTACTTTTCTTATATAAAAAATGCTAGACCACCTTGTCATCCACCTTGTCGCCGACCTCCCGCCTTGGCACTAGATAGTGGAGTGATTGTGCACTATCCATGACCGCCTTTCAAAACATTGTAGATAATAGAACTACCCTTATGAATTAATATGATGTCTTTATATGAAATATTGACGAAAAAAGTGGATTGCATATGCGTCGAAAAAATTAGGTGATACACCAAAGGCCAATAAAACTTACTATCACACATGATGCTGAGGTGATAAATATCAGTAGATTTAGCATATCAGGTGGATCTAGTGTGCTAGAAGCCTAGAATGGACCTATCTGTAATTGTGTTCCTAGTTCCTACTTCCTAAGAGGCCAAGAGAAGAATATTTTAAATTTAACAAGGCAATTACTTTGGCTCCTTTGATGATTGATGAGAGAAAAAGAGAAAAGAAGATAAAAAAAATCCACCATACCTCTGCCACTTTTCTGAAATGCAGTGGCCACCATAATGGGTTTGCCCAAGAATGGCCGTACCGGTCGGCACGCCCTGTGCCGACCGGCATGCCCCGTGCCAGTAGAGGCACGGCACTTGGCTGGCACAACCCCGTGCCGAGCCGTGCCGATCCGTGCCGGTTCGACACGACCACGTGCCGGTCATATGCCAATCTAGAGACATTTTTTTAAAATTTTTCTATTTTCATCAATTTTTATCAAATCAACTTTACTTATTTTCTTAACAACCATGATATGACATGCGAAACCTTTTTTTTTTTACTTTTTCTTATTTTCATCAATTAACTTTTGTTATTTGTCATTTTTGAAATGACAACTTATTTGTCATTTTTTAAATTAGAATGACAACTCATTTACCAGACCTAGACAACCACAAAACCGAATTTATCAGACAGAAGAAAAAAAAGGGACCATCTCAAGCTCAATATGATTACAGTCAGATGAGGGTAGGACTTGAGTCTATAGTTAGCAAGACATCAGGAGAGGTGCGCCAACAGGATGATATGAGTTCATCATCATTACCATCATACCAATCACACCTACCAGAGCCGCAACACCCTTATTATACTCCATATTCACAATCTGTATATGCCTATGGTGTGTTTGTGCCTGTGCCGGTTGCCGTTTGTTCCGTGCATATTCAATATTCATATATCATTGAAGAATTATAAAATTCTTATTTGTTATAACGAACAATATTATCAGTGAATGAGTTTTGAAGAATATCGACAGTATTTAACGCAACATTCCAGTGTTATTTTTGTGCCTGCAAATGAAGTCTTTGATCCTCCTCATCATTCTATGTTCAACTAGATATTAATTTTAGTTATTGAACTATTATCAATTATATATTGAATGATCAATTATGTATTGAATGTTATTATGTGTTTAATTATATTATGGAGTATTCAATCATATTATGGAGTGTTTAGTCATTAATATTAATTTTAATAAATGTATTCAATCATATTATGTGTTGAATAATATTTATATTCAACTGTTATTTTCTCTTTAATAAAATAAGTTATTTACAAAAATAATCTAAAGATAAAATATTGTAATGTAGATTTTAAATTTTAATACATATATTTAGACAAAAAATTAAATATTGACATACCAAAGACCAAAAAATATTTTTAAATATCCTAAAAAATTTATTAAAAATATTATAAATGTGTGCCACTAGCACGGGGGGCGTGCCAAGGCGTGCCGATGGTGGCACAGCATGGCACGGCCATCACTGGGTTTGCCTTCCCACGGTCACAGTATAATTGTCATGGTAGGAAATAGTGGACAGGAGTATGGTGGAAGCATGGCAGATTGTGGCCTATTGCAGCATATGCAAAGATTTTTAGTCCATTTAGATAACTTATATCCTACGATCAATTTAAGGCCTATATAACGGTCACCCACATAGCTATATAGTTTCAGTATTTCTTTTTTCACTTTTTTGGAGATTTATTGATGCAATGACCAGAGAACTTGAGAAAGAGAATAAACCAGAGGAAGGGGAAAAAAAAAAGGGGAAGAAAAAAGAGAGAATTCCTAGTTAACCATGCAGCAACTAAGGCTAGAGAATTCTTTGACTAATTTGGTTGCCAATTACATGCTGCTGAAGTATCACAACCATAGATTGTCCTGCCAATCAGCATGGTCAGCACAGGAGCGTACGTATCATACCAAGAAATTATTGGCACCAATGGGTGGGGGACTCTCACATGGCTGCCAGTGGTTACATATGCTACTAGGAATTAAACATATCTTCCTTTTAACATCCTAATTTATTGTTATCTTTCATTCCTTTTTGATACCTCTTCGCATTGTTATGCTTGATTTATATATTTTATACTTAAAAATTTTAGATATCAAAGGAAAATTTTTTGTTTCCCAAAAATTAACTGAACTTAGAAGATCAGAGAAAAGTAAAGAAAAATGATGAGATTAAAGTCTTATTACATATGCTACACTAATATTTATTATTGAAGGACTTTATATTAAACATTAAAACCTACATTAAGGCTCTAGAAAGGTTTAAAGATTATTTTCTCGATAAGTCCAAGACTATTCAATGGGCTAAAGGCACACTCGTTCAGCATGACACATGCCAATGATGCATACCATGCCAAACCAAGGTCGACACTCTCCGTGCCTTAGAAGATCTTTGATCATGACTGTAGCAAAGACTTAGAGAGGACTGCGGGAAAGAAAGGCTAAAAACATTATAAAAGTTGAGTTTCACTTAAAGAGAAAGATCAAGAGGAATTAGATGTGAATGTTGTGATGGATGACTTCAATCGTCTAGTTATTATGATAAGTAGGAGGAGAGAATACTATATAATGAAGTTTAATTTAATAAAGTTGTGCGTAGGTTAAAGTTGTAAGAACCATAGACTAGGAGATATTACTTTCTATTGATGATGCTATTCAAACCGACTCTTTTTAACACTCTGTTCTTTTAATTTTTGACTTCTTGTTCCCTAAATCTTGTATTTTGCTTGAATTTTGTGGTTACTATAGCATAGCTGCGATTTAATTTTATGCAGATAGTCTATCTAGAAATATTAAAGTTCAAATTTTCCTCGAGTCTTGATTTGTGTTCATGACATCCACCAGCCATGAAACCTCAGCAACCATGGACCCACCAAGCACTAGATATAAGGTCTTTTATGAAAGAAGCACAGTTTGATAATCATTGTTGGACTAGGTTAACACAAAAGATCTTTTCCTACCAAACAACAAATTTTTTCTTAGAGGTCTGGAATCTGGATACGTAGAGCAACTGAGCATAAATAAGAGACCAAGCAACAGAATATTATGCACTGGCGGTTCCCTTGTAGATATACAAAATAAAGAGTGTAGAAGGTATAAAAATATTTTCAAGATTGTCCACATATTAACTATCCTTTATAGCAGGCTCAGGTTAGATGTTTATAGAAGGTACAAATGACTGTAGAAGGTATAATTAGTGGAGAACCAAGTCATAAGCCAAGCCTGTTTATAATTAATCTCCAGAAAATCTACTATCTATCTAGGTGTTTTATGCTACTTCACTTATAAATGGCCATACAATTTATAAGTTGTTTATGTCTGATTGCAAATTATAAATACAAATAATCATCCGCATACCTCATCATGGTTGAGCAAATCCAAGAAATTCATGGTATTGCCAAATTTACTACCAGTGACTGCAAAAGAATTTCCACCAGCCTTCTGTGCTGTAGCTTCATCCAATCTCAGATCAGATGCTTCCCTTGTGGTGCTGAAATTGCTAACCAGCTCCATGCTAGGATATCCTGGCAATTTCCTATTTCTTCCTACAAGTTGAATACCATAGCCTTTTGTCCCCCATACCTCAAACCTAGAATCATGGTAGCAAATTAAATCCTTGGCCACTACAGCAGAATATGTCGAGAAGTTCACATCAGTTCTCCTGGATGGTAACCGGTCATCTTCCTCATAGATTGGGTTTTTTATTTTAGCTGCTTCTGAGAATAGGACAGGATCTTTAGTATTACTGTTAGTGAAGTCCAATATCTTCCTCAGGAGCCAGTAGCAGTTGGTTACCATGTGACTACTGTCAAGGCAATTTGAATCCCCATAAACTGCAATGCGACCCCTTCCCACCTCCACCAGACCAAGAATCGAGGAGAGCTGCAATTAAAATAAATAAATAAATAAATGGGAATGAAGTCATAAAATACCGCTTGTAGGAGAGAGGTAATCAGGCATTTTTCTTAAGGTTGACAATCTTTAAGATTCAGGTACCGAAATCAACTTTAGAATTGCAGCCAGTTGGGTTAATTTTGTGTTCTTAGCAAGTAAAACTAGTGAAAGACCCAAAGTACAATGCAAATAAGAGAATCATTCATTTTTTTACTTATACTAGAGAAGAAAAAACATCACCAGAAATTCAGGTAAAAGAACCTTGGCTGCTAACCTTGGTCATCCCAGTATTCTGCAGTATGTTTTGTGTAGCACTTTCTGAGTTATCCTGGAATTGGAAGCTATGCACATAACCTCCACCTGGGAATTTAACTATATCAGTTCCAGAGGCATAGTGGCTGTGCTCGCCATTAATAGAGAAATCGCCACTCAAAATTTTGTCCCCAAAGGCAATACCAAGAGGGGCCAAAAGCTCATTAAGAGCAGGGACATTTGCACCTCCAGTTACTGGAGTCCACCAGCTCCGGGTATTGTCATCGAAAAATTTCATCTTTACCATTGAATCAACATTGTACCACTCAGCAAAGACAGCAAGGCCCAACCCTCCATTTACAACATCATCCCTAATCTTCTGAATCTCCTCTTCAAAATAATCATCCTCAAGATCCACCATAAGCAGAGTTCCATAACGGCTAGCTTCAAAGCATGTAAGTGGAGACCCAAGTGTCTCAACATAGTACCCTGCATCCCTTAGCATGTTGTACATTATATGGAAATTTGTGTGCAAGTGATCACCATGCCAATCAAGAATGTCATTACGGACATCAAGAGAATCTCTTGGAATATACCCAGGTGGATACTTAATATTGTGATACTGATCCCACAAAATTCTTCTTGACCTTGGGGGGGTTGGAACCACCTTTAGTTTCAAGTAAAGCACGCACGTACTGCTTCTTGGCCCTCTCTCTCCAGCAGGTGCAGGACTGTACACTCTGACAGTCACATTGCCCTCGATTGTGCCTGAGAATTGAGCACCTTCATCCCTAATCTGCATGTGAAGTGCAAGGTATCCAGTCCAGGGCCAGATGACATCTGAGTAGGTGAAATGAACGCTGAGAAGATTGCCCACCTCATCTAAAGGCTGCCATATAGGTGGAGTCTTCACATAACCAATGACACCCATACCGTTGAGGATTGTGGCATTGAAGATAACTGGCATTGCTCCAGCATATAAAGGTTGGCGACAAAAAGGCCAGCTATAGGGGCAATCTGTATAATCAAGAACACTAGGGAAGATGCTGGCACGAGGTTGATAGCTTTTCAGGATTTCATATGACTCCCACCTGGAGAAGAAAAATGAGAAGGCACTTCATCAGTCATGTATGTTTAACTTTTAGCGCAACTATCTCAGGGATCACAGTGGAAGTCAAACTTACAGGTTGAGTTTGCCTGCACCTTGCTCATATATATTGGGACCGGAAAGTTTGGTGGCGCCCTCAACCAGAGCTTGTTTCATGCTTGCAGGATTTAGGAGAGCTTTCCGCTTATTTTCTGGTATGACACTGACAAGCAAACACACAACGCCTGCGACAACTGGACTTGCAACGCTAGTGCCTGAGAGGCTCTTACAACCTGTGCTGATCTTTGAACCAATTATATCACGACCATATGCAACCACATCAGGTTTCACGCGACCATATCTGTCAAGATGTACATGGTGAAATCCATTCAACAATATTCATGGAGAAAGATCTCAAAAATAAATGGAACAGCAAGATTACTGCACACGTCAACATCTCAGCATTCACTTTAGCACAAGAGGTCACTATGTTGAACAGTTGTTATATCTAACCAAAAAAAAGGGAAAAGAAAAACAGATTCACAGATATCATCTGCACATAAATAGAAGACCAAGTCAAGTCTAATAATGTGCTCACAAGGCTAGGTCTAGTATATGTCTATGTGTTTGTTCAATGCCAGCACGATGTCACAGACTTAACCATTGCTAGCAAGGGTGGCAAAAATTAACCCAACCCAATAACTTGACTCGATAACCCGCCTCTTAATCAAGTTTGAGTTTAGTCTAATAGGATTCGGATCATAAACAGATCAACTTACCTAACCTGTTTAATAATCGGATCATGTTCGGATTTATATCACCAACCCTTTTTGACCCGTTTAAATATGCAGGTCGAGTTGGGTCGGGTCAACCCGCTAACCACCAACTCACCATATTTATACTAAATTTCTAACCTAACCTTAAACCCTCACTCACTTTCTCTCTCCCTCAACCATCAGCCAAACACATTTCTCTCACTCTCCCTCCTCAAATATTTGTCATCGACCCCGTCCTTCGAGAGGACATCCGTGCCAACCTCCTCCGATTCGCTACTCGCTGCAACCACTAGGCATGGGGTAGGCCGTGCCTGGAAGAGAGGCTGCCAACCGAAATAGTCGGCATTCAAACTTGGCTCGCGCGTGACTAGCACCCTCTTTCGCCACTGGCACGACCACGTGCACTTTGCCTTCTAGGTCGACCCTCGCATGGGGCTCGGTTCTCACCCTCGAGCTCGCGATGCCGTCTAGCACCTTTCTAAGCTAAAATGGCCTTCGGGTTAGTCTCTATCGCTCTCGTGTGTGATAAAAAGTCATCTCCTCAAAGACCCTCCTCGAAGTGCTACTTTGGCGCGCGTATTGCAATGAGATCAAGTGTGGCTTCTCCGTGCGGCACGAGTGCTCGACCGTGAATTGGGGTGTTCTCAAAGCGATGGAGCCGATCTCCATAGGAGCCAGGGTGATTCCAAGAGACTGTGGCGGCGGAGAAGGTGAGATGATTTTTTATGAGAGCAAAGTTCGAACAGGTGGTGAGCACTAAGGACTCAAAGGTGGCATATCAACAAACAGGTGGTAGCATTCTCTTCTTGTTAACTTTGGGTATGAATTTTGATATATACTCTGCTTTATGCTTTGTAGATTACATTGTATAATGTGAAATATGTGATATATTAGGCAAGATGGAGTGACATTCTTGTTTTCTTGAATTTTAACATCATGCCCCCTATTAATTGTGTCGAACATTCGCAATCATGAATCATAGTGACATTAACACATTTTTTTCATTCTTATTATGTGCATTTTTAGGTTGTTGCACCAAGGTATGGCAACTATGCTGAACTTCTAGATATAGGAGTCTGCAAATACTACAAGGTTCATGGGCTGATATGCCAATTTTATGTCATGATGCACTAGAATGCTTTGTTGTGGCTACTAACATCCTTACTTTGTCTGACAGGATATGTTAGTAACTTATTTCCATGCTTACATCGATGGTGTGGATTTTGTTTTTATCAAAGTTCCAAAAATCGGTATCGGGATTGACCGTCCAGAAAAACGATACATATTGGCCGCCTGTATCGGATCAGGCTATTTTAATAAAATTTTAAATATTATTAAAAATATTGAGAAATTTCTAAAAATTTAGAAAAAATTATAAGAAAATAAGAAATAATAATTACTCACATATAAAGCCTAAAAAATAAAAATCTCTCTTCCTCCCTCTCTTCTTTCCTATCCCTCTAACTATTAGTTTGAAGTATCCATTCTCTTCCACACTCTCTCTCTCTCTCTCTCTCTCTCTCTCTCTCTCTCTCTCTCTCTCTCTCTCTCTCTCTCTCACCCTCTTTTTTTTATCTTTTCCTCTCCCTCACTCTCTCTTCCTTTTTCCCTCTCTCTCTCCCTTTTTCCCTCTCTCTCTCCCTTTCTCTCCCTCACTCTCTCTTCCTTTTTCCCTCTCTCTCTCCCTTTCTCTCCCTTACTCTCTCTTCCTCTTTCCCTCTCTCTCTCTCCCTCTCTCTCTCTAGCTACTGGCTGTCGCCAGCCAAATGCAGACTAGCAAATGTTGTTTGCCGACAAATGCCAGCCGACTCTATCTCTTCTTTGTAGGAACTGGCTGGTTTTAGCCTGGATCTGGATCGGCCGATCCCGATCTGTTTCGGCCAATCCCGATCTGTTTCGACCGATCCCACTCGGGATCAACCGAACTGGAAACTATGGTTTTTATGGATAGTCCGGACTTCCGTCACTGCGAGAATTGTATCTATAAGGGAAACGAGTGGTAAATTTTGTGGGCCTGTTTTCTTTAGACTTGCAAAAGAGTTCAAAATTATGTATATTGAAGTCCATAGTTAGCACAAAATTCATCCATAAGGTCATGAGTGTTTGGTCTAGCTCTCTAGGAGATGTCTTATGCCTGTTGATAGTTAATTAGACTTAGTTGTAAATATTTAATTATGGATGTTTCTTCTGTCTATGCAAGTATTCTTTTTCATACTCATTAAGTTGCAAGGTCTAGCATTTTGTTGCTTGAATTACATTTTCCGCGCTTCTTGCATTAAAGCAAACTTTAATGCTATTAACACTGCAGCACCAATTAAACCAAACTTTAATGCTATTATTCACTTCATGTTTTCATTTTCTTCAGCACTACCATTTTCTTCAGCACTATCATTTTCTTATCTATTAGGGCACATTAGAGTATATTCCATCAAGAATTATTAGGATCAGAATAATTAATTGAATCTCATCATTTTGTATCATATTAGGATCATATTAGGATTAGAGTATTTGGTATCATATTATGTTATTTTTAGTTTATGTCAAAGCTTATGACAGAGTATATTTAGTTTCTTTTCCTGTGTTATTCTTAATTTATTGTTATGAATCATTTGGTATGAGAATATTTAGTTTCTCACAGTCTATATCTTATATATTTAACATTAATGTTTGGTATAAGAATCTCAACTCTGCCTACCTCTCTATCTTCTATTTTAGTTACTTACATTCTCTTTTATTTTATTTTTTGACAGGGTCATGATCTTTGAACAATAAAACTATTTGTAATTTGTAATCGATTGTGAATTTTAAACTATATTCTAATTGTCATAGAATTATTAGATTTGAGAGTCAGAACTAAAATTAGTAATTAAATTTATTTACTTAATGTTGGATACTTGGATGTTGATTGAATTGTGAAGTTTAAAACTGTTATAATTGTCATGAGAGTTTAACTATGTTGTATGAATTTGTGTTATGATGATACTTAGAATTGTTATTTTTATGTTGTATGAGTTTTTAGTTAGAAAGAGCCTATTTTGTTTGTATAATATACTATTTATATAGGATAAATTAATAAATATTGATTTTTATATAGCGTTAATATTACTGTCTTATTCATGTCCTGTCGTGTTAAACATGTTATCTTGTCATGTAAACCTGACTCGTGTATTAGACGGGTTACACGAGTTGTATTAATGTATCATGTTAATATGACTTGTTTATTAAGCAGGGTCTTTTTTACTTTTTCGAAAGAAATAAGAACAATTATACGAGTCGTGTCGTGTTACCCGTTTAATAAAAGGGTCGTGTTCATGTCTACCAAATGCAACATGTTTAATAATCGGATCATATTCCTGTTAGGATGAAATTGACCGAATCCAAATCTGACCTAACCCAAACCCACTTAATACAACCCAATTGCCACCCCCTAATTGCTAGGCTCATGAGTCCGTGCAGCGCTTTACCTACTTCGCAAGGTAGAGCCAATCTTCTCCCAATAAGAGTGCAGCGGTGTTTAGAGAAGAAAAAAGAAGTTGCAGGGATTTGAAAATTTGCAGGGATTTGAAAATTTGCAGGAATTGTAAAGATATTATCTTCTATTGTAATAACTCAATTACACTAAAATTGGATGTATTACATACAGAGGGGTTAGCCCTTTATATAGAGACAAAAGGAACACAAGTGTAAAATGAGTGATGGATGGTTCAAGACAAGGTGTTTGCCTTGCTGGTCTGTTGCCCAGAAAACACCAAAGATGCAATGAGCTCCTCTTTTTCTTGCAACCCATGATCAAGGCAAGGTCTCATTGAACCCAGCAACAAGGCCACTTCCTGGGTCAAAGAGAGCTATAAGTGAGTAATTGGCTTTCCCTAAGGTCAAAGAAAGCTTATGCAAGTCATTCTTTCACCGCAACAGCAATCTAACAATAGATGACAGAGTGTCCCTCAAAGCTATATTAGTGTCCCTCTAGGCTCTAATTTAATCACAATATAGTTTAGGTCCTTGGAATACCTCGACACCTGAATTTGAGCCAAAATTTCGAAGGGGTGACAACAAGCTCTAAAGCGTCAATCCAAATGCTCAAACTCAACTCGTGTGAGCCACTTGAATGACATACCACACAAATTGACCAAGGTTCTAAAAATCCAGATCAGCCTAAAAAAAATAATCCATATCACCCGTATCGGCCACTCAAATCGAATCGAACTATTTTTTAATTACATAAATTTTAAATATTATTTAAAATACAAAATAAATTCTAAAAATTTAGAAATATTGATAGTAAAGTAAGAAAATAACAATCACTAACATATGAAGCCTTAAAAAAAATATTCACTTACTCAAAATAAAAAAAATCAAGAAACTAATATAGCATATATAAAATTGTTAATAATAATTTACCTCCATAAAAACAAAAAATCACAAATTAACTATATATATGCATATATGTATGTATGTACATATGTATCTACATATATAAAGAGAGAGCACGACACCGAAGTGCGATGTGACATGCACCCAATCACTAGTATTAGGTTCCCAAGGCAGAGAAAGAGAAAAAAATGAGAAAAAAAGAAGAAAAGTAGAAGCATAAGCATAAGAAGATAAGGAGAAGAAAAGAAAAATGAGAAGAAATACAAGGAAACGGAACAAGTTGTTACTTGTTAGGTCTTATACAAGGACATCAAATTAGGCTGATCCCAACCCAGATCGGTAGATACAACCAATACCAGCCAGATCAAGATTGGTCGATTTTTGGATCCATGAAATTGGCTTTAATGCGAACCTCAATTAGTCATTTACCAAGCCTCAAAACTAACTTTGACGCTGACTTTTTTATAAACAAATAAAATTGCATGCAAAGTGCAAACTGTTCTGGAGAAGCTCTCATCATTTGAACTATAATTTCGAAGCATCTCCATGGGATACAATTTTTCCAAAAATGAATTGACTCAATAATGGAGAGAGGACAAAAGATTACAAGAAAACCTAGAAAGAAGGTGAAAATTGTAACTAGAATGTAAATTTTCTTTTGATGTGAATAACATGAAATTTGATGGCGTCATCAGAATATAACACTGCAATTCCAGCTCAAAGCAAAACCAGTGGTTTTCAATAGTTTAGGTTGTATGCTTCAGGTCATGACATACTAAATCACAGGTAACAAGGGCATTGTCAACACTATTCTACAGCAAAGGAGTAAGTTAATTAGGTTACTCTTATCATTAATCATAGATCCTCTTGAATAATAACTAAAGAGAACATATGTTTCTTGAAGTTTATTATATAAGCAAAAGCCTTTAGCAGCAACCTTTTCTTAGAAATGCTAAAGGTTCAGTCCAAAAGAAATTTAAAGCAAGTCCACATGTTAGATGAATAAATAACTAACCCATGAGGAATCTCCCAAGTACTCATGCCACGCGAGGAGAATGAAGCAATATGATCATTGTAATCAATACCACCAACACCAATAACATCACTCTGATCAGCAGGATTATTTAAAGTGCCATAAAGAGGCCCATCATTTCCAATAGCTGATACCATAATAATATTATTGGCTGTGAGCTCCCAGACCTGGATAAGCAATTCAGTTTCATAAAACCTTTAGTATCAATTTTACAAAGTTATTTGTCTTAATATTGAATCAAAAACACATTTTGTACAATCTGAGTTTTATTAATAATAATCTCACTTATGGGTCAAATATGGAAACTGTCGATGCAATTAAACAACTTCGCATGAGGGAAGTTGTATGAAGGAAAAGGTAGTATGACATTAGGAACAATACTTATATGTACCATCTTCTGTTGCTACTAAAGGAAAGGTATGTCAAACAATTCCTGATTATCTAAATTTATACAATTACAGTCTAAAAGATAAACATGTTTATGCACTAGAAATCTAGAAATGATATGATGATTAAATACATCAAGTTACTTACATGCGCTAATGGTTTAACAAAACAAAAGGTAAAGTTTGAAGCACTAGATATGACTGCAACCCCAAACAATGTAGATAAGCGCGATTAAGATAAAAATTTAATCTACATAAAACAGGCATATTAGACAACGATAGACAACCAGCGGCAGCAAAGATTTAGTTTTGTGCAATTTCAAGCAATTAAGTAAAGGAAATTAAGCCACCTAGCAAATGATCAGACATAAAAGAATAAAGCTTGAGATCCTTACATTCACAGATAAAAGTGATGATAAGAATATGAGCACTTCCATACTTATTTTTCTTTTTGCTGAAAGAATTTCCAACATATTAAATGAAGAAGTTATTGCACAACCATAATCTACAACATTTGGCATAATTATTAATCAATGCAACATTTTTACACTGTAAATGCACATAGATCAGCTCCCCTGCATCCAGTAACTATATAACAACCAAACCTTCTTTAGTGACTATGAAAGAGCTCTCTGCCTTCAAAACTCCCAATATGCTATGTCCAAAGACTTGCATTTTCCTAGAAGTAGTCTTATCTGCAATATTTTAAGTTTTTGGATAAACTAACCACATTCAATGACTAACTAATTGAGATCAAGGAAGTTCTTGATTCTTTAGCATATAACCCCTAGATGGCACACAACCATTTCAGCTCCATTAATATTCAAATAATAGATAACTATTCAACCACCAATCATCTCCTACCAAATTCTTTTACACACATATCTCTCGAGATTTCCCAGATATCCATCACCCATCACAAAGTTGTACCTTTCCTATGGTCATCTCATATGCAACATAGATTCACATACTAACCACTTCAGAATGGACTATATTCATAAGCTATTCACCACAAATTAATCAATATTCCCTGACTTCACTTTGGCTGGAAATGATACCAATTTCTATAGTTCAGAGAGAGAAATTTATCTCTTGAGATATCCCAAATATCTACCAGACTACCACAACAATATCCAGAGCTTAATCTTTCATTTAGTCATATAATCTGCATGATAGATTAATAAACTGACCAACCTTGAGAAAACTACATCAATAAGTTTATCACATATATGCCTGATTTTGCTTTGACAGGAATTTAAACCAATTTCTAGAGAGCATCACTCTTATAACTGGTTGTACGACTTTGTCAATTCTCTTGTAAAGACTTATCAAGTTTGGATTGTGTCTAAGCCAATTTATATGGATGGGTGGTAACTTAGAAGCTTTGAATGATCATGATGGTAATAATCACATTATTGTTCCCAGATACATGTGTTAAGCATCTGGTTCTCATTCTATTAGCAAAAAAATTTTCCCCTCCCTTGTATAAATCTGTTCTTCTTCTTCCTAATCTAGACAAGCAAAATTTAATTAGTTTAATTGATTGAAACACACTGTAATATCTCGCCCAATGTAGGGAAATTAAGAGAAAAAAAAAGGAAAAAAGAGAAGTGAAGTGAAGTGAGATACACTTCTCTGTAATTGGAACTATAAGGAGAAAAGGAGATATAATGACAGCTTGTTTTAAGCGTACAACTGAAACCATTGTTTTCCAATTATATAAATGTAGATAGAACACACAAATAATTCAAAGAGTCTCCTCTAATTCAATTATACATTAAATTTTTGCCTAAAATGTTTCTGACTAGGACTTCAAGTGCTAGTCAACAAACTTTCATGATCCCTACTAGGCTATGAGTGCATCCATAGTGTCAGTGTACCACATAAGAGGAGTCTTTCCCCTCTCATACAAATGGCCACTTTCAAGTTGAAGCAAAGTGTAACAGATGTTTCAATCCTACCAAGAAAGTGCATAATTATTAATTAATCAAGGCCAACAAATAGTGTCTTTTTAACGACAAGGAACTTCACAGCAATTAACAGATATATATTATAAGACTTGCAGTATTCTAAAACAAAGTTGCAATGGCCGCCATGGCAAATTCGCACTCTAAGTGCTATGCTATACTTGCAAGATTAAAAGGGCATTTGGGGACTTGGAGACTGCCTTAGCAAGTAGAGGCTCATCATGGTGGACTAAATGGCGACTCAACTTACCACTTTAAGCACAGCCAAATTAAATTATTTTCAAGGTCCAAAAAATCGGGATCGGGATCGGCCTTCCGGAAAAACAATATTGTATCGGCTGAATCAGCCGTATCGATCGCTTGGATCAGATCGGATCGGATTGGATTTTTAATTATGTAAAATTATAAATATTATTTAAAAATGCAGAAAAACTTCTAAAAATTTAGAAAAAATTTTACCAAAGATAAAAAAATAAATAAAGAAAAACTATGATGCAATAAAAATTGAAAAGAAGAATAGATTCGAAAGAGAGTGAGTGAAAGAAAATCAAACAAAAAAAAAGAAAAACCATGGTGCAGTAAAGAAGAAGAAGAAAGAAAGAAAGAAAGAAAAGAGAAGAAAAAAGGAGAGTGGAAGAAATGAAAAAAAAAAACACTTAGAGAGAAATAAAGAAATAAATTAAAAAATTATATACTAGAGTTCATCAAAGTTCGCCAGAGCTAGATCTCTCCGTAAGAAAAAATAATTGTTATATGGTAAAGAGAAAAAAAAAAGAAAAAAGAGTGAAAGAAAGAAAGAAAGAGAGAGAGAGTGAAAGAGAGAGAGAGAGGGGTTCGGATCGACCGATCTAACGAACCATGATTATTTTACTCATTTTTTCAGTTTGTACTCTCTTGAATCTTTAATAAAAAAAATCAATTTGCACAAGAAAGATTTTTATCTAAATTGTTATCTTGTGATAATAAATTCGTTAAAACTTGTAATTGGAATATAATCTTATCCCAGTAGTGGTAACAAGTTCGGAAAATTGTTACACTCAGGACTGTAGATGACCATAAAAGTTTCCTATAGCTGACACTTTTCTTTTTTATTCTTTTTCCTTTCACTTTTGACTGAGATATAGAAGATAAAAATTAGTACATTCACAATTTTATTTTCAAAATTGTAAAAATATTACCCAAATTGTAAGAACTGAAAAAAGAAATTGAGAGATAAGAGAGCACATGTACACTGCACGTGCAACCTCCCTCCCTTCTTCTCCTTCTCCATCACGCAATAGAAGGGTGGCTGCGGGATTTCTGGCCACTCTGAATCAAATTTGGATTGGAATTTAAAACCTTACCTATAAAAACTCTAAATCCTCTATTATCCACCCACCCAACCTCTTTATTTCCTCTTTTCATTTTCTTCTTCTTCTTTCTTTACCGTCGGAGTTATCGCCGTGGAACCAAACTGCTGGAGCACAGCCAAAGCAATTGGAGACCACCACGCAACTCGTCAGTAAGCCCTCTCCCACCTCTCAAATTTAATTTAAATTTGATATGGTAGATTAGAAATACCTAAATTTGGTGCTCGCAGTTTCATCGGCAAATCAAGTCGACCAGCTTTGGGTCGCTGCTGCTCGTGCTTAGGAGCTCCACGCCGTTGGCCTTGTTCCATGGTTGCCTTCTAGGAGAGCTTTCGTGGCTCAAATCGCCCTCAGCCAAGGGTTAAGGCCTAGGTCGTCATCGGTGGCTTCCTCCACCTCGCGTGGTTGGCATGGTTGCGAGGAGGGCTTTGGTGAGGTAGGCGGACTGCTAGCGATTTTCCTTCTCTCTCCCTCCCTCTATTTTTCCTTTTCTCCCTCGTCGTTCTCATCGAAGGAGAGAAGGGTTGGGCTCGAGTTTAACTCAAGCCAACCTTTTCTACTATCGGGTTCGGGTCTGGGTTTCGGACCTGACCCGATCCTTAGTATTGGGTCATGGGCTGCAAGTTAGCCTGTAACCCAATCCTTTTTAAATATTTGATTAGGCATTGGCCCATTTGAACAATTTATTTAGCTTTAAATTTTAGATATCACGATATTATTTAATTTAAAATTTTATTATTATTTATTATTAAAAGTGGTGATTTTTAGAACGTGAAATAGAGATTAAATATTGCAGTTATTTTACCTAGACTCAGGTGAGTGGGCTCACTAACATATTTATTCGTACTGTATTTCATATTTTTTATCAGACCACATATTTTTCTGTTTGTAAGTTTAATTATTATATTTCCTAAGTGCAATTTAATTATTGTAATTATGTCTGCAAAATATATGATTCAATGCATCGCTATAGTTCATGCAGATTGCGAAATTTTTGTGGGGAAAAATATAACTAATATTTGGTATGACTTAAAGAACAGTCCCGATATAGATTATTTACGACTTTCTGTGGTAACTCAAATCTAACTAAAAGTCCAGGGGAAAGTCTTATTTTAGATCATTGTGGTGACTTTCTTAGATGACTGGTGGGATTAAAGAACAATCCTAGGTTAGATCAAAAGACTTTCTGATGTAACTATAATCTCTCGACGGTTAGTGACACCTCCTAACAATCCTAATCGGATCAGCTATGAGGAAAATACCCAAGCGCCATCTCAAAGTGACTTCTAATTGATTTGCATCCACAGGGTATAAACCCAAATGAGACCTGGCATTATTATTATTATTGAGAAATATTTTAGTATGTTGAAACTGAGTATGTTATGAGATATGACTTTCTGTTATTATTATTGTCATTATTATTGTTACTTTAAGAACGTGCTTAGTGGAATATTCATTCTATATCGTTGGATTTAAATTTTATTTAAGTTATAAATTTTGAATTTAATTGGCTTTGGAGTGGATTCCACTCAGTGAGCTTAGTTGTTTGCTCGTGAATTTTCTCTTTTAATATTTTAGGTAATGGTCAGCGTGGCGACTGAGCGAAATACACCGGAACCCAACCTCCAGTTAGGACCTACTCATTTACCTTTCTATTTTTTGGTCTTTATGTTTTTAACTATTTGTTAATTCAATTTGCTTAGAGACACATTAGTAATGACATTGGTTATTTTCATATTGGGTTAAATTATATAAATCAAAATTTTAATATCATTATGTATTTAGAAAATATTAGTAAGGTTTCATGTATCTCAAGCGTATTAAAGTGCACGGCCGGTCATGATTTCAATTTTAGATCATGACACAAATGCTATTTGCAAATGTTTCCAAATGTTTACACAATTTGTTGATTATATATATCATGTTTATCACTTATCAAATCTGTCCTTTTTACTTAATTATATATTGGTTAGATAGCCTAGGAAAAATATATTTGTAACATTTTTATTTAAGACCCCCCTTGAGCTCATGTCACCCACCATGCCGCCTACCATCCATCACACGTGATAAAAGTTAAAACTACGTGCTTTTTAGAAAATTGAAGACTTGTAAACTTGATAATTGATAACTACAATAAAACTGCCTAGAATTTAAATGGCAGTGAATGAGTGATGTTCATATAATCATGAAATGGAAGAGACATCAGCAATGCATAAGAAACAAACATACTATTAAATGGCAATTATCAAGCAGAGCGTCATGTACCTTTTCCACAAATGGGAGATCTAGGTAATCAGGTCCACCAATACTCAAATTCAGCACATCCATATCAGTTGCAATAGCATAATTAAATGCATCAAGGAACCATGACGTGTAAGATATCTGCACTGAGGATGAACAAGAAATTCTCAAAATCTTGCAAGCAAAAGAATAAAAAAAGGAGTAAATGGTGATTTTGACAAAGATAAAATGATAACAAGTAGACAAATTCCATAGGAACTTAAAGACGAAGAAAGAAAATATGCAAATTTGCAAGTGCAGAATAGAGGATTCATTGAAGTTTGGCATACATGGCATACCAGACTGTAAAGGGAATTATGTGTCCGACACGGTACCATGCCACTAGACAACATGCTGATAGCCAGCCAGAACAATACCTGGCCCCATTTATATATATATTGTTATGGTTGTAAATTACACTATTAATATTTTTATATTTACATATAATATACTATATTAGCATAAATTATATACCATATATAATTATTTTTTATTTTTTATATATTAAAATGTTATCCCGTCTTGGCGCCCGCCTTGGTACTAGACGTTGGGGTGATGGCCCACCACCTGCAGCCACTTTCTAATACACTGTATATAATAAATTCGATTCAATTTGGTTATATGTTTGATTTAATTTTACAAAGTGTAGACCACCTAATATTCAATTCAAGCTTGATTTGAGTTTAAATTATGCATTTATGCTTGATTTGAAATAGGCTTGAATCTACTTATCAAGCGACTCGAGATAGGCTCGGAATAAGCTTGAATTGAATCTAACCAATTCAAGCTTTAAATAAAGCTTGGACGGAGCTTGGCTCAATTACACCCCTACCCACCATAATGCTATAACAGTGGTACTTTACTGGCTCATTTCTTACCAGATATTTTATAAATCCAAGAAGTGATAAAAGAAGTGCATGCTCAGAGGTCAAAAATACAAACATAAGAATGTGGTTCTTCATGTCAAAAATGATATGGAGACAGAAACACATGGTAAGAACATCCCCTGTAAAGATAACCAGGAGCACTTGCTAAAGCATAGCTTGCAGCAACATCGCGATGATAATTAGCCCGTAGTTGGTTTTTGAACTTCATGAAAAGGAACTTGTTCTAACAACATGTTCTAAAATAAGCAAAACAGAAGAAACAGATAGAACAAGATGGAACATGTCAAAAACTAAAATGCAAAGGAAAATTACTAGTATAAAACTTGACAAGACAACAGCTCAATTCAGCTTTACCTGAGCATCTGTAAATACTCGAAAAGCATATATCTCAGTTTCTGGAGCAAAACCCAGGCATTCTGCATCTTCACCCGCAATAACTCCAGCTACAAATGTCCCATGACCAAGATTATCATTTAATGTGTCCTCATTTGTCCAATTTGTGCGCTCCTAACAAATCATGTTGAGAATTACTGTCTTTCTCACACAACAAATTCTTTGAAAAAATTTCTAAAAGAAAATTCATGCCAAGCGCATCTTTTCAAACATTATTCTAGATAAATAATCCTCATGATTTCTTGATATACCAAAACAAAGGGTTGACAGTCAGAAGGAATCTTTGTCCACTGATTGCAAATGCAATGTTAGTCCAGCTAGAAATGAATCAAGGAAAAGATGATAAGATCAAAAGCCCAACACATCTAATATAATAGTGTATACCTTGATATTACGAAAATGGGGATGATCTGCTCGAATACCAGTGTCAAAAATTGCCATTTTGACTTTTGTACCTGTAAACCCTTTTGCCCAAAGTCTTTCAGCACCAAAAAGAGATGTAACTTGGGATCTCTGCAATAATATAACGGGTGTCACAATTCTAGAGCCAGCAAAGTTACAATTCCAAGTTTTTGGCAAAAAAACTTACAGCTATAACCAAGATGCACTTTATTCATGTAGTATATAAAACATAATATGTGACTGCTGTGTTCCACCTAGATGAGTTGAAGAAAAGCAACCAAACAATAGTAATATTTTCTGTTCATCAAAGTGCACATTACAAGTTGATTAATTGTTTCTAACTTTCTATGCTACCAATTTCATTGATTTTATTGTTCAATCTTCCTTATCTTGGTAAGGTAAGTTAATTTTTTGTTAGAATATAAATAAAAACACATTTCTCTAACAACCTAAGTTTTTAGAGAATTAGTGAGTTAATATAGTATCAAAACAGAGGTCCTGAGTTCGAATACCGTCAAACCTATCTGTTACTCAAAATAAGCTATGAAGTCCACTTCTTGAGCCTATCAAAATATCTAAAGCCCAAAAGTGAGAGAAGTGTCAGAATATAAAATATAAAAATTTCTCTAATAATTTAAGTTTTTATGGTAGTTGGCGAGTTAACACTTCTCTTTTGTAAAAGCATAATTTGGAAATTCCAGTTGTCATGTTTTATACTAGAACTCCATGCATATATTGGTACTCTATCTGAGATTCTAACAGTTTGCAATTGTCCCATAAACTTCTTTTTTCCCATTGTCTAGTAAATGAAAGATACATTAGTTGTGAAAGTCAAGAGCATAAATAGCCATAATTTCACTAAAAGCAAGTATGGCCACATCGTAGAAAGTCCAGAACCAAGAGAAAAGAATGAAAATGATTCTTATTTTTTGCTTTTTCTTTCTAAGTTTCTTCTATTCAATCTCCTATTTTCCAGAAAATATAGAAGGCATTTGAAATAAATATTACTTTACTTATGTGAAAATATAAATTAGTTTAGATCTAATAAAAGACTAGAGTAAAATAAAAAATGTGTTTCATTTAAACTGTTTATCTGTTAAGATGATATGAGAAAATAGAAGAAAACAATTTGTTCAGTTAATTTTATCTATGGCAGGTTCCACATTCTGATCTTGATACATCTTCAAATATCATTACACTCATTTTCTATAGCAGGAACATTACTAATGAAGTTAATTGGATAAACATCATATACATTCTTCATTCATAGTTTAGTTTAGAGTATTGGTTCTACATCAATGGACCTAGACTTGGCACCAGCTGAGCACCTATGAGCAGCAAACAGACCTTCAATTCCAACAATTATATAGAGCCTTTATCTTTAAGCTCTGCCTCAGGTAAAATTCTCCATTATACTAAGTGTCAACATAATTTTCTTACTATTAATTCCAATCTCATTTTGGCTATCTATTTCTTCCAAGACATCTAGCACTAAAATAAAATCATTTCGCCAAAAATTTGTCTTGCCTAATTTCGCATCTCCACAGCCAATTCCCAGCCTAGGGAAAGGAGCAGGACTACTCAAAACACATGGAAGAGATAAAATATTTATAATGGATGAACATGTCTGCAATAAAGTTTGGCATCAAATCCACATGTTGCTGACAATAGCTCCCCTTTGATCAGTCATATTATATCGCTTCATCCAGAATTTACATCCCAAAATCAATCATACAATGTAAATGAAAAAAAGAAAAAAGTCAAAAACACACAAAGATGAATGATCGGAATCATAAAATAAGTTCCAAAAGTAAGTCATTTATTTACATTCTTGCCTGCATAACTTTAACACTACACTACCCTTCATCTCTTGAATTGAGGCCCTCAACTCATAAAATCATATACTCGTTTAATGATGCTACACAATCTATCATGGATTGCACAATTCTTTTACTTTTGTGCCTTGTTTCCCCTATCTTGTCCTTTATTAATTAAATTGATCACCATTAAAAAACCATCAGTCTTTATAACACACAGCATTACAACTTTGCATTTGCTGCCCTCAGCTCATCCCTCATTCTACGTATCTATGTTTATATCAGTTATCTGGCAAAATTATGTATATATCTTCTACACTATTAGATCAGTTATCAGGCAAGCTTGTATATATCTTCGTGCAGTTGCTTTTAAGAAACTCCAACGACAGTTGATTACTTAAAACCGCATCAATTTCCCAATAGTTCTCAACTAACTTTACAAATGCGTAATTTCAGTGTTTTGGGCATCATTTGCAAAAAGGCAAGGGCCCTCACAAAGATTTAATCTTTCATGCAAATTTCAAGTATCAGGATCAAATTCACCAAGAAATGACAGCAAAATTTGAGGCAAAGCTTGAACAAGAACACATACCTGCATCATAATCTTTCTCCTCCAGCTAATTGAAGCATTGCTTATTGGACTATAACCTGTCTTCAGTTCCTCGTCTTCTTCTCCCTCAAACGACATGGAAGTGAACAACTTACCCGGCCGTTTCTTGGAATCAAAAAGGATCCCATCTTCCCCACCCTCATACACAAACAAGCTCCTTGAATAGCTCGAATCGGCGTACACGTCCTTCACCCTTCCCAACCTCTCGAGCTCCCTGATCACCGCCGCCCGATGCGAATCTCGGATCCCGAGGAGCCCGAAATCGGTCGGAAACGATGACGCCGGGTTCCTCCGCTCGATCCACCGCCAGACCTCGGGGGAGGATTTGATCCTCTCCTCGAGGTACGCGCGGTGGTCCTCGGCGAGCCGGTACTCCAAGAACCGCACCACGTAGTTCCGGACTGGGGTTAGGGTTGGGATTTCGTCGTCTTCGGAGATCGGAGGGCGGAGGAGAGAGAAAGCGAGGAGGAGAACGAAGGAGGAGGTAAAGACGCGGCCTTTGGTGATCATCTGGAGGTGGTGAGGGATCGAATCAAGAGGTTGAATCTTTAAAGGGAGATCGACCCATTAGCCGATGATGGTATTGCCCACCAGATTTTTGCTCTTGGTTCTTGAAGAGGAGTGAAGGAGGATATACGAGAGGAAGGACCGAAGAGGAGAATGAATGCTTACGAGTAGCAAGGCACGGTTATATGAATATAGCTTAATTAATCATACGCTTATAGTTTGACCGTAAAATTATAGTTGGAGAACACGAGTAGCAAGGCACGGTTATATGAATATGGCTTAATTAATCATACGCTTATAGTTTGACCGTAAAACAAAATAATATGTTTTTAAGTTAGAGTAGTTGAGTAATTAAATTGAATTTTAGGCTATTTTAAATCTTCCTCTATATATTTGTTTAGATGTCTTATTTCAAAAGTTAATATTTGAGATTGTGTTTAGATCAACAATGGCCCTGCCCTAGGCACGGTCCGTGCCGCGACACTTGTCGGTCGTGCCGTAAGAGAATGAGAGAAAGAGGTAAGAAGGGATACTCACCTTTGCCATTGTAGTCGTCGTCGCCGTCGTCGCCGCTCGACGATCGGCGGCAGCGGCGGCAGGTGACGAAGTCAATGGTGAGCGGCGATGTGTTACGAGGGGTGCCGTGCGGCACCCTCGTGCCACGTGCCGGTATGCCGTCGGCACAGCCATCTTTGGTTTAGATATCGTTTATAATCAGCCACTTTCAAATATAAATCACTTAGATCAATAATTCATATAAAAATTTTAAATCCTTTACAAAGAAATTTAAGTCGTCGTCGACTGGATCAATGATTTATATAAAAAAAATTCTTAGACTTTGTTTAGAAATTTGTTTATAATTTTCTAAATAATTTTTTTATAAATTTGCTTATAAGTAGTCGTCGACTGCATAAAAAGATATATATTTACAAATTAGTTAATACAATGTTTCTAGAGGATTTAAAATTTCTATGTAAGTCATTGATTATGAAAAAACTGAAAAAAAAAACCCTTAAAGTCCACACCCTTTACCCTCTTCCACCCACAAATTTAATTTAAACTTAATAAGGTAATTTAAAAATACTGAAATTTGGTACTCGCAGTTTCTTCAGCAAATCATGCTGATTGGTAACTTCATGTCACTATTGCTGCTTCATAGAACTTTGCGTCATCAGCCTCATGCTATGGATACTTTCTTTAGAGCCCTTGTGGCTCAGATCGACACCGGCCATGGAGAGAGAGAAAGGTCATTAGCAATGGCTACCCCCAACAACCTTCCTCCACCTCGTGAGGCTGTAAGATCGTCGTGGTAGCGAAGGGGACATCCGTTGGCGATGATCATCGATGGTTCTCTCTCTCTCTCTCTCTCTCTCTCTCTCTCTCTCTCTCTCTCTCTCTCTCTCTCTCTCTCTCGTTGATCTCCTCGATAAAGGAGATGAAGTTCGGCTCAGGCTTAGCCTGAGTCAACCGACCTAAATTTTGGGTTCGGGTCTAGATTTTAAATCCAACAAACCCAACCTGATTAGTTTTAATAGATTGTGTAACAACCCAATCCAAAAAAAAAAAAATTTGCATGGGCACGACGTGGCCGGCCACAGTGTGACCGGCCTCGTGCCCATGCAGTGGGGCTGCGTGGGAGAGGTGCCACGCACCCCCCCTCGCGTCACCGCAGCCACCAGCCTAACCGGCTGCGGCCGTCCTGGCAACGGCGGCCCCGGCGCGCCGCGGCCTACCGCCAACCTCCCACCGCCTTCCCTCTCTCTCTTTAAATCTCTCTCTCTCTCTCGCTGAGGCCGGACTATCGCCGCCGCCGCCACCTCCACGAGCGTCGGTGAGCTCTTTCTCCTCCTCTCTCTTCTTCTCTCTTCTTCTTCTCTCTCTCTCTCTCACTATCTCTCTCTCTCTCTCTCTTTCTCTTTTTTTTCTTACCTTGGGCTCGGGCCCGTCGGAGCCGAGCCGCCGGCGAGAGGCCGGCAGTGGGCCGGCCACCACCGCCGGCAGGTGCCCTCCCCGCAGGCCCGGGTCCGCACCTCCCTCCTCCTTCTTCCCTTCTTCTCTTTTCTTCTCCTCTTCTCTTCTTCTTCTTCTTCCTTTCTTTCTTCTTCTTCTTTCTTCTTCTTCATCTTCCTCAGCTTTTTTTTTTCCTTCTGCAATAGTGCTGGGCTCGGCCCGGATCAGAAGCGCATAATGCCGAGCTCAAAGACTGTGACAAGGGATTGCTCCCTTTTTAATTTGTTTATATTAATCATATGATTTAGTTTCTTAAATATAAGTAAATCAGTTATCTAGATGATAGATTATTTTGATAATTTATACTCACTAACATAAGTATTAGCTAAGTATTATTAGTATAATAATTTATTAATTATAGTTATAAGTACTTGCATATGATTATATATAGTTTTGCCACTGTTTATTAGATTAATACATGTAATCATATTGATAATAATCTTATATTTTATATAGTTAGTTTTATTAAAAATAATTAAATTTTATAAGTTTCTATTAATGTTTATGTATGCTTATACATGCATATATTTAATACATTTGAGTATACAATGTGTTTCTAGCACCTTATTATTATTATATATTATTTTCTATGCAATAAAATGCCGAGCTCAGATAATTACTTTTGTATTTATGAATAATGATTAATATATGTATGATTAGTAACTAGTTAAGTAAAAGTAATAATTGTCAAATAATTGAATAAGGTTATCATAATTATATATATATAATGTATATCAAGTTATTTAATAAAATCAAATAATTTATTATATTTTACACCAATGAATTCTAAATGGGATAAACGGCTAACATCATATCATTTAAATATTTTCAGACCCTGAACCCCTTATGTGAGACCCCGTGGATCCTGACGATGAGTTGATGTTTGATTGACGGACGTGAGAGATGCGTGGTTCGTGTCTTCTTATCAGATTGCGAGTAGTCTTATCTCCTAGATCCCTTTCTCAAATTAGGTTATATTATATATTATGTACATGCATGTTTTGGCCTCCAGCATGATTATATGACTTTATTTAGAGATGATTTCAGTCGAGCATACTTTATCATGCATTTGATTAGGCTGATCTGGGATATAAATACATTGGTGATATATAGAGATGATTGGAGATGATTATACTATTCTGATTTTATACCGGGATGATCTCTAGCATGAGCGTGCATATGATAGACCAGCAGGAGTATGCATGTGTTAGATATATGGTTGGAGTTTGCATTACATCATTTTGCTCTTGATTCCTATTCCACATAAATTCCTGTTATGCATTGACTTGTTATTGTATTGGATATATGCATATGATTTGTCATTTAAAAAGGAAAGCATGAAATGTGATTGATAGGATAGTTGATAAAAAGCGTGAGGATACCCGAGTAGGCACGAGGGTTAGGGCGTGCCTGGAGATGATTGATCGCTCGACATAGTCGCGATCCTGTTGGCCTTACGTCCGAGGTCGTTAGTCTGTGTGCGCAGCAGACATTCGGACACATGCCGTTCGCTAGGGCATATGTGGCGAGTTATCCTCATGAGATTTCTATCAACTATGTGGGTGCCCGGTCTGGATGAATGTTGATACCCTAGCGGGTGGCAGGGTATGGTTATATTAGAGATACTCTTGTGGGTGGCGGAATATGCTTTGAGCCGTTGGACATGATGTTGAGACCGGGTACCGGGTATTGACTGTGCATAGTGGTCTAGTACGATGATATTATACCGAGATGGCGGTGATGATCGTGATGTTAAGAAATGCATATGATTTCATTTTTATCTGACATACTTGATTATTGAGTGGTCAATATATATCACATATGGTTGCATTTGATATTATAGCATGGTCATGGCCGGCATGCATCATATATCATTTTTGATAGAGAGTTATGATGATCATATGATATGGAGATTTGTTTATTCATTGTCGAGGATTGTATACTTTTCAATCATGTTGCTCATGACCCTCTTTATTTCTTTTCTAACCCCTCAGATTTGTGGTACGTGATAGCGACCTGAGATATTTTGAGAAGATATTTTAGAGTGATGATGAGGTGAGCTATAGATGCGAGATGGTATAGATGATGATTTATATAGAAATTGAGTTGTACCAGTATTTGATATTTGTACTCTTTTATATTAGACGATGATTTGTATAATACAGGTCGAATCATAGTGTACTCTTGTATTAGTTGTTTAATGGTATCTTGATGGTTTGTTGTGGCCTGTGTGGGCCCTGCCAGATTATGTAGCGGTCTAGTGTATATTATTGTGGACTTTGATATTCATATGTTAATAGGTTTATTTGGTTAAGAGTATGATTTATTTGACGATGGATTATGTGATCGTGGATAGGTTAGCATGTTTTATTTGATAATGTCATGATTATATGTGCACAGGAGAGTATCTGTGCGTGATGGGCCCCGCTCGACTTGTCGCGTGCGCAGTGCGTGCCGTGTGGGCGCGTGGGCGTGCACGTGCCGTGCCGGGCGGGGGCGTTACAGATTGGGACTTGAGCCCAATCCATTTTAGTGGATTTTGGGTGGGCTACGGGCTAACTACAAATTAGTTTTATTTAAATGTGGTGATTTTTAGCATGTGAACTAGAGATTGAAAATTTCAATTATTTTACTTAGACTTAGGTGAGTGATTTCACTTACATATTTATTTGTCTTATACTTCACGTTTTTTTTTTATCAAATCATATATTTCTCTATATACAAATAAAAAATCATACTTTTATGTGCAAAAGATATGATTTGGTGCATTGCTATACTTTGTACAAATTAGCAATTTTAATAATCAAGAATATTAATAGAAATATATACATGATATATAATATGACTTAGAGCACATTCATGGCATAAATCGTTTGCGACTTTCTGCGGTTACTCACGTATACTTAAAAGTCTAGCAGAAAACATATTTAAGATCACTAAGGTGACTCTAGCAAGGTTAATGACAGTTCTAGATTAAATCGATAGACTTCCTACGATAATTCCAATCTCTCTCAAAGGTCAATGAAAGAAATAGGGTGAGTTTATTATATAGTGACTAAGTAGGGCTAAAAATAGCATTGGAGATATTTTTTTTTATAATATACATGTATTAAAAATTACGGTCTTCTCTCACTATTATCGAGAAGCCAATTTAGTTGCTGATAAATTAGCTAACCGAGAGAGAACTCAGTCTTTTTTTACGATATGATTTAATACCCAACCATATAATTTATGTAATCTTTTGTGTATAGAATTATAGATGCTTTTACTACTTTTTCTGATACGTTTCTTACCTTTTTAATTAAATTTTAAAAAAAATAACTAGGAAAAAAGTCAATAAGGTTAATTTTGATTATTTTTATTCCTTATTCCTTATTCCACCTATTGCAATCAAATACCTCTTATCTCATATTTTTATTTAAATATATGTCTTTTTTTGCAATAAAACACTAAATAAAAATTGGAATAAAAAATTCCTTGATTCATAAACAAGTCTTATTTTATCCCAATTCTATTTTTTTCGGAACAAGTTAACATTAAATTAAATTGATAGTAAGTCGTGAGATAACAACTTTCTAAATTATTTTGTTAAGGCAACCGACTTTCAATGTCAACTACTTAGTTGTAATAAATTATAAGTAAATTAGTCAAAAACTCATAATATGATCCTACCAATAATATTAGAAATAATCTTAGGAAAATGCAACCTCCTCCTTTGCCTTTTTAACTCTACTTTATTTTATATACCCTCCCACTCCAAAAACTCTTCCCTTTTGCTTTAATTAAAAAGCAAAATAATTGTATATGCTGCATGATATGGAACTATGGAAGGAGGACTACTAGCTTTCAGTTATAAAGAATAAAATAATTCTAAAAACTCTTCCCCTCTTCTCCTACTTGCTTCCAAGTTTCTTTCATTGTTGTAATTTTCTTCTTCTCAATCTCTCCTCTGCTAATTAATCTCTATCAACCCATCTATTTTCCTGTACTCCAAATATGTATAACAACAAAGGACAAATTTATAAAATTAACTTTTCATTAATGATGAAATCTCTTATAAGAATTATGATAGTTAGAGAGTCTCTTTTTCAGTATTATGTTATAGTTCAGAGCTTCATGATGTAATCTAACTTAAAAAAAGAGTTGTGACCAAATTAGCCTTCTTAAACTCTTTTTGATACATAAACTTAAAAATAGAACTATGTATATTTTGCAAGGTTAGCAAAATTACTAAATAAAATGATGATTTTTAAATATAAGTTGCTGACTTATATGAAAATTTTAAAAACTGCTAAGAAATTAAAAAATGTTAGGAAATTCTTTTTCATATAAATTGCTTTTCTATTCAGCAATTTATATTTAAAAATTATATAACAATTTCTCTCTTTAAGACCTAACAATTTTCTTAGCAATTTTCAAATTTAAATTGTTGACTCGATTAACAACTTATGTATATTTAAATCGATGTGTTAGACACGTCCTAAAATGTTTGACAAATTTAAAACAATAAATAAATTTAAAAAAGAAAACCTTAAATTTTCATCTTGATTAGATAGATGCCTTTGGGTGGATATGAATCTATATAACTTTGAGATAAATTAGACACATAATAAAAAAAAGTGGGTTTTTTTTGCAAAAAAAAACTATTTGGTTTTTGTTTTTGTGAGTCATGCCTATTTCTAAATTATTATTTTTATATAAATTTCTCTAATCACTATTTAATTAATATATTAAAAATATAAATAGAGATAGTTTAAATAAATAAGATCTCTTTAATTAATATTTTAAAAGAGAACTTAATCTATATTAAAAATAAAATTACAGTATCTACTTAAAAAATTATGAATTAATGTCAGAATTAATCTATATTGCAAATAACTTATTTAATATCCTAATTATTTCATTACTATTTTAATGAGCACTAAATGACAGGAGATAAGAAATAAAAAACCTCATCTATAATGAAAACCAAAAATACTCGTAACTCACAAACGAAAACCAATTGTCCTTTTGGTGCAAAAAACCATAAAAAGAGTTTGACAGAATTATAATAGTAGAAAAAAAAACTCAAAATAAATAAATAAATAAATTATTGCATTTTCATTGGTTTGATCAGATGGATGCATTTGGGAGGATCCGAACCCGATAAGGTGGCCTTCGCTTTGAAACAAATGGCGCGTTTGTATCTCCTCTCAGCAATCAGAGCAGCAATCGAGAATCGAAAGCAAGATAACGGTGGATTCATCCGCTAGGGTTTCTCCTGCTCGCGCTCTCAAATTATTCCTACACCAGTGGAACCTTAGCTCTCCTTTGCAACCCGAGATGTTCCTCTCTCTACGCCCCTCCCCTTATCTCCCTCTCCGCCGCTTCTTCTGCAACTGCTCCTCGACCGCGGACATGGCGAGGTACAAGGAGGCCTTCGCCCGGCGGATGACCATGGCTGGAATCAAACCCCATCATCGAATTGGTGACAAAGGCTTCACCTTTCTCTAATTTTATTTTCCTTATCCCGGCCTTAAAATCGTAGTTTTAGCTTAAGTTTTGCTCGTTTGTCACAGCTTTGGGCGTCTCCGGTGGACCTGATAGCATGGCGCTGTGTGTATTGACGGCGGGGTGGAAATTGGATGGTTCGGTTCGGAAGGATGAGGCGTTGGGCTATATTGATGGGCTTTTGGGGATTGTGGTGGATCATGGGTTGCGGGCTGAGAGCTCGGAAGAGGCGAAGCTGGTCCGAGATAGGGTGAATAAGATGGGTAATTGCATATTTGTCCTCCGTGGTTGGATTGTTCATTAGTGTGATACTTATGAGATGGTGCAGGTATTAGATGTGAGATTGCATGCTGCAACTGGCCTGATGGACGGCCAAAACAAGGTCATTTGCAGGAGGCTGCTCGAGAGATGAGGTTTTTACTCGTTTCTTCTCATTGAACTTTTCCACATGTTTCGGTGAATTCTTATTGTTTTAGTGCTTACCGCTCTGCCCTATAGGTTTAAGTTATAAATTTGATTGCAGCTCTTGCAGTAGGTGTCGTAGAGAAAAAAAAATCTATTGTGGTGTGTATATTATATTAGAAAAAAAATCTATGATACATTACAAGGCAGCAACACTGGTGTAGGAATCTTGGTATAATATATTATGTTAAAATTCATCAGACGTATACCTTCTCAAAGCACTTTTCATCAATCATATGAAGAAACTAATATAGAAGTTCCAAGGACTAGAAGATGAACTAGGAACTAATATAGAACTTCGACTTAATTTGCATATGGTTAGTTGGTTACTACAGGAAATGGACTCCAAAGTTCTGTGCATTTCTTCAAATCATAGCCCATGCAGTATCTGCTCATAAATTCCACAGTTATGTGCTACTTTACTAATTAAAAGAAATTAACATTCAACATCTACCACCACTAAATCTAGTGTGAAAAGGAAATAGGTATAGAGAAAAAGAAAAGTTCTCACATAACTTATATCTAGTAAAAGCCATTGTGATTAGTGTTATCTGTATAAAAAAATCTACTAAGTCTTTTATTTTGGAAGACATGATCATTTTCATTTTTCCTTGCATCTTGACCAAAATCACTATTTTATGACCAAATGCCATTCTGCTGGTAAAGGGAGGAGAGAGGTGGTCTAAAGTGCATTAAATGCGGGTAATAAATGATAGTTCATCTTTTTTCGATAAAAGTAATACTTGTTACATAAAGATATGCTTAAAGTGGATTGACATGAATTGATAGAGTGAAAACTGTAGAGAGAAGTATCCATATTTTTTTATATGCAAGTGTAGAATAATGTGCTTAAGTATGGAATCGGTAGATGTATGTTCGGATCAAAATAAACTTTGTGTCCATACTAAAAATTCAAATGTGTAAATGCATAACAATACAAACTTATGCATATACTAAGTAGATGTATGAGTTGGAATCTGTAGATATTTGTGCGCAATCAATGGATATATGTGGTTGGAGGATTTTAGATTTATTACCTGCATTTAATACATCGCAGCTATTTCATCATCTTTCACACCTAACTTTAGTTATTGAACTATGAAATACATAAATGTATTTGCTAAATTTGCAGATGTATGTGCCGGGAGAATAAACCATAGAATTCATACATGTAAATGCGAAACAATACAGACTTATGTATGCATTACACAGATGCATGTGGCAGGAAAATTTTAATTTTTTTTTACGTGCATGTAATGCACTGCATACTATCTATCTCCTCCTCTTGCCCAGCTATGAAATACATACGTGTATGCATGTATTCTAAATATGCACATGCTGGGGGAATTTTTAATTGGCCTGCATTTAATCCACTGAAGGTTATCTCTCTCTCCTCTCCATCTAGTAAATCTGCTTCAGTTATGAAACTAAGTAATATATACATGTCACGTGTGAATTTGTGCATACGTACAAACAAACTATGCAGATATATGTATGGAATTTGCATTTGTATGTATGGAGTCCATAGTTATAACTTATATGTTTGCTCTATTATTTGGCAATTTATAAGATGGCATGGTAATAATTTCCTTAAGATTTTTCCATAGAAAATTTAAATCTCATTTTGGACCATACTTATACAATGAGCTCTAAGCTTTCGTTTGCTTTGAGGATAAAGCTCAATCTAGAATAGCTATTCCTATTTCTACTATAAGGCTTTGTTCACTTGTGAAATAAGGCCTATTCTGGAATAAATATTTTAATTTTTAATACCAAAGACGAGAGCTAATACTGGTGTAATTTATTCTAATGTCTAGTTCAATACTAGTATAAGGACTAATAATTGTATTTGATATGACATAAAGTTGAGTTTAAAGTATTGAAGAATAATGAGTTTATATTAAGAATTGGTGATGTTTCATACCAAATGACAAAAATATTTTTAATTGGATGTAAAGTAGAAGTAGTAATATGTATTTATTTAAAACTATAATATTTTTTATTACAATTGCGGACTTAAAATACTTCATATATTCACATTACGAGGAAATAACCATGCACTGTGAGGAAATAACCACAGGATAATTTTAGACTAGTGGGGGATAATTTTAGACTACTAATTATAGATTATTATTAAATTATATTTTAAAAGTTGTATGGAATAAGATAAGAGAAAATGATAAATTATTATACCAGAATAAGGTAAGTTGTTATTTAGTTACTACACTAGAATATTGTTCTACCAGAATAAGGAGGCTTATTCTAAAATAAGGCTCTTTCTATTCTAGAAGTGAACGGGGGATAAGATATGATTTTTATTCTAGGAATAGCTATTCCTATTTTCACTTGTAATCTAGAACAATGATGTATTAATTATTATTTTTTAGTAGAAAATTAATTATCTTTGATGTGACATAAAGTGAAAGTAAAGTACAAATAAGAAATAAAAATTGACTAAAATACCTTTGATTTGACATATAAGTTTAATTAAAATGTTTTTATTTATTGTAGGTATGCAATGCTTTGCATTATTTTATTGTAGGCATGCTATGCATACTTGTAAGGATGCAATGAAATTGTGAGTGGTAGGAGAGAGGAGATAGGTTGGAATTGCAAAAAAATTGGTGAAAAAATTTAAATTAGACTTTTGGTTTATTGAATGAGATAAGTGAGTAGTAGGAGAGAGAAATTTTAAAATAACTTTAGTCAAATTAAGGGTAAAAATGTAATTGGGCTTTTGTGTGGAATAATTTGAATAATGTTTCTAATTTGGAATATGGATAATTTAATGTTTACCTTCTAATCTAGAATAAGGGAAAAAGTTAATCCGGAAGTGAATAGAGACTTAAGGTATGAAGAACTTTTCCTACTCTAATTTTAAGGTCAACCTGTACTAAGCTTTATCTGTGTTATGATGTCTTCTTTTAGGCAATGTAATTGTTAACTGCCATATATTACTTTTCTAATTTTGCCTCTAGGTTCTGCATGAATATATTTAAACATTGGAAAGGCCTTTTGCTTCTAGTGATTGTCTGCGAAACTTGTTTGGTTAAAAATCTCAGGTATCAAAAATTTCAAGATGTATGCATGAAGCAACAGATAGGAATCTTACTTATTGCGCACCATGCAGATGATCAGGTCTGTGCGAAATAATTCCATGTAGCTTTTTGTATGTCTTTGTTGCCATAAGAGAAATTTGATAAACAAGGTGTAGCACTAAATACTGACAAAGTATCTTTTCTGTAATTGATATATGCAGCTAAACAATGTGCTACCTCGAGTGACTGTGAGTCTGTAACATTAAAAAGAGAAAAAACACTATAAAATACCTAATCGCAATTGCTTGTCGTGTTGTTGCTTGACTGGTTTGTCTTTACATCATTCATGAGCACAAATTCACGATGATTGATTGGAATTCATTGTGTCGCAACTATAATGTCCAATACATTTGTGATATATACATGCTTCGGTCTCCCTGTTTTTAACTTCCCCTCCAATTTCCAGAATCAATTACATATAAATTTTCTGAGACAAATCTTTGAAATAGCCTCTTTAGAAAACAAGGCTAAGTACATAATTTCTCCCTAGATTCTGGGCAGGTTTGTGCAGTAGGACACCCTTTCTTTGCAGCTTTATGGTATAGATTGATTTCATGTATTATTTACTGCAACATGGTATTTTGTAGAATAAGCTTTGCCATTGTTCTAAAGTGTCTATGGTGGCTGCTGCAATGGATTCACTTCCATGGCGGGTTTTTGTGGCTGGCATGGAGGATGGTGTTTGGTCTAGACCTATCAAAAGGGTTCAAGTTTCTTGACCTGTTCAAATAATTTATATCGGCATTTCAATCAAGATCTTATTGGAAATATATGATCAATGATGTATTTATTTTGTTTACTGTTTGCTACTTTTCCTTTTGATGATGAACTATTGATTTCTTTTAAGTTTTAACTCTATTTTGATATACTTTTGATTCAGTTCTATATAGAATACATAATTAGAAAAGAAAAATAAGTAGCAAAGTTGCTTGAGACCTGCTTTGGGCTCATGGCACTCACCATGATGCCATCTATTGGGCATCATGAAGCCTCTTAACTGCTATGTACTGCCAAACACTTTTTGGAATACCGAGTTTGTTAATTGATTCTAATCTTAAGCTCATAATCAATTTGATCTACTTAGCTATGTAATCTCATTTCTCTTTCATACTCAGAAGAAAATATTTAAATCAAGATAACTTCTCATCTTAAATTCTATTTTCAATTTAAAATGCAAATTAGACTTGGAATTTAGTGATAAAAAATGCATTTCTACTTATTGCAGTGAATAAGAAATCACTTGATACATCAGAAAGTTATGTGATAAAATCTCTACACCGAAATCTCCTCTGAAAGAACTGCATTTGTGCTATACTTTTATGCATGGAATATCTTTCTTTTGACATAGTTCCTAAAAGCAACTGAAATTTGTTTTTTTCATCTTCTCAATTCCAATGCCTGGTATTTCATTCTCTTAATCAGTTAAAAGGATTTTGGGATGCTTACATTGTTCCTGATAATGTATCTTTACTAGTAGGCATTCAAAAGTATGTTAGTGGAACAGCTAAAATTTTCTTATTAAATATCTATCCTTTTTTCAAGAGCTTTGTATTTGGTGTTTGTTAGGTGCCTGAATGTCATTGTTCTTGTGGTAGGTAATTCTTTTTTCTTTCTATTATCACGTATCCTCTGTTTTCAAATGATAGGAATCCTCTTAGTGCAGGCTGAACTCTTAATTCTAAGACTATCCCGCAATAGTGGAGTTCTTGGACTTGCTGGCATGGCTTTTGTATCTCAATTATTCCCAACACATTTGAAATACTGTGGAGAAAATCGAAACAGTAGTGGTATTTTACTTGTTCGGCCAATGCTTGAATTCTCAAAAGATGACATGTACAAAGTGAGTTTACCTCAAAGCATTTTGTATAATTTGTACTTTAAATTTTTTAATTATGGTTTACTATTAATTGTTAGTGGATAACTGGATATATGTTGTCATCTATAGTACGCTTGGGCTGCATGAGCCTAACTTGGTACTGGGAAGGTTGATTGATCTACTCTGTTACTGTCATATCTGGAATGTACTCGCTGAACTTAGTTTTGTCTAGAGGGAATAGGAGAATGGGTTAATGAGGCCAAATTTTGTTGTGTTTGGACATTTATGCTGTTTAAGTAACAATGGTTCTCTTATGTTTTTCATGTCTTGTTAATGGGGATGACCTCCTTTTAAATCAATCTGTGCTTCCAGTTCTGTTGAATACATCAGAAATACTATAAATTGTTGGACACAATGCCATTCGTTGAGTTGCAAACTTGCAATTTTTCCAAAGGTTAATCCTAGGTGGTTTGATGTTGCTACCAGATATGTGGAGGAGGTAATCAGGTGTGGGTGGAGGATCCAACAAATCAGAGCATGTCATTTGCTCGGAATCGCATTCGAGCCTCTTTAAGAAGTTTGTCATCAGGTAAGTTTATATGTGAACTTATTACATTAGTTTGTCCTAACTGCTAACTGATAAAAAGGGTTAGATGTGCTGACAAAAAGAAAGATGTAAACTGTATCAAGAGCGTGTTTGCACACATGCCCACACCCACATGCTCACACACATACATGCACACGCACGCGCATGCACACACACACACACGCACTTGCACATGCACATACACGTACACACAAAACTTCTGCTGATTATCCTCATCAAAATTTTTGCTGACCATGGATATGGCAAGGGTGTAACTGTAAACTGGGTAGCCATGTGGAAGAATGTTTTAGCTGCCAGTTCTTGGCATGGTTTCAACCCTTTGGTATTATAATATGAAGAAAACCTTGTACGTGTATTAGCCAATGTCCTATGTCAGTGAAATGGTTGACATGTCTTTCCTGATTCTCTCTAGCCAAGTCTTGTTTGCTCCTCTTCTCTTTGTGGTGCCTTCTACCTGAACTGAACTACTTTCCTTACTAGTTCGCTCCATGGTTTCTGTTGAATAGTCCAAAGCATCTTAGGCAATTTTTTTGCCTCTTATCCTGAAAGGCTGGTAGGTCCTTTGTTATTTTTGGTTTCCTTGTGACACCACTCATTCATCTTAACATGTTCTTCTTAATTTTTTTACGTGACACCACTCATTCATCTTAACATGTCCTTCTCAATTGTTTTATGTGAGACCACTCATTCATCTTAACATGTTCTTCTCAATTGTTTTATGTGACACCACTCATTCATCTGTAACATGATTTTCTTGACTGTTTTATATTTAATTTTGAATTTGTTGTTTACTAGTTGCTTAATATAACATCTCGACTACACTAACCACCTTTAGCAGTGCCAATTTCTGGTCAAAGCAAAATTTGAGAAAAAAGGTGCTTGCCATGAAATATATGAGTTCACTTTTTAGGTAAAAGCATCTACATTGAAATTTAGGCTCATGTAACCAAGGATCATGATTTTCATCAAGGACTCGGACAATGGAATGGAAAAATTCCAATATAGAAATTTAAAATGTGCTCACTTCCTGAAAGTGGATGAAAATATGCAACTTATATAAATATAAATGCCTCAAGTAAACCTTATAGAACTTATACAAACATATGATTTACATTAACACATGCAAATGATCTGAAATGGTGCTCTATATCTGATTTTACTGTGCACACTTGGTAAGCTTATTTGTTCCCATTTTATAATTCATACACTTCACTGTTTGCTTTCCTGTGCTAAATATATTAGCTATTTATGTTGGTAAATAGTTACATACAGTTCTTGACATAAACTGTCTGGTTCCTTTTCAGGTGCCTTTAGGTCACAACTGCAAGGACTTATCTCTGCTTGTCGGTTAACACGTGCCTATGTAGATCATATTTGCCATAAGATGATAAAGGAATCTGTGACCATCATGGAGGTTTTTTATGTTATTATCAGTTTCCCTTGCAATTTATGCACTGTCTAATTGATAGATTTGGATATCAAGATAGTGATCATCATACTATGCTTATATGATTTGATCATTCTACAGTTGTGTGCTTATTCTATAGTTATGTTCTAGACTAACATACGACTATTAAATGCTTTAGTCACTTTTATAGGAAATTTTGTATGATGACAACTATTAAGGTCCTCAGAAATTGTTGCAATAGGTAAGGGCCTCAGTCTAACAAAGTATAGAAAACCAACTGACTTGGCATCTGCATGCAAGTATGCAACAAATATCTAAGGAGATAGAGCAAAGAGATTATCTAGAGGGATGTTGCTAGAGCACTATGGAAAATTTTATTTAGGGGATATTGCACATGATGTTACGGCTAATAGTACATACTGCAATTAATCTTGTTCAAAGCAGTTGTGGCAAGGCTTATGCTTATGTTCGAAAAAGGTGAAAGGACTGGCCAAAGCTGTAAAAAGATGTTTATGATAGATGACCATTTGAATACATGAATTATATATCTATGATTGAAAATCTTTTTTGCTTTAGTAACCCTACTTAGTTGTTCAGCTCTTTGTATGTTTTCTCTTTCTAATCTACATGATAAAACAGCATGCCTTTTTGGTTTTCCAGTAATGTGGTCTTACTGATGCAAAATGCTCCTTATCGGGGTCAAATGCCCTTTCAGGCATCCCTTATAAGGCACCTTGCCAACTCCTTGTCAAACACAGTGGGACATACTTTGACTCAATCTGGACAGCCCCAAAAGTTTTAGGTTAACTTAACTTTGTAAGTTAGCTAGTGCAATTGACTAAATTAACCATTCTAATTAACAATTGACCAAATTGAGTCTGTTGGACAACTCAATTCTAATTGAAGCAACAACGATTATTTTTTATCAAATTGAGCTTAATTAAACCTAAATTAATTTAATAAGTCTAAGTTAATAATGAAATAATAAGAGATGGACATTTGTCCACATTGATGATGGTCAGATATTGCATGCTTTCTTGCTTTGGTTGGAAATGCTGGTTTTCTCATTTAGAAGCTCACCTAGAAATGCAACCAAAGATGTGATACAAGACAATAGCTTCTAATAGAAGAACTCCTCTATTTCATTTGATTATTCTTATAGAACAGTTCTTCTATTTTGTTTTGATTATAGAAAATAAGAGCAAAGCCATGGAGTGTGGTCTATTTTGCATATGAAAGGCGGCTTATCTGATTTTTTCTGGGGCCTATTAAAGGAAGAGTAATAGTTACCTGTGCATTTGATGGATGAACTCATTATCAGTTAAAACTGAACATATACCCTGATTTCTTGTTTTCTTTAGCATGGCTATGCTATTATTGATCTGGAGAAGCTCAAGCCATTAGATGTTGGTGATCTTTGTCTCTCACAGTACCTAGCCTCTATTTTGCAGGTGATAGGGTATCTCTTGTTATATCCTTTCTTATGTTGATAGCACATTTCTTGTGCAATCAAGAACATTTTAAATTTGAAATATAGATTACCTTTTCAGATTTATGATACTGTTTATCTATGTGGCAGTTTATCTCTCAAAGGCACAGACCCGTTCGTGGTAGTACTGCTCGGTTGGTAATTGACTACATTCGTAAGCTTCCATGCAAGGTGCGCTCAATTTCATTCTTCTTCTTTTGTACTTGAAAACCTGAAGGCCCGATTGCAAATAAGCTCTTATGGAAATACTTGTCATCTGTCAAAATAATAACCAGTTACTAGTCTAGCAAAAAGTATTTCTGCTTGTTTCTGAGTGCTAATTGCACTTTTTCAAAGGACAATAATTAATGACTTTTATTGATTCCTTATGTTTGCAGTACATTCAGTATTATTTCAAATAGAGTAACCGAGGTTGATCCAGGATTTTCTATTTGTCTCTCTTTGCCACTACTATACCGTGAGCTAAGGATTTTTATGTGCCATTGGCACTGGGTGTATCGGTTTGTCGGCACAGCCAGTGCCAATTGGCACAAGACTATGCTTTGTGTCAGGAGTGGAGAGAGTGAGGGAGAAAGAGTATGGCGAGGTGGGTGAAGAGAGGCATTTTCCAGTTGAGAAGAGTGTGTTCTGCTTAGAGTGAAAGCCCTAATTATTGTACAGACAACAAAAATGAAGATGGTGACTGTCCAATAACCAGATCAATGTGAATTGTGTAAATTAGAATCTATCTTAATGGTAACTTGACATTCTGCTTAAAGCATATAGTCAAATAATGTGATACCTACTAAGGTTATAAGCCATTTCCAGACCCTTTCGACAATGAACCAGAAGTAACCTTCGTTGGCTGCTCTTCTCTCTTCTTAATCCATTTTGCCACCTCCCCTTGCACCACCAGTAGGGATAATCTTTGGCCCTGTACAATCTCTGTGTGTGTGTGTGTGAATCTGTGGGTGTGTGCCCCTTCTCTTTTATTCTTGCACCATGCTAAAAGGGTTCTTCTCATATGCTAGCCACCTCCCAATATACAAGATGTGACATCCGGCAGTGTGTTTTGCTGGCACATAAAACCTTCACCCCACACTTCTAACAATTTATACAATGGATGGGATAAAATCAAGGATAGTCTTGCCATGGTATGGACATCCCCATCACTGGCTGGACTACATGTGTAGCAGCACAAATGGTGTTGTTAGCATGGTGCTAGGTTCATCAGCATAGCATGGCATATGTTATTATTATGTTCTTAATGCTTTTGTTGATCTAAAATTAAGTAAAGTTACTAGTGCATTTTTGATTCATTATCATAAGGTAAATTCCTTTTCTACATTAGAATACATCTGAAGAATAATTAGTTGCATTCTTGCACACTCATGTTGTCATGACCCGAAATTGAAATCATAATCAGTCATGTCCCTCAATATGTTTGAGAAATACAAAGCCTTACTAATACTTTCTAAATACACAATGATAATAATTAATGAGAAAATCTGATTTTGATAATTTAATTCAATAATAATGAAAATAACCAATGTTATCACTAATGTGTCTCTAAGCAAATTGAATTAACAAATTATCTAAAACATAAAAACAAAAAGAACTGAAAGGTAAAAAGAGTAAATTCTAAGTGGAGGTGGGGTTTCGATGCATCTCGTTCAGTCGCCACACTAATCATTACCTGAAATATTAGGAGAAAATTTCATGAGCCAACAACTATAGCTCAGTGAATGGAATCCACTGAAAAGCCAATAAAATTAAAATTTATAATTTTAAGTAACAATAATAACGATAATAATTATAACACAAAGTCATATCTCATAACATGCTCAGTTCTAAGTTTCTAACATACTGAAATTTTTCTCAATAATAATAATGCCATTTATCTCAATTGGATCTATACCTTATGGATCCGCATCAACCATAAATTACTTCGAGATAACACTTGGATTTTTTTCTTATAGCTGATTCGGTTAGGGTCATCAGGAGGTGTCACTATATGATAAACGTATCCTGTCTCTTTCGCTAACCGTTGAGAGAGATTAGAGTCACATCAAGAAGTCTTTCGATTTAACCTAAAATTGTTCCCTAACTCTGCCAAAGTCACCTAAGAAAGTTACCGAGTGATATAAATTAGGACTTTCTTCTGCACTTCCAGTTAGACTTGAGTCACTACAGAAAGTCGTAAGTGATTTATACTGAGACTGTTTTCTAAGTCATACCAAATATCAGTTATATTTTTCCTCACTAAAATTTTGCTATTTGTACGAAATATAGCGATGCACTGAATTATATATTTTGCACACAAAATTACAATAATTAAATTGCAGATAGAAAATATAATAAATAATTTGCATATAGAGAAATATGTGGTCTGATAAAAAACACAAAATATAATACGAATAAATATATGAGTGAACCCACAAACTTGAGTCTAGGTATAACAACTAAAATCTCTAATCTCTAGTTCACGTGTTAAAAATCACAACATTTAATAATAAATAACAATAAAATTTTAAATTAAATAATATCATGATTTTAAAATTTAAAGCTAAATAAATTGTTCAAATGGGCCAAATCAAGCCCAAATTAGTTGGGTTGGGCTGCCGCTAGCCCGCAGCCCAATTTTTTTATCTTTATAATAATCAGGCTGGGCCAAGGCTCAACCCAATAGTTAAAAATGACTAAGCTTCTAGCTAACTCGTAGGCTATGACCCAATACTAAGGATTCGATTAGGTCTTTGGGTTCGAAACTCAGACCCGAACCTGGCAGGAGAAAAGGTTGGCCCGGGTTAAACCCGAGCCCAACCCTTCTCACCCTTGATGAGAACGACGAGGGAGAAAAAGAAAAAGAGAGGGAGGAGGGAGGGAGAAAGAAGATCGCCGACAGTCCACCTACCACGCCAATGCCTTCCTCGTGACCATGTCGACCATGCGAAGTGGAGAAGAAGCCACTGGCGAAGACCCACGGGTTTAACCTTTGTCCGGTGGCGATTCGAGCCATAAAGGCTCTCCTAGAAGGTAACTATGGCACGGGGCCAACGACATGAAGCTCTTGAGTATGAGCGGTAGCGACCCGAAGCCGCCGGTCACCTGATTTGCCAACGAAACTGCAAGCACCAAATGTTGGTATTTCTAATTTATCCTATTAAACTTAAATTAAATATGAGGGGTGAGAGAGGGCTTATTGATGAGTCACGTGGTGGTCTCCAATTGCTCCGACGGCGCTCCGGCGGTTTGATTCTACGACGACGACTTCGACGGTAAAGAAAGAAGAAGAAGATGAAAAGAGAAAGAAGGCTGGGGTGGGTGGATAATTAGGGAAATTCATTCTAATTCGAATTTTTTATAGGTTAGGTTTTAAAATCTAATTCGAATTTGATTCGGAGTGGCCGGAAATCCCATAGCCACCTTTTCCGTTGTGTGACGAAGAAGGGAGGAAGGTTGCACGTGCAGTGCACGTGTGCCCTCTTCTCTCTCAATTTTTTTCCAGTTCTTACACATGTCATTCTTTTAGGACGAGGCTAATTAGGGAAATTCATTCTTTTCAATTGTATTTGAGTTTTACATTAAATTTAATGAACACTTGATGGGATCAATGATAAGATAGAAGATCTACCCTTCAAGGTCATTAATTTTACTTTGCGATTTGTAATTCCAATCAAGCAAATTGAGAAAATTCATCTTTACTTATTCAAGTATCAACTTTTTTGAGATTGTCCAAATTCAGGGTAAACAGTTATAAATTCATATGCAATTTAAAATTGCTTTCCAAATTTAGAGGAATTTTCTTAAATTAATGACATAATAGAAGAGATCAATGATATTAATTTCACTTATTCAAGCCTCCTTTTTAGTTAAACAAACTGGAGAAATTCTATTTTTTACTCAGTTTTATCCCAAAATTCTGGCCTTGTACTCCGAGTCTCTGACACACTTGATTTAGTAGTTAACTAGTTTCTGTGCTTGAGAAATGATTCTCAAGCTGGGGAGAATTCAGAAAAAGAACCCCTTTATTGGCTGATACAGGTCATCATAGTATTTTATGTCTTGAAGTCTTACCAACCGGCTTTTAATTCTATCCAAAATCTGACATTTTCACCATATAATGTGAGGAAAGCTAACTCTCTAGTCAGGACGCTAACTGCTTTCAACTAATGTAGGCAACCATCCTCCTGACAATTCTGTTGCATTAGTTTAGATTTTCATCAAATATAATTGTTTGTCAGTTTGGCCTATCTTTCCAGCCCCATTTCTGTAAACCACACAAATTTGTATGTACTATGTAGTATGCACTCATTTAGTTCTAGGCATCTTTTATTATTATCTGCCAATGCCTGTATTGTTGCAATTTTATGATTGAAGCTTAATCTCAACAAGTATTTGTTAAGGCAGTCAAGGAAACTTTTGCCCCATGCTTAAGTAGCATATCCCAGGATATATGCACATCATTGCAATACTTTAGAATGTGATAGGTTTTCGATTAGTTACAACAGATGGGCAAACCTAATCTCCATATCATCGTTTTTCTTGGTAAAGTTAATTCATTATGGTTTGATATTTTACTTCGGCATCAGCAAAAAGTTTTTAAAACCTTCATGTAATGTTGTTAGATGCAGAATTTGCCAACGCAACAATGGCGCATCTAAAAGTCTGTAGTAATAAAAAGAAAATAAAATATTGCGTTTACATGTTAATGACTTTGAGCAGGAATGAAGTATGTGTTGGTATTTAGGTAATCTGCAATGATTTGGCCTTCACGAAAATCTTTTATCTAGTGATTAATGTATCTTAGTGCATATAAGTATGTGCTATTTTATTCTGATACATTAAGCTGTATATTGATGTTCAAATGGAGCAAGATCTCTTCGCATAATTGGTACTAAAGCAACATAGAAAAAAGAAATCCCTGTTATCTTATGGACAATTAACAAAGTAGAAATTACATTCATATATTTGGTACCTGTTTGTTATATTTAAAGTTGTGACTCACATAGAAAGTTGTTTCTACACTTCTTTTTTTATGATTCCTCAAATTGATAGGAAAATGGTCCCTACTCCTTTGTCTCTAGTATTTTGAAATTTGCTTTCTTAATGGTTGTCCTATAAGAAGTTGTAATTGATGAATAAATTTATGTTTTTCTCGTTGGTTTCAATCTTTCACGTCTTTGACTACTTTCCAGACCTCACTTACTGCAGCTGGTTGTTACCTTTGCCCTGCACCACAGTCCAAAGGCTTAAAAATCTTAGTCTGTTGTTCGGTTGACTCCCCTTATTCATCTCGGATTGGGCTGTCTTATAAATACTCATGTGAGGAAGAAGGATATTTTCTTCCCAGAGAGATTGATCAGATGATCAAGGAGGGAAATATGTACTCTGATGAATCACTCTTGAAGTCTCAAAGCATACCTTTTATGACTGCAAAATCTTATATGGATGTCTTAAATGAAGCGGAGAAGCTAAACTTAATTAGCCAGTCAACCTTAGAAGATATTGCCTTGTTGGGAGTGAAAGAAAACGAGAAGTTCAGTTCTACTATGGAAGTAAAATATGACCAAGAGCCAAATCGTGAAATTAAGTTTGATGGTCCTTCAGGCGTACCTATTCATCCTGGCCAAACATGCCATTTCATGAATAGGTTCCTTGTTACATGGAAATCTCTTGAAGTTGTCAAGGTAGATGGATTATCGTCAGTTGAAAGTGAAGATCAATTTTGCCAGCTCTGCATGGTTGATCAGGAGATAACAGTTACAATCCGGCACATGGTTGATTCTGATTGGTTATTTCTTGCAGAAGTTTCTAAAAGCCAGATACTCACAGAATGCCAGGAGAGGGCCAATATTTCTACAAACGAGACGCAACAGAATGGATTGGAGAACATGAAATATTCCAATTATATGCAGTTGTCAGCAAAGAGTGCTCTGCATGCCTTAAAATCTATTCCAGCTTCTGCAAGAAGGGGATTGCCTGTACTCGTTAATTCTCAAGGTTTGCCATTAAGCATCCCGGTACGTGTATATATCGTTTATCTCTACAAAGCATGCTTAGTTTCAAGAGCATATTGTCCAGATTTCATGACCATCAATTTTTTTTTTTACTTGTTTAGTTGTTACCTGTTTTCCTTTTCCCTTCCGCTTCCCCCTCCATCTTGATTTGCATCTAATTTAGCTGGAAAAAGCAATTGTATAGAAGGGATCAAGGGGATTGGCTGCACTTGTTGATTCTTAATGTTTATACTTTATACAGTTATCTGCATGTACTATTTATCTATAAGCAAACCATGTTGAACTTTTAGTTTCATGGGCTTATAGCTCTGATCATTTTACTCATTTAAGATCTTCTCTGTTGGCTTTTCCATTTTTAACCCCTAATTCCTTTTATATACACATTCTGTGCTTGCCTGTGGGTGTGGATGTGTGCATGTGGACTGTCCTGGACACACTTCAGGCATTTACATTAAAAAAAGATGAATTATGAGTCAACTTTGAGCACCTGGAACATAGATCAAGTCAGATTGTTGGAAAGATGGAAACTTTAGTAATATACTGTCCGAGAACTTCATTCACCTGTATTTGTTTTTAATTTCAACAGCACACGCATGCAAAAAGGTTTTGGTTCTTATGAGCTAATAGATATCCTTGTTTTCTTTCAGAGCATTTGTTTCAGGTGTTGCCCTCGTCTTTCAGTAGCTGTAGTATTCAAACCAAAGGTGCCCCTTGGAGGAGGTCACACTTCATACATCTGAAATCTTGAAGAAAACGAGGGAACTTAATTGTTTATTGCAGCAAGATATGTGATGTCAAAATGGAACCAGTTGCATGAATGATATTTGGTAGCAAGTAGAGATAGTAAACTCCTACCTGTTTGTCAGGGTTCCGCTACTGCTCTAGCATTGAAAGTTGCCAGTAACAAATGCATTGTTTGTTGATGTTTATCTGAAGTGATCAAAAGAACTGCTAGAAAGATTCTGTAAATGAGGGGCTTAACTTGAGGAGTGGTGTTCTTTTGCTTGATAGATGTCATGGGTTTTATTCACACTGTTTATTGGATTTTCAAATTGGCTTGGAGTGCTTCAGAAACCTATGACATAAATATACTGCTTCAGAGATACTTGTGCAAAGTAGGTGTCTGTCTAGAACTAATTATGTGGTGCAGGATGGAGAGTCAGATTCTTCTATTTGTGACCACGGAAAGCAGCTGATGCATTAACTAAACTTAAGAGCAGATAAACTGTGTTATGCCAACTCGGATGTCCTTTGAGCAAAGCTGAACTGATAGATGGCTCATTTCCTCTTTAGCTTCAACATACTTCCATTAGTACAAATCTATTGCAACGGTTGACAGTTAACGTTGGTTACTAATTTGAAAGCCAAGCTTGTGAAATGCAAGTATTCCTTTGGAATGGAATGGAGCCAGGATCCTGGAAATTTCTGCAGATATTTTCCACAAGCCAGACCTCCAAAGTAAGTTTACCTTTTGAGGGAGCTACAGATCTAGAGAAGGAAAGGAAAAATGGAATCTTCTTTCAGAGCTCACTCATGGAGACACCACCAAGAATGTGCTTACCAGTTGACAGCTCTATTTGACCCTATACTTGGGTATACAGAAGTCCTCTCAAGGTATTCTTCCTGCAACTGGGATTCCGCAACAATGGCAATATGTCTCTGTGGTAACTTGTAAATTTTTGGTATTTTCGTATAGTGATCTCTCTCGCCACACTTTCCTTTTCATGCTTTTCACCTGAAAATTTCTTCTATGAATTCTTTACGAGAGGAAAGCAGCCGTTGCATATCTTCTAGATTTTTTTGTAGCTTTTTTCAGCCTTTTGAGTTTATTTGTAGGTGTTCTACTTCTCTGGAGGAGTTTCTTTGTTTCGCCTGGAATGATATTAGTAATCAGCTGAGTTAAATGAAGTGGCAGAAAAATGGTATATATATGCAAATAAAGGAGTTCGTCTGTCCTTTTGTTATGGATATTAATGATTAATTTTTTTTTTCTTTCCATTGTTTTTGTGGAGAAAAATGTGAAGACAATTTCTTTTAGATGATATAATTGTTTCGTCCATACATAGAGTGGATGTTCCTGTTCTGGGTCAAGCTTATGTTTGTTTCCCAGGAATAGTGGATAAAGGAGGTGGGGTGTTATTCGTCCATAAGTATGATTGTTATCATCTTTTTTATCTCTGCATTTTTGGTTTGATAGGTAGATTAAGTTAGTGTAATTAGATTTAACAGCTTTAATTTGTTTTTTTTTTTTTTAAATTTCTCTTGGGTCAACAGACGAAATATTTATACAAAGGCCTAAAAATTGTGTATTACCTCAAGAAAACATTATACTGAGGTCAATAATCAAAATAAATGATTTATGCTTGAGTTTAGTATTCTTTATTTCAATTAAAAGAGTAGTTTTGGTAGCTATCCGTATACGGTTTTCTTCTAACACACATCTATCCTTAAGATCTATCTGTCTAATGAGACTAAAAAAGAAAACACTATCTTAAGTCAACTTGATAAAGAGATGCCAACTGGAAGTTGGGCACGGTTAAATTTTTATTTTTATTTTTAAAATAATTTGATAGAAGAGATAATATAGTTTATCTGTTAGCTTGTAATTATTTGTGGTCGCACTATCGGTAATTCTCGTTCGTCCCTGTAAAAAAAAGTGAGTTTGCCACGCAAAACGGTTACAGGAAATTCATATAACCTAGCCTGCAGATAATCGCGTCCTCGCGCCATTTAATCCTGGGCTTCTAGTTTTATCGTAACCATCTAGATAAGAGACCTCCGAGTGGCGTCCGAAGGAAGAGAGTTTTAGATGTTAGAGAGAGAGAGAGAGAGAGAGAGAGAGAGAGAGAGAGAAACTAAAGAGTAACCCAATCCTCTCATGCCTCCACGTACTCACGCCCTCCGGTGCCCGGTGCTAAAGAGGTAAAGAGACCCCTCCTCTCTCTCTCTGTCTCTCTCATTCAGTGGTCTCGTTTCCACTGCAGGGAAGTTGATTGAGGAGCAAATGAGAACAGTTGTAGAAGAGAGGTGCGACTTCATTCGTGTTTTAAATAATCTCGCACTTTGTTTACACTTGAAAAAGAATTAGTAATACGAGTGAGGAAAGCCCAGCTGGGATTTTGTTTGGTTTGTTGAGATTCTGGGCTTTTCCTGGTCTTTTGGTGTCTGATACTGTCATTTAATTGAAGAAATGGAATACTCAAATAAACGTTTGAGGTTTTCTTAACTTTTGGGTTGTCTCCTTGGTGTACTCATTGCAGGCTACTAGCTGTACAGAGGATTTTTGGGTTGTCTCCGTGAGTAAAGTTACCAAACGAGGCGTTAATTTTCTTTACAAAACCTTTCAGATCCTTTGTTTTTCACTTATTCATTTTTATAAATGGCTGCATGATCATCTTACAAACTGAAAGTTTTCTGAATCTAGCTCTGCATCTTGTCATGCAAATCCAAGTCTTTCCCTTGGGGGAATGTTAGTTGGAGTAATGCCTTTTGAGACTGAACAATCTGCATCTTATCAGTTGATTTCCAATGGAGGCATTTTTCTTGGTTTAGTATCTTTTCAATATTTTATCATTAAAGAGTAAAACGAAGCATGGTTACTTTAGGGGAAGATACAAGCTATTGCAGCTTTCAGTTATGGGCTCAATTTAATACACCTTATTGAAAGTTAACGTGAACGGTTTATGAGTAGTGCTAGAGGTGGTAGATGCACAAATCAAGATAGACGAGTCATACTTCTCTTCATATATTTATGAAATTATGAATCATAAAATCTTGATTTCTTCATCTATAATGGGTCATCTTCTAGGCTATATTTTCACCAATGATTGTCTAATATCCTAATCAGGTGAAGCTCTCTCTAGTAGCTGATGTCCTGACTAATCAGAAAGCTGACACGGAAAAGCCCACAAACTCATGTTAATATGCTCGGCCATACACTCATCTCAATCTTTGCATACATTTTTCTTTAAATTCATATTTATGCATACGAAAAGTTTATTTCTGTTTTCATCATATTTATCTGATTCTTCAGAGAAGTCACGCTGGTATTTCAGTTCAATGCAGTTACTTATGGTATTATTCAGTGGACATTGTCCTTGTCGTATATATTAGAAACTGTTCCTTTTTCTGGAGAAAGGACATCCCTGTTTATATTTATTATAAACAATAATAATTACAAACATCATAGATTACATAAAGAAGAAAAAGGATGAAAAAGAAATCCAGTGCTTCTCAGATTAAATGCTTCCCAAGATGACCAATAATATCACAAATTTTGAATCCAGCAACTGTAATAACTTTCTTGTTGAAGCTACAATCATGTTTTTTCTTTTCTAAATTTTCCACCATACCAGACCCATTGAGCTACCACATTCTGTTTGCAAAGACTTTGTAGTATTGTTCTTTCCTAATCTCCCCATCATAAAGATTTTAAAGAACCTGGCCATCCAATAACATAAAATATAACTATTCTATACTTTTATTTGTTGAAGGTGTCTTGTTCTCCAGCATTGAACATCCACACTTGATATTAGGAAACAGAGAAAAGATTATAAAAAATTAAAAAGAGATTGTTTTCCTGTTTACATTGTAATACATAATTACATTTTATCTCTGCTTACAACTTGCCATAGGAATTTGACTTTTTCAGTGGATGTGATAATTGGGCATTGTGTGGTCTTGAAGGGTACATAGTTTGAAGAGTTCAGGCAAAGTGCCAAGCTCAGGAACTATATAAATATGTGTAGTTCCGTTCTTTTTCTCATGTACTCATTCTATTATTACAGATGTCCGTCCATCTTTACTTTTCTGATAGATATACTGATCCTCTCTTCCATCATTTTCTGACTGTCAGTTCAATAATTATTCTGACATAGCATTTGCACTTTTTTGTGTTCATAATGAACTCAGGCTGAGGCTGTCGTTCTAGATTAAAATATCAAACTAGAACATAAGCAAGGAAGTATAGTCATGGTAGAATATGGCATACAGTTGGCATTGGATACCACTAACAAGGATGTAGGCAGGCATAGTACAAAAAGAAAAGAAATGGTTGGTTTCTCTTCCAAGGTATCCTTCTCTCTCTCTCTCTCTAGTTTCTCACTATATATGAGAAGCGACACACCACTTTTTTCTAGGCACAAGTTTCCTTTAACTAAAATTACTTTCTTTAGATGATTCAATGATCTGTTTTATGCCCATTGGAAATTTTTTATTAATTTTTTGCACTACGTAAAATTAACATGTGCTGGAAAGTTGAGGAAGGACTAATCTCCTTCTGGTATATTTTGAGATTGTCTTGTTTTAGGAGTCAAAACAATTTATGATTTGACCATTATTCTTATCTTTAGTTCAGTTAATACGAAATCTCATCTCAGATGATGCATTGAAACTATAAATGGTTATAAGTTATAACCCGGTACTTGGAAGTCTTAATTAAGATATTCGACCTGATTACTGAGACTATTCCAGATGTGTTTTCCTGTTCATGACTTGCGATTGCTTTTCATAACTCCTGCAGATTGCAACACTTGCATAAATGCCTAAGAAGATTTAATAATAATGCTGCATGTTAAAACATTTTTCAGTAATATAGAGTAGTAGACAAGACAATAATAACATGAAGGAAAAGGCTCATTACCTTTTCAAATTTGTTCCTTATTACATTTAACATGCAGATAGATCAACAATGTTCCATTTTCCTCTCTCAAAGAACAATACTCCACTCTCCTTTTCTAATGTTTGCTCAATTGTTTTTTCTTATCTGGCAGTTGAATTTCAAGCATAGTGAAGCTCATTATTTATCTTTTTTCATGTTATTGCTGTCTCATCAGTAAGTTTGCACAATGACAAATTTGTCATTCTTCAATATAGCAGGATCAACATAAATGTGATGACATTTCACAGTCATCTTTGAATTCTTCAAACTCCCAAATACGACCTCGTTGTCCTATCTGCGCAAGGGGACATAGTTGTCAAACTGTTCGTACCAGAACAAAACGAATGGGTACTCTAATAGATCAAAAGAAACCTTATGAAGCCCAATCTTTGTTTGACTGCCTAATAGAAGAGGGGCACAAGCCATCTTTGGTAACATATACAACTCTATTAACTGCGCTAACAGATCAGAAGCTCTTTGAGTCCATTCCTTCACTCATCTCTCAAGTGGAACAAGCTGGATTAAAGCCAGATGCAATATTTTTCAATGCCATTATTAATGCATTTTCTGAAGCTGGAAAGATCAGTGAAGCCATGAACATATTCATGAAGATGAAGGAAAGTGGTTGTAGGACCACAACTAGCACTTTCAACACACTTATAAAAGGATATGGCATCGTGGGTAACCCTGAAGAATCACAGAATCTTTTCAATATGATGTTGATTGAAGGAAATGCAAAACCAAGTCAGAAAACATACAATATTCTGATTAAGGCATGGTGCGATCAGCAAAATCTGATAGAAGCTTGGAATGTCGTAAATAAGATGCGTACTTCTGGTATCTTGCCTGATGTTGTCACATACAATACTATAGCAAGAGCTTATACTAAAAATGGTGAGACAAGGAAAGCTGAGGAGTTGATACTAGAGATGCAGACCAAATTGCGCCCAAATGAACGCACCTGGGCCATTATTGTAGGTGGGTATTGCAAAGAAGGTAATATGAAAGAGGCATTCAGGTGTGTCCGGCAGATGAAAGATATTGGGATTCTTCCGAATGTCATTGTTTTCAACACATTGATAAAAGGATTTCTAGATTCAGGGGACATGATTGGGGTCAATGAAGTAAGTTAAACATTTTGGCGAAATCCTCCTTTTTTTGCTTCAGTCCCTTGATTGATTAATTCACGTTTGAACTGTAATCAAGCAGGTTTCAATATTGATGGAAGAACTTGGAGTCCAAGCAGATGTTGTTACTTACAGTCACCAGATGAATGCATGGAGCGCACTGGGGCTTATGTCCAAATGCATGGAGGTTTTTGATAAGATGGTGCGCGCAGGTGTAGATCCAGATTCTCAAGTATACAGCATTCTTGCCAAAGGGTATGTCCGTGCACGTGAACCTGATAAAGCCGAGGCCCTGCTGCTGACGATGGAAAAATTGGGGATCCGACCAAATGTGGTAACTTTTACAACAATTATCAGTGGATGGTGCAGTGCTTCTAACATGGAGAATGCCTTGAGAGTCTACACTAGAATGTCAGAATCTGGTGTGTCTCCAAATATGAAGACATTCGACACACTTATATGGGGATATGGTGAAGTGAAACAACCATGGAAAGCCGAAGAGCTTCTACAAACAATGAGAGAAGCTGGAGTGATACCCAAAAGGAACAGCTTCCGTCTCGTGGCCGAGGCATGGAGAGCTGTTGGTCTGCAGGATGAGGCCAACAGAGTATTGGGTTTGGTAGAGGATCTTCAAGCAGGATTTGAACCAGATCTTGCAGATGATAGTGAAGCAGAGAGCTTTGAAGGACCCCGTGGACGAGCTCCCCGTACATCACATTCCAACTTGCTGCAGGTTCCTAGTGCCCTCCCTGACCATGGACAGGTTGCCGCAGCTCGTGGAGGTAGGATGGTGTTCCAAGATGCCGAATTTACGTCTGAGAGCCCGCAAACCGGTAGAACATCAGCATTACTTGGTCCCTTGTGCAGATTCCGAGTCAAGTCGTCAATATTCTGCAGGAAGCAACTGCATATGCAGCAGGGTGGGATGTATGGGCAGGCCATTAATTCATGCAAGGTGGTATTCCTGAATTGAGTTGTAATGCTGTTCAAGGGCTGAATAGCTGCTCATAATTTTTTTTTTTTTTTAAATCAATGCGTTCTCTTGTATAAAAACTGTTGGAAAAACCATAGATCAACAGAATTTTCCGATGGCTGCAAAATTATGTCTTCTATCCAGGGGATACTGTATGTCATTGCTTATTCTCCTTTGTTGGCATACTATGTATGTCATATTTTCTCATTACACTGGTAGAAGGCCTTACATGAAAGGCTTCCATTTAGTTTATGAAACTTTCTACACTTCTAATGTATCAGCATATCTTAGGTCATTTCGTCATTACTATGAAACTGATTTGTACAACTCTCTCAGTCCCAGGAAATCTTGAATGTATTCGAGGGAGTAGTTACCCTCTCTGTAGCATGAGTTGGTCTTTTCAAGGAATTTCTATAATAGTGCACTGTCTGCGAAGTGATTGTTTTTGGTGAGTGAGAACTCAGAAATAGACAGAGAAATAATAGATTGCTCTCATTATGATGTACAAGTATATCTTACACAAAATTCTTATCAAGGTCAATTTGACCCATGAATCAAATTCTTTTATCCTTGTCTGCTTTCAAAGTCTTCACGTCTTTGCTCGGAGGATGAGAAGGAATTCGACTAATTAGCAACACTAGGGCAGCACCAATCAAAGCACCTGAGAGATGAGCAATGTGATTAACTGTTTGGAATGAATAGCCTCTAGCCATTGGACCGGCCAACCCTGTCGAAGCCTGTGCTGCTTCCATGACCTACATGAACAGCCAGTGAACTGTATTAATAACTGATCAAGAGGCTAAATGTCTTACACGAATAACACATCAACTAGAAAAATCAAATACTAGTTCAATATTTCCGTCCATGGCATATTAAGCTATATAATTCAGGCATACCTCATACAAAAATAAATCATTCATAGCGCCATCTGTATTTCAGTTATTTGCAGGTTGATTCACTTATAGATAATTCTTCATACAACTTCTGCGATCTATGATTACTTAAGAGAAATGGATGGTTTGTGAACTTCTTACGAACATCAAAAAGTTGTAAAGAGATTGCGAAAGGAAAGTCTCTTTTAATGAATAATAATTTTCTTAATGGGGAGTTCTATTTGACTCACTATGATGTCAAGAGATAAATAATAAACTACACAAGAAATGATGTTAATTCTAATACCAGATACCAAAAATGCACTCAAAGCAGGAATATATAATCAACTATTAAAAAAAATCTATTCATTAGCTTTGAAACTGTTCTGTCATAAAAAAAACCTTTCTTAGTTAATGATCAAGGTTAATGAATGTGATTAGGATAAAGGGACTCCCCAAGTATATATGATGAGATGCAATCTAAATAACAATGAAGTTTAAAAATAGTTACTAAAAGAGCAAGCAGAAATTGCATTCACAAGAGTATCCACCTGGAAGTGGATATGCTTGCTACAAAGTCAATGATCATGGACTTCATTTTTATTTACAGTACATATGTTCTTTTAGTGGATTCCACTTCTTTCTCCTATTTATTTTCCATGTACTATTTCTCTCCAAGTGATGCCTGATAAAATAGAAAACTTATCATGAAGGCTACTATCATACATTTCATGCTGACAGAAGGGTATGCTCACGACCCATACACATTATATGTGTATCATCATAGTGTCAAGCCTACTAACTGTACATGCCATGGCTGGCTTGCATGCCTTGCATAATGCCAGGCTTCACCGACTCTTTTTGTACTGTGCTGGCACCTCATCATCACTTAAATTCATGGTACTATAAGTTTCAATAGCATTTGCAGATACTGCTATCCTAGAAATGCTTATTCCTATTAATTCTACAGCTACCTATGCTCCAAGTACTCATGCATAATAGTGAAATTGATAGCAATTCCAATTAGTGCCACCTCATATACCACATGACCACACCCAATCTTTGCTCTAGCAGCGATAAACATAGAGCACCTTGTAAGACAACGTCAACATGCATAATCTCCTGATCAGAAAAAATATATATCAAGCTACTGGCTTAATCTGCACATTTGCTTCAAAATACATCGTACACAAGATGCAACTCATCCTCCATCTGCATTCACTATAATTGATGTGACTATAAGCTATGCAGATACTTAGGATTACTCTCCTGCAAGAATGCACCAAATTATACCAGTTTCTTCTCCCTCCATGATCAGCTGTAGAACTTATGTTGGATTTAAAAAATGATAACAAATGTAACATAAGCCTCTCAACTTTGAGAAGAATCATACTGGGGATTACCCCTTGTCCCTATTCTCATTCGTGCACATGGAAATATGAGAGTCCCGAGAACTTTTAAAAGTTTCCTGTCAGGAATCCACTTGGACTTCCTAGAAAATATATAGTAGAAATGCAGAACAAACACATAAATGCTGACGCCATTCCCAACGGGACGCCAAATTCTTGATTTTAGCATCAAATACACTAGAGATACTTTATATCCAGTTAGATTAGATGTCAATTTCTTGCTTTTAGTAAATTTTGGCAAGGAGAAAAGCTGACGCCATACCCAATGGGCCACTTCAAGAAGCTAGATCCAGATGACCTTTCCCAATATTAACTAATACAAATTTGGCCATCCATATAAAGAACAAATTCATGTCGTCATTGCCTAAAAAACAGATTATGGATTAGCAAGCATGATTGAAATGAGACGTCCAAAACCCGATAAATGAAGTAGACACTAGAAGAAGACTATATGCAGTTATTCACCAAGATTACTCTCTGAAGTTTTCTTAGTGATCTAAAAATCCATATGGAGGAAAGAAGTTCACAATGAAAAAGTGTTGATTGCTAGAGGCAAGCTTAAGTTTGCACCAAAAAGTTTGTTGCATAAGGTGGATTTCTCTGAGGCTACACCACACTCTAAATGCTGCAACTCTCTCTAAATACACCAACATTCTATACATATACCTTTCAATATACAGTATAAAACAGACAAGAACAAGATGACCTAACTCAAGAAAGAATTTAAGATTATCTCTTTGACCAATTATTAAAATTTGAAACAACAGAATTCATACAAGAATGGTTGCTCTAGATGACATTCAAAGAATTTCTGCAAGAATACCTATAATTCTACACTTTAACAGAAATAGTGATGGCAGATCAGAAAGAAATAGTGTGTTCATATTCACTAAAACATAAAATAACATACCTTCTCAATAACAAACTGACCAAGAATAAGAACTTCGATAATCTTCCTCCAATCCCAGGACATCTGCATTAACAATAAATTTTCTTGAAGCAACATGAATGCACCATTTTCTATCTAAAAGTAGCAGAAGTCATCACCTTCACGAGGACACTTATTGCAAATAGACCAAAGACAGCACCAGAGGCTCCAACTGACACAGCAACTCTTGGAAGAACTAACCATGAAACCACATTTGCTCCAGCACCTGTCAGGATGTAAGAGATCCATAACGCAAGGTTACCTTCTTCTTCCTCAACAAGCTTTCCTGTTCATGAATAAGATTAAGATGGAAAACTCTGTCACTGAGTTACGAAGAAAGATGGCATCATTTTCATGGGAAAGACAGAAGCTCTTACCAAATATGTACAAAAAGAATAGGTTGCTCGAGAGATGGTTCCTGTAATATGCCAACAGTAAAGTAAATATCCAGCAGAAGTTTTATGATTTCTTATTTTAGTTTCATATAGAGAATAAATACTTAATAATTCACAAGCTAATCTAAAAACTTAAGCTATTAGATAGCGGTGATTTTATATTTTTATATTCTAATACTTTACCTCACTTTTGGGCCTGAGACATTATAATTTACCCAAAAAGTGGACTGGACCGGAGGTTTACATTTTAAACAACATATTGATTTGACAAGATTTGAATTCAAGACCTTTTTTGATATGATAATAATTCACCAACTACTTTAAAAACTTCAGCTGTTAAAACACAATAATTTTTATATTTTTATATTCTAACAATACCATTATGTTTTATTGAAAGACATAACATTTCATACAAAAGATGCCAAAGAAATTCCGAGTTGCACATCATATGCAGAAAAAGAGACCTGACCAATTAGCATGGCAAAAGGTTGCAGTCACAAATTGATACCAAGCAGGCCAACTATGGTACAGATATAGTGCTTTCATCTGGCGAATCTGGAAAATAGAATGAGAACTTTTTAGGCTTTTCCCATAGGAGACACTAGGGCAGTTAGATATAAAATGCATCTGCTAACAATATCAATACTCTAACTAGCTACCACCGAAATAATCAACTTTTCACAATTTCACAAAACAAAGTTCGGAGCTACAATATGCTTTTCAAGACATCGTTATTGAATTTAAAAGTGAGAGGTCCATTTTTAAAAATAATATCTTTGAGGCACACAAGTAACCTAATTCTTATTATCCCCCTATAGGTAGGAGTATAAATGAGCTGGGCTCGACTCGAGTCAAAATTATAGAGAGTTAAGCTAGCTGAAGGACGCTCAGCTTGGCTTGTTAGCGAGTTGGCTTGAGCTCGACTTAGACAGGCTCACATAAAGGTTGTTATAGAAGAGTTCTTAGGCATTTGTTCACACTAAATTATGTTAGGAGAAGCCAATAAAAAATTCAAGAGAAGAATATTGACTTCTTAACACAAGATGAAATGGGTAACAACTTAACTTTTATTGCTTCAATTTTTAGCCATTCCATAGGATAAGACCACATATATATAGTTGTTTATATGACTTTTGATCTATCATATTTGACTTTTAGCTATACTGTGTGCGTCCCAGGTGCCTGCCACCCCCCTGTCCTCTCTTCTCCTTCTTCTTCCCCTTCTACGGCACCCTCCCCACCTCCCTTATCTCCTTCTTCCCCTCACCGTAGCCATCTCGACCCCCCCTCATTTTTCTCCTCCACCTCACTACCTTTCTCCCTCTCTCGCGGGTTGCCGACGTCGGAGCCGGAGCCGGAGCTGATGAAGTGCCGGAGCCGACGTAGCCCCAGAACCGATAAAGCTGAGCGCGTGGATCGCGGTAAGCCCTAACCTCGTCGTTAAATCTCGATAGCTAGCTCCCCTCCCTCTCGTGATCGTCCTCTGCGGCCGCGACCCCGCGTCCGGCCACCGGTCCGAGGGCTCCGGTGGGAGGAGAGAAACCCTCCTTAGATGGGCTTCGGGCCCTTGTTGAAGGGAGGAGGGACCCCCCATGGCCGCCGGCCATGGAGCGCGACCCGCCGCCGTTAGGCCCTTCTTCCCTCTTTCTTTTTTCCCCCTACTTACCCATCGGTCTCGTAGCCGTGCCGCCGGCCTCGTGGTCATATCGCCGGCCTTGTGCTGCGTCGTCGGCCTCGTGCTGCGCCGCTCGCAGCCCCGTGGACCTTCTCTCTCTGCCTCGATCTCCTTCCCTCGAGAGGAGATGGTGGTGGGCTGCGGTTGGACTACAGCCCACAGCAAGTCTTGGTGGGCCGGGGGTAGCCTGCCTCATGCAACCTTGTGGGCTGCAGTTGGACTGCAGCCCACCAAGGCCCCTTGCCTTTTGGGTTAGGTTCCATTTGGACCCTATAATCCAGTTTATCCATTTCCACCCGAGTTAATTAACCTAACCCCGTAATGACAATTTATTATCATGTGAATTTTAGGATAACATAGGACTCACCCTAGGAGACCCCTGACTCATGTATATGCCTAAACATAATTCTCTAATAAGATAATTAATTTTATTAGTTCGCTAATCGTGAATTAATAGGATTGACACCGCGTGAGGAGAATTTTGGGATTCCGAAGGAACCGGCTAGCTGACGAGATTTAGCATACTCCCCAGGCGAGTAGAGTTTATATAAGTCTAGAATAATGTAGTTACAGTCATTATACCTGCCATGACACTGTAGGAAATGTCAGTATTAATATATGCATTTAGTGTACCCTGTTATATCTTTACATATGCAGTTATTGATAATTTGCTCATCATGATATTATGAGATTGTTAATGTAGCATAAGCATTGGTGTGATGATGCTCTACATGTATCCTGTATGATATACCCTTGCATATATATCTGTTGTAATACGTTTAGGAACTAGCATGTTCCAGGATAGTGACTGGTAATCTTTATCAATTGCATTGATTTAGTAACTTATAGTAAGTCATTTCAATAAGCATATTGTTATTGTTAACAAATATAGACATGCATTGGATATACACATGTGATTTCATTATTTTAGATTGTTTGGATCCTACTCGCTGGGCTGTAAGCTCATCCCCTCATGGAGGCATTATTTCAGAGCTAGGAGACGCAGGTGCGGGTAGCGAGGAGTAACTACCTTTCTTTCTTTCTTTCAGTATGTCTATTAGTTGTATTAAGCCCCTACGAAGGCGTTATGATTGATGATGTATTTTGGACTTTAGCATTGTATTTTGGATATATATTTAGAAGGCTTGTTGTGGCCTGTGGAACTTGTATCCAGACTCTTATGGTTGAGTTTATTTATGGTGAATTTGTGCTGTTGTGTGCCTTGTGAAATTCTTGTACTGACAGGTCATGTGATGCACCGCATGAGGGGATTTACCCACGCGGTTTACACGTGTATTTGGAGGTCTGGGTGTTTCATTGCTATTACTCCAATGCATAGAAAACATCAAGGTCAACTCAAAGCCAAAGCACCAATGTCAAATTATTCTTGAATTCTATACTAGCCAAATTAATCTAATTAACTAGTCAAATGGACTACCTTAATACAATTCTTAAGCATGTAGCCCATTGCAACAATACATATATAAAAGAATCTATAGAATTTATGTGCAACTAGAGGATAAAGCATCATATTTAAAATTGTAGATGACTAATTATATATAATATTTTAACATATTACAATGACAGCTAAATCTAGATGAGCTCGAGCCAGCGACGCTCAACTTGAGCACGTCTCAATTGTTAAACGAGCAAGAAAATGTGGCTAGAACTTGGGTCGTTCAGCTAAACAAGCGAGCTCGAGTAGCTTGCGAGCCTCAAGCTTTATTGACACACCTACTTGTAAGGGATTAAAAGCATTAGAATAACCAAATTTTTTCATGCCTCCTTCATTGGCTTACATGTACTTTTTCTTAGGCAACATGCATAACAAAAGACTTCCGAAGCATGATAATGTTAGTCCAGTCCTATTACACCATATGAATGGGACATGTCTTTGCTTTTCAAGAGCATTAAGAAGAAAGAAGCTTTTTAGCAGACAGAGGCAAACAGTATGAAATTAAGATGTCTTTATTTGTAGCACTATCTAAGAACCTAACAGTTGTAAGAAAAATAAAGTTATTTACAAGATAACAGTACTAGAATTTAAGAGTAAAGCAAAAAATGAACAACTCAGCTTGCTCATCCAAAAGATGCGACATGGATTATCATAAGAATGCTGACTCACATATAGTAAACAATATTATTTGCAAATGAATTTTTTTTCCAAATAGAGTAGGTGATCATAATGTTTGAAAGGTCTACTATTCCTTGATTGGAAAATGCATTACCTGAAACAAGTGATCTGCAACATAAGAACCAATGTTAAGAAGTAATATCCAAAATATCCCACTAACACCTTTGTTTGGTGCCCTCTTGTCTTCAGGCCTTGCAAGCTCCAAATCTGATGTTAAATCTAAAAAGTACAGAAGCTCTTGAGAATCATATACCAAACCATGGTAAAACTAAATGCATCTACAGTATATATGACGAGAAGAAAATGCACTTAATATTTGCCAGTCTCCAATCATACATATAACAACTTACAAGTAACATCAACATTTATAAACGATACTGGTAGTCATTCTTATAGAAGAAAACGAATTCCAGAAAGAATTAACTTTTGCTAGTATATCAAAAGCAGCTCGAGGATGAACAAGCAAAATGACAGAACTCATTCTACAACAACGATGGGCAATCCTCAAAAATTGCAATTGTTTCAACTAAATCAGACTATTTACAAATTTTCCAACAGCAACAATTTCGAGAAAATGAACAGACTCAGTCTCAAACTAAAAAAATAATCCATATATTAAATCAAGGATTACGATTTCAAATTTGCAACTAGCACACTAAAAATAAATAAACGAAGCATAACACATTAGAAATTTGACTCAAGATCGTAATTTATTCAGTCAGACTACACAAACGAAGCACAATCTACAATAATCGTTCTCAAGCCCATCATCCGAAATTAGCAAAATAATTGTAAATCAGTTAAAACCTATTCGTTAATCACAATTTCGAAAAATAACGAAACAGAAGCATGGGAAAGATACCTGATCTTCCCATCCTAAAGCGAAACCGCCCTGGTCGAGCGTCGAAAATGACCGCCTTTTTGTGGACAGAGAAGCTTCGGGTGCCGAGAGGGTAGAAAGCGGCGGACGCCGGGGGGAGCCACGTGTCAAGCACGGTGATGTGTCGGACGGCGGGGAATCCGAGACCCGTCGCCGGGCTCCGGGAGAGGAGATGGAGCTGCCCCATTTCTCTCTCTCCTACCGTCCGAGTAATGTTTGGAGGCGGGGATTTTTTTCCCTCGTTCGGGAAGGTAGATTTTATAGGAGGAAAACGTGGTTAGATTCGATGAGTCTGATTTGGGATTTCGGTGTGCGTACTTTTTTCCTTTTTTTTTAATTAAAAAGATCTGCTACCGGCTTACAAACACCCATCAGCTTATATGATCATCTGCTGACATGTCAAAACCCAAAAGCTTGCAGAGCAGAGCTCCTTCCCGGTCTCCAGCAACAAACACCTCGACACTAGCTTGCCCTAGTTGACTCATTTGCCCAGTGGGCCACCTTGTTCCCTCCTCCAAAAATTCCTTCATTAGATATTTAATTCTCCAAGTACACCCTGCCTCCTTCCTTCCGAACTAGAGAATTCATATTTACCTCTCTTTCGAAGGCCAACCTGATACCCTAGGTTTTCGCCATCTATGCAAAATAAGATCGGTGACGGCCCCTTTGAGATTGCCACCATTATGCTTTCATCCGAATGAACCACCATGCCGTCTCCTCCTTGGTAGCTCATCGGAGAGTAGGCCCCATCCATGGTTAGCTTGCACCAACCATGTTTCAGTAAACTCCACGTTTCGCCACCCCCCTCCAAAGGCAACCTGATTTTGCTGCTTTTAGATTCCCTATAAGATAGTGACACTCACTTTCTTTACGTGTTTCCTTACGACTTTGTCACTAGCCTAGTCAATGGAGATCTAATCCAGGCTTAACCTCCAAATTCATAGGGTGTTGCAAGATTTCATCCACCGGCTCCCACACCGCACAACCCATAGTTGTCTTGTAGCCTTAACTAGAGGTGGCTTAAGAACTCCCTAGTATCTTCCAACTTGGCCAAATATTAGACTCTAGATGTTAGAGGAATGTGTAAATCGAGCTCGTCTTAGCCTCTCCCTTTGGGTGAGGCCACTAGTATCAGCAATCTTCATAGCTTGCAGGTTAGTCAGGTAAATGATTAACCCTCCATAGATATAAAACCGCTATAACTCCATAACATTATTGGCTGATTTTAATCATCATCTTCCAACGAAAATTTAACTACCAAAAATGTCAAATTTGAAGATAAAATTGTATAGTATTGAATAAGTTTTTCAACGCATTTAAAATAATACAAATCAGAGTTCATATAAGAAAGACGTGAGCAAATTAATGAATAAAATTAATTTTGTTATTTATCAATGGATTACATTCTTCTTTTAAGTTGTCATCTTTCAATAAACTTAGATATCTAAATGGTTAAATTTAAAGATATTAATGAGAGAAAAAGTTGTAGAGAATTATTTTTTCTTTCTAAAGCATTCAAAGTAATATGATAAGAGTTTATATGAAAAATATATGACGAAAATACTAAATAAATATTTTTTTTATATATAAGTTCTTATATTCTAATAAATATTTAGCCTCTGTAAGGTCGAATTTTTAAAAATTATAAGATAAAATTGGCCGGATAATATTTCAAATAGATCTAAAATAATATTGATCGAAATTCATGTGATAAATATAGGATCAGAACATTGAACATATATACATTTTTAAATGTCCGAATCCACTATTATAAAAACACACATGATTTTTATTGTCACTTAACAACATATTAGTTTTCCCTTATAGGTTAGATTTGTTTTCAAATTTACTTCACTTGGTATCTCATTAAATACTGATTGATGAGACATTATAGGAATAGAGAGAACTTACCACTCTTCTTCTTTTTTCATCTCTCAATCTTTTTTTCTGCACAAGCATTTCATATGGTAAGAAATACTACTTTACTCTTCTTATGCTTCTTCTTCTATCTCCTAATCTTACTTTTGTGTCTTTTTCTTCTTTCACTTGAAATAGTTATATATAAGCATCTCATACAAGAGAAATATTATTATATGTATTGTGTTTAATACATCTCTTCCTTAGGTTATCCATATGAGATATTTTATATAATTTTATAATTTACTCTTATATTTTTTTTTTATATTTTATTTTATTGCTACCGTCCTACCTTTATAAATAATCATAAACCCTAGTATAAAAATAAATTTCTCTTAATTAGATATTATTTAATAAGAAAAATAAGCAGATACCCCTTGAGAACTAAATAGCTATGAATGATAAAAATATTCAATATATGCAAATTTCATAAGATAAAGTTGAACCAAATTTCAAGTTTCTAGAATTATTTACTTGTCTGTACTTTAAAAGTATTTATCGTTCTAATCTTAGCTATATTATTTTTGCCAAGTAGTAAGACCTTGTTTGAAATAAATTCGGACTAGGTATAAGTACTGATGATATGAGTCTTTAAAAGTTTGAATATGATAATATCTCTCACTCATCCTTCTCTTTCTTCTTCATTTTTGACTCTAATTTACAATTTATTTTAGACAATTTATAATTATATTTACGTAATTCATAGTTATATATATGAATTTCGTAGTTATATTTATGTTGTTCACAGTTAAACATAGTAATAAAAGGAAGAATGAATTGCGTAAAAATAATTGAAAAGTTCATAAATATAATTCTAAATTGTGTACAATAACTATAAAGTAGGAGTGAGAGAGATACTATGCGGTAATAATATGATTCTAAAAGTAACAAAAAATTCAATTCAAAATAAGTTAATAAATAAAAATAAACTTACAAATTACAGAATGTAAAATCTGTATAGTAAGTCTAGTGTTGAAAACTCTCTCTTTAAGACTAATTCGTCATCCGTCGATTGCTTCTGAAACAATGGACGTCGGTTTTCAAGATACAACAACTGTCTTACACTCGAAAGAAAGCAGCTATTCGAATGCCTGGTTGAACCTGAACCGTGCTATACTCTCTCAAATGCAGACTTAAGATTCGAACCAGACTTAGAAAGAATGAACCAAAATTTAGTGTTCAAAATAATGCAAACTGACAGCCTATTTATTAGACTTAAATAGGCTTGAAGGGATGCGACTGGTCACAAATGGATGCACTATTTCGGGTCTTAACCGAATAACAGTTTCAAAGTGAAGGGATGCACCATTTTGAGTTCAACCAATTAACTGTTCCAAGTGTACACCACTTCGAATTCGGGCAGGTTCAACCAACCAACTAATCTGAACAAGACCAGATTTGAACTTGTATCAGGCAAAAATTAAAATTAGACTTGACCCGCACATGTAAACCGAGCTGAGCTGGGCCGACCGGGGCGTGTGTGTAAGTTAAGTTGCATAATACCATTTACCCACAAAAGATGTACCTCTTTTGGGGTCCAAAGTTGAAACACCAAAACCTCCAAATACACGTGTAAACCGCGTGGGTAAATCCCCCCATGCGGTACATCACATGACCTGTCAGTACAAGAATTTCACAAGGCACACCCGGCACAAATTCACCATAAATAAACTCAACCATAAGAGTCCGGATACAAGTTCCACAGGCCACAACAAGCCTTCCAAATATACATCCAAAATATAATGCTAAAGTCTAAAATAAATCATCAATCATAACGCCCTCGCAGGGGCTTAATACAACTAAAAGACATACTGAAAAAGAAAGGCAGCTACTCCTCACTACCCGCACCTGCGTTCCCAAGCCTTCTAAATATACATCCAAAATACAATGCTAAAGTAGACATACTGGAAAAGAAAGACAGCTACTCCTCGCTACCCGCACTTGCGTCCCCTAGCTCTGAAATAATGCCACCAAGAGGTGGTGAGCTTACAGCCCAGCGAGTAGGATCCATACCATCTAAAATAATGAAAGTGCATGTGTATATACATTGTATGCCTATATTTGCTAGCAATAACAATATGCTTGTTGAGATGGCTTAACATGAGTTACTAAATCAATACAATCGATAAAGATTATGTCCACACAGATATAAAGCTTGATACAATTTTTTATTCGTACATATCACAATCATAGTGTTTACATGTTATGTATAGCAATAAAAGAGCACTTTAGTCATCTTATGCCTACAAAAGCATTAATCATACTCATCATCGCTCATCGAGCTATTCACTACATAGGGTAAATACTCTCAAGAAATAATTATCCATCACATAATCATCCATCATCTCATACATCGAGGGGGGATATATACACATCTAGCGGTAATGCCACCTACACGTGTATGGCGACACTACAAGTGACCGGTTGTCTATGGCCATCAGACTAAGGACCCCGGTCGTAAGCCCATATCTCACTCTCTCTAAATCATCAGTAGAAGTGGTGCAGTGTCTATGAGTGTATCAAGCATGTTATAGTCATTATGATCGTTACATTTTATATTCACAATAGATATACATATATGCAAGGGTATATCATACAGGATACGTGTAAGCATCATCACACTAATGTTTATGCTACATTAACATTCTCATAATATCATGATGAGCAAATTATCAATAACTGCATATGTAAAGATATAACATGGTATACTAAATGCATATATTAATATCGACACTTCCTACAGTTGTCATGACAGTATAATGACTGTAACTACATTATTCTAGATTTGTATAACTCTACTCGTCTGGGGGGTCTCCATAGTATACTAAATCTTGTCACGCAAGTAACGCCATATGTAAGATTAGCGAATTAATAGAATTAATTATCTTTATTTAGAGAATTTATGTTTAGGCATATACATGAGTCAGGGTGAGTCCTATGTTATCCTAAAATTCACATGATACTAAATTGTCATTACGGGGGGTCAGGCTAATTAAATCAGGTGGAAAAAGATAAACATGGTTATAGGCTCCAAATGGGCTAGGCTAGAGGTAATGGGTTAGGCTCAAACCCAACTCAATACGTAAGAGGGTCTTAGTGCAAGGTTGCAAGAGGTGGGTTGGGGGTCCAACCACAGCCCACTAAGGCTTGCTGTGGGCTGCAGTCTAATCGCAGCCCACCACAATCGAGCTGGTGGGCTGCAAATTGCAGCCCACCAAAACTAGCTTAGTGGGCTGCAGGGGATGTGGGGCTGCGAGATCAAGGCGGAGAGAGGAGGTCCACGGGGTTGCGGGGCTGCGGGCGGCGCAGCACGAGGCCGGCGGCGCAGCACAAGGCCATCGAGTAAGTAGGGGGGAAAGAAAAGGAAAGAGGGGAAAGAAGGAAAGAGGGAAGGGGAAGAAGAAGGAGAAGAGGGATGGGGGCAGAGTGGCAGGGGTGTTAAAATTTGGGGTGTTACAAAAGTCCACAAAAATTTGTCACTTATATATCATACTAATATTTCTAAACTCATTTCTCTTTATTTTCTATTGCCATGATACCCACTTTAGAGCTAATCCTTTTTATGAATTTGACTAAGTGAATATATGATAATAAAATACTCTTTAAGCTAAATTAATTTCACCATTAAACTATTATTAATAATATGTATGCCACACTTAAAACTTAGCTCAAAGTTTATAAAAAAATTCATGTCAAATACATGAAATTTCTAATAATTCAAACTTATAAAAACTCATTTAATCAACACTAATACCTAGTGTGAATTACTTTTAACAATGTCTAAATGTTTGTACTGGATGAGTTTAAAAAGATAAATTCTCTTAAATTAGACACAAGTAAATGATTTTGGAAACTTAATAGTTGATTTATATCTTCTCAAATTTGATGATCCAAATATGGTTATAGTTATATTTACAATTTTTTTATTACATAATTCATACTAATTGAATATTTATATTTTTATAAGTTTCACACTTTTATTACGTAATTCATAGTTATAAAATATTTATATTTTAATTTTATTAAGTATTGAACACTTATATTTTTTGTAAATTTCCTAATTATTTTACTTAGTTCTAGTTTGTATTGGTGTAAGTTTACTTAATTTACGTAATTCTTAGTTGGTGTTAGTCAGCAAATATTTATTATTATCCACGTTTCTCGAGACAAAAGTGATATAATAATACTGTTTAAAATAGGTCAGACTAATAACATAAGGTAATTCATAATTATTTTACGGGTTATATTAATAAATGAGAGAGTGCAAACATTTATTATTATACGCCATCTTTCTAAGGCAAAAATTTATTAAAGAAGTCAGATTATATTAAATGCATATTAAGATTTTCTTTTACTATTTAACGAGCTCAAAGTTGGAAAATAAAATGGAGTAAAGAAATTTGGGTGATAAAATTGAAAATTAAATGTGTATTTTATTGATAATTTCTGAAAAATATATTTTGTTCTATATAAATTTAGGTAAATATTTGTATATCAAATTACATCAAATAAAAAGGAAAGATGATTAACTGATAGGTTTATGAACTCACATAGATTAATGAAGATAACAATGACAAGTTTATTTTCATAAATGCTGGTAAGAGATTAAGTGATTTATAACGAAAAAAAATGAAATAGAAAAAAAATGGCTATATCAAAATTATCTCAAATTTATCGAGCAAAATCGCTCGAAAGAGATAAAGATAATATAGCGAAGAAATTATATTTTATTTCTTATAGTTGGGTTTAAATTTATTTTACTCTTTTTATAGTTTTATTTATGTGCTCATATTCGCATAATTACATTCAAATTAAAATTAAATTTTTTTATTTATTTGATTAATTTACTTGTCTAATTTTAAATTTAATATATAGGATTAGTCAAATATGATGAGAAAAATAAATAATTTCAGTTTGAATATATTTATAAGGACTAAAATAAAACAAATTAAAATATGAAAATGATAAAAAAAAGAGAGTAAATTTAGATCAAGCTATGTGCGGGTAAAATGTAGCTTTTCCTAACCTCATTTGAAAAATTATAGTGGCAAATAAGTAAAAAAGAGAGGAAAAAAGCTCTAAACTTTTTAACAGTGTATTTTGTCCCAAGGGACTCAAAACTCAGCGCCTTTCTCTTAGCTTATCTTTCTTCTTTGGGAGGGAGGGAGGGAGGGAGAAGACCAAGAAGAAGCCAACAATGATGTCCTCGCTCCAGTTCTTCCCTTCTACATCCCGAAACCCTAATCCTAAATCCAATCCTCTCCTCCTCCCCTCCAAGAACCCTAGCATCAAGCCGACCTACCTCCCCTCCTGCTCCTCATCCTCAGCCAGACCTCTCTGTTCCCCTAAAGATTCGATTTTGAGCACTACCTGCTTCGTTTCTCACCCTCAAAGCTCCACTTTTGCCGGTCCCCAGCTCTTTCGGCGAAGAAGCCACTGGAGAGAAATCCGGTGTAGTCCTGGGGTCGATTCTAGGGGTGGCGAGGCTACGGATGCGCCACCGCTGCTGGAAGTGGAGAGCGAGGATGGCGGTAATGGAGGTGGGAAGGGTGGAGGAGGAGAGGAGGAAGAGGAGGAAGAGGAGGAGGGGGAGAAGAAGAAGGGAATTCTGCCAGAGTGGTTTAATATCTCTTTGGATGACGCGAAGACTGTGCTTGCGGCATTCGCGATTTCTTTGGCTTTCCGGTCGTTCATCGCGGAGCCTCGGTTCATCCCGTCATTGTCGATGTTTCCAACTTTTGATATTGGCGACCGCATTGTCGCAGAAAAGGTATTACCTTTTTATAGTTTGGTTCCATTTTGTTCTCAAATGTGGAAACGGAATGTAACTATTGGAGGTCTAGATATTCTTTGGTAGAATGAGGTGTTATTAACTGATACTTAATTTACTAATATCATGATCCTGGTCTTAATTTATAGGTTTTTGTTTTCCTAGATTTCTTGGCTATACTGGAACTTTGGAATACATTTTGGATAAAACTTGCATATTTCTAGGATTTGTCATCAGTACATGTGGATATTGATTCAGTGTCCTTGATGATGATTCGTATGTTAGAACGATCAATCAAGATGTCACAGGTTTTCTTATCACATTCTTCTTGGTAAATTACTTGAATTTGACAGAGTCTATTGAGTCTTTCATGCTTTGAATTTTAATGTTTAATATCTAAGACTTGCCACTTATGATTGAAGAGGTTGCCACTTTACATCATTTCTCAACTCAATAAGAAAACCAAAAAGGGTTGACAATGACATCCCACAAGTGAATTGGCAATCTGTTGAAGTGAATGGTCAAAAGAAACCAAAAGTGGTTGCGGATAGCATCCTGCTATACTTTGTGGCACAGTAAGTGCTGACTAGCACACTCTGTTCCTTATCTTCCTTTCAACTTAAAATAAGCCTTTCAACATGTAGTATGTTATTTATGTTAAAGCGTCCACACCACAGAAAAGATAAAGTTAGTTCATAAGATAAAAGAACACATTAAGGTTAACTTTTCCCATTTCAGTATATTCTTGATATTCTTATATGGATTTTTTTCTTTCATGAAAGAAAGGGCAACCAAATGATGCAGGGTTGAGATATTCATCTATATTTCTCAGTTCTTTTCCATAATCTTTGCTGTCCATCTCATTTGTAGTTTTGTCATAAAGTATGTGTTTTCATCAAGCAAAATTGGATGCTTTCTGCCAATATGACACAAATATAGTTTCTCCAAAACTAATATTTTGTAGAAATTTTCTTAGGTATCATATTACTTCAGAAAGCCATGTGTCAATGACATAGTGATCTTTAAAAGCCCACCAGTCTTACAGGTATGTACGTCCTTTTTGGGCCCGTACAAATATATAGTTTTCTTCCGCATGACTTATATTTGCTTAGTTTAGATATTTTACATCAATACATCTCGCAGGAAGTGGGATATACTGATAATGACGTTTTCATCAAAAGAGTGGTTGCCAAGGAGGGGGATGTTGTAGAGGTTAGTATACCTACATCAAAAGTGTTGTAATATATATAATCTTCTCTATCATGAAAATATAATTCCTTAGTTTGATCTGAATATTTTCCTACTTAAAGAATTCTAGCTAGGTTATCCATCATAATTAGAAGGGAAATAGAAAGAAGATTGAAAGCTCGAAATAGAAAGAAGATTGAAAGCTCTTTGTTTGAAAAAGAGGACTAGGACTATTTATTATATTTAAGATACAATAGGTTCTGCTAAGATTTCTTCACCTAAACATTCATCCGATCCATTCTTATTGCATAGATTAAAGCACATCAATGAACAAAACCCAAACTGAAATACATCAATGACAGAGATTAGAAAAGATGCCATGTAATAATCATCTCAATGTAGTCAAGGTGTTCCGACTGTTTCAGAGCTTTTTTCTGGAGTTACAACAGCCAAATTTTTAGTCTCATTAATTTCAGGTCTGATATATGGATCCATATTTTTCATTCATCTCTATTTAGTGCATGGCCTAGCAGCCACTATATTCTTTTAGGATCCATTTTCATAGCTTTCTTGATAAAAGTTTTAAATTGTCTGTCAAGACATCCAACACAGCTCTCCTTTATTTGGGCTTGGGACCAGATATTGAAAGATATCATGATAAGCACACATTTGGTGGAGGTTTCTCAATTCTAGAGCTTCATTGTGATATTTTGGAATGGAGATATTTTGACAATTTCATTTTAGTGACATGGAATGCAAACTACATTTTTTCTTTTAAGTCCCGTTATCCTTATTAAGTGTTCCATAATCAGTTCATATACACCTGTACTACTGGGATAAACCAATTAATTAGGACCTGTTCCAAACTAGTTTGAGTAATGATTATGAACCAGATTTAAGCTCATTAAAAATGGAGTTAGGTTCAAAATGAAGCTTTCTGAGCATAAAGATATTCTACACTACTGAAACGGTAAAGTTAATTCATATTGTCCATTTATAGTGACTTTAATAAACCATGATTAAATTCCTGAAGTTAGTATCAGACTGATCTGCTATGGTTCTGGGGCCAAATTGGTAATTGTTCATAATAGTTTCCAGGCACCCAAAATTAAAATTCAAAACTATAATGCCTTCTTACAATGATAAATTTAAGATTGTCAAATTGCCCAAGGTCAACTGAAATTTTTGTGGGTTTTCATGTACTAAGTTTTCAAACCTCTCCATGCTTTTGAGTGATTATCAATTTCTAAATTCTAATATTACCTTTGGAATTCCTTGCTTATTTCATACTGTACTGCCCTTGTTTGTACTGTTTGTTTCTAAGGTAAGTCTATGTCCACTCTGTACCTCGCTGAGCCAAGCAAGTCAAGTTCTTCCGAAAATGTTTACCTACGCTCTTTTATGAACTTATTCAAAATTTATGAACTTATTATGCAGTTAGATTACTAAAAAAATGCTTGCTATAGATTTTTCTAGTAAGGTGTCTGTGTGCAGGTAAGACATTCTGCAATACAATGTGATCAAGAAACTAACTATTGGAATTTTATTTTTCAAAACCAGCAGCAACTTAATAGTGGTCCTCATAGACTCATACCATCTAACTTCAATCACTAATTATTGAGAAGAAAATGATGTAACTTAATTCCAATCATTAGTTACAACTCAAGCATATTAAGTTATTAACATGCACACCAGTCAGTCAAGTCAAGGATTATCTAGCTGGCAGAGATGATGCTTTACTATTGGCACTTGGTAACTTGTCCTTTTAGTGGATTTCTGAAATAAAATATCAATTGAAGGTCAGTCTAGAGGAATTATAGTTGACATTACCTTGTAAAATTTTATTTAATAAAAAACTAAAAAAGTACGGAAGAAATCTCAAGATATCTCTACAATAAGTCAATAAGTACGACTGCAGTTGACACAACTATAGGTTAAATTTCCCATACAACATTGGATTCTATTATTATGTTTCTGGCTTTCTGCGAATACTCTTATCTGTAAAAGCTTTATAAGTCTTTCTAAATTACTTTCTTTTGCAGTACCATCCTGGTTTCAGATAAGCAACACCATTTTCTTTTTATGGTTGATACTACCTTTTATATCACCTAATACTGTTATATCGTGAATGTTTGTTGTTTCATATTGAAAGCATCTGTAGAATTATTATTGTTTCATATTGAAAGCATCTGTAGGATTACATAATTGATAGTTCTTTTATTTCCGTTGTATATATTGCAGGTACATGATGGAAAGCTAATAGTAAATGGAGATGTGAGAAATGAAGAGTTCATTCTTGAGCCCCCATCCTATGACATGAACCCGGTGGTAAGGTTGCTATAGCCTTACAGGTGCTTTCACTAGATTTTGAAATTGTCATGACACGATTATCAGAAAAATTATGATTTGAATTTCTATTTAGAAACAATAAAGGAATTTGGAGAATTAAATGAGTATAGAATGAGCTTCATTGAAAAATAGGGTATAGAGACTTCCAGATGGGTCGGCAAAGATGAAGATCTAAAAAGGATGTGAATTGATGTGACAAAGCAACATTACCTTGACTGGACAAAGATAGTTTTTTGTTAAAATTTTCAGGTGAGGTTTACTGTCATTAAAAATTGTGAAATTCCTGTTAGGGAAATCAAATGTGCATGAATATTTAAGAGCTACGATAATTGTTTTCTTAGATGGCATTACTTGGTGGCCTAACCCTTGCATCCAAGCAGCCATGGCTTGCTAAAACTGCCTCTTCAGAAATAAGGGTAATACTATGTATGTCTTCCTCCCGCCTCCCCTAGCACTTGTTTAATGGGAGCCTCGTTCACTGGGTTCCTTTTCTAGTTTAATCGGTTTTGTTAGTTCATGCACTGTAGTTTGATACAATTTTATTTTCTTCTGTACTTGTTCAGCTTTGCACTTAATCTCTCCTGTTATATGGCATAAGCTCCAAAACTGTGGATTTTCTTTCATGAGGCTGGACATCTCACCCCTTTGAATATTCTAGAGATGCTTCTTCAGGATAACTTTTTGAGCAGGCTCTAAGATAATTCTTAGAAGAAGTCGATATCCATTAGTAACTTAGCTATTTCCGTCACAAAATTTCATGCTGGCTATCAAGCTACCTAACACATCACTCCTTTAGATGGAACATCTATGACAGTAAGCATGCACAGGGAGAGTTAGGAAAGCATGCAGTAATTGCCCAAAGAAGTAAGATGTGATGTAACACCATGCATTTCATCCTTTAACATAGGAAAGCCAACCATACCATAGGTTCTCATTGTTCAAATCTATATCAGGAATGAAGATGCTTTTTTTTTGCACTTTTATCATAAATTTTCTTTGCATCGTCTGAAGTTATTTCCTGTGAGATCAAGATAACTTCAATTATCACCTATCGTTTGCTGCAGCAAGTGCCTCAAAACTCTGTATTTGTGATGGGAGATAATCGTAACAATAGTTATGATTCACACATATGGTATGACAACAACTTTGATCTGGTTCAGCGTTAGGTCTTTATTTCTTTTGTTTCCTCTACATAACTTACTCTTTTTCAGGGGTCCTCTTCCGTCAAGGAACATTCTAGGGAGATCCATCTTCCGCTACTGGCCACCAACTAGACTTGGGAGCACAGTTCCTAATGGCAGCTGCGAGGACCTGAAGCTAAAGAATAATTCAGTTTTCGATGTTGGAATAACCCAGTAAGGCAAAGTACCAATATTGTTATTCCCAACCCTCTAAATTATCTTCTTTTTTTCTTTTTTTTTTGTAAAGGATGGAGATGGAGAAACAATTTTGTGTTTAGGTTTCTGCCAGATCACCTCTTTAAGCTTAAAAACAGATGTTGGTTATTGTACTTCAAACATCTCAATGGGAAAGAAATTTCTGAGGTTCTTGGTTGATTTCCTATTCTCATTTAGAGAGAGCCAAACTAGGATATGTCAGGTGATTCAGTTGTAACAGATCTGTGACAAAATGAACACTAAAGAGAAATATTGGGTGTTTGATGCTTATTTTAATCCATCTCACAGGGATTAGTTGATTGCCAGCTCCAAAGGACCGAGTGCGGAGTAGCTAACACATCTGATCACAACCAATATAAATGTGCACTTATAAAGATCATAAATTGATATTACCAAACGTGTTACATTTTCTGCATACCAGTTAAATTATCAAAAGTTTCATACAAGTTGACCAAGATGATGTGATCTTTCTTCATCTCATAGCTATTACTATCGATAGATAAGATAATGTCTGCACAGGCATCTCAATCAAGCTTGCTTTAATAAGATTCCACTTATATATGTAACATTTAATTCAAGTTCAATTCTTTCCAGATGCAAATTAAGCTTATTCAGGCTTTAATTTGGCTTGAAATAGACTCGAGTTTGAAATAAGTTTGAATTGAATCTAATTAATTTAAGTTTGATATTTTAGAATAGAATTGTTATAATATTTAGCTGTTATTTTAGAATAATAAAATGTATTTAAAAAAAATTTATTTCTAAAACGAAAGGAGTAAAATAAACTGAGTCCTTAGATTTGAGGAGAGTGGCCTTTCAATCAAAGTTAAACATGCCTTGAGAAAAAGTGTGGCTCATTTGTGAGCTGTCAAAGTACACAGCCGCATAAAAAAAAGCTACCAATTGATCTCTTCCTTGAATAGTATTGAAGAATGACTTCATGAACACTGCAAATATCCCAAGCTAATGTAACAGTTAAGACTTTTCACATGCATAATAAATTAACAGTGGTAAGATTGGGATGATTATTCTAGATGTAACCATAAGGTGAGCAAAATAAGGTGCCTTAGTATCCCTCCAAAGTATTTCTCCAATTTCGTCTGTGCTGTAACTCATCCATTACTTAAAAACTTAGGCTTTGTTTGGTTTCAAGCTAAGTCCCAAACTTAATTAATTAGTCTTATATTTTAATTTTAGTTTTTTAGAAAATAAATTTGGTTAGATATAAAAAAGAAAGTTTAGTTAGAGATTCCTGAATTCAAAGTAAACGAGGCCCAAGTAAGTGTTTTATATGGGCATATCACATTATCTAATAACATATGGGCTCTTGAAATTAAAAAAAATATATAAGATTACTCAATTATGGGCTAACTTTTAGTGCTAGTTGATCATTTGTATCTGAAAAAAAAATTATAGATTTTATCCGGATGCGCGTAATCTATGTGTTAACGCACAGTATACTATCGGTCCTCCGCCCATTCCTCCTCTCTCTCTTTCTCTCTCTCCAATCCCTTCTCCTTATTCTCCATCCCCACGTCTAACCTTGCACATCCATGCATGCACGCATCCATGTCGAGTTCCCCCGGCCCGTCGGAGTGCACCTCCTTCTGGCAGTCCATCCACCGCGCCGCGGCCGCCGTTCACGCCCTCGGCCTCGTCCTCGGTCCTCTCCCCGACTCCCTCGCCTTCTCCGAGGACCCCGCCTCCTCCCTCCTCCACGACGAGACCATCGCCCTTAGCATCACCCTCCGCCTCCGCGCCCCTGGCTCTAGCGCTGGCGGCAACAACCTTTGCCGCTGGCTCTACGACACCTTCCAATCCACCGTCCCGGAGCTCCAACTCGTCGTCCTAAAGTTCATCCCCACTCTCGTCGGCGTCTACTTCTCCCGCGCTGGCTCCCCCGAGCCGGTCGCCGGCTTCGAGGCCGTGCTCTTAGCCCTCTACGCGCACGAGACTGTGGCCCGAGCCGGCAATCCATGCACCATAATCCTCCCAAGTCTCACCAACGCAAGTCTCTACCACGAGGCTAAGGCGTCGACCAAGAACAAGCCGGTGGACCTAGACATCGCCATCTTCTCCCCTGTTCTTGAGCCCCATGGCACCGTTCGATCCACCAAACGAGCCAAAATCGTTGGGGTCGCGTTGGAATTATATTACGGCAAGATTGCCCACATGCCCACCTCATCAAAGTTGGAATTCGTCGAGTTCTGCGTGGTCTGGGCGGGCCAAGACGCGAAAGTCTCGAAGGGAGGAAGAATTCCTTTGCCATGGGAGTTGTTCCAACCGATACTTAGGGTCGTTGGGCATTGCATTTTGGGTCCGACGAGCTCCGAGGCGCTCAAGGCGGCGGCGACGAGAGCGGCGCGGTGCCTCCACGAGAGGGCGGCGAAGGACGTGGAGCCACAAGCCATTTTGGCGAGCAGGAGCCTTCTCAGATTGGGGCAGATGGTGGAAGAAGAGATGGTCTGGGAGGCAGCGCTTGGTGATGGCTCGGAAGCAGGGACTCCCACGGTTCATATGTGATTAGTTGTAATCAATCTTTATTGGAGATTATTCCTCAACGAGAATTCGTTGGGCTTAATAATTTCACTGCATTACCAGTAAATTACATGCCTAAAATTAGACTACTTAAAGCTCACTCTACTACTCTCCCCTTATGAATTAATCAATCTCAATTGCATGCTCTTCCCTGTTTGTCGAATATTACAATTGGTCAGTATAGTTAGAATATCTCTGGAATACTGTCAGGTGATTTGGATACTTTCTCCAGTGAGACTCAGGAGAAATTGATTAGCTTTCACTGACCTCTTGCTGAAACCTTGTAGAAATCCACAAACAAGTAGAAGTAGAGACTAACTGCAGATCTTGTAGCTATGCAATGCTTGTATCATTTCCACAGCCAACAGAACCAGAATCTTGTACTTTGCCACACTAATGATTCACAAACAGTAATCGGTACAAAAGAAGATATTAACAGCAAGCTACATATTAAACAATTGATCAAATAGGTAACTTCTCCGTTCAACAAATATAACTACCACAAATGCTATGGAAAGGACCAAGAAAAACCATGCTCAGCTTTAAGTAAATGGAAAGCTAATTAGTAGCCCCAGAAACTCAAATGTAGGTGCATGACTTCTGTGAGAACTTGATTGGTTTCGTCTTCTTGGAATCGACTACAAGCGGGCATGAGATGTACTTCCGATGTGTCACCCGCACGAGCTTCCCAACAACATATCCTCGAGAAGCGATCATGAAGTCCAGAGTCAACGGGACTGCACCGCCGGTGCTAGAGAGAGCCAACCCTGCCCCAGCCCCATAAAGAGGAACCTTTTCGCCATGTAAAACCACTGTGACAGTCCGGTGGCTCTTTCTTGGTTGGTAGTACTTAGTCAACTACAATCAGATGGAGAAAAGAAATAGAAAGATATTAGTATTCGAGTTTCTTTCTCTTTATTTTGTGTATTCATTATTGATAGTAACCAACGATGCAGAGTCGACGAAAAATAAGAAGGTGGAGTTATGCAACTACCACAATGCATTAGCACAATCTTCTTAAAAAAGAACACAACACACTAATACAGTGAGAGCTGCATAAGCTTTAGAATCAGCTTTCACCTAAGGTGATTAGCAGTTATGCTCTGCAGAGATTTAGCTGAACAAGCCAGATAAAAGGAACTTAAACTAGAAGTTGAAAAAAAAAATCAGCGCAAAGAAAAGAAGTTTTATTTGATGCAGGTAGCATGCCCTTTATTTCAATATTCAGTCCACGATAGATCTATACGATAAAAATGACTAAATCCCGATAAACAAGCAGATTTTTAACATGCAGCAATAATTTCCAGATTGTAAGCACAAGTACTGACGACAAAGGGTAGCCACATCCCACATTTAACTTTGCAGATAGTTTTGGAAACAACATCTAGTGTCCAACGGTGAGCTAATCTGAAAATAATGTCACGAAATTTTCAGAATGAACTTGTCCATTCAGGAAGTGCTGACCTTGGTGATAGTGCATAAACTGGTCACTCCTATTAGTTTGCTCTTTCTTATGCTTGGTAAAAGAATGAAGAGGCAAATCAGATTCAGGTATTGAATAGATTCTCAACTAAAGAAGTAAAGGTAAATGGAATTCACTATGAAGAAGAAAATTACCTCGCCAGTAGCAATAGTGATTTCTGAGTACATGAGACTAATACGGCTCGAAGTAACATGAATGCCAAACATCGTAGCCGGGTTGTGCACATTTATCTTCAGAGAGCAGTTCACTGTAACCATCTTAGTTGGGACTCCAGTAGCATCTGTTCCCTCTCCAGCATAAAAGTCATCCATAGCCAGACTCTATGCCAATAGAATGCTTTATTAGAAGGAATTAACTACAAGTACAAGAATTTAAAAGACAAGAGAATGGCATGTTGGACATAATGTAATTATGCTTAAACTTAATATAAGAGGTTCTTTTGGTAGTCACATCCCCTTGTATTTATTTGGAAATACAATAAATTATACACAGGAATTTCATCTACCAAATACAACTATAACACGGCTCAGATTAGCACGACCAAACATAAAGCTTTGTCCCAAAAACGTAACAATTTGAGGTGGAAGAAAATATTGCAGAGGCTTAATTAACCAAGAATGTTGTCACTAAAACAAAAAGGAACAGTAAAAGAATCAAAGATTCTCCGTCGCTGGTCCAGGAATACATGGGTCGATCTTCTTAAATTGAGTATAAACATGGATAAAACTGGTTAAAAATTAGCAAGAAAAGAGAACTTTAGTGATTAAGAACTTACCATTTGCATTCACTTTAGAAGGAACTCACTCAGTAATTTGGAATCAATAAAAAAGCTTATTAACTAAAAAAGAAAAACTGGCGAGAACTTTGGTCTCTATGAGAAATTTTCATCTAATCCAATGATGAATAATAGTAACATAAAAATTATGAATCTTAATGAAGTGCTGCTCAAACTTCTTAATTACCAATGAGTGAATCGCAATAATTGTAACTTGTGATTATACCTTGACAATAACATCTGGCTTGTAAGGCCGGGCCGCGCCCCAAATGATGAGACAGAAGACAGTGAACAGCATAACAAAGCTGAGGAACGCCAACGCAATCTGGCACCGCCGTGAGAGCCCCCTATCTTGATCAAGATCATCATAAGAACCCTCCTCCTGGATCACATTACACTCCGGCCATCCTTTGTCGTTCACCTGCTTCCGGTTCGCCTTCCGGGCCGACGAGGACCGTAAGTTCCCAGAGAACCGGCTCGCCGACGAGGTCCTCGAGTGGCGCCCGAAGGAGGGATGCGAGGGGGACTCCATGGGGCTATTGTAAACGGGTGTCGCCTGCATCGTCGACGACTTGTCGCCGTCCTGCGAGTCCCGAGACGGGCTCTGCACGTAATAGACCGGCCGCTTCGGGGACCGCGGCGGCGACGACTCCGCCAAGCTGGTGACATCGGACTCGGACTTTGCGTGCATCATGTCGATCGAGATTTTACCTCAAATCGTGCTGCAAGACAATGATGAAACCTTCAGAGACCTCAACTATAAGCAGGAGATAGCGAAAGGAATGCATAATTACGCACAATTCATCCGGATCACGTCAAAGTCACAACTTTTTGCAGATTTACGTTTCACAAAAAGATTAATCAAGATGGTTTTATCGAATTAAGACACAAAAGCCTTAGAACCGTAAGGAATCGGATCGAAATTTCTCAAGGGAGACTGGGAATTGAGAGGCTTATGCCATTGTACGACTCTCCTCTCAATCGAAAATCAATAGAACATCATTAAATGCTAAGATCTTAGCAACAAAAGAGAAGAGAGAGATTTTACCTCAAAGATTCGAGCTTTACTCCCTCGGGATAAGGGAATGGGAACGTTTCCCAATCGAGCCGCAGTGGAAGTGGAAGAGAGCAATGCCAGAGACACCTCTGCTATAAGAATTGAAGAGAGAGAGAGAGAGAGAGAGAGAGAGAGAGAGAGAACGCTGTTTGCTGTTAGCGTACGAGCGAATTCTTGTCCGTCTCTGGTTGGACCCGTGGCTGGCGTATAATAGAGCAGACGAACTCTGTCTGCTGTTTGGAAAAGAACAGCCGATATGGAACAAGGTTTTGTCGTGACCCAGGCTGTGGAATTCCAGTGGCTTGAGATATGGAAGTGTCGGCAGAGTATCTGACCCTTTTATTTCCTTTATTCCCCTCTCTTTAAATTTAACTGTATACTTTATTGGAGTACCAGTAATGAACTAATGATGGGGGGTGGCTACTTAAATTAGTTAAATTATCTAATGAAAGGTTTGGTTGTGGGGTTTAATGTAAATAATCCAGAAGTGGGGGCACGTGCAGAGTGAAATGCTCATCATTGGCTCATCATGATTGATGTGTGTGTGTGTGTGTGTGTGTGTTAGAGATCTAACCAAATAATTGATGAGCATTGAGGATGTTTTTTTTTTCCTTTTTTAATTTTCTTTTCTTTTCTTTTGGAATAGAAAGGTGGGTGAGTCTTGTATTAACTTGCGAGTTTCGATCAATAATAGACTGGCACAAGGAACATTTGCACTTCCAAGTGTGCATGGTTCTAGAACACGTGCTTTTATTTAGGGTTGAGATGTATGAGATTCAACAAAGAGTTTTTCTAGATTTTCTTCTTCTTTTTTTCTTCTTTTGGAAAACTAGGTCTTCTTTTTCTCTTAAATTAGTAAGATAAATAGGTAATTAATTCGCTATCAAATTCTGTTATAACTATGCGTATAAAACCATTGATGATAGAAATACTTAAGAGGAATTATATTTTACCCCTATGTGGTTATGCCTAATTAAATTCACTTTATCTCTTATAATTTTATTTTTTGTCACTTTTTCTATTATGATTGTATCCAGATTAAAATCATTATTCTTTTTATTATATTCAATATCTCTGATCGGAATTGTTTTTGATGCGTTAGAAAACTTATTTAATTCTTTATAATTTTGTCTCTGTGAGGATCTTTATATTAGATTTTAATTTAGTTAAATATATTAATAAGATAACAATTATAATTTAATCTATATAATTAAAACTATAGTGATTGAAGTAAATTTAGGTTTTCTATACATGCTTTAATTGACTTCCTTCTCTGCTTTGCTAGATTCAAACTAAAAAATCTCTTATCTTGACATCATTTTAATTTATCAATTATTCTATTAAAAAATGATAATTTTAATCTTTTATATCCGAACTATTTTCACAATGGGTTTACAACGAAGGTGGCGGTGGTATGCGAAAAATCTTAAAATTAATTGCAAAAAACTTATGATCTATAAACGGAAAGAAAATTCTTGTGCTAACAAATGAACATAAAAGCTTGAGAAGGACCTCACAACCACAATATTTTGTCAATGGTCTGGAAAGCTTGGTTGGTTCACTGTCATCGTTTTCTTTGATCATGCAGCTTACGCTTTTGGCCACACAAAAGAGCAGAATTAAATAACGTAGTTAAATTGTGACATATAACCTACAACCAGGAATAAGGTACTGAAAGGGACATGGCAACTTCTATGTCAATGTCATTGCATGAACTATAATTTTCTTCTTCTTTTTTTCCATAGTTTATATGGGCTAAGATATACAACTTAATTGGAAGATCATTGAGGAATAGATTCATCAAATGATTGGATTAAATTATAACTGCAATTATACATCAAATTTGGATTAAATTGTCTAGTGGGAAACAAAGAACAAGAAGAACATCGATAGTCTCGATTAGTTAAAACTGAATATAGAACGGACTTGGTTAAGATCATTAGATACAAACGAATAAATTACCGATGTGTTAAAGCACAATTGTTAGTATGTTCGAATAGACCTAGACATGATCGATCGATAGTAGGGATGAAAATGGATCAAATTAAGTCAAAATGATCCAATTATGAATCTAAGTTTTGTTGTATGTGAGTTTAAATTTTTCTTTCTTTCTTGATATCTGAATTTGTAACACATTGGAGAAAAAAATTTGAGAGCCAACCCTCGTCCATTTTCACCCTCTCCCCACTTGCCCAACGGAGGATTTTATTCCCTATTGGTAGATGTGATAATTAGGCTTGACCTATCTAAATCCGAGCTCGAGATGGTAGCCAAGCCATTCTTCTCTTATTCTTTGTGTTGTTGCCTCGACAAGGGGTGTTGCAGCCAAGCCATCTCATGTGGGATAGTGGGATCTTTTCAGTCGACTAGCGATACTTAGACTAACAGCCCTTAAGTGAGAACCCTTCCCCTATCTCGAGTGAGGCATGGCTCAATAGTGGAAGCCTTACTTGACACTTGTTGGATCGTCGGGCCCCTCGCTCTGGCCCCAGACGAGCCACAATTGGCATCATGAAGCTTTTGCACCCTAAACTGTGCCTACCCATGATTTTCGTACAGGTGGTGAGATGATGTTGAGCTGAGGGCTTAGACGGATAATATCAAAAAAATGCTTACTTATGCTAATGGGTATATGACTGAGGTCATTAGTTTACAGTGGCAGATAATTGATCAGCTATTTGCCGATTAATGGGCCGACAATTCATTGCTATAGTTTACCCTTCCTTGGAAACATTTATATTAGACAAGTATGAATGATGATTGGTGGGCCTAATGTTAGGCATATTGAGTAGCTGTGGTGAGGGTGGATAGAAATAACATATGTTAGGCAATGCTAATGAATACATGTGTGCATGAGTTACCTTTATATCTTAATGATCAACTATTTAGATATTTATGAGCTTTTCATATTAGGTGTATTTTTATTTGTGTTATCCTATTAGTAATGGTGCCATTTGCTGAGTGTTAGAATCATTCATTGACATATAATGTAAATTAATTTACATCGTGGTGGGAACTCATAACAATTTCACTTAGTAGTGTGTGAGGCTTATTTTCTATTAATTTCTTATATCATAATATTTATGAGAGGTTTATATTTTTGCCTATACTATATCTTTATTTTGAATACTTTTATTTAGGAACTCTATCCGTATTATTTTATTATGGATGGATTTGTTGTGGCTTGTAAGCCCCTCTTTTATTTTTGCTGTTTTGGTTTTATCCGATATCGATTGTATGTTGTTAGCCTCTTGGCCTTTATGCGAAATCATGTGAGGGCAACCTGATATGGGAGATACGTGGCGAGTTGAAAATGTTTCATAATTTATATATAATTTTTTAATTTAATATATGAACTTGTATTCAAACCTCGATAGTCTATGCAAATACGGATGTAAGTTGAAGAATAATATCTAAATCAATACTTGAGCATATCATTTAGTCTAAACTATTAAAAAATAATAATAGAGAAAACTTTTTATACTTTATAGAATCTCTAATATAGTTTCTATATATATTTACTAATTTCACGTAGATTTAAGTAATTATATCACAAATTCTTATACATTTATCTGGCATCTTATTCATATCCATGGTTATGCTTAGTTGATAATTAAATTCTCAATCCGTATCCAAAGAAAAATATAGATATAGATATGATTTTACCGCTATCTGATCCGTATCCGAATTATATCTCTTAGCGGTTGCCCCGCCATGAATCCTAATCTGAGCTTCCCGGCGCTTGTGACTTGTATTAATCCTACGGACTTGGGCCTAATCCTAGTGCATTAAGTGGTGGATCCAACCCAACATAGTTGGCCGGCAGCCCATTATTAGTTTGGGTTGGGTTCAACGATTGGGCCAGAATGGTTCACAAATTATTTGGATACCCACCTAACCTAAGGTTGAGCCGTTCTATCGGCTTACGTGTTTTCCATTAGCTAAACTTTTATTGTTGCGTGGATATCACACGCAGAACTTATTCTTTATTCTTTGGATACCCTCAAGTTCCATTTTGCTAGCTTGTATATATATATATATACACACACACACATCAATAATTCTAGGGTTATTATCTTTTTTCTTTTTCTGAATGATCTATATTTTAATTTTTATATATCAAAAATAATTTTTAGGAGTATCCATCCTAATGGGTAATTTGCAGTAAAAATCTTTTTAGTTTTTTAATTGACAGAAATAGGTTCCCCCATTTATCGAATTACAAATTGAAGCTTTTTTTTTTTACAATTTAGACTAATTTATTATTTTAATCTCGACATGCACATTGTTAAAAATTAAAGCGTATATTTTACATAAGTAATGCGTATAAATTACATAGGTGATGCATGTCATTTTTTTTTTGAAATCTCAATACGCACATCATTGAAAATTATAGCGTATATTTTGCATAAGCGATGCATATATATTACATAGGTGATGCGTGATATTTTTTTAAAAAATTAGATTGTACTTTTTATATATGCGATGCGTATAAATTACGTAATTTATGTGTAATTTTTTTAAAATCTCGATATGTATCTTTTAAAAAAATTAAAGCGTATATTTTGTATAGTCGATGTATATAAATTACATAGGTGATGTGTGTCGTTTTTAGGACATGATAGTCTTTTTGAGATTTATCAGAGCTAAATCAGTAAAAAAAACTCAAAATTATAATTTGATAAATGTGGAGTATATTTATGCTAATTAAAAAATTGAATGACTTTTTGCTGTAAATTGGCCCTCATAATATCAAATTTAAAAAGATGAAAAATACTTTACAGTTTGTATGCACGTGATACGCACATGCAATCCAGGAAAGGGGGTAGCGTTGCTTGGAATACAAAAAAGGGAACGGAATAAAAATGTTAACATTAATTATTTTTATAGAAAAAAGAAACCTCTTGATCGTAGAGAAGTAGGGAAGGAATCCCCAAATCCTGCCCTCTTTTCCTGCCCCGGAACCCTAATTTCCGATCTCCATTGCTCGAATTCAATTCTCCGATTGGTTCAAGCGTTCTTCTTGTTCTCCGCCGATTTCGGGGCCAGAAAGCTGAGGAAGAGATGGTTTTCTACTTCAAGGCTCGCCCGGAGGCCGGCGATTACGCCATCTTCATGGGATTGGATAAGTTCGAGAACGAGGAGCTCATCAAGTATGGATTCCCAGAGGACATTTGGTAACCTTCTTACCTTCTGTTTTAAATTGTTTTGTTGCATGTCTTTTGCCTTCTTCTACCTAGTAAGTATCACGTTAGATGCTTGGTAGTTTTAATGGAATCTTTAGCTTGATTTAGTTTCTCCTGCCTTATTAGTTGCGATGACGCCTGAACTTTTGATATTGCTTGCTTTTGTGAATAAAGATTGATGTAGCTTTATTAGCTTCGGTTTGTTCGGTATGCCTGAAATGATTTTTCAACTTGTTTAATAATTTTGGTAGGTGGATGTGAATTTTGTATAGTCCTAATGGAATCTTTAGCTTGCTTTAGTTTCTCCTGCCTTATTAGTTGCGATGACGCCTGAACTTTTGATATTGTTTGCTTTTGTGAATAAAGATTGATGTAGCTTTATTAGCTTCGGTTTGTTCGGTATGCCTGAAATGATTTTTCAACTTGTTTAATAATTTTGGTACGTGGATGTGAATTTTGTATAGTCCCTCTATAATCTCTGCTTTGGCCAGTTATTTGGCGTCAACTCTAGAGTGCTTGACTATAGTTTGTAAAATATTGTCAAATTCTTGCAACTCTCATATTAAAATTAAAAGACCTTTTGTCCCAACTATTTGGTGCCAGTTAATGAAGATAAAGTTCCGAAATGCCAAAATATTAGGATACTGTGTCTTGTCTGACTTCTTATTATTAGAATTGAGTGATCGCTAGTCGTAAATTTTCATTAAAATAATATTTTTAGGTTTTGACCTTAAAGATTTTCATGTCTTCATAATTAGATGTTTGTAAGATAGGAGATTTCTGATATATGATTTCCCACCTTCAAGATTGTATTTTATTTCTTTTCTTTTCCCACTAAGGACTGCAATGATGTTAACGGTCAGTTTTGGAGGTTACAGAAGGTTTTTTATATTGAAAAGTTGCGAAAGTTTTTGTTAGGGTGTGCCTTCTTCATGCTGTGTCAGGTCCTTTTAGTGTGAGGTTTTTACTAATAGTTTCATACATTCATGATGTTTTTCGTTCCCCTACTTCCAACTGTTGAAGCTTTATTTTGAAAATCCAGATGGACCTCTATCTTCAAATTTTCATCAGACCGGAAGATATGCAGTATAATGCCTTGATGATACACTGACCTTTACAAAAGTTTAATTCCTTTTTTTTTTTTCATAGGATTAAGATAGTCAATTCTTCTTAACAGAAAACTTAAGGGCCACTTTCTTATATAATATCATAACAGTCATCTATTCAGTCTTTACATTGCTCCAGTATTATTCTTTTCTCTTTATAGCAATACCATCCATTGGATCCAACTTGCATAACAGTATCCACCAAGAACTATGAATGACATGCTGGAACCCTGTTGTTGATTCCTGGTGCTAGCAGATGCTGGTAATCATCACAAACACTATCAAGCTTGATTATCCCACTTGTTGTTTCTTTCTATATCCAAGAAAACTTTTGAAAATTCCCGGAGGAATGCTGGGACATTGCAGGTTTCAGCTCTCCACTCTTTCTACTCACTCATTGCGTTACAACCTGAAATAGGCCTACATATGATATATAATCTTGAATCACGACTTTCACTTCCTTGTACTCATCCTATTCAGAGAGAATATTCTGTTGCCTTTTTGACATTGACTACTTTCACTTCTCAGACCTTGTCACAGTTTAGGCCCTCTGAACTAGGTTAAGAGTGGGCCAAATAAGGAAGGAAAGTCGACCTTGGTGTTGAGCACTCGAGTCTAGCTGGCTGGACAAGATCTCGCCAGTTAGGGCTTTTGGGTGTCTCGTACCCTTTACTTCTAATTTAGGCTTGAAACTTAGCTAGGGAATGGGTCTAGGTCCTAATGAGAGGTGGCTATGGAGAGGGATTGAGGATTTTGCAAGGAGATAGGTCATATGGGTGAAAGCCCTGAATTCAATAAACTGGCATGGGCCCATTGGGTCCAACTAGGGCTTTGGGATTGTTTGGGATCTTATAGATGGAGTCTGAGGTTGAAATTTGATGTGAAAGTGGATTAGAGCCTTAGCTAGAGATGTGCTAGGGTTTGGATTGAGTTTAATTTGAGTAAAAGTATACTGAACACATGAAAGTCCTAGACTGGGCTGATTGACGCGGTTGGGTAGTGGTTGTGGTTAAGAGATGGAGCGATGGCTTGGGGGCTAATATAGGGCTTTGGCTAGGGCCGAGTTGAGGTGTTGAGAGTTAGGGGATTTCTAGTGTGAGGTGGTGCTGGTGGAAGGATGGAAGTCGAGAATGGAGAGCTCGGTTGAATGGTGGTGAATTGCATTTAGGTGGTGGTGATGACTTTTGCTTAGGTGGTGTGGTGACTTGCGCTGAGGTGGTGGTGATGATGATGATGGTGATGGTGATAGTGAGATGGTGATGGTGTTGGTGGGTAGTAGAGTCAATCGAGTAATAGAAGGAAAGAATAGCAGAAGATGTCAAACCTAAGGGATTAGGGAGAACGGTGATTGAAGCCTTGAAGGAGGGAGGTGATCGAAACACTAAGGTGGGGTCAGCTAGGATGAACCGTAAAAGGGACATAGATAGAGAGAGAGAGTTAGGTCTTAGGGAAATAATTCAATACTTGAATAATCCTCAAAAGGGCTTCTCGCCACATATTTATAAAGACTAGTCCAGCTCCAATGTAAACTTAACTTAATTGGACTTAGCTAATTAAACAAATCTTAGCCTACTAGGACTCTTACTCAACCAATAAGAAAACTAGCGCATGTAAATAAGTAAATGGCTAAACTTACTAATATTCTAACTAAGCCATGCAAGCAAATAAAATAAATAAAATAAATAGACTTGATCTATTGAGCTCAATGTCCTCCGATGTGACCTGATTAGATTTGGATCACATCAATCACTTATACTAATGTCCCGAATAACCCCCTTTATTCTGATCAACCAAACAAGACCTTGATAGATTATGTTTTACTCATATTCAAAATGTACTTTTATTTTTAAACTCCCCATATCAAAGGGGGGAAATTACTTACAGTTTCTTTCTTCTATTTGATAAGTATTTATACGTTGACATCATATATATGTGTAGAGGTGGTCATCGGATGGGCTTTGGGTTCGGGCCAGGCAGGTTTTTAGGGCCGGACTTTGTTCTCTAGCCTGCCCACAAGTCAATTGGTCTAGTTGAGCTGAAATATTTCAGCCTGTTAACGCTAAAGTTTCAAAAATCGGTATTAGGATCGGGGGATCAGCCATCCAAAAAAATAATACGTATTGGCCGCTCGAATCGGTTGGACTATTTATTAATTACGTAAAATTTTGAATATTATTTAAAAATACAGGAAAATTGGTTAAAAATTTAAAAAAATAAGAAAATAATAATTACTCGTATATAAAGCCTAAAAACTAAAAAATATATTAATTTACTTTGAATGTATAAACTTACCAATAATTAGTATTTTTTTTTATTTGTTTTTCATTTCTTCTCTCTTCCTTCTGTCCCCCCCCCCTCTCCCACTCTTTCTCCCCCTCTTTCTTACTACCAGGGCAAAAAGAAATTTCTTACCTTTTTTTATTTCTTCTCCCCCTTCTTTTGTCCTCACTCTCTCTCTCTCACTCACTACTCTCTCGTGTCTCTGTTTCACCCTTTATTATAGAGACAACGAAGAGAAAAAAAAAGAGAGAAAGAGAGCAGAGGAAAGAAAAAGAGGGAGAAAGAGAGAGGGGCTTGCTGGAGTCAGAGAGAGAGTAGAGAGAGAAAGAAAGGTGGGATGTCGAAGAGAGAGAGAGAAATAGAGAACTAGAGAGAGAGAAGAAAAAGAGGATAATTGGAGAACAATTAATTGATACGGGTCGGATCCGACCTGTATCAATAAAAAAATATTCGTATTGGGCAAGATCGGTCGATACCAAGCTGAAACTAGTCGCTATGTCTAAGCATGGATCGGGATCGGCTATGGCTGATCTCAATTTGACTTGGAATTGATCAAAACTTGGATCCATGGTTAGCACCCTCTAGCCTGTGACATATTGGGCTTGAGCCAGATTTTGGCTGGGCGTAATGGGCGAATTGTCCATTCAGAGGCAATGGGCTTAGGCTAGGCAACACGCTTGGGCTAGGCATCTTTGCTAGTCTGGTGGTATGGTGAGTATTTTGGGAGAAGAAATTATTTATTGGGGGTACTAGGGTTGGGCCACGAGCTAGCTAGATAGGCATGATTGTGTGCATATCAAATAGGCCAAGCTTTTAGGCCAGGTGGGCAAAGGCTTGGCCCATATCACCCATCACTATATCGGGAGAGGGCTAGGTCGGGCCCAAGTTGGGCACACCCTGGGCTTAGCTTGGTTCAATTTGGGCAGGTTCATGTTGGGCCATTTGGTAACCTCTGTATGTCCGGTGTTTTGTATGTACACATATGCACAAGAACACATTTGAAAAATTGTCTTTACATGCCCCCACTCATATTCGCTAATGTTTGTGGGCAGAATGTTGGTGAATGTGTAAGTGTGCACAAGTTTATGGCCAACTTTTTGACAAATGTTTGTGGATAGGATGTTTGTATGTATAAGTGTGCTCAAGTACATTGTCAACTTTTGAATTTTAGGTTCATGTATGCATGTTACCTTGGGCTGGCTCCTATAGGCTCATCCAGAAGACAACAACAGGGATGACAAAAATCACATTGCTTTGCTATTCCACATTTTCACCTTTGTAGGCTCATAATCATGAGTTACTATAAGTCTGCTTCTTGATTGCTTGCTATATTCATTATCCATAAGACCATAACTACCTTATCAGCAGACCATTTAAACTGTTGGTTCTCACTTATGGTAGAATTTCTATTGCCTTCTTTTATAAGTGTATGCAGGTACACTAGTTGAGGTATCATATGGTGGGTTTTCATTTTAATTTGATGTCATGAGTAAATGCATCAAAGTTTCTTTGGTGTCCAGGGATCTCGCACTATTCTTTAAGATTTTAGACTATGCATATCATTTGTCAAAATCTGCTGATATACTTGCTTGATAATCATTGCAGGTTTCATGTTGATAAGATGTCCTCAGCACATGTTTATGTAAGATTAAACAAAGGTCAAACAATCGATGACATAAGTGAAGGTTTGTTGGAAGATTGTGCTCAACTTGTCAAAGCCAATTCTATCCAAGGTGATTTGCATTATTTGTCTCCTCTTACCATCATAATGAACTACTAATTATATGTCAATTAATTTCTTTGAGAAAATCCTCTATACGCCTCTTATGATAATCCGTTGTACAAAATTGGTTGCTTTTTTCTTCTACTGCTTGCTTATTCTGTACTTCATCCACTATCCTTAACCTGTTTGTGCTTGCAAGTAAATTGAGGCTAGTTGTTCCTTCTGTCACAAATATCTTGTTTCAGGCAATAAGGTGAACAATGTGGATGTTGTTTACACTCCCTGGTATAATTTGAAGAAGACTCCTGCAATGGAAGTTGGTCAAGTTGGTTTTCACAATGCTAAGTTGGTGAGTAATGTTTACCTGTATGTCTGCCAATTTGTCTTTATGAAATGCATGCAAGTTTGTAACAAGATTCCTTCAATGGAAGTTGGTCGAGTTGGTTTCACTTTTCACAATCCTAAGTTGGTGAATAATCTTGATGTATATGTTTACCAATTTGTATGTGTCCAAACGCATTCACTTTTGTATCATTACAAGTGCTTTAGTGAATAATATTACCTCTTGCTGCTTGAGAGTGGCTGTGCACTTAAACTTGCTCTGTTCACTGTAATTGAACATTTTAAAATTTCTTAATTTGTGTTTTGTAGTCATTATTGTTCAGAAGTTGTCCTCAAAGTACTATGTTTAAATAGATTAGTGTAGGCTTGGTGGCACAAATGTGATTTTATGACTTCATCTTATACACTCTCACCTTTTGATCTCACTTTCTGGTAGATGAATTAATATGATAAGTATCATTTCTAATTCTTCTATCTTGTTATCAAAGTGGTTAATTGGCTTAATTGTTTACAGGTCCGTACTGTAAGGGTAGAAAAACGAGTAAACGAGATTGTTAACAGGTTGAACAAGACAAAGGTGGAGCGGAAGCCTGACTTGAGAGGTTAATTTCTGTACTTTATGTGACCATTCTCTGGAAATTCTGCATGCTGTTTGTCTTCACCAAGTCTAAAAAGCTATTAAGTTTCTCCTAAGTTGTTGCTGTTACCATACCAATTATTCTATTTGCCCAGGCCAACTATATCACTTAATAGCAGGAATTGTTTGCATGATTAGTTGCTAAATGAGATTGTGGAGCTTGGCTTTTCGTACTAGTTGTTGGAGACATAGGAGCCTCTCTTGATTGAACTTATAGTTGCTAATCTTGATGTTAAAAGATGAGTGCTTGAACCTCAGCATATAAGTTGTTACATAAAATTATTTCATAATTTAGTAGATTGTAGATAGAAATTATAGAGAAATCCTTTAGATCACCGTAAAGTTAAATACTAGTCAACCTTACCATGCTCCAAGATATGAAGCTTAAGCTGTTTATTCAATGGATTTTTGGTAGTTTTACTATCTCATGCAGATTTGATTAAAATTGTTTTTACTATCTCATGTACATTTAATTAAAATCTTGCTACAATTCTAGTCTCCAACCATTTCTTCTTCTTTACCTTGGCATGGCATCATACATCTTTTCCTTGTGCTAGACAGAACCAAGGTACTAGCTGTGAGTGTTAGTGCAGAATGACCATACCAGTTGCATCTGTGCCCTAAAGAATCAGCTACCGATGCAAATATGATATTAATATTTTTATAGGGCCTTAAGGTATAGATCTCTTTCTTTTGTAAGGCACCCAGCCATAGAAGTGTTTATATCGTACTTGAATTAAATCATTTATGCTCATTCAATATCATTGACTTAAAGAGTGGGTTATAGGCAAATTTCAGTTGTTGATCTATGATCTTTTTAAATGATTGGATACTAGCAATTGTTGGACTTGATCTCATTGCAATGACTCTATTAGTGATACAAAGATTTCTATGTCAGAAGCAAACCGACAAGATGATAAAATGGGATCAGGATGTTTAGTTTCTCTTTCTTGATTGTCTTTTTCACCAGATAATCATTTTCTCGTGGCTTTATGCGGAACTTGATCTCTTTTTCTTGAACTATGATGTCAATCTGTTAACTATATAGTTCTAAAGCTTGGTCACTTGCTTTGATTGCAACCATGATCGCCGGTTCCTACTTGCAGCTGAGCGAGAAGCTGTCAATGCAGCTGAAAGGGCAGAAAGAAAGCTCCAGTTGAAAGATAAAGTAAGTCCTTGAACAATAATGAAGTATGAACAAGATAAGTAGATTTTGAAGTATGAACAAGATTGAAGAGAGCTTTTCCTTGGCAGAAACGTAGAGAAGAAATGGAGAGGCTTGAGAAAGAGAGGCAGACGGAGATTAGGAGCTACAAGGGTCTGATGGTATCAGAGAAGATGACCTCCAACAAACAAATTGCATCTACGAGTAAGTCCCTGCAAGAATTGGAAGATGACTTCATGTGAAGCACATATATTACTCATGGATTCATGGTGGAAAGTTCAAAATTCAGAAGCTCCATTGGCTCTGCAATAGAGGTGATACTTTGGTCCTGGGGTGATAGAGGAGCAACCATTTCCCTAAATGAAATTTTTTCTGTTGTTGGATTCATCATTGCCAGCTACATACATGTTCATTATGGTAAACTTACAAGGGCAGATTAATCAGTAGTCTGTTAAGGCATTTCACATCATTTATCTTTGGGAAGTAGGAATGCTGGTTCCTCTTTCTCTTTGGATTGGTTATATACTGAATTCTCTTTGACATGCCACAGATGTAATAAGTAATCAGTTGCTGGGAAACAGCTAAATATGGTTCAACCTGTGGTAAGTTTGGTGATGATTGATCATCAGAGTAAGTTGTAAAACATGGTTCAGTTGGGTAACCTTAAGATAGTATAGCCATGTTGGAAGTTGAAAAAAAATTATGTAATTGAAAGTTGTGATCTTTCAAATCTATATAAATTCCAAAAAGGTATTGTAGTTAATTGATGCCATTGGTTTCGTTGAAGTTAATGCAGTAGCTTGGGGGTTGATGGATTTGGATAAATGGAGTGGATGGCTCTTTCCCTTTTAGCAATTTGAGTTTTAATTTTTGATTTAGTTTTTGCTTTATTTATGTAATAGGAATTAAAGATGCCAGATTAGTTCAACATTGTTTTAGGGATAATTGCACTGTTACTATTATATGGTTTTAAATTGTATGAAATCTTCTGTGGACTTTTAAGTATTTAACCCTTATGTGAGCCGGATCAAAGTGTAATTATTTTTTCATATTTACACAAAGAAAGTACTCACCTGCCAAAAGAAAGACACTGTTCAATGTTCATTGTGACTTAATATGTAATGGAAAAATTATTATTTTATCTTTTTGTTAGCGGCAATATTAAATCATTTTAGTCTAGATTTCATAGGGTATTAAATGCCAAATTTGAAAGTACAAAATGCAGTTTCTCTCTTTTTCTTTGATCCCATCATAGCACAAGAGGTAAAGTGCAATTTATGCAAATATCCCCTTGTCAATAATCCCATCATGGAATCATCACCTCATCCTGGTCTACGCTCATTAAATAGCAAAGTCCGAAGTGTTCTCCAATTTCAAATTAACCTCCTTGATATTGGACAACTTATTCATAAATTCTCAAAATTTAACTTATTTAGAGTAATAATAATAATAATAATAATAGCGGATCATGATCTCGTGAAGGATCCGAACCCACCAAGAATATCTGGTAAAATTCCTTTTAACAGCTATGCAAAACTTGCTGCATGCATACGTGTAGGCACCCCATTGGGCCAAAGCCAAAGAAAAATGTCCATAATAACAACCAAAGCGCAAAACAACAAAATATATAAAAATAAGCAAAAGAAAATTATTTCCATTGCCTATGAACAGAAAAGAAGAAAAAAGCGGATTCGATCTCGCACTCGCTTCGCGGATTTGATCTCTCCGCCTGTGCCCCCTTACGGTTTGTGGCATCGATCTCGGAGGAGGCGAGGGGCTTGCGGTCGGATTCGCTTGAATTGGTCGGGATCTAATCGGATCGTCTAGGGCTTGGAGCGATGGCGGGATCGATGGTGGATCGGGCGACGAGCGACATGCTGATCGGGCCTGATTGGGCGATGAACGTCGAGATCTGCGATATCCTCAACCGCGACCCTGGGTAGGCGATCCTCCGATTCGAATTCTATGTTGCTCTACTGTTGTATTGCTTTGTTCTTCAGATTTGTTGCAGTAGGTGATAGATTGATGCACTAGGTTTTCAAATACGTGAGCTTGGGTTGTTGATATGCCACATATAGTCAGATCGAATTGCCCTTAGGAAAATAGAAGAATTGGATACTATTCAAGTAGTTGTTCGAGGAGGAGAAGCAGAAATAGGCAATTTTTAGTGAGTGAAGCTATCTGAAAGGGCAGTTTGCAGCGAAGGGTATGTACAGAATAGAGTGTATGACGGTGGAAGGACTTCTCTTGCTTCCTCTGACCTATGGTTCTAAATCTTGGTCTTAATTTCTCAATTGGTACCTGCCAAAAGTTATATCTTTTTAGCAGTTTCAGCACTTTTGGCCACTTATGCTTGATTTTTGGCATTTTTGGTGTCAGTAAATTTAGATATACAAAACACTAGTCATCTAACGCACTACGTAGTTAGAAAACCTAATATGGTGGTAGCTGCTGCTATTTTGAGAAGCAACATCAGTAGAGGCTGGAAATGTTAGTTATTGCTGGTCCTTGTTGCTGCAAGTACCACTGTTGCCACCAATGTGAGTGACTGCTGCTACCATTGCCATTCTTATTGCTAACGCCATCATAATTGTTTTGGGTAATGTAATGTTAAGCTGCAACTACAGGCTACAGTTGCTACTGGTGCCTTTACCTCTGAGAAGTCATTATCAACCTTAGACCATCGAAAATTTTAGAAGAAAATAAAAGGTGATGGATTGGAAAACATGTTGATCAGGTGACATAAGAGGTATCATCAGTTTTTTCCCTTGATAATGGGGTGTACATATTGATTAGAACACCATTGACACTGACTTATGAGTTAGATTGGCCATCTACAAGTCAATTTGGGTCAAGAGGGGCGATCGTGGGGCATTGATAGGTTTTTGATGGAGGAGGACATCTGTGGACTGTGGTGGTGGAGGGACAACCTGCAATGAGGCTAGGTGGTGGAGGAGGGTGATTTGGTGATGTGTACAAACAATTTTCAAGGTTACTAACAGTGCTATGACAATTTGCAATGGATTAGAGAAGAAGTAGCGCAGGGGGTTTATGTTAAGGTAGGTGTGGTAGGTAGTGATGGATATTTGGCATCATCACTTCTTGGCACTAGAGAGGTAGTATAGGTGGCTTGGCTGGTTGGCAGCTGGTTATCTATGGTGGGGTGAGGAAGTGTTGGGTAGGTTGGCAGAGGGAGCGGTATTGGCATGGTTTTGGTGAAGAGGTGTCGGCAATGAGCTACTACTAAGAAGATAAGCATGGGGTCAAATGTTATTGTTAGAATCCATTTTTGAGTTTATGGGTATCTTCTGAAGCTTGTTACTTTGGTTACCTTGATATCTGATTTATTAAAATCTACTTCTAATCAAACTCTATCAGTACTAATTTATTAGAACCATCTAGCAGAATAACCCCCTAATTATGCTTAAAATATAACTATTAAACCCACAACTGAAGAATAGACAGGAAAATACATAAGAAGGCTTGTTTCACTTCAAAGGAAACTAGGCTAGAATATCAATTGCGTTCTATGGTATATTCGAGTAGCCTGAGTAGTGTCCTAAATTCCTAATATCTATTTAGTAGCTCCACAACACCCCATTGTAACACCGACTGAGAATTGATTGTCGATTGATACTAAGGCATGCTTGTATTGGCATATGATTCGCTGACCTAGGTGCCCCATTTCTTTCTATGCAGCATCAATCACCCAATTCTTGCATCAATATTTTGTTGTTATTTTGTTATTTTGTCATTTTTCAGTTCCCATATCATTGCGTGAAAAACAATAGGAATCACCATAGAGAACACAGTTAACATATCAAGATCTTCTTGACTAGTTGGTCTTGTATTAAATTGATGCTGAATGCATTTGGTGATACTATTTAATTGTTGACCTACAAGGCAGACGAAGCTTAGATTCATGCTAAATCATATGTTACAAGGCAACTTCCAGAAAATGGTCAGAACAATTGGAAGAATGAAAGCCATCAAAGCAATTAAAACTTTCACTTTTCTTGGGGGGAATATCGAGTTTTTCAAATAATAAATTTTATGACTTTTTCTTTGTGGAAAAAGCAATCTTCTGTTTTTTGGGGATCAAGCTGAGTTCTCGGACGTTAGGGTGAAGTAATAAAGGGTAAAAAAAAGAAAACAATGTGGTCTGTGCGCTTTCCTGTGGTTGTTTGGGTTGGTGGATTATAGAGTTTACAAATTATTTTAGTTTCATTGCATATATATTTATTTAATAATTATATCCCTCTTTTAAAAGATTAGAGAAGTCGTTGGCAAATGATAAGTTGCTTTAAACTGCGGATGGCATTCTGTAACTTACCGGTGTTTGGTTACAAACTTACAATATTATTCTTTGTTCGACCATTGAGTTATATTTAGCAGTATCAGTAGCCAAAAGATGTTCATTTGTATTTTCTTTCTGGTATCAGACAAGCAAAAGATGTTGTAAAAGCGCTGAAAAAACGTATTGGGCATAAGAACCCAAAGGTTCAGCTTCTTGCTCTTACAGTAAGTACTTCTCTTTACTTTTTTTTTTTTTACTTCTGTGACATCTATCTCTATCTTTGACTTCATATTGCTGCTTTTAAGTTTGTGAACTTTTTAAAGTCCAATAGTTCAGGTTGTATATTCGATAAAATTATCGCCAATATTTAGCTATTCTGCATCTTCTTTGGGCTTTCCTGATAAATATCGCTTTTATTTTGTCCTCTTTCATATTAGGGTTTGGAGTTTGGACATGTCCAACGAAGATCGCATAGTATACTTATATGAATGAGTTACTTAAGAGGGAAGCAAAGATGAAAACTAGAAAAGATACAATAGTGCTTGATTCAACACAAATTGATGCACTAAATCAAAATGAATGGTGAAATAGAATCCATATGTCTGGCCCCAAATAATTGGGGCTATAGCCTTGACTTTTGGTGTTGTTTTCCGTGGTGGTGTTGTACATATGCCTGCTATTTCTTTTGTCTTTCTCTTTTACAGATATATTAGATTATTAGTATCTGACCATCTTCTTTATCTTTGTAATGCTTAATTTGTAATTTACAAACTTCTTACAGGCAAACCAACTTTTCCAGTCATCACCTTCACTTTCCTTTTGTACATCTGAGGCTCTATTTTCATGTAGATGTATCTTCTCCAAGGGTCCTTTATTTTCCTGAAACTAATAACTATGTAGTTAGAAACAAATGTGGTCATAATTTAACTTCTTTTCTTTTTCTTTATTCTCTTACTTGTAGGTGAGCTTTGACATATAATACAAGGGCTATTAATCTGCTGTAGACATCAGACTTTCTTCTGTAGCAAAGAGATCATATCATTGACATTTTCTGCATGTTTTTTTTTTCCTTTTTTTCCTTTTGAAGACACAAGCATGCAATTACCCTTCATAAGTGATGATAATATAGTTTCCAAATCAACTTACTTTCAATCTATAATGACTTCCTTGAGGTTGTTCCCAGAACTATTGGTAAGAAATAGTTGTTTAAGTTTCCCAGAACTTCAGTAGTATCAAATATCAACAGCTTCTTTTTCTTAGTCCACATTTTGTCTGATGTAGGTTTCTATCTATCAGTTATCATACACTTATCTATTCTCTTATTGTGGTTTATTATATTTTAGCTACTGGAGACGGTGATTAAGAATTGTGGGGATATAGTCCATATGCATGTTGCCGAAAGAGATGTATTACATGAGATGGTGAAAATAGTGAAGAAGAAGGTTCCAGCAATTCTTTTAGTAGTTTTGTATTTATTCTTAATTGCTTTATGGTAAAGATCATGATTACTGACTTTTTATTAATTTTTTATGATGCAGCCCGATTTTCATGTCAAAGAGAAGATACTAATACTTATAGACACATGGCAAGAAGCTTTTGGTGGTCCACGAGCAAGATATCCACAATACTATGCAGCATACCATGAGTTGCTGGTATCTTTCACCTTTTGTTAAATCTTCTGAGATATTTTACGTCTTCTGGATTATGTCATTCTTCATATTCTTCTGTTTTAAAGCAGAGTTATGGTTTGTCATTGTTAAATTATTCAAGTTTTGAATATGTCACTCTCTTGAAGTTGCCTTCTTGTTTAAGTGTTGGAGAACTTCCCATTCATGTTTTTTTATAGTTTTTAATTACCATAGTAGAGAAGTTTGTATTTAAAATGTTATTTCTTGCATCAGCGAGTTGGAGCTGTTTTCCCCGAGAGATCTGAGAGATCTGCACCTATATTTACTCCTCCACAGACGCAGCCTCTAAGAAATTATCCTCCATCCGTTCGCAGTCCAGATTATCAGCAAGAAGTGCCTGAGACATCTACCGGATCTGATTTTCCTGCTTTGAGGTCCATACAAGAACATCTGTTTTCTATTTTATAGTATATGGAAAGTGATTAAGATAATTTTAAATGCAGGGACTAACTGATTATGTCATTTATTTTCCTTCTTTTATCAGTTTCACCACTCATTTTTCTTCCAAGTCACTGTTTTATTGTCAAACAAGGTTTAACTCTTATTCGCGGAGCATATAAATATAAAATTCTATTTAACTATTCCCTTTTACTATCCATCATTGAGCTTGCATTTTAGTATTGTCCTAAAACTTGACGAAGAACAAGTCATTAGATAGACATGGCAATTATGGATTGTTGTGCCCATCGGCACTGGTCGATACATATTGTGCCAATAAATTATCGACACTAACATGGGTGGAATATTTCAATATTCCCTCATGGCTATCAATGCCAACACATGCCACTAGGAATGAGCACATCTTACTTTAAAGTTCAAACAAATCTAATTTGGGGTTTCTTTTTATCTCTTCTGATACATCTTTGCATTGTGGTGCTCGATCTGTATAGATTATACTTCAAATTTTAGAAATAAAAAAGAATTTCAAAATTTCCGACGTTATATGCATCAACTTAGAAGATCCAAAAATCTATTTAAAGCCTTAGAAAGGTTTAAAGCTTATTATTTTTAATATTTCAAGACTATCAAGACTATCTATTGTGCCAATGGCACATTGCCTTAACATGCTACATGCCAGTGATATATCTCGTGCTTAGCCAAGGTCGGCACTCCCAATATCTTCGGCACATGACACTATCATTCATCCTATTTCAGGTTCAACAAAAGTAAGATTTTTTTAGTGGTCGTGTTTATTTAGGAGGGGTTCCAGGATTACTTCAGAGGTGTGGATTTTAACCGCCGGTCGGCCTCTCACTTTTGTTCTTAGGCTAGGTATTTGTTAGTGTTACGACTGATGAGCGAGTCTGATGGAAGCTTTTGAGTGCTTTCTTTTATAAGGGCTTGGAAGAAGAAAATGAAATACGAACGGGCATAGAGACCAGATTAGACACTGTGACATAAAGAAAGCAACTGTTTTGAGGTGCAAGCATAAGTAACAAGGAAGGGGAGGGTCACAGGGAGGGGAAACATAACCCTTGTGAAGTTTCTAGATAAGTAGATGAACAAAATTAAAATAACAAGTCATAGAATTGTTTTTTCATTTTCTTCTTTATCATCACTTGAGTTATTAATGACTTCTTTTTCAAATTTTAGATGCATATACTATTGTCCCCTTTTCTATATGACATTCCATCTCCGACATTGTCATCTGAGTTATTATACTGTTTCTTGAAATTGAAATTCTGTTTACTTTCAGCCTGACAGAAATTCAGAATGCGCGTGGTATCATGGATGTTCTTGCAGAGATGCTGAATGCTTTAGACCCTGGAAACAGAGAGGTGCCATGCATTTCCTTTTACTTCTTTCATTTTTCCAAATATAAGAGCATTTCTATCTGTACCTTAAGGTCACAATAAAAATATAAAACTATTCAAGTCTTGACAATATCTATTTTTCATAAGAATTATGATATAAGGAAATAATTAATTCATTCAATGTTTATTTGAAAATTGAAATGTGACAAACTCCATTTGCTACTAGGTGTTCATTGCTGAAACATAATTGAAGTTCAATGCCTGCAGGTTCTGTTTTTTTTTTTGGATTAAAATGTCTGCAGATTCAATGTTAACATATTTCCTGGCTTATTTGGTTCAATATAGCTTCTATTTGTGCCTAAGTTAGTATGACCATAATATCACAAATGATGAACACTTCACTCGTTTATTATAACCATTAATATCACAAATGATGAGCCCTTTTCATGTTGACTTGCAGGGACTTAGACAAGAAGTGATTGTTGACCTTGTTGATCAATGTCGCACATATAAACAAAGAGTGGTACAGCTTGTAAACACTACTTCGTGAGTTCTCTTGGCCTTTTCCTCTTTTAATTTCATACTTTAGAGAGGAGTAGATCAAATGTTGGAAGATTTGTTACCACAATGGTTCCTAAGACATTTGAACCTCATTTACATTATTTTCAATGAATTTCTCTATGCTATTAATGTTAAGCTTATGGCTTTGTGATAAGCATATGGCAACTTTGTGCGTGCGCGCGCGTCATGTGTGTGTGTGTGTGTGCGTGTGCGTGTGCATGTGCACATGCGCGTTCGCATGTGTAAATGCACATATTACGAAGAAGACAGCTTTTAGTGATGCAACAACATTCTGTTCTGTATAAATGCAATATTACTTTTCTGTAATGCATAAATATGTTTATATTATGGCAAAGAGAGTTACATTTGTTCTATACAGAGTGGCTTATTATATCTATTTTGGCTTTTTCCACAGAGATGAAGATTTGCTGTCCCAAGGTCTTGCTTTGAATGATGATTTGCAGCGTGTATTAGCAAAACATGATGCTATTGCTGCAGGAGTTGCAGTTAGGGTGGAGAAACCGAAGTCTCTTCAGGCACTTGTAGATATTGATGATTCTGCAGCTGCAAATAAGGACACAAGCAAAGATCCAGAAAGAAGGTTGTGCATTTTCTGTTAGTTGGTTTTAACTAGAACTGCAGTATCCCAGCAGGATGCTTCTGTTTTCCTTTCTGGCTGGCGTTCTGCTAAAGAAAATGATATAATTCATTTGTCAACCTGCTAAGTGCTCATTCAGCACAGATGATAGATTATATACCTCTTTGGTCAGGCATACGTAAACAAATTGTTTGAATTATGGCAATCTCCTAGTGATTTTACACTGACTAGATTGAATTTTCCTAATGCTTTTTCTTGAATGGTTATGTTAATTTAGCTTTCAGATGTCATTAGTTAAATATCAAGAAACTTGAGAAGATCCAGTGTTTTTTGTTATTTCTACTCTCAATTTTGGTAACTAATATATTCTCCCTATTCTGCATGTTATGTGTAGGTCTGGTGGGAGTGCAGGCACAAGCAACCCGTCTCCTTTTGAGCAATTATCACTACCTGCGCCTCCAGTATCAAATGTTTCTGTGACCCCTTCAGCAAAAGTTGATCCAAATATGGATCTTCTTAGTGGCTTGGATTTCAATACACCTGCAACTGAAAATTCTTTGGCCCTTGTTCCTGTCAGTGATCTGCTGGCCAATTCTGCTTCTGATCAGAACATCTTAGCTCTTGCAGACATGTTTCCCCAAAACAATGCTAGCAATAACAATAGCAACCCTGCCAACTCTTTTGATTTAAATTCTTCTTTGCCAGCATCACAGACATATTCAGCTCCATCACAGCTTCAGGTGCAGTCCCAACAGCCACAACAGCCTGAGCTTCATTCTAGTGGAGGCATTTCTAATTCAATGACAGCTTATGGCCAGGGACTGCAGTCAAACCATGCGACTTCTGCATGGAATGGACAACTTAATCAAGGCATGGACCAGCAGCAGACACTAAATTATGGTATGAAAGCCTTATCATTCTCTTCTATCTGAAAATTTTCTCCCATGTCTATACGGAGACAGGACACAGTAAGTGCAGTATGTATTGAGGTAAAAAGGAGTTGCCCGAAAATATTTGAAGACCTATAATAATTCTAGTTGTTTGCTTTCAAAAGCATTTCCTGATAAACCTTGATTTTTTTTTTGTTAAGGTTTTTGTTGAGATAAAAAAGAGTTGTCTGAGAATGCTTAAACCATGGTTCGCTGTATCGGCCAATCCCGATACAGATTGGCCGATCCGGATCAGGATCAATTGAACCCGATCCCGATTTAGGCCCAATCCGAACTCTTTCACTCTTTCTTCTCACTCTCTCTTACTCTTTTTCTTTCTTTTACTCTTTTTTTTTCTCCTTCAATATAATCATTGTTTCTCTTACGGAGAGATCTAGCTCCGGTGAACTCCGACGAACTCTGGTGAACTCCGACAAACTCCGGTATATAATTTTTTTATTTCTCTATTTTTTTCATTTCTTCCACTCTCTCCCTTTTTTCTTCTTTCTTCTTCTTTCTTTTTTCTTTTCTTCTTTTTCTTTTTCTTCTTTACTGCATCATGGTTTTTTTTTGTTTGATTTTCTTCTACTCACGCTCTTTCTAATCTCTTCTTTTTTTCGATTTTTATTGCACCATCGTTTTTCTTTTTTCTTTTCTTATTTTTGGTAAGCTATTTTCTAAATTTTTAGAAGTTTTCCTGTATTTTTAAATAATATTTAAAATTTTATGTAATTAAAAAGTTTGATCCGATTCAGGCGACCGATATGGCCGATATGGCCAATTCGGCCGATACGTATCGTTTTTTTTAAAGGCCGATTCTGATTCTGATCCCGATTTTCCGAACCTTGGCTTAAACTTTAAAGAGCTGTAAGAATTCTAGTTGTTTGCTTCCAAAACTGTTTCCTGATGAACCTTGACATTTTTCTTAGATTTGCATTTTCTTTTTTTATTTCACTAGAAGAAAATGTGATGGTCGTATAATGAACTTGTCAGATGATCAAAGTGGAGCCCTTCCTCCACCACCATGGGAAACTCAACAAGTAGAGACTAATCAAGTGCAAACTGCCCAACTTGGAGCTGTGCAACCCATGACAGTGCCAACTGGTCAGATGGGTGGCACTCAGCCACAAGCGATGCAAATTGGCCAAATTGGAGGTTTGCAACCCCAAGCAGTTCAGGGCTTCCAGATGGGAGGTATGCATGCACAACCATCACAGCTGGTGGGCATGCAACTTCAACCAGGTCTAGGCGGCCAGTATGGCGCTCCGCAACCTCAACCGATGCAGAATGCCCAATTTGTTGGTATGTATTCTTCGGAGATGCAAGCCGGCCAGCCAGTCAGTTTCTATCCTCAACAAATGCTTGGAGGACAATACGGAGGTATGCATCAACAAGCGATGTATGGTAATCAACAGATGGCCTATGGGTACATGCAGCAGCAAGAAGCTCAGTTCTACAATCAGAGGAGACCCATGCATCCATATGCTAGTCCAAATGATCTCTCTAACAGAATGTATGGACTCTCCATGCAAGGCAATAACTCGTACACTGGCATGAATTCCTCCTACCAGACTCCTATGTCTTCATCCCTGCAGCAGGCAAACAAACCCTCAAAGCCAGAGGATAAGCTGTTCGGTGATCTCGTTAGTATTGCCAAAACAAAACAGAATAAACCTACAGCAGATAAAGTTGGGAGCTTGTAAAGTCAGTGAGTTTGAGCCTCTTTTGTCTAATTTTTTCTTAGTTTGCTCTTCCTACTGTTGCATTTTCATATTTAATACCTTCCCTGTTCTTATTGGTATTTCGTCTGTTGATTTCAATCATGTAGATTCCACTTGAGAAGATAAACTGGAAGGTGGTTGGTTAGAGCTTTTTAGAAACTCTCTTGTGCTGCACTTTTTTGAAATACTGCAGCTCTATTCATTGCTTCACATATTTATTACCTCTGGTTCCTTATACCAGAGTTTGTGGATTCACCCTGTTTCTTGCTTGTATGCATATGATGTGATTTGGATAAAAAAATGAACGGCTTGTTAACTTGCTTGATTAATCATTTCTGGCTCTGCTGCGCTACTCCAGATGCATCAAATTTAACGTAAAGATTTGTGTGTTTCTGAAAACTCTACTATTCTACTAGTATGGCTAAGCTTGTACATGTCAATGGATATATATTTATATATGTAGGTTTAAGGCCAACAGCATATAATAATACTAGGGTCAGAGATTACGGTCATACCTGCCAATTAATTAACTCATAAAATTGCTGAGAGTTTTGAACTCCCAATCTTCCAATGGTGATCCGAGTGCCTGAAGAGCATTATTCTGAGATTTCATTGTTCTTGTTGAAGCTTGAATCAATTGCTCAAGGATCAAATTTAGCCAAGCAATTGCAGGGAAGACCGCAGCTATCCATGAATCCAAAGGGAGGTCAAAAGCCTAACTCATTTTTCTATCGTTACAGAAGGGGTTGTTTTTGTATAAGAGCGAGGTAGTCACTATCAGATAATCGGTTAATCCAAAAACTCAATACTGTTAGATAACGAAGCAATAGTATTGACGTGCAAGAATAAATAAGGTTAAACCAGGTTAGAACTCAAGATCTCTAAAAAAATTATGTTCTATACTATGTTAGATAACTAATTGATCCAAATATTAAGTATTAGATATCAGATTAACACATCATATTTTTTAACATTCACAACTATATTAATAAGGTATGAAGAGAATTCCAACACAAGTAAGTCATCAGCTTTTAAAGCAATTCAATCGTCAAGATCTCTAAACCTGTGCAGGATGCCCAGTGAAAGTGCAAGTCGTGAAATGGACAGAAATGCAGCAGATATATATATATAACGTGAATGGAAACCAGCTTAACACATCATTAACATTTTTGAGGTGGCATAATTACCTTTTAATTGTCGCTCATTGAAATCCGAGCATTTTTATTATTTTAACTATACCATGGATAATAGTGTTGAAGTAATCCCCTCTTTTTTGAGGAAAATTGTGGCTATGCTCATGTACAACAAAAGATAATTGAAAAATATTTAAGGTTTCTTTTACAACTCTCGCTCCTATTTTCAGGTAAATATTGCAAACAAACTAATCGCTGACAGCTTCCAACTGATGAAAGTAAACACAAATTAGCTATTCAAGTATCTAAGCTGCACCATTCTTGCAGTGTTGGAGTTGCCACTCCTATGTTTTTCATGTCTGTGAGGTTTGCTGTTTCAGATGAAGAAGAAATGGGATTTAGTATGGTTTTGTATGAATTACAGCAGTAAGTAAAACTCTACTATTTAATTAAATTTAAAACACCTAAATAATGCCATAGACTATTATCAGTACAAGAAGGAAAATTTGTATTTAACACCCTAGCTTTTGGACTTGCAATGTTTCACACCCTACTAATTGCTCGTATCAAAACAACCCCTCTGTTTTGATTTAATGTCCAAAGACTTCAAATAACATCCTTCCTGTCTACTAGAAATATTTTTAACTACCAGATGAATATAACTTAATCAAAGTTGAGAAATGTTGATTATGCCCCTTCTTTTTGTGATCACCCCAATTTGATAGCTATATACACACCTGATAGCTTGATTATCCAACATGAAGGCCTAAACCTACTTTTATCCTCTTAAACAGCAATAGATGTGGTTAGGTAACTACTGATTAAAGGCTATTTCAAGTAGTTTGACATTTTAGTTTAAAACTAGATGGAATACTCTCTTTTTATTACCCCATCATCTTGAGCCGCTGGTTACATTTTAGCTTAGGGTACAATTTGGACATTAAGATCAAAACAGAGGGAGCATTTGGAAACGAGAAAAATGTAAAATGTGATAGTCTAAAAGAGCAAGGTGCTAAATGCAAGTTTTCCATATTAACAAACTTGTAATAATGAATAAATAGCCCCTCCAACAGAGTTCTCCACCAAATACTAACTCCTCAGTCCTCATTAACTAAAACCAATTATTTAATTTGATAAAAGCAAAATTCCAATTAAATTTAAAAAAAACAATATCTTTTATTCTTCTATTGATATTGATTCAAAACATCGCAGTGAAAATCAGAAATAGTCATGTGGTGATCCAGAGACTGAACAAATCATTAAAAGATCTTTCCTTCAACTTTTGGCAGTATTTCATTCAATCTTCTCCATGTGTTTCATTTCTATTCCTGATCCTTATACTAATATAGATTTTATGTTGTTATTGTTTTTCCTAGACAAACTTTTGTAGATAAAGCATATGGATTTCACATGAGCGGTCAAATATGCCGTGTGTTATTTATGCTCATTATGAAGAAATTGGCTACTGATCATAATTATAATTCGAAAAAGTTAATCTTCCAGCTCTTGTTGGCCAACCAAAAACAATAAGTCACCATATATAATGTGCACAAGGTGATAAGATGAAATCATCAAAAAGGCATAAAACTTCAGGATAGTAATCAAACATTACCCACCGAGATGAATTTCGAGCGAAGCAGCAGCTGTTGCATCAGAAATAACAGTAATATGTTGGTAATCCAGTGACACTGCATCAAAGACAGTTTGCCTAATACAATTTGGCGTTTGAATTCCTAGACAGTGAAAAACATTCATTAGTCAGATTTTAAATGTTTTGGTCCCTTATTTGAGCAACGCAAGTACTATTTGCAATGCTCATTACAGATGAGTAGGAAAAAAGAACAATTGAAGCATATCCTAACCAGAAGCAACTAGTCTAACTCTCGTTTATGCATATCTATCAGAATTAGCAGTTAATCTAATCTTATCCTCAGTCCTTCACATTCAGGGTTAGAATTGACATTGCAAAGATGCAAGCAAAATTTGTCAATATCATCAGCAAAGGTTATTACAGACTGCTTCGAAGAATGGTAATAAAGAAATAAATGAATTTACTATGCAATGGAAATAAAAAATGGACAGTAGCTAGGAGGATTTTATCAAGAAAGAAGATAGGTTCTTTTAGTGTCATTTCACAATAATGTGGATCCCCGTCCCCCTCTCTCCATTCCTTACATTTGTTTCCTGCAGGAAGCACCCAATAGCACATAATACAGCAACTTTTCCTTGCCATAAATTTAATTCATTAAGAGTTTAAGACTGCTGTTGTATCCATGAATTTAAAGCAAAACAAAGCAAAGGTGCACACTGAAGCAAGAACGAGTCTATTTAACATACTTCTTAACTACTTACCTGCAACAACCAATTTGTTGATTCCACAGTTCTGAAGAAGTAAACCAAGGTGTGTTGCAAAGAATGCACTAAAGCGAGTCTTCACCAACTTATAGTCTCTTTCTTCAATCAAGAGTCCGTCAACGAGTTCTGCACCTTTGGATGCCTTTACTGCAGCTCCTTTACCATCAGTATAAAAATGCCTACGGAATTGCTCAACATCTCTTCCCAAATGGTCGTGTTCACGGACAACCTACATTTATGTTCTTTAACAAATACTACTAATTATCATGATAATAAAACAAGAAAAAAAGAAGAATAGAGAGAAGTTCAATACAAAACTATAATACTGCACCTATACTATCAAAACATATTCTTAAAACACAAGGTTCCATTTGTCTTGAAGATTGGTACCCCCGGTTAATCTTTTCTCAAACATATCTTAAAGTTGAAAATAAAGAAAATATATTCCAACAACCTGGTGAGGTTCTTCAGAAGACCTATATAGCATTTAACACTTATCTTTAGTAGGCATCTCATGCAAGAAACCCATTAATTACACAGTCCAAATCTGAGGCTATTATTAAATAATAGCATAAAACTGCTCAAATAGAAGTATGATGAACACAGTAACAATTTATATATGATAAGAGATGCACAAATGAATCTTTAGACAACGTTTTGCTTGTATATGACAGGTGAAAGCATTTAATGAGCTTTTGTTGCATAACTGATAAAGATCCAAATCAAATGAGCGAGCATGCATGGACTGAAACATTCAAGTCCTTTTAAGGAACTTAGGTACGGAGGGAATCTATTCCCATCCTTTTCTGATATTTGTGTCAGAAAGTTACATATTATCCTAAACTCTTAAATATTAGAACTTCTAATCTTGAAATCCAAGAGGATGCAAGATTTAGAAGGGCAAATGATTTTGTTACGCTCAAGATTTTGATTCCAATCTTATGAATTTAATATATTAGACATCAAATACATGAAAGGTGGTCACAAACCACATATTATGTGCAGCATATGTTCTTATATGTTTACCATTTTTACGTCTAAATTCTAAAACAATAAACTAGTGGACAGCTAAATGATGAACTAAATGAAAAGGGCTAATACTTCCAATTTTTTTTCCTTCAAATCAAATAATTGAGCTCGTCTATAGAAGATCCCACTAAGGTGCAACATGAAAAGTAGCAGTTTCACTCCATGAGATGGATATCACTCTGGTCTAGCTAGGCCTTTTTTATTCTTCTATAAGAACTGCAGTCTAGGTAGCTTCCACTGCAGAAGCAGGTAGCCTTTTTCTATCGTGGACCAACTGTCACTCTATCATCACTAACAAATTCCTAGATTATCTAACATCTCTGTAACTGGAAAATGTAATGCACTCATACTAGCTACAAATTCTATGGCCAAAATGAGTAACATTGCAAAGCCTAAGCATTACACCTTAATAAATAAGATATCAATATTAACCACATCATGCCATTAGAGCATAAACTCAAAAGCGATTGCAACAGACCCATATCACAAGAATGCCACGTTCTCTCGCTACTTGAACGGCGCGGATGACGGATGGAACAATTGCATCACCACCAGCCACACAAAGCGGGCTTTCTGGCAAGATATAATCATTCTGAAAAATGAACAACGTACCAAATCAAGACATACATTTTAAAACCATAAGAAAAGGCAACTCGAAAGGCTTCGGTTCGTTTCAGATACCTGCATGTCAATGACGAGCATCGCTGTCTCACTCCACTTTGCTACGCCCATGACATCTCTAGAAATCTACAAAAAGAAAAAGAAAGAACAAAAAGACAACTTTATAATATATGGCATCTTCTTCGCAAATTTATGCATGTATAATCTTAAATCAAATAAAGGAATCTCAAACATACCTCGGAGGCTTGGATTTTAGTGATGGTCCTGCCGAGATCTCCGCGGGCTAGGGGATTTGATAGTCCTGTTCGATTTTGATGAGGATGGTGTGGAAGTGCGGAGAATCGGGGTAGGTTCGCCGACATTGGGCATGTGGGCCTTCGCGTAATCGAAGTACGGTTGGGATTCCGGAAGGGGAGGAGGGATTTGGTGGAGGGGAAGGGGAAGGGAATGATTAAAACCATCGGTTGCTGTCGAAAAACTCGACAAAAAAAAAAGTGTCTGGAATCGAGTGAATTCGTATGCTCTTTTGGGAACGAAGTGTAGCTGCTCTCGAGTTTGACTGGTTGACTCTGCGGTTAAAGAATGCGTGAAGGGAATACGAGGACGTTTGGGTCATATAAAATTATAAATAGCCAGACGGGGATTTTCAATATATATATATATATATATATATATATATATTTGATTTTCGATTTTACCACTTAGAACTTTTAATTTTTATTTTAAATTTGCCTTTCTGTTAATTGAATACCTTAACGAGGCATTCTAAGATTAGTGAGGGAAATATTATGGTACATTTTTATATTTTTTTATTATCTTTTTCTTCGTTTCAACTTCCGAGTAGTAAGGATTTAAAAGATAAAGCCTCCCCTAAATTTGATGAAAAAGAAGATAATAAAATTAATGAAGTACAAGGCAGTACGCTACATACATGTGCCATTGTTCATGATATTTTTGGATATGTTGTGATGTTTATGAGCAATGGTTTACTGAAAAGTGTGTTTAGAATACATATGTGAAAGCTTAGCATATTAAACAATATAAATGTGCGGATTGTAGCACCAATAAGAATACAAACCTAGATAGCAGGTATTGTGAGAACTAATTATAAGGTATGGTATCAAAGTAGGCCTTTTCTCAGCCTATGTCGATTGCAACCAGAACCATGGATGCCACTATCAAACTAACAAATATTGACCTCCCTAATACAATCAACCTTTTGTGAGCTACAATTTGGTTTGGCAAAAAGCACCTGAGTTATAGGTGCCTCCACTACCATTATTGCCACCCCAACCTCCGTTATGGCCTCACATATTTCAATTTAAGATATGTCACCCTCAACCATCACCTCAGCCCTTACTACCAGTAGCAGAGCCAAAGGCAATAACCATACCCTTAGATTCGTAACATCATCTAGCCAAGCCACCTTGTCGCATGATAAGGAAATGCCAGCCGAACGTCATCATATCCATCCATACAACAACCCTCGAGTGTGTATGGTTGCGTAAATCTCATTCGCGATAAATATCCACCAAACAAACCAATGGCTAGATGGATGAGGTGATCCTTTAAATTGGGTTTATCATATTGAACACTTTTTGCCTACCAAGGCACTCCAAATAAACAAGGTCATATTGGTTTTTTTCACCTTAAGCACAAAGATAGACAGAGGCATGGTGGAATGACACAAATCTAAATTATAGAAATTTATCCTTTGTTTGAAAAATTTATAATCTGGGCAATTTTAAGAAAATAATCAAAAATTATTTATGTGACGCTAGAAAAATTGAGAGATTGATTCTATCACATTGCAATATATATTTTTGGTATTCATTTTATAATTGCATTCATACTCTATTTGATGTCGAATTGAGATATAGTCTGAGATAGATACAGATATTTCTTTGGAAAATTTATTTAGTTTGTTTCTCTTTCTGTTTGGGTTACCTTGAGACTTATTTTTATTTCTTATAAATAATATAACAGCTCGAAAAAAAGGTCGGCACATGCTCTGCACATGTCGTTCATCTCCTTCCACACTTGCTCAATCGGGGCAGGCCTGGTTGACCTACAGAAGCCATCAGCGGCGTGCAGAGAGGCCGACCTTAGTTAGAGGGCTGGTGATGCCCTTATCTTCCCCTCATTTATTCCTTCCACATGCTTCTCCGTTCACCTCACACTTTCCTCCCCTACTCAAGACTCCCCTTAGGCTATCGAATGGAGAGCGATGATCGATGATCAGTGATCCACGACCTTTTCCTCATTGGCAGCACTTTCTTTTCTGTTGTTAATGTCTTTATCATTGGTTAGAGCCGCTTGTTAATCCCTATTTTTACTTTTTGTTAATTATGTAATTTACACTCACTAGTATAATTATTAGCTAAGTATAATTACTATAATAATTGATTAAATATAATATAAATATTTGTATATAAATGTATCTATAGTTAGGCATTATTATTAAATTAATACATATAGCTACACTATTAAAATCTTATACTCATGTTTATATAATTAATTTTAGCATCTTATTATTGTCTACATTTTTTTTATAAAATAAAATATTAAGCTTACGTATTATTTATATATAATTGGATAATGACTACTTTACATATAGTTAATGATTAATTAAATAAGAGTAAGAATCACAAAAATAATTATTAACAAGACTATGTTTATAATATTTTTCTAAATCATATATATGTGTATCTATGGTCATTGTTTGTTGTATATAAAAAGAGGTAAATTATTATATACTTATTCTATAATTAGCAAACTAGGATTCTAATTAAATAAATATAAATTATAGTAATACCATATCAATATTATTATAATTAAATTTATCATATGAATCTAATTAATTTTAAACCTAATAAACTATCATATTTTACTCGAACGGTTTATGATCGAAAAAATAACTAACTTATTTTTTACCTAAATATTTTGAGATCATGAACCTCTTATTTGAGACCCTATGGACTTTGCTAGTGATAAGTTGATACGTGGTTGATGGATATGAAGGATACGTGTGTTGTGTCTTCTAATGAAACAATGAATAGTCTTACCTCCTAGATAGTTTTTCTCTATTATGATATATTATACTTATATGTACGCATTTTATTTTAGCCTCCAAAATAATTATATAATCCTATATGAAAATGATTATAGTTGAACGTATTTTATCATTCAATTGATTAGACTAGTCTTGAATATGAGTATGCTGATGATATGTAAAGATGATTGAAGATGAACATATTAATATTATTTATCGAGTTGATCTCTAGTATAAGTATGCATGTGTTAGATATATGGTTGGAAACTATAGTGCATCATATTTCTGTTATAAACCGGCTTGATCCGATGCATAACAGTTCTGGACCAATTTGAGGACGTGACTTTCGAAGGGGATTGTGGAGGATCTAGCCGTTGGATCTTGCGGAATTTTAACCCTTGAGCAAAATGAGTTTAGATTGAGACCTCATTGTCATTTAGAACATTAATTATTCTAGGCAAGTGGACTATTTCTTATTTTTATTAATTTATATCTTATGCTAAGATTACACTAGCACACTTCATGTATGACATAGTAAAGTAAGCTTATATGGTTTTATATATTAATTTAGCATGATACTTGACATAATTGATGTCATGATGATTGTGTATCTTGATTAACATATTTAGGTATGATAATACATGTTATTCTATGATAATGATATTTTTAATCATGCTAGTTGATTTTTATATTGATGTTGTGCTTGCATAATAACATGTTACTCGCTTGCGTGCACTATCTTGAAGGGTATGACCGCTATGTCTCGACAATACCCGACACATATTCAGCCAGAGTAAGATACGGGAGAATTAAAAATTATAGTTCATATAAAAAAAATGCTTAATGGATGCTGGGAGAGGGCATCCTTTTGAGCAATATGCTCATCATTTTCGCTATGCATACATAGAAAGACTTAATGATCCTACGATGGCGATGATGATAGAGATAGGGATATGGGCTTACGACTAAGCTTCTTAGTTTGTAATGGTGGGCAATCAATCAATTATTCATCGAGATGGCAGGTGATTCTACAACTAAGGTTTACATTTTATCTTGAGGGCATTTATATAAGATGAATATGGATGATGATTGATGGGTCTAGTATTGAGTGTGATGAGTGGTCATATTGGGGGTGGAAAGAGTTAGCATGCACCGGCATAGAACCGTGCTAGCCACAATATTTGTATGCATGTCTTGTTGTTATAGTGGCGATATGATATTTATATTTCCATGCACTTATCATGTTAGGTATACTTATATATATTTTATCCTACTAGAGGTAATTGTAATTTGCTAAGCCTTAGGCTCATTCATATTTGATATATAATATGGATTGACTACAATCATAGAGAGAGCTATTATAGCAATTTACTTAGTAAGGTATTTTATGTCTCTTTTATTACTTTTGTATAATAACATTGTTCGGGACATGTTTTTTCTCTTGTTATATCTTATTTCAGCATGTATTATTGTATTCAAAAACTCTAATCATTTTTATACTATTAATAAACTTCTTATGACCAACGGACTCTTTTGTTACTTCTACTATGTTGGCCGTATCAATTGATGATTGTATGTTGTTAGCATTTTTGTGGTTTTTAGCTGGATTAAAAAAATTTCACATAAAATTTTTTATCTTTGTAATTGCCTCTTTACACTTTATTTTTCATTTTCAGAGAGTTTAATATTTTTCAGCTTGCAATTCAGCAAACTATGTATGTATATATCATCTTATAATAGCTCTAGATGTGGTACTGTTCTTCATGATTAGGCTGATGCCTTTTCCAGACCTTGCTCAATTAACACCAACTACATTAATTATACCTAATTTCCTGTCACATTTCCATAAATCATAACATAGGAATCAGGAATACAGCTACAGGTAGGTACTACATTTTCATGTACATGATCAACAGAAGTAAAGAGGTAACATAGGGGCCTGTCATCCTGCTCTCATATACAGAGCAAGCACATGCTGTCTAACATATATGTAGCATAGCATCAAGAGCAATCAGCCTTCAAATTTTAGCAGAGTGACTGCTCCTGATATTATGTTCACCAATCAAGTTCCTACCATACCAAGAAGCCCTCTCCTACCTATCTATAGCATCCACCAAGTGTTGCAGGCCAGTGATCGGCGCCACTATCGCCCCCGACATGCAATGTGAAAGGCACCGGCGCAAGGCAAAGGCCTCTACTCCTCAAGTCCTTCAGCTCATCTTCGCCTCCCTAACGGTATAAGAGATGCAAGGAAGGTGTTAGCTTACGCATGGCTAATAGATGATAATACTTCATATGATTTATAGGTGCGTCATCCTTTTCTCATGGTATTGCCATTTAATAATTGCTTAATATATCATAAAAAGAGACACTAGTAATGTCTCAGTTTTTCTATGCATGTTAAAAGCTGTAAAGCTAAAGGCATTGTTCCTTCGATGTCTTTTTTATGTAAAGAAAGCTATAAACTATTAGGATTCTTTTAATTACAAGGATCAGCTTGCTTTATGAGATGGATGTGGAATCAATGCCCTAAGACTGTTAGACGTGACCAAAGTCTTCTGGAAATACACAATTCATCTAGTCTTCCTAATAAAGGCTAGCTATTAAATCTTATTATGGTGATATAGCAACCTATGTAGTTAAACTTCAAAAAAATTGTTCTACTTAGATATTCCATTGTAATGTTGCTTTCTTCAACGAATAAAAAGAAACTGGAAATAAAAATAAAAGAACGCTATAGTAATGTCCCAAAACATACTTGAAAAACATAGATCATAGATGCAAAATTAATTACGGCAGTTGTTGCGTTATGCAAACGGTTCTTTTATTTTAGAACCCTTAGTTCCATCTCCAACAAGTCAACAAGTTTCTTTAAAAGCAATAATTCATGGTTCTGACTCAACATCATCGATTTACATTTTCCAGAGGCAAAAAAAAATTCATAGAGATGCAACAGCTAAAGAAGAGTGTAGATAATTATAAAGAATAATCGTTTGTGCATAAGAACTAATTGGGACTAACAAGGAATTACTTTTAGTGTGGTCCGGATGAGTCCAAGATGGCAAAAGCTACCTTCTGTGTGTTTAGTTTCATCACATATATTTTCGTCAAAGATCACTAGGGACGATGAACTTGTTTGAGCAGGTGATCACTAGGTACGATGAACTTGTTTACAAAATTTGCACACATATATTCTAGTAATCTTAAGCTTTCTTTAAATTTTTTGTAAAACTTCTAGTCTTGTCCAATTAATGCCTGCATTACTAATTTATCATGCAACAAGTGCAACAACAAAATACTGATAATTATTAGGAGCTTTAGAAACTTAATATACACAAATATATATATATATATATATATATATATATATATATATATATATAGGCAGAGAGAGAGAGGGAGAGGGAGAGAGAGAGAGAGAGAGAGAGAGAGAGAGAGAGAGAGAGAGAGAGAGAGAGAGAGAGAGAGAGAGGAATGCATATATAGTAATATATAGGAGTAACATTGGTAAAACTGTAAAGGTTGTGAATAAAGATGAAGTTGCTTACAGGATGCCCAGCAGTACTGTTGCCAGATCCATTTGCCAAGTACGGAGAGCTCAGAGCCTACATAAATGGAAGCAGAGGGGAATGCATGGGTTTGAGTATACAGTCATTGCAGCAGTGTGTGTGTACATATATATATATATATATATATATATGAGATCTCTGAGTATGCAGTAGTCATTGCAGCAGTATATATAATCTATGAAACACTTGGCATGCAATATGCAAGATATCAACAGCTAAATAGTGGTACATGAAACAACAATGTTGCTGTTGGACCATCCAACTTTAACTGCGTGCTCTTAAACCACCTGCTCTTTTGTTCCACTCTCTTGCAATCTTCTGAGAGAGAGAGAGAGAGAGAGAGAGAGAGAGAGAGAGAGAGAGAGAGACAGAGAGACAGAGAGGAGACCTCAATTTGACCCTGGAGGAATCTGATATAGCCAATGGCCTCTCCCAGTACAGAAGCGGTGTCAGTCTGGAGAAAAGAACCATTTCAGGCCTCCTTTATTTGAAGAAAAGCAAAAGAGATGATGGGCAAAAGTATAGCATTTTGAGAATAAAATTACTGTGCTTGCTGTATTATTCTATAGATCACATATTATGGAGGATAGATGTATTGTGTTGAGGTGATACCTTTCCAAATGGAGAAACTAGCTGGTGAAGGGCTGTTATTCTATCCCCCAACTTCTCCTTCCTCACCTGGAACACATTAGGAAAAGAAAAAAAAAATCCTTTTAGGCCATCTAAGAATGTAAATCTGCATGCTTTTTTTACGAAAATATAAACAAGACTGGTTAATTAGCCCATCATTCATCAAATGTATAGAGAGGAAGGGAGAGAGAGACCTTGAAAGTAGATTGTGCTGATGAGGAGCCTTGAATCTTAGCTTTCTTGAAACTTGAACCTGATTCTGTGCTGTTACACTGGAGAATAACAAAGAAGAAAGAAGAACACAACTAAGAGGCCATTTCAAGGTGTCTCTAAGAACCCTAACAAGAGAGAACAATTAAAAATTCATGACTGACACAAAGCATCAGGAGCATATAAATAAGAACTCATCAAGAGTTATGTATATCTACATGCACATAATTCTAATGCCTGCAGTCTCACCAGTATTTATGGAATCAAACAGGAAACAAAAATAGAAAGGTCAGAACGAGAGAGAGAGAGAGAGAGAGAGAGAAGCAGAACTATATATAGTGAAAAGATCCAGGCATGCAAATTGTTCACCTCAGAAGAATTGTCTGGTTGTTGATGCCTTTTTTCTGATTTGCTGTTTGAGAAGTCCAGCATGCTGCTGTTGTAGCTTGTAGTAACACACGACCTAGGAGAGGAAGCTGGTAGCACCTGACTCCATTGCAACTTTGAAGCCTGGATCTCTTCATTGCCATGGCTGTAGGCATAACCACACACTGAGTTCTCTTTCTTTGCACCAACTATATTTGCATCTGCTGCTGGGTATGCCACCTGATCCTCCCAGCTCTCAATCTTTTTGGGTTGGAAGGGAGTGGAGCTGCACCTCTCATCCTCTCCAGCCAATCCACCCCTGGAAGAGTAAGAATATTCATTAATTCTATAGGCCAGATGAAAGTTTTTTGGTTGAATATCATATATATTGAGAATGAGAATATTACTATATTACTATATTACTATCCTGAGAGACCTGAGAGAGAGAGAGAGAGAGAGAGAGGGTGTGAAGAACTATTATTTTACACAGAATTGACTAATTATATGAAAACTTCATCTACTTAATTAGGAAGAAAAAAAATAGAGAACCGTTATCCTGGAAATGATCTAGAGAGAGAGAGAGAGAGAGAGAGAGAGTTTTACAACAAGAGCTGGCTCCATGACTCAGGCAGATCTTGGTTGTCATGCCAATTAGGAAGGAAGCTAGAGGGCTGTGAGTACTGAGAAAACATTGAAGATGATGAAGAAGAGGATAAGGAAGGCACGGGAGGAGAGATTTGCTCAGGAGATGGCCTCATATTGCTCATGCTCCACCAGCTAGGGCTTCCCCCCATCATCTGTTGCACAACATAGCTCTGGAATAATCCTCTATTCATGGCTGCATGAATTATTGATCACCTCTTTTACTCTATCAGCCCTTTGTCTCCCACTTTTCTCTCACACTCTTTTAAGTCAATCTTTAGGGAGATTTCCCTCTTTTGCTTCTATGGATGAGGTTTTGGAGAAGAAAGCATGGGACTTGTTTGAAGGAATCTGAGCTACAGCTACATGGGGGAGATAAGGAGTTTCTTGTTTTGTTTTCCTTCCTTTCATCTCCACCTTTACTTATTGTCCTTCTTTGCTTCCTTTTTTAAGCTCTCCTCTCTCTTTTCTTTTCTTTTTTATTTTTCTGCTTTTGCTTTATCAATAAAGTGAGGCATAAAAAGGTGGTGGCAGTGCACTCATAACAAAAGGAGTGATTTGAGGAGCGGGTTAATTTGTGATTAAATTAATTTTCTGCTTGATGAAGGAAGCTAGATAGATTTTTTTTATCAGAGGTAGTACCCACTATATGTCGTATTTTAGTTTAATCCACTGATTCCATTAAATAGGATTGAGATACATGAGGAGTGGGACCTCCAAATTATCATTTCTTTCCTTGCCAACAATTTCGCAAATAAGACATGAAGACCTTAATATTGTTCTCGTGTGTAGGAGGGGTTGATGTGAAAATGGCTAGATATGGATATTGACCTATTATTTTTCATTATATTTACTAGCAAATTTTAATGAAGTTAATTAACTCAAATGACTTTGGAGGCATTGAAATTTAAGACTTCTTATACCTCAAATTACTCAGATGTTATATATAGGTAAATTTAAATGGAGGATTGCAGAGGTTCATGAAAAGTAAGTGAGATTATCATGATCTAGAGCTACTAGTGTACATTGAGAATTTAAATTTGACTGTAAGTATTCACTATTTGTCTCCAAAACCTAATATATAACTTCAGGTGTTGGATTAGATTGGGTCTAACTGGATGTATGGAGATTTATTTCACTTGGATTGAGAATCTTGCCAATATAGTACTACCAGATGACCAAATTATTTATTTATTTTTTTGCTGGAGAGTAGCCAGGTGATCAGTTGTTATAATGACCCAGGCAATATAAGGACTTCTCATGCATCAAACATACACAAGCAGCTAAATATTGCAATGTAATTGCTAGGTGAGTTGCAGGGAAGCAATCATTATTCTTTTCTTATGAAGGCCAAGGACAATAGAGGAGAAATGAAAAAGATACAACTTGGTCCTTTTATAGTATATCAATACATTGTACTTTCATGCAACTTTAGGTTAAAGATTATTATTTGGCCCTTCTTTTGAGATTTTTAGTTTACGAAGACAGTCAGAAAACCTTAGCTCTAAACAATCCCATAAAGTCATTAGGAACTTTCTCTAAAGAGTAAAATTGATGCAACTGTCATTCAACATTAATATTATATACATATATGAAGTACAATTATGACTGCAAATATGTATCTAGCTTTCCAGGAAACCTCTTGGAACCTTTAGTTGCTAATTAATTATAATGGCAATTACATATATCAGTTCAACAGGTAAACATTATATTCAAAACAAGTGCAGCAAATATGACATTTACGTAGTTTTTAACAGTGATAATGTTAGATTAAATATTGGAAAATTTGTCAACATTAGTTATACTAAAAGTATGATATCCATAAATAACTCATGCAGGAGTTTGAGCTAATTCCCATGATCACACTTCACCTGGAGATATGTTTGTGGCTTTGTGCTTGCCAACATTCCCCTTGAACGCCGAGTAGTATATCAATTGCATGTTTTAGGGACCAATGCGTTTGTGGGAAAAAAAAAGTATTATTTATTCTTTGATGACAATGAAAATAATATATATATATATATATATATTTTTTTTTTTTTAATATATCTCTCTGTAGGGCCGACGAGTTTGGGTTGGTTGTCCGTACTTCAAAATCTTTGTCAGAATCGTGATGTCGTTTCCCGGAATTCCTCTTCCTCTGGCTTGTCCTCATCTACCTACTCCTATATTCCTCTCCATGTTGTGGTCTCTCTTTTCTCTCTCTAGATCTGGGCACCCGAGGCTATTCTGAGTTGTGTAATATATACTTAATAGCTTCATCGGCCATCACTGCAGTACAGTCGATAAAAAATTTATCCACACTCCGTAAAACATTACGGATTCAAACGCTCATGACCCATATAATTGATGTCTTCTTTAGTCTCTCTCTAGTCGTTGTTAAAGTTGGATGAGTAGTACACCAGTGGGCAGTGGTGCAACTGGCCTGACCCAGAAAAATAGGAAGCAAGTTAGCACGAGTTAGTGAGTTTACCACCTGAGAAAAGCTCCATTGGTGTGGGCATGCATGCCTAGATCTACTGCATGCCCAAAGATGTCATTTTCTGATGTTCCATATTCCCACCTTCACAGTTCTTTGTTATGGAACTGCTTGCTGTTAATCAAAAGGGCTTAATCAAACAAACTAAGCTAAATTCAAATTGCATCTAAGTAAATTCCTTAAATAAATAAATATAATAATTTTTTATAAAAAAAAGAAGCACTAAATGTGTACTAAATTTATATTGCATTCTTTTATCCATTTCCTCGTTACTTTAAATCGGAAAAGACCCTCTTGCATGCTCTCCATCTTCCACCAAGTTGCTATCATCTGATAATTCTTATCACCACACTGAGTGACACTCTCTTTTAAACGGCGACACGTATGCAAGGTCTGTATATATGTGATGTGAACAAAATTTTCAAGAGAGAGAGAGAGAGAGAGAGAGAGAGAGAGAGAGAGAGAGAGATCTAGATCGACATGGGAGGCAAAGAGAGGAAGGAGGAGAGGGATTTGTGGGGGCAAGCGTGCCCCGTCCATCCGCTTAAAAGGAGGACAAATGATGCACCACATTGGCCCACTGTTTTGGCCCCCACCCACACCCCTAATAATTCCACTGACAACCCAATACAAACACCTTTCTCTGTAACAATTATACAAATTATACACACTTGTCTTCTTAGAAAATATTGAGCTTGAGTTGTTGTTGTTGTTGTTGTTGTTATTATTGACCTCATGCATGCATCACTATTGAGTCATCCACATTCATATCATATCCATGGTGTTGTTATCTTGTACTAAGACTTAGGGTTAGGGAGGGGAGAGAGGAGGTGATATAGTATTTGTATACTATTTATTTATTTATTAGGGCATCCAAAGTTTGCTTTATTCCTTGATAAGCATAAATGCCCTTAAGTATCATGATGGTGTCTCTAGAAGTATGCTGTTCCTTGGGTGCTGCTTTAGCTTGCAAGTGGCAAGAAGTGAGCCCAAAGCATTCAGAAGTTATACAATACCTTTACCAATAAATAAATAAATGGGTATAGTTCTCATTTAGATTTTGAAGATTAATTGGTGTAGGTTAAGTCTCATTGTTATACCATTTGCCCATCTATATCTTTCTCTTTTCTTTTTAAATTAAAACTAGTCAACAGATGTAGACAAAGCAACTACATTTCAAAACACTTTTAGACTTGTTGGAGAAGATTGGAGGGTCACACTACTTATATTGGAACAAATGGCAGAGACTTTGGTGGAAAATACTTTTCATGAACTCAAACCATAATTATTAAAATGAAACAAAAATGAGCATTATCAACCAAGTTTGGGTTAGGTAATACTTCCTAGTAATACTGGACCACAATTAATGTTATCTTTTTCATGGACTAGAATAATTAATATTTCTTAATAAATAATAAATAAACAGTGTGAACATTAGAATTATATATAAAAAATATTTTTTGATAACTGTGTCGATCCTCTCTCGTAAGAGAAAATAACCAGAACGAGTTCAAACTATGCACATATAACGCTTATAAATTTACTAAATATTAACCTGAAACTTATAGGAGGAATCGAACTCATTAATTTTTATCATGGGCTAATGGACTCATCCACTGAACTATAGTGATAGTTTGAATATGAAAAATAAATATATAATAGGACAAAAAAAACAAATTAAATAAGATTAAAATAGAAAGAAAAAAAAGTGGTAGCATATAATAAA